>NC_138972.1:104267500-106667500 GCF_055761805.1 Camellia sinensis
AGACAAAGAGACAGGAAGATGAAAAAATAGGTGAAAAGAGAAATGTTATATCAAAAGAATAAGACGACGTCGTTTTTTTTATTTTTTTTTTTTGTGACAGAAAAATACCGTTACATTTATTTAAACCATTTTGTGGCTATATATATATATGAAGCTATCTCAAAGCCACAACATATATATATATATTGATTTTTTTTTTCAACGGTACCTATTACAGTCGCAAAAAACTCTTTTTTTTTTTTTTTTTTTTTTTTTTTTTTGGCGACTGCAGCTGGTGCTGTCGCATGAACTTTATTTTTTGCGACAGCAAGTTGTGTCATCACGAAAAGTCACATTTTTCGCGATGGCAAGTTGTGCCGTCTCAAAAAGTTACTTTTTTTTGTGACAGCAAGTTGTGCCGTCGCAAAAAATGATTTTTTGCGACAACAAATGTGCCGTCGCAAAAAGTTCCGTCTTTTAAGCCCACTTTTCTTGTAGTACCCCTTTTTTTTATTTATTTTCGTCTTTAGTCAATTTTTTTTTAAAATTTCAAAAAGCTTGAGGTTTTAATTTTCAGCTTTACATGACAAATCAGAAAATTATATTTTAAAAAAAATAAACAACCTTTTTTTGACCTTTTTTTCATTTTTAATATAATTTTTTTTTTAAAAGTTTTCAAAAGAAAAATATTTTTAGATTCGTCTCAACAAGACGAACTGGAGAAAAAAATAAAATTTGACATAATTTTTTTAAAAAAATTACTAAAGATAAAAAAAAATATTTGTAAAAGGAGTCGATTTTTTTTTTTTTTTGTCCTGACAAAATTGGCGGTAGTCTGTCTTCAAAACTCTTGCCCATGCTACAACAAAGCAATCTGAACATACTTGGTAGGCCCTTCATCAAGCATTTAGTTCAGGAATTTTGACAAACATTTAACAGGCTGAGAAGTTGGCTTCTGACGGCCGTGCTCAGGGCCGATTGTGTGTTATTTTGATAAGTTAGTTAAAAATCAATTTCTTGGTTTTTTAGGTTTTTTTTTTTTTTAAAAAAAAAATATGTAAAAAAATAAAAATGTAATGTGACTTAAAATAGGTTAAAAGTTGACTTTCGACTTTTAACCAGATTTTCAAATTGAGTCCGTAAAAGCTGAAGGAGCAAAAAGAATTTATTTATCCCAAACTAGAGAGAATGATCTTCAAGCAAATCTTTTTATTTGTTGGTTTTTATATTTACTAGTATCATTTTCTTCAAATTTTATTTTGTTAGATTTAAATTTTGAATTTATATTTTGGCGCTCATTCATCAAAAAGTTTGAAAAGTTTAAAGCATTTATATTGTGTTTGATTGGAAGATTTGTGAAGATATTTACAAAAAGAAAGGAAAAAGTTTATAAATTAGGTAAAATGTAATTATATTTTACTTACGTTTCATCTATTTTTTTTTAATCTTTTTAAAACCTCTTTATAAATCTCTTAATCAAATACAACGTTAACGTACATCCATTTATGTGAGACTGCGGTTCGAAATGAATTTGAGTTAACTGTTGGTTGCTGACTTGCCATGGGCCACTATACATCTGACTTAGCTGGCACATTTTAATTAGCGTGAGGCACCACTTGTCACATGTAGGTTATGTTTGGAAAAAAAAAAAAAAAAAAAGGTTAAAATAGTCAAAAAAAAAAAATAAAATAAAATAAATAATAAAATAAAATAAAATAAAATAAAAAATAAGTTAAAAAATCAATAAGATAAAATGTCACATCTAAATCATAATTGTTTTATTTTTTTTGTCACAAAAGGCAAAAAAACTAAAAATTTCATTGTAAATGAGATTTTTTAATTCCAAATTAAAATAATCAAAAGTCAATCTACTTTTCAAATTAAAATAAGCAATGAATAATTCTCTGCCTTGGGCGATGGGACAAGAGAGCATGTTTAATGCGAGCAAGGATCTTTTAGAGTTTTTTTTTTTCCTAAAATTTCTTAGAGTAGTGCATTATATGGTTGAGATTTAATGACAAGTCACATCAATTTTTTAGTATTAAATCTCAACCACATAATACATCACTTTAAAAAATTTAAAAAAAAAAAACTCTAAAACATCCTGAGTGGTTTAATGCATTGGAAGTTTTCCAATTTCAGATTCGAGAATTGAAAGTCGTTTCTACGGAATTGAATTCCATTCTTCAATTACATATTGTCTACTGTAAAGCACTCATTGGGTATAGACTTTCACTTTTAAATTTAAATCTAAGAGACTTAACGGATTTATGATTTTATTATTAGTGTTATTTCGATAATTTAAATTATTTATTTTATAAAAAAACTTCATTTATATTAGTAAAAAAAATATGTTAATTTGATAACCGTAATTTTTTTTTTATTTTGTTGTATTCGTCTTTAAAATAATAAATGATTTATTTTTAAAAATATATAAAAATGTTATAATTATTAAGTTAAATTTTTTTTTTCATATGTAAATAATCTTAAAAAAATGACCTCAGATTCAACTAGTAAAGGGCTTCACTAGCCTCCAATCTTTTTAGATTCAAATCAACGTAAAAAACCTCAATTTTGATGGATTAGATCTACGACCAAAGCTTAAAACATTTAACTCCCTCCAAAAAATTGAAAATAAAATGAGAAAATCAACCAAGAAGACTCGCTTGGGAAGTATGTTGGATTTTTGACTATTTTAACCTGAGATTAAAACTTTCATTTTGATTGGTTTTTTTACTTTTGTGAGAAAAAAAAGTAAAAATGATTAGGGGTAGTTTGAGATGTTCTAAATAAGTATATTTTTTGACTTTTTATAATAAAAAAATGTATAAAAAAATAAAGAAAGTGGTTAGAAAAGTAGAGAAGATATGTTAATTGATATGACCTAAAAAAGTGAGATAAATTAAAAAGTACAAACGCATACTATGATTTAAATGTGACATTTTGATTTATTTACTTTTTAACTTATTTTGCCTTTTTATGATTAAAAAAGCCACAAACCTCATTTTAATCCATTAGTAAGCTCAATCCGACCTCTCATGTTACATAATTTTCAACTTCAATTTAAATAGTGTATAAAAAAATTATTTTTTTTCCCCTCAACATAAATTTCATGTAGTTTTCTCTTGCTGCCATAGTAGGAGAGTTGGGGGAGGGGGACATCCAATCCCCCTCTCCTTTCCCTTCCGGTCTACGTGGGTGATTTTAATTTATTTTATTTTATTTTATTTATTTTTATCTTTATTTTTTATTTATTTCAGCTCGGATCTTTTGGCCTTCGATAAAAGGTTTTCATGGGCTGCAGATCTAAGACCGATGTCAGAGCTGCTTGCTAGTCCTATGCTATGGGTTGTGCGAATATAATTTTTTTAATGTTTTTGTATTTTGTTTTTTTTTTTTTCCCTCTTTTGTGGAGTTTTTTTCTCTCTTCCATAGAGGGTTGGGTTTGTCTTCGTTGTTGGCAGCCACAATATGTTGCAGGTATGGTTGTTGATTGGTGGCCATAGTATGTTGTGGTTAAGATTATTGGTTGATGGTTGCAGTATGTTGTGACCTATGGTTATTCAAGTGTTCGGGTATGAAACTCTGAATCTTGGTTGTAATTCCTTCTAGAGTTGGGGATAATCACTCTTGATGTATTTGTTTTTATTTATCCATGAAATCTAACTTTGCCAACCCCCCCCCCCCCCACCAAAAATAAAATAAAATTATGTACTAATATCTACTAAATCAAATTATTCATATATATATATATATATTTTAAATTCAATTCATTTATATTTTCTATTTAAAAAAAAAACCTCTTTTTTTTTTTATTTACTAAATTGACTAAAAAAATTGTAAATACAAATATCAAATAATCTCAAATAGAAAACAAAACACTATATATTGATCCCCAAAATTCCATTTGAAATATTTATATTCAAGTTTATGTGCTATTGATGTGAGATTTAATATATGAAAAATGCGATAGATCTTAAATAATCTATCAAATTTTTACCAAACCTTTCACATGTGTGTAGGTCTCACACTCATGTGACAAGTTTGATAGAAAATTTAGTAAATTATTTGGAGTCTGTAACATAACTCTTAATATATACATGACATCTCTTACTGAAAATAAAATTAAAATGTGTAGCTAATAAACGATTAAATAAGATATTTATGTCAATTTCGTGTTTTACAAATTCGACATTAACTTTGAGTGGTGCTACATTCACCAATTAGTGTACTAATAGTATATCAACACTAATTATGACATTATTATTGATCCCACTCATTATATAAATTATAAATACCAAAAACATCATAATCACTTTTTCTCTCACATTTATCTATTCAATTACAAAAAAAGATCAAATCATCCAAAACTCCAAAATTATTTTCATAATATACAACTAAACAAAATTTTCAAATTTCTAAACTCTCTTGAAAAAATTATTTTTGAAATAATATCTCAAAACACAAACCAAAAAAGGTTAAAATGCTCAAAATTTAAGGTTTGTAAATCACGTTCATTATGTTTTTGGGTGCACCGCATGCTACCAAATTTAAATATTCACCACATATTCAAATTTTGAACACTTTTTTGAATATATATACATAACATTTTGGGCAAATTACGCCCGTAGTCCAGTATTTTGGTACTTATAATTTTAATTGGTTCGATTTTGATTCTAAATTTATTATTTTGTTTCAATTTAGTCAAATTG
Source organism: Camellia sinensis (assembly GCF_055761805.1). NCBI lineage: Eukaryota > Viridiplantae > Streptophyta > Magnoliopsida > Ericales > Theaceae > Camellia > Camellia sinensis. The sequence continues at coordinate 104,272,192 of NC_138972.1, forward strand.
ATTACAACTGTTAGTATTTTTTAATAAAAAAATAAACACATAAATAGCAATTTTAAAGTCAAAATTATAAGCCTACTCAATTCAATGAGGTTATCTCAACTAATTCAGTGACAATTTTCTATCAAAAACACTAACAATATCATCAATTGGACCAAATTGCAACAAAATTTATAATTAAGAGTCAAAATTAAATCAATTGAAAGTGTAAAAACTAAAATGACGTAAGATGCAAAATATAGAGATTACGGATCTAATTTACTCCAGCATTTTTGTTGAGTCTATCGATGTGAGAACCATATATGTGAATTAAATTCATTTCTCTTATTAGACTAGAAGCTTAACACAAAAAAGTCTCAGTCTAAAACTTTGAAGTATTCAAAGCCCAAAAAATGTGGGGGGGAAATGCCATTCAAGAAGGCTCAACACAAAGTATGCGCATTCCAACCCTTCCTAGCAAAGAAATAGCAAAGTGACACAAGTCAAAAGTCTGAGGAAACCTTGGTGAATTTACACCGTCTTTCCAGGTGCAAGAGAAGAATTTCTCGTAATCGCTCCATCGACTTGGATCATGAACTTTTGATTTTCTCATTGTCCTAAGGGACAACTACATGGACTTAACTACCATGTGTTGAATTTATTTTGTTTTGATTGGTGAAATTCCGAAAAAGAATTGAATTTAGAAGGAAATAAATCTAACCATAGAATTCATTAAATGGCTAAATATATTTGGACTGAATTCAGTTTCAACTTTAAGATTATTTTTTTACATATTATTATATATTTGAAATGGCTACATGTATTTAAAGTACCTATTATTATAAATTTCTCTAATTGGATATCAAATCCTTTCCTTCGTTTTTCTTGCATTTCTTCTTTTATCGAATTTTGTTAGGAAATTTTCCTAAGACTAATGAAATTATTGAATTTTAATTGAAGGAATTTCCCCTCCATTGTCCAAGTAAATTTCATATTATTTAATTTTATTCGTGTTTTTCAAGAATAATTGGGTTCTGAGATCTAAATTTGCCAAAAGCTTTGCAATACTAGAGGGTGCAATTAGAGATTCAACCTAACCTTTTGCTTGCCTGAATTTTCATTAGGAAACGACTCGAGCCTCTCTAAAAAATAGAGGGGAAAAAAAAAAAGACAAATAGAAAAGATCACAACAAAAAAAATTAAAAAATTAAAAAGACAAAGGAGAAAACAAGCTTCGAGCCTATTTGGTATTAGTTTTTCAATTTCCTAAGAATACAAAAAAAACTTGTTTCGAAAACGGTTTCAAAAAATAGTTTAAAGAAATTTTTTTATTTTTTATTTTTTAATACAACCTACTTTTTGCTTTCAAACAAAAATGAAAATTATTCCCCTTTATATATATATATATATATATATTTAATTTTGTTTTTAAAAACATGAGCGAACATGAAAATACTAAACATGATACCAAACAAGCCCTTCGTAATTCACAGGCTCTAAGTTAGGTAGAGAGATAGCAATTGACACTGCTTTCATATTTTTTCGCTTGCCCAACTTGCATGCTACTGTGATTTTCATGGATTACATGTTCATGTAGGGTTGGTAAATAAATGAAAGTCTTTCAGATGCAAATTCAGACCTATTTTTATCTTTATAACCCATATTCAATTTTTAATCCCTTATCAAACCTTACTAGTCAACGGTCAAAAAACCCCATCAAATGGACAATAGAAAAATAAAATAAAATAAAATAATAATAAAATAAACTTGATAGCTTGATGCATATAAATAGTCCCCCTCCCTGCATTAATTACGTATAGTTTTGTTTACTCTTTGCATGCATGCCCAACAAGATGAGACCTCTAAGCATTGTTTTAGTCATTCTAGCAGTGCTAGCTCTTCTTTCGAGCATCAAACCACATGAAGCTAGTAGAGTCCTACACGAAGAAGAAAAAATGTGGATGAAAAAAGAAAATCTTCACTTACAGTCTCTGCGAACAGGTCCCGTATGCCCTCCAGGACCAAATCATCACGACTTACCAGGGCCGCCTTGTAGCATTAAGCCCAGTACTATCAGCCAGAAAGGCTATGCAAGTCATGCTATGCCTCCTCCACCACCTCCTCTTGTGTAATCACAAATGATGGTTCCATTTGGTGAGGCCAAAAATTAATCAGAAATAAAACCTTCTCTCAGTAAATAATAATTTTACTTTAAAAGTTGGAAACCCCAAATTGTAGTAGTGAGTAAAATAAGACATGTTCAATTCATATTGTAATAATTTTAAATTCATTATTAATATATGTTGTTATAGGCGTGTATTATATATTTATTTGTTCTCTACAATAAAGGAAGCTTAAGAGAATGATTAGTTTATGTATTTTGATACTCCTTATAATGGAAGAATAAAAGAGCCAAGTGATTTCTACCTCTTTAATTCTTGTTATGTTGTTGTTATTGTTATTGTAGCTCTTTTGTGTACGGGCGTTTTGCAAAAGCACATTACGCAAAAGCACATTACTGATTAAAACAAAGCAAGACAAGAACAAACAACATATATTATTCTTACAAAAAAAAAGTTATACAAACTAATAAATTTTATAAATTTTTCTTACTAATTGATGTGGCAAACAATAATGAAACTTTAAAATTCGAAAGAGGATGTTGCACTGTAATAATATAATGTGTCACGTCAATAAGTAAGAATTTATTAAATTTGTTAGTTGTTTGTATTAATCTATCCTTAATTTCTTATTAGATGGCTTGATCCTTGTGAATTACCACAAAAAAAAATAAATAAATAAAAGAAAAGAAAAGAAAAGTAAGGGTAAATTATGTGTCAATCATCTATGATAGATTTAAATACTTACAAGTTATATACACCTTTTTAATGTTCCAATAAGTCTTAAAATGTTTATTTTGCTTCAAAATTTTTAGAGATATTAATAGGTGAAAAAAGAAATAGGATTTAAAAATAAATAAGTTTGGCCATTAAGATCGGTGCGTAAGTCTCTCAAATAACAATACTTATATGCATGCATACATTTTCATCTTCAAAAGAAACGTCTCACCAACCAAAACTTTGATGTAAAAAAGGAGATTGCCCAAGTTAATGGATCAAATTTTTTTTTCCCCAATTCATGAGAGAGATAAATTATTATATACATAATGAGAATTGCATCAAATTATGTATTCAAATATTAAAAAAGATCAACAAATAATTACAAATACATAAATGATACCAGTAAATTTCGAAAAATAAAAGATACTAGAATTCACATGGAGAGTAATTTTACACCAGAGAAGTCACATGGAGAGTAATCCATATCTCCATATCCCACATCAATGGCGTTGGCGATTCCTCCAACAAACTCACCAGAGAAGTCGCCGCCTTTGGTCTCGTGGAACCATCGCTTCACATAGTCTGACACCATCGTTGACAGCGGCGTTGTGTGGTGGTTCTCTCTATCACTGTTGCTGCTTCTACTACCATTCTTCTTCTTCTTCCAACCTCAATTTGCTGCCAATTTTGGTGAGTTTAGTGCTTTTGGGACCCAACTACTGTTGTAGATTTGGCTGTTATTGCTCTGATCTGTATATATATATATTTATATTTGTTGTTGGTGGGTTTGGAAGATAATTTGATGAATATTTGATTTCATGATCCAAATTTTGAGGATTTATATAGGGTTTTTAGTGGAAGGAGATGAATTTTCCGATCAAGTTCTAAAAGAAAGAGGTTTGGTACGAGAAGAAAGATGAGAGAGAATGAGAGACTTTGTGCCATATATGGGTGTGGGTGAGGGACCTTGGGCTACAAAAAAATTTATTGTAAACCTCTTCCATTACTAAAAGTTAGAGAGGGATGGTAAACTAATTTTCCCTTATTTTTATGTCGGTAGTATTTTGTATATTTATGCACAATTATCTAGTGAATTTTTTGGAAAGCACCACCACTTTCTTTAGTTTGAGTTTTCAAATAGAATTTTGAATTTTTAAGTTATCAGCTCTAGAATCGTTATATGAATCATAGCCAAAATGAGAGAGAATGGGCGAGGTAGGAGGATGGCAACCAGTGATGCATGGGAGAAGAAAGTAGGTAAGGAGGTGTGAAGAGATTGACAAAAAGGCTAATGCTATCTGCACGGTTTTTGTTGATAACATTCCATGGTCCATGACTCCAAAGGAACTTTATTCTCTATTTGGAAAGTTTGGGGTTGTAAGTGATGTGTTCATTTGAAACAAGATAAGGAAAGCTACAAAGAAAAGATTTGGCTTTGTCAGATACGATTGTCGTGTTGCAGCATCTATGGCAATCCAAAAAGCTAATAGTTTGTGGTGTGATGATAAGGCTCTGTAGGTAAAGGAAGCAAAGTTCAAGAAAGATCCAACGCAAAAACCCAACGGTACAACCCAAGCAACTATCAATAGAGGAATAGGAAGAAATGATGTAGGAAACATTAAGGCGCCTATGGGGAAGCCAGGGCCAAAAAGTACAGGATTCATGTCCTATGCTGATGTTGTAAACAATGGATCATGCAAAGATTATAAGGAGCACACCATCGTCATTAATAATGTGGGGAATGGGTGGCTGTTTGATGGCCTCATTGTGAAGTTAAAGACTTATCACACTTTTTCATTTTTTCAGAAAGCTGTTCTTGAGAAAGGGACAGAAGGAGTTATAGTAAGGAATGAAGGGGGGAGGGAGGGGGGAGGGGAGAGGGAATGACGGCTGTAGTTTCTTGTTGCTCACCAAAACACTTAAAGGAGAATCAAGTTTTACTCAAAGAAAGCTTGCAGGAATGGTGTGAATTTGTCTCAAAATGGAATAAGGGTGCCCATGTAAAACAAGAAAGGGGAGTATGGCTTTGCTGTTACGGTGTACCGTTTAACCTATGGAGTACTGATACGTTCACAATGATTGGCAAACTTTGGGGGGAGGTAATTAAGCTTAACGAAGAAACATCTAAACAACTTTCCTTTCAGTGTGGACGAGTCAAAGTTGCTACGAAGTATATGGATTCCATTAATACAGTTATTTAGGTATGTTGCAAGGATAGACTTTATCCTGTCAGAGTTTGTGAGGAGCAAGTCATGGTTTCTAAAGTGGTTAATGTGCCGTGTATGTGCACCATGCATGACTGTTCTAGCTCAAACAAATTGAAAAACCAGGGAGGCAACCATGGTAACAGCTTGGAGAATGAGACAGTTGGAGTGGATGAGGTAGACGGAGTGGAGATGAATGATGTGACACCTGTTGATGATGTGGCAAGATTACCAAGGACTGAGGTGGCAACGGCTCGAGTTAATGCTGATGAAAATGAAAAGAACGGTTCAAATTCCTCTTTCGTAGGGGAAACTGTTAGGCATTGCTTGGGAAACATAAGGGTGTCAGAGGCATGCAAAACTCAGACAGTTGAGGAGACACCATTCAAGAATGAGAGGAGTAATGATATTGGAGAAAGTGCAAGGGTGGAGAAGGTCACCACGTCTGGGTTTATAAAAAGCCTGAGTGGGAAGGGATGTGAGGAGCCTGGAATAAACATAGAAATTCTGTTGGGTAGGGCCCAACTAGCTGAAGGACTATCTTAGTCCAAGTCTGTTCCAGCAGTATTGGGCCATAATCATAGTATTATTAAGGGCAATCAGGCCCAATTGGGGCCTACTTTCTTATCGCCTAAATCTCAGCCCACAGCTAAACAAGGGTTATTGATGGAGGATGTTAAGGATTGGGGGCCAAGACCATTTCGGTTTATTAATGCATGGACATTACACCCTCAGTTTATGTCATTTATGAAGAACTTCTAGTTAGACTCAGAGGTCTCAGGTTGGGCGGGGTATGTCTTTCAGATGAAGCTCAGGAAGCTCAAATTGAATTTAAAGAAGTGAAACACTGAGGTATTTGGGAATGTGGCTCACTCCATTAAAGAGGCAGAGGAGGAACTACACAGGCTTGACTTATTGGCTGAGCTTAAGGATTTGTTTGAAGGAGAAGTTCAAAGAAGAAGAGAGATTAGACAAGAAGTATGGTCACTGAGCAAAAAATATGAATGGATATGGCTTCAAAAATCTAGAATGAATTGGAGTTTGAAAGGGGACAAAAACACGAGATTTTTTCATATTGTGGCTTCTAGTAGGCAAAATAGAAACCTGTTAAATTCGATATCAGTGGGGGGGGTCCTATTTGAAGATCCACAGAGGGTGAAACATGAGATTTTCAAACATTTCAAGGTTCTATTCTCACAAGATTGGAGGCATAGGCCCAAACTAAATGGGCCTTTTACTTCTATTAGTAGTGATTGTCTTGCTGAAAATCTTGAAGCAAGATTTACTGAAAGGGAAGTATGGGATGCTGCCAAGAACTGTGATGGTAATAAAGCTCCGGGACGTGACGGGTTTAATTTGGTGTGCTTTCAAAAGTGTTGGAAGGTCCTTAAGGCTGATATCCTTCAATTTTTTAATGAGTTTCATGAAAATGAGAAGTTAGTAGGGGCTATTAACAGCTCTTTTATCACTCTTATCCCTAAAGTTGATGGACCAGCCAAAATTTTTGATTATAGACCAATTAGCCTAATTAGGTCTTTATATAAAATTCTAGCCAAAGTTCTTACTAATAGATTTAAACAAGTGATCCATATAGTGATTGGGGAGGCACAATCTGCTTTCCTAGGGGGGAGGAATATTTTGGATGGGGTATTAATAGCAAATGAAGTGGTTAATTGGTGGAAGAGAAGCAGAAAAAAGGGCCTGATTCTAAAACTTGACTTTGAAAAAGCTTTCGATTTTGTCAGTTGGGAGTGTTTGTTTTCAATGATGAAAAAATTTGGGTTTGGGGATAAATGACGGAATTGGATTAAGGAGTGCCTAACCTCAGCCATAATTTTAGTCCTTGTCAATGGGTCCCCAACCCCTGAATTTATTCCAGAAAAAGGTTTTAGGTAGGGGGATCTAATGTCTCATTTCCTATTTAATCTTGTAGCTGAAGGTTTAAATATGTTGTTACAAAGGGCAAGATCAAGAGGCCTAATAACAAGGGCTGTGATAGGTCATGGTGAAGTTAAAACAACTGTAACACATCTTCAATTCACTGATGATACGATAATTTTTTGTGAAGCAGGTGGAGAGGAGGTGGTAATAGTTAAAAGGAATTTGAGATGCTTTCAATTAGTTTTAGGCCTGAAGATAAACTTCCATAAGAGTCTTGTGTGTGGTGTGGAGCGCCTGAGCAAGTGGTGGAGGAGTGTGCATCTAGACTAAATTGGAAAAAACAAAAGCTACCTATTATTTATCTAGGGATGCCTTTAGGTGCCAATCCCAAACTAAAAAAAAACCTTGGCGACCTGTCATTGATAAGATGAAGGCTCGATTAGCATCTTGAAAGAGGAAGTTGCTATCTTTTGGAGGCCAGCTTACCCTTATTAAATCTGGTCTTTCCAGTCTTCCTGTGTACTACTTATCTTTATTTAAGCTGCCTGCCGCAATCACTTGCAAAGGAAATTGAGAGTATTCAAGTAGCCTTTCTTTGGGAAGGGTCTGATTTAAAGAGAAAGATTCATTTTGTCAAATGGGATGAGGCTACCAAACGCAAGGATCAAGGTGGGCCGGGCATCAGAGGTGTCAAAGATATGAATGACTGTTTGTCAGCTAAATGGTGGTGGTGTTTTGGTTTTGAAGGTAGTACTTGTGGAAAAGAGTTTTGTGTAATAGGTATCTGTCTATGGGTGGGCGTTGGCTTCCTTGGTCAAGCTATAGTGGTTGCTACTCATCATTATAGGGTGGGATTTTGAATCTTGGGCAGTCAAATCCTTTTTTACTGAGTCCTTTTCTGGAAAATTCACAGGTAGTTGTGGGGAATGGGTGTAGAATCCATTTTTGAGATGACCATTGGCTAGGGAATCATTGTATCAAGAGTGATTTTCCTAGGCTCTATAGCCTATCATTTGAGAAGGATCTATCTTTGAGCATGATGATTGAAAGGTGAAGGAACTCAGGCAGTTGGAACCTCAATTTTGGAAGGCATTTATTTGCTTGGGAGTCTGAGGAACTGCTGAGATTATATACTGCTCTGAATCAAGTGGAGTTGCTGACTTCAAGTAGGGAGGATCATTTGAAATGGTTGGCATGTCCATCAGGTAAGTTTAGTGTCTCTTCCCTTTATAACCTGTTAATGCCCAAAAATTCTATGCTAGTTCCTAAGCTGCTATGGAATAATGTGGCTCCACCAAAAGTCCAATTCCTTAGTTGGTTGGCTTGGAAGGGGAGATTGAAGATTGCATGGTTTCTAAATCGCATTGGTATGCTGAACCAGAATATTTCTGTCAACTTTGTGTTTTGTGGTCAAGTTGTGGAGACAGTTAACCATGTTTTTCTTTGGTGTCCTGTTGTTTGGAAGGTGTGGGCATGCCTGATGAATTAGTGGGGGGTGCACTGGGTGATTCCTGATAATGTTAATAGGTTTCTTCAGTGGTGGAGGGGATATAAATGGAGAAAGTTCGAAAATAAAATTTGGAAGGCAATAGTTATGTGATCACTATGGAAAACTAGAAATGACGTGGTCCTTAATGGGAAAATGTTCCAGCTGAATGAACTCTGTGAATTGATTAAGGTCAGAATTGCTCTATGGGTTAAATCTCAGTCTAAGGAGCCTCCGTATTCAGTTCAGAATATTATTATTAGTGTGCAACAGATCAAAGCTATTAGTTGCTAACAGTATATTAGTATGATAGGGGTGTGGATGTTTTGCAAGGGTCGAGGGAAGTTGTCTGTCGGTGTTTTAATCTGGTTTGGGAGTTTTACAACTGTCTGTCTATCTGAGTATGCAAGGTAATTTTGGCCGCTGCTAGGGTGATTCTGGTTTGGGCATCTGTCTGGTTGGTCTGTTTTATTTGGGTGTATTGCAACTGTTGGATTGTTTTGTTTTGCTTTGTATCCTATTTGGTAGTTGGGGATTTATTTTTTGTGGTTTTTTCCTAGCTTGGTTTGGTCTCTCTCTAAACCTTTGTGGTTGAACTTGCAAACGATTGGGCTCTCTGCTCAGTGCCAACCTAGTTGGGATTGGGTTAGTTTGCTATGATGCTTGTGCTCTTCCCTCCCTTTGTTGATGTAATTTCATATGAATTTATGTTCTTATTATCAATAAAAGTTTTTTTTTACTGATAAATATATATATATATATATATATATATTTGTGTCTTTAATGAATTTTTTCAATAGTTTAATTAAAATTTTAAAATATTATTTTTGATGTACCTAGCCTAAATGCACTTACAAAATAATTATTTTTAAAATTTTCCCTCATTTATTGGATTACATCATTTGCTTGGCAAATGAGTATCAAATTGAAGTAGTGGTGGTTCTTTGAAATGGAACGGAAGAGATAATCATTTTATCAAATTATTCATTCTTTTGTTTGGTTAAATAAAATTACATTATAAATAATGTCGTTATTCACTATTATAAAAGAATTATCATTTCTTAGGAGAGTATAACGAATAATCATTCTAATTTATTTTATCTCATGCCAATCAATCAACCAAATGAAAAATGAGAGACATGAGACTTAGGAGTCGTATCCGTGGAGATTGAATTCCTTTATCGTTCGTGTAAAAATACAACACACATCAAACAAAGACTATGCGACCTGATCTATTGGCTCAACCCATTACCTTTCTGTTACGGCAATCAAAGCATAGTGATGCAAGTTAGAAGGCCGTGAAAGTTCGTTAAAATTATGCAATTTTGCAGTCAAAAGAATTTAAGGCAATTATCAGGGGGCAAAAAATTGATATTAATTGATTTTTTTTAGAGATAATGACATAATTAATAAAATTATTTCATGAGAGGTGTGCGTACCGGATTTCGCACTAGATGAAAGTGGATCGAGGCTCCTTACTCAGTTGGACTATCCAATGATTGAGGTTCCTACAGCAAGAAGCACCGTAAGAGCTTCCCGGCCGGGGTTGGCCAGATAACCCCTCCGGTGTGGGAATAAGCGATCGGAGAAGAAGTGTAGAGAGTTGAGTTTGTTGTAAGTGGGGTTCAACTTAGATCAGTTACCTTCGATGTGAAGTTTATGCAGTATTTATAGAGTTCCTTGCTTGTTTCCTAAGATGGTTTCATAAGCTTCCTTTAACATTGCCCAAAGTTGGGGACCACTAAGTTGTTGATAATGGATGCACATACTTGTTTTAATCATGCTGATAACAGACCACATTCTTCTGGTTTAACTATTCCCGTGATTCTAGGTGTAGGGGACCAGCTGAGGTGGCAACCTGTACATGCATATACTCATGGCTCCCACATTTCCTTGGGAAGTTACCTCAGCTCGGCACCGTTGTTCCCCGGTTCGGTCATTTGCAAGGCTTCTGCTGGGATGGGCTGGCCCATTTGGATAGTTGTGTATAGACTCAGCTTACTTTGGCTCTGATGATGGATTCGACTCATTAGCTCAGCCCATAGGATGAGTCCTTCAGCTCGGCCCTAGCCTAGTATTGCCGCTGGGCAGGCCTTTCCACTGCGAGTTGGGCCCAAGTGCTTGAGGACTTGGGTGGACTGTTAGCAATGGAACTGGGCTTAGTTGGGTTGTCCACATGCTCATCTGACCCATTTGGATTTGGGCTTGGGGGATTGGACCGACCCAAGGCTTGGGTCTGACCCGTTTCTTACTTAGCCCCTTCATTTGCCCTTAGCTCGCGCTAAGGTTCCCTTTGGGGGAAGCTATGGTTCTGTACTCCAAGCATCGCATCGCTTCGGTTCTGTCCCGGTTTGGCCTTGGTGATGGTTCAATCCTGACACACAACCCCTGCATGCGTTCTTTCATGGTGACACGTGGCGGCGTGGGATAGGTGTGCAGAGATAGTGCGCCGATTCCATACTGACGGTCGTGCTTCGTGTACCTTCACACCGGCTATTGCAATAAATGCTCTGGGTTGTCAATCCAAAACCCTTTATCTAGTTTTCATTCTTCTAGAGAGTTTCAAAAAATCCTTTCCGTTCCTCTAAGCTAGTCTCGTTGGTGCACTGTCTAGTCGTTCTGCTATCGCTCTTGCTTCAGCACCGCCTGCTCGTCACCGCTGCTCTAATCTCTATAAGTTCTCTTGTAACTCTTCTTTCCCTGTCTTTTTCTGTTTCAATCATCTCATTTGACCCTTGCGTCGTTGTATTCCACATCTTGATATCTGAGTTCTACCCCTGTACCACAGGTTTGGTTTAATGGGAAAGTTTCGCTCATTAGTTGATACTCCTGAGGCCATGGCCATGTTTCGTCATGACTATAATATCCCCGATGATGTGACCCTATCGCTGGCAAGGGTCGATGCCAAGCGTATGGGCATTAGGAATACTGCCACTTTTCCGATTGCATCCATCGTTGAGGGAGGGGTTCGGTTTCCCCTCGACCCTTTGGTGCGCCGATTTCTACACCAGGTTCAACTCAACCCAATGCAAGTGTCAGTTAACCTGTTTCGTGTCATCTGTGGTGTATCCGCACTCAACAAGCGGTTGGGTTTGAATCTCGATATTTGGGACATTTTGGGCAGCTACACTCTCTCGCACAACAAGGATCACAACACGTACTACCTGCGTGTTTGTTTGATCGATTGTCATCTGGTGACTGGTTTGCCTGATTCAAACAAGCACAATGATGATTTTCTGCAAGTTGATGGCAACTGGGAGTTCCCTGCTGGGACCGTATTCCAGTCCAAACGAATGCCCCTGAAGGATGGCTACCTAGGTTCGAATGCTTCCTCTAGTATCTTTTGTATTTCTTGACTTTGTTTTAGATGTTGCTTTAATGTGGTACCTTTTCTTTTTCTTGCAGAGGCTTCCCATTTTCAGCGTAGGTTGAACTAGGAGAACACTGAGGCTATCAAAGCCGTTCTGAGGTACATGAAGAAGTCCGCACCAGAGTTGTTGGATTACCAAGTGACTTACCGTTCCGTCATTCCGAAGAAGGCGAGGCTTGCGACATCCCTTCAAGATTCTGATACTGAGATTGATACATCCCTTACCCCTCTGGTTACGAATCATCACCAGAGACAGGGTGCACTGCCTGAATGGAGGCCCTCTCCTGCCCCCAGTTTCGTAGGGGGTGGGTCTGTGTCGAAAAAAAGAGTGTTGGTGGATTTGGAGGCTGAGGCTTTTGGTGCCTCTGATGCACTGGAGACCCCTTTGTTGAAGGCCGAGGCGAAGAGCATCATGGATGTAAAATTGGAGGTGGGAGCTTCTAGAACTCACGCTACTACTGCTGAGCCCTCTGCTTTGGTTGTTGCGAGGGTAAAAAAGAGGAGGAGAGAGACCGGCAAGGCAGTGGTAGGGGAAAGTTTCTGGAGATCCTATTGAGGATGAAGCACTTGAGAAATGGGAACCGCCGATGCTGCATGAAGGCAGGCCCATTTCTATCTCTGATTCGGTTGTTGCTTCACAAGACTTTGCTTTTGACTTGACTATGACTTTGTTGATGCCGGTTCACATGGCTGACCATAATGGGGCCCGCGATATTCCTATTTTGAAGGGGACCCTGTAGATGATGACTGCTGTAAGTGCATTCTTGCTTAGATAGTTTTTGGTGTTATGCTACTGCTTTCTTTTTTTTAATACTTTGTAATTCGTTGTAGTGCATTCAGAGGATGCATCTGTCCGTCACCCGAGCAGAGAAATTGGAATAGGCCGTATTGCAGGCTGCTATAAATGCTGAGAGACTGACAGTGAGCCTGGACGCCGAGAAGGAAGGACGCAGAACTGCCGAAATGGAAGCTTTCCGTCTAAACAAGGTTGTTGTTTCAGCTGAAAAGTCAAAGGAGGCTGCTATTGGGGAGCAGGCTCAACTTGAAGGAATAGTGGCAAAGCTGGAGGCCATTATCGCGGTGATGGCTGCCGAGCATTCTGCGTTGGAGGCCAAGTACTAGCAATAAGGTTAGGATGAGGCTGGGGCCGCCTACAAAGAGGAGGTGTTGGTGCTCCGAGACAAGCTCTTTCTGAAGGGTTGGTCGAGTGCTCTAGCCATTGCCCTGGTTCCTGAAGGCTCTCCCCTGTTTCAGGATGTCCCAGTTCCCTCAAGGTCCCTGGGTTCGAAGATTGTTTCTACCCCTGCAGTTCTTCCGGCTGAGGTATCCCTAAAAATTGATTATGCGAACAAGACTCAGGAGAGTGATGTTGCCATTGAGACGGTGAACGTTGAAGGGGGTGGAACCCTGGAGACTGAAGCCGCGGGAGACATGGTTAAGGAAGCTTCCACTTCTCAGGAAGTCGGAGCTGCCTCTACTTTTCCTCCCCAAGATGGCCTGGACAAGATCATGAACACTGCTCCTAAGGTTCCCTCTGTTGATGAAAGCTGAAGTTTTCTCTAGAAAGATTTGAAGTTTTTCCTTTTTGGACTTTCTTTTGTACTATGGCTCGGTCCCTTTGACGAGTTCTCTCTCTATACTTGCCAAGACAATTTTTCTTTTTTCTTTTCTTTTCTTTTCTTTGTTGCTGGCTATGAGGCCATCTGTGCCTTTTTGGATGATGGAATTTTTGAATTTGCAATCTGATGCTGTCTGACTTCTATATCCGAATGTTTTCTGTACTGTTTGCCCCCGGCCGAGAATTGTTGGGACCTCGGGGCTGAACGTATTCTCGGTCTGGTTCCGTACTGTTTGCCCCCGGCCGAGCTCTGTTGGGACCTCTGGGCCAAACACGTGCTCGGTCTGGTTAATGAATATATTGCATGGGTATACTTGGTTTTGTAATGAAAAGAAGAGGGTCTTACTTAGGTCCAGGTTGGTTCTAAAAAACAATTGTTTGCTCCCACCTGGAGCTAAGTAAGATCTGTTCTGGAGATTGTGCTCTCTAGGCAGAGCTGCTTAAGTCTGTTGCAACTTTGATATGATAAATGTACTTGAATGGGATAAAGACATGGAGAGGTGTCTTACTCAGGTCCAGGTTGGTTTGAAAGAAAACGATTGTTTGCCCCCAGCTGGAGTTGAATAAGACTAGTGCTGGAAGTTTGTTCCTGATAGAGTTTAGCTTAGTCTGTTCCAACTCTATATCCAACAGTACTGAAGTGTTGATGTAACAATACTTAAGAGATTTTGTAGATTCAGAGATGTTTATTTAAGATGTGTTAGTGCGGTTTCCACCAAGCAATTCCACTTGGCTAAAGTCCAATTTAGTTGCCAAACATAATTCCAACAAGCAATCCCACTTGGCATGTTTGAGTGCTAACTAAATTTTAATTCCGTTCAGTCGTTCTAAAACTAAGTCCATTTGGGTTAAGACCAAAGCTAATTCCGTTTGATAAACATCAAAGCTAATTCCGTTTGATAAGTACCAAAGCTAATTCCGTTTGATAAACATCAAAGCTATTTCCGTTTGGTATGTACCAAAGCTAATTATAAAAATTCGACAGTCTCTAGAGAAGTGAAGAGACATTTGTATTGGCCAAAAGATAATTGTCTTTACATCATGGTAGAGGAGTTGGGACTTAATTCTATTGATAGTTGTAGACACCCCATTTTTGACTGTCCTCAAGACTTGGACGTCACCGTTTGAACACACGGTGATCTTCCATGTTTGTGTTCGTTTGGAGTTCCCGGAGGTCTCGGCTCGCGCGCCTTGCCTCAGGATCCCCGAACTCGACCGTTTAGTGTCTGGTTTTGGACCAAACACTTGCATCTTGCCCTTGAGAGGCAGGGTGGGGCTTGTAGACCATCCCCACCCACCACCGGCAGTGGCTAGAGGCCACCGGCTGGTGTTTTGCTGCCACCGGCAATTTTTATTGCCGGCCGGCACTTTTTGTTGCCGGTCAGCACTATTTTGTGCCGGTCAGCACTCTTTTTGGCCAAGATGGCATTTTTGGCCGGCCGATTGCTGTTCATCTGCTTTTGCAGATATTTTTAGACAGCTGTCTTGATTTTGCTCCCCTCCATACACGTGTATGGAGGGATCTCCCTCTTGTAAAGCTTGTCTTGTAAGCTTTACAAGACATATAGAGGGAGGCTCTCTCTTGTAACAAAAAGGGCTGGAGGGGTTGGACATTTTAGGAGATTTTGAGAGCTTAGACAGCCATTGTTAGGGTTTGAGTTCTAGGGTTAGGGTTTGTTACACCTTATCTCTCTCTTTTTTCCCTCTTGTGTGTGTTTTAGTGCACTTGTGTCTTATTATTGCACACAAACACATAGTGTTTCACCTTCCTTTAGGTCTTGAGGTCATAAGGGACTGGTTTTGAAGTTTTGGAGTTGGATTCAAGCAAAAGAAGGCCATTGGAGCGCCATTTGCAAAGGGGTCATCAAGGGTGAGAATCTAGTCTCATTTTCCCCCATTTTTGCATTGATTTTCTACCTATCTTAGAGCTGTTTTTGTGCTTATTGTATAACATAAAAAAGTTCTATTTTTAGGCCCTCTTTATTGTTTATTAAGAGTGTTTTGTTGTTTGAGGGTTGTTGACCACCCTTAGGCCTTAAAAGGCCTCATTTTGAGCCATTTTGTGCTAGCTCCGGGATTTTGGTATTGGGGTCTCTTCACCACTGAAATCTTGAGGGATTTCAGTGGTGAAGATGATGCCTTGAAGTCCCAAGAAGGAGAGGGCCACCCCCTCTCCTTGTTGTCCTTGAAAAGGGCATGTTTTGGCCTCTTGAGAGAGCATTATGCTTGAGTGTGTGTTGAGCATGTTTGGTCTGTTTTTCATGCTTATATATCCATAATATAACATGATTTTAAGTTGGTTTTGGTACTCCATGCATGCTTAGCATAGTTGCCTTGTAATGCCTTGTTTATGCCTTAACATGTCTTAGGTTGTTAGCCTTTGTTGGAGCATGTTCTAGGCTTAGTCTTGTGAAGATTATGTGCTTATTTTGCCATGTTTTAGGTCTGTCCATAAGTGTTTGGGTCGATTTTGGCATGCTTGATATAGCTCCTTTGTATTTGGGCTTGTTAGCCTTGAATATGTGCATGTGTAGCATGACATCTTTGCATCGAATTGGTGATTTGGGGTCCCTCCACATGTTATTTCAGTCCCATTTCCATGCTTGTTTGATTGCCTTGCATGCCTCTTTAATGCTTTGGAAGCTTGTGTAGCAATGCTCCATGTTTTGGTGTTTATGCATGCCTTTGTTTTTGGGTCATTTAGATGTCATCTAAGTGGTCCTTAGGCCTTGTATTGATGCCCCAAAACTCTGTTTTTGGTTGATAAGCTCATACAATGTTTAGTCTTGTAAGTGTATTTCAATGCTCCTTGGATTTGCTTTGAACACTTAGACTATTTGTTGCATGTTTAGCTTGACTTATTGCTTGGTTTGGTACCATGTATTAGCATGATTTTCAGAGCTTATGTTGCATGCTTTTAGTCCATGAATGTCTCTTTCAAGTGTGCTTGAATGTTGCTTGCTTTGTGCCTAAGTGTTGGGTCTTAACATGTGTATGTGTGCATGTATGTTTAGCCTTCATTTTTGGGCATTATGGCCACTGTTTTAGGCCTATTTGGAGCTGCCTAATTCATGCATAAGTCCATCTTTCCATCTATTTGCATTGCCATATGTATGCTTGTATGCTTGCATAAGCTTGCCCCCATGCCATGTTGCATCCTTAGCTTGTATGCTTAGGTTGCATTGCATTTTGCATGCATTCCTTGTCCCTTGATTTGGTGATAGGGATTAGGACTTTGGTTTGATTTGGTTTGCATGCATTTGAAATCAAAGTTGCATACTTGGTTCTTTGGGCCATCATGCATAGAAATGCGTGATTGGTGGTCCGAGAATCGAGGCACATGCCCCTTTGAGTCATTATCATGATAAGGGACATGGTTGGTGCATATATGCCTTGAATTGTGCTGCCATGCTTTGTCTTGCCTTCTGTTGCTGTGAGTTGCAGGTTCTGCAGGCTTTCTTTGCCGACCGGCAGTGTAAGGTGCCGGTCGGCAATCTTTCCTCTGCCGACAACTCCATTTTGTGCCGATGGCCACACACCAGTGCCGGTGGTAATTCCACTCAGCCGGTGGCACTACCCAGTGTCCAGGGATGCAGTCCTGAGGTTTTGACAGCCTCCAGAAGAGCAGAGGAAGGAAAACAGAGGCAGCCTATGCATGGCGGCGCGTTTCCCGAGGCGATTTTCCTGTTTTAATTAATTTATTTAATTTGTTAATTAAATTAATTAATTTGTAGTTATTAATTAGCTTGCGTAGTTAATTAATCTGTAATATTTATTTGGTCCCTCCGAGCGAGGGCAAATCTGTAATAAGTGTGCGTGGGTGGTGTGTATGTCTTCCAATCCCCACTTCTTTCTTCCCTTTTACTTACCTGCTTTGATGGTTAGTATTAGGGCACGTTTAATTTAGCATACCTTATGCTATGCATGTGTGCATCCATACATTTGTATTACATACATTAGGCTCGGTTCATCATGCTAACCGCATTTGTACTTCAAATTCTAAACTGAATATGTTTTATGCGATGTTGTGCATTTCTCACATGCCATGTTTAGTTGTACTTCAAATTCTAAACTGAATAGTTGTGCATTTCTCACATGCCATGTTTAGGATAGCCGAGCCTATTCTAGCAACACTTTGTATGCGATGCATTAGGCACTTAACATGGACTTGGATCATGCATGTTTGCTAACGAGTTCTTTGTTTTGGCACGGAGTACGATGTAAGTATTTCCGCTTTAGCATATCGCATGAGTGTGAATGTTGCCATGTCAGCATGCTTAACATGTGGCTAGATGCTTATGTGTTATAAACTGCTTGGATGCCTGTGGGTGGAGGTTGGATTGTTTGAGTTGGAAAAACTCATTGAAATCCGTGTTTTAGCCTACTTACGAGTAGCAAAATCTAAAGTATTTCCAAAGCAAACGGATATGCAATGTTTATTCCCAAGTTAGGCAATCTAGTCTATACTTGTTTGCTGCGCGCATAACATAGTAATTCTAGGCTAATAATTGGAATAAGAACACATAAAGTTTTCAAAAACAGATATCACGGTTAGTAGAGGCCGGTCTTCGGACCGGGCGAAAGGGGGTGCTCATAGCTGACCTTCCTCGATCGTACCCAAGCTCCCGAGTCGAGACAACTCCGGTGATGACGGACATGTGGCCTTCGGCACCGAGTCAGGGTTTCCTAAATTCTCCCATAAAAAATATTTAGGTGGTGACTCTGTATCTGGCATAGCAGTCCATGTTTGGCACTACTTTTTCAAAAATCTGTTTCTCAAAACGATTTGCCAAATTTGGACTCTTTGGTTCAGATTTAGAACCGTGACACAAATCGAGTCCGAACTGTAGTAGCACGAGGCCCACGCGGGCGCCGTCTACAGTTTCTGGCGACTCTGTTGGGGAGTTTGGATGAGAGCTTGACTCAAACTCGTGATATCCTGTTTTGATTTCGCTTATGTGTTTCTTTGCATTGCATGTGCATTGGTGCGCCTAGGAACACAGTGTTTGCCATCTGCCATTCCTGAACGGTTTGCCGGAGGCTTGTCTTGTCAAGGCATGTCCATAAGGCTGACCGGCTATGGGCTCTGATAGCATGGGAACACAAACCCCAGTTTACCGGGGCACCCTTTTTGACCATTCGACCTAGTTCATATTCGGATCCATAGTGACCATTCCAAATTAGGACAGGTTGCTCACCCGATGTTAGGTTGTTTGAAAACCGCTGTGTGCGTAGTGAAACCCTAGTTCCTGACAAAATAGGACAGGGAAACCCTACCCCAACATAGGGGTATTTTGGCTCTCACTTACTTGCTATGTGCTTTTAGAGTGTATCTCTACAGGAACGCATATACCAGTTTGCAAGTTTGAGTATCGGGCCCGAGGGCACCAGAATCAGTATTGTGGAGAATCAGTTATCAGGAATCAGTTATCTGCGAGTATCGGGTTCAGTTCGTGGGAATAGAAATCTGGGAACAGTGATTAGCAGTAGGGTACATTTGTCTGGCTACACCCGTGTTTGATCAGTTCGGGCTGAAATGCTGTCTATTTTTCCTTTCAGTTCGGAAAGTTGCAGAGTTGATACAGAATAGCCAGTGTCTCCCCTTTGCTGAGGCAGGATTTATGGCGGCACAAAATTCAGAAGAAATTGTGGTTATGACGGCTGCATTGGAGCAGGGGACTGCTCCGCAGAGTGAGGCTAGCATCAGTATGTCATACCCGCCCAGGTCGCCCGTTGTGCACCCGGTTTGGGCTCCCCAGTTATATCAGGCTCGTGAGCCCACCACCTTCGAATTGATGGGAATGATAGGGGACCTCCAGAGGACCGTGGCCGATCTAGCTTATGGAATGTCGGCTTCACCGCCAGCGGCGCCATATGCTGGGAATTTCGTACCACAGGAGCCTCCGCTATTGGGGCGGATTGTGATAGAGCTCAGCCAGCCAGAGGTGGCTTCCAGCTACAGCCGCGACATGCCAGCATCAACCCCGACCCTTGATCAGGATGAGGCCAAAGGAAAAGACAAGGTGAAGGTAGACGCCGACCCTATTGAACAACTGCTGTGGGCAGTCGAGGCTCTGAAAGTCAGAGGGATGAACAAGCAACAAACATCCGCGATCGTGATCAAAGCTGTGGATGATGCTTTCTCCGCTCCGATCAAAGGCAGTTCAAGCCAGGTAGAAAACCGGGATGGGCCCCGTCATGCCCAGACAATTCCTGTAGTTCCCAACCCTGCACCGGGAAAGGTTCAAAAAGCCAAGGCAGCGCCAGCCGATCCTTTCGCCAGCGCATCTGGCAAGAATCCTCAAACTGCAAAGTACCTGCCCCGAGGGCGCAGGGTCTTTCACGACCTCCACATGCCTTTGTCTAGGGCATTGCTAATATTGGCGAAGAATGGGCATCTTAAGCCTTTGGAGCCCCGGCCACTCCCGAAGAATCTCCCCGCCACTCATGATGCCACCTTGTACTGCGCGTACCATCAACAGTCCGGTCACAGTACCGATGGATGTTCCCGCATTCGTCATGAAGTGTAGGATTTGATCGATAACAAGGTTATCCTACCACCCACCTCAGGCAAGCCCGTCACCACTCAGTTGTTGGATTTCGAGGGCTCA
The DNA here is from genome assembly GCF_055761805.1 of Camellia sinensis. NCBI lineage: Eukaryota > Viridiplantae > Streptophyta > Magnoliopsida > Ericales > Theaceae > Camellia > Camellia sinensis. Next base: position 104,292,178 of record NC_138972.1, read on the forward strand.
GATACTGCGAGTATGTGACGTGGACCGCCTGCGGGCAACATTTGGTGTATTTTTGAAGCGTCTGGCACGCATTTTTGAGCATCGGTGAAACCGAGTTTTGTAAATCCTGGCTTGGATGTTGAGTCGGTCTTTTGTTTTGGGTCTGTCTCTTTGTCTTGAGTGAGTTTTTTTTTTTTTTTTTTTTTTTTTTTTATTTTTTTTATTTTTTAAGGGTCTGTCTGGTTGTATCGAGTCAGTCCCCGTTGTATATAGTACTAGGTGATTCTGGGGTTGTTGTCCCGAACGCCATTTTGTTATTATTTGTTTTTGTTTTGAGTCTGTTTCTGCCGAGGGGCCAGTTGCACCAACAAAGGCGATTGAAACAGCTGTTGCTATCTCAAACTTCATGCTTGCTTTCAGCATAAGTGCCAGAGAATTTGATTGGGCTGACAGTACATCTCGCCTGCTCTCCTGCGCGCCAAACTCATTGCATTAACCTAAGTTTTCCAAAAACAAACTTTTTGAACACTGCGGTGATGAAAACAAAGAGGAAGGAATTCCTCGGGTTTTGCAAAATTTTGATCATTTTGAGAAAAAGAAAGGCGTGCTAAGCCTTTTTATGAATGAAACCATGCTTGTCGGCGTGAGTACTGAGAAGGATCCTGGCCTGATCCAGATTAGTTCCACACTATCTTCGGCGCGAGCGATTTGTCGCTTTCTTAAAAACTTTCAAAAGCAAATGTTTTGCGCGGCCCTGTGAAGACTTGTGTGGAACCCCTCTTGAGGTCGCGCAACCTAGGATCGCTCTCAGCCTCAAGATTCAACCTGTTTGTTTTCCGACTTTGAACCCGTTCAGAATGTTCAGAAAGTTCAACGGACAAACGCCGTGAAAGGCCCGTGTGACCAGTTTTGAAGTAGCCCTCGAGCAAGAGGCACCAAAAACCAAATCAGAAGGAGTAGATCTCGCCGGAAGAAGCTCGTGGAGCAACCGTGATGGACTCTCCGCAAATCAGTGCAACAACCATTCTCCTAGACACGGATGGCTTCAAAATCTTACAACCATTTGGCATGGACTTGCTACACTTTTACCCTTGAGAGGCTCGCTGGGCCGAAAACCCGGAAGGGCGACCCAGTCAAAAGTTAGAGCAAAAGGAAAATACAAAAAAGAAGAAAAGAAAAGAAAAAGACAAAAAATGCAAAAAAGAAAAGAAAAAGAAATGAAAAAGAAATAGAAAATGAAAAGAAGCTCGCAAGGTCGAAAACCCGCATTGGGCGCCTTGGCAAAAGTAAGAGCCAAACAAAGTGAAGGTTAAAATACCCGAGTGGACCTTAGCCGGAACTACGTGAGGCTTGATTCCCATGTTTGGGATACGTAGGCAACTTCATCATGAAGTCCAGCCCCCAACGCTTTCATAGCGTTTCAGTCCATGCAATGGTTTCGATTTCATCCCCAAAGTCCAGTGGCCAACACCCTTCAAGGTGATTGTGTCCATATATGTGTTGTGACCGTCTTCGTCATCTCTGTGTCTGAGAGTTCGACCACCGCCAATGAAGACTGTCTGCGGATTGCTGCGGCACCATCCCAAACAAGGGGCAACTTTCCGTTGCCGCGAGCCGTCGTGAGACGCCATTCAAACTAGGGGCAACTTTCCGTTGCCTCCCACCCTGTCACGCCCCCAAACCGCCCCTAGTAGTTTGGTGCCGTGATGGCCAGTAACCCGAGGTTACCGAAGGCCGTCTTACAAAAATCACGCACAATCAGAGTACAATATACGGGGCTCACAAGTGCGGAAGCAATATATATACATATACAAAATCTAAATAGTCCATGAGAGCCGTGCATAAGTCCAGTAGAATGCCATACATCAAACATCTTTACAAGTCTTACAACTTAAATACAAGAATGAAATGAAACACAAATCACATCTTGACCAAAAGGCTTCTCAAGCCGACATATACAAGTGCAAATGAAAAATAAGCCGAGAAGCATGATCTTCAAGACGATGCAAAACACAAATCCAAAACATGTCGGCTATGCGCCCAAAACACATCGGCAATCACGTCTAGGCCTCAATGCCTTCTTGTTCATCACCTACATATATATATAGAGAGGGTGAGCTTGGATACTCAGTGAATGATATTAGAAATAAAGGTTTGCATGATTGATATCCAAGATTTCTTTCAAAACAATACATAGCATACTCTACAATCAAGAGGGAAATCAAGTTCATTGCCGGCCTTTCAAATTCTTTGGATGTTATTACATCTACTTAATACAAGAGGGTGATGACATTCCCAAGACAAGAGTGCAGTTGCATTATAGTCCCCTGCAACTAAGGACTTTCAAGACAAGCTGTGCTGCGAAAGTTTAGAGTCCTCTAGCACTAAGGACTGTCAAGACAAGCTGTGCTGCGAAAGTTTAGAGTCCTCTAGCACTAAGGACTGTCAAGACAAGAGTGCAGTTACATTATAGTCCCATGCAACTAAGGACTTTCAAGACGAGTCATCAAAACAAGATAGCATTTGATATACAAAATAGGGATAGTCATTCATGCTAGATCAAGTACTTTTCAAAACAAGGCAAGACGAGATTTATGAAAGCAAGTGTAACATAGCTTTATTAAAAATACCACTCACATCGTTTCTTCACACGTCGGGGTCGAGACAAGCCCAAGTCCTACAACACATGGCAAAGCCTATTGAATGCGCTTTCAAACAAGTCTCTCATGTACACAAATGTTTTCGGAAAACATGCTGGGCACCAACCAGGTCTAGGCCGAGGTTCCACACCTCCTTGCCGAGGTGTGTTCCCGAGGGCCACATGCAAGGAAAAGAGGTCGGGAAACTCTGGGTTTCCCTCTGTTGATGAACATGAAGAACATGAGTGTGAAAACATGAAAAATACGAATGTTTGATCATAATCTGCCATCACAATCTGGGATTTTCGTGCTATGAGTTTGAAAACATGGACCTGGGTACCCGTAGTTGAAAATCTTGCAAGAACAAACACAAAACTTGAGTCTAGGCGAAAAGCTTTCGGATCAAAACAAGACTTTCTTGAAGAACACATGAATGTCATTTTCTCTTTCTAGAATCGAGCTTCAAAACGATGCATGGCTTACAAATCATTTTCAATCATGCAATGCAATAACATAAACATAAAGAACATCATGAGCAGATCAAGAATCTAACCTTGGAACGCGGATCTAACGGTTGGATCTCTAGGAATCAAGCTTGAAGATCTACTTCCTCACTCTAAAACTCTTTCTTCCTCCTAGAGCTTCTCTCTCTACAAGGCAAGTTTATGATACTAAAATGATAGTTTTCTATACCCGGTTCTGGGGTTAACCCTCTGCTGAGACACGTGGCGGCGACTGGTTGGGTTCATCCTGAAAAGGTGGCTGACAGGCCAGACAAAGCATGGTGGAAGGGTGTTCAACAAGCAAAGCGGTATGGGCTTTCTGACAGACTATGACATCGGCCAACAACAAGGCATATCTAACAAGCTACACGGAGTGGCACTCCGACAAGGGGTGACATCGGCTAACAAAGACTTCGACAACTAAGGTGACAATGACCTCGGCTAGGAAGGACAACACTTGACTAAGCTGTGCCACATCTTGGCCTAGATGCGCCACACCTCGGCCTAGGTCATACCACTCCCAGGACGAGATCACTTGGTTGCAAGGTAATATCTCGGCTAATGTGGTCAAGGCAAGGACTGAGGTCGACAAGGGGTTTCAAGATACTAATGCTAGACTAAGGATGACCTCGGCTTGGAATAACATCGGCTAGCATAACTCAGGCAAGGCGTAACCTAAGTTTCACATCAAGGAAGGAACAAGACAAGCATACTACACTTAGACAAATCACAAGGCTTCCAAATCAAGACACGGATCGCATTAGCTCAAGCGAAACAAATCACAACATACACATGCAAGCTAAACAAGTCATAATCATACCGATACTCACGAACATGATGAGGACATGAAGTGTTGGTTCCTACAGTCTACCCTCCTTAAAGAAGTTTGGTCCCCAAACTTAAGTTACCTTGTCCTACGAATAACTCCGGGTAACGGATTTTCATCTCCTCTTCTTTTTCCCATGTGGCCTCCTCGCCATAATGTTTCTCCCATTCGATTTTCACCATTGATATCGACTTGTTTCTCAACTGCCTCACTTGTCTGTCGATAATTCTCATCGGCTTCTCTTCGTAGCCCAAGTCTTCATTAACTACAACCCCGGAGTAGTCTATTACATGCAGTGGGTCTCGGATATATTTTCTCAGCATCGAAACATGGAACACGCTGTGGACTTGGCTCAAATCTGGCGGCAAAGCGAGTCTGTAAGCAACGGTGTTAACTTTCTCAAGAATTTCAAACGGCCCAATATATCGGGGTGCAAGTTTACCCTTCTTCCCAAATCTCGAAACTCCTGTCATCGGCGAGACCTTCAAAAATACATGATCCCCAATTTCAAATTCTAACTCCCTCCTTCTTTGGTCGGCATAACACTTCTGTCGACTCTGTGCAGTTTTAATCCTCTGCTGAATGAGTTTGATCTTTTCAGTTGTCATATGAACCAACTCGGGGCCAATTAGAGCTTTGTCTCCTACTTCAGTCCAACATATCGGCGATCTACACTCCCTTCCATACAAAGCTTCATACGGCGCCATGCCTATGCTGGCTTGATAACTGTTGTTGTATGCGAATTCTACTAATGGCAAATGCGATTCCCAACTTCCCTGGAAGTCCAACACGCACAGTCTGAGCATGTCTTCGAGTGTCTGAATCGTTCTTTCTGTCTGTCCGTCGGTCTGGGGGTGAAAGGCTGTGCTAAATCTCAATTCTGTTCCCAAGGCTCCTTGTAGACTCTGCCAAAATCTAGAAACGAACTTCGGGTCTCGGTCTGACACAATGGACATCGGCACACCATGAAGCCTAACGATCTCATTCATGTACAATTCGGCAAGTCGGTTGGCATTGAATGTAGTCTTGACCGGCAAAAAGTGAGCTGACTTAGTAAACCTGTCGACTATAACCCAAATGGAATCCATACCTCTTTGCGTCCTCGGCAAACCCACTACGAAATCCATGGAGATGTGCTCCCATTTCCACTCAGGAATTGACAAGGGTTGAAGAAGTCCTGCTGGTCTCTGGTGTTCTGCCTTCACTCGCTGACAACAAAGACACTGAGATACAAACTCGGCTATCTCTCTTTTCATGTTTGGCCACCAAAAGGTCCGCTTTACGTCCCGATACATCTTGGTGCTCCCTGGATGAATGGCAAATTTGGAACTATGGGCCTCTTGCAAAATCTTCCTTTTTAACTCTGGTACGTCGGCTACACACAATCTTCTTTCGAACCTAAGCACCTGATTCTCCACTGTGTAACCTGGCCTCGGCTTGGAGACGAATTCATCAATTACCCTTTTTAGGAACTTATCTTCCATCTGTCTGTTCTTCACTTCCTCAACGATTGTCGGTTCCGCTGAGACCGTTGCCAGACACGCCAAACTTCCGACTAGCTTCCTGCTTAATGCGTCGGCTACGGAGTTTGCCTTACCTGGGTGATACTGAATCTGCATGTCGTAGTCCTTCAACAGCTCGAGCCATCTTCTCTGCCTCATATTTAACTCCTTCTGGGTAAACAAGTATTTCAGACTCTTGTGGTCGGTGAAAACTTGGCAAGATGTTCCGTACAGGTAATGACGCCAGATCTTCAGAGCAAAAACCACGGCAGCTAGCTCCAAATCATGGGTAGGATAATTCTTTTCATTGGGCTTCAACTGACGAGACGCGTACGCTATGACTTTACCTTCTTGCATTAACACGCAACCCAAACCTTTATGTGAAGCATCACTGTAAATCTGAAATTCCTCATTGGCTGATGGTAGTACTAGAACTGGTGCTGTGACTAACCTCGTCTTCAGTTCCTGGAAAGCTGATTCTCTTTCATTGGTCCATTCATAAGCTGCTCCCTTCTTGGTTAGTTGTGTCAAAGGCACTGCAATCCTCGAGAAATCCTTCACAAACTTTCTGTAATAACCTGCCAAACCCAGAAAACTACGAACCTCGGACACGTTGGTCGGCGTCGGCCAATTCACAATGGCTTCAATCTTACTGGGGTCAACTGATATACCATCTTCATTGATCACATGCCCTAGAAATGAAATGCTGGAAAGCCAAAACTCGCATTTACTTAACTTGGCGTACAACTTCTTATCTCTCAAGGTCTGCAGGGCGAGTCTCAGATGATTCTCGTGCTCGCTCGCACTCCCAGAATAGATCAATATGTCGTCGATAAAAATAATGACGAACTCATCTAGGTACGGCTTAAAGACTCTGTTCATCAAGTCCATGAATGCTGCTGGGGCATTGGTGACTCCGAAGGGCATTACCAAAAATTCGTAGTGACCATATCTTGTCCGAAAAGCAGTTTTCTCAATGTCCTCGGCTTTAACCTTCAACTGATGGTAGCACGACCTAAGGTCAATCTTGGAAAAGACTCGTGCTCCTCGTAGTTGATCAAGCAAATCGTCGATTCTAGGCAATGGGTACTTGTTCTTGATGGTCACCTTATTAAGTTCTCTGTAGTCAATGCAAAGACGAAGTGTGCCATCCTTTTTCTTAACAAATAGAACGGGTGCTCCCCACGGTGAAGTGCTCGGCCTAACAAATCCTTTGTCCAACAATTCTTGTAATTGCGATTTTAGCTCTCTAAGTTCGGCTGGAGCCATTCTGTAGGGTGTTTTGGAGATAGGTTGCGTTCCTGGCAGGACGTCCACAGTAAACTCTATTTCTCTATCGACAAGGTGGCCAGGCAACTCATCCGGAAAGACGTCGGGGAATTCCTCAACAACGGGTATGTCGGCTAACTCAACATTTCCATTCAGATCACTTAGTATACTGCATAAATAACCCTTACATCCTTTTTGGATCAACTTGTAGGCCTTCATGGATGAGATTAAGTAAGGTGGGGGTACTACTCCTTTACCCTGGAAAATGACCTCGGCTTGACTTGGGGTCTTCAATGTGACGTTCTTAGTAACACAATTAATGGATGCATGGTTCGCCACTAACCAATCCATTCCCAATATAACATCGAAGTGAGTCATGTTTAATGGCATCAAATCAATTAACAATTCTACACTCTCAATCATAGCAATACACGCCCTATAAATGGATGTAACAATCATATTTCTCCCAGATGGAGTAGACACAGATAATACATAATCAAGGGGTTCTAATTCTCTATCCAACTTCTCGGCGAATATAGTGGACACAAATGAATGCGTAGAACCCGAATCAATCAATACGTATGCATCTTGAGAACAAATTGAAATGGTACCTGACACCACTGTTTCAGCATTCTGGGCGTCTCCTGGCACCAATGCGAAAACTCTGCCCTGCCTCGCCTGTACTCCCCCGATGTTATTCTTCTGCGCAGAGCCCGAGGTGCTTCCAGTCCTCTTCCCATCATCGGTCCTTGCTTTCGGGCAGTCCTTCACGCGATGGCCTATCTCGCCACACTCGTAGCAAGCTCCTGTTGCCCAACGACAAACCCCGAAATGTAGCTTTCCACAACTCGCGCACATCGGCTTGGCGTTACCTTCCTGATTTGAGTTGCTGGAACTGTCTGTGCTTATCTTCTTCTTGGCATCGAACGGAACTCGGCGATTGTCATAACTCTGTCTCTTCCTCTGACCCTCACCTGAACTCTGGTATCGGTTCAAGTTAGCTTCAGCCAGGATGGCCTTGTCCAGTACTCCGGCGTACGTCGGCATATTGAGCATATTGACCCGATCTTGTATCGGTCCACGCAACCCACTTTCGAACTTCCTCGCCTTTCGGTACTCGTCGTCAACCATATGAGGCGCATATCTCGCTAGTTCAGTAAAGGCACGATCATACTCTGCCACTGTCTTGTTCCCCTGTGTCAGATTCTGGAACTCCGTGGTCTTTCGGTCTCGGACGCTAAGGGGAAAATGCTTGTTGTAGAACAACTCCAAAAATTTTGCCCAAGTCAAACCCGGATTGCTTTCTCGGACCATCATCCACCACCTACGAGCATCGTCGTCTAATGTGAATGCTGCCAGAGATACCTTCTGGGCGTCTGTACTGGGGAAAACTTCAAACAACTTCTCCATCTCTAAAACCCATGCCTCGGCTTTCATTGGTTCTATGCCTCCCTGAAATCTCGGCGGTTTCATCTTCTTGAACTCTCTGATTAGAGTTATCGTGTCGTTCCCATACAAAGCTTGCTGCATAGGCACTAGTGGCACTGGAGGAGGTGGAGCTGCATATCGGCCATTCGTCTGTTCGGCATGCATAGAAGTGGTACCAGTATCCTGCGGCCTAGGTTGTCTCTGCTCACGAACCAAGCCTTCGACTAACCTTTCCAACCTCTCCAACCTGTCTTCCGATCGATCTCGGCCAACCGGGGGTCTACCTCTCCTCATGGTGCTAGGGGGGGGGGATGCAAGATGAGACTTTAAAACAGCTGAACAGATAACACATATGCAAGTAACGAGCGTCTAGGCCCAAACGGTGTACACATAGTCAAGTAGCTAGCAATATGATGCAATCTTAACATTCTTCTAAGGGAAATCCTAGGCTCTCTAGGACTCAAGGTGTGTGATTAACGTACTACAAGGATCTTGTGCTCTGATACCAATCTGTCACGCCCCCAAACCGCCCCTAGTAGTTTGGTGCCGTGATGGCCAGTAACCCGAGGTTACCGAAGGCCGTCTTACAAAAATCACACACAATCAGAGTACAATATACGGGGCTCACAAGTGCGGAAGCAATATATATACATATACAAAATCTAAATAGTCCATGAGAGCCGTGCATAAGTCCAGTAGAATGCCATACATCAAACATCTTTACAAGTCTTACAACTTAAATACAAGAATGAAATGAAACACAAATCACATCTTGACCAAAAGGCTTCTCAAGCCGACATATACAAGTGCAAATGAAAAATAAGCCGAGAAGCATGATCTTCAAGACGATGCAAAACACAAATCCAAAACATGTCGGCTATGCGCCCAAAACACATCGGCAATCACGTCTAGGCCTCAATGCCTTCTTGTTCATCACCTACATATATATATAGAGAGGGTGAGCTTGGATACTCAGTGAATGATATTAGAAATAAAGGTTTGCATGATTGATATCCAAGATTTCTTTCAAAACAATACATAGCATACTCTACAATCAAGAGGGAAATCAAGTTCATTGCCGGCCTTTCAAATTCTTTGGATGTTATTACATCTACTTAATACAAGAGGGTGATGACATTCCCAAGACAAGAGTGCAGTTGCATTATAGTCCCCTGCAACTAAGGACTTTCAAGACAAGCTGTGCTGCGAAAGTTTAGAGTCCTCTAGCACTAAGGACTGTCAAGACAAGCTGTGCTGCGAAAGTTTAGAGTCCTCTAGCACTAAGGACTGTCAAGACAAGAGTGCAGTTGCATTATAGTCCCCTGCAACTAAGGACTTTCAAGACGAGTCATCAAAACAAGATAGCATTTGATATACAAAATAGGGATAGTCATTCATGCTAGATCAAGTACTTTTCAAAACAAGGCAAGACGAGATTTATGAAAGCAAGTGTAACATAGCTTTATTAAAAATACCACTCACATCGTTTCTTCACACGTCGGGGTCGAGACAAGCCCAAGTCCTACAACACATGGCAAAGCCTATTGAATGCGCTTTCAAACAAGTCTCTCATGTACACAAATGTTTTCGGAAAACATGCTGGGCACCAACCAGGTCTAGGCCGAGGTTCCACACCTCCTTGCCGAGGTGTGTTCCCGAGGGCCACATGCAAGGAAAAGAGGTCAGGAAACTCTGGGTTTCCCTCTGTTGATGAACATGAAGAACATGAGTGTGAAAACATGAAAAATACGAATGTTTGATCATAATCTGCCATCACAATCTGGGATTTTCGTGCTATGAGTTTGAAAACATGGACCTGGGTACCCGTAGTTGAAAATCATGCAAGAACAAACACAAAACTTGAGTCTAGGCGAAAAGCTTTCGGATCAAAACAAGACTTTCTTGAAGAACACATGAATGTCATTTTCTCTTTCTAGAATCGAGCTTCAAAACGATGCATGGCTTACAAATCATTTTCAATCATGCAATGCAATAACATAAACATAAAGAACATCATGAGCAGATCAAGAATCTAACCTTGGAACGCGGATCTAACGGTTGGATCTCTAGGAATCAAGCTTGAAGATCTACTTCCTCACTCTAAAACTCTTTCTTCCTCCTAGAGCTTCTCTCTCTACAAGGCAAGTTTATGATACTAAAATGATAGTTTTCTATACCCGGTTCTGGGGTTAACCCTCTGCTGAGACACGTGGCGGCGACTGGTTGGGTTCATCCTGAAAAGGTGGCTGACAGGCCAGACAAAACATGGTGGAAGGGTGTTCAACAAGCAAAGCGGTATGGGCTTTCTGACAGACTATGACATCGGCCAACAACAAGGCATATCTAACAAGCTACACGGAGTGGCACTCCGACAAGGGGTGACATCGGCTAACAAAGACTTCGACAACTAAGGTGACAATGACCTCGGCTAGGAAGGACAACACTTGACTAAGCTGTGCCACATCTTGGCCTAGATGCGCCACACCTCGGCCTAGGTCATACCACTCCCAGGACGAGATCACTTGGTTGCAAGGTAATATCTCGGCTAATGTGGTCAAGGCAAGGACTGAGGTCGACAAGGGGTTTCAAGATACTAATGCTAGACTAAGGATGACCTCGGCTTGGAATAACATCGGCTAGCATAACTCAGGCAAGGCGTAACCTAAGTTTCACATCAAGGAAGGAACAAGACAAGCATACTACACTTAGACAAATCACAAGGCTTCCAAATCAAGACACGGATCGCATTAGCTCAAGCGAAACAAATCACAACATACACATGCAAGCTAAACAAGTCATAATCATACCGATACTCACGAACATGATGAGGACATGAAGTGTGGGTTCCTACACACCCCCCTTCAAACCAGGGGCAATTTTCCATTGCCTCCGATCCAAGGTTGCGCGTCTCGAAAAGTAAGTTCCATGCATGTTGAGCATCAGCTGTTTTGAAAAATAGTTTTTGAAAATTTTTACTGAGGTTGACTATTTTCTCGAAAACTATTCCATTTTCCAAAACTGGACCATTGTCTTGGACCCAAAAGGAAAATTTTCAGTGCTTGCAGCCTGACTTGCATGCTTTTCAAATCAAAAATCGAACAAGTACGTTAATCCGACTCTCATTTTGATCAAAATTGTTTTAGTAGAAAGCAAAAACAAAAAAAGGTTAAAATGATGAACTAGGGGCACAGTTGAGCCAGGCGTTCTGTCTTTCCCCCGTCATCGACGTACTTGCCAGAAGGGCGCTCTACCCGCCGGAAGAAATAGCCGTGAGCTAACGGCATTGGGCATGAACCCGCAACTTCCTGTTCATTCATCAATCACCCCGGGGAGGGATGAAAAATGAGAGAATGAAGAATAGAGAGGTGTAAGTTGAGAGAAAAGTGAAGAAAAGGTTTTTGAGAGAAAATTCGAGCTTGAGAGTCGAGTGATGTGAGAATCACAAATCAGACAGGGTGGGAAACAATACCCAGTTTGAACTGGCTCCTCGTGGTCCGAGGTCCCCCATCTTCGTTTACGCGTCTGTGTGTCGTGTCTCTTTGATTTGACGGTCTCGTCTTTTGTTTTTAGTCTTTCCCGAGCGTGTCTCGTTGTGTTTAGGTCGTGCACCTATATTTGAGTCCTCCCCGATGTGTTCAGTTGTAGGCTCGATACCCCGGTTTGAAAAACCCTCATTCGATTTCAAAAATTATTTATGCTCAAGAATGCTGTGCCATTCTCTACATTTGAGCGTGTTTCGACTCCAACCGGTTCCATCTTTGAGGTCCGTCCTGTCAGATTGGGCTGTTTGTTTAGAATTTGCTGTGTGCAGGATGAACCGAATGCTGTGCTAAGGGCTGTATACAGATTAATCCCCAGTAGAGCAAGGGCTGTGTGTCCAGGATCAGGCAGTGGGCTGCTTGGGTTATTTTGCTGTTGGCTGTTTTAGTTATCTGATTATTACAGTGCGAGTGTTCAATTTTCAGACAACCAATCAATTTCATTTACATTGAGGTGTAACATGATGAGATGCGATGCAATGCATGAAATGTGTAAATGTAAACACTTTTTCAGATGAAAAGTCCGTTTCATTTCATTATCTTTTCAAATGTACAAGTTTTGGAAACAAAATCTGTCTGTGGCAGTACAAGGTAATCTATCTACCAACAAAAGGAAAAGTACAAGAAAGAAGAAAGATAACAAAAATCCACATCTCTGTCGAGCACTCCAAGGGCTGTCAGTCCGTCCTGGTCCTCTTCCTGGACGAGGGTCCAGGAGCATCATCAGCGTCGTCGTCAGAGCCCGAGCTAGAACCGTCTCCGGTCTCCTCCTCCGATGACTCGGAATCCGCCTCTGCCTCCGCCTCTGACTCCTCATCGTCGTCATCATCTGGGACTAGAGCTCGCGAGCTGCTCCCGACGTGAGTACGCCCTCCCCTGGTATGGGGAAATATCCTGCCCTCCTCATCTCTCCCCCGAGCAGGGACGGAAGGTCCGGCCGGAGCACCTCCCGCCATGGGAATCTGGAAAGGAGACTGAAAAGGTACACAAAAGGGAAACGCATCAGTATACTGTGAACAGTTTAAAGGTGCAGAATGCAGTGTATGAGGACAGTGTAAGAATGCCGTGAGCAGTTTATTAGTGCAGAATGCAGTGTATGAGTACAGTGTGTAGATGCCGTGAGCAGTTTATCAGTACAGAGTACGGTGCAGAATACAGTGTATGTAGTGTGTCAGATGCTGTGAGATCAGTGTATCAGGTGTGGTTCCACGAATCAGATTATGCAAAGCAGTGTATGAGTGGTTTGAGGCCAATGTCAGAAGAACATACCGGTATGCTGTAGAGGGCTAGGAGGTCAAAAGTCCGCTGAAGCATCCCCATCATCGAGGCATTCATTGCCAACGACTGACGGGTGTACTCAGAAGGGGCCTGCAAAATATCAGATGCATTAGTATTCTGTGGAATATCAAGTAAACTGAAATGAAATGACTGTACGAAGTGCAGTGATGCATACCGGAGGTAGGTCGGGGACGTCGATGAACTCGTGACCAGCCGGTGGAGGGGCGAAGGGGATCTGATAGGTCGACCCACCCTGCCCCTGGAAAGTCAGTACGGCGGGCAGGGCAGGCCAGCCAGCTCCCCGTCCTCCTTGCACTCCGCCCCTACCACGGACCCGGGCCCTCCTCGAAGATCCAGCCCCTGCTCCCGCTCCGGCCCCAGCCGCCGATGCCACAGGCCTGGCCCCCTCCGCTCGACGGCCGCTCAGAGGGCGCATCAGGTACGTCCGCACGTACTCCTGATAGTCTCCAGTGCCTCGAAAGCCGGCCTCCTCCCAGCCGATGGAGTAATCATCCAGCTGCTCAGTGGTGAGCCCCTCGGTCTCCCTCATGTCTGCAGGAGGGGGAACCGGGACTATCTGCTCAGGTAACCCTAGGGTCTGGCGTAGAAAACGCTCCCCCAGGTACCAAGCCCGACAGACCGGGCCCTCAAGCAAAATCCGGAAACGCGAGGTCTCCTCCGCACCAGGGAACCGACCCCGCATCGCCGCCGGCATAGGAGCCCACGGCCGCCATGTGATCTGAAAATGACAGACAGTTTGTTATCTACTGTTATTGAAATATACAGTTGAAAAGCGAAGCTTAAATGAACTGAAAGTAAAGCATACCTCCGCGGGGGTGATGGTGTCAAAATATCGGCGGAAGAAGCCGAATGTCTCCCGTGGTCGCCGGGTGCATCTCCCGTCGAAACGACTCGAAAACGGGACGGCCAGGGGAGTCTCCGCAACTGGCACGGGGGCAAGCCTAGGAAAGTAGGCGTAAACCCACAACTGCAAAACAGATGTCAGTATGACCGTCAAATAAAGCAGAAAAGGCAGAGCCATGTGTTGTGCAGTGTATTGTGTGCAGTGTACAGTGTGAGCAGTGTACAGTCAGTGTAAAGCAGAATGTATGTGTGTGCCGTGTGTACAGTATACAACAAGTGTAAAGTGGACTACAGTGTGTGCAGTGTACAAAGTACAGAAAGTACGAGACAGAAATGAAAAAGCGGAGAAGAAATGTACCTCCCAAGCCCGCCAGTAGCCTCCGAGTAGCTGGCCGCTGTCGCGCGAAGCCGAGCTCATGTACCCGTAAATGGTGGCCAGAGCAGCGCCGCCCCTGTCATAGTGCAGAATGTCCCGGACGTCCACCAGTGCGCTGAGAAGACAGAGAGGCACGGTGTTCGCCCGGTCGGCGAAGATGGTAGTCCCAAACAGGAACATGAGGAAGCCGCGAGCATACCTCTCCACGTCCTCCGGGGTCATCTGCGCCTCCTCCTCCAACACGGGCTGGACTCGAAACTGGACCTCGAACCAGGAGTATCGGACGAAACCTGGACGAGCTAGGGGTGGCGCCTCCCCCAACAAATAGACCTGAGCGGCGGTCCACTCATCCATCGCGATGTCAAAAGGGATCGGATCACCCCCTACCCCGATGCTAGTGAGCATCAAGAAATCATGAGGGGTCATCGTCATATCCCCTGCAGCAGAGAAATGAAAAGAATCGGTGGTGTCCCACCACCTCTCCGCCAGAGCGGCCAGGAGAGGTCTGCAAGTGGAGAGCCTGGAGAGTCCTCGGCAGAAGGCGCCGAAACCCGCTCGATCCACGATGCGTCGGACTGCGTCGGGGAGCTCATCATACCACTCCCGAGCACCAGTATTCCCATACCCGCGAATGGTATGGGAACCCTTCTGTAAACAGAAAATAACGGTGGCAAGACAACATTCAAAATGCAGTTTTGAAAAAGCAGATATAGCATGTATGCAAGTTTGTCAGGATCAGGCAAATACCGGGTGCCGGTGTGCTTACAGTGAAATAATACGTGTGATGTATCAGCGTGTTTGGGTGTTTCAGAACAGATATAGCATGCATGCATGTTTGACAGATTCAGACAAATACTGGGTGCCAGTGTGTATGCAGTGAAAAACAGTGAGTGCAGTGTGTTTGAGTGATTCAGGGCTAGTGCAGTGTGTGTGCATGTGTCAGTCTCAAACAGATATCAGTTGTATGTATGTTTACAGTCAACTACAGTCTACAGCATATCAGTTTTCAGCAGTTAAAGAATACAACTAACTATGACAGTTTTTGTATCCTACATTGCGGAAAGTAAAGCAGAAGAAAGAGAGTTACCTCGGAAGTGCCGAATGAAAGGTGGGAGGTAGGCTCACGCAGTAGTAGCTCAGGCGCCACATGCCTCTCGAAGCTCCGGAACTGACGCAGGCCGTCGGGGGGGCAGAACATGGATCGCCGGCCGGTAGGTCGCCGGGTCGAACGGGCGCTCGCTCAGTGGTAGAAGCTCGACCCCGGGATCCATCTCGTGGTCCGGGGGAGTCCCGCCACGTGGAATGTCGTCCGCCATGTAGAGAATGGTGTGAAAATGGCCGGGAAAAGGAAAATCGGACCGGAATACGAAGAGTCAACCGGAAAGTCAACTCCTGAGAGGGTTGGAAATGACCGGGAAGGCCGGAATGTGAAAAGGCACAAGAATGAAGAGGAAAACGAGGGGAACAAACCCCGAAAAGGTGAGAACGCCAAACGAGGCGCCGAAACGAAAATGTGATCGGTGGAAAATGTCCGAAACGCGAAGGAAATCGCGAATCCGACGACGAAACGAGCGTAGAACGCGAAGAAACGAGCGAAAAGGGAGAGAGAAACACTCTAGAGAGAGAGAGCAAGGGATTTCGGCAGTAGGGAAGTGAGGAAATAGGGCTTGAAGCCCTATTTTAAAACACCCAAGGCGAAAGGTCAAAACTGCCCCGCATCAGCAACTGTTTGCCGGTCGGCAATGTTTTGTGCCGGCCGGCACTTTTTTGTGCCGATGGACTTATTTTGATGCCGGCGGCCAGCCGGTGGCCTCCCCTCCCGGCCGGTGATGTTTCCACAGCCTTGTTTAGGCCATTTGAGTTGTTTTTGGTCTTCATGGCTCAAGAAAGTGCAAGAAAGTGCATTCCCGACGCTCAACCGGCCTCCGTTCTGACTTCGGACTGCATCTGCCGTGCGTAGCACTCCAACCCATGCAAGGTGTATCCTTTTTGTATCCTTTTAAATTCAAAAGTTGCCCCCATGTTTATCGCATAACAATCGCACTATTTTGTGCATTTCAATCAATCGCACTGTTTTGTGCATTGCAGAATTGTTCGCGCTGTTCTGCGCGTCGCACTGTTTTGTGCATTTCAAAATTGTTCGCGCTGTTCTGCGCATCGCACTGTTTTGTGCATTTCAAACCATCGCACTGTTTTGTGCATTTCAAGCCGTCGCACTGTTTTGTGCATTTCAATCGCGCTGTTTTGCGCATCGCACTGTTTTGTGCATTATATTTCAATCGCGCTGTTTTGCGCATCGCACTGTTTTGTGCACCTCACTTGCATCTTGCATGTATCCATTCGCGCTATTTTGCGCTTCACACCGTCCTGTAACATCACGGTCTGGCGAGACCTTAAACACGCATGGTCTGGCGAGACCTTAAACACGTACGGTCTAGGAGACCTTAAATCCTTGGGAGGTGCGAAACCTCCGGTGCATTGATGTGCACGTTTTTTTTTATTTGGCATATAAGTCCACTTGCATCAACTTACATTCCATACGGCATGCGTGCCTCATTCTTGCATTGTCATGCATATTGCTAACAATATTGTACCTGTTAAGTTTGTTTTCTTTTCAGGAACGGTATTGTATGTACGGTTCATTTGAGGCTGGAGCGACCAGACGAACCGGACAGGTATTTTGCGGTCTGGCGAGACCTTAAACACGCACGGTCCAGGAGACCCTAAATCCTCTGAAGGTGCAATTCCTTTGGTGTTTGTCGTGCCCGAACGACTTTCGGTGGTCTGGTAAAGCCACCTGCCTATGTTTGCGATGAGTTCCTAGAAGAACAACTGGGACGGTGGAAACTAGAGTTCGAAACGACTTATGCCTAGAACGCAAAGGTTCGGGAGTTCAGAGACTAAAGTCTGGTTTAAATACCCAGGGGTGTATCCTCGGCTTGAAATCTGTATGGAAACCCCATAGATTGAGGCAGCTTATCTGCGCCTCAGTCCTGGATACTGAACCAACCTAGTATATCGCCCTATTGTTAAGATAGGGAAAACTGCAAACATAGTCATTGCATCATAGTGCATTGTCATGCATTTGCATTGTAGATTGCATGCATTCACTGCATCGCCTTCCGCCTATGGCTTGCGCCTTTCCAGGTTGAGCTTGGTTTGGTATGTGTCCTTACTTTTCATGTTAGAACACAGTTCTGCATGTGTATCGCGCCGATTCCATGCTGATATGTTGGTTGAGGGTTGCGGCACCTTTTTTGTGTTACACATGACTCGTATGTGTACATGCCTTTCCTAGGCAAAATTTGGTTTGGCTTGTATGCCATATCCATTGTATCTATATCCATTCCATTGCATATTTGTAGATATTGCATTGTAGATTGCATGCATTCATTGCATCACCTTCCGCCTATGGCTTGCGCCTTTCCATGTTGAGCTTGGTCTGGTATGTGCCCTTACTTTTCATGTTGAAACACAGTTCTGCATGTGTATCGCGCCAATTCCACGCTGATATGTTGGTTGAGGGTTGCGGCACCTTTTCTGTGTTACACATGGCCTGTATGCGTACATACCTTTCCTAGGCAAGATTTGGTTTGGCCTGCGTGCCATATCCATTGCCATCTTCCTAGCATATCCATATATATTACATTGTAGTGTAATTTTTGCATCCGGCATTAGGATCGTAGTCCTTTCTCCAGCGGGTTGTTTCCCCACTTATGTCAATTCCACCCAATACTTGTTCTTGCGTCTATCTACAATACTCACAGTTCAGTTGACCGTTCTGTGGTAGACAGACTTGTTATCTCCATCAATCTATTTGACATAGGTATGGTTTCGAACCGCTCGTGATTGGATCACGATTCAAATGCTTTGCATATAGCTTGCATTGTTTCAATTACATTGCATCTTCATTTGCATTGTTTATACATTGTTTTGTATATATTGCATTTCGTTTTGCATCCACATTTGCATTGTCATGCATGTTGCTAACCATATTGTACCTGTTAAGTTTGTTTTCTTTGCAGGCACGATATTGTATGTACGGTTCATTTGAAGCTGGTGCAACCAGACGAGCTGCACAGGTATTGTATCTCCGAGTGAGACGTATTGAGAATTGCATAATTCTCTTACATCCTTTCTGTATTGTAGTGTAGTTCGGTGTATGCTAGCTTAAAACTGTCGCATGTTTGCTTCATTACAGCTTTTCTTTGCATGATCAGAAGTTATGCTCGGCTCTGTGCATTGTCTTGCATTTTGCCCCTGCCTTCGGGCGCATATCTTGATTGTCTTGCATGTTTGTCTAAGTCTTCGGCCTTGTCAAAAATGGGTCGTCTCTGGGCTTTGACATTCACTCCCGTCATTGTTATGACTTTCGAGTTCTGTCAAAGAGGGGCAACTGTAGACACCCCATTTTTGACCGTCCTCAAGACTTGGACATCACCGTTTGAACACACGGTGATCTTCCATGTTTGTGTTCGTTTGGAGTTCCCGGAGGTCTCAGCTCGCGCGCCTTGCCTCAGGATCCCCGAACTCGACCGTTTAGTGTCTGGTTTTGCACCAAACACTTGCATCTTGCCCTTGAGAGGCAGGGTGGGGCTTGTAGACCATCCCCACCCACCACTGGCAGTGGCTAGAGGCCACCGACTGGTGTTTTGCTGCGACCGGCAATTTTTATTGCCGGCCGGCACTTTTTGTTGCCGGTCAGCACTATTTTGTGCCGGTCGGCACTCTTTTTGGCCAAGATGGCATTTTTGGCCGGCCGATTGCTGTTCATCTGCTTTTGCAGATATTTTTAGACAGCTGTCTTGATTTTGCTCCCCTCCATACACGTGTATGGAGGGATCTCCCTCTTGTAAAGCTTGTCTTGTAAGCTTTACAAGACATATAGAGGGAGGCTCTCTCTTGTAACAAAAAGGGCTGGAGGGGTTGGACATTTTAGGAGATTTTGAGAGCTTAGACAGCCATTGTTAGGGTTTGAGTTCTAGGGTTAGGGTTTGTTACACCTTATCTCTCTCTTTTTTCCCTCTTGTGTGTGTTTTAGTGCACTTGTGTCTTATTATTGCACACAAACACATAGTGTTTCACCTTCCTTTAGGTCTTGAGGTCCTAAGGGACTGGTTTTGAAGTTTTGGAGTTGGATTCAAGCAAAAGAAGGCCATTGGAGCGCCATTTGCAAAGGGGTCATCAAGGGTGAGAATCTAGTCCCATTTTCTCCCATTTTTGCATTGATTTTCTACCTATCTTAGAGCTGTTTTTGTGCTTATTGTATAACATAAAAAAGTTCTGTTTTTAGGCCCTCTTTATTGTTTATTAAGAGTGTTTTGTTGTTTGAGGGTTGTTGACCACCCTTAGGCCTTAAAAGGCCTCATTTTGAGCCATTTTGTGCTAGCTCCGGGATTTTGGTGTTGGGGTCTCTTCACCACTGAAATCTTGAGGGATTTCAGTGGTGAAGATGATGCCTTGAAGTCCCAAGAAGGAGAGGGCCACCCCCTCTCCTTGTTGTCCTTGAAAAGGGCATGTTTTGGCCTCTTGAGAGAGCATTATGCTTGAGTGTGTGTTGAGCATGTTTGGTCTATTTTTCATGCTTATATATCCATAATATAACATGATTTTAAGTTGGTTTTGGTACTCCATGCATGCTTAGCATAGTTGCCTTGTAGTGCCTTGTTTATGCCTTAACATGTCTTAGGTTGTTAGCCTTTGTTGGAGCATGTTCTAGGCTTAGTCTTGTGAAGATTATGTGCTTATTTTGCCATGTTTTACGTCTTTCCATAAGTGTTTGGGTCGATTTTGGCATGCTTGATATAGCTCCTTTGTATTTGGGCTTGTTAGCCTTGAATATGTGCATGTGTAGCATGACATCTTTGCATCGAATTGGTGATTTGGGGTCCCTCCACATGTTATTTCAGTCCCATTTCCATGCTTGTTTGATTGCCTTGCATGCCTCTTTAATGCTTTGGAAGCTTGTGTAGCAATGCTCCATGTTTTGGTGTTTATGAATGCCTTTGTTTTTGGGTCATTTAGATGTCATCTAAGTGGTCCTTAGGCCTTGTATTGATGCCCCAAAACTCTGTTTTTGGTTGATAAGCTCATACAATGTTTAGTCTTGTAAGTGTATTTCAATGCTCCTTGGATTTGCTTTGAACACTTAGACTATTTGTTGCATGTTTAGCTTGACTTATTGCTTGGTTTGGTACCATGTATTAGCATGATTTTCAGATCTTATGTTGCATGCTTTTAGTCCATGAATGTCTCTTTCAAGTGTGCTTGAATGTTGCTTGCTTTGTGCCTAAGTGTTGGTTCTTAACATGTGTATGTGTGCATGTATGTTTAGCCTTCATTTTTGGGCATTATGGCCACTGTTTTAGGCCTATTTGGAGCTGCCTAATTCATGCATAAGTCCATCTTTCCATCTATTTGCATTGCCATATGTATGCTTGTATGCTTGCATAAGCTTGCCCCCATGCCATGTTGCATCC
This sequence comes from Camellia sinensis, assembly GCF_055761805.1. NCBI lineage: Eukaryota > Viridiplantae > Streptophyta > Magnoliopsida > Ericales > Theaceae > Camellia > Camellia sinensis. The sequence continues at coordinate 104,312,860 of NC_138972.1, forward strand.
TTAGCTTGTATGCTTAGGTTGCATTGCATTTTGCATGCATTCCTTGTCCCTTGATTTGGTGATAGGGATTAGGACTTTGGTTTGATTTGGTTTGCATGCATTTGAAATCAAAGTTGCATACTTGGTTCTTTGGGCCATCATGCATGGAAATGCGTGATTGGTGGTCCGAGAATCGAGGCACATGCCCCTTTGAGTCATTATCATGATAAGGGACATGGTTGGTGCATATATGCCTTGAATTGTGCTGCCATGCTTTGTCTTGCCCTCTGTTGCTGTGAGTTGCAGGTTCTGCAGGCTTTCTTTGCCGACCGGCAGTGTAAGGTGCCGGCCGGCAATCTTTCCTCTGCCGACAACTCCATTTTGTGCCGATGGCCACACACCAGTGCCGGTGGTAATTCCACTCAGCCGGTGGCACTCCCCAGTGTCCAGGGATGCAGTCCTGAGGTTTTGACAGCCTCCAGAAGAGCAGAGGAAGGAAAACAGAGGCAGCCTATGCATGGCGGCGCGTTTCCCGAGGCGATTTTCCTGTTTTAATTAATTTATTTAATTTGTTAATTAAATTAATTAATTTGTAGTTATTAATTAGCTTGCGTAGTTAATTAATCTGTAATATTTATTTGGTCCCTCCGAGCGAGGGCAAATCTGTAATAAGTGTGCGTGGGTGGTGTGTATGTCTTCCAATCCCCACTTCTTTCTTCCCTTTTACTTACCTGCTTTGATGGTTAGTATTAGGGCACGTTTAATTTAGCATACCTTATGCTATGCATGTGTGCATCCATACATTTGTATTACATACATTAGGCTCGGTACATCATGCTAACCGCATTTGTACTTCAAATTCTAAACTGAATATGTGATAGTTGTGCATTTCTCACATGCCATGTTTAGGATAGCCGAGCCTATTCTAGCAACACTTTGTATGCGATGCATTAGGCACTTAACATGAACTTGGATCATGCATGTTTGCTAACGAGTTCTTTGTTTTGGCACGGAGTACGATGTAAGTATTTCCGCTTTAGCATATCGCATAAGTGTGAATGTTGCCATGTCAGCATGCTTAACATGTGGCTAGATGCTTATGTGTTATAAACTGCTTGGATGCCTGTGGGTGGAGGTTGGATTGTTTGAGTTGGAAAAACTCATTGAAATCCGTGTTTTAGCCTACTTACGAGTAGCAAAATCTAAAGTATTTCCAAAGCAAACGGATATGCAATGTTTATTCCCAAGTTAGGCAATCTAGTCTATACTTGTTTGCTGCGCGCATAACATAGTAATTCTAGGCTAATAATTGGAATAAGAACACATAAAGTTTTCAAAAACGGATATCACGGTTAGTAGAGGCCGGTCTTCGGACCGGGCAAAAGGGGGTGCTCATAGCTGACCTTCCCCGATCGTACCCAAGCTCCCGAGCCGAGACAACTCCGGTGATGACGGACATGTGGCCTTCGGCACCGAGTCAGGGTTTCCTAAATTCTCCCATAAAAAATATTTAGGTGGCGACTCTGTATCTGGCAAAGCAGTCCATGTTTGGCACTACTTTTTCAAAAATCTGTTTCTCAAAACGATTTGCCAGATTTGGACTCTTTGGTTCAGATTTAGAACCGTGACACAAATCGAGTCCGAACTGTAGTAGCACGAGGCCCATGCGGGTGCTGTCTACAATAGTATTTCTTGAGATTTGCTACATTCCAAGGCCGTGGTATGGCTCGGCCTTTAACGTCCTCTAGGTAGTAAGCTCCATTTCTAGCAACAACTGTGACTTTGTAAGGACCCTCCGAGTTAGGCCTAAGTTTCCCTTCGCCAGGCACCCTTTTGTGATCCATGACTTTCCTCAAAACCAGTTCTCCAGGTGTGAATTGTATTGGGAAAACTTTTTGGTTGAAACTCTTGATGAGCTGCTGCTAATACGCTACCAGTTTGATCAGTGCCGCTTCTCTGCGGCCTTCTGCCATATCCAGTGCTTGTGCAATGGCCTCCTCGTTTCTGGTGCTTTCATACAATTCAGATCGGAGGGTTGGGAGACCTACTTCGAGTGGGATGACGACCTCCATTCCATAAGTCAAGGAGTAAGGTGTTTCTCCTATTGAGCGCCGTGCTGTGGTTCGGTACGCCCATAGTACATGGGGTAACTCTTCAACCCATTTTCCTTTTGCATGTTCAAGCCGTTTCTTTACTCCGTTGGTGATGGTTTTGTTTGACGCTTCTGCCTGCCCATTACTTTGTGGATACCCCGGAGAGGAGTTCCGATATTCGATTCTGAGGTCGGCACAAAATTTTCTGAAGATCTTTCCATCGAACTGTGTTCTATTGTCTGCGATCAGCATCCGTGCGATGCCAAAACGCACCACTACATTTTGCATGACGAATCGCTTTGTGTCCGCTTCTTTGATAGTTGCTAGTGCTCTAACTTCAAGCCACTTGTAGACGCCCTATTTGTGACTGACCTTAAGACTCAGACGTCATTGATTGAGTGCTTGGTGATTGCGCACGTTGTGCTCGTTTCGAGGTTTCGGAGTTTTGGCTGAGAACCTTGCCTCCGGGCCTCTGAGCTCTTTGTGCTTTGGCTCGGTTTGCGGACCAAGTCTTGTTTTCCTTTCCTGACGGAGAGAGAGTCTTGTAGACCACTCTTTTGTGCTCGTAGACCACTTTTTGTGGTCGTAGAACACTTTTCCCGTTTAGAGACTAGTTTCTGATTTTTCCGAGCCTTCGACCGCGCGCCTTCTCTCGGGACCGCTTAACGTTCTCCGTTTGGCGTGATTTTTGAACCACACCTTGTTTCCTTGGCCTAGAGGGCCACTGTGGTTTGGGAGACCACTTTTGTAGTCGTAAACCGCTTTTGGTGCTCAACAGCTAGTTTTCGAGGCTTTCGACTGCGCGCTTTGCCTCATGAACTTTCGTCTTGCATCCGTTTTGGTTTATTTTTGGTACAAACCTTGTTTTCCTTGTTTGGAAGGTGGTACAAGGGTGGGAGACCAGTTTCTCTCCCCGCAATGCACTTTTCTTCCTACCAGCCAGTTTTCTGGTTTGACAACTGGTCTCCCTAATCTTTGGACCATCAAAAGTGGTCGGCCACCACACAATTTGCTTGTTTTCATGCTGCTAACCTTCTCCCACCATGGCCGACCACTTTTATTTTTAGGAGACCACTTAAAGTGGCCGGACGACTACTTTAAGTAGCTGGCTGACCACTTCAAGTGGTCGGCTGCTTTTTGTCACCTTTTTGGAGATATTTTGCGCCAGCTGGCACAATTGGAGAGCACAAGAACCATCCTCCATACACGTGTATGGAGGGATGGCCTTGAGCCTTAGCTTCTTCAAGAAGCTTATGCTTTTGCTCTCTATAAGAGGGAGGCTCCTCCTCCCTCCTCTAGGTTCAGAAATTGGAGGTTTGAGATATACATGCACTCTTGTATCTATATCTCCTCGTTTGTTCCTATTTTGTGCCTTAAAGTGTAGTTTTGTCTTACTTTAACACACAAACACACACTCAAACACCATACTCTTGGAGCTGAGGTCCCTTGAGGTTGTTTTTGGAGTTTTTGGACTAGTTTAAGCTTGAAAAACCTACTGGAGTTGCAGCTTTGAAGGTGGTCATCGAGGGTGAGTTTCTAACCCTTAAAACCCCCATTTTTGCTTAAGCTTTTAGCCCTTTTAGCATGTTGTTCTAAGCTTAACTCTTAACTACAAAAAGTTCTATTTTTCAGTCCTTAAGATCTTTGTTTAAGGTCATTTTAGCATTGGGGGTGGTCCACCCCCTCTTAGGCCTTGTTAGGCCTTGTTTTGAGCCATCCCTTTAGGCTCTTGTTGTAGCCTTTCCATGACCTTTCTACCACTGAAATCTAGAGGATTTTCAGTGGTGGAAAGGTGGTTTTGAGGTCCTAAATAGGAGAGGGTCATCCTCTCTCCTTGTGTCTTCAATACTTGTGTTGAATGCCTCATGTGTGAGCATGTTTGTCAAGCTTATGTTGGCCATATCTTAGCTTTTATTTGGGGTTATTTTGCTGTGGCATACCACTATTTTTGGTGGTCTTGATCATCCCTTGCATGCATAATACATTTGTAGTGTAAATCACACAAACTAGTCTTGTATGCTTCATGAAGTAGCATGTCATTCTAGCTGGTTTTGTTTCCATTTCAGCATGTTTTTGGTGTTGTTTTGCCATGTCATACCTCTGTTAGGGTTTGGTTTGATCAGCCTTTGCATGCTCCATGCACTTGTAGTGCAATTCCATGATTTAGCCTAACATGCATCATGCTTTAACATGTCATTTTAGCATGCTTTTGGCTTAACTTAAAGAAGCTTTTGTCCATGTTTTAACATTCTTTAGCTCTAATTTGTGTTGCTTTAGCCATGCATGACTTGCTTCATATAGCTATAATGCAATCTAGCTTGTTAGCTTTGTGCATCAAGTCCACTAGCATGTTGTACTTGGACTATTTGGATGATTTGGCATCATTTATTATGTGATTTTAGTTCATGTTTCATTCTCATGTACTTGCATTTATCACTCATTGAATGCGTTGGAGGATTTGCCCCTTTAATGCCTTAACATGAACCATTGCGTATGCCTTCATGCCTAAGCTTGTGAGCTATCATTTCAGTGTTTATTTGGGGTTAGTTGCCATGATATAACTCTGATTTTTGTTGGTTAAATCATCCCATGCGTGGTCTTAATAGGTGTAGTATAAACCACCTTATTTGCCTTGCATTCACCATGCCTTATGCCCTTCATGCTAGCAATTTTGGCTTCCTTCCATGCATGTTTTAGACTCATTTTAACATGTTTCAGGACTGTTTTGGATTGCCTTGATCACATGCTTCATGTTTTGCATAGTTGTAGTACAAATGCTCTTGCTAGCTTTAAGCTTCGGGCACCATAACATGCTTCATTTGTATCATGTACTTGATTTGGCATCATTTTTCATGACATTTCAGAGCTTACAGCATGACTATATTCCTACTTCTTTCATGCTTTGAATGCCTTTAAGTGTTGTGCATTATTGCCTAGTTTGTGGCCTAGCATGTATGCTTGCATGCCTTGATCTTTGAGCCTCCATCTTAGCATGTTTTGGTCGTTGTTTTGACCTTTTTCAGCTCTGTCCATGGTTGGTTCATGCACTCGTGCCATGTATTGCATGTCTCCTTTGTAGTCCTCTCTACTAGCTTCATGCTTTAAGGACCTTTTCATGCTATGCTTACTTTGTTTGAATGATTTGGCATCATTTCTTACTTAATTTCAGTGCATTTAGTGTTGTTACACTTCCGCATTTATCACTCCTTGAGCCTTCTTGAGGGTTGTGCTCTTAGGCCTACTTGGTTGGCCAATGCATTGTGCATGCATGCCTTGCCTTTTGTGCCTTTATTTTGGTGTTATGGCCTCTAATTTGGGCATGGCTGAGGTCTATCCATTTTGGTTTAAGTCCATTGAGCATTGTGTATGCTATGTTCTTACCCTTTGCATTGTGTATGCCATCTTATGTAGCATTGAGCATGTCATGTAGTTCATCGCATTGAGTATGCCATGTTGTTTGCATTGTTGTATTGCATACTGTTGCATGCCATTAGCATTGATAGGTTGTTTATGTTTCTTTGGATTGTGTATGCATGCTATTGGCATTGGTGGTTTGATCATGTTTGCATGTTTAAGATGCTCTTCATGGTTTGCATGCTTAGATTGCATTACATTCTATATGCCATGTTATGTGGTTCATTGTTGTTTGGAATAGGTGTTAGTCCAAACACGAGAAACGAGAGACGTTCCATACTTAAAGTAATGAAATGTGTCTCAATTCTCGGTCGCCGACGCTCTTGATCATACATGATAGAGTTTTGGGTCTTATGTGTTTATGTGTGCATTCATTTTATATTGAATTGTGCAACTTTGCCTCTCGGCCATCATGCATTGAAATGCGCGATTGGTGGCCCGAGGGTCGAGAACCACACTCCCTTGAGCTTATGAAATGATAGGGAGGGTGGTTGTGCACGCATCTTGCAAATACATTGCCATGCCCTTTCTTGCTCTCTGTTGCAGCAAACTGGAATTCAGCAGCAACAACTGGTCGGCCGACCAGCATTACTAGCTGGTCGACCACTTTTTCTGGTTTTTCAGCACAGAAAGTGGTCGGCAGGTGGTCTCCTTCCTCAATAACTGGTCGGACACCCTCCCACAGGTCCCCAAGATGTGTTAGAAGCTATCTGGAGCTTGGTGCAAGCTTCTAAGAGCAGTTGCAAACACAGGCAAGTTGGGGCATCGCGTTGGATTTCCAAACGAAGCAACCGGGCATGCATGAACTCTTCTCCCTCAGATGACATTGCTTTATTGCTTTCCGTAGCTCCTATTTTATTGTTTTACTTAGCTAATTTGCTTAGCTAGTTCTTGCTTTGGTCTTGTAATTAAGTAGTTAATGAGTTTAGCTGCTTAATCGTTTTGTAATAGTTAGTTAACTAGGATTAGTTAATTAGCTTTATTCTGTAATAAGTGGTTTAATTAGCTTAGATTAGCTAGTTAGCTCTTTATTCGGTCTCTCCCTCGAGAGGGCCTACTGTTGTAATAAGCGTGCGTGTGTGTGATGCATGTCTTCCAACCTCCATTTCTTTCTCCCTTTTACTTAACTGTTGTAATAAGCGTGCGTGTGTGTGATGCTCTTAATGGTTAGTTTTAGGGCATGTTTCATTTTACATACCTTATGTTTTGCATGCGTGCATCCATTCATCTGTATTGCATGCACCGAGCTCGGCGCATCATACAAACATGCATTGTATTTCAATTCCAATTTGAATACATGTTATCAATCTGCATTTCACATACCATCTTAGTATAACCGAGCCTATCTTAATTACATTTTCGCATGTGTTACATTAGCCATCTTAACATGGACTAGGATCATGCATGATTTCTAACTAGTTCTTTGTTTTGGCTTGGAGTACACTGTGAGTGTTTACGCTTTAGCATACTGCATGTGTGTTATTGACTGCCACGAAAGCATGCTTGCCATGAGGCTAACTGCTGATTTGATTAACTGCCTGAATGCCTGTGGGTGAAGGTTAGATTACTTGAATTGGAACAATTCATTGAAATCCTTGATTTAGCCTACTTGCGAGTAGCAAACTTCAAATCATTTTCAAACAAACGGACATGCAATGTTTTGTTCAAAATTAGGCGATCTAGTCTATACTTGTATCTTGTGCGCATCACATAGTAATTCTAGGTTAAATAACCGGAATAAGAACACATGTGTTTTCGAAAACAATATATCATGCCTAGTACAGGCCGATCTTTGATCGGGCGAGCGGGGGTGCTCATTGCATGACCTTCCCCTCTCGTACCCAAGTTCCCGAGCCGAGGCAACTTTGGTGATGACAGACACGTGGCCTTAGGCACGAGTTAGGGTTTCCTAAATTCTCCCAAAATAAAATATTTAGGTGGCGACTCTGTATCTGGCAAAGCAGTTCGTGTTTAGCACTTCTTTATAAAAATCAATTTTCTAAAACGATTTGCCAGATTTGGACTCTTTGGTGATTTATCGGTCTCACACCGCACATTGTGAGATTAGGTTCAGAACCGTGACATTGAGTCCGAACTGTAGTAGCTCAGAACAAAACGAGATTCGCGCCCCTCGCGAGCGTGGATATCGGAGAGTTTCCGGGAGCGCGTCTACAGTTTCTGGCGACTCCACTAGGGACTTGGAAAACTTGACTCGAACTCATGCTATCTTGTTTTGTTTACACTTATGTGTTTCTTTGCATTGCATTTGCATTGGTGTGCCTAAGTCACCGTGTTCGCCGTCTGCCATTCTTGAACAGTTAGCCTGAGGCCGTGTGCCATAAGGTTGACCGGTTACGGGCTCTGTCACGTTGGGAACACAAACTCCGGTTGTTACCGGGGCACCCTTTTTGACCATTCGGCCTAGTGTATATCGAAATCCATAGTGACTATTCCAAACTAGGACAGGTTGCTTACCCGATTATAGGTTGTTTGAAACCGCTGCGTGCGTAGTGAAACCCTAGCTCCTGACAAAATAGGAAAGGGAAACCCTACCCCAACATAGGGGTGTTTTTGCTCTCATTGGTTTGTTATGTGCTTTTAGAGTATGCCTCTATAGGGAATGCATGTAACAGTTTGCAAGTCGGGGTATCAGGCCTGAGGGCATCAGTGTTTGGGAATCAGTTTTATCCGAGGATATCAAATTTGGGGCAGTAATTTGGGGAATAGTGATCAGTGGTTGAGAACAGTTATTTCGGCTTGTGTTTTCCAACTGTGTGTTGTCTTTAATTTATCTAGCTCATAACATAGCACACTGTACGTTCGGGTTGTTTGTTTCCTTATTATGCTTTATTTATCTTTTTGCAAGGTAGTTTAGCACAATTGCATCCGACCAAGCAGATATTCCCTGAGCACTCTGGGTTAGAGGCCGAAGACTTAATCGATCCAGGGATCTGATAGACGGACAAGCAGTGTTTCTTTCTTTACCCCCAGTTGCTAGCCAGAGGTCAAGAAGGCGCAGTGTATCAGTACAGAGGTTGCCAGATCAGCGGTCTTTGAACAGTCAGGCTGAGGACTCAGTTTCTACTGCAGAGTCAGATATACCATTTGTTCAGTTAGTTCAGGACAATATGGCAGGAATGGAAGAGATGATACGTCACCTTCAGGAGAGTATGCAAGCCATGCAGCAGGATGCCGCCCGTCAAGCAAAAATGGTTGCACGCCAGGCCGAGGTCATGGCCCAATAGGCAGAGTTAATTGCCATGCTATAGCAGCAGACCGGAGCATCTGCTACACACCCAGCTCCTCCCCCGCCAAGAGTTCCAATACTCGGGGAAGCACCCAACGTCTAGGAAAATACGGACATTCCAACAGGGCCGGCTCCGTCCCCAATCCTACCCCAGCTATCTAAAGCGCCCACCAACCTAGTGGATTTACCATTTGAGTTCAAGGTGGGTCCAACGGTGTTAAAAGTAAGCAAGTTAGAAAAGCTTTTCAAGAAGTCCCAAGGTGTGAAATCCATTCCGGATATAGAGGATGGATGTACCGACTCGGCCGTGACTTTGCCAGACCGGTTTAAAATGCCACACGTTGACCGCTTTGATGGGTCTGGAGTTCCTACGGTGCACCTGCGGCTATTTTCAGGCATCTTAAGGCCAATGGGCCTCACCAGATTACAGAAGCTTTCCTTGTTTGGCCGAACCCTGTCGGGTGTAGCGGCCATTTGGTATGCAAAACTAGAGGACTCCGTTAAGAGAAGTTAGGAGGAGATGGTTGAGGCCTTCATAGCTCAATACTCCTATAACACTCAGATCGAGGTCACAACCTGTGATCTTGAGACCACTAGGCAAGAGCCGAAGGAGAGCTTCTCCGATTTTGTGACCCGCTGAAGGGCTAAAGCCTCAATGATGACCATCAGGCCTGTTGACAAAGATCAGATTCGGATGGTTGTGCGCAACCTCCAGCCCAAGCTCATGCAGAAGATGATCGTTCTCCCCCTACCCACCTTTGCAGATCTACATGAGATTAGGGTGTAGATCGAGGATGCAATGAAAAAAGGTCTGAGTGACTATGAAAGAGAGTAGCCCAAGAGGGCATTCAACCGTAGTACAAATGTAGGCACAAGCAGTGCTGCAGCTGCCAGATCTTTAGATGTGGGAATGGTCACCACCACCCCTCCCAAAACCCTTGCAGCTACACCCTTTACCGGTATGTCCGGAAATAGCTCGCAAACAGCTAGATATGCCCCCAGAGGCCAAAGACCGTTCACCCCACTATACATGCCTTTGTCTAAGGCTTTGGGGGTTTTGATCATGAAAGGGCAATTGAAGCCCCAAGAGCCGCAACCGTTACCAGAAAAACTTCCTCCTTTCCATAACCTAGCGAAGTACTGTGCCTATCACCAACAGCACGGTCATGAAATCGACCAGTGCTTTCGATTGCGTCATGAGATTCAGGATCTCATTGACAACAGGGTGATCGTGCCTCCGGAGAAACCGAATGTCACAACCAACCCTCTCTCGCCACATAACCAAGCTCCACCTCCCAAATGCATCAATTTCATCCAAATTGGGGTTGTGTCATATGACCCTAGCATATATATCACCTCTTCCCACCTACCCAAGCCGGAGGTGTCCATTCCTGACAGCACTGACTTGTGCATGTTGGACATCTCCCAAACCCAACCAGAATTGGTGGTGGTGACTACCGAAGGTAGAGCAGAGATCACTTTGGGAGCAGAGGGAAATGAGGATTCAGAGCCTGAGGGGTGTACGAGCTTTAAGTATAAACCGAGCGGGTATATCACACCAACGAATCAGCCCAAGTCAAGGGTGGAATTTCCAGCGGAGGCAGAAATCTGTGTAGTTCGAGAGGATGGACCTAATCAAGGGCTAGAAGACCTAGTGAAACTAGAATAGGACATTACAAATCTGTAATTCTTTGAAGAACAGGATTCAGGGGACGTGACTGTCAACTAGTTCGACATGGAAGGGTCAACAGAAGTTACTGGGTGGCTCAGCGACAAGCCGGATGTTGTTGAGCAGTCACAGTCAGAACAGGGTCCGTCGGACACGGGGACATCAGCAGTGGCCAGAATGGCCGAGAATCAAAATGGACCGCTGGAGAGCACCGGTGTTAATAATTTTTCTCAGGATCAGAGCACTTTGAGTACAGAGGATACTGAGCAGTAGGCTGCACTGAAATAGTTTGAGCAAGAGAAGATCGAAGATCTGGAGAGGGTTAGAAAGGCCAAAGCCCCTGTGGGGGCTGAATGTGCTATGAGCACGGGAACAGAATGTGCTGTGGGCACAGGAACAGCTATAATAGAACTAGATAGCTGCTTGTCACTGGCCAACGGAATGTGGTGGGAAGATGATAACCTACGTCTCGTCCGCACAGACGAAGATTAGGGGAACAATCAAACGGATGATACCTGGTATCTTGGAGAGGTCGATCACATGACCAGAAGTGGGCGGTACTTCAAGCCCCCACACCTGGATCAACCAAAGGCATCCGGGAAGGACAAGGAGGCAGAGAAGTAGAAAGAAAAGTTACTCGAAGAGGAGGCTGTGCTGAAACAGCTTAAGAAGATACAAGCGAACATCTCCATTTGGGGACTGCTTATGGCCTCAAGAGTTCATAGACAGGCTGTCATTTCTGCAATGGACAGAGCCAAACTTTCAATCAACACCACGCCTGAACAGCTGGTAGGGTTAGTCTTTCCGGGAAGAGCTTCCCCGATGTTAACCTTCACTGACAAGGAGCTGCCGCCTAAGGGCGCAAACCATAACAAACCTCTCTACATCTCTATGGAGTGTAAAGGCAAATGGATACCAGTAGTTCTTGTCGATACAGGGTCTGTTATCAACGTATGTCCGTCGAGGACGGCATATGCAATCGGGTTGCAGCCCGCGGACTTCGTACCCACTATCTAGGTGATTTGGGCATATGACAATACTAGCAGAGAAGTGATGAGAACTGTGCAGGTTCGCACTTAGGTTGCTCCAGGACAGCAGGATATTGATTTTCATGTCTTGAACGTTCCCGCAACCTTCAACTTACTCTTAGGGAGGCTGTGGCTGCACCAGGTGAAGGCAGTCTCTTCCACTCTGCATCAGATGCTAAAATACCCCCGCGAGAAGGGGGTGGCTATTGTTTTTGGGAATTCTTCAATCCATTCGCCGCCAGAGGTTTCTACTCCAATTCTGGAGATCGAGCATGGCGCGGAGGATGTATTCCTATCAGGATTTACCCTAGCCGAGGCTCGGGTTGTACAGAACGTATTAGCTATTAACGAGGGGTTATATGTTAGTGCACAGTCTGTATACCTCATGAACAAGCTGCAGCATATCCCTAGGATGGGATTAGGCCGCAGTGGCAGGAAAAGCGTTGCAACATTGGCCGAAGTGCCACATAACCCACATACCTTTGGTTTAGGTTATCTGCCTACCAAAGAGGACTGGGTGAGGAAAGGCAAGGAGATGGCCGGAAGAGCCAGAGCCAAGCGAGTTGGGAAGCCTTATGAGTTGATACACTAGCCTATCCAGGGTACCCTAAACGGACGTTTTGTCCGGGAAGGAGAGGATTTCCCGTTCTGTAGCTTCCCAGAACCATGGCTAAACACAGAAAGGCGGCGGTTGCCGGGGTTTGAGATATTCTTTGACTTGCACTTGTCTAGGGATGATGTTGCTGAGGAGCAGACAGACCCACCAGCTGAGGTTGAGCAATGCAGGGAGAAGGATTCCGAGAGCACAGAGTTTGAAATGGGGGTAGCACTGGCTTGTCTACTTTTAGATCCTCCAATCGTACATGAGTGCTTGGGGGATAACTTCTCGGTGTCCATGATCGGGAATGAAACGGCTGGAAGCCCATCTTCAAACATTCTGGATGCATCCATCGCATCCTCTCTCGTCTGGAAATACGAGGAAAGATTTTTATCGAGTAGCACCGGGTCAGGTAGTGAGCTGAAATTGGATTCCACTGAGTCCGTAGAGTCGAAATTAGATTCCAGCTCGTCTAAGTCTGAGTCCGGTATTCTTGGGAGTGACAACCCGGATGCCATAGTCCTGTTTAGGTCATCCTTTTCTTTTTCCTTTAAGTCTGTTGTAATAGAGGAATCAGACAATGTGAAAGTGATTAATGAGAATTGTGCGGCTGTGGCCTTCGATTACTTTTCTGTGCCTTTCATTTATTGCATTAATCAGGACATTCAAAATTTCAATGAAAACGACGAGGAAAAAATCTCTCCGATTTTGAAATTTTTGCTTGGTCAAGAGCAGGAGAGGTTTCTAAAACCCTTGGTTGATGAAATCACCCAAATTAACGTTGGTACTGAGAAGGACCCACAGCTGGTCCAGATTGGGTCCACGTTGTCTTCGGAGGAGCGCGAGCACTTAGCCACTTTGTTAAAAGATTTCAAAGATGTTTTCGCGTGGTCCTACGAAGACATGCCTAGAATCGATCCTGAGATTATATAGCACCAGATCCCTCTTGACCCAGAGGCCCGACCTTTTAAGCAGAAGCTCAGAAGGATCTGCCTTGACTAGGCTCTCAAGATCAAAGAAGAGGTCACCAAGCAAATTAACGTAGGGTTCCTACTGATATCTGAATACCCAACTTGGTTGGCCAACATAGTTCCGGTGCTGAAGAAGGACGGCAGAATTCGAGTATGTGTGGACTTCAGAGATTTGAATAAAGCCAGTCCGAAGGACGACTTTCCTCTGCCGCATATCGATGAGTTAGTGGACTTCACTGCAAGGCATGCGCTACTCTCGTTCATGGATGGGTTTTCTGGCTACAATTAGATTCTGATGGCACCCGAAGACCGGGAGAAGATTGCTTTCACCACCCCGTGGGGAGCCTATTGTTATAGGGTGATGCCGTTTGGGCTGAAGAATGCTGGGGCAACGTATCAATGGGCTGTAACCACAATATTGCATGACATGATCCATAAAGAGGTGGAGGTGTACGTGGACGACATGATTGTCAAGTCCAAGGAAAGAGAGGGCCACTACACTGCCTTACAGAAGTTCTTCCAAAGGATCAGGGAGTATCGGCTGCGGCTGAATCCTCAGAAATGTACATTCGGTGTTACAGTAGGGAAAATGCTGGGGTTCTTGATCACACAAAGGGGCATCGAAGTCGACCCTTCCAAAATCAAGGCCATTTTAGAAATGCCACCACCAAGGACTGAAAAGGAGGTGCGAGGCTTTCTGGGTAAAGTGCAATTCATAAGACGGTTTATTTCTAAATTAACCTTGACTTGTGAACCACTCTTTGGTCTCCTGAAGAAAGGAACGAAGTTCCAATGGGACGGCCGATGCCAAGCTGCTTTTGAACAGATCCAACAATATGTACAGAACCCACCTGTGTTGTCACCACCTGAGCCGGGGAAACCGTTGATTCTGTACCTTTCAGTGACTAAAACTACAATGGGCTGCATTCTCGCACAGGAGTCTGAGGACAAAGTGAAGAGAGCTATCTACTACCTGAGCAAGAAAATGCTGGATTACGAGACCCGCTACACTCCATTGGAGAAGACTTGTCTGGCCTTGGTATGGGCTACCAGGAAGCTACGGCACTACCTGTTAGCTCACTCTGTAATACTGGTTTTGAGATTAGATCCCATTAAATATCTCTTCAAGAAACCAGTGCTTACGGGTAGGCTAGCTCGTTGGTTGCTTTTGCTTTCCGAATTTGATCTGAAGTATGTGATGCGCAAGTCAGTAAAAGAGAGAGTGGTAACGAAGTTCCTAGCCGATCACCCAGTTGAAGGGGATAAAGCAGTTGAATACCTATTCCCAGATGAGACCATTCTACATGTCGAAGAAGAGACTTGGACTATGTACCTTGACGGAGCGCCAACCAATACGGGGTATGGGATAGGGGTGTTGCTAATAGCGCCCGACAATTCCCGCATACCCTTAGCATTCAAACTCCGGTTCAGAGTATCGAACAATGAGGCAGAGTATGAGGCATGTATTGCTGGCTTAGAAGCTGGCCTAGAACTAGGGGCAAAACGGTTGGATGTCATCGGGGACTCGAACCTTATTGTATCTCAAGCTAAAGGAGATTGGAAAGTTAAAGAAGAAAAGATGAGAATCTATCACCAGACCTTAGACGTGCTAATTCCTCGATTTGAGAAGCTAAATTTTGCGCATCTGTTAAGAGAGAACAACAGGTTCACTGATTTATTAGCAACTCTATCTTTTATGATAGACATTCCTTTCGGAGTCCGAATGCGTCCGATCATCATTGAACATAAATTTGTGCTGGCCTACGAGCTGATTGCTGCCATAGACGAGGTACAAGATGAAAATCCCTGGTATTACGATGTCTGGAACTTCTTGGAAAAAGAGGCGTATCCACCGGGGGCAAGTGCCTGGGATAAGAGGGCAATTCGAAGAATGGCTGCTCAGTTTATCGTCTGCGGAGGAAAACTGTGCAAGAGAGGTCATCTCAAGATGCATAAGCTATGTGTTGATGCTGAAGAGTCCAAGCGCCTGATGGAGGCCATCCATAGAGGAGAGTGCGGAGCGCACATGAACGGGGTGATGCTAGCCTAGAAGATCCTTAGACAAGGTTATTACTGGTCCACCAAGGAGGAGGATTGTATTGGCTTTGTCAAGCGATGCCATAAATGTTAGATCCATGCGAACCGCATGAACATTCCGCCATCGAAGCTGTACAATATGACTTCGCCATGGCCATTCTCAGTCGGGGGGATTGATGTGATTGGGGCTGTTACTCCAAAGGGGTCCAACGGGCATGAGTACATTCTGGTAGCGATAGACTACTTCACGAAGTGGGTCGAGGCCCAATCTTATGTGGTGTTGAAGGCATCGCATGTTGCCAAGTTCATCAGGAACAACATCATCTGTCGTTACGAGGTCTCGAACGAGATTATTTCGGATAATAGCTCTCACTTCAAGAAGGAGGTGATCGACTTGTTAGAGAAGTACAACGTGGCTTTTCATAAGTCATCTACGTATCGGCCGCAAACCAACGGAGCTGTTGAGGCTGCCAACAAGAACATCAAGCATATACTGCAAAAGAGGGTGGAGACTTACCGGGACTGGCTAGATAAGCTGCCATTTGCTCTGTGGGGCTACTAGACTTCAATTCAAACTTCTACTGGAGCGACTCTGTATTCCTTGGTTTATGGGATGGAGGCTGTTCTGCCTATCGAAGTTGAGGTTCTGTCGTTATGGGTATTGGCTGAGTGTCAGATAGCTAAGGCAGATTGGTAGCAAAACAGGTTCGAAGAACTTATGTTATTTGATAAGAGAAGGCTGAAAGCACTGTACCATGTTCAGGGTTATCAATGAAGAATTGCCAGGGCTTTCAACAAGAAGGTTAAGTCCAGGAATTTGAAAGAAGGAGATTTGGTGCTGAAAAACAATCGAGCTCCCATCCACGACCCTAGGGGAAAGTTCACACCCAATTGGACTGGTCCTTACATCATCAAGTCTATCTGGTCGGGCGGAGCTGTAGTTCTGATGGATCTAGATGGCCTAGAGTTCTCCCAATCAATCAACATGGACAAGTTGAAGAAATATTTTCCCTAAGTGGCTCGCTAGGCCGAAAACCCGAAAGGGCAACCTAGGCAAAAGTTAGAGCACAGAAATTTGAAATTATAAAAAATGAGCTCGCAAAGTTAAAAACCCAGAAAAGACGGCCTTGGCAAAAGTTAGAACGCAAAAGGAGAGTGTTAATACACGAGTGAACCCGAGCTGAACTACGTAAGGCTTGATTCCCATCTTTGGGATACGTAGGCAACTTCATTCTGAAGTCCAGCCATAAACACTTCCCCGATCAACTTTGTCCGTGTGATCATGTTTGGTCATCTTTGCCTATTTTGCATTCAAGAGCTCGGTTTGTCATCTCTAATGTAGTGCTATTCAGACTAGGGGCAACTTTTCAATTGTTGGGATCTGGGGTTGTACATCTCAGTGATAGATCTTGGGCATATCCAGTTTTGATCCATATCGAAAATGGTTTTGAAAAGTTTTAATAAAAGTTGATTTTGCTCAAATTAATCTTTTACGACTTAGACCATTTTTGGACCAAACGAAAAATTTTCAGTACCCACAACCTTCAATTACATTGATTTCAATATAGAGTTCTCCTAGTCTTGAATACAAATTGAATTTTCTTTTTATTACATTCATAAAGAAACCTTGAAAGTACTAATAAAGCAATAAATTCGGGGCATAGTCAGGTGTTCCTGCATCCCCTCCCAGAGCTGGTCGAAGCCACTGATGCCAAAGTGGGCCCAACCTGCACCTCTTTATCAAGCCTAGCTATGCACTCATCAGAAAGGATGCAACTGAAAGTGGGAGTGGGGGCCAGAAGCTCTCTCGTCCTCCATGTCGTGGCATACCGAGCTAGCTATGCGCCTCGGACCTGGAATGCAACTAGGTACTCTATCCCCTCTGCTGGGCAGGTCTAATCATGTCCGAACTGGCACCGAAATCGGAATGGAAAGTAAAAGGCACAGTGAGTCAGACCGATCAACTGAATCCCAGGCTGGAGAGACATGCTGTAACTCATCACCGGCAGATTGAGCCAAGGGCAGCGCCAAGCAATACTGGTAGCGGATAGATGGCACATCCATTCGCACCACCATCCCTCATCAAGGGCATCGACTAAACGTCACCGGAAGAAATAGCTGCGAGCTGAATATGCTGGGCTTAAGTCCACAACCCTTAATTTGTCTATCAACCATACCTGGGGAGGGATGAAAAAAATGAGAGATTAAAGAATAGAGAGGTGTACGTTGAGAGAAAAGTAAGAAAAGGGTTTTCGTGAGAAAAACC
Source organism: Camellia sinensis (assembly GCF_055761805.1). NCBI lineage: Eukaryota > Viridiplantae > Streptophyta > Magnoliopsida > Ericales > Theaceae > Camellia > Camellia sinensis. The sequence continues at coordinate 104,330,162 of NC_138972.1, forward strand.
GAGCCTGAGGGTCGAGTGATGTGAGCAATATATGCGAGATAGGGTGGGAAACATTACCTATAGTAGTAGTGGACTCCCTGCGAATCTAGTCGTCTCTCGGCAATGAAAAGCATCCAAGCCCATCAATGTCTCAGCCAGTGTCATGGCAATGCAGCTCTTGCCCTCCTTTAAGCCTCGGGTGACCTCAATCAAACGGACGCTAGATCCTCCAGAGCCTGAGGCAAGCAAGAAATGTGACGGCATGCATAAGCAAAGGGCGTGTCGCTGAAAACCCTGCCAGTGATGATCGCCGCGGTCACCGGCATCAAAAAACCGATAAACCAAGCTGGGGATGTCCAACTCCCCATCACGGATCAATGACCAAGCGTCATGCATAGTGAGCCCGCACATCCATCCTAAGGCTTGGACGTGGCCGAAGCGGAATTATGGCAAAACCTCTTCCCTGCGGTCGGACTCCATCAAAGCTTGGAAGTCTTCGAAAGTGGGACATATCTCTTGTCCGCCAAAGCTAAAGACATGTGCTACCGGGTTCCAAAACCTTGCTGCGGCATGGAGGAACGGAAATTACAGCGGGGTACGACTCAGCGTGAATAGTGCATTTATGGTGAAGACCCGGAAATTCAACTTTTTTGAGCCATCCAAGGTAGCAATCCAATTTGTGAGATTTTCGACAAGAAACGCCTCCGTTTTGGTGTAAAACTGAGTTAGAATGAGGGAACCACGAAGCTGGAACCTTTATGGAGGATAAGGCACTGTTTGGAGAACAAGTGTCAGAAAACTGGAGGTTCCCAGGTTAAGTGGTCGGCCGACCACTTTTTCAGGTCGGCCAGCTACTTTGTTGGGTTGCAGACAGAAAAACTGGTCGGCAAGCTCTAAAAGTGGTCGGCCATGTGCAAAAAGCTGGTCTCCAGCTGTTTCTTGTCTCCAGAAGGGAGTCTCTAGCTTTCCTGTGTGCTGAGAGTACTGAAGGTCTGAGTTTACCTATGTTTCGGATGCATTTTGTCGCTTTGTTTGTCTCAAAATGCATTCGCTCTTCGAGTTGTTAAGTTTTGCTTATCGAGTTGTTAAGTTTTGCTTATCGAGTTGTTGTTCTTTGTTTATCGAGTTGTTGCTCGTTGCTTATCGAGTTGTAAACTTGCTAAGGTTTTGTTGTTTCTTAGTGAGTTAGGTTGTTTAGTTTGTTTTGACGGTCCACTACCTGACTTGGCAATACACGAGGTTCAATTTCCATTCAATTCTATTTTTGTGCAAAATGATGCGATGGGATGCTTAGAATACAAATACAACACTTTTTGAACAAAAGTTGTTTTCATTCCATCATAGCTTCTTTTTACAAACATTTTACAAAAGGATACAAGTTTGAAAAAAAGGAAAAAAGTAAAACTACCTAAGCTGTACAATGTGCTACAACTACATGATAAAAGAAAATTAAAGCAGGAGCATCTGCATCAGTGCCATCAAGCTCCAGATCGAGAGGCCCTCTTCACCCTCTTCGGTTGAGCAGCCTCCACGCCACCATCACCGGCATCTCCGTCTGAATTAGAACCACCATCCTCGAAAGCCTCCTCGGTGTCATCTCCACCTTCTAAACCAGAACCAGAGTCATCATCCCTGTCTGCAGATGTCTCTGACTATGGATGTGCTGACTCTTCCTCCTCGCCAGACTCCTCGTCATGACTGATAGGTGCTATGCGTCCCCCCCGGCCGCGTGTTGAGACTCCTCTCCTAGCTGCTCGAGAAGGCCTGGATGGCCCAGTCTGCAGAGGCGGGACCTAAAAAGGACAGTTTGAATGCATCAGCCAGTATGTATATCAGATGCAGATGCGAGAATGATACATAGAGTGGGTGCACGCAGATATAGTGTGTGAATGTGATGTGTCAAATGTGCTCTACACATGCAAGGAATCAATGCAGTGAAATGTTTAGTTTCCATATGTCATCAGAAGTATGATAAATGCAAGGGAATTGAAAAGTACCCAAACGCTGGAGGCATATAGCAGCGTCTCCCTCCGCAGAACCATACTCTCGAGCGAGGCCACTACTCCGAGTAACCCCTCAGTATACTCTCTGGGAGGCTGCAGACACAAGTTCAAGTCATCAGTGAATGAATGAATGTCTAAATACCTGAGTGATAAATGAAAACTACAAAACATACCGGTGGTGAGTTAGGGTCACTGACGTATCAATGGTCGAGCATCGGAGGCTCCAGTGAAATCTGGTATGGTGTCCCATACTGCTAACCCGTCAGCTCGGTCGGAAGACCTGGCCATCCAGCATACTGCCAAGTCAAGGGCATCCCTCCAATCCCTCCTCTCAATGTGCCGGCCCCGCTGGTCAAAGGAATGTCTCTGGCTCGGGCTTGACTTGAGGAAGGCATGCCAGCAGCTCTCCTCTTGGGGGTATGGATACCTGATAGCGGAGGCATCAGGTACGTATGGCGATATGTCGCGTAATCTCCCTCCTCCAGGAAAAGGACCGCGTCAATACCCAACATAAGGTCCTCCGCCTTCCGGGGTGTGAGACCCCCTACAGACCGCATCTCTAGTGGAGGCAGTGAGGGGACGTCCTGAGCAGAGTTGCCCATCGTCTGGCGTATGAAGCACTCTCCAAGAAATGAGGCCCTGCCGACCGGTCCCTCAAACAAGACCCTATATCAGGAAGAGCCCCATGCCCTAGCAAACAAAAATTGAGGATTCCCTGGCATGTCAATCCAAGGCTGCCAGGTCACCTGCGGGTAACAAGTTCATAAATTGATTAGATGTCATAAATATGCAAGATGAATCAAAGCTGAAAGCATGAAGAATTGAGAGTTTTGTATCACCTCCGTCGCCCGTATAGTATCGAAGAATTGCCGAAGGTAGAGCAGAGTCTCCCGAGGCCTGGGCCGGCATCGACCCTCAAATTTGCGTGAGTAGGGGACCTCAAGAGGTGCCTCAACCTCGAGCTCAGGGGCCAATGTCGGGAAGTAGACAAAAACCCACAGCTGTGAAAGACAAGACAGTGGCTGTCAGAATACAGAATGTATAGAGAATGCAGAATGCTGAGTGCAGAATGCTGTGTGCAATGTGCAGTATACAGAATGTGTAGGAAGTACAGAATGTTGAGTACATAATGTAATGTGTGCCGTGTGCAGTGTACAGATAATGAAAAATAGAAATGTAAATCAAGAGGGCAGAATGTACCTCCTAGGCTCGCCAGTAGCCGCCTACTATGGTCCCCCGCTCTCGGGAAGTCGTGCTCATGTAGCAGTAAAGGGTAGCGAGGCCAGCGCCACCCCAATCATACTAACTGACCTATGATAGGTCTACCAGAGCACTGAGTAGATAAAGCCCAACTGTGTTTCCCCTGTCGGAGAACAGAGTGGTTCCGAGGAGAGACATTAAAAATCCCCAGGCATACTACTGTGTGGCCTCAATGGTCACAGGCGTAGTCCCCCTGTACTGCTCAGAGAACTAGGTGTACCTGACCCTGCCTGATGATCTGTCGATCGGCGGACAGGTTTCGAGTAGATAAATCCAAGCGGCCTCCCACTCACCCATATCTGCATCGTATGGAATTGACCGACCTGCCACGTCAAGGCCCGTCAGCATGGAGAAGTCATATGTGGTTATCGTCATGTCCCTGGTGGCTGAAAAATGGAAGGAGTTGGTGGTGTTCCACCATCTCTCTACAAATGCGCCCAGGAGGGTCCTGCTCACTGGATGACGCGACAATCCCGCACACAATGGGCCAAACCTAGCCTCGTCCACAATATGTCGAACAGCGTCTGGGAGCTCCATATACCACTCCCTCGCGAGGATCGATCCATAACCCCGTGTGAAACGGGAGGATACCTGCATTCAGAATGAACAGATGTATTTAGTTTCAGAATAAAAAGTGTGAGTTGTGTGTTCAAAATGAAAAATATGAACTGCGTGCCAAGGGAAAAGTATATAGTGTTATGGACTGCGTGTTCAAATTGAGCAGTGCGCTACAAATTGAATATTGTGCTATGGACTGCGTGTTCAGATTGAGCAGTGTGCTACAAACCGAATATTGTGTTATAAACTGCGTGTTCAGATTGAGAAGTGTGCTATAAACCGAATACTGCATTATGGACTACGTGTTCAGATTGAGCAGTGTGCTATAAATCGAATACTGTGTTATAGACTATGTGTTCCAATTGAGCAGTGTGCTACAAACCGAATACTGTGTTATGAACTGCGTGTTCAGATTAAGCAGTGTGCTATGTTATGAAAAAGTATATCGCGTTATGAACTGCGTGTTCAGATTGAGCAGTGTGCTATGTTATGACAATAAATCGAATACTGTGTTATGAACTGCATGTTCAGATTGAGCAGTGTGCTATGTTATGAAAAAGTATATCGCGTTATGAATTGTATGTTCAGATTGAGCGGTGTGCTATGTTATGACAATAAATCGAATACTATGTTATGAACTGCGTGTTCAGATTGAGCAATGTGCTATGTTATGAAAAAGTATATCACGTTATGAACTACGTGTTCAGATTGAGCAGTGTGCTATATTATGACAATAAACCGAATACTGTGTTATGGACTGCGTGTTCAGATTGAGCAATGTGCTATGTTCTGAAAAAGTATATCGCGTTATGAACTGCGTGTTCAGATTGAGCGGTGTGCTATGTTATGACAATACACCGAATACTGTGTTTTGAATTGCGTGTTCAGATTAAGCAGTGTGCTATGTTATGAAAAAGTATATCACGTTATGAACTGTGTGTTCAGATTGAGCGGTATGTTATGTTATGACAACAAACTGAATATTGTGTTAAGGACTGCGTGTTCAGATTGAGCAGTGTGCTATGTTCTGAAAAAGTATATCGCGTTATGAACTGCGTGTTCAGATTGAGCGGTGTACTATGTTATGACAATAAACTGAATACTGTGTTATGGACTGCGTGTTTAGATTGAGCAGTGTGCTATGTTATGAAAAAGTATATCGCGTTATGAACTGCGTGTTCAGATTGAGCGATATGCTATGTTATGACAACAAACCGAATATTGTGTTAAGGACTGCGTGTTCAGATTGAGCAGTGTGCTATGTTATGAAAAAGTATATCGCGTTATGAACTGCGTGTTCAGATTGAGCAATGTGCTATGTTATGACAATAAACCGAATACTGTGTTATGGACTGCGTGTTCAGATTGAGCAGTGTGCTATGTTATGAAAAAGTATATCACGCTATGAACTGCGTGTTCAGATTGAGCGGTTTGCTATGTTATGACAATAAATCGAATACAGTGTTATGAACTGCGTGTTCAGATTGAGCAGTGTGCTATGTTTTGAAAAAGTATATCGCGTTATGAACTGCGTATTCAGATTGAGCGGTGTGCTATGTTATGACAATAAACTGAATATTGTGTTGTGAACTGCGTGTTCAGATTAAGCAATGTGCTATGTTATGAAAAACTATATCGCGTTATGAAGTACATGTTCAGATTGAGCGGTGTGCTGTGTTATAACAATAAACCGAATACTGTGTTATGAACTGCGTGTTCAGATTGAGCAGTGTGCTATGTTATGAAAAATATATCGCGTTATGAACTGCGTGTTCAGATTGGGCGGTATGCTATGTTATGACAACAAACCAAATACTGTGTTATGAACTGCATGTTCAGATTGAGTAGTGTGCTATGTTATGAAAAAGTATATCGCGTTATGAACTGCGTGTTCAGATTAAGCGGTGTGCTATGTTATGACAATAAAAAGTATATTGTGGTATGAACTGTGTGTTCAGATTGAGCAGTGTGCTATGTTATGCAAAGGTATACTGTGTTATGAACTGCGTGTTCAGATTGAGCAGTGTGCTATCTTATTGAACAGAATGTTGTGTCAAGAACTGTGTGTTCAGATTGAGCAGTGTTATGAGCTGTGTGCCAACTAAACAGAATGCTGTGTTATGAACTGCGTGTTCAGATTGAGCAGTGTTATGAGCTGTGTGCCAACTAAACAGAATGTTGTGTTATGAACTGTGTGTTTAGATTGAGCAGTGTTATGAGCTGTGCGCCCAAAATGGGCTATATGCCCAAAATGTGTTCTGTGCCAAAATGAGCCGTGTGCCGAATTAACAAAGTGTTGTGTGGTGAGCTGTGTGCCAAATTAGCAGAATGCTGTGTATGAACCGTGTGTTCAGAATGAGTGGAGTGCTGTGTGTGTGAATATGTTCAGAACGAGCATATATGATATATAGCGAAAACATGGGATGTGCGAGAAATACAAAAGTAAAGTACGCACCTCATGCGCACGATGAGCTAGATGGGACTCCGGCTCCTGAAGCAGCAGTTCTGCGGGCGCCCGACACGCGAAGTCCGTGAAGTGGTGGAAGGTGCTTGGAGGTAGAATGTGCTTCTGCAAGTCGTACTCCTCCGGGTCAAACAGCCGAATCCTCGGAGGCAACGGTATAATGTCGGGCTCATCCTCTACATTTGGAGAACCTCCGCCATACGAAATATCGTCGGCCATCTGAAGAAATTTGCAAAAATAAGCAAAAACGAGCGAAATGAGCCAAAATTGCAAAAATTCAACAAAAGTCAACTCTCTGGAATAGGAAAAGTCAACAAAAGTCAAAGCCCGAGAAAAGGTGCCAAAGTTCGAGACAAACATATCTCAAGTGGTGGAAATGGAGAAAGAAGCTCTGAAAACAAATTCTAATCGGTTCAAAACGAAGAGAATCAAAAGTTTTCACGAAACAACTTCGCGTGGGGCGTTGGAAAATGCATATAAAGTGCACATCTGAGAGAGAAAAGGGTCTAGGGAGGAAGAGAAGTTGATTTCGGCCTTGGAGGTGTGAGAAAAACTGATTTGGAGTTGTGTACTTAAAGATCCGATCATTAAAAGACAAAACTGCCCCTGTTTTCATAAACTGGTCGGCCAGCCAGTTTTTCTGGTCGGCCAACCACTTTGGTGGTCAACAACTGGTCAGCCACTGATATAACTGGTCGGCCAGCCTCTTGGGTGATCTTCAGAGCTCCTTTGTTCTCCCTGTGTATTTTGGTGATGATTGGAGTTCTCGGCTCTCGGGAAATTACAAGAAAGGTACACTTTTCGTCACGAAATCGTCCCCGCGGGGACTTCAATTCAAGTCTTCAATGCATGGCTCATCGTCACTTATCAAAGAGTGAGGTGTATCCTTTTTAAGTATGTTATGATCCCTTCGAGAGGTAAATCAGAGGTTCTAGTTAATTTGCTCCTGTTAAGGCTTATTTTTCTTTAACCGCCATTTTGTTTCAGGGCATGCTATCGAAGTTATACTACTCTCGCATTGTTATGCACACTTTCCTCTCTTACTTTTGTTATGCACACCACTCGTTGCTTTGTTGTGCATTCACTACTTGTGTTGTCACGCTCGTTTTAATTATATTGCTATGCGTACTTCCGTTGCATTGTTATGCACCCGCACTTTTAACCTGCATTGTTATGCATTCTTCACTTGCGTTGTCACGCATATTTCATCTGTTTGTTATGCACACTTCGCTTGCATTGTTATGCACCCCTTACCGCATTGTTATGCGTCACACTTAGGTTGCGCTGTCATGCATCCCTTTCCGCATTGTTATGTGTCACACTTAGGCTGCATTGTCATGCACCCCTTCACATTGTTATGCATCACGCTTAGGTCGCATTGTTATGCACCCCTTCCGCATTGTTATGTGTCACACTTAGGTTGCATTGTCATGCACCCATCCACTTGCGTTGTCACGTACTTTTCACTTGTATTGCTATGCATGTTTCTAACGATATTGTACCTATTGAGTTTCTTTTTTTTGCAGCCACGATATTGTATGTACGGTTCATTTGAAGCTGGCGCGACCAGACGAACCGAACGGTATTGTATGTTCTCCGCGTGAGACGTAGCGAGAATTGTATAATTCTCTTACATCCTTTCTACATGTAATGTAGTTCGGTTTGAATTCGCTTGTTTAAACGGTTGCATTTATTGCGTATATTTGCTTCATTATAGCTTTCTTTCCATGATCATAAGTTATGTTCGGCTTCGTGCATGTCCTTTGCATTTTGCCCCTGCTTGCGGGCACATCTCTTTGTTATCTTGCCTGTTTGTCTAAGTCTTCAGCCTTGTCAAAAATAGGTCGTCTCTGGGCTTTGACACTCACTCCCGTCACTATATGACTTTCGAGTTCTGTCAAAGAGGGGCAACTGTAGACACCCCATTTTTGACCGACCTTAAGACTCAAACGTCATTAATTGAGCTCACGGTGATTGCGCATGTTGTGCTCGTTTTGAGGTTTCGGAGTTTTGGCTGAGAGCCTTGCCTCCGGGCCTCTAAACTCTTTATGGTTTGGCTCGATTTGTGGACCAAGTCTTGTTTTCCTTGCCTGAGGGAGGGAGAGGTCTTGTAGACCACTCTTTTGTGGTCATAGACCACTTTTCCCGTTTGGAGACTAGTTTCCAATTTTTCGGAGCCTTCAGCCGCGCGCCTTGTCTCGAGACCACTTAACGTTCTCTGTTTGGCGTGGTTTTTGAACCACACCTTGTTTCCATGGCCTAGAGGGCCACTGTGGTTTGGGAGACCACTTTTGTGGTCGTAAACCACTTTTGCTGCTCAACAGCTAGTTTACGAGGCTTCTGGCTGCGCGCTTTGCCTCCCGAACTTTCGTCTTGCATCCGTTTTGGTTTGTTTTTGGTACAAACCTTGTTTTCCTTGTTTAGAAGGTGGTACAAGGGTGGGAGACCAGTTTCTCTCCCTATAAACCATTTTTCTTCCTGCCAGCCAGTTTTTTGGTCTGACAACTGGTCTCCCTGATCTTTGGACCATCAAAAGTCGTCACCCACCACACCATTTCCTTGTTCAAGTGGTCGGCTGCTTTTTGTCACCTTTTTGGAGATATTTTGGGCCAGCTAGCACAGCTGGGGAGCACAAGAACCATCCTCCATACACGTGTATGAAGGGATGGCCTTGAGCCTTAGCTTCTTCAAGAAGCTTATGCTTTTGCTCTCTATAAGAGGGAGGCTCCTCCTGCCTCCTCTAGGTTCAGAAATTGGAGGTTTGAGATATACATACACTCTTATATCTATATCTCCTTGTTTGTTCTTATTTTGTGCCTTAAAGTGTAGTTTTGTCTTACTTTAACACACAAACACACACTCAAACACCACACTCTTCGAGTTGAGGTCCCTTGGGGTTGTTTTTAGAGTTCTTGGACTGGTTTAAGCTTGAAAAACCTGCTGGAGTTGCAGCTTTGAAGGTGGTCATCAAGGGTGAGTTTTTAACCCTTAAAACCCCCATTTTTTCTTAAGCTTTTATCCCTTTTAGCATGTTGTTTTAAGCTTAACTCTTAACTACAAAAAGTTATATTTTTCAGTCCTTAAGATCTTTGTTTAAGGTCATTTTTGCATTGGGGGTGGTCCACCCCCTCTTAGGCCTTGTTTTGAGCCATTCCTTTAGGCTCTTGTTGTAGCCTTTGCATGACCTTTCTACCATTAAAATCTAGAGGATTTTTAGTGGTGGAAAGGTGGTTTTGGGGTCCTAAATAGGAGAGGGTCATCCTCTCTCCTTGTGTCTTCAATACTTGTCTTGAATGCCTCATGTGTGAGCATGTTTGTCAAGCTTATGTTGGCCATATCTTAGCTTGTATTTGGGGTTATTTTGCTGTGGCATACCACTGTTTTTGGTGGTCTTGATCATCCCATGCATAATACACTTGTAGTGTAAATCACACAAACTAGTCTTTTTTGCTTCATGAAGTAGCATGTCATTCTAGCTGGTTTTGTTTCCATTTCAGCATGTTTTTGGTGTTGTTTTTCCATATCATACCTCTGTTAGGGTTTGGTTTGGTCATCCTTTGCGTGCTCCATGTACTTGTAGTGCAATTCCATGATTTAGCCTAACATGCATCATGCTTTAACATGTCATTTTAGCATGCTTTTGGCTTAACTTAAAGAAGTTTTTGTCCATGTTTTAACGTGCTTTAGCTTTGATTTGTGTTGCTTTAGCCATGCATGACTTGCTTCATATAGCTATAATGCAATCTAGCTTGTTAGCTTTGTGCATCAAGTCCACTAGCATGCTTTACTTGGACTATTTGAATGATTTGGCATCATTTATTATGTGATTTCAGTCCATGTTTCATGCTCATGCACTTGCATTTATCACTCATTCAATGCGTTGGAGGATTTGCCCCTTTATGCCTTAATATGAACCATTGCGTATGCCTTCATGCCTAAGCTTGCGAGCTATCATTTCAGTGTTTATTTGGGATTATTTTGCCATGATATAACTCTAATTTTTGTTGGTCAAGTCATCCCATGCTTGGTCTTAATAGGTGTAGTGTAAACCACCTTATTTGCCTTGCATTCACCATGCCTTATGCCCTTCATGCTAGCACATTTTGGCTTCCTTTCATGCATGTTTTAAACTCATTTTAACATGTTCTAGGACTGTTTTGGGTTGCCTTGATGACATGCTTCATGTTTTGCATAGTTGTAGTACAAGTGCTCTTGCTAGCTTCAAGCTTCGGGCACCATAACATGCTTCATTTGTATCATATACTTGATTTGGCATCATTTTTCATGACATTTCAGAGCTTACAACATTACTATATTCCTACTTCTTTCATGCTTTGAATGCCTTTAAGTGTTGTGCATTCTTGCCTAGTTTGTGTCCTAGCTTGTATGCTTGCATGCCTTGATCTTTGAGCCTCCATCTTAGCATGTTTTGGTCATTGTTTTGACCTTTTTCAGCTCTGTCCATGGTTGGTTCATGCACTCGTGCCATGTATTGCATGTCTCCTTTGTAGTCCTCTCTACTGGCTTCATGCTTTAAGGACCTTTTCATGCTATGCTTACTTTGTTTGAATGATTTGGCATCATTTCTTACTTAATTTCAGTGCATTTAGTGTTGTTACACTTCCACATTTATCACTCATTGAGCCTTCTTGAGGGTTGTGCTCTTAGGCCTACTTTGTTGGCCAATGCATTGTGCATGCATGCCTTGCCTTTTGTGCCTTTATTTTGGTGTTATGGCCTCTAATTTGGGCATGGCTGAGGTCTATCCATTTTGGTTTAAGTCCATTGAGCATTGAGTATGCCATGTTCTTACCCTTTGCATTGTGTATGCCATCTTATATAGCATTGAGCATGTCATCTAGTTCATCGCATTGAGTATGCCATGTTGTTTGCATTGTTGTATTGCATACTGTTGCATGCCATCAGCATTGATAGGTTCCTTATGTTTCTTTGCATTGTGTATGCATGCTATTGGCATTGGTGGTTTGATCATGTTTGCATGTTTAAGATGCTCTTCATGTTTGCATGCTTAGATTGCATTACATTCTATATGCCATGTTATGTGTTGCATTGTTGTTTGGATTAGGTGTTAGTCCAAACACGAGAAACGAGAGACGTTTCATACTTAAAGTGGTGAAACGTGCCTCAATTCTTGGTCGCCGACGCTCTTGATCATACATGATAGAGTTTTAGGCCTTATGTGTTTATGTGTGCATTCATTTTATATTGAATTGTGCAGCTTCGCCTCTCGGCCATCATGCATTGAAATGCACGATTGGTGGCCCGAGGGTCGAGAACCACACTCCCTTGAGCTTATGAAATGATAGGGAGGGTGGTTGTGCACACATATCTTGCAAATACATTGCCATGCCCTTTCTTGCTCTCTGTTGCAGCAAACTGGAATTCAGCAGCAACAATTGGTCGGCCGACCAGCATTACTAGCTGGTCGACCACTTTTTCTGGTTTTTCAGCACAGAAAGTGGTCGGTAGGTGGTCTCCTTCCTCAATAACTGGTCGGCCACCCTCCCACAGGTCCCCAAGATGTGTCAGAAGCTATCTGGAGCTTGGTGTAAGTTTCTGAGAACAGTTGCAAACAAAGGCAAGTTGGGGCATTGCGTTGGATTTCCAAACGAAGCAACCGGGCATGCATGAACTCTTCTCCCTCAGAGGACATTGCTTTATTGCTTTCCTTAGCTCCTATTTTATTGCTTTACTTAGCTAATTTGCTTAGCTAGTTCTTGCTTTGGTCTTGTAATTAAGTAGTTAATGAGTTTAGCTGCTTAATCGTTTTGTAATAATTAGTTAACTAGGATTAGTTAATTAGCTTTATTCTGTAATAAGTAATTTAAGTAGCTTAGATTAGCTAGTTAGCTCTTTATTCGGTCTCTCCCTCGAGAGGGCCTACTGTTGTAATAAGCGTGCGTGTGTGTGATGCATGTCTTCCAACCTCCATTTCTTTCTCCCTTTTACTTAACTGCTTACGATGGTTAGTTTTAGGGCATGTTTCATTTAGCATACCTTATGCTTTGCATGCGTGCATCCATTCATCTGTATTGCATGCACCGGGCTCAGCGCATCATACAAACCTGCATTGTATTTCATTTCCAATTTGAATACGTGTTATCAATCTGCATTTCACATACCATCTTAGAATAGCCGAGCCTATCTTAGTTACATTTTCGCATGTGTTGCATTAGCCATCTTAACATGGACTAGGATCATGCATGATTTCTAACTAGTTCTTTGTTTTGGCTCGGAGTACATTGTGAGTGTTTACGCTTTAGCATACTGAATGTGTGTTATTGACTGCCATGAAAGCATGCTTGCCATGAGGCTAACTGCTAATTTGATTAACTGCCTGAATGCCTATGGGTGAAGGTTGGATTACTTGAATTGGAACAATTCATTGAAATCCTCGATTTAACCTACTTGCGAGTTACAAACTTCAAACCATTTTCAAACAAACGGATATGCAATGTTTTGTTCCAAATTAGGCGACCTAGTCTATACTTGTATGCTGTGCACATCACATAGTAATTCTAGGTTAAATAACTGGAATAAGAACACATGTGTTTTCAAAAACAACATATCATGCTTAGTACAAGCCGATCTTTGATCGGGCGAGCGGGGGTGCTCATTGCATGACCTACCCAAGTTCCCGAGCCTAGGCAACTTTGGTGATGACGGACACGTGGCCTTAGGCACGAGTCAGGGTTTCCTAAATTCTCCCAAAATAAAATATTTAGGTGGCGACTTTTTATCTGGCAAAGCAGTCCATGTTTGACACTTCTTTATAAAAATCAGTTTTCTAAAATGATTTGCCGGATTAGATTAGACTAAAAAAATCAGTTCGGACTCTTTGGTGATTTATCGGTCTCACATCGCACATTGTGAGATTAGATTCAGAACCGTGACATTGAGTCCGAACTGTAGCAGCTTAGAACAAAACGAGATTCGCACCCCTCACGAGCACGGATATTGGAGAGTTCCCGGGAGCGCGTGTACACCACTTAGTGAAATAATCGGTTGCAGCGATGAAAAATCGTCTTTTCCCAATGCCACATGCCAATTGTCTGACAATATCCAGACCCCATTGGGCAAAGAGCCATGGGTTGGTGAGTGGACTGAGTTTTGGCCGGCTGATGAATTAGCTGGGCAAACCTCTGGCATTTATCGCACTTCTGAACATACTGCTGTGCATCTTGTTGCATCCGTGGCCACCAGTACCCGTGGGTGAGGGCTTGGTGCGCTAGTGACCTTCCACCGACATGGCATCCACAAATCCCGTCATGAATTTCGTAGAGGACATTTTTGACCAGATTTGGATGCACACATAAAAGATAACTACCGAGATAGCAGCGTCTGTATAGCTTCCCAGATGGTGAGATCCAAAACTGAGCTGACCTATGTCTGATTTTGTTGGCTTCCTTTTAATCTTCAGGGAGGGTGCCAGTTTTTAGAAAGGCAAGCATCAGATCCATCCAGCTTGGCTCTAAGTTGCTGCAGAGGATTAGAGATACAATACTTGGTTCTGACACGAACTCAACCCAAAATTTTCTAGCATCCTTGGTGTCTACTAACGAGTCAAGGCAAGCCAGAGAATCGGTGTGGCTGTTCTTGTCCGGACAGATTTGTTCCACTCGTATGGATTGAACCTTTTTGAGTAGATCTTTGGCCTTACCTACGTACATGGCCATTCTTTCGTCTCGTGTTTCATAGACCCTAGAAAGCTGGTTCACCACTAGTTATGAGTCGCTGAAAACAAGAAGTTGTTCTGCACTGAAGTGTTCAGCACTGCGTAAGCCAGCCAACAATGCTTCGTATTCTGCCTCATTGTTAGAAGCCTTCCAATCGAACCTGAGAGCCTGCTCCCAAATAAATCCTTCTGGTGATATAACTACTACTCCTGCCCCCGAGCCTCGGTTATTGGATGATCCGTCAACATAAAGCTGCCATGTGTCTCCAATAAAGAGTTTCCATGCTTCCGAAACGCAATGCTTTCCCTGCTCGGTAGTGCGTGGCACCTGTGCCGAGCTTGGACTCCTTGGCTCGGTACTCTAGGTGTAAGCAAATTCTGCGACGAAATCTGCCAAGACCTGGGCCTTGATGGCTGTCCTGGGTTGGTACTGAATGTCAAACTCACCAAGTTCTACCTCACATTTTGCTGTTCGGCCAGAGAAATCAGCTCGGATGAATACGAATCTGAGGGGGAACTCGGTGAGGACATTAATGGTATGCCCCTGGAAGTAATGCTACAATTTTCTTGAGGCGATAAACAGTGCGTAAGCTAGCTTTTCTAAGGGTAGGTATCGCGTCTCGGCATCTAGTAATGTCTTGCTAACATAGTATACTGGCCACTGTTCCTTGTTAACTTCTCGAATTAATACCGCGCTTACAGTGTGATCTGAGACTGCTAGATATAGGTACAGCTCCTCCCCTGGTTGTAGAGTGGACAGAAGGGGTGGTGTACTGAGGTATCTTTTGAGACTTTGCAATGCTTTAGTACATTCAGGACTCCAGTCAAACGTTGCCTTTTTCTTTAATAGCTGGAAGAAAGGCTTTATCCGATCTGAAGACTTACTAATGAATCGATTCAGGGCGGCTGCCATTCCGGCCAGCTTTTGTAGCTCTTTAGCCTTCATTGGTATTTCAAGCTCTTGTATTGCTTTGATTTGATCCGGATTTGCCTCGATTCCTCTGTGATTAACCATATACCCCAAGAACTTCCTTGTTCCTACCCCGAAAGCGCATTTCGAGGCATTAAGGTGAAGCTGGGGGTGCTTTAGTGTAACGACTCAGATTTTAAATTCATATTGGATTGATATCTAGTGGTGCCTGTCACCTTAAAATTTGTATGGTTGTCGGACTCTTGATATTGATGGGTTGGCAAGTGAACTATAAATATTATAATTGAGGACCTTTGGATGATGTTTGGAACCTTGATCGAAGCATTAACAAGATATATAGATAAGATTAGATAAAAAGTCCCAAATTTGAGTTTGAATTTTTGACCAGCCGTCACTCTTTTGCCCTTTTCTCCTTCCATACTTAGAATTTGAATGTGAGATTGGAACCATTGGAAAGCTTGTTTCCGGGGCTTCAATTTGAACACAAGAACGGCCTAGAAAGGAGTCCCGATGAGAGAGTTATACCCGTTTGAAGTTTCCACATCTGTGCTGGAAGCAGAGCCGCACGTGCGGAGAATAGCGCCGCACGTGCGGGCTGTGCGGGACAGCAGCTAAAAAAACGTGATTTTTGGACCATTTCTTACATTTTCTTTTCCTCTCTTCTTCTCCCCTCTTCCATGTCCGAAAACTTAGCCCTAAAAACTTTGATTTCCTCCACTTTTATCAACAAATCAACCATGGATTTTGCATCAACGATGAAGAACAAGTGAAGATCAACATTTTCAACCGATGGGATTTTGAAATTTCGAAGTTATGCTCTTGACCTAGCTTCCTTGCTTTCAATCTTGAGGTAGGGGTCCTAGTTCTCCTTCAATGCTTACATAAATAGATAGATTTTTGGTATTTTGGAGTATATAAATGCAAAATCTACATGTTGAGCATATAGGGTTATATTATGGAAATTTGGGGATTTCGGATTTGAAGAATTTGGGGTTTTATTGTTGGGTTTAGATTATGGATTATGAACTTAGGATATATAATCAAGGGGAAAATTGGAAGAAAAAATAATGGGTTAAGAAGTTTGAATTTTTCTTGAAATTTCTAGGTTTTTCTAGAAACCCTAGGTTGATTTTTGATGATAATCAATTATTTGGCCCAAATTGAAAGTTGAATCATGAAATTGGTAGGTTGAATTATCTATGTACAAGTTTAATTGGAATTTGGTTATGTTTGAAAATTATGTTTAAAATTTGCGAATGAATTTTGTTATGAGCAATGTAAATCATGTTATAATGAGAAGGAAATTGGAGGAAAGGATTTATAAATGATATAGATGACATAAACTCGGTTATGGAATGTTGAAATGGAATTTAAGAATTTCTCTTGAATTATGTTGAATTGTAGTGATTATGTGAGATGGTATTGACTATGTTGACTTTGATTTTTGTGACTTAAAATGTAAAGTTTTCCAAAATGGGTTAATCCCAAATTATTTTGCTAAATACTTGTGGGCTTGCTTAGTTGTTAAAATCAAGAGAATGATTTATTTTTGGAAAAATGTGGAAGATGTCCATACAATTCCTTCCTATCTTGAAATCGAAGTGATTGATTAAAAATTCCATATTGTGTTTGCAAGAATGGTAATCTTCTATTTCTATATATAGATATATTGAGATGGAGGAAATTGTGGTATAATGGATGGATAATGGTAGGCTTGTGAAGAATAATGAAGGAAGGAAAAAGAACTAATGACTAAGTTATATATGTGTACAGGGCATACTTCAGGAGGGCCAAGCACTCCGTTGTAGCACTGTGAGTAGCAGTACTTCGATGTATCTTTAACCATTAATGATTATTGTTATCGACGTTATGACCTTTGTCATAAGAATTATGTTGACATGTATGTTATGTATGCTATGTAAATATTGTGAAATTATGGAAACATCAAAGGTGTATGCTATATGAGGAACATTGTGAAATTATGGAAACATCAAAAAGGATTTGTGAAATATGCATCTCGAATTTGTAATGTATGGATCACCAACTTGTGAAATATGAAACGATGTGGCCGAGGGCCATTTGTGAAGTACGAATTTCCGAATTGTGAATTGTGAAACTATGAAGCCAAGAGCCAAATTGTGAACCTATGAAACCCAAAAGCTAATTTATGTATATGTGAATTTATGAGGCCAAGGGCCGACTTGTGAATTTATGTGGCCAGGGGCCATTTGTGAACTATGAACCTATGTGGCCAGGGGCCATTTGTGAAGTTATGAAGCTATGAGGCCAAGGGCCGACTTGTGAATTTATGTGGCCAGGGGCCAATTGTGAACTATGAACCTATGTGGCCAGGGGCCATTTGTGAAATTATGAAACTATGAGGCCAAGGGCCAAACTTGTGAACTTGTGAATCCAAAGGGCCGAAGGCCGATGTGATAAGTTGTGAATCTATGAAACCTAAAGGCTATTGTGAATGTGTGAACCCCTCAGGCCAAGGGCCGAACTGTGGAATTGTGAAACCGATAAAGTCATCTGTAATCTAATGAAAATGTGCTTACTTTGTCCTGTTAACTTTATGTTAATTATGTCAACTCGTGGGAATGATGTAACGGTTACCATTAGGACTCTATTAATTACAAGGCAAGGCAACTATGTTAACATATAAGAACGATTAAACAACGGTGTATACTATTGATTAATAGAGCACGTGAATTAAGTCATTTACCCAAAAGAATTTATGTTCATTCTTGAAGAATAGATTCTGAGTAAATATAAGAGTAGCTATGTGTATCCATATGAATTTGAAGTTATGTTGCTCTGTTGCTTATGAATTGGAAGTTATTCAGAACCTACGATATAAGTGCAAAGTTTAGCATTATTATGTGACTCTTATGAGAATGTGAATTAGTCTCTTATTGTTAAGCGTATGATAATGACATGATACAACAAGAAACGCTCCAGTTATAATATGTTCCGTTTGAATTAATGAATGATGTTCAAGTATGCTGAGGTATGTTTCAAGTATATGTTACAAGTTTGAATATACTACAAGGTCAAACAAGTTTCAAGGGCTTTATGTCAATGTTTCAAGGGCCTCGTGCCACCACATTTCAAGGGCTTATAGCCATCAAGTTTATGTTGCAAGATTGGGCCTAAGGCCGTTATGTACTTAGCATAGAATCAGACTATTACATTGACATGTATTATATTTCAAGTTAAGCATCATTTTATTTATGTATTACTATTCACTGAGCCCGGCTCACTCTCTATTATGTCTGTTTCTGTAGGTCACCAATCAGGTGGTCAGTCCTAGCCAAGACGCCCGCTTTCTTTTGTCAACCTTCGTATGTCCAGGCACTGTATAAGCCATTTATTTTATCAAGTTGTTAAGATGTTGACTTGCTTATGGGTGTCCTCTAAGGTTGTTGTATATCCTTTCATGTTTGTTTTTTTTTGTATACGCCCAATCATGGGGCTGGCATTGTAAATGTGTATGTATATGCTCCGAGTTATAGTTGGAACTTTATCTATCCACTATAATGCATGTGATGAATCAGATCCTGGCATGTAGAAGTAGCTCAATGGAGTTTATTTGTTTCATTATTTCCATTTTTTTCGTGCTTCCGATAAGGCCCCGTATGTTATATTACCAGGTTACATGTCCGTTTCTGAATAGGTCATGCCCAAACTTTTAGGGGCGGGTTTGGGGCGTGACATTTAGGATACCAAAGACTTCTCTTAAGTCTGCAAGGTAGTTTGTAGCGAGCTTGTTTTTTACTACCATATCATCTATACAAGCTTCCATGGTCTTTCCGAGTTGGTCCTTGAACATTCGAGTGATCATTTGCTGGTAGGTTACTCCGGCATTCTTGAGGCCGAACGGCATTACTTTGTTGTAAGTCCCCCTTGGAGTGATAAATGTTGCCTTCTCTTGATCCAGACCGAACAGTGGCATCTGGTGATAATTGCTATAAGCATCCAGAAAGCTCATGCGCTCGTGCCCTGCTGTTGAATCTACCAATTGATCGATGCAAGGCAGTGAAAAGCTGTCTTTGGGACAAGCTTTGTTTAGGCAAGTAAAGTCAATGCAGACTCTCCATTTTCCGTTCTTCTTTCTGACAACAACTATGTTGGACAGCCATTGTGGGTACTGAACTTCTCTAATCACTCCCAATGCCAGAAGCTTTCAACTTTGGCAATTACTGCTTCAGTGTGCTCAACTGAGGACCTCTGACTTTTCTGTACAACAGGCCGAGCTGAAGGGTTAATGTTGAGTTTGTGGCAAGCAAATTCTGGGTCCAACCCTGGAATATCGTATGCTAACCATGCGAATACCTCTATATTTTCCCTCAGTAGTTCAAGCAGCAAAAGTTTCTCATCAGGGCCTAGCGAGGTACCAATAAGGAAGTACTTTTCTGGATCATCCTCCTTTATCAGGACTTTCTCCAAATCCTCTACCATCTTTTCCTCCAGGGCTCCCTCTACATCTTCCAAAACTGGTTGTTCAGCCACTTCCACTATCTGTACCAGGTTACAAAGTTGTTCGGCCTTCAATGCCGCTATGAAGCAATGTTTGGACGCAACTTGATCCCCTGAGATCTGCTCTACTCCGTGTTCCGTTGGGAAACGGATGAGCTGGTGGTAGGTTGAAGGGACCACTTCCATCTGGTGAATCCATGGACGACCAAGTATGGCGTTGTAAGGGGAAGGTGTATTAATAACTAGAAACTCTATCTGGAGGGTCTTCGTTCCTGCCACAACTGGCAACACACCCAATGGCCACTCTGGCTGTGAATTGAAGCCGACTAGTGGTGCTGCTGCTGGGGTGAGGTGCTGCTCGGAGAGACCAAGCTTTCTAAACAAGTCATAATATAATATGTCTGCTGCACTGCCTTGATCTACCAAGACTCATTTTATGTCAAACCGTTTCCCAATTCCCACAGTTATAATCAGTGCATCAGTATGTAGGTGTTGTATGCCTTCTAGGTCCTTTCTAGTAAACGAAAAAGTGCATAAAGGGGGTTTGGTCGCTGAGCGTACCTTTTTCGATGCGGCCTCTACCAACATGACCTGCTGAATTTGCACAGCCTTAGCAATCTCTGCTCTCAGAGCCTCTTCAGGTTCCTGGGTTACTGTTCCATGGATCACATTTAGTATCAACCGATGTGGGTGTTCAATGTTTGGTTCTGGTGGTGGGTTCCCTGGTTTGGTCACTTCTTTATCTTGATTTATGTAATCCCAGAGATGCCCAGCTGCTACTAGGTCTTCCAAGTGTTGCTTCAGTGCTTTGCAGTTCTGTGTTTTATGCCCCCTGTCTTGGTGATAGCTGCATCTGAGCTTCTGATTATGTCGAGTCAGATCTCCCAACATTTTCAGCGGCCAAACAAAAAAGGGCTCTCTCTTAATCTTTTCCAAAATTCGATAGATTGGTTCCTTGAATACGGTCACAACTACTTCATGAGATTTGGACTTATCCACTTCATTCACCGTGAGCCCTTGGTGCTCTCCTCGGTCCGTTCTCTTCTTGTGCCGAGCTATTTATTTTGCTGACGCTTCCTTGATGGGGATCTAATCTCTTCGAGGTGAGCGTACTGCTCAATCTTGGCACGCAAATCTTTCAAAGCTATGGCCGGACGCTTGGTAAGTGATTGTCTCAACTTACTTTCTGGGCGCAGACCATGTTTAAAAGACATAACGGCCATCTGCTCACTGCACACATTTTCCTCCAGGTCATTGTACTTTTCCCAATACCTCCTAGCATAATTGCGCAGCGTTTCTTCCTGCTCCTTTTGGAGACCGAACATTGTTTTCGGCTCTTTCGGGATCTTAGTGTTGGAGACAAACCTGGCTAAGAACTCTTCGGAGAACTGCTTCCAGCCATGAATTGATCCAGTGGGGAGTCGATCGAACCATCGGAGTTCGATTTCTACCAAGCTGGATGGAAAGACTTTGCACATCAGTGCCTCGTCTCGGCTCCATAAAGACATCATTTGTCTGTAATGGCTAATATGCGTCAGTGGGTCTGACTTCCCATCGTACGAAGTAAACTTTGGCGGGGTGAATTTCTTTGGAGGTTTCATAGCCTCGATTTTCGGGGAGAATGGTGAGAAGACGAGCCTATCTAGTGCTCAGTGCTCTCTCTGATGAATAGTACGGTCTAGATGATCCCGACGTTGTTCGTTCTGCCTATTGCCAATCAGCCAAGTACGAAGGTCTTGAGGAGGGCATTTAGTCTGTTGGCTAACTGTCTTCTGTCTTTTAGTCCTTATCTGGCATGACCCACGGGTGTAGCTGCTCGCCGCTTCACTCTGTACCGGGATTGGCTAGCTTTACTGCCCAGACTCATTTCTGGGGAATTTCTTTACTGGCGGCTCTCTAGATAAGCTTCTTCGTCGTAAGTGTGAGGGCTCTACTTTAGTCTTCTTTTCCGTTGGATCACCCAGCACCCTTTTGAGTTGCGCTCTCAGCTCCTGTATCTCCATCCCCATGGAGTCTATGATTCGATCTCTGTAATCCTTTTCTAGAAGAAAGTGATGAGAGGAACCTCCAGCGAAGGACAATCGATGCTCGACAGATTCAGGGGTCCGGTTATTATTTCCAGTTTGTTCTTCTAGGACTGTTGGGAGTGCCAAGCCTTTCTCCTTTGTCTTCTCCGTGTGTGGAGTATGCGTCGAAGGTGGGATGTCCTCAACCCCCATCGCTGGAGCTGAGTGCAGAGCTTAAAGACAAAGTGATCCACGTTCACCGCACCAATTATGCGTACCGGATTTCGCACTAGATAAAAGTGGGTCGGGGCTCCGCACTTAGTTAGACTATCCAAGGATTGAGGTTCCTGCAGCAAGAAGCACCGTAAGAGCTGCCCGGCCGGGGTTGGCCGAATAACCCCTCCGGTGTGGGAATCAACGATCGGAGAAGAAGTGTAGAGAGTTGAGTTTGTTGTAAGTGGGGTTCAGCTTAGATCAGTTACCTTCAATGTGAAGTTCATGTAGTATTTATAGAGTTCCTTGCTTGTTTCCCAAGATGGTTTCATGGGGCTTTGGTGCTGCCAAGCTTCCTTTAACATTGCCTAAAGTGGGGGACCACTAAGTTGTTGATAATGGGGGTTTTTGTTTCAGCTTTTTAGAGCCAACTTATGGTTTTTAGCTTTGAAAAAGTTATTTTGGACTGTTTGGTTAAACTTATTTCAAACAGCTTCTGATTCTAACAGCTTATTTTAGCTCAAAAAAGCTGATTCTGAGAAGCTGCTCACCCCTTGCTTCTGATTATCAGCTTCTGCTGTGGACATGTTAGTTTATGGTTATACTCTTAATTTTTTTTAAAAAAAATAGAAAAAGACTCAAATGGACTATAGATTATTATTATTATTTTTTATGAGAAATGTAGACAAACGAAAAATAAAAATTAATTGAAAAAGCTATTTCACAACTTATTTAACAAACACTACTCAGCAACTTAAATCTATAATCCAACAGCTACACCAAACAGATTAACAACTTTTGATTAAAGTCATAATCTATAATCTGTTAAGCTATAATCTATAAGCTGTTTTAACAGCTACACCAAACGGGGCCAATGGATGCACATACTTGTTTTAATCATGCTGATAACAGACCACATTCTTCTGGTTTAACTGTTCCCGTGATTCTAGGTGTAGGGGACCAGCTACGGTGGCAACCTGCACATGCATATACTCATGGCTCCCACGTTTCCTTGGGAAGTTCCCTCAGCTCGGCACCGTTGTTCCCCGGCTCGGCTCTTTACGAGGCTTCTGTTGGGAAGGGCTGGCCCATTCGGATAATTGTGTATGGACTCGGCCTACTTTGGCTCTGATGATGGATTTGACCCTTCAGCTCGGCCCTAGCCCAGCATTGCCGCTAGGCAAGCTTTTCCACTGCGAGTTGGGCCCAAGTGCTTGAGGACTTTGGTGGACTGTTAGCAATGGAACTGGGCTTAGTTGGGTTATCCACATGCTCATCTGACCCATTTGGATTTGGGCTTGGGGGATTGGACCGGCCCAAGGCTTGGGTCTGACCCGTTTCTTATTTAGACCCTTCAAGAGGAATAAATTATCACTTTAATTTTCTTAAGGAGAGAGTGTGTGCATTGTAGTATTTCCTCTTACTGTCACTTCACTTTTACTAAATTTAGAAATGGGTGCCTTAAATGTTAGTGTTAGTAGCCTTGTTGTTTTTATTTATTTATTTTTTTTGGTGAGATGATTTGAAAATCTCAATTTCACGATGATTATTTTTATGTATTTGGTATACATGTTTTTAAAAATAGACAATTTATTTGTTATAATATGTATGTGATTTGATCATGTAATTACTTAAATCTGATTAACTCATTTTTTATTTTTTTTTCATCCATGCATGTTCTTCTCACCTTGTCAGACGAGATGAATGGTTCAAATCATTGAGATTGGTACAAATTTATCCCACAATCACTTGTAAAGTAGAGATTTTTAACTTGGGAAAATCTAAACTACTATTAACATGGTGCTCCAAATCAATTATGTAGTCAAAATTTTAAGAGAAATTTCATGACATTGTACAAATGAAAAAGTGATTACAAATAAATGGTAAAGTTTATAAATATTAATAATTAAAATCATAATTTTTTTTATAATATATAATAATTTTCTCAAATTTTTCACTAAATAGTAATTCCTCCAGTTTTTTACGAATGACACATGCTGACTGAAAGGTTGACACACTTTGTGTGCATACTGTTGGAACAATCTTCTGTGTAAACAAATAAATTGAAACCAAATCAAACAAAATAAAATAAAAACTTACTGAATTTATTTTGTCGAACCAAATGGAAAATAAAACACCAAGTCGAGTGTGTGACACTCTGTCTTTAAGACAGATTCGCCCCGCTACGGTGCTTACGGTTGAGTGGCGTCTATCTCCCAAGGTACAACGATTTTCACAAATTGTAGTAGCACTCCAAACAATTTGTACGGAGAACCAAACCTGTGTTCTAACTTTCTGAATTTTTATTCTAAAACTAATATGAAGAATAATGCACCAAAGATAAAAGTTTGGACAACAAAAGAATATTTTTCAGACTGCTTTTTCAATCCTCAAGACTGCTGGAAAATGGCTAGTATTTATAGGCAAACAAATCTGTCCCATCAGGTGTGTAAACTGCCTGTACAGATATGAAACTGTTCTGTACATATTTAAAATGAAAACTGGACAGATCTAGAATCTGTCCGAATTTGAACAAACCTCTGGACATAATTTATTGGATGTTTTTTATCAACCAAAATCTCCTGGAACAAGTCTAGAATATATAGACCCGAATAGGTACTAATTTGAAGTGAACAGATATGGTTTTCAAATGAACAAGTGCAAGAGAAAACTGCCCAGCAGTTTCTATCTGTTGGTAACTGCTGGACAGATTCAAATATGTCTAGCAGTTTTATAACTGAATTTGTCCGGGGTTCTAATAGTTTTGGACTATTTGATCTATTCGAATTTTGGACTGGAAATGGATAGAAAATAAATTCAATTTTTGGCCCAAAATTTGAATTTTATTTCATTAAAAAATTTAAATAAATTTTTTCCACAAAATTAATATAAGAACCGCCCCGACCCACAACCCACACCTAGTACGACTCGGCTCGGTCGGACGAACGGCGGCTGCGGCGCGCGCGCGCGTGTGTGGTGGTTTGGGTTAAGGTTCACTTTGTCCATAACTCCTCCCTTCTACAAACTTGGGGTACTCCTTGTGGCCCAACCCAAGTGTTGTAGTCTAGAGCTTATATACACAAAAAAGCTCTCTTAAAGTTTCAACGTGGGACTACCCATTTCATAGAAACCCACATTTACTTCTTTAAATTGTTCATTCCACGAACCCGAAAACGACGTCAACTTCCTATTCACTCATAAATGGTTTTGACGAACCGTCTTTACCGTGTGACTTGCTACGCGGCAAGGAACACGTCACCTCTTCGAACCCACTCCAAAAGACGTTTGGGGCCCACTCTATTTTGGGCTCAAAGTTGGCCCAAAATAAGCCTTATAAAACCAAATTTTCCAACAATCCCCCACATGAATGGAATTTGACAGAGAGAAAATGCAACAACATGATCTAATAACAGAGAGTACAGAAATTAGAAATATTCTGCAAAGGATAGGTAGTTTTTGGCTTTGAACCTTCCTTTGTAGGACACTATCGGATTTACTAGATAACCAGTGAACATGATGTCTTGAACTGTTCAGCCGTTTGTGTAAACCAAGACAATAGAACTCACACAGTATATCCCTAGACATAGTTTAGTTCTCACTATTGTGTTCATTTTGGCCCTGAACAACCTAATCTTTCATGAGTGCTTTAGAGAATTGTAGCCCTTCACAAATCTCATAGAATCGGTCCAGTTCACACTCACATAGATGATTTTTATGAAGAGTATCCTACCATACTCCACTAGGTTTACCTAGATATAAGAATCATTAAAATTTTACTTAACCTAAAACGTTGCAGACATCACTATTTCATCCTAGTAATGGGCAGGAGTTAGACTCCCCAGTGATCCATCTGAGTCATTCACAACTCGGTTGTCCCTTTGAACCTAGATCTTAGGATCTCCAGTCAACTAGGTTGGGTTGCCGTTGTGGTAACTCTTATTTAATAGGCTTTAGTCCTATTCCCCTCGATGAATTCTCAACTAACTCTCTTGCCAACCCTTTGGTTAGTGGATCCGCTATGTTGTCTTTAGACTTCACATATTCAATGGAAATAATTCCATTAGAGAGTAGTTGTCTTACGGTGTTATGTCGATGACTAATGTGTCATGAGTTACCGTTATACATATGACAATGTGCTCTACCAATTACTGATTGACTATCACAATGTATGCATATAGCAGGCACCGGTTTTGGCCATATTGGAATATCTTCAAGGAAGTGGCAAAACCATTCTGTTTCTTCCCCAGCTTTGTCTAAAGCTATGAATTCAGATTCCATAGTAGACCTAGCAATGCAAGTCTGTTTGGAAGATTTCCAAGATACAGCCGCCCACCAAGAGTAAAGACATACCCACTAGTGGACTTTCAGTCTCTTGTATCCGATATCCAGTTTGCATCATAGTAACCTTCAAGTACTACTGGATATCTAGTATAATTCAGCCCAATGTTACAAGTAAATCGAGGATATCTTAGAACCCTTATAATTGCTTTCCAGTGTTCTACTCCCACATTACCCGTATATCTACTTAATTTACTTACTGCATAAGCTATATCTGGGCGAGTGCAGTTCATCAAGTACATTAAGCTTCCAATAATTTGGGCATACTCTAATTGAGAAATACTTTCCTGTACATTCTTAGATTGAAACAAATTAACATCTACAGGTGTTCTAGCAAGATGATCATCATCTTTGCTGAATTTGTCAAGTATTTTCTCAATGTAATTAGATTGTGACAAAGCATATCCTTCTGATGTTTTGATAATTTTCATACCAAGAATTACATCAACAATACCCATGTCCTTCATGTCAAAATGTTTATTCAATATTTTCTTGGTAGTTTTAATCATGTCATTATTACTATCTATGATGAGCATATCATCTACATAAAGACAGTGACATAACATTTGTCTGTGTTTTTAATATAAACACATTTGTCACACTCATTAATTTTAAATCCATTTGACATCATTGTCTTGTCAAATTTCTCATGTCATTGCTTTGGTGTTTGTTTTAAACCATATAATGATTTAACCAATTTACACACTTTCTTTTCTTTCCCTAGAACTGAAAAACCTTCTGGTTGTTCCATGTAAATTTCTTCATCTAACTCACCATTTAAGAAAGCAGTTTTCACATCCATTTGATGAATTTCTAGATTGTATAGAGATGCAATGGCAATTAGCATTCTAATAGATGTTATTCTAGTAACCGGTGAGTATGTGTCAAAGTAATCAAGACCTTCTTTTTGTCTAAAATCTTTGACCACAAGTCTTTCCTTGTATTTGTCAATTGATCCATCTGCTTTCATTTTTCTTTTGAAATCCACTTGTATCCAAGAGGTTTACAACCTGGTGGCAAATACACCAATTCCCAAGTGTGATTTTTCAAGATGGATTCAACTTCACTATTGACAGTTTCTTTCCATAAAGGAGCTTTAGGATTGGACATAGCCTCTTTAAAAGTTAAAGGCTCAATTTCTAACAAATACGTTAGAAAATCTGGACCAAAAGATTTTGAGATTCTAGCACGTTTACTACGCCTAAGTTCCTCTTCTTCATTTTGATCTACCTCTTGCTCTTGATCATGTTCATGTTCTTAATCCTGACTAGTAATAGCATCATGAGATCTTTTATTACTACTAGTCTCTTGTCCAGTCTTATTTGGAAATACATGTTCAAAGAAAGATGCATTCCGAGATTCAATAATAGTATTAACATGCATTTCTGAATGTTCTGATTTATGAATCAAAAACCGATATGCACTACTATTCTTAGCATAACCGATGAAAATGCAATCAATGATTTTAGGGCCTATCTTAGTCTTTTTAGGACTAGGAATAACTACTTTAGCCAAACACCCCCACAATTTTAAGTATTTGTAGGATGGTACTCTTCCATGCCACATTTCATAAGTGTTTGATTCACTTTCTTTCGGGATACTTTATTAAGTATATAATTAGCTGAAAGTATTGCTTCCCCCCACAAGTTCTGAGGTAATCCAGAACTTATTAACATGGCATTCATCATTTCTTTTAAAGTCCTATTTTTCCTTTCAGCAATTTCATTTTGCTAAGGTGAGTAAGGAGCGGTGGTTTGATGATTTATTCCATGTTCTTTACAAAACTCACCAAAAGGTGATTCATATTCACTACCTCTATCACTTCTTAGTTTTTTGATTTTCTTACCAAGTTGATTTTCAACTTCATTCTTATATTGATTGAAAGTTTCCAAAGCTTCATCCTTGGTTCGAATTAAATAAACATAACTATATCTAGTATAGTCATCTATAAAAGTGATAAAATATTGTTTCCCACCTCTAGTTTGAATTGATTTAAAATCTCAAATGTCACTGTGAATTAATTCAAGTGGTTCCGTACTTCTTTCAATTGAATGAAAAGGAGTTTTGGATAATTTTGCCTCAATGCAAATTTCACATTTATGATTTGAATCAATGTCAAATTTAGGTAAACATTCCATATTAATTAATCAACGCAAAGATCCATAATTAACATGTCCTAGTCTACCATGCCATAAATTAGAAGACTCAAGCAAATAAGAAGAAGATGTATTTTCATTAATAACTGAGGGTACAATGGTCATTACATTCATCTTGAAAAGGCCATCAGACATGTAACCTATTCTTACATACATCACATTCTTAGTAAGTACAAATTTATCACTCTCAAACACTAGCCTAAACCCATTCTTACTCAACAAAGATCTAGAAACAAGATTCTTGTGAATGTCCGGTACATGTAGCACATTGTTGAGAGTGAGTTCCTTTCCACATGTCATCTTAGAACAATCTTCTCTTGTCCTTCAACTTTGGAAGTTGAGGAGTTACCCATAAAAAGTTGTTCACCATTGTCTACTATAGAATAAGATGTGAACATCTTTTTGTCGGCACAAATATGGCGAGTAGCACCAGTGTCCACCCACCATTCTTTAGGATTTCCGACAAGATTTGCCTCGGAAACAACTGCAGAAAGATTGATGTCATCTACACCATTGGAAATATTGTCCACTTCAATCATATGGGCTTGAGAAGGCTTCTTGCTTGTTCTTCTTTTGCTTTTGCCTTTGCTACGGCAATCTTTGGCCCGATGTCCCTCTTTGTCGCAGATGTAACATTTGCCATTAAACTTGTACTTTTTATTTCCTCCCCCCCTTCCTTTAGGGCCTTGTGATGAACTTTCTCCAGAAGACTTTCGTTTCTTAGTTTTTGAAGCATGTTCTACCACATTTGTCTTAGACTCTATAGGATGCTTACCAGCCCGCTTTTCAGAATTGCGGTTGTCCTCCTCATTCCTCAAACACACAATTAATTCTTCCAAAGACATTTCTTTGCACTTGTGTTTGAAGTAGTTTTTGAATTCCTTCCAGCCTTGTGGTAATTTCTCAATTAAGGCTGCAACTTCGAAGGATTCACTGAGAGACATGCCTTCTGCATGAATGTCATGCAGAATGAGTTGAAGATCTTGAACTTGGCTGATCATAGTCTTAGAATCAACCATCACAAAATCCAAGAATTTGCCAACCACAAATTTCTTTGAGCCGGCATCTTCCGTTTTGTATTTTTTCTTCAAAGACTCCCAAAGTCCCTTGGCTATCTTGATAGGACTGTAGATATTGTATAATGTATTGTCAAGTCCGTTCAAGATATAGTTCGAGCAAAGGAAATCAGCATGTTTCCAGGCATCGACCGCAGCAACCACTTGTTGGTCGGTTTCATCCTCTTTCAAAATAGGAGCATCATCACGGAGGAAACGAGCCAGGTTCAGAGTTGTAAGATATAACAACATTTTCTGTTGCCATCTTTTAAAATCAGTTCCCGAGAACTTCTCTGGCTTCTCATCGTGATTTACCGGTACTGTCACAACAAGAGATGGGGTTGGCGCAATTGCAGCCACCGCACTAGTACTTGTTTGAGCATTTGTTTTAGTAGCTATGAATTCTAAATTATAAAACAAAATTATAATTAGAATTTATACTACACAGAAAATTAATCCAAATTCACAGAATTAAATTCTGTAAAAATAAAAGAAACAAGAATGTAACTTTTATTTTTCAATTAATTTGGAAATAAAATAAAATTTTATTTAACCAAATTAATTCCACACATAAAATTAAATTTCTGTAACACTTCAATAATTAAAAAACTGAAACAGAATTTTAATTAATGAACGCTCAGAAAATAATTTCTGAAAACCAAAATTAATTTCTGAAAAAATTTCACAAATAAATATTTTGAATTGTTAATGACACCAGTATATTACTACTAGTTGTCAAAGAAAATAGACAGTATATTACTACTATCTGTCAAATAGTATATAATCGCTATTTGTTTTTCTAACCAGAATATTATTTTGTAAATCCACAGAAAATAATTTTTGTAAAAGAAGAAAGAGAAAGGGAAACAAACAAAAAATTCTGTAAACATAATACTTCAAGTCTGTCTTAAGATTGTTGGAACAATCTTCTGTGTAAACAAATAAATTGAAACTAAATCAAACAAAATAAAATAAAAACTTACTGAATTTATTTTGTCGAACCAAATGGAAAATAAAAGACCAAGTCGAGTGTGTGACACTCTGTCCTTAAGACAGATTCGCCCCGCTACGGTGCTTACGGTTGAGTGGCGTCTATCTCCCAGGATACAATGATCTTCACAAATTGTAGTAACACTTCAAACAATTTATACAGGGAACCAAACCTGTGTTCTAACTCTCTGAATTTTATTCTAAAACTAATATGAAGAATAATGCACCAACGATAAAAGCTTGGACAACAAAAGAATATTTTTCAGACTGTTTTTTCGGTCCTCAAGACTGCTGGAAAATGGCTGGTATTTATAGACAAATAAATCTGTCCGATCAGGTGTGTAAACTGCCTGTACAAATATGAAACTGTTCTGTACAGATTCAAAATGGAAATTGGACAGATCTTGAATCTGTCCGAATTTCAACAAACCTCTGGACAGAATTTATTGGATGTTTTTTATCAACCAAAATCTGCTGGAATAAGTCTAGAATATATAGACCCGAACAGGTACTAATTTGAAGTGAACATATATGGTTTTCAAATGAACAGGTGCAACAGAAAACTGTCTAGCAGTTTCTTTCTGTTGGTAACTGCTGGACAGATTCAAATCTGTCTGGCAGTTTTATAACTGAATCTGTCTAGGGTTCAAACAGTTTTGGACTGTTTAATCTGTTTGGATTTTGGACTGGAAATTGGTAGAAAATAAATTCAATTTTTGGCACAAAATTTGAACTTTATTTCATTAAAAAATTCAAATAAATTTTGTCCGAAAAATTAATATAAGAACCGACCCGACCCATAAGCCGGACAGACGGCGGCGGCGGCGCGCGCGCGCGTTTGTGGTAGTTTGGGTTAAGGTTCACTTTGTCTATAACTCTTCTCTTCTACAAAGTTGGGGTGCCCATTGGGCTCAACCCAAGTGTTGTAGTCTGGAGCTTATACACACAAAAAAGCTCTCTTAAAGTTTCAATGTGGGACAACCTATTTTATAGAAACCCATATTTACTTCTTTAAATTGTCCTTTCCAATGTGGGACAACCCATTTCATAGAAACCAACATTTACTTTTTTAAATTGTCCATTTCAATGTGGAACAACCCATTTCATAGAAACCCACTTCTACAAACTTGGGGTGCCCCCTGGGGCTTAACCCAAGTGTTCTAGTCTAGAGCTTATATACACAAAAAAGCTCTCTTAAAGTTTCAATGTGGGACAACCCACTTCATAGAAACCCACATTTATTTCTTTAAATTGTCCATTCCAATGTGGGACAACCCATTTCAATATGGGATAACCCATTTCATAGAAACCCACTTATACAAGGTAAAATAAATAAATAAAGGTAAAATCTATTTGTAATAGAAAATGTGGGTTTGTAATACATTTTACTTCTTTAAATTGTCCATTCCTTATACAAGGTAAAATAAATAAATAAAGGTAAAATATATTTGTAATATATACCAACCCTTTTGATCTAATTTAGGCAAGGAGAGATGTCAAGTGAAATTGATTTCATTTATTTTATTTTCACGTGCCCAATTTTGGATGCAAGTGCCTCATGTTCAAGGAATTCCATGCTAATAAAGGTTGATAAAAAGAAAGCTTTCACATGAAAATTAAGACAAAGCTACTTTATTTATGACCCATTCAATTTTTAATCCAACCCCCTACTAGTCAATAGTCAAAATCTCTTCCATCAAATGATGAACGAGAAAAATTCAAGTAATCGAACCGCTTGATACCATAATGCTACATATAAATAGCCCACCACCTTGCATGTATGTTGCATAGCTTTCTCTTTGCTTGCCTAAAACAACAAGATGATGAGACCTCTAAACATTGTCTTATTATCCATTTCTGGAGTGGCTTTTCTTCTAAGTTTCATCAAATCACACGAGGCTTGTAGAGTCGTAGATGAAGAAGAAGAAAAAGTGTGGATAAAAAAAGTAAATCTTTTGTTAGAGTCTCTGAGGGGTTCTGTCCCTTCTTTTGGACCAAATCCCCTTACTTACATCCTAGCAAGTAGCACAAAAGTCAACACCATCAGCCAAAAAAACTTTGTAGGTCATTCTATGCCTTCTCCTATAGAAAAAGAGCGGATGAAAAATGAAAATCTTGTGTTACAATCTCTAAGGGGTCCGGTCCCCCCTTTAGGACCAAATCTCGGCACTTACATCCCCACATGTAATAGCAAAGTTAATACCATCAGTCAGAAAGGCTTTGTCGGTCATGCCATTCCTCCTCCAGCATACCCACAACTCGTGGTTGCGATCGGTGTGGCCAAAAGTTAATTCTAACCCACCAATGTCATTAACAATATCAGAACACATTTATCTTAAAAGTTGAAAAAAAATGAGTGTGACTAGTGACTAAAACTAATAAGCCACACCCAAAATAAATAAATAAATAAATAAAAATGACTTAAATAAGACTTCAAATTTTAATATTTTCTCCATTCTTTGTTTGCTGTTGGTTGTATTATATATGAATTGCTAGTGCTATAGAATATGGACATAACAAGAGAATGCTCTTGGTTTGTATTTTGATAGTGATTGATTATAGAAGAATAATAAAAAGAGTTAATTGATTTCTGAGGTTTTTTTTTTTTTTTTTTTTTTTTTCTGAAGCTCTTTTGTTTTTTTGGTTTTGCTTGCAAAATGTGTTGCTTACTTGTGTTATCAGTATCTTATGATATGTTATCATTAATAAGTAAATTATGTTAAATGCATCTTACAATACATATATAATGCAGAGAGGGTAATTTGTGTGAAACTTGGGTTGAGCTAAGACCGGTTGGAAAGTGGACCGAGCTATGGACCGAGGTGATCCCTTGCATAGCTTAGTCCTTGATCCTTTCAATTTGGTCAGAGAGGTCTGCCATTAGCTTGGTCAAGGTGCTCTGGACCGAGATATAGGGGAAGAAGAACCGAGCTAAAGCATGCCCAAGGTATCACCGAGCTGGGTGAGCACGGTTAAAATTAGTTTAAGGCAAGCCAGTGCTAGCTCGATTGTGTTACTATAAAGACCATGGTTGGGCCATCTCACTTGGTTAAGCAGTGAGGAGGGGGTAAAAAGATGAGCATTATTTTTTTGACTCCTATGAGGACTCTACTAAGGAGAATAGAGTTCTACTAGGATTGTGCAAACCATCTCAGTTGGTTGGTAGTGAGTAGGGTGTGTGATTCATAGGAAGACTCTTATAAGGAGAGTTGGAATCCTATTAGGATTATGCTAGGCAGAATCTATAAAAGCTCATAGTAGAACTTATGTACAGGTATCACAATTCTTACTCTAAAAAACACAGAGCTGTTTGTCTATTATCTATTTGCTGACTTAGGCATCGGAGAGGTATCCGGCACACACCCGTCGGCTAGCTCACGTTTGTGTTTTCAGGAAGTAAAGTGACGACATTTGGAGGAGTGCAAACTTGATCAACAGGATTATACGAGAAGATTATTTTGTGCTCGTACAATTGGCGTCGTCTGTGGAAATTGCACGAAGAACAAAACCTTTTGATCGAGTTTTCCTCTCTAGTTGAAACCAATGGCGCACAATGAAGATTTGCCGCAATCTGCTATTAATGGGCAAACCCCAGAGAGGGGCGGGAGACGAGAAGGTTTACCTTTTATCCCACCCATGGCAGAATTAGAACCCCAACAACGGAACTCTTGGAGGGACACACGGGAGAGACGGGGCACCAATCCCCGTTGCTCTCAAAGTTCTGAAAGACAGAGGTGGAGATTGGATCCTCAAGTTCTAGAGGATCACGTGATGGAGCAAGACGAGTTAATAAGAAGGATAGAGGCAGACATAGAGACAATGAAGCACCAGATAAAGGAAAAAGAGGTGGCAATCGGAAGATCGTGGCAGACACGTCACGCCATCACAAGCAGAAAGTAAGAGCCTTAGAACAGGCGACACTCAATCAAGGACTTCCAGGACTCGTTACTCCAGGTTTGAGAGAACGAGGATTTAATGGTTGTATATAGAGGGAATCAACTATCGGCCCTCACACACGCACCAAACGACATCTAGTCTCACGGAGTTGCCCAGGTCAACGGATCTCCGAATAGTGCTCGAGGAGAAGGCCTGACGGAAGGAGGACACCAGGGCTCGCGACCCTCATAGAGTTTCAGCCCTATAGCGGTTGGCCCCTAGGACACATGAGAGTGTCGAGGTAGGGATGCCAATGTCGTGCCTTGCTTACGAACCAACAGATAAAGTATTAGCAAGGTTACAAAGCTTGCCATTCGTTCTGGCAATTGAGAACGCACCACTACCCTCAGACTTTCACCAGCCCAAATTCACCAATTATGAGGGGAAGTCAGACCTCTACATGCACTTAAGCCACTTTCGCCAGGTTATGGCAGTATACCGGCAAAATAAGGCTCTAATGTGTATCCTATTTCCATCCAGCCTTGGCGACCTAGGTCTAACCTGGTTCGAAAGACTGCCAGAAGGCAGCATAGTCTCATGGGCACAGTTGGCAGAAACGTTGGTGACTAGATTCAGAACGAATACTAAGACACCAGTGAAGATTGACCAGCTACTCTACATTGACACGGGTGAAAAGGAGACATTAAGGTCTTACAATAGTCGATATTGGGAGACTTTCAACCAGATTGGGGATTGCCCTACAAATCTCGCCATCGCACAATACCAACGGGGTTTACCAGTCAGTAACAAATTGAGGGACTCAATGACAATAATGCCACCCCTCACGATGGAGGCCCTAATGGAGAGAGTTTATCAACATATCTGGGTAGAAGAAGATAGCACCTGTGCTAAAGCAAAATCTGGCACAACAGTGATGCCAGATACAAAGACTACAACAAAAATCAACACGGTAGAACAACCAAGCAAGAATAGGTGAGGCAGGCGAGCCAACAGATAGGACCCCGAAGTAAGGAAATTAAGAGTCTGCACTGCCATTACCATAGTATTCAATAAACCTATCTACCGGATTCTAAGCGAGATATGCGATGAACCCTTCATTCAGCGGCCAGCCAAGTTAGAAGAAGCACAAAAAGGTTATGATGAGAGGAGCCGTTGTACCTTTCATGATAAGAAGGGGCACCGCACTGAAAATTGAACACCATTGAGGCAACATCTGGAGGAGTTAGTAGCCGTTGGACACCTGGACCAATATATCGAAGGAAAAACACAGCCTGTCCCCTAAGACATCAACAGACCAAGCGGGATGCAGTCGATGGTCCACCTCAGGGCATAATCAACGTTATACATGGGATCGTCGAACCTAAGCAGGTATGTCTGCTCAGAGGGATGATCAAAAAGGCTGAGCACTTGAGAGAGGTATTAAGTCCACAAACTACCGTAAAAAATGGCAGAATAGAGGCTACGAACGTCATATCCTTTTCAGACAGGGATCTAGCAAGGCTACATTGCCCTCACAATGATGCACTGGTGGTCACTTTGCGCGTCAAGAATTTCGACATCAAATGGATTCTGATTGACCAAGGAAGCTCATATGAGATAATGTACTACGAGACCTTCAAACAACTAAAATTGGAGAATAAGGATTTGGCACCTGCAACATCTCCCTTCATCGATTTCAACTCAATGCCAGAATGGCCAGTGGGCAAGATAATCCTGCCAGTCAAGGCAGGAACAATGACAAAACAGGTGGAATTCTGGATATTGAAAGTCCCTTCCACTTACAACATAATCTTGGGAAGAGGATGGCTGCATGCCACACGCTCGGTGGCGTCAACTTACCATCAGGCATTACTGTTCCCTAACGAAACCGACGTGATTGAAGAAATCTTAGGAGACCAAATCATGTCGAAACAGTGTTTCGTCACAGTAAACAACAGCCGTACTGCAAAAGGGTTTGTTCAGATGGTTGAGGAGCCAGAAAGCAACGAATTGTTTGTAGACGTCGGCAAAGCAGCAGAACAGAAGGCAGTGGAAGACTTGGTTAAGGTGAGGATAAATGAAAAGAACTTAGAAAATTTCTTTTTACTCGGCTCATCATTATCCAACACTGAGAGAGTGGAGATCATGGAATTTTTAACCTCTAACAACGAAGTGTTTGCCTGGACACCGTACGACATGCTTGACATTGACCCTAAATTCATCTACTATCAACTTAATGTCCACCCAACTGCTAGGCCAATTATTCAGCGAACTCGCTGATCGGCACTCCACCACGCTGAGATAGTGGCAGAAGAAGTAGGAAACCTGCTGGAGGTAGGAGCCATTAGAGAAGTACACTATCCCAAATGGATCTCCAACACTATAGTAGTGCCAATGAAGAACAACAAATGGCGCGTTTGTGTGGACTACAAAACGGTCAACAAAGCATGCCCAAAAGACAGTTTTCCCCTACCACGAATAGACCAACTAGTGGACCTGACGGCATGGCATAACCGACTTAGCTTCCTTGATGTGTATCAAGGTTACCATCAGATCGCTATGTATGAACCAGACCAGGAGGTCACATCACTTACAACGCCTACAGGATTATACTATTACAAGGTCATGCCCTTTGGCCTAAAGAACGCAGGGGCTACATTCCAATGGATGGTCACCAAAATGTTTGAACCATTGTTAGGTAGAACAATGGAGGCTTACATAGATGACATGGTAGTTAAAAGGAAAGACGAGAAGGACCATCTCAGGGACCTAGATGAAATGTTTCAAATCTTGAAGTCCCACAAGTTGCGTCTAAACGCATC
This sequence comes from Camellia sinensis, assembly GCF_055761805.1. NCBI lineage: Eukaryota > Viridiplantae > Streptophyta > Magnoliopsida > Ericales > Theaceae > Camellia > Camellia sinensis. The sequence goes on from NC_138972.1 coordinate 104,366,988, forward strand.
TAAGTGAGCATTCGGCATAGGATCAGGCAAATTCCTAGGCTTTCTAGTGACCAACCGAGGTATAGAAGTTGATCCTTCTCAAATCAAATAAATCCAAAATCTTGAGAGGGCCAACATAGTCAAAGAGGTACAGCATCTTACTGGTTTAGCAGCCGCGCTCAATTGGTTCATAAGTCAGTCGTCAGACAGATGTCGACCATTCTTCCAAGCACTAAAGGCCAAATTTGAGTTGGATGAGGAATGTGACCACGCCCTAGAAAGCTTGAAAGAATACATGACCTCTCACCCATTGTTAGTAACCCCGGTACCAGGAGAAGAGCTCTTTTTATATTTAGCAGTTTCACAACATGCAGTCAGCGCAGTGTTGGTCAGAGCGAAAGGAATCCAACACATACCTATCTTTTATATTAGCAAGACCTTGCTGGGCGCTGAAACAAGGTACTTATCATTGGAAAAGCTGGCATTAGCTTTGATGATGGCCTCAAGAAAGTTATCACACTATTTTCATTCCCACACCATGATCGTCCTAACGGCATTTTCCATTAAAGGCCTTGTTTGAGAGGGCTGATTTTCTAGATGAATCTTGAAATGAGCAGTGGAGTTAGGGTAGTTCGATATCAAGTTTCAACCCAGAATAGCAATAAAACCCAAGCTTTAGCAGACTTTGTGGCTGAGTTCACACCAGGAAATCATCACATTTGCCCGGTCAATTTGACCGACACAACCGAAGTAAGGGGAGAAAGTGCCGGAGAAACTGTGCAGCCCCTAATATAGGATGCCCAGCTACATTGTAAGCCATACATGATTGAGGACAGGAAGGAAGGAACAGACCATACTATTCCCAGTGGGGACTCATCAAAGAGTAAAGACTTGTGGCACTCAGACAGTGAAGATTAAACCCCAACAACGGACATCGATTTGGAAGAAAACATCAGCAACGCCCATGATCCCAAGACATCATCCGATCCCTCTACTTGCTAGAAGCTATTCGTCGGAGAGATGTGGAAACTCTTCATGGATGAAGCATCCAACAGGCACGGTGCAGGACTTTACATAGTCCTCATCTCGCCAGATGGCATGACAATTGAATAGGTAGTCAACCTTGGCTTCCCAGCATCCAACAATGAGGCGGAGTATGAGGCACTGTTAGCAGGCTTAAAATCAACACTTTACGTAAAGGCCACCAAGCTGATGGTATACAGTGACTCTCAGCTGGTAGTCAACCAGATTTCAGGGGACTACGAGGCAAAAGATGATAGGATGGCTAAGTATCAGGAACTAGTCAGAAAGGAGGCCATGAAGTTCGAAGTAGTCTGGATAGAGCAAATCGGACAGGAGGAAAAGGATAGAGCAGAGGAGCTGGCAGGTTTTGCTTTAATGGCAGATACATCTATCCCACACCCATTACTGATCGACCTCCTACCCAAACCAAGCATTGAAGAACCCAAAGTAGCTGAGGTATGTTGTGCCGAACTGGGCCCTTCTTGGATGGACCCCATCATAGTATTTTTAAAAGATGGCATCTTGCTTGACGAAAAGAAAGAAGCCAACAAAATTAGAGCCAAATCACAGCGATTTTGGCTCTCTCCATCACTAGTATTGTATAAAAGATCCTTCACAAGACCCTATCTAAAATGCGTCCATCCCAATAAGGTCGGCGCATTTTTGTTCGAGATACATGAAGGTGTATGTGGAAGCCACCAAGGGGGAAGATCATTGGCTTATAGGGTAATTTCGCAAGGATATTGGTGGCCATACATGCTAGCAGATTCAGAGAAATATGTCAAGAAGTGCGAGAAATTTCAGAAGTTTGCACATCAAATACATTAACCAGTTAGAGAACTCCTACGACTAACTAGTCCATGGCCCTTCGCAATGTAGGGCTTGGACATAGTGGGACCACGTCCAACTGCACCCGGCAACATAAAGTTCTTTCTTGCAGCAACAGACTATTTTACAAAGTGGGTAGAGGCAGAAGCACTCACATCAATAAAAGAGAAAGATGTCAAGAAGTTCGTCTGGCAGAACATCATTACTCGATTCGGCATACCTAAGGCTCTAATATCTGACAACGGCACTCAGTTCGATGGCAAAATCTTCAGGGGCTTCTGCGAAGAATACAAGATAGAATTTTACAATTCTACACCAACATGCCCTCAAGCGAATAGCCAGGTAAAACCTTCGAATAAAGTTGTCCTGGACGATTTAAAGAAAAGGCTGGAGAGAGCAAAAGACAAGTGGGCAGAGGAGTTGCCTCTTGTTTTATGGGCTTATCGTACCACACCTCGGTGGTCAACTGGAGAAACGCCTTTTTCCTTGGCCTACAGCATGGAGGCTGTAATCCCACTGGAAGTAGGCCTCCCCACTATTAGAAGTGAAAATTTCGACCCAGACTTGAATGGTAAAGCCACAACCTTGGAACTCGACCTTGTAGAAGAGAGAAAGAAAAGTGCCCTGGTTCACATTGTCTCATACCAGCAAGAGTTATCCAGAAAATATAACAAAACAATGCATCCGAGGCAATACAAAATTGGAGATTGGGTATTGCGCAAAGTAATGGGCAACACTCTGGCACCTGGAGATGGCAGGTTAGGACCTAACTAGGAAGGACCATACAAAGTGGTCGGTTTAGCGGGAAAAGGGGCATATCACTTGGAAGATGGAGACAACAAAGCTATTCCCAGGCCATGGAACACTGCCAATCTCAAACTATTTTATTTTTAGCTTTTTATACTTGTAATTTTTTCTTTTTCAAATAAAACAAGTAGTTCTTTCAGCATAATTCTTTCTACTGTAAAAGTTATTCTTAGTCATTGACTAGCTAGGGGCAATCAAGAAGTTTGGCAGGATTGGCCAACATTCAGTTCTCTTCTTCAACCAAGATAAGGATATAGGCTGAAGAAGGTTGGCAGGTTTGACCAACATTTAGCTCTCTTTAGCCGAGATAAGGATCTAGGCTGAAAAAGGTTGGCAGGTAAGACCAACATTTTAGCTCTCTTCAGCCGAGATAAGGATCTAGGCTGAAGAAGGTTAGCAGGTATGACCAACATTCTAGCTCTCTTCAGTCAAGATAAGGATCTAGGCTCAAGAAATTTAGCAGGTTTGACCAACATTTAGCTCTCTTCAGCCGAGATAAAGATCTAGGCTGAAGAAGGTTGGCAGGTATGACCAACATTTTAGCTCTCTTCAGCCAAGATAAGGATGTAGGCTGAAGAAGGTTGGCAGGTATGACCAACATTCTAGCTCTCCTTAGTCGAGATAAGGATCTAGGCTAAACAAAGTTGGCAGGTTTGACCAACATTTAGCTCTCTTCAGCCGAGATAAGGATCTAGACTGAAGAAGGTTGGCAGGTATGACTAACATTTTCTCTTCCTAAGCTTAGATAAGGATGTAGGCTGAAGAAAGTTGGTAGGTTTGACCAAGATTCAGCTCTCTTCAAACTGAGATAAGGATCTAGGCTGAAGAAAGATGGCAGGTTTGACAAACTTTTAGCCCTCCTAAGCCGAGATAAGAATCTAAGTTGAAGAAGGTTAGCAGGGTAGACAAACATTTGTTTTCTTCTTCAAACCGAGATAAGTTGAAGAACGATGACAGGCATGACAAACGAATTACCGGGCCCTTGGACCAGTATAACTATCTCAGCCAGAATACATTAAACATAGTAACCAAGCAAAGAGTTCAAACCTGACGCAATTAAAGTTGAAAGATAATTACAAGTAGGGCATAAACCGAACAAAAAGATTGGGAAATTGCAGATTTCATTCCATTCCATTTTTAAATGTGCATTACAAGAGGGGGGGGCTTAAGTTCGGTTGCAAATTCTTTCAAAAGTAAACATCAAAAGAAGAAAAACAAGATCAAGCAAATAGATCGTCCAAGTCAGCATCCAAGTCAACCCGAGAGTCGCCACTTGGTAGTTCGGTTCCAGCAGGTAGGTCAGTTACAGGAGCATCATCAACCGTACTTGACATTGGTGGCTCCACCCGAGCTGTCTGACTGATCTAGAGACCGCGATCATTGGTAGCAGATGGGGCATTGTTTGGATTAAGGGATCCTTCTTCCTCCTTCCCGTCTTGGAGAAGCTTCTGTTGGATGGCGTTGGCGTAGTCCACCATATAACTTGGGATAGAGTGAGGGAAAGGGTTCTGAAAGACCTCGCTTTCTGGCCCTTGATCGAGCTTCACAATAGCTACCTTCAATCTACATTTGAAAAAGATATCTTTTGCAGCTTCACACTGCAAGGCATATGTAGCCTCTCCTTCTTTGTAGCCACGGTCTTTAGCGTCTTCTTTGCTCTTTTTTAGCTCGGTTTTCTCAGTATCTTTTTTCTTTTCGAGCTTAGCCAATTCCTGTAGATAGCAGTCTTTCCTTTCGGGCAGCGCCTTCTGCTTGTCCACTTCCGTCGCGTTGACCAGCTCGGTGAGTCGTGCGTCTTGAGTTTCGAGCTCGATCATTTTTTGTTTGGCCTCGTTCAACTCCGCCGTCTTAGCGTTGGTGTCTGCCACGGCTAGCCGAGCAGTCTTACGCAGTTCCAGCACGTGCTTATGAGCAATATGGTTCTTCTGCATGGCCTGCAGAGGCAGAGGTAGTGATTATGACTAAAACTGAGCAAATATACTATGTAAAATGGAAAAAAAAAAATAGAGGGAGCACTTACCAGCACCATTGACTTAGCAGCCGAGCAGATGGCCTTGAGCTCGGTTAAATAGTCGTGGTGCTCCATGTCTTGTGGCAAACACACGCTTTTGGCAAGGTTGAAGGCCAGCGTGTGGTATTTCTCAGCCACCACTGAGTCTGTGGTGGTTATAGCTTGGTTCTTGTAAGTTATTTTTGGTGCCCATTCTGAGGGGCTAGCTCGGTCAGAATGCATTGGCTCAGGGCTCGGCCGTGTTGTTTCAGGAAGCACGCAGTCCTCCTCATCGATCAATCATTGCGGCTTGGTCGAAGTAGTGCGTGCACGTTTGTTCAGCCGAGATGACAAGGCTCGTGTTGTTAGAAGGGCTACCACAGCCTCGTGTGTTTGACTGGCTTGTGTTACCTCGGTTTGAACCCCGCCAGTTGGAGTTGATGTTTGTTTGGTGATCAGGGCGCAAACAACACGTCGCTTGGCCATTTCTTATTCTTCAGTGAGGGGAATAAGGTTGATTTGGGGCAAGGTTGGGTCTCGTTCAGGTGATGGTTCAAGGAGAAAGTCAGTTACCCTGGTCATCCTCCTTCCACTATACCGATAGGTTGGTTTGAAATTAAATAGCTCGGCCTAACCTCGATGATGGTACCGGAGCGTGACACGAAGAGCGTCTTGGTTGGCGTATGGGTATTGTGATTTTAGCTAGCTTAAGTTTGCACAAAGAGAAAGGCGACGGTTAGTATGGCGAAAATTTATAACCTGAAACAACAAAGCAAAAATAGAGAATTAAATCGAGGTATTCTTACCAGCGGTCCCTTTATTCCAGTTAATGATGTAGCCCGGTATCTGGGGTTCCTGGTCTTCAAAATTGCCAGAAACCCAGAAGAAGTCGTCATCATTTACATCTTTATCCGGTGTGTTTTTTATTATTTTCTCTTAGCCTCTTCTTACCCTTAAATAATACACCCAACCGTCATCATTTTGGCCAAGTGAGTATTAGTAAAATAGCTCGGCCAATCCGAGGTTGAGGCCGAGCCGACGGTTTAGTTCGGCGATGCCATTTATTATCCTGTAAGTGTTCATAGAGAGTTGGGTTTGGCAGAGTCTTGTTTGCCTAAGGAATTTACATATCAGGGGTTGAACCGGGAAACCGAAGGCCGGCTTCAACAATTGATATCACGGTAAATGGGACGAAGCCCGGTTTGCCCCAGGGTTTTGTTTCTAGTTCAGCTAAGGAGAGATGAATGTCGTCAGGAATTTGGTAGTCCCTTTGGAATTCAGCTATGGCCCCAGGAGAATCCATGAGAAATCAGTATTTACCCATGATAACTTATTATTTGTCAAAATTGTTCAGTGGCGTAGCTCGGCATATCTGAGGCTTTAGGTGGCTCGGTTGAGCAAAGTCGTCTAGGGGCAAGGTGCAAAGGTGTGCCTGGCCAACCTAGTTGAGTCTGCAAAGTGACAATAAAGTGTTATGCCCAGATAGTTGAACCGGGCTAAGAAAATAGGCAGAAGTAAAATAAACCTAGCTCGGCTACATTTGGGTTACGGTCAATTTTTAGTTCGGTCATAAGGCAGGACTGACCCGAGGTTCATGACTCGGTCAGGAATAGACCTAGAAGTTGTAAGCAAGTACCTAGTTCGGTCTCAAGGCGACTTTGGATTCACAAACAAGTGCCTAGTTCAGTCTCAGAGAGATTTTGGATCAAAACATATTTTTTGAAAGCTAGTTGGTGAGCCTTTATGATTGGTAGTGTTCCTTTTAAGTTCATAAGTGTTTGTTCAAGCATTTTCAACACACATATATGGAGATTAAAAACTAGAAATGAAAATACAGAAATGAATACAAAGGAGCATAAGAAAAAGGTTTTACAAGAACTTACGAGTTTGAGTGTGAATGAAAAATCCAAACAGCAATGGAGCAAGTATAGTGCAGGGAGCTGGAGCACAAGATACTAGAGCGCAGAGGGAGTAGGTCTCAGAAGCACAAGGAGGGAAGAAGATGAACAATGGGGGTGAGATTCAGAAAGTAGGTTTTGAATAGACATAGAAACGGCGGGACTTTTCAAACATTTTTTGATAAACGTGGGACGGTTGTCGCAGTTTGAAGAGTCAATAGAAATGTGGCACGTGTCACAGACAGGACATAGTGTCAGGTACGTGAAACGACAGGATGTGGCAGGTACAGTACTGAAGACCGATCTTATCCAGCTCGATGGGGTTGGATGTTTTAATCACGGTGGTATTACTTACTCTAGTTCAGTCGGCTTGTACGTTTTAGCTCGGCTGGAGAAGAATAATCCCAAATCATGCACTGCAGATGGAATTAAGAGGGCAATTGAGAGGGTAATTTGTGAGAAACTTGGACCGAGCTACGACTGGTTGGAAAGTGGACCGAGCTATGGGTCGAGGTGATCCCTTGTATAGCTCAGTCCTTGATCCTTTCAGTTTGGTCAAAGAGGTCTACCATTAGCTTGGTCAAGGTGCTCTGGACCGAGATATAGGGGAAGAAGAACCGAGCTAAAGCATGCCCAAGGTATCACCGAGCTGGGTGAGCACGGTTAAAATTAGTTTAAGGCAAGCCAGTGCTAGCTCGATTGTGTTACTATAAAGACCATGGTTGGGCCATCTCACTTGGTTAAGCAGTGAGGAGGGGGTAAAAAGATAAGCATTATCTTTTTGACTCCTATGAGGACTCTGCTAAGGAGAATAGAGTTCTACTAGGATTATGCAAACCATCTCAGTTGGTTGGTAGTGAGTAGGGTGTGTGATTCATAGGAGGACTCTTATAAGGAGAGTTGGAATCCTATTAGGATTATGCCAGGCAGAATCTATAAAAGCTCATAGTAGAACTTATGTGCAGGTATCACAATTCTTACTCTAAAAAACACAGAGCTGTTTGTCTATTGTCTATTTGCTGACTTAGGCATTGGAGAGGTATTCGGCACACACCTGTCCGCTAGCTCACGTTTTGTGTTTTCAAGAAGTAAAGCAACGACGTTTGGAGGTGTGCAAACTTGATCAATAAGATTATACGAAAAGATTATTTTGTGCTTGTACAAATACATGATGTAATATACGATAGATGATATATGGTGTGATACATATGTTACACGAATACTTAAATTTCTTGGGTAATTTAAAAAATAATAATAATTGAACATATTTTTTATGTAAATTGATATTGTCAAAAACTTTCATTAACTTAACAAAAATTATTAGTGTGTTTGGTTTCAGTTTTCTGAAAATTGAGTTTTTTATTTTTCGTATTTTTTCTATTTTAGTGAATATTTTTAAAATTTTAAGCATTTTTTTTATTACTTTTTTAGATGCACCTTACTTAGATGTATCTAAAAAATAAAATATCTATGAAAAATATTTTTAAAAATTAATAAATAACAAAAATACGAAAAATATATTGAATTTTTTTTTTTGTATTTTTGGTATTTAGTGAATTTTTTAAAAAAATATTTCACGAAAATTATACTTTTTAAATGTATTTATGTTAGACGTGTCTAATAAAAAATTTTTTAAAAAATTCTTAAAATATCAAAAAAATTGAGTAAAAATAAAAAAAAAAAAACGAAAAACAAGAAAGTAAAAATTTCTGAAAAGTGATTTCAAAAAATTGGAAACAAACATAGTTAATAGTATTTTTAATATGAGAAGGGCATTTTAATTTTATTCTTATTTATCTTTTTGACAAATACCTACTTATATGGTATTAATGTTGTGTTATTGCTTTATGCCTACTTACACGGTTAGAGTATAAAATTTTCTGTTGTGAACAAATTATTTTACAACTTGGAAGTTTTAAATAAAATATTAAAACTTAAATTGTGGGTGAAAACAATATGTAAAACATATTACACAATTTACTAAGAATGATATTTGAGGGTAAACTTGATTCTTGAATTAAATACTAAAAATATTATATTTTTTGTTATACATATTTTAATTCTTCTGTATTTTATATACATATTGATGTTAGCATATCCTTAATGTAAGGAAATTTACTACAATTTTGAGAATTATATATTTTAAGAATTCCATTAGTCATCTATGTTTTCAACGCAATTATGATATATGATATGGTTTGAAAATGTTAATGTATTAAGATTATGAAACCTTGTAAGGATGAGATTAGCATTTTGATGGGAATCTTGGGTTTAATCATCCGAAATTTGAGGTGGAAAGATTTTATTACTCTTGCTTTACAAATATAACAATCACATATCATATACTAAGAGTTTTTATACAATTTCATTTTCAATCTAATATCATCACACTAGTAATTCCATCACTCAATTTAATTGTACTCATAATTTCACAAAACTTAATAACACAAATAAATATTAGTTATACGCCAAGTATATATTATAATCATCTATTCTCAAAATTTATTTTTATTTGTTTTCAACGCAATCATAGCCACGTATTGCTATAAGAATCTTAAAGCATGAGGATATTGATTAGAGGCGGACCCACCTAAGGCTTTGGCAGGTCACGTGCCCCCTCCTAAACTTTCAATATTTATATTGTTATTCATATAAATGAAGATTATATATTATTTATCCTTCATAAAATTTAATAGTGACCATTCTTAAATTATGTAAAATTTCTTGTATTTTTAAAATTTAAATTTTTTTCTATTTTATTATATGGATTATTCTTGTACACTTTTAATTGATAGGTCAAAACAATAATTGAATCAATTGATAATTTATTTCTTATTATAGGATTTGTTTAGTTGCTTATTTCTCCTCATTGTGGGACACTTTTTTTAAGTTGATAGGATTGAACTTATTGATTATTTGGTTAATAGAATTTAGTTATTGATTGTGGATTTATAAGTCACATTAATGTAAATCTCAGGATAATTGTAATAAAATAAAAATAAAAATGTATAAATTTAATAATATCTCGTTGTTACTTGTTATGGGAAAAAAAAATTCAATGTTGTGATTACTATGTGCCTCCTCTACATTAAACTTCTGGCTTCGCCACTGATATTGACGTACGATGGTGTGATTGAGAGCAGTGACAAAGCTATGAAGGGTTCAGGGGGTCCCGTGCCCCCCTCAATTTTGGATTTTTTTTATACATATGTTATAAAGAAAATAATTTACAATTAAAAATTTTATTTAGAAATAACAATTAGAATGATTTGTTCATGACATTCTTAAAATTATGAAAAGCAATAGTGATTGTTATCATTGAAAATGAATGGACCACAACAAACCACTTATTATGTATGAAAATGTCGTGAAAAAAATTAATGAAGTGGTGATATGACGTCAGTATTATTGACATGTAAACATAGTTAACCCCATTATGCAGATGTGGAAGTTTTTGGATTGTTAATTTTACTATTAGTTAGTGATACCACGTGTTGATGGAGATGTCGTATTACAATTATACTAAAATTTTCTTATTTTTTGTACAAAAATTGAGAAAAGTATATTCGTATTGTATAACCTTCCATAAGAGTTATATATAAGACATTATCCACAACATATTATTCATAAGAAGCACCATCCTTTTTATTCCAATCTTGCGCGAGGTCAATTGTAAGAGTATATTAATTTTTTTTTTGTTTTAAATATTTAAGATTTTGTGCTTAACATTAAAATTTTCAGCTTGTTTAGTTTCAAGATTCAGGATTTACTTTTCAAAAAATGAAACTTTTTTATTTTTCGTATTTTTTGGTTTTCACTGAATTGTTTGAATATTTTAAGTAATTTTTTTAATTTTAGATACACCTAACATAAATGCATTTTAAAAGTATAATATTTATGAAATTTAAAAAAAAATCACTAAATACCAAAAATATAATTAAAAAAAGTACATTTTATTATTCTTGTGTATTTATCAATTTTTTAAAATATTTTTTTATAAATATTTTACTTTTTAGATACATCTAATTAAGGTATATCTAAAACAGTAAAAAAAAAAAATTGCTTAAAATTTTTAAAATATTCACTAAAAAAAAAATACAAAAGATAAAATTTCAATTTTCAAAAATTTGAAATCAAACACAGTGATTATTATCTATTATAGATTATGGAGAAAAAATTGAAATTATAATTATAAATGTCCCTTCTCATTGATTGAGAGTGTTTAGCTTTCAAAATTTATTTTTGGAATTTTTTAAAATTTTATAAAATAGTTTGATAAAAATATATACAAAATAAAAAATAAAAAAGGCGAAGATATGTTTTTCAAAAAAGAGATAATTATATAAAAATAATGAATTTTTTTTTTTTCAATTTTTCACTAAGTTAATTTTTTAAATTTTAAAAGACTGTTTAACAAAAATAAATTCTTGGAAACGAAATCAAGGAGAGAGAGATTTTGAGATAAAGAATACCACCCCTGAGAAGATAGATTTTGTTGTTATATTTCTATGTACGAATTATATTGATAGTCTTTATTGTTTCGGACTCTTGTCATTTTGATTATTGACTTTTTAATTATGATATATTTGATCTTAAATTTTGAATCTTATTTCAAATAAGGACAATTGATAATAATATTACTCAATTTTAAGGGCAAAGTCGTCAATTTGATAAAATATAAATTAATTTGATAAAAATAAATATAAAAAAATATATTTTTTTTAATTTTTAAAAATAATTTCTACCCACCAATGATAAAATTATGTAAAATTGATAAATTTTTTAGATATATATTTTTTTTACCAAATTAATTTTTATTATGTATTTGAATGATGATCTGTAATGAGTGATTGTTAAGCTTTTAATGTGTAATGATATATTTAATATATGAAATATTTATAGTTTTGGATTTTTTGATTAATGGATTGATTTAATAATGATATCAAAGTTATCATCATATTTGACTTTTGAAAAAAAATAGAAACTAATTTAATGAAAATAAAAATAACTACATATTACATGATCATCATCTAAACCCATAATAAAAATTAATTTGATAAAAATAAATAAATAAATAAATGTCTAAAAGATTTATTAATTTTACATAATTTTATCTTTAGCAGGCGGAAATAATTTTTTTTTAAATTCAAAAATAGTTTTTTGACATTTATTTTTTGTCAAATTAATTTATATTTTATTAAATTAATTACTTTGCTCTTAAAATTGAGCAGTAATATTCTTAATTGTCCTTATTTAAAACATAATTCAAAATTCAAGATCAAATATATCACAATTAAAAAATTAAAAATTAAAATAATATAAAATCTAAACTATAAAGACCGTTAATATAATTCGCCCTATTCCAATTCTTATTCCACTAATATCAAACCCATAAAAAAGTAAATAATAAAAGAATATTAATTAAAATTAAAAATGTCTTTGACGTATTCCAGCATGGATTTGCTGAGATTTCTGGATTCAGTAATGCTAGGTATCATGAAAAGTCTTTCATGAAAATGGTCATGAAAGATTTGTGACCTTTGGATTACACTTACAAAGTACCACACACTAATCAAGATAATCTAAAGGTCACAAATTTTTCATAATCCTTTTCATGACAAAATTTTCATGATCTCTAACATTTCTCTTCTGAATTTGACTTGGGCCGTGGTTTGACAGTTGAACCGACATAGAATGGTCTCAAAACCGCGTGTTTACAGACTCTACCGAACATATTGACACATTCCCTTGCCTTCAACGTACGGAAAGTTTTAACACACACCAACATCCTTAAAAATGGTGTATTATATATATTTTTAATTATGTTATTTTATTTTTTAATTATAACTTACGAATTTTTTTTAATTATGTTATTTTATTTTTTAATTATAACTTATGAAATTTTTAATTATATCTCATATTGTATTTAGTTATGACATTTTTTTTTTAATTTTGACTTAAAAAATATAAAATTATGGTAATTTTTTTTATATTATAATATACATATAATACACATTTTCGTTATTTAGGATCGATTATCACAACAGCGGGAGAGATTGATGCAGATGTAGCCCATAGGATTAAGGCGGGATGGTGTAAGTGGAGAAGTGCGTCTGGGGTATTGTGCGATAAACGAATACCCACTAGACTAAAAGGTAAGTTTTATAGAACGGCTATTAGACCAGCTATGTTGTATGAGACGGATTGTTGGGCAACCAAGAAACAACATGTAGATAAGATGAGTGTGGCTGAGATGAGAATGCTAAGGTGGATGTGTGGTAAGACTAGACATGACAGGATTAGGAATGAGTGTATTCGGGAATGGGTAAGAGTAGCACCAATAGAAGATAAGTTGAGAGAGAATCTTTTGAGATGGTTTGGTCATATTCAACGGAGACCAACAGAGGCAGTAGTGAAAAGATGCGATGCTGTAACGGTAGATGGAAGTGTTAGGGGACGGGATAGGCCTAGATTAACGTTGACTAGCGTTATAAATAGAGATATGAATCTACTTAATTTGACTAATGAAATGGCCTTTGATAGGGCCGCGTGGAGAAGAAGAATTCATGTAGCCGATCCTATTTGATGGGACTTAAGGCTTGGTTTGGTTTGGTTTGGTTTAATATACATATAATACACCTTTTAAGGGAGGTGTACATAGTATTTTCCTCAACTTTAGGGGTTGTTTGGAATGATCTAAATAAGTGCACTTTTTGTCTTTTTACGAAAAGATGTACAGAAAAGTAGAGAGGTGATGTGATGGAAAAAAGATAAAAAGATGAATTATATAGGGGATGTCAAACCGCCCCTTAATGTGAAACAAGTTAAAGGGATGGAACAACAACAACCTATCAAATTTTAAATAAAATCCTTAATAGAAATGTTTTCGTATGTATTGACAATTTTTTATCACAAAATCTAATTGTAATGGAATGCTAGAATTATTTTTAATTTGTTAGAGCGTCTCTAATATTTATTTTTTTTCTTTTATCAAATTTAAATTTGATAAAAGAAATTTGCTATTGATACTCTAACGTTAACATCAAATCAATATCAAATTCAGAATTTCTTAAATTTTTCATCAAATTGAAAATGCTTAAAGCCTTTTATCAAATTAGTATAGATAGCCGTTGGAGCTATACACTGAACGATCGGCCGATTGTCCTCTTGAATAACCTCTTCCATGCTTAGACTTCCAGTAAATTAACACTAACCGGCCAATTGGCCGGAAATCCTCCTAATTGTCCTCCGAGTCGACCGGTGATTTGATAAAAAATGAAAATTTTCCATTGAAACGCTTGATATCAAATGAAATTTTTACTCAAATTAAAAAAAAAAAAAAAAGAGAGAGAGTAAACGTTGGAGATGCTCTTAGGGTGATTTGCTAAATTGTCACACTAAATCAACCTCTTGCATCGAGTTAAAGAGTGGAAATTAGCACAAAAGTGGAAATTAAGTATTAAAAATTAAATGTTGAATTATTTAAATTAAAATTTTCTTTAATAAAAATTTAATTATTAAATTAAAACAAGTTAACCAATCTAACCCAATTGGCTATTCATGTGTACTCAACTGAAATGTCAAGTGATCAATTTTTACCAAAGATAAATATCGATTATTTATTTTCTATTAAAAGGTTTTTTTTTTTATTAGTCGAGCTACACAAGTTGGCATAGATACTCAATTATATATAATAAAAAAACAAATAGCCTTTGTTTAATGATTTATTTCTTCCCTATTAATTTTTTTTTTTTTTTTGGGGGGGAGGGGGAGAGGGGGGTGGGGGTGGTTATGGTTGATGGCGCCAGGCTAGCTGTTTATCATGTGGGGCGTTCTTATGTGGTTGAATGTTCAATTTAATATAATTATTTTGATATTTGTAAATATTTTCTTATAAACAAAAAAAATAATTATTTGATATGTATAAGATGAAACTTAAATTCTATTATATTTAATTTTTTTTTTATAAATTTTATATTGTAGTGATGAGGTGGTAATGATGGTGCAACTGGTGGTAGAAGCTAGAACTAGTACGTTAGAATGGTAGGTTACATGTTTTTTATGAAATTTATGTGGCCGACAATTTGGTTGCATTAAAATAAATAAATAATTAATTATATATATGGCTAAGTGGACAGACTTGGAAATTAAATTAATTTTAGGATTGGGTTTTGGATGACCCTATAAGCCTAATGTTTGTGCTGGGTCGCGTTTGGATAAATACAAAATTCCTATTAAGTAGCGTAAGCCTAATCCAAACCCATCCTGGTCCATTAGATGTCCACTCAAGTTGTAGCCACAACTTTTCAGTGAGAGTGTCTTTAAAATAATTTAAATAAGTATATTTTTTTTACTTTTTACGAAAAAATGTAAAATAGGAGTTGGATTTAAAATGATGTGATAGAGAGGTGAATTGAATCAAAAAAATAATTGTAATTTAAATAGAATAATGTGCTAAAATAACATGTGCTATTTTAACACAGGCTAAACACCCCATAAACTTATTTTAAGCCGAAAGCTGCCTTTTAAATCTTTGCCAAACTTTTGATAAGCCAAGTAGAAATTTCACCTCAAGAATTATAGCAATAACCAAATTTTGGTGCTTAACAGATTCAACCTCTCTCACGCTATATGTGTTGCCACCAAACCTTGATTTCCTGTACAATCAAAGCAATTTCCAATTATCTTATCAAACGAGGCCTTTATGTTGATGTATTAATATTGCCCTTCTGTTAATTTAACAAAACTGATCTCCAAGTTACTATAATCAATATTAGAAGGGCTCGTGTTTTCCGAGTCCGGATTCTCGGCCGCCCTTCTCGGCGGCCGTCCCAGCAGCCCCCAAAACGACGTCGTTTTGGGAGTTTTTTTGATTTTTTTTTTCTTTCTTCTTCCTCGTTCGAACGAACCAAAGGGGAGGGGAGGGGAAGAAGAGAGAGAGGGGGAGGGGAGGGGAGCCGCCGGTGGGCCGGACTGGAGGGGGCCATAATCACCGGGGGAGGAGGAGGAGGAGGCGGAGGCGGGCCGGAGGCCGAGGCGAGGCGAGGCGAGGCGACGATCGGACGACCTGCGACGGCGAGTCTTCGGCGAATCCGGACCCCCTCCCCTCCCCTTCCTCTCACTCTTCTTCCCCTCCCCTCCCCTCTCCTCCCCTCCCCTCCCCTCCCCTCTGCTCTGGTTCTGCGAAGAAGGAAGAAGAAAGAAAGAAAAAAAAATCAGAAAACCCCCAAAACGACGTCGTTTTGGGGGGCTGCTGGGAACGGCCGCCGAGAAGGGCGACCGAGGATCCGGATTCCTTCTCATAGTCTGGATTTCTTTTTGCTCATTTTTTGGGTCTATAGTTTTGAATTGACTAGGAAAACACGAATCCGGATCCTCGGCCGCCCTTCTCGGCGGCCGTTCCCAGCAGCCCCCCAAAACGACGTCGTTTTGGAGGTTTTCTGATTTGTTTTTTCTTTCTTCTTCCTTCTTCGCAGCCGAGAATCCGGACTCTATGAGAAGAAGATATCGAGCCAAGATCATGAATTTCTTATTTATTTATTTATTTATTTATTTTGGGGTACATCAAGGGCCGTAACCTGGGGAAGGGGAGTCTTAAAATATTGAATCTACTATAATGGTCCGAATTTCTAAATTTCATAGCTCTCTTTACCTAAGCAATAAGTTAAAGGTTATGTGTCACCATTAAATTCTTTATTGCCTTCATGCACAACAAAGCTCCATAAAACCATCTTCATGAAGTATTCTACCCTAAAAGTATTTAAAATCATATGAAATTTAGTCATCTCTGTCTATCATTAGGCATGAAAATTAGATGAGTCCGACACTTAAACATGTATCTACACTCGGCAACCGTACCCTAGTCCACATAGAAATTGACAAATCATAACATCTTCTCAACCAAAATTTCAACAGACTTTGTCATATAGTAACATAATATATCCATGACCTTGATTCCTAGGGGACAACATCAAATGATGACTTTCATATCCACCGATGATTTTCTTATGTTACTTGCAACGTAGATTATTCCAAGGAATATGAATAGGAATAGGAACATACTACACCACATGCTCTAAAAAATGGTACAATAAGGATAGGTTTCTACAAATCATTCCCTTAGAATTTATAAGATCAGTTTCATTTAACAATTCGATATCTAATAAAACAGTCTATTATTCTTCAAACTAATAATATCAATTCTGATTTAACAATTGTCTTAATGTAGAACAAAACTCCACAAAACCGTCTTCTTGCTTTTAACTAAAGAAGTAAATAATTTGCAGTCAGACAATACATCATTGAAGCAAACACCAAAACCAAATATGCAACAATAAGCTATTCCCAGTTTTTCTAGTAGGAAAGCATTTGTAAGTCAACATTGAGAAATACATCCAATTATTACAAAGTGAGACTGATCTTACAAATACAACTTCAAACCTAGATCATAATGAAAGGGTGGCAGCCAGCTTATCCTTCAAATCCTCGGCAGCACCATCCAGGCCCGGCCCTGAGATTTTCGGGGCCCAAAGTTGATAATAAACTAGTAAATATCACTAGATCATTTGGGGCCTTTCACACACATATATATATATATATATATATATATATATATATATATATATATATATATATATATATATATATATATATATATTTAAAAGGTAAAGGACATGATGCAAGCCGAAAGGTACCACATTGAGGTCGCTTAAGTTACATTTATAATCTTTCAATTTTATTTATTTGGTGGAGATGATGTGTTTTGTGCGCTTGTATAGATTTGACAGGAAATATGCAAATTCAATCAAAAAGGGAGCGAAAGCAGATTCTCTGTGTGAGAAACAAAAAATTCGAGCTAGGTTTTTCCCAAAAATCAATAATTCCAATTTTATTTATAATATAATTGCTAGTTTAATCGCTTTGTTTAATTTAATTATTATTAGTTTATGAATCTCTCAATCTTTTTATCAAAATTAATTTAGGAATCTAACAATTAAATTAGTTTAATTTCCCATTTGTCCCTGTGGATCGATACCTGGACTTACCACTATTCTAAAGAATTTGGTATAGTTTAGTGTTTATGTTTGGTGTATGAAACGACCCATCAGGACAAAAGATTTGTGTCAAAAGAGTTAGGGTTAGGAATTAGATTGGGAGAGAGAATGGGCCCTTTTAATTTTGAATGGGCCTTTCAATTTTTCAATGGATCAATTTATTTTAAGTTAGTTTGGGCCTTCTTTAATTTTTTTTGGACTTAAAAAATACCTAATATATTATATTAAACTATAATAAGAGGGGCCCCTTTTTTGGGTCTATTTTGAGGGGTCCTAAGCCATGGCTTGGTGGGCCTATGCCCAGGGCCGGCCTTTCAGGCTTTATGGTGGTTGAGGCCCGAACAGTACAAACCATCTTGGCAGCTAATAAGGGCTTGTATGCCAGCGCTCAATCAATCTATTTCATAAACAAGCTCCAACATGTGTCAGGAAAGGGGTTGGGAAGAAGTGGCTAAAATGTCGTCACAGCACCAGCCGATGTGCCACATAATCCGTTTGCCTTTGGTCTTGGCTATGTGTTTACCAAAGAGAATTGGGTCAGGAAGAGAAAAGAGATGGCAGATAGAGCTAGAGCTAGAGCCAAGCAGGCCGAGAAGCGCTATGAGCTTGTTCACAGGCTGAAACGGGAAAAACTGAGCGGCCATTTTGTTCGGGAATGGGAAGATTTCCCATTTTACGGCTTCTCCGAGCCCTAGTTGAATTCTGAGAAGCAGCGTGTTCTTGGCTTTGAAATCTTTTTTGACTTGCAGCTGCAAGAAAATGAAATAGAGGAAAAGGCTGAACCAACTGCTGAAGCTGCGAAGAGAATGGAAAATGACTCGGACAACAGCGAACTTAAAGTAGGGGCAACACTGGCGTATCTCCTTTCAGATACTCCAATCGACTCAGAGAGCTTGGGGGATAACCTGACTATCTCCATGATTGGGGACCAATTGGGTGTGAACCCATCTAGCAGCATTTTGGATGCATCTGAAGCACCATCTCTCGTATGGCAACTGGAGAAGGGCTACCTATCTAGCAGTTCTGAGTCAGGTAGTGAGCTAGAATCTGATTCCATAGAGTTTGTGGAGTCGGAATCAAATTTTGGTTTTTCTGAGTCAGAGTCCAGTATTCTTGGGGTGATAACCCGGATGCGAAGGTCTTGTCTCAGTCGTCTTTTTCTTTTGCTTTTGAGCTGGATGAGCTGGACCTTTTGAATGAGAATACCACTACAGATTCTGAGTATTTCTCTGTGCCGCTTGTTTATTGCATTGATTAGGATTTTCAAAATTTTAATGAAAGCGATGAGGAAGGAATTCCTCTGGTTTCGAAAATTTTGATTAATCGAGAGGAGGAGAGGTTTGCAAAACCCCTTGCTGATGAAATCATTGTTTTTAATGTGGGTACTGAGAAAGATCCGCATCTGGTCTAGATCGGGTCCACATTATCTTTGGAGGAGCACGAGCGCTTAGTCGCTTTATTAAAAGATTTCAAAGATGTTTTCGCGTGGTCCTACAAAGACATGCTTGGAATTGATCCTAATATTGTACAGCGTCGGATCCCTCTCGACCCCGAGGCCCGACCCATCAAACAGAAGTTGTAGAGAATACGCCCGGATTGGGCACTGAAAATTAAGGAGAAGGTCACCAAACAGATCGAGGCAGGGTTCTTGCTAGTATCTGAGTATCCAACTTGGTTGGCTAACATCGTTCCAGTGCTGAAGAAGGATAGCAGAATCAGAGTCTATGTTGACTTTAGGGATTTGAACAGAGCCAGTCCGAAGAACAACTTTCCTTTGTCACATATTGATGAATTGGTGGATTTCACCATAGGTCATGCATTGCTCTCCTTCATGGATGGATTTTTCAGGTATAACCAGATTTTGATGGCGCCCGAGGACAAAGAGAAAATTGCCTTCACTATGCCATGGGGAACCTACTGCTATCGAGTGATGCCGTTTGGGCTGAAGAACGTTGGGACTACCTATCAAAGGGCTACAACCACTATTCTGCATGATATGATCCATAAAGAGGTTGAGGTGTACGTAGAGGACATGATTGTCAGGGCCACTACACCGCCTTGAAGAAATTCTTTCAACGGATCAGAGAATACAGACTGAGATTGAATCCACAGAAATATACTTTTGGTGTAACAATAGGGAAAATACTGGGTTTCTTGATCACATAGAGGGGCATCGAGGTAAATCCTTTCAAAATCAAGGCCATCCTAGAAATGCCACCATCAAGGACTAAAAAGGAGGTTTAAGGCTTTCTAGTTAAAGTGCAATTCATAAGACGGTTTATTTCCAAATTAACCTTGACTTGTGAACCACTTTTTGGTCTCCTGAAGAAAGAAAGAAAATTCTAATGGGATGATCGATGTCAATTCACTTTTGAGCAGATCAAGCAGTTTCTTTAGAATCCGCCTCTGTTGTCGCCGCCAGAGCCAGGGAAGCCTTTGATTCTGTATCTGTCAGTAACGGACACAACAATGGGATGCATGCTTGCTTAGGAATCTAAGGATAGAGTGGATAAAGCCATCTATTATTTGAGCAAGAAAATGTTGGATTACGAGATCCGTTACACCTCACTGGAGAAAGCTTGCTTATCCTTGGCATGGGTTACCAGGAAGTTGAGGCACTACTTGTTAGCTAACTCCATAATTCTGGTTTCAAGATTTGATCCCATTAAATATCTTTTTTGAGAAACTAGCGCTTACGAGTAGGCTAGCTCATTGGTTGCTTCTTCTCTCCGAATTTGATCTGAAGTATGTCACTCGCAAGTCAGTCAAGGGGAGAACAATAGCGGAGTTCTTGGCAGATCACCCAGTGGAAGGAGATGAAGCGGTAGAATACCTGTTCCTAGATGAAGCCATTCTGCAAGTCGAGGAAGAGATTTAGACAATGTACTTTGATGGAGCGTCTAATCAATACGGTTATAGGATAGGTGTGTTGCTGATAGCGCCCGACAATTCCCATATACCTTTAGCCTTCAAACTCCAGTTCAAGGTATCCAATAACGAAGCAGAGTACAAGGTGTGTATCGCTGGTTTGGAAGCCGCCCTGGAACTAGGGGCAAAAAGGTTGGATGCTATTGGGGACTCCAACCTAGTTATGTCTCAAGAAAATGGAGACTGGAAGGTCAAGGAAGAAAAGATGAAGATCTATCACCAGACCCTGGACTTTCTAATTCCTAGGTTTGAAAAGCTGACTTTCACGCATCTATTAAGAGAGAACAACAGGTTTGTTGATGCCTTATCAACTCTATCTTCTATGACAGACATCCCGCTTGGAGTCTGGATGCATCCGATCATCATTGAGCAGAGATACACGCCGGCCTACAAGATTATCGCCGCAATAGATGAAGCGCAAGATCAAAACCCTTGGTACTATGATATCTGGAACTTCTTGGAAAATGAGGTTTATCTACCAAGGGCAAATGCCAAAGACAAAAAGGCAATACAGCGGATGGCCGTTCAATTTATCATCTGGGGAGGTAAACTATACAGGAGAGGTCATCTAGGACTGCACAAGTTCTGTGTCGACGCAAAGGAATCAAAGTGCCTGATGGAGGCTATCCATATGGGAGAGTGCGGAGCGCACATGAACGGAGTAATGTTAGCTCAGAAGATTCTCAGGCAAGGTTACTACTGGTCCACCATGGAGGAGGATTGTATTGGTTTTGTTCGGTGATGCCACAAATGCCAAATTCATGCTAATCGTATGAATATCCTGCCATCGAAACTGTACAACATGACTTCACCATGGCCTTTCTCAGTCTGGGGGATCGACGTCATTAGCGCAATCACACCGAAAGGGTTGAATGGGCACAAATACATTCTAGTGGCAATTGATTACTTCACAAAGTGAGTGGAAGCTCAGTCTTACGCAGTGTTGAAAGCAGCGCATGTAGCTAAGTTCATCCGAAACAACATCATTTGCTGTTATGGAGTCCCAAATGAGATTATATCAAATAATGGCTCCCACTTCAAGAAAGAAGTGATAGACTTGTTGGAATTACTTCTAATGGAGCTTAGTGAATGCACCACCTGTGAGTATCCCAGCACCTAGAATTACTTCTAATTTCCAAGAGAATTTTGGTAATCCGGTAGACCCGATCCCACCGCAGGTCTCCAAGGCACCAGTGTACCAAACCAAGCCTCCTTTTGAATTCAAAGTTGACCCACCTGTACTGAAGGTCAATAAGCTAGAGAAGCTTCTCAAGCAGGCACAAAGCATGAACTCTATTCCCGACATCGAAGATGGATACACCAACTCCGTAGTAACTCTGTTGGGCTGGTTCAAAATGCCACATGTCGATCTCTTTGATGGCTTTAGAGATCCCATGGGTCATTTGTAGTTGTCCTCAAATATCCTAGGGCCAATAGGCCTTACTAGACTTCAAAACCTGTCGCTTTTTGGCCGGACCTTGTCGGGTATAGCAACTATCTAGTATGTAAAGCTGGAGGACTCTGTGAAGTGAAGTTGGGAGGAAATGGCTGAGGCTTTCATCTCACAATACTCATATAATTACCCAAATCAAGGTCACGACTTGTGATCTTGAGGTAATCCGTCAGGAGCTAAAGGAGGGCTTCTCGAACTTTGTAATGAAGTAGAGGGCCAAGGCTTCAATGATGACTACCGGGCCATCCGAGAAGGATCAAATCAGGATGGTGGTCTGCAATCTGCAAGGGAAATTGCTGCAAAAGATATTTGTCTTACCATTGTTCACATTCACTAAGCTCCATGAGATAGGGGTTCAAATTGAAGAGGCAATGAAATAAGGGTTGATAACCGATGAGAAGGAGTAGCCCAAGAGGCCTTCTGCACGCAGTTCTAATGCAACCACAAGTGGGAGCACAACTGCACAACCATCTGATGTGAGTGCTGTCACCACTACAGCCAAGATCGCCAACCCTTTTGCCAGCACAACTCCATAAAGCTAAAACAACCAAGCCCGATCCCATAGGGTCTTTACCCCGCTCTATATGCCTTTATTCTAAGCCCTGAGGGTGCTAATCAAAAAGGGGCATCTTAAGCCATTAGAGCCTCGCTCATTACCCGATCCTCTCCCACCTAAACACAACCCAACCAAATACTGTGCTTTCCACCAGCAGCACGGTCATGATACCGACCAATGCTACAGGTTGCATCATAAGATTCAAGATCTTATCGATAACAAGGTGATAGCACCACCCCAAAAGCCAAATGTGACCACCAACCCTCTCCCGGCCCACAACCAAGTTCCCCCACCCCGGAACCTAAACCTACTACATACACTGGTCATTTCATATGACCCCGGCGTATATATCACCCCTTCCCACCTACCTAAACCAACCGTGTTCATTCCTGAAAGCACAGATTTGTGTATGATGGACACATCCACAATCCAACCTGAACCCGTGGTGGTGACAATGGCAGAAGGAAGGAGGTTGGCCCTGGAGGGAAATGCCAGCCCATTGCTTGAGAGCTCTGCGGACTTATCTGAGGGGGTGTATGATCTGTGCCAATACATTGTTCCAGTTGATCAAGCCAAGCCTGAAGTGGTATTGCTAACAGGAATTGCTACAGTGGTCGGAATGGCCGAGGAAAATGGGAAGCTGCCGGAGAGCATCGGTGTCAAGAATTTAGCTCAAGAATTGGGCACCATCAGTACTGTGGATATAGAACAGGAAGCTGCATTCAAGCGGTTTGAAAAAGAGAGGGATCAAGGAAAACAGGAACTTAGAATAGCTCAACTCCCTGCAGAGGATACTTGTGATGAGGAAATGATCAAAACAGAGCTGGACAATTGTTTATTAGCTGCCAGAGGTGCATGGTGGGAGGATGATGATTTGTTTTTGGTTCACACCGATGAAGATTGGCGTGAAGACCTACCAGAAAATACTTGGTACAATGAAGAGATTGACCACATGGCGAGGAGTGGGCGGTATTTCAAGCCACCACACTTGGACCAAGCTGAAGCCTCCGGGAAAAATTAAGAGGTTAAAAAGTAGAAGGAAAAACAGTTGGAAGAAGAGGGGGTGTTGAAACAGCTAAAGAAAATTTAGGCTGATATTTCAATCTGCGGTCTGCTTATGGTTTCTCGAGTGCATCGACAGGTTATACTATCAGCAATGGATAAAGCAAAACTGTCCATTGACACGACTCCTAATCAGCTTATCGGGTTAGTCTTCCCAGGAGGCGCTGCCCCAACTTTAACCTTCTCAGACAAGGAACTGCCACCGGAAGGCTTAGCACACAACAAACCTCTGTACATATCAGTTGAGTGTAGAGAAAAGTGGGTGCTAGTGGTATTGGTCGACACCAGGTCAGCAATCAACGTTTGTCCATCTCGCACAGCTTATGCCATCGGTTTGAAACTAGCAGATTTCATGCCTACAGCCCAGGTGATTCGGGCGTATAATAATACTAGCAGAGAGGTTATGGGCACGGTACAGATTAGAGTCCAAGTGGGCCCAGCTCTATAGGATATTGAGTGTCACGACTTGGATGTCCCGGCCACTTTCAATCTACTGCTAAAAAGACCTTGGCTGCACCAGGTGAAAGTTGTCTTTTCTACCCTCCACCAAATGCTGAAATACCCTCATGGGAAGGAGGTTGCTATTGTGTTCGGAAATTCATCCATACATCCTCTACCAGAGGTAACTACACCTGTGCTGGAAATTGTTCATGGCAAAGAGGATGTATTCCTTTCAGGCTTTACACTGGTTGAGGCCCAAGCAGTGCAAACCATTTTGGTAGCTGATAAGGGCTTGTATGTCAGCGCTAAATCAATCTATTTCATGAAAAACTCTAACACGTACTAGAAATGGGGTTGGGAAGAAGTGGTCGAAAGGGCGTCACAGCACCGACCGATGTGCCACATAATCCACATGCCTTTGGTCTTGGCTATATGCCTACCAAAGAGGATTAGGTCAGGAAGAGAAAAGAGATGGCAGGTAGAGCTAGAGCCAAGCAGGCCAGGAAGCGCTATGAGCTTGTTCACAGGCCGATCCGAGGAACACTAAATGACCATTTTGTTCGAGAATGGAAAGATTTCCATTTTATGGCTTCCCTGAGCCCTGGTTAAATTCTGAGAAGCAGCATGTTCCTAGCTTTGAAATCTTTTTTGACTTGCAGCTGCAAGACAGTGATACAGAGGACAAAGCTGAACCAACTGCTGAAGCTGAGAAGAGCATGGAAAATGACTCAGACAACAGTGAACTTGAAGTAAGGGCAACAGCGGCATATCTCTTTTCAGATCCTTCAGTCGACTCAGAGAGCTTGGGGAATAACCTGACTATCTCCATGATCGAGGACCAATGGGATGTGAACCCATCTAGCAGCATTTTGGATGCATCTAAAGCACCATCTCTCATATGGCAGCTGGAGGTGGGCTACCTGTCTAGCAGTTCTAAGTCATGTAATGAGCCAGAATCTGATTCCACAAAGTTTGTGGAGTCATAATCATATTCTGATTCTTCTGAGTTAGAGTCTGATATTTCTGGGGGTGATAACCCGGATGCTAAGGTCTTGTCCCAGTCGTCTTTTTCTTTTGCTTTTTGTATCTCGAGCTTTTTTGCACCCCACCTTTCGGAAAGGTTTGAAAGAAAGCCCTACAGTTCGGACTCCTGCGGTTCTAAATCTATTCTCACATGTGAAATTGATAAACACCAAAGAGTCCAAATCCGGCAAATCATTTTGAAAAATCGATTTTAAATCAAATAATGCCAAAATTGGACTACTTTGCCAGATACAGAGTCGCCACCTAAATATTTTTTATTTTAGAGAAATTTAGGAAACCTTGACTCTTGCCGAAGGTCACGTGTCCGTTATCACCAAAGTTGCCTCGGCTCGGGAACTTGGGTACGAAGGGGGAAGGTCATGAATTGAGCACCCCCGCTCACCCTATCAAAGATCGGCCTCTACTAACCATTATATGATTTTTTATAAACATTATGCGTTCTTATTCCAATTATTAAACTAGCCTTACTATGTGATGCGCACAAGCAAGTATTGACTAATTTGCTCAATTTAGAACAACTCAACTCATGTTCGTTTTGCGAAAATAGTTTGAATTTGCCACCTCAAGTGGGCTTAAAGATGTGGTTTTGCCACCAAACATAGTAGGCTTAAAACATGATTTGCCACTCAACAAAGTGGGCTTAAAACGTACATTTGTTGCATCGTTCCAATTCAAACAACAAGCCTTCATCCACAGGCATTCATGCTGTTTAGCATTTAAGCACATAGGCTCATGGCAGGCATGCTAATCGTGGAAACATTCACACTTATGCAAGTATGCTAAAGCATAAAAACTTACCGAGTACTCTAGGCCAAAACAGAACTAGTTTGGAAGATGCATGATCCTAACTATGTTAAGATGCCAAATGCAACACATGCAATAATCCATTTAATAGGATCGGCTACTAATATGGCATATGAAGCAATTTGAACTACATGTGATTTAAACACGTATTCAACTAAGATATTGAAATTTGTGATGCAGTTTGAATGATGTGCCGAGCCTTGGTGCATGCAAGACAAGATAAATGGATGCAAGCATGCGATATGCTAATTGAAATATGATCCCTAATCTAACCATTGAAAGCGATAAAATAAAAGGGAGAAAGACGTGGGGTTGAAAAACATACACACACGCACGCACACTTATTACAACATTACGCCCTCGCGAAGGAGGGTCCAAATGAATAAGCTAAGCTAAGCTAATCTAAGCTAAGCTAATTAAACTAATTAGACTAATTATTACAGATCAAATGAATAACTAGCAAACTAATTACTAATTATTAAAACACTTTAATCAACTAGTAAACTAATTAATTAAAACAAATGCACACTAACTAAGCATGCAAGGCATTAAACTATGCTGCCACTGCTCCTTCTCGGGAAGTGGAAGATGCATGCACTCGATTTTCACCCCGAAAAGTCCTCTGTTTTGCTCTCAAAAGGCTCTATTTGCAGGGTTGAGCATACTTCAGAACCTTTCTGCTCCAACTTACCAAATCTTTGCTGAGAGTTACACCAGTGATCTGCCGACCATGGATGGCTACTGCCAACCATCTGCCGGCCAAAGAGGTGCACTGGCAGCCAGAAATGAAGCCTTTTCAGCCATTGATAAGGCACTGCCAGCCACTGATGCTCTAGGTCACCATACTTTTGAAGCAAAGAGCAATTCTAGACACAAATCCAAGCTAAAACCACTTGCTAGAGCTCAAATCAAGCCTCAAGGAACCTCAGCTCAAAGAGAAGTAACTTTGATCAAGGTAATTATGTAAAAGTGTAGAGAAAACAAGCTTCAAGGCACAAAATTGTAAGAGAGAGAGAGAAATCTAGAGAGAGAAATTTTTTGTCTTCAAATTTTCTAAGCCTCTCACATGCAAGAGAGGGGTCCTATATATAGAAAATACAAAATCCCCTCACAAAGATCCAGCCATATACATGTTGGAAGATGCATGAACCTGTGCAAACAGCTGGCACAAAATATCACAAAATATTTACAAGAAACAGTAATGGCCGGCCGGCCATCAGTGATGGTCGGCAAGGTACATCAATGGCTGGCAGGCCATCAACAACTTTATTCTGAAAAGACCTAAGCATGGTCCAAAGATGAGAGAAAATGGATGCAGGGTTTGGAAACCTCAAACCTGTGGCATTCTGCCGCAGACTTCGAGCGTTCGGTGAGCAATCAGACTCGCCATCAGATGATGTACCTGCAAGAACATCCATGTCTTAAAGGGCCGTCAAATATGGGGTGTCTACAGTTGCCTCTCTTTGACAGAACTCAGAGTCATGAAATGACGTGAGTGAATGTCAAAGCCCAAAGACAACCCATTTTAACAAGGCTGTAAGACTTGGACGGACATTCAAGATAGTAATAAATAGTTGCGCCCGCAGGCTGCCTACATATCCCTTTGCAAGGAATCAAACTAGCGTAGTTCTAGGGCAAAATGCAAATAATATGCATGATGTAGGAACATAACTTATGACCATGCAATGAGGCTGTGCAATGAAACATTTAAATGCAAACGCAATGCAATGAAAATGCCACATTTAAATAGACCAAAATAGGACACAGCAATCTCAGTCATGAAAAGAAGGAGTAAACAAACATGCTACGTGTGGGAATTACAATCCAAACCACATTTCATGTAGAAATGATGTAATAAAATTATGCAAGCTTAACTACGCAACGCATAGGAAAGATGAAGCGCAACAAAGTCATCGGGCGCACCCAAAATGTCAAACAAGATCCTAACGCGTCGCACACGAAAGAAAACGAGGATGGTGTGAACACCAGGACGCACCCGAATGTTTGTAACCAAAACAAACAATCCCAATACGTCTTACACGCGAGGGGAAAAGGCGGTGTAAATGCTAGGACGCACCCAAATGCTTTTAACCAACAGGAATGGTGTAAACACCGGGATGCGCTCGAATACTTTTAACCAAAAGGAGTAGTGTAAACACCGGGACACACCCGAATGGTGTAAACACCAGGATGCACCTAAGTGCTTTTAGCCAATAGTAGTGGTGTAAACATCAGGACACACTCGATTGCTTTTAACCAAAAGGACTGATGTAAACACCGGGAGACACCCGAATGCTTTTAACCAAAAGGAGTGGTGTAAACACCGGGACGCAGCCGAATGCTTTTAACCAAAAGGAGTATTCCAACGCATCCAAAAGCGAGAAGGGAAAGTCAAAAGATGCACATGGCACGAGTGATTATGTGTGATAGATGCATGAGGTAGGGGGAGTGCGATAGATGCACAAAGTTAGGGAAAAAATTCTCTTACCGAGAAATGAATGATCTTATCCAAAGCTTCTCTAAATGAACCGTACATACAATATCGTACCTACATAAGAAAAAAACTCAACAAGCACAACACATTAAGGGTGCATGTTCTATGCACGATTACAATAATGGTAAGGCATGTTCTATGCAAATGTGAGAAGTGCATATTCTATGCATGATAACAACTGAGATATAATGGCATGTTTTATACAAACCAAACAATTCGAGGGCATATTCTATGCATAGTACAAGAGCGAAGGTAGTAAGCATGTTCTATCCATAATGCATGAGCGGAAGCACACTCTATGCAGCTAGAGTAAGAGCATGTTCTATGCAACGGTAAAAATGGAATGCACGTTCCATGTAACGATAACGAAACACATATTCTATGGAATAACAAAAGCGCATTCGTTAAGACCAATTCAAGAACAACTCCCGATTTACCTCACGGAAGAGTTGTAACATGTTAAAAGGATACACCTTGTTTATATCAATGAGCGGCGAATATCGTACCCTTGAAACACGATTCTGAGCCTCCGCAGAGACATTCTGAACCAAACACTGAACAGTCCCTTCACTTCTTGAAATCCAAGAACACAAAATAGAAGCAGGGACACATAGGAGACCCTTGGACACCTGTCGGCCACAAGAGGAGCCGCTGGCCACTTGCCGGCGACTGGTGTGCCTTGCCGGCCATCGATGGCAGGTTGAAGGAAAAAAGGGTTTTTTGGCCTGGTCTTTAAGTACAAGGCTTGGGGCTTCATTTCCACACACCAAGACATCCGAAAATGCTCTCTTCTTCCCTAGGTATTTTCCCTCTCTAGATCTGAGCCTTTTATGCGTTTTCCAACACCCCACACAAACTTTATTTGCTAAATCCTCCTAATTCTCTTTACTTTAAATTGATTGGAATTTGATTTCGACGCTTCTTTCCTCATTTCCATCATTCTAGGTTCATTCCCTTCAAGTTTCTCTCGAATTCTGTGTGCTTTTCCCGGCTTTGACTTTTTTTTCCATTTTCTCTCTCCTAGGGTTGACTTTTTCAAAGTTTACCTATTTTCTTCACTTTTCTTCACTTTTCACCTATCTCGCTTCTTTTCAGATGGCAAATGATCTCCTTCATGATGGGGTTCCTCCCAAGCTTCCTCTAGTAGACTTCGAGGCAGACTTCGATGCTGAGTCGGAGGTCGAACCAAAGCCATTACCGTTAAGTATATGGCCTTTTGATCCAGCGAGGTATCATCCTCAGACACACATATTGCCCACTGCGGGTGGCATAAGATGTTTTACTGATTTTGCTGAGGACGCGCCAGAGGACCTCTTGTTGAGAGAGCCAGGGTCTCATTTATCAGCCATTGCCATTAAGCTACGAAATCTATTTCTATGCATTTCTGCCCTTAATTATTTGCATTTCTTGCACTGCCTTCATCTAACTATATCTCATACACTGTCTTGGTCTGATTGTATCTCATGCATTACCTTAGTCTGATTGCACTTCATGGATTGCCACAAGGCGAGTCTTGTGCCTTTACGATTGCTCGAGATTGGTATAGCGAGCTCCAAGCTGGAGTTCATGACATTGTTGATGAGACAGGCTTCGGCCTCTTCTGCTCCAGCTTGACTTGAGTTATAGCGAGTTGTCCTCTCTTAGGAGCACTGGTGGAGAGGTGGTGGGACACCACCAACTCCTTCCACTTTTCCACCACGGGGGAGATGACGATGACTCCTTACAACTTTGCCATGATTACCAGCTTAGGAGTAGGGGGTGATCCAATCTCTCTCGATCCTAATATAAGGGAGTGACAGGCAGTCTGGCTCGAGCTGCTTGGGGGCACGTCCACCGATATATCGGGCAGGCATGGTGCGATACAACTGGTTTGAGGAGTGATTCAAGGGGACTGAACCCGAGATGATTGAGAAGATAGAGCAGTATGCCAAGGGCTTCCTCATGTTCATCTTCGGTACCACCTTGTTCTCAAACAGGTGGAACACCATGGGCCTGTATTTGCTGAGTGCCTTGGTGGTCCTTCCTTGGGTTCAGTTTAATGATTGGGGGTGGAGCTGGCCTTACCACATTATATGGATATATGAGCTCTT
Organism: Camellia sinensis; assembly: GCF_055761805.1. Classification (NCBI taxonomy): domain Eukaryota; kingdom Viridiplantae; phylum Streptophyta; class Magnoliopsida; order Ericales; family Theaceae; genus Camellia; species Camellia sinensis. Next base: position 104,397,439 of record NC_138972.1, read on the forward strand.
CCTCCAGCCTACGAGGGACTCTGGTTGGAGGCTACTGGCGAGCTTGGGAGGTACACATCTCAATTCTTTCTTTACATTTTACATTTTCTGCTCAGCACTTCTTGCTTTATATCTGTTCCATACATGTGCTTTCTGCTTTGCACTCTCTGCATCTATTCATACTATGTTGATTATATACCTCTGCATCCTTCATGCAGTTATGGGTATACGCATATGTAGACACCCCATTTTTGACCGTCCTCAAGACTTGGACGTCACCGTTTGAACACTCGGTGATTATCCATGTTTGTGTTCGTTTGGAGTTCCCGGAGGTATCGGCTCGCGCGCCGTGCCTCAGGATCCCCCAATTCGACCGTTTAGTGTCTGGTTTTGCACCAAACACTTGCATCTTGCCTTTGAGAGGCAGGGTGGGGCTTGTAGACCATCCCCACCCATCACCGGCAGTGGCTAGATGCCACCGGCTGGTTTTTGCTGCCACCGGCAATATAGTTTGCCGGCCGGCACTCTTTGTTGCCGGTCGGCACTATTTGTTGCCGACCGGCACTCTTTTTGGCCAAGATGGCATTTTTGGCTGGCCGATTGCTGTTCATCTGCTTTTGCAGATATTTTTAGACAGCTGTATTGCTTTTGCTCCCCTCCATGGAGGGATCTCCCTCTTGAAAAGCTTGTCTTGTAAGCTTTACAAGAGGCATATAGAGAGAAGCTCTCTCTAAGGCAAGAAGAGGACTTTTAGACATTTTTGGGAGAGAAAAATACAGACCAAGCTCTGGTTTTTCTAGGGTTAGGGTTAGATATACACTCTCTATCTCTCTTTCCCTCTTATTTGTACACTAGGTGTTTTGTGTCTCACTATTGCACACAAACACCTAGTGTTTCACCTTCCTCTTGGAGCTGAGGTTCTAAAGGGTTTGTTTTGAGATTTTGGTGTTGGATTCAAGCTCAAGGAGGCCATTGGAGCACCATTTGTGAAGGGGTCTTCAAGGGTGAGATTCTAGTCCTTTTTTTCCCCATTCTTGCATTAATTTTATACCTATCTTAGAGCTGTTTTTGTGATTATTGTATAACATAAAAAAGTTCTTTTTTTAAGCCCTCTTTATTGTTTATTAAGAGTGTTTTGTTTTTTGAGGGTTGTTGACCACCCTTAGGCCTCAAAAGGCCTCATTTTGAGCCATTTTGTGCTAGCTCCGGGATTTTGGTGTTGAGGTCTCTTCACCACTGAAATCTTGAGGGATTTCAGTGGTGAAGATGATGCTTTGAAGTCCCAAGAAGGAGAGGGCCACCCCCTCTCCTTGTTGTCCTTGAAAAGGGCATATTTTGGCCTCCTAAGGAAGCCTATGCTTGAGTGTGTGTTGAGCATGTTTGGTTTGTTTTCCATGCTTATATATCCATAATATAACATGATTTCAAGTTGGTTTTGGAACTCCATGCATGTTTAGCATAGTTGCCATGTAATGCCTTATTTGTGCCTTAATGTGCCTTAGGTTGTTAGCCTTTGTTGGAGCATGTTTTAGGCTTGGTCTTGTGAAGATTTTGTGCTTATTTTGACATGTTTTAGATCTGTCCATAAGTATTTGGGTTGATTTTGGCATGCTTGATATAGCTCCTTTGTATTTGGGCTTGTTGGCCTTGAGTATGTGCATGTGTAGCATGCCATCTTTGCATTGTTTTGATGATTTGGGATCATTTTACATGCTATTTCAGTCCCATTTCCATGCTTGTTGGATTGCCCTGCATGTCTCTTTAATGCTTTGAAAGCATGTGTTGCAATGCTCCATGTTTTGGCCATGGTGTATGCCTTTGCATTTGGGCCATTTAGATGCCATCTAAAGAGTCCTTTAGCCTTGTTTTAACGTGCTATAAACCTATTTTTGGTCGTTTAATGCATGCCTTGTTTGGTCTTGTCAAGTGTAGCTCAATGCCACTTTGGTTTACTTTGAACACTTAGGCCATTTGTTGCATGCTTGACTTGATTTATAACTTGATTTGGCATCATTTTATAGCATGATTTTAGGGCTCATGTTGCATGCTAATTGTCCATGTTTCCTCCTTTCAAGTGTACTTGAATGTTGTTTGATTTGTGCTTTAGTGTTGGCCCTTATGTGCATGTGTGTGTGCATGCCATTTAGCCTTCATTTTATAGCACTTTGGCCACTGTTTAGGCCTTATTAGAGTTGCCTAATTCATGTATAAGTCCATCTTGCCATCCATTTGCATTGTCATATGTATGCTTGCATGATTGCATGAGTGCCTTGCCATGTCATGTTGCATTCCTAGCTTGTATGCCTAGGTCACATTGCATCTTGCATGCATGCCTGGTTTCTTGAATTGGTGATAGGAATAGGGCCTTGTTTGTTTGATTGGTTTGCATCGCATTTGAAATCAAAGTTTCATACTTGGTTCTTTGGGCCATCATGCATGGAAATGCGTGATTGGTGGTCCGAGAACCGAGGCACATGTCCCTTTGAGTCATCACAATGATAAGAGACATGGTTGGTGCATACATGCCTTGAAATATGCTGCCATGCCTTGTTTTGCCCTCTGTTGCTGTGAGTTGCAGGTTCTGCAGGAATACTCTGCCGACCGGCAGTGTAATGTGCCAACCGGCACCATTTTCTCTGCCGACAGATTCAATTTTGTGCCGATGGCCATACCACACTGCCGGTGACAATTTCAATCAGCCGGTGGTGATCCTCTCTGTCCAAGGGATCAGTCTTGAGGTTTTGACAGCCTCCAGAGGAGGAAAGGAAGGAAAACAGAGGCAGTCCATGCATGGTGGCGCGTTTCCCGAGGTGTTTTCCTGTTTTAATTAGTTTAGTTAATTCGTTAATTAAATTAGGCAACTTGTAATATTAATTAGCTTGCGTAGTTAGTTAATTTGTAATATTTATTCGGTCCCTCCGAGTGAGGGTAAATCTATAATAAGTGTGTGTGGGTGGTGTGTATGTCTTCCAATCCCACTTCTTTCTTCCCTTTTATTTACCTGCTTACGATGGTAGATTAGGGCATGTTTAAATTCAGCATACCTTATGCTATGCATGCGTGCATTCATGCATTTTGTATTACATGCATTAGGCTCGGTACATCATGCTAATTGCATACTTCAAATCAAAAATTGAATATGTGATAATTGTGCATTTTCACATGACATGTCTAGGATTAGCCGAGCCTATCTTAGCGACATTTTGTATGCGACGCATTAGGCACTTAACATGGACTTGGATCATGCATGTTTGCTAACAAGTTCTTTGTTTTGGCACGGAGTACTATGTAAGTATTTCCGCTTTAGCATATCGCATGAGTGTGAATATTGCCATGACAGCATGCTTAACATGTGGCTAGATGCTTATGTGTTAAACTGTTTCGAATGCCTGTGGGTGAAGGTTGGATTGTTTGAGTTGGAAAAACTCGTTGAAATCCGTATTTTAGCCTACTTGCGAGTAGCAAATTCCAAAGCATTTTCAAACCGAACGGATATGCAATGTTTATTTCCAAATTAGGCAATCTAGTCTATACTTGTTTGATGTACGCATAACATAGTAATTCTAGGCTAATAATTGGTTTTAGAACACGTAAAGTTTTCAAAAACGGATATCACGGTTAGTAGAGGCCGGTCTTCGGACCGGGCGAAAGGGGGTGCTCATAGCTGACCTTCCCCGATCGTACCCAAGCTCCCGAGCCGAGACAACTCCGGTGATGACGGACATGTGGCCTTCGGCACCAAGTCAGGGTTTCCTAATTCCCCCATTTTAAAAATATTTAGGTGGCGACTCTGTATCTGGCAAAGCAGTCCATGTTTGGCACTACTTTTTTTCAAAAATCTGTTTCTCAAAACGATTTGCCAGATTTGGACTCTTTGGTTCAGATTTAGAACCGTGACACAAATCGAGTCCGAACTGTAGCATGAGGTCCCCCTCGCGGGCATGTTACAGTTTCTGGCGACTCTGCTGGGGATTTTTAGAGAGTTTGACTCGAACTCGTGATATCCTGTTTTGACTTCATTTATGTGTTTCTTTGCATTGCATGTGCATTGGTGCGCCTAGGAACACAGTGTTTGCCATCTGCCATTCCTGAACGGTTTGCCGGAGGCTTGTCTTGTCAAGGCATGTCCATAAGGTTGACCGGCTATGGGCTCTGACAGTATTGGAACACAAACCCCGGTTTTACCGGGGCACCCCTTTTGACCATTCGACCTAATGCATATTCGGATCCATAGTGACCATTTCAAGCTAGGACAGGTTGCTTACCCGATGCTAAGTTGTTTGAAACCGCTGTGTGCGTAGTGAAACCCTAGCTCCTGACAAAATAGGACAGGGAAACCCTACCCCAACATAGGGGTGTTTTGGTTCTCACTTACTTGCTATGTGCTTTTAGAGTGTATCTCTACAGGAATGCATATACCAGTTTGCGAATTTGAGTATCGGGCCCGAAGGCGCCAGAATCAGTATTGTTGAGAATCAGTTATCAGGAATCAGTTATCCGCGGGTATCAGATTCAGTATTTTGGGAACAGAAATCTGGGAACAGTGATCAGCAGTAGGGTACAGTTGTTTGGCTACACCCGTGTTTGATCAGTTTGGGCTGAAATGCTGTCTGTTTTTCTTTCAGTTCAGAGAGTTGCAGAGTTGATATAGAACAGCCAGTGTCTCCCCTTTGCTGAGGCAAGATTTATGGCGACACAAAGTTCAGAAGAAATTGTGGTTATGACGGCTGCATTGGAGCAGGGAACCGCTCCGCAGAGTGAGGCCAACATCAGTATGTCACACCCGCCCAGGATGCCCGTTGTGCACCCAGTCTGGGCTCCCCAGTTATACCAGGCTCGTGAGCCCACCACCTTCGAATTGATGGGGATGATAGGCGATCTCCAAAGGTCTGTGGCAGACCTCGCCTATGGAATATCGACTTCACCTCCAGCGGTGCCGTATGTCGGGAATTTTGTACCACAGGAGCCCCCGCTACTGGGGCGGATTGTGATAGAGCTCAGCCAGCTAGAGATGGCTTCCGGCTATAGCCACGACATCCCAGCACCAACCCCGACCCTTGATCAGGTTGAGGCCAAAGGAAAAGACAAGGCAAAGATAGATGCCGACCCCATTGAGCAACTGTTGTGGGCAGTCGGGGCTCTGAAAGTCAGAGGAATGAGCAAGCAACAAACGTCTGCAATAGTGACCAAAGCTGTGGATGATGCTTTCCCCACTCCGATCAAAGGCAGTTCAAGCCAGGCAGAAAACCGGGATGGGTCCCGTCATGCCCAGACAGTTCCTGTAGTTCCCAACCCTGCACTGGGGAAGGTTCAAAAGGCCAAGACAGCGCTAGCCGATCCTTTCGCCAGCGCATCTGGCAAGAATCCTCAAACTGCAAAGTACCTGCCCCGAGGGCGCAGGGTCTTTCACGATCTCCACATGCCTTTGTCTAGGGCATTGCTAATATTGGCGAAGAATGGGCATCTTAAACCTTTGGAGCCCCGGCCACTCCCGAAGAATCTCCCCGCCACCCATGATGCTACCTTGTACTGCGCGTACCACCAACAGTCCGGTCACAGCACCGATGGATGTTCCCGCCTTCGTCATGAAGTGCAGGATTTGATTGATAACAAGGTTATCCTACCACCCACCTCAGGCAAGCCCGTCACCACTCAGTTGTTGGATTTCGAGGGCTCAGATACTGCGAGTATGTAAAGTGGACCGCCTGCGGGCAACATTTGGTGTGTTTTTGAAGCGTCTGGCACGCATTTTTGAGCATCGGTGAAACCGAGTTTTGTAAATCCTGACTTGGATATTGAGTCAGTCTTTTGTTTTGAGTCTGTCTCTTTGTCTTGAGTCAGTCTTTTGCTTAAGGGTCTGTCTTGTTGTATCGAGTCAGTCCCCGTTGTATATAATACCAGGTGATTCTGGGGTTGTTGTCCCGAACACCATTTTGTTTTGTAATTATTATCTTTTTTTTTTTGTTTTTTTTTTTGTTTTGAGTCTGTTTCTGCCAAGGAGCCAGTTACACCCATCAAAGCCGATTGAAACAGCTGTTGCTATCTCGAACTTCATGCTTGCTTTCAGCATAAGGGCCAGAGAATTGGATTGGGCTGACAGTACATCTCGCCTACTCTCCTACGTGCCAAACTCATTGCATTAACCTAAGTTTTCCAAAAAACAAACTTTTGAACACTGCGGTGATAAAAACGAAGAGGAAGGAATTCCTCGGGTTTTGTAAAATTTTGATCATTTTGAGAGAAAGAGAGGCGTGCTAAGCCTTTTAATGAATGAAATCATGCTTGTCGGCGTGAGTACTGAGAAGGATCCTGGCCTAATCCAGATTGGTTCCACGCTATCTTCAGCGCGAGCGATTTGTCGCTTTCTTAAAAACTTTCAAAAAATGTTTTACGCGGCCCTGCGAAGACCTGTGTGGAATCGCTCTTGAGATTGCACAGCCTAGGATCGGTCTCAGCCTCAAGATTCAACCTATTTGTTTTCCGAGTTTGAACCCGTTCAGAATGTTCAGAAAGTCCAATGGACAAACGCCATGAAAGGCCCGTGTGGCCAGTTTTGAGGTAGCCTTTGATCAAGAAGCATCAAGGCCGAATCAGAAGGAGTAGATCTCGCCGGAAGAAGCTCATAGAGTAACCCTGATGGATTCTCTGCAAATCAGTGCAACAACCGTTCTCCTAGACACAGAGAGGCTTCAATTTCAAAAAAAAAAAACCATTTGGCATGGACTTGCTACACTTTTACCCTTTGAGAGGCTCACTGGGCCGAAAACCCGGAAGGGCGACCCAGGAAAAAGTTAGAGCAAGAGAAAAATACAAAAAGAAAGAAGAAAAAAAATGCAAAGAAAAGAACAAAAAAGAAAGAAGAAAAAGAAATGAAAAAGAGAAAAAATAGAAAATGAAAAGAAGCTCGCAAGGTCGAAAACCCGCATTGGGCTCCTTGGCAAAAATGAGAGCCAAACAAAGTGAAGGTTAAAATACCCGAGTGTACCTTAACCGGAACTATGTAAGGCTTGATTCCCATGTTTGGGATACGTAGGCAACTTCATCATGAAGTCCAGCCCCCAACGCTTTCATAAGCGTCTCAGTCCATGCAATGGTTTCAATTTCACCTCAAAATCCAGTGGCCGACACCCTTCAAGGTGATTGTGTCCATATATGTGTTGTGACCGTCTTCGTCATCTCTATGTCTGAGAGTTCGACCATCGCCAATGAAGACTGTTTACAGACTGCTGCGGCACCATCCAAACAAGGGCAACTTTCCGTTGCCACGAGCCGCCGTGAGCCGCCATTCAAACTAGGGCCAACTTTCCGTTGCCTCCCACCCCCCTTCAAACCAGGGGCAATTTTCCATTGCCTCCGATCCGAGGTTACGCATCTCGAAGGGTAAGTTTCATGCTCGTTGAGCATTGACTGTTTGAAAAATAGTTTTTGAAAATTTTTACTGAGGTTGACTCTTTTCTCGAAAACTATTTCATTTTCCAAAACTGGACCATTGTCTTGGACCCAAAAGGAAAATTTTCAGTGCTTGCAGCCTGACTTGCATGCTTTTCAAATCAAAAATCGAACAAGTACGTTAATCCGACTCTCGTTTTGATCAAAACCGTTTTAGTAGAAAGCAAAAACGAAAAAAAATGGTTAAAATGATGAACTAGGGGCACAGTCGAGCCAGGCGTTCTGTCTTTCCCCCGTCATCGACGTACTTGCCAGAAGAGCGCTCTACCCGCCAGAAGAAATAGCCGTGAGCTAACGGCATTGGTCATGAACCCGCAACTTCCTGTTCATTCATCAATCACCCCGGGGAGGGATGGAAAATGAGAGATTGAAGAATAGAGAGGTGTAAGTTGAGAGAAAAGTGAGGAAAAGGATTTTGAGAGAAAATCCGAGCTTGAGAGTCGAGTGATGTGAGGATCACAAATGAGAAAGGGTGGGAAACAATACCCAGATTTGAACTGGCTCCTCGTGGTCCGAGGTCTCCCATCTTCGTTTACGCGTCTGTGTGTCGTGTCTCTTTCATTTGACGGTCTCGTCTTTTGTTTTGAGTCTCTCCCGAGCGTGCCTCGTTGTGTTTAGGTCGTGTACCTCTTTGTTTGAGTCCTCCCCGCTGTGTTCAGTGGTAGGCTCGATATCCCGGTTTGAAAAACCCTCATTCGATTTCAAAAATCGCTTATGCTCAGAATGCTGTGCCATTCTCTACATTTGAACGCATTTCGACTCCAACCGGTTCCATCTTTGAGGTCCGTCCTGTCAGATTGGGCTGTTTGTTTGAGAATTTGCCGTGTGCAGAATGAATCGAATGTTGTGTTATGGGTTGTGTGCAGATTAGTCCCCAGTAGAGCAAGGGCTGTGTGTCCAGAATCAGGCAGTGGGTTGCTTGGGTTATTTTGCTGTTGGCTGTTTAAGGTATCTGGTTATTACAGTGCGAGTGTTCAATTTTCAGACAACCAACCAATTCCATTTACATTGAGGTGTAACATGATGAGATGCGATGCAATGCATGAAATGTGTCAATGTAAACACTTTTTTTAAGATAAAAAAATCTGTTCATTTAACTATCTTTTCAAATGTACAAGTTTTGGAAACAAAATCTGCCTGCGGCAGTACAAGGTAATCTATCTACCAACCAAAAAGAAAAGTACAAGAAAGAAAGAAAAGATAGCAAAAATCTGCATCTATGTCAAGCACTCTAAGGGCCGTCAGTCCGTCCTAGTCCTCTTCCTAGACGAAGGTCCAGGAGCATCATCAGCGTCGTCATCAGAGCTCGAGCTAGAACCGTCTCCGGTCTCCTCCTCCAATGACCCTGCCTCCGCCTCTGACTCCTCGTCGTCGTCATCATCCGGGACTGGAGCTCGCGAGCTGCTCCCGACGTGAGTACGCCCTCCCCTGGTACGGGGAAATATCCTGCCCTCCTCATCTCTCCCCCGAGCAGGGACAGAAGGTCTGGCCGGAGCACCTCCTGCCATGGGAATCTGGAAAGGAGGCTGAAAAAGTACACAAAAAGGGAAATGCATCAGTACACTGTGAACAGTTTAAAGGTGCAGAATGCAGCGTATGAATACAGTAAGAATGCCGTGAGCAGTTTAGCAATGCAGAATGCAGAGTATGAGTACAGTGTAAGAATGCCGTGAGCAATTTATCAGTATAGAGTACAGTGCAGAATGCAGTGTATGCAGTGTGTCAGATGCTGTGAGATCAGTGTATCACGTGTTGTGCCGTGCATCAGATTATGCGAATCAGTGTATGAATGGTTTGAGGCCAGTGTCAGAAGGACATACCGGTATGCTGTAGACGGCTAGGAGGTCAAATGTCCGCTGGAGCATCCCCATCATCGAGGCATTCATCGCCAACGACTGACGGGTGTACTCAGAAGAGGCCTGCAAAAGTATCAGATGCATCAATATTCTGTGGAATATCAAGTAAACTGAATTGAATAACTGTACAAAATGCAGTAGAACATACCGGCGGTAAGTCGGGGATATCAATGAACTCGTGACCAGCCGGTGGAGGGGCGAAGGGGATCTGATAGGTCGACCCACCCTGCCCCTGGAAAGTCAGTACAGCAGGCAGGGCAGGCCAGCCAGCTCCTCGTCCTCCCCGCACTCCACCCCTACCACGGACCCGGGCCCTCCTCGAAGATCCAGCCCCTGCCCCCGCTCCGGCCCCAGCCGCCGATGCTACAGGCCTGGCCCCCTCTGTTCGACGGCCGCTCAAGGGACGCATCAGGTACGTCCGCACGTACTCCTGATAGTCGCCGGTGCCTCGGAAGCCGGCCTCCTCCCAGCCGATGGAGTAATCATCCAGCTGCTCAGTGGTCAGCCCCTCGGTCTCCCTCATCTCTGCAGGAGGGTGAGCCGGGACTATCTGCTCAGGTAACCCGCGGGTCTGGCGTAGAAAACGCTCCCCCAGGTACCAAGCCTGACAGACCGGGCCCTCTAGCAAGATCCAGAAACGCGAGGTCTCCTCAGCACCAGGGAACCGACCCCGCATCGCCGACGGCAAGGAGGCCCATGGCCACCATGTGATCTGAAAATGACAGACAGTTTGTTATCTACTGTTATTGAAATATGCAGTGAGAAAGTGAAGCTAAATGAACTGAAAGTAAAGCATACCTCGGCAGGGGTAATGGTATCGAAGTATCTGCGGAAGAAGCCGAAAGTCTCTCGTGGTCGCCGGGTACATCTCCCGTCGAAGCGACTCGAGAACGGGACAGCCGGAGGAGGCTCCGCGACTGGCACGGGGGCAAGCCTAGGAAAGTAGGCGTAAACCCACAACTGCAAAACAGATGTCAGTATGACCATCGGATAAAGCAGGATATACAGAATGAAGCAGAAATGGCAGAGCCGTGTGTTGTGCAGTGTATTGTGTGCAGTGTACAGTGTGAGCAGTGTACAGTCAGTGTAAAGCAGAATGTATGTGTGTGCCGTGTGTACAGTATACAGCAAGTGTAAAGCAGACTACAATGTGTGCAGTGTACAGAGTACAGAAAGTACGAGACAGGAATGAAAAAGCGGAGAAGAAATGTACCTCCCAAGCCCGCCAGTAACCTCCAAGCAGCTGGCCACTGCCACGACAAGCCGAACTCATATATCCGTACAGGGTGGCCAGAGCAGCGCCGCCCCAATCGAAGTGCAGAATGTCCCGAACGTCCACCAGTGCGCTGAGAAGGCAGAGAGGCACGGTGTTCGCTCGGTCGGCGAAGATGGTAGTCCCGAACAGGAACATGAGGAAGCCGCGAGCATACCTCTCCTCGTCCTCTGGGGTCATCTGCACCTCCTCCAAAACAGGCTGAACCCTAAACTATGTCTCGAACCAGGAGTACCGCACGAAGCCTGGACGAGCTAGTGGTGGGGCCTCCCCCAGTAGATGGACCTGAGCGGCGGTCCACTCATCCATGTTTGTGTCGAAAGGGATCGGATCCCCCCCTACCCCGATGCCTGTGAGCATCGAGAAGTCATAAGGGGTCATCGTCATGTCCCCTGCAGCAGAAAAATGGAAAGAATCGGTGGTGTCCCACCACCTCTCCGCCAAAGCGGCAAGAAGAGGTCTGCATGTGGACAACCTAGAGAGCCCTCGGCAGAAGGTGCCGAAGCCCGCCCGGTCCACGATGCGCTGGACCGCATCAGGGAGCTCATCATACCACTCCCGAGCGCCAGTGTTCCCATACCCGCGGATGGTATGGGAACCCTCCTGCAAACAGAAAAAAATAATTGCAAGACAACATTCAAAATGCAGTTTTGAAAAGACAGATATGGCATGTATGCAAGTTTGTCAGATTCAGGCAAATACCGGGTGCCGGTGTGCTTACAGTGAAATACGTGTGCTGTGTCAGCGTGTTTAGGTGTTTCAGAACAGATGTAGCGTGTGTGCAAATCTAACGGATTCAGATAAATGCTGGATGCCAGTGTATGCAGTGAAATACAGTGTGTGCCGTGTGTTTGGGTGATTCAGGGCTAGTGCAGTGTGTGTGCATGTGTCAGTCTCAAGCAGATATCAGTTGTATGTATGTTTACAGTCAACTACGGTCTACGGCATATCAGATTTCAGCAGTTAGAGAGTACAACTAACTATGGCAGTTTTGTATCCTACATTGCAGAAAGTAAAGCAAAAAGAAGAGAGTTACCTCGGAAGTGCCGAATGAAAGGTGGGAGGTAGGCTCGCGTAGTAGTAGCTTAGGCGCCGCGTACCTCTCAAAGCTCTGGAACTGACGTAGGCCGTCTGGGGACAGAACGTGGATCGCCGGCCGGTAGGTCGCCGGGTCGAACGGGCGCTCGCTCAGTGGTAAGAGCTCGACCCCGGGATCCATCTCGTGGTCTGGGGGAGTCCCGCCACGTGGAATGTCGTCCGCCGTGTAGAGAATGGTGTGAAAATGGCCCGGAAAAGGAAAACCGAGTCGGAATACGAAGAGTCAACCGGAAAGTCAACTCCCGAGAAGGTCGGAAATGGCCGGTAAGGCCGGAATGTGAAAGGGCACGGAAATGAAGAGGAAAGTGAGGGGAACAAACCCCGAAAAGGTGAGAATGCCAAACGAGGCACCAAAACGAGAATGTGATCGGTCAAAAACGTCCGAAACGCGAAGAGAAACGCGAATCCGACGACGAAACGGGCGTAGAACGCGAAGAAACGGAGAAACGGGGAAAGGAAAAAGCTCTAGAGAGAGAGAGCAAGGGATTTCGGCGTGGAGGAAATGAGGAAATAGGGCTTGAAGCCCTATTTTATAACACCCAAGGTGAGAAGTCAAAACTGCCCTGCATCAGCAACTGTTTGCCGGTCGGCAATGTTTTGTGCCGGCCGGCACTTTTTTGTGCCGATGGAATTGTTTTTGTGCCGATGGCCAGCCGGTGGCCTCATCTTTCGGCCGGTGGGGTTCCCACAGCCTTGTTTAGGCCATTTGAGCTGTTTTGGGTCTTCATAGCTCAAGAAAGTGCAAGAAAGTGCATCTCCGACGCTTAACCGGCCTCCGTTCTGACCGCAGGCCGTGTCTCCAGTATGTGGCACTCGAATTCGTGCAAGGTGTATCCTTTTTGTATCCTTTTAAATTCAAAGTTTCCCCATGTGTGTTGCACGCGTTCATCACACTACTTCTGTGCATTGCATCGCGCTGTCGCGCGCCACACATTTGCATTGTTATGCACGTGTTACATGCGTTGCAACACGCACCCCTTTGCATTATCGTGCACATTTCTCATGCATCATCATTGCATTTCCATTCCATGCATTGTCATGCATTCTGGAATACGTGCTTTGTTGCGCATTTAAGCCCATTTACATTCCGTGTGGCATGCATGTCGCACTTAGCATTGCACTGTTTTGTGCATTTCAAAGTTGTTCGCGCTGTTCTGCGCATCGCACTGTTTTGTGCATTTCAAACTTCGCGCTGTTCTGCGCGTCGCACTGTTTTGTGCATTTCAAACCTCACGCTGTTCTGCGCGTTGCACTGTTTTGTGCATTTCAAACCTCGCGCTGTTCTGCACATCGCACTGTTTTGTACATTTCAAAGTTGTTCGCGCTGTTCTGCGCATCACACTGTTCTGTGCATTTCAAACCGTCGCACTGTTTTGTGCATTTCAAATCGGCGCACTGTTTTGTGCATTTCAAACTATCGCACTGTTTTGTGCATTTCAAACCGTCGCACTGTTTTGTGCATTTCAAACTTCGCGCTGTTCTGCGCGTCGCACTGTTTTGTGCATTTCAAACCTCGCGCTGTTCTGCGCGTTGCACTGTTTTGTGCATTTCAAACCTCGCGCTGTTCTGCGCATCGCACTGTTTTGTGCATTTCAAAGTTGTTCGCGCTGTTCTGCGCATCGCACTGATCTGTGCATTTCAAACCGTCGCACTGTTTTGTGCATTTCAAATCGGCCCACTGTTTTGTGCATTTCAAACTATCGCACTGTTTTGTGCATTTCAAACCGTCGCACTGTTTTGTGCATTTCAAACTGTCGCACTGTTCTGTGCATTTCAAATCGTCGCACTGTTTTGTGCATTGCATTCCGCTGCGCGGTTTTGCGCATCTAATTACATTACCTACGTAGACCGCATGTAATCATTTCTTTCCTTGCGTAGACCGCATGTTAATTACATTACCTGCGTAGATCGCATGTAATCATTTCTTTCCTTGCGTAGACTGCATGTTAATTACATTACCTGCGTAGACCGCATGTAATCATTTCTTTCCTTGCGTAGACCGCATGTTAATTACATTACCTGCGTAGACCGCATGTTTGTAATCATTTCTTTCCTTGCGTAGACCGCATGTTAAATTTCATTACTTGCGTAGACCGCATGTCTTGATTGCGTAGACCGCATGTTTAAATTTCATTACCTGCGTAGACCGCATGTTTTGCCTGCGTAGACCGCATACTTGCCAATTTCGATACCTGCGTAGACCGCATGTTTTACCTGCGTAGACCACATGTAATCATTTCTTTCCTTGCGTAGACCGCATGTTAATTACATTACCTGCGTAGACCGCATGTAATCATTTCTTTCCTTGCGTAGACCGCATGTTAATTACATTACCTGCGTAGACCGCATGTAATCATTTCTTTCCTTGCGTAGACCGCATGTTAATTACATTACCTGCGTAGACCGCATGTAATCATTTCTTTCCTTGCGTAGACCGCATGTTAATTACATTACCTGCGTAGACCGCATGTAATCATTTCTTTCCTTGCATAGACCGCATGTTAATTACATTACCTGCGTAGACCGCATGTTTGTAATCATTTCTTTCCTTGCGTAGACCGCATGTTAATTACATTACCTGCGTAGACCGCATGTAATCATGTTTTACCAGCGTAGACCGCACCTCATTTTCATTATCTGCGTAGACCGCATGTTCATTAATTTCATTACTTGCGTAGACCGCATGTCTTGATTGCGTAGACCGCATGTTCAAATTTCATTACCTGCGTAGACCGCATGTTTTGATTGCGTAGACCGCATGTTAAATTTCATTACTTGCGTAGACCGCATGTCTTGATTGCGTAGACCGCATGTTCAAATTTCATTACCTGCGTAGACCGCATGTTTTGATTGCGTAGACCGCATGCTTAATTCCATTACTTGCGTAGACCGCATGTAATCATGTTTTACCTGCGTAGACTGCATGCTAATTCCATTACCTGCGTAGACCGCATGTTTTGATTGCGTAGACCGCATGTTAAATTTCATTACTTGCGTAGAGCGCATGTCTTGATTGCGTAGACCGCATGTTCACATTTCATTACCTGCGTAGACCGCATGTTTTGATTGCGTAGACCGCATGTTAAATTTCATTACTTGCGTAGACTGCATGTTCAAATTTCATTACCTGCGTAGACCGCATGTTTTGATTGCGTAGACCGCATGCTTAATTCCATTACCTGCGTAGACCGCATGTTTTGATTGCGTAGACCGCATGTTCATTACAATACTTGCGTAGACCGCATGCTAATTCCATTACCTGCGTAGACCGCATGTTTTGATTGCGTAGACCGCATGTTAAATTTCATTACTTGCGTAGACCGCATGTCTTGATTGCGTAGACCGCATCTTTATTTTCATTACCTGCGTAGACCGCATGTTTTGATTGCGTAGACCGCATGCTTAATTCCATTACCTGCGTAGACCGCATGTTTTGATTGCGTAGACCGCATCTTTATTTTCATTTACCTGCGTAGACCGCATGTTTTGATTGCGTAGACCGCATGTTCATAGTTCAATTTCATAGCCTGCGTAGACCGCATGTTTTGATTGCGTAGACCGCATATTTGTTAATTTCATTAACTTGTGTAGACCGCATGCTTATGATCAATTTTGTTGCCTGCGTAGACCGCATGCTTCGCTTACATGTTTGTATCTCCACAGCATTGTTATGCTCCCCGCTTGCTTTGCGCTGTCACGCATTTCGAATACACCACTATTTTTGCATTGTCATGCATGCTGCTAACGATATTGTACCTGTTAAGTTTGTTTTCTTTTCAGGCACGATATTGTATGTACGGTTCATTTGAAGCTGGTGTAACCAGACGAGCCACACAGGTATTGTATCTCCCGAGTGAGACGTATTGAGAATTCCATAATTCTCTTACATTCTTTCTGCATTGTAGTGTAGTTTGGTATGCTAGCTTAAAATTGTCGCATGTTTGCTTCATTACAGCTTTCTTTGCATGATCATAAGTTATGCTCGGCTTCGTGCATTGTCTTGCATTTTGCCCCTGCCTTCGGGCGCATATCTTATTTGTCTTGTATGTTTGTCTGAGTCTTCGGCCTTGTCAAAAATGGGTCGTCTCTAGGCTTTGACATTCACTCCCGTCATTGTTATGACTTTCGAGTTCTGTCAAAGAGGGGCAACTGTAGACACCCCATTTTTGACCGTCCTCAAGACTTGGACGTCACCGTTTGAACACTCGGTGATTATCCATGTTTGTGTTCGTTTGGAGTTCCCGGAGGTCTCGGCTCGCGCGCCATGCCTCAGGATCCCCGAATTCGACCGTTTAGTGTCTGGTTTTGCACCAAACACTTGCATCTTGCCTTTGAGAGGCAGGGTGGGGCTTGTAGACCATCCCCACCCATCACCGGCAGTGGCTAGATGCCACCGACTGGTTTTTGCTGCCACCGGCAATATAGTTTGCCGGCCGGCACTCTTTGTTGCCGGTCAGCACTATTTGTTGCCGACCGGCACTCTTTTTGGCCAAGATGGCATTTTTGGCCGGCCGATTGCTGTTCATCTGCTTTTGCAGATATTTTTAAATAGCTGTATTGCTTTTGCTCCCCTCCATACACGTGTATGGAGGGATCTCCCTCTTGAAAAGCTTGTCTTGTAAGCTTTACAAGAGGCATATAGAGAGAAGCTCTCTCTAAGGCAAGAAGAGGACTTTTAGACATTTTTGGGAGAGAAAAATACAGACCAAGCTCTGATTTTTCTAGGGTTAGGGTTAGATATACACTCTCTATCTCTCTTTCCCACTTATTTGTACACTAGGTGTTTTGTGTCTCACTATTGCACACAAACACCTAGTGTTTCACCTTCCTCTTGGAGCTGAGGTTCTAAAGGGTTTGTTTTGAGATTTTGGTGTTGGATTCAAGCTCAAGGAGGCCATTGGAGCACCATTTGTGAAGGGGTCTTCAAGGGTGAGATTCTAGTCATCTTTTTCCCCATTCTTGCATTAATTTTATACCTATCTTAGAGCTGTTTTTGTGATTATTGTATAACATAAAAAAGTTCTGTTTTTAGGCCCTCTTTATTGTTTATTAAGAGTGTTTTGTTGTTTGAGGGTTGTTGACCACCCTTAGGCCTCAAAAGGCCTCATTTTGAGCCATTTTGTGCTAGCTCCGGGATTTTGGTGTTGAGGTCTCTTCACCACTGAAATCTTGAGGGATTTCAGTGGTGAAGATGATGCTTTGAAGTCCCAAGAAGGAGAGGGCCACCCCCTCTCCTTGTTGTCCTTGAAAAGGGCATATTTTGGCCTCCTAAGGAAGCCTATGCTTGAGTGTGTGTTGAGCATGTTTGGTTTGTTTTCCATGCTTATATATCCATAATATAACATGATTTCAAGTTGGTTTTGGAACTCCATGCATGTTTAGCATAGTTGCCATGTAATGCCTTATTTGTGCCTTAATGTGCCTTAGGTTGTTAGCCTTTGTTGGAGCATGTTTTAGGCTTGGTCTTGTGAAGATTTTGTGCTTATTTTGACATGTTTTAGATCTGTCCATAAGTATTTGGGTTGATTTTGGCATGCTTGATATAGCTCCTTTGTATTTGGGCTTGTTGGCCTTGAGTATGTGCATGTGTAGCATGCCATCTTTGCATTGTTTTGATGATTTGGGATCATTTTACATGCTATTTCAGTCCCATTTCCATGCTTGTTGGATTGCCCTGCATGTCTCTTTAATGCTTTGAAAGCATGCGTTGCAATGCTCCATGTTTTGGCCATGGTGTATGCCTTTGCATTTGGGCCATTTAGATGCCATCTAAAGAGTCCTTTAGCCTTGTTTTAACGTGCTATAAACCTGTTTTTGGTCGCTTAATGCATGCCTTGTTTGGTCTTGTCAAGTGTAGCTCAATGCCACTTTGGTTTACTTTGAACACTTAGGCCATTTGTTGCATGCTTGACTTGATTTATAACTTGATTTGGCATCATTTTATAGCATGATTTTAGGGCTCATGTTGCATGCTAATTGTCCATGTTTCCTCCTTTCAAGTGTACTTGAATGTTGTTTGATTTGTGCTTTAGTGTTGGCCTTTATGTGCATGTGTGTGTGCATGCCATTTAGCCTTCATTTTATAGCACTTTGGCCACTGTTTAGGCCTTATTAGAGTTGCCTAATTCATGTATAAGTCCATCTTGCCATCCATTTGCATTGTCATATGTATGCTTGCATGATTGCATGAGTGCCTTGCCATGTCATGTTGCATTCCTAGCTTGTATGCCTAGGTCACATTGCATCTTGCATGCATGCCTGGTTCCTTGAATTGGTGATAGGAATAGGGCCTTGTTTGTTTGATTGGTTTGCATCGCATTTGAAATCAAAGTTGCATACTTGGTTCTTTGGGCCATCATGCATGGAAATGCGTGATTGGTGGTCCGAGAACCGAGGCACATGTCCCTTTGAGTCATCACAATGATAAGAGACATGGTTGGTGCATACATGCCTTGAAATATGCTGCCATGCCTTGTTTTGCCCTCTGTTGCTATGAGTTGCAGGTTCTGCAGGAATACTCTGCCGACCGGCAGTGTAATGTGCCGACCGGCACCGTTTTCTCTGCCGACAGATTCAATTTTGTGCCGATGGCCATACCACACTGCCGGTGGCAATTTCAATCAGCCGGTGGTGATCCTCTCTGTCCAAGGGATCAGTCCTGAGGTTTTGATAGCCTCCAGAGGAGGAAAGGAAGGAAAACAGAGGCAGCCCATGCATGGTGGCGCGTTTCCCGAGGCGTTTTCCTATTTTAATTAGTTTAGTTAATTCGTTAATTAAATTAGGCAACTTGTAATATTAATTAGCTTGCGTAGTTAGTTAATTTGTAATATTTATTCGGTCCCTCCGAGTGAGGGTAAATCTGTAATAAGTGTGTGTGGGTGGTGTGTATGTCTTCCAACCCCACTTCTTTCTTCCCTTTTATTTACCTGCTTACGATGGTAGATTAGGGCATGTTTAAATTCAGCATACCTTATGCTATGCATGCGTGCATTCATGCATTTTGTATTACATGCATTAGGCTCGATACATCATGCTAATTGCATACTTCAAATCAAAAATTGAATATGTGATAATTGTGCATTTTCACATGACATGTCTAGGATTAGCCCAGCCTATCTTAGCGACATTTTGTATGCGACGCATTAGGCACTTAACATGGACTTGGATCATGCATGTTTGCTAACAAGTTCTTTGTTTTGGCACGGAGTACTATGTAAGTATTTCCGCTTTAGCATATCGCATGAGTGTGAATATTGCCATGACAGCATGCTTAACATGTGGCTAGATGCTTATGTGTTAAACTGTTTCGAATGCCTGTGGGTGAAGGTTGGATTGTTTGAGTTGGAAAAACTCGTTGAAATCCGTATTTTAGCCTACTTGCGAGTAGCAAATTCCAAAGCATTTTCAAACCGAACGGATATGCAATGTTTATTTCCAAATTAGGCAATCTAGTCTATACTTGTTTGATGTACGCATAACATAGTAATTCTAGGCTAATAATTGGTTTTAGAACACGTAAAGTTTTCAAAAACGGATATCACGGTTAGTAGAGGCCGGTCTTCGGACCGGGCGAAAGGGGGTGCTCATAGCTGACCTTCCCCGATCGTACCCAAGCTCCCGAGCCGAGACAACTCCGGTGATGACGGACATGTGGCCTTCGGCACCGAGTCAAGGTTTCCTAAATTCCCCCATTTTAAAAATATTTAGGTGGCGACTCTGTATCTGGCAAAGCAGTCCATGTTTGGCACTACTTTTTTTCAAAAATCTTTTTCTCAAAACGATTTGCCAGATTTGGACTCTTTGGTTCAGATTTAGAACCGTGACACAAATCGAGTCCGAACTGTAGCATGAGGTCCCCCTCGCGGGCTTGTTACAGCATACTTCTCGGCTCTTGCCCCAGAGCCTGCAGATGAGGTTTCATTGACAGTCCCCTTTTCTCGAGTATACGACGGCCAGTTTTGCCGTAGGACTCGCGAGTCCTTCATGTTTTTTCGCCAGTATTTTGACATGGTAGCGGCGCACGAGGTAACCCAAAACAAAGTCTTTTTTTATTTTTTTTTTATTTTGCTTTACAGCTATTTTGATCCACACATTAGCAACTGACAGCAATTAATAATCTGTTCACATTCTATTTCAGATGACATGGCTGCCCTAGGCCATAATATCGACAGAGCTTCGAGCCTAGTACAATACAGCTCGGGGCATTTCCTGGCATCACATTCTTCTTGAGGGCTTGATTTGTCAAGCCTGGTTCTTAGGCGAGCGCTTCGTGCATCAGACCTTGGGCCTGCCTGCTCCTTTTATACCAATGACACCACTAGTGTCCATGAGAGCGACACACAGCCTGTCTACTGACGAGGTGATCCAGTTCATGGTAGGCCTGGAGGCAGAATATTTCCATGTAGAGGGCGACCATACGACCTTTATCCAGACACACTTGATGCCGCCTCTGACTGGCATTCACGGGGGTACGGGAGTGAAAGCTCCTGCCGTGAGGTTGAAACGCAGAGCGACTCAGGCGAGCAGAGCCCGTGGCAGAGAAGCTTCCCAGGTGAGGCAGGGGACCGGGTGGCCAAAGCTGCCTATTGAACTTACCTGCTGGCGGTATACTGGGAAGGCATATCAGATCCCGATTGAGCCTGCACCAGCTAGGCATAAATACACTAGAGCCCAGGATACGCCGATGATCTGTTGGAGCTATTAGCCTCATTCAAGGGCTTGATACTGAGGAGGGAGGCATTGCTCGGTTTCCACGGTATTCAAGTAATTTCTTCAGTTTTCCTACATCCCAGTCATCAAATTTCCATTGACACACTGAAACTGACATGAGAACTTCCCCACACTGTACAAATACACTGTACCTGACTTCCACATATACTCATTTTGCACACTATACTTGCATCTTTGATACACATACTGTGGCTGACATATATCAACTGTCTTTTCAGGTCCCACCTATACCGACAGCTCCAGTGGTAGCAGCACCAGAACCATCGATGCCTCCTCCAGCAGGAGGGAGGGAGGGACAAGCTCCGGCATGCAGCCGAGGCCGAGCTAGGAGTGCCCATGCTGAGAGTGTCCCTTCAAAGCCTATTCTGAGCGATGATGACGCTAAGACCAACAAGGCCGAGGAGACGGCAAGTCAGCATTCAGAGTTGTCAAAGAGTGGGAATGCTAATGCCGAGGAGAACTCCGAGGTGGGGAGTGGAGACTGCTCCAGGTCAGACTCTGATCCATATTCAAACAGTGGCGCCGATGGAGATAGTGCTGTAGAGTCCGCTCCACCGAGGAAGAGGACAAAGAGGGCCTCTAGATCCTGAGATGGATAGCGCTGATTTTTGTATTTTTGCTTAGTTTCTTTTGGTTTATAGTGGTAGCACATTGTACAGCCTTAGACGGGTTTTATTTCTTTAAAAACTTGTACTGCACTTTTGTAAAAAACTACCATGATTGGAATGAAAACTAGCTTTCATTTGAAAAAGTGTTGTACTTTGTATCACAAGCACCGTATCGCATGAAAATAAAGAGATTGATTTTGACATTGAAAGCCAAATCCTTGTATTGTCACAACAATCCGAATCAAGTAACGAACCAACTAACAACTGAAATAAACAAAGTAATACAACTCGATAATCAAAACAACAACTCGATAACCAACAAAACAATTCGACATACAACAAAACAACTCAATAAACAACTTGATGAACAAAACAATTGGATAAACAAAACAACTTAAACGCAACTCGACGAACTTAATAAAGTTAAAAGGACTCAAAACAAGACCTTAAAACACACAAATAAAAGAATAAAACTCTTACATCCAACTGATTCTTCACAAAGGAGGACAGAAGGCACAGGAGGAAGGTTGTTAGCCATGAGGGTTGGCCTGCCGGCCATCTATTCCTCCTGTCGGTCATCAATGAACCTCTGCTGACCATCAATGGGCCTATGCCGGCCATCAATAAGCCATGCTGGCCATCAATGTGCAGGACCTCCAAAATGTCGACACCTGGCTTCCACTCACTGCCTTATTTTCTACAAAGACTCCAGCTTTGTGATTTTTTCATTTCGGCTGCTGTTTTGCCACAAATGGAGCCATTTTTCACCGAAAAACTCTCCGATTGGATTGCAACTTTGGATGGCTTGGAAAGCTGAATTTCCGGGGTTTTGGCATAAATGCACTATTCCCGCTGAGCCGTTCTCCGCTTTGTTTTCCATTCCTACATGCCGCAGCTAGATGTTGGAACTCGGTTACACATGTTTTTAGCTTCAGGGGACAAAAGCTATGCCCAACAATCGAAGAATTTCAAGTGCTAATAGAGTGCTAGCGGGATGAGGAAATCTTGCCCCAGCCCCGTTTTGGTCACATCCAAGCTTTGGGAAGGATGTGTGGGCTCACTTTACACGATGCCCAATCCTTGGTTCACAACGGAGAGTTGGATATCCCTAGTTTGATTCATCAATTTTCTGACGCCGGTGACTGAGGCAATCTTCTTTGGCGGGGTTTTCGACAACAGGCACTTTGTTTGTGCATGCTAGCACATTTCCTCCTTGCCCCTAGTTCCGGAGGGTCTAGCATTCGGCTAGTTGAAGTGGCCCAAGGTTTAAAAGAGGGCAAGAGCTACATCGGCTTAGTGCTAGCCGAGACCATGATGGGCTTAGACTTCTTCCATCGACGGGAGACAAACAAATTTGCAGAAAGTCCACTACTCCTTTAGGTAATGTTTCCCACCCTTCTCAAATGTATTACTCACATCTCTTGGAACTCATGCTCTATTTTTCTTTCAAAGCCCTTTTCTCATTTTTCTCTCAACGCACACCTCTCTTTTCTTTAATCTCTCTTTTCTTTTATCCCTCCCCAGATATAGCTAATGGATAGGTTGAAAGTAGTGGATTCTTGCTCTACATATTCAGCATGAGGCTATTTCTTTCGTCAACGACTAGTGGATTTCCCGAATGAGGGATGGTGCCATTGGATGTGCAACAGGTCTGCTGTTGAAATTGCTTAGCGTTGTCCCTGGTTTGATCTGCCCGAGATAAGCTACAACATGGCTCGGTAACTCGGTATTTAGCTGATTGGCTTGACACACTGTGTGTTCTATTTTCCATTCCGGTTCAGGCGTTAGTTCGGACACAACCAAACTTGCCCAGAAGAGGGGATAGGGTACCCGGCTTCATTTCCAATCTGAGGTTCACAATTGGCTCGATATCCCACTGTGTGAAAGGCAAGAGAACTTCTAGCTCTTGCTCCCAATTTCAACTACGCACTTTCTGGCGAATGCCTGGCTTGGCTTGAAGAAGAAGCACAGACTGGGCTTACTTTAGCGTCGAAGGCTTCCACAAGCGCAAGGAGGGGACGCAGGAACACCTGACTCATCTATGCCCCCTGTTTATTGCTTTGATCTAACTTTCCAAGTTTTTCTTTTGAATATAATAAAAGCAACTTTGATTTGTTTTGAGCTTTGGAGAACTTTGAATTGAAATCAATGAAATTTAAATTGTGGGCACTGAAAATTTTCTTTTTGGTCCAAAAATGGTCTAATTTGTAAGAAGATTAAATTGAACAAAATCAACTTTTATCAAAACTTTTCAAAACCATTTTCGATAAGGATCACAACTTGACAAACATAGAATCTATCCTCGAGATGTACAACCCTGTATCCGGAAATGGAAAATTGCCCCTTGTCTGAATAGCACTGCTTAGTACTGTAGTCAGCTCTTCTCTCAGGGTAAGGATCACAACCAATCTTTCGAATAACGAACAGACAGGGATGCCTTGATCAAACATATGGACATAGTTGATTTGGAGATGTTTACGGCCGGATTTCAAAATGAAGTTGCCTACATATCCTGAAGATGGGAATCAGGCCTTACGTAGTTCGGTTCAGGTTCACTTGAGTATTAACTCTCACTTTTTGCGCACATAGTTCAGTTCAGGTGCACTCGAGTATTAACTCTCACTTTTTGCGCTCTAACTTTTGCCAAGGTCGCCCTTTCTGGGTTTTTAACCTTGCGAGCTCAATTTTTCTTTTTTCTAATTTTTTGTGCTCTAACTTTTGCCTAGGTCGCCCTTCTGGGTTTTCGTCCTAGCGAGCCTCTCAGGGGTAATATTTCTTCAACTTGTCCATATTGATCGGCTGGGAAAATTCTAGGCCATCTAGCTTGATAAGAATAACAGCTCTACCCGACCAGATGGTTTTGATAATATAAGGACCAATCCAATTAGGTCTGAACTTTCCCTTAGGGTCATGGATGGGAGCTTGGTTGTCTTTTAGCACCAAATTCCCTTCCTTAAGATTCTGAGACTTAACTTTCTTATTAAAAGCCCGGGCAATCCTACATTGATTACCTTGAACATGGTACAGTGCTTTCAGCCTTCTCTCATCAAACAACATTAGTTCCTCGAACCTGCTCTGCTGCCAGTCTGCTTCTGCTATCTGGCACTCAGCCATAACCCGCAGCGATGGAACTTCTATTTTAATCGGCAAAACAGCTTCCATCCCATAAACAAGAGAGTATGGAGTTGACCCAATAGATGTCCGAATCAAAGTCCTGTAGCCTCAGAGAGCAAATGGCAATTTGTCTGGCCAGTCCCTGTATGTCTCAACCATTTTCTGCAAAATGTACTTGATATTCTTGTTGGCAGCCTCAACAGCTCCGTTGGTTTGCGGCCGATATGTAGATAACTTATGAAAAGCCACGTTATATTTCTCTAACAAGTCGATCAATTCTTTTTTGAAATGGGAGCCATTATCTGAAATGATCTCATTCGGGACTCTATAACGGCAAATGATGTTGTTGCGGATGAACTTAGCCACATGCGCTGCTTTTAACACTTCATAAGACTGAGCTCCACCCACTTTATGAAATAATCAATTGCCACCAGAATGTACTTGTATCCATTTGACCCTTTGGTGTAACTGCCCCAATGACGTCAATTCTCTAGACTGAGAAAGGCTATGGTAAAGTCATGTTGTACAACTTCGACTACGGGATATTCATGCGATTTGCATAGATTTGGCATTTGTGGCATCGCTGAACAAAACCAATACAATCTTCCTCCACGGTAGACTAGTAGTAACCTCGCCTAAGAATCTTCTAGGCTAGCATTACTCCACTCATATTTGCTCCGCACTCTCCTATATGGATGGCCTCCATTAGGCACTTTGACTCTTTTGCATCAACACACAACTTGTGCATTCCCAGATGACCCTTCCTATATTATTTACCCTCGCAGATGATAAATTGAACGGCCATCCTCCGTATTGCTCTTTTATCTTTAGCGTTCGCCCCTGGTGGATAAACCTCATTTTCCAAGAAGTTCCAGATATCATAATACCAAGGGTTTTGATCTTGCACTTCATCTATTGCGGTGGTAGTCTCGTAGGCCGGCATATATCTCTGTTCAATGATGATCGGACGCATCCAGATGTAACACGTCCGCGAGGGACCCCGCTACAATTCGGACTCAATTTGTGTCACGGTTCTTAATCTGAACCAAAGAGTCCAAATCCGGCAAATCGTTTTGAGAAACAGATTTTTGAAAAGAAGTGCCAAACATGGACTGCTTTGCCAGATACAGAGTCGCCACCTAAATATTTTTTAAGGGGGAATTTAGGAAACCCTGACTCGGTGCCAAAGGCCACGTGTCCGTCATCACCAAAGTTGCCTCGACTCGGGAGTTAGGGTACGATTGGGGAAGGTCAGCTATGAGCACCCCCTCTCGCCCGATCCGAAGATCGGCCTCTACTAACTGTGATATCCATTTTTGAAAACGCTATGTGTTCTTATCCCGATTATTAGCCTAGAATTACTATGTTATGCGCACAGCACAAAAGTATAAACTAGATTGCCTAATTTGGGAATAAGCATTGCATATCCGTTTGTTTCAGAAAAATGTTTTGGAATTTGCTACTCGCAAGTAGGCTAAAACACGGATTTCAATGAGCTATTCTAACTCAGACAATCCAACCTTCACCCACAGGCATTCAACCAGTTATATCACATAAGCAGCTAGCCTCATGGTAATCATGCTGTCATGGCAACACTCGCACGCATGCAAGGATGCTAAAGCATAAATACTTACATCGTACTCCAGGCCAAAACAAAGAACTCATTAGCAATCAATGCATGATCCAAGTCCATGTTTAAATGTCTAATGCAACGCATCGGAATGTCACTAGACTAGGCTCGGCTAGTCTCTGAATGACATGTGAAAATGCACAAGTAGCATATATTCAATTTAGATTTGAAATACTAATGCAGTTATCATGATGCGCTGAGCCCGGTGCATGCAATACTGATGAATGATGCACGCATGCATAGCATAAGGTATGCTAAATTAAACATGACCTATTACTAACCATCAAAGCAGGTAAGTAAAAGGGAGAAAGGAGTGGGGGTTGGAAGACATGCACACACTCACCCACACTTATTACAAATTCGCCCTCGCTCGGAGGGACCAAAAGAATAATACAATTCGGATAATGAATTAACTATCCTAGCTAATTGATTATTACAGACCAACTAAATTAATTAAACAAATTAATTAATTTAAGAAAGCAAGAAAAAAGGGCCTCGGGAAGAGGGCTCAATGCACACATGCTCGGGTCTTGCTCGGAAGTCCACTGCCATGCACAAGCGGCCTCTGTTTTCCCTACTCTGCTTCACTCAAGACTGCCAAAGTCTCAGGATGTGCTCACTGGATGTTGGGGAATGCCACCGGCCGGAGGGAATCATCATCAGCTGTGATTTGGCGTCGATCGGCCAAAAATGAATCCATCGGCCACACATGGATTGCCGGTCGGCACTCTGTGCAGTCGATCGGCAAAAAGTTCCTGCAGAATTTGTTTGACAGCTGTAGAGGACAGGGCTTTGCATGGCAATGCAATTCAAGCAATGTATGCACCGACCGTATCCCTTATCATGTTTATGACTCAAAGGGACATGGTCCTTGGTTCTCGAACCATCAATTGCGCATTTCAATGCATGATGGCCCAAGAGACCAAGTTATGCATGTTGATTTCAAATGCAATGCAAACCAACAAACAAAGGCCCAACTCCCATCACTAAATCAAGAAACGAGGCATGCATGCTAGATGGAGTGCAACCTAGGCATGTGAACTAGCATACAACATGGGCATACAATGCATTTATACAAGTTTACAAGCAAATATGCAAGGTAAACATGCAAACAAGCAAAGGATGGACTTAAGCACGGTTTAGGCAGCCCTTACTAGGCCTAAAACAGTGGCCAAGGTGCTCAAAAATGAAGGACTAATAGGCACACAAACATTCATGCGAATGATCTCCAACACTTCAAGCATTAAAGAGCAATTCTCAAGCACACTCAAGAGGATGCAAACATGGACATATAGCATGCATTAAGCTCTAAAATCATGTTAATGATGGTGCCAAAACAAGCAAACAAGACAAGCAAAACATGCCACAATGGCCCAAGTGCTTATGACAAGCTAAGGAGGCATAAACCAACGTCAAGTCCACCAAACCTCACAAGGCTAAGAGGACTTAAAACAAGTCAAATGCAGACTTAAACAAAGCCAAGGGTGCACTTAGATGGCATCTAAGTGGTCGAAAAGTGCAAGCATACTCCGAGGCCTAAACAAGGGGCATAAGGTAACAACCTTTAAACACATTGAAGGAGGATTAAATGCAAGCATATAAGCATGTCACAAGGACTGAGATAACATGTTAAGAGGTTCCAAACCATTGAAATGATACAACAAGGCATGCTATACACTTATATACTTAAGGCCAACAAGCCCAAAATGCAAAGGGGGCATGCAATGCAAGCTATGGTTGACCAAAACAGCCAAGGACAGACCTTAAACATGGCAAAATAAACATGAAAGCTTCACAAAGCTCGGCCTAAAACATGCTAGAACAATGGTTTACAACCTAAGGCATGTTAAGGCAACAAAATGGCATTACAAGGCATGTATGCTAAGCAAGCATGGTGTACCAAAACCAACTCAAAACAATGCTATTTCATGGCAAAATAAGCATAAATAACAGCTAAGGCATGGTCAACAAGAGCCTAAGCTAGGTGCTCCCTCAAGAGGCAAAAATGGTCCTTTTCAAGGACAACAAGGAGAGGGGGTGGCCCTCTCCTTCTTGGGACCTCAAGGCACCATCCTTACCACTGAAATCCCTCAATATTTCAGTGGTGAGGAGGCCCAAACACCAAGGTCTCGGAGCTCACCCAAAATAGCACAAAACAAGGGCCAAACAATGCCTAAGAGGGGTCAAACAACCCCAAAGCTTAAAACACTCTTAACAAACTATTTAGAGGCCTTAAAAAAAGAACTTTTATGTATTATATGCAAAGCCAAAAAACAGTTTCAAGATAGGCAAAAGTGGTGTGCAAAAATGGGATAAAAATGGCTAGTTTCTTACCCTTGAAGTCCTCCTTCACAAATGATGATCTTGTTGCCTCCTTGAGCTCAAATCCAGTCAAGAACACCAAGAACAACCCTCTTGTCCCTCAACAACCAAGAGAAGGTGTAACACTATGTGTTTGTGTGCAATAGTATGGACAAACACACACTAGACACACACAAGAGAGAGATATAGAGATAGGAAATATGTATCAACCTTAACCCTAATCTAGAATTCCCTCTGAAATTTTTGTAACCCTAATGCCAAGAGAGGAGCCCTTTTCTTATAGTCAACTCCCTTTGGTAAGGCTTCCAAAACAAGCCATCCAAAAGGGAAATCCCTCCATACACGTGTATGGAGGGGAGCAGAGTGGGTGCCAGCTATCACAGTTGGCACAAAATATATACTAAAAGTAGATGAACAGTGATCGGCCATTCAAAATTGCCATTTTGGCAAAATAAATGGCCGACCGGCAACAAAGAGTGCCGACCGGCAATATACATTGCCGATGGAACAAAATCACTGGCCGGTGGCCTCAAGCCATGGCCGGTGATGTGTGGGGATGCCTCACAAGGCATTCCCTGCCCCTCCAAGGCAAAACACAAGTGTTTGGTGCAAAACCAGACACAACACGGTCGAGTCGAGAGATCCTGAGGCAAGGCGCGCAACCGAGACCTCCAGGAACTCAAGACGAACACAAACAAGGTAATCACCAAGTGTTCCAATGGTGACGTCCAAGTCTTGAGGACGGTCAAAAATGGCATGTCTACAGTTGCCCCTCTTTGACAGAACTCGAAAGTCATAACAATGACGAGAGTGAATGTCAAAGCCTAGAGACGACCCATTTTTGACAAGGCCAAAGACTCAAACAAACATGTAAGACAAACAAGATATGCGCCCGAAGGCAGGGGCAAGATGCAAGATAATCCACAGAGCCGGACATAACTTATGATCATGCAAAGAAGGCTGTAATGAAGCACACATGAGACAGTTTTAAGCTAGCATACACCAATGCAACTACATTACAAATGCAGAAAGGATGTAAGAGAATTATGCAATTCTCAATATGTCTCACTCGGAGGATACAATACCTGTGCAGTTCGTCTGGTTGCACCAGCCTCAAACGAACTGTACATACAATATCGTGCCTGCAATGAAAGCAAACTTAACAGGCACAATGTTATTAGCAACATGCATGACAATGCAAAAATGAATGCAAAATGATATGCAATATATACAAAACTATGTATGACCAATGAAAATGAAAATGCAATGTAATTGAAACAATGCAAACTATATGCAAAGCAATTGAATCATGATCCAATCATGAGCGGTTCAAAGCCACACCTATGTTAAATAGATTGATGGAGGTAACAAGTCCGTCTACCATAGAACGGTCAACAGAACTATGAGTAATGTAGACGGACACAAGAACAAGTATTGGGGGGAATGACAAAGGTAGGGAAACGACCCGCTGGGGAAAGGACTGCGATCCTAATGCTGGATGCAACAATTACACTACAATGTAATATATAATGAAAATGCTGGGGAAATGGCAATGGATATGGCACGCGGGCCAAACCAAATCCTTCTTAGGCAAATCATGTACGCATACAAGCCACGTCTAACATAGAACGGTCCACTGAACTATGCTTCGACACGAGAAGTATGGGCACATACCGAACCAAGCTCAACATGGAAAGGCGCAAGCCATAAATGGAAGGTGATGCAATGAATGCATGCAAATTACAATGCAATGTGCATTGGGATGGAAAAGATACGATGGATAAGGCACGCAGGCCAAACCAAATCTTTGCCTAGGAAGGGCATGTACACGTACAAGCCGCGTCTAACATAGAACGGTCCACTAAATTATGCTTCGACACGAGAAGTATGGGCACATACCGGACCAAGCTCAATCATGGAAAGGCGCGAGGCATAGATGGAAGTGATGCAGTGAATGCATGCAAGCTACAACGCAATATACACTATATTACAATGATGCATGACAATGCAACTATTTACGATGGTGCATGACAATGCAACTATTTACGATGATGCATGACAATGCAACTATTTATGATGATGCATGACAATGCAATTATATATTTTTTTGTTTGTTTTTTGAAATGCAAATGATGCATGAAATGCATGATTTCGAAGTGCGCGGCAACGTGCGGCTTTTAAGATGCACGTGAACTTGAATATGTGACGACGGGAGTCGCTTGAAATGCATGTATAATGCAACTTATCAAAAGTCGTTCGGGCAAGACAAACACCGAAGGACTTGCACCTTCAGAGGATTTAGGGTCTCTTAGACCGTAAAAATTCTCGATATGTCTCACTCGGAGTATACCATACCTGTCCGGTTCGTTGGGTTGCACCAGCCTTGAATGAACCTTACATACAATATCGTGCCTGCAAAGAAAACAAACTTAACAGGTACAATGTGATTAACAGCATGCATGTTAATTGTACTTGAAGATGCGTGGCAACGCGAAGCAAGTGGGAAACATAACAATGTTGTGAAGGCACAAACATGTAAGTGGAGCACGCGGTCTACGCAGGCAACGAAATTGATCACAAGCATGCGGTCTACGCAAGCAATGAAATTGGTTTCAAACGTACGGTCTACGCAAGTAGAACATGTGGTCAACGTAAGTAATGAATTTGAACGTAAGAATGTGGTCCACGCAAGCAGAACATGAGGTCTACGCAAGCAAAACATACGGTCTACGCAAGCAACACATGCAGTCTACGCAAGTAAGGAAATTGATTACAAATATGCAGTCTACACAAGTAATGAAATTGATTACAAACATGCGGTCTACGCAAGCAAAACATGCGATCTACGCAAGCAAAACGTGCGGTCTACGCAAGTAATGAAATTGATTACAAACATGCGGTTTACGCAAGCAAAACATGCGGTCTACGCAAGTAATGAAATTGATTACAAACATGCGGTCTACGCAAGCAAAACATGCGGTCTACGCAAGTAATGAAATTGATTACAAACATGCGGTCTACGCAAGCAAAACATGTGGTCTACGCAAGCAAAGCGTGCGGTCTACGCAAGTAAAACATGCGGTCCACGCAAGTAATGAAATTGATTACAAACATGCAGTCTACGCAAGCAAAACATGCGGTCTACGCAAGTAATGAAATTGATTACAAACATGCGGTCTACGCAGGCAACGTAATTAATTATAAACATGCGGTCTACGCAAGCAAAACATGCAGTCCATGCAAGTAATGAAATTGATTACAAACATGCGGTCTACGCAAGTAGTGTGTATGAAAAGAGTTGAATGTACACATGTAAGTAAAAACATGTTATTCACGATGCTGGAACGTAAAGTACTGTAACACAACATAATTGAAACGATTTGTGGAATCCACAAGACATGAAAAGGATACGGGAAGGGACGCTCTTCTTACCTACCGAGCATCGCTCATAGAAGACACGGCTTGAGGTCAACTCGAAGGCCGGTTGAGCGTTGGAGATGCACGTTTCTTGCACCGTCTTGAGCAATGAAGGCCCTGAACCACACATATAACCCAAAATGGATGTAGGAGGCTCCCAAACCACTGTAAGAGACCACCGGATACCCACCGGCCATCAAAATACATCACCAGCCGTCCATCGGCCATCATACAATTTCCATCGGCACAATATTTGCTGGCCGGCAAAGAGTGTGGCCGACCGGCAAAAAGTCCCTGTATCGGGGCAGTTCAGTCATTTGGCCACGGGTCTTTTAAAATAGGGCTTCTAGCCCTATTTTCTTCACTTCCTCTTGCTCGAAATTTCTCCCCCTCTCTCTCTAGATCATTTTCCTCCTTTGATTTCCTCGTTTTCTTGCGTTCTAGCCTCCATTTCGTCGTCGGATTCGCGAATACCTTCGCGTATCGAACGTTTTGAACCGAACGAAACTTCGTTTCGGTGTCTCATTTTTTATTTCCGCCACTTGGGGCTTGTTTCCCTCGAGTTTTTCTCGATATCTGTGCCTTTTCCGCACTTCGGCTTTTCCGGCCTTTTCCGGCCCTCTCGGTGTTGACTTTTTGTTGACTCTTCACATTCACGCCCGGTTTTTTCATCTTCCGGTCATTTTCACATTCTCTTCGAGATGGCGGACGATCTTCCACAGGGCGGGACCCCTCCAGAGCTCGAGATGGATCCCGAGGCCGACCCCTTGCCACTTCACATCCGGCCGTTCGATCCGGAGACCTACAGGCCTGCGATTCATGTGATGCTCCCCGATGGACTACGCCAGTTCCGGAGCTTCGAGAGGGGCGTCGCACCCGAGCTTCTCCTGCGTGAGCCCACCTCCCATCTGTCCTTCGGCGCTTCCAAGGTAACATTCTTTCTTCTATTTTATTATTTTCCGCAACGTAGAACATAACTGCCATTAGTTGATTCTGTTTTTTAACTGCTTAGCCCGGATGCACCGATACACTATACACTATAGTTGATTGCAAACAAACTTACAACTGATATCTGTTTGAAACTTACACGTGCACACACACTGCACTGACCCTGAATCACCCAAACACACGGCGCACACTGTATTTTACTGCATACACACTGGTACCCGGTATCTGCTTGAGTCTGAAAACATGCACACATGCTGTATACCTTTATGCTTCTTAAAACTGCGTTTTGAATATTGCCTCGCAATTGTTGTTTTTTTATTACAAGGGGATTCCCATACCATCCGCGGGTATGAGAATGTCGTTGCTCGGGATTGGTACCTAGAGCTGCCAGACGCGGTTCGTCATATCGTCGACGAGGCTAGTTTCGGCATCTTTTGCAGTGGGCTCTCCCGGCTTACGACCTGCAGGCCCTTGCTTGCCGCTTCAGTGGAGAGGTGGTGGGATACCACCAACTCCTTCCACTTCTCCGTCGCGGGGGACATGACGATGACCCCTTACGGTTTCTTGATGCTCACCGGCATCGGGGTAGGGGGTGATCCGATCCCCTTCGATACCGATATGGATGAGTGGGACGCCGCCCAGCTGTACCTGCTCGGTACTCAACCACCCCTTGCCTGGGCAGGGTTTGTCAGGTACTCTTGGTTCGAGAGCCATTTCTGGATTCAGCCAGCCTTGGCGGAGGAGGCGCAGATGACCCCAGAGGAGGGGGATCAGTATGCGCGGGGCTTCATCATGTTTCTGCTCGGGACGACTCTTTTCGCCGACCGGGTGAACACCGTGCCTCTATGCCTGTTGAGCGCATTGGTGGATGTTAGGCGGATCCGCCGTTATGACTGGGGTGGCGCAGGCTTGGCCACGTTGTATGGTTACATGAGCTCTTCTTCCTGCCTCAGCGGACAGCTTCTTGGCGGCTACTGGCGAGCTTGGGAGGTACATCTTCTTCCCCTTTTACATTTCTGCTTCACGTTTTCTGTATTCTGTACACTGCACACACCACGGTCTGCCTCTCACTGACTATATACTGCGCACGCGGCACACATATACTCTGCTTTACTTTGACTGTATACTGCACACACTGTATACTCTGTACAATACACTGCACAACACACGACTCTGCCATTTCTGCTTTATTGTGTATTTTGCTTTATCTGATAGTCATACTTATATCTGTTCTGCAGTTGTGGGTGTATGCCTACTTTCCCAGGCTTGCCCCAGTACCTGATGTGGAGACCCCACTTGGCGTCCCCTTTTCTCATCGCTTTGATGTGCGATGCGTGCAGAGACCACGGGAGTCTTTTATTTTCTTCCGCCGCTACTTCGACACCATCACCGCTGCAGTGGTATGTTCAACTTTAGAATTTGCTTAGGCTTCGCTTAGCACTGTATGTTTTCAATAACAGTAGATAACAAACTGCATTTCATTTTCAGATCACCTGGCAGCCTTGGGCTCCGTTGCCAGCCGTGGTGAGGGATCACTACGAGGGCGCAGAGGAGACTGCCCGTTGCCGAATTCTGTTGGAGGGCCTGGTCTGTCGGGCTTGGTACCTGGGCGAGCGTTTCTTGCGTCAGACCCTGGGTTTACCGGAGCAGATAGTTCCAGGTCCGCTTCCTACACACATGAGGCATACAGAGGGGTTCTCTTTTGAGCACATGAGGGACTACACCATCGGCTGGGGTGCAAAGTGCCACAGAGGCGAGGGCGACTACGCAGAGTACGTCCAGACCTACATTATGCGACCCTTGAGCGGTGGTCGTCGGGTTAAGAGGGAGAGGCCAGCGGCGCCGGCAGCTGGAGCGGGAGCGGGAGCGGGAGCGGGAGCGGGGGTTGGAGCAGGAGCAGGAGCATCGAGGAGAGCTTGAGTCCGCGACAGGGGCAGAGTTCAGAGAGGTCGGGGGGTTAGCTGGCCTGCTCTGCCCACCGTACTGACATGCCGAGGGCAGGGCAGGGCGACGTACCAAATTCCCTTTGCTCCTCCTCCGGCTGACCATGAGTTGGTCGGGTTCTATGACTTACCTCCGGTATGTACTACTTCCTCTTGCATCTTGCATTGTCATTTTATTTCAGTTTATTTTGATATTCCGCAGAATACTGATGCCTTTGATACTTTTGCAGGCGTCCTCCGAGTACACCCGGCAGTCTCTGGAGTTGAATGCCTCCATGATGGGGATGCTATAGCGGACCTTCGACCTCCTGGCCCTCTATAGTATTCCGGTATGTTCTTCTGATCACGGCCTCAAACCATACTCATAAGCTGCTTCACATAATCTGGTGCACAACACAACACTCGATAAGCTGCTCACGTCATTCATACATTGTACTCATATACTGCATTCTGCACTGATGAACTACTCACGGCATTCGCACACTATACTCATACACTGTATTCTGCACTGGTAAACTGCTCACGGCATTTGCACACTGTACTGCATACATTGCATTATGTACTGATAAACTGCTCACGGCATTCGCACGTTGCATTGCATTCTGCACTGATAAACTGCACACGGCATACTGATGCGTTTGCCTCTTATACTTTTCAGCCTCCTTTCCCGATTCCCACTGTGGGAGGTGTTTCAGCTCGGTCCTCTATTCCTGCTCGAGGAGGGCGTGGAGACGCTGTACGTCCCCGTACCAGGGCGGGGCGTGTTCATGCCAGGAGTAGCTCTCGGGCGCCGACCCCTGATGATGACGATGACGATGATGATGAGTCCGAGGCAGAGGCAGAGGCCGGGTCATCTGAGGAGGTTGGAGACGATTCAGACTCAGGCTCAGATGACGATGCTGATGACGATGCCCCTGGACCTTCGTCCAGGAAGAGGGTGAGGACAGATCCCCAGGCCCGAGACTACTGATGATGATCCAGATTGCTGCTTTTCTTCTTTTTTCTTTCTTCTCTTTGCTGGTAGTTAGATTACCTTGTACTGCCGCAGGCAAATTTTTGTTTCAAAGCTATGTACTTGAAAAAGATAATGAAATGAACAAACTTTTGGTTTAAAAAGTGTTACATTTACATATCTCATGTATTGCATCGCATCACATCATGTTACACCTCAATGTAAATGAAATTGATCCGTTGTCTGAAAATTGAACACTTGCATTGTAATAATCAGATAACGAACCAGTCAACAGCAAAAACAAACCATACCAACCACTGCACATTCTGAACATTCGGCTGATACTCTACTGGGGATTAATCTGCATACAACCCATAACACCACACTCGGTTCATTCTGCACACAGCAAATCCTGAACAAACGGCCCAATCTGACAAGATGGAACACAAAGATGGAACCAGTTGAAGTTGAAGCACGCTCAGATGCCCTGAATTTTTTTCTTCTTCTTTTGCTTCGCACAGATGTAGAGAATGGCACAGCACTCTAAGCATAAACGATTTTCGAAATAAGAAAGGATTTTCAACCGGGGTATCGAGCCTACAACTGAACACAGCGGGAAGGACTCAAACAAAGGGGTACACGACCTAAACACAACGAGACACGATCAGAAAAGACCCAAAACAAAAGTTGAGGTGAACAAAATGGAAGACACGACACGCGGACATGTTCAACGAAAGACCTCAAATCTCGAGGAGCCAGTTCCTCCGGGTATATTTCCCACCCTTTCTGATTTGTGATTCTCACATCACTCGGCCCTCAGGATCGTTTTTTTTTCCTCTCAAAACCCTTTTTCTTACTTTTCTCTCAACTTACACCTCTCTATTCTTTATTCTCTCATTTTTCGTCCCTCCCCAAGGTGATTGATGAATGAATAGGAAGTTGCGGGTTCATGCCCAACGCCGTTAGCTCACAGCTATTTCTTCTGGTGGGTAGAGTGCCCTCCTGGAAAGTATGTTGACGACGGGGGAAAGACAGAACGCCTGACTCAACTGTGCCCCTAGTTCATCATTTTGACCATTTTTTGTTTTGGTTTTCTACTAAAACAGTTTTGATCAAGATGAGAGTCGGATTAACGTACTTGTTCGATTTTTGATTTGAAAACCATGCAAGTCAGACTATAAGCACTGAAAATTTTCCTTTTTCGGTCCAAGAAAATGGTCCAGTTTTGGAAAATGAAATAATTTTTGAGAAAATGGTCAACCTCAGTAAAAATTCTCAAAAACTATATTTGCAAACGGCCGCCGCCCAACGAGCGCGGAACTCATTCTCGAGATGCACAACCTCGGATCGGAGGCAATGGAAAATTGTCCCTTGTTTGAAGGACGCTGCACGGCAACGGAAAGTTGCCCCTGGTTTGAACGACGACTCATGGCAACGGAAAGTTGCCCCTTGTCTCGAAGATGTCGCAGCATATTGTAAACAGTCCTTACCAGTGATGATCATGACCGAACTTTCTCGGATACGGAGAAGACGAAGATGGTCAAAACCAATATATGGACACAGTCACTTTGAAGGTGTTGAGGGCTGGACTTCAGGACGAAGTTGCCTATGTATCCGGTTGTCACAACCGAACTATCGGATTCAGAGAAGGCAAGGATGATCAAAACCATTACATGGACTGAGGCGCTATGAAAGCGTTGGGGGCTGAACTTCAGGATGAAGTTGCCTACGTATCCCAAACATGGGAATCAAGCCTTACGTAGTTCCGGTTAAGGTACACTCGGGTATTTTAACCTTCACTTTTTAGGCTCTAACTTTTGCCAAGGTGCCCGATGCGGGTTTTCGACCTTGCGAGCTTCTTTTCATTTTCTTTTTTTTTCTTCTCTTTTTTTTTTTCTTAATTTTTATTTCTTCTCTTTTTTTTGCATTTTTTGTATTTTTCTCTTGCTCTAACTTTTGCCTGGGTCGCCCTTCCGGGTTTTTGGCCCAGCGAGCCTCTCAAAGGGTAAAAGTGTAACAAGTCCATGCCAAATGGTTTTAGGGTTTTGAAGCCATCCGTATCCAAGAGAGTGGCTGTTGTATTGATTTACTGAAGGATCCATCTTCGGCTCTTCGAGCATATCTGACATTTTTGCCCCTAGTTTGAGGGGGGCTTCTGATCTAGCATTACAAGTTTCCTTTGATCTGATCTTCTTGATCTGACTTTGGTGCCTCTTGTTCGAGGGCTGCTTCAAAATGGCCACATAGGCCTCACGTTGTGGTTGACCGTTGAACGTTCTGAACTCAGGTTCAAGGTTTGAAAGTGAGGGGTCGAATCTTGAGGCTGAGAGCGATCCTAAGCTGCACAATCTCAAGAGCGATCCCACACAAGTCTTCGCAGGACCGCGCAAAATATTTTTTGAAATTTTTTAAGAGAGTGACAAATCCCTCGCGCCGAAGACAGTGTAGAACCAATCTGGATCAAGCCAGGGTCCTTCTCAATACTCACTCTAACAAGCATGGTTTCGTTCATTAAAGGCTTAGCATGCCTCTCATTTTCTCAAATTGATCAAAGTTTTGCAAAACTCGAGGAATCCCTTCCTCTTTGTTTTCACCGCAGTGTTAAAGAGGTTTTGAAAAACATAGGTCAATGCAATGATTTTTAGGGCACAAGAGAACAGGTGGAATGCACGGCCGTTCGATTCAAATCCTTTTGACACAACTAGCTCAAAATTAGCAATAAGCATGGAAACATGGTAGCCGCAGCTGCTCCATTCAAATTTCTTGGATGTAACTGGCTCCACAGCAGAGACAGACTCAAAAAGAAAGCAAAAAGGGTAAATACAAAAACGGTGTTCGAGGCAACAACCCCAGAATCACTAGACATCCGATACAACGGGACTGACTCGGTACCACAAGACAGACCCAAAAACAAAAAGACTGACTCAAAGCAAAGAGGCAGACTCAAAAACAAAACAGAGAACTGACTCAAAACCCAAGCCAGAAGCTACAAAACTGCATTTACAAATGCTCAAAAAGTGCGTGCCGGACGCCACATCTGAAATACACCGAGCGCCGCCCGCAGGTGGTCTAACCCCTGATCACATACTTGCAGGATCCTCAAAGTCCAACAGCTTGGTGGTAACAGACTTCGCTGAGGTGGGTGGAAGAATGACCTCATTATCGATCAGATCCTGCACTTCATAGCGAAGGCGGAAATAGTTATCGGTGGCGTGACCGGTCTGTTGGTGGTACGCGCAGTACAAAGCAGCATCATGTGTGAGAGGGAGATTCTTCGGGAGAGGCCGAGGTTCAAGGGGTTTGAGGTGCCCCATTTCGGCAAGAATCTGAAGTGCTTTAGACAGAGGCATGTAGAGAGCATGAAAGATCCTGCGCCCTCGGGGCAGGTACTTTGAAGTCTGAGTATTCTTACTAGACGCACTAGCAAAAGGGTCGGCAGGCACTGCCTTGGTTTTCTGATCTTTCCCAGGTGCAGGGTCGGGAATAGGAGGAACTGTTCTGGCATGACGGGGCCTATCCCGATTTTCTGACTGACTTGAATTACCCTCAGGTGGAGGGGGGAAAGCATCCTTCATAGTTTTTGCCGCAGCTGCGGATATCTGTTGCTTGTTCATCCCTCCGGCTTTCAAAGCCTCGACTGCCCGCAGCAGTTGTTCAATGGGATCGGCATCTGCCTTCATTTTGTTCTTGCCTCTGGCCTCGGCCTGATCAAGGGTTTGGGTTGCTACATCAGAGCGAAGCCCGGTTGTTGCTGACACGTCGTTACTGTAGCTGGAAGCAACCTCTGGTTGGCTGAGCTCTATCACAATCCGCCCCAGTAGCGGGGGCTCCTGTGGTATGAAATTCCTAGCATACGGTGCCGCTGGCGGTGAAGCCGACATTCCATAGGTCAGATCGGCCACGGATCTCTGGAGGTCACCAATCATTCCCATCAGCTCGAATGTAGTGGGCTCGCGAGCCGGATACAACTGGGGGATCCAGACCGGGTACGCGACAGGCGACCTAGGCGGATGCGATACATCAACATTGGTTTCATCCCGCAGGGTGATCCCTTGATCTAACGTAGCTGTCATAACCACAATCTCTTCTGAATTCTGCGTCATCATAAGTCCTGCCTCAGCAAGGGGGAACACTAGCTATTCTGTATCAATTCTCTGAACACTCTGAACTGAAAGGAAAAACAAACAGCATTTCAGCCCAGACAGATCAATCACAGGTGTAGCCGAACAACTGCACTCTACTACTGATCACTGTTCCCCAGATCGCTGTTCCCAAAACTGAACTTGATACCCGCAGATAACTGATTTCTCAACAACACTGATACTGGTGTCCTCAGGCCGGATACTCAAACTTGCAAACTGATAGTTGCATTCTCTGTAGAGATACACTCTAAAAACACAGCAAATAAAGAGAGCCAAAACACCCCTATGTTGGGGTAGGGTTTCCCTGTCCTATTTTGTCAGGAGCTAGGGTTTCACTATGCATGCAGCGGTTTCAAACAACCTATGATCGGGTAAGCAACCTGCCCTAGCTTGGAATGGTCACTATGGATTTCGATATGCACTAGGTCGAATGGTCAACAGGGTGCCCCGGTAAAACCGGTGTTTGTGTTCCCATACTGTTAGAGCCCACAACCGGTCAGCCTTATGGCATGCTTTGACAAAGTCAAGCCTCGGGCAAACCGTTCAGGAATGGCAGATGGCAAACACGGTGTCCAAGGCACACCAATGCACATGCAATGCAAAGAAACACATAAATGAAATCAAAATAGGATATCACGAGTTCGAGTCAAGCTCTCAAAAATCCCCAGCAGAGTCGCCAGAAACTGTAACATGTCCGCGAGGGACCCCGCTACAGTTCGGACTCGATTTGTGTCACGGTTCTTAATCTGAACCAAAGAGTCCAAAACCGGAAAATCGTTTTGAGAAACAGATTTTTGAAAAGAAGTGCCAAACATGGACTGCTTTGCCAGATATAGAGTCGCCACCTAAATATTTTTTAAAGGGGAATTTAGGAAACCCTGATTCTGTGCCAAAGGCCACGTGTCCGTCATCACCAAAGTTGCCTCGGCACGGGAGCTAGGGTACGATTGGGGAAGGTCAGCTATGAGCACCCCCTCTCGCCCGATCCGAAGATCGGCCTCTACTAACCGTGATATCCGTTTTTGAAAACGCTATGTGTTCTTATCCCGATTATTAGCCTAGAATTACTATGTTATGCGCACATCACAAAAGTATAGACTAGATTGCCTAATTTGGGAATAAGCATTGCATATCCGTTTGTTTCGGAAAAATGTTTTGGAATTTGCTACTTGCAAGTAGGCTAAAACATGGATTTCAATGAGCTATTTCAACTCAGACAATCCAACCTTCACCCAAAGGCATTCAACCAGTTATATCACATAAGCAGCTAGCCTCATGGTAATCATGCTGTCATGGCAACACTCACACGCATGCAAGGATGCTAAAGCATAAATACTTACATCGTACTCCGTGCCAAAACAAAGAACTCGTTAGCAATCAATGCATGATCCAAGACCATGTTTAAATGTCTAATGCAACGCATACGGAATGTCACTAAAGTGGGCTCGGCTAGTCTGTGAATGACATGTGAAAATGCACAAGTAGCATATATTCAAGTTAGATTTAAAATACTAATGCAGTTAGCATAATGCGTCGTGCCCGGTGCATGCAATACTGATGAACGATGCACGCATGCATAGCATAAGGTATGCTAAATTGAACATGACCTATTACTAACCATCAAAGCAGGTAAGTAAAAGGGAGAAAGAAGTGGGGGTTGGAAGACATGCACACACTCACCCACACTTATTACAAATTCGCCCTCGTTCGGAGGGACCAAAAGAATAATACAATTCAGATAATGAATTAACTATCCTAGCTAATTGATTATTACAGACCAACTAAATTAATTAAACAAATTAATTAATTTAAGAAAACAAGAAAAAAGGGCCTCGGGAAGAGGGCTCAATGCACGCATGCTCGGGTCTTGCTTGGAAGTCCACTGCCATGCACAAGCTGCCTCTGTTTTCCCTGCTCTGCTTCTCTCAAGACTGCCAAAGTCTCAGGATGTGCTCACTGGATGTTGGGGAATGCCACCGGCCGGAGGGAATCATCATCGGCTGTGATTTGGTGTCGATCGGCCAAAAATGAATCCATCAGCCACATATGGATTGCTGGTCAGCACTCTGTGCAGTCGATCAGCAAAAAGTACCTGCAGAATCTGTTTGACAGCAGCAGAGGACAGGGCTTTGCATGGCAATGTAATTCAAGCAATGTATGCACCGACCATATCCCTTACCATGTTTATAACTCAAAGGGACATGGTCCTCGGTTCTCGGACCATCAATCGCGCATTTCAATGCATGATGGCCCAAGAGACCAAGTTATGCATGTTGATTTCAAATGCAATGCAAACCAACAAACAAAGGCCCAACTCTCATCACTAAATCAAGGAACGAGGCATGCATGCTAGATGGAGTGCAACCTAGGCATGTGAACTAGCATACAACATGGGCATACAATGCATTTATACAAGTATGCAAGCAAATATGCAAGGTAAGCATGCAAACAAGCAAAGGATGGACTTAAGCACGGTTTAGGCAGCCCTTACTAGGCCTAAAACAGTGGCCAAGGTGCTCAAAAATGAAGGACTAATAGGCGCACAAACATTCATGCGAATGATCTCCAACACTTCAAGCATTAAAGAGCA
The DNA here is from genome assembly GCF_055761805.1 of Camellia sinensis. Classification (NCBI taxonomy): domain Eukaryota; kingdom Viridiplantae; phylum Streptophyta; class Magnoliopsida; order Ericales; family Theaceae; genus Camellia; species Camellia sinensis. Next base: position 104,439,490 of record NC_138972.1, read on the forward strand.
ATTCTCAAGAACACTCAAGAGGATGCAAACATGGACATATAGCATGCATTAAGCTCTAAAATCATGTTAATGATGGTGCCAAAACAAGCAAACAAGACAAGCAAAACATGCCACAATGGCCCAAGTGCTTAAGACAAGCCAAGGAGGCTTAAACCAAGGTCAAGTCCACCAAACCTCACAAGGCTAAGAGGACTTAAAACAAGTCAAATGCAGACTTAAACAAAGCCAAGGGTGCACTTAGATGGCATCTAAGTGGTCTAAAAGTGCACGCATACTCCGAGGCCTAAACAAGGGGCATAAGGTAACAACCTTTAAACACATTGAAGGAGGATTAAATGCAAGCATATAAGCATATCACAAGGACTGAGATAACATGTTAAGAGGTTCCAAACCATTGAAATGATACAACAAGGCATGCTATACACTTATATACTTAAGGCCAACAAGCCCAAAATGCAAAGGGGGCATGCAATGCAAGCTATGGTCAACCAAAATAGCCAAGGACATACCTTAAACATGGCAAAATAAACATGAAAGCTTCACAAAGCTAGGCCTAAAACATGCTAGAACAATGGTTTACAACCTAAGGCATGTTAAAGCAACAAAATGACATTACAAGGCATGTATGCTAAGCAAGCATGGTGTACCAAAACCAACTTAAAACAATACTATTTCATGGCAAAGTAAGCATAAATAGCAGCTAAGGCATGGTCAACAAGAGCCTAAGCTAGGTGCTCCCTCAAGAGGCAAAAATGGTCCTTTTCAAGGACAACAAGGAAAGGGGGTGGCCCTCTCCTTCTTGGAACCTCAAGGAACCATCCTTACCACTGAAATCCCTCAACATTTCAGTGGTGAGGAGGCCCAAACACCAAGGTCTCGGAGCTCACCCAAAATAGCACGAAACAAGGGCTAAACAAGGCTTAAGAAGGGTCAAACAACCCCAAAGCTTAAAACACTCTTAACAAACTATTTAGAGGCCTTAAAAACAGAACTTTTATGTATTATATGCAAAGCCAAAAAATAGTTACAAGATAGGTAAAAGTGGTGTGCAAAAATGGGGTAAAAGGGCTAGTTTCTTACCCTTGAAGTCCTCCTTCACAAATGATGATCTTGTTGCCTCCTTGAGCTCAAATCTAGTCAAGAACACCAAGAACAACCCTCTGGTCCCTCAACAACCAAGAGAAGGTGTAACACTATGTGTTTGTGTGCAATAGTATGGACAAACACACACTAGACACACACAAGAGAGAGATATAGAGATAGGAAATATGTATCAACCCTAACCCTAATCTAGAACTCCCTCTGAAATTTTTGTAACCCTAATGCCAAGAGAGGAGCCCTCTTCTTATAGGCAACTCCCTCTTGTAAGGCTTCCAAAACAAGCCATCCAAGAGGGAAATCCCTCCATACACGTGTATGGAAGGGAGCAGAGTGGGTGCCAGCTATCACAGCTGGCACAAAATATCTACTAAAAGTAGATGAACAGTGATCGGCCATTCAAAATTGCCATTTTGGCAAAATAAATGGCCGACCGGCAACAAACAGTGCCGACCGGCAATATACATTGCCGATGGAATAAAATCACTGGCCGGTGGCCTCAAGCCATGGCCGGTGATGTGTGGAGATGCCTCACAAGGCATTCCCTGCCCCTCCAAGGCAAAACACAAGTGTTTGGTGCAAAACCAGACACAACACGGTCGAGTCGAGAGATCCTGAGGCAAGGCGCGCAACCGAGACCTCCGGGAACTAAAGACGAACACAAACAAGGGTAATCACCAAGTGTTCCAATTGTGACGTCCAAGTTTTGAGGATGGTCAAAAATAGGGTGTCTACACCAGACTCCCAACGGGATGTCTATCATAGAAGATAGAGTTGAAAAAGCATCAGCGAACCTGTTGTTCTCTCTTAGTAGATGCGTGAAGGTCAGTTTCTTAAACCTAGGAATCAGAATATCCATAGTTTGGTGATAGATCTTCATGTTTTCTTCTTTAACCTTCCAGTCACCTTTCGTTTGAAACATAACCAGGTTCAAGTCCCCGATGACGTCCAATCTTTTTGCTCCTAGTTCCAAGGCGGCTTCCAATCCTGCGATACACGCCTCATATTCTGCCTCGTTGTTGGATACTTTGAATCGGAGTTTGAAGGCTAAGGGTATATGGGAAATGTCGGTGCTATCAGTAACACCCCTATCCCATAACCGTGACGGTTAGATGCTCTGTCAAAGTACATTGTCCTAATCTCTTCCTCGACCTGCAGAATAGCTTCCTCTGGGAACAGGTATTCTACCGTTTCATCCCCTTCTACTGGGTGATTTGCTAGGAACTCTACTACCGCTCTCTCCTTGACAGACTTGCGAGTAACATATTTCAAATCAAATTCGGAGAGAAGAAGCAACCAACGAACTAGTCTACCTGTAAGCGCTGGTTTCTCGAAGAGATATTTGATAGGATCTAATCTTGAAACCAGAATTACGGAGTGAGCTAACAGGTAGTGCCTCAACTTCTTGGTAGCCCATACCAAGGCTAAGCATGCCTTCTCCAATGGGTTGTAATGGGTCTCATAATCTAGCATCTTCTTACTCAGGTAATAGATGGCTTTCTCCACTCTATCCTCAAATTCCTGAGCAAGCATGCATCCCATCGTTGTGTCCGTCATTGACAATATAGAATCAAGGGCTTCCCCGGCTCTAGCGATGACAACACAGGTGGATTCTGAAGGTACTGCTTGATCTGTTCAAAAGCAAACTGACATCAATCATCCCATTGGAATTTCTTTCCTTTCTTCAGAAGACCAAATAGTGGTTCACAAGTCAAGGTTAATTTAGAAATAATCTGTCTTATGAATTGCACTTTACCTAGAAAGACTCGCACCTCCTTTTCAGTCCCTGGTGGTGGTATTTCTAGGATGGCCTTTATTTTGGAAGGATCTACCTCGATGCCCCTCTGTGTAATAAAAAAACCCAGAATTTTTCCTGCTGTTATGCCAAAAGTGCACTTCTGCGGATTTAGTCTCAACCGATATTCTCCGATCCGTTGGAAGAATTTCTTCAAGGCGGTGTAGTGGCCCTCTCTTTCCTTGGGCTTGACAATCATGTCGTCCACATACACCTCGACCTCTTTGTCGATCATATCATGCAGAATAGTGGTTGTAGCCCGTTGATAGGTAACCCCAGCATTTTTCAACCCAAACGGCATCACCCTGTAGCAGTAGGTTCCCCACGGTGTAGTGAAGACAGTTTTCTCTCTATCCTCGGGTGCCATCAGAATCTGGTTATCCTCGGAAAATCCAGCCATAAAGGAAAACAACGCATGGCCTGTGGTGAAGTCCACCAATTCATTGATGTGTGGTAGAGAAAAGTCGTCCTTCAGACTAGCTTTGTTCAGATCTCTGAAATCCACACACATCCTAATTCTGCAATCTTTCTTCGGCACCAGATCAATGTTGGCCAACCAAGTCGGATACTCAAATACTAGCAAAAACTCTACGTTTATCTGCTTTGTGACCTTTTCCTCAATCTCAAAGCCCAATTCGGGCATATTCTCCGCAGTTTCTGTCTGATGGGTCGGGCCTCAGGGTCAAGAGGGATCTGATGCTATACAATCTCAGGATTGATTCCAGGCATGTCTTCGTAGGACCACGCGAAAACATCTTTGAAATATTTTAATAGAGCGATTAAGCGCTCGCATTCCTCCGAAAACAACATGGACCCGATCTGGACCATACGCGAATTCTTCTCAATACCCACATTAATTGGAATGATTTCATCAACAAGGGGTTTTACAAACCCCTCCTCCTCTCGATCAATCAAATGTTTCAAAACCAGAGGAATTCCTTCCTCATTGTTTTCACTAAAATTTTGAAAGTCATAATCAATGCAATATACAAGTGGCACAGAAAAGTACTCAAAACCTGCAGCGGCAATCTCATTCACAAGGTCCAGCTCATCCAATTCCTCGGTTACAATTGACTCAAAAGAAAAGAAAAAAGACGACCTGGACAAAACCTCGGCACCCAGGTTATCAACCCCAGGAATACCGGACCCAGACTCAGACGAACCGAAATCTGATTCTAACTCCACAGACTCTGTGGAATCAAATTCTGGTTCACTACCTGACTCAGAGCTATTGGATAGAAAACCCTCCTCCAGCTGCCAAATGAGGGACGGTGCGTCAGATGTATCCAAGATACCACCGGAAGGGTCCACACTTGATTGGTCTCCGACCATGGAAACAGTTTCGTCATCCCCCAAGCTCTCCGGGTTGATCTGAGGATCTGAAAGGAGACATGCTAGTGTTGCTCCTATCTCAAGTCCCTTACTGTTGGACTCACTTTCTGTGCTCTGTTCAGCCTCAGCAGTTAATTCAATCTGTTCCTCTGTGGCTTCACCCTCTTGTAGCTGTAAGTCGAAGAAAATCTCGAAGTCAGGAGAATACCACTTCTCGGAGTTCAACCATGGTTTAGGGAAGCCGCAAAATGGGAAGCCTTCCCCTCTCCCGGACAAAACACTCGTTCGGAGTTCCCTGAATTGGCCTATGCACAAGCTCATAGTGCTTTCCACTTTGCTTTGCTCTGGTTCTTCCGGCCATTTCTTTCCCTTTCCTCACCCAGTTCTCTTTGGTGGGTGTATAGCCCAAGCCAATGGCATGAGGGTTATGTGGCAAGTCGGTCAATACAGCGACGCCTTTTCGGCCATTTCTGCCTAATCCCATTCCGGGCCTGTACTGCAACTTATTCATGAAGTACACAGATTGGGCACTGACATAGAAGCCCTCATCAACAGCCAGGATATTCTGCACTACCCGGGCCTCAACCAAGGTAAACCCCGAAATAAAAACATCTTTCTTGCCGTGTACAATCTCCAACACAGGTGTAATAACCTCCAGCGGAGGATGTATAGAAGAATTCCCAAAGACTATGGCCACCCCTTTCCCATGGGGGTACTTCAACATTTGGTGGAGGGTGGAAGAGACAGCTCATACTTGGTGTAGCCAGGGTCGCCCAAGCAATAAGTTAAAAGTGGCTGGAACATCCAGGACATGAAACTCAATATCCTGTTGCACGGGTCCAACCTACACTCTGATCTACACTGTCTCCATCACCTCTCTGCTTGTGTTGTCATAAGCCCGGATCACCTGGGCTGTAGGCACAAAATCGGCTGGTTTTAGGCCAATAGCATAAGTCGTGCGGCATGGACAAAAATTAATTGCTGACCCGGTATCGACTAGTACAAATGGCACCCACTTTTTCCAGTACTCTACATATATGTATAGAGGCTTGTTGTGTACAGAGCCTTCTGGCGGTAATTCCTTATCGAAAAAGGTCAAAGTTGGTGTAGCACCTCCTGGGAAGACTAATCCCATCAGTTGTTCCGGGGTGGTGTCGATGGACAACTATGCTTTATCCATCGCCGACAGTACAGCTTGCCTGTGCACGCGTGAAGCCATAAGCAACCCCCAGATAGATATGCCTGCTTGAATCTTGTTCAATTGCTTCAGCACAGCCACTTCCTCTAATAGTTTTTCCCTCTGTTTCTCTACCGCTTTGTCCTTCCTAGACCCCTCGGGTTGGTCCAGATGCGGGGGTTTGAAATATCGGCCACTTCTTATCATGTGGTCGACTTCTTCTACATACCAAGTATTGTCAGGAAGGCCTTCACCCTAATCCTCATCGATGTGGGCAAGATGCAGATCATCATTTTTCCACCACATACCTCCGGCAACCGACAAACAATTGTCCAGTCCAGTCTAAGTGTTCCCTTAGCAGTAACATTTCCCATGCGGTGTTGAGCTATTCCAGCTTTCTGATCACTTTCACTCATCTCCTGCCCAAACTGCTCCAACGCGGCTTCTTGTTCAGTATGTATAGCACTAACCATGCCCAGTTCCTAAGCCACTTATTCTGCACCGATGTTCTCCAGCAGTTTACCCTATCTATTGATCGTTTCGGCCATTGCTGCAGTTTCCACTTTCTGTTGTTCTAGCTTCGGTTGAACTCCCTCATCTATATCGGGCTCATCACTTAGCCACCCTGAATTATCGATTGACCCGTTCAGATCGAACCAGTTAATGTGCACGTCCCCTTGATCATGTTCAACAAAGAACTGTAAATTGTCTATATCCTTCTCTAGGTCAGCTAGATCATCTAATCCCTGGTTTGGTTCGTCCTCTTGGACTGCACTGACCTCCATCCCAATCGGCAGTACTACCTTCGCCTTTGCTTGATTGATTGGCACAACATAGCTGCTCGGGTCATACATCCCATTAGATAAATCCTCTCAGACTGCACTGACCTCCATCCCAATCGGCAGTACTACCTTCGGCTTTGCTTGATTGATTGGCACAACATAGCTGCTCGGGTCATACATCCCATCAGATAAGTCCTTAAAGCCCTTGGGCAACGGACTGGTGTTCTCTACCAAGGCTGATCTCTCTTTATCTTCTACTGCCACAACCACGGGTTTAGTTTGGATTGTTGACATGTTCATCATGCACAAGTTTGTGCTCTCAGGGATGAACAACGCTGGCTTAGGTAGGTGGGAGGGGGTGATGTATATACTGGGGTCGTAAGGGACGACCAATGTATGGATGAGGTTTATTTGCCAAGGTAGACGTGGTTGGTTATGTGGTGGGAGAGGATTTGTAGTGACATTTGATATTTCAGGAGGTGCTATCACCTTATTATCAATGAGATCTTGAATCTCATGACGCAATCTAAAGCACTGATCAGTATCATGACCATGCTGTCGGTGGAAAGCACAGCATTTAGCCGGGTTGTGTTTCGGAGGGAGAGGATCAGGTAGTGGGCGTTATTCTAACGGCTTCAGATGCCCTTTTCTGATCAGGACCCCTAAGGCTTTGGATAAGGACATGTAAAGCGGGGTGAAGACCCTCTGGCCTCGGGCCTGATAGCTCGAGGTTTGGGAGGTTGTATTGGATGTGCCGGCAAAGGGGTTCGCAGTCTTGGGTGTGATGGTGACCATGCTCACATCCAAAGGCTGCATAGAGATGCCACCAGTCGTGGCTGTATTGGAGCTACGTGTGAAAGGCCTTTTGAGTTGTTCCTTCTCGTGGTCTATTAGACCCAACTTCATTGCGTCCTCTATTTGCACCCTTACCTCATGGAACTTAGCAAAAGTAGACAAAGGCAAGACTATCATCTTTTGTAGTAATCTCTCTTGCAAGTTACAGACCACCATTCTGATCTGGTCCTTTTTAGACGGCCGGATAGTCATCATAGAGGCGTTGGCTCTCCATTGGGTCACAAAATCCGAGAAACCCTCTTTTGGCTCCTGACGGGTCGCTTCGAGATCACGAGTAGTGACCTCAATCTAAGTATTGTAGGAGTACTACGATATGAAGGCCTCGGCCATTTCCTCCCAGTTTCTCTTCACAGAGTCTTCAAGCTTAGCATACTAGATGGCCTTTATACCCTACAGAGTTCACCCAAAGAGCAACAGCTTCTACAGTCTAGTGAGACCCATTGGTCGCAGGATATTAGAGAATAATCGTAGATGGACCATAGGATCCCCGAAACTATCAAACCGGTCTATATGCGGCATCTTGAATCTATCTGACAAAGTCACTGCTGAATCAGTGTATCCATCCTCAATATCAGGGATTGAATTCACGCCCTGAGCCAATTTAAAAAGCTTTTCTCGCTTGTTGACCTTCAATGCAGTGGGATCAACCTCGGATTCAAACGGTGCCTCAATTTGATAAACTGGTGCCTTAGAGGTCTGAGGTGGGACGGGATCTTCCTGAATGCCCGCATTTTCTTGGACATTGATTGTGACCCCAGGTGTCGGAATTCCCGCTGGGGGTGCAGGGGATACTAAGGCCACTACAGGTTGTGGCTACTGTTGTTGAAGCCTTTCTATTGCCTCTGCTTGGCGGGTTGTGGTCTTAACTTGTCAGGTAAAATCTAGCTGCATGTTCTCAATAGTCTGTTGGAGTTGATGAAGCATATCTTTCATGCTGACTAGAGGACTTTGAACTACCGGAACTAGTGAATACTCTCTGTCTGGAATAGAAGTAGATGATTGGACTTGACTAGGCACAAGCAAAGCAAAAGGTGATTGCTAGATTGGTGAATTCTACCTAATCCTCCTCCGTCTGGTAGCCGGTGGGAGCGAAACAAACACTGGCTATCCCTTAACTAGATCCCCAAATCAACAAATCCTTCTAACTTCGGTCCAGAGTGCTTAGGGGTAACAGAATCGTCTGAAACAATGGTGAAAAACTACCTTGCAAAAAGAAAATAAAGCAAAAAGAAACAAAAATCAGAAATCACACAGCACCTCAGCTCAGACACAGACAACATGCAGTTGCAATCATAAGCTGGAGAACTGTACTCAAACATTGATTTCTGCCCCAAAACTGATACCCAGACTTGCAACTGATACATATATTCTTGCAGAGTTTCACTCCAAAAGCACACATCAAGCAAGTGAGAGTCAAAACACCCCTATGATGGGGTAGGGTTACCCTATCCTAATTTCGTCAGGAGCTAAGGGTTCACTATGTAAAACAAATGGTTTCACACAATTCTTGCATTCGAGTGAGCAACCTGTCCTAGTTTGGAACAGTCTTTATGGTTTCTGATATGCAACTAGGTCGATTGGTCAAAAAGAGTACCTCAGCAAGATTACCTAATATACCTCTCGCACTTAACACCGAGAAGTGAAAGGAGGATCAAACGGTACAGCGGTAGTCCAGATCCAAGGGTTGTGTTCCCATCGTGGCAGAGCCCGCAACCGGTCAGCCTTTTGGTGAGCTTTTCCAAGCAAGCCTCTAGCAAATTGCTCAGGAATAGCAGATGGCAAACACAGTGACTTAGGTGCATTGATGCAAATGTAAATGCAAAGAAACACATAAGTGTAGATAAAGCAACATACCATGAGTTCAAGTCACGTTCTCTAAGTCCCCAGCAAAGTCGCCAAAAACTGTAGCTCGACTTTTTCTGCACCCCGCCTTTTGGAAAGTTTGAAAGAAAGCCCAACAGTTCGGACTCCGGCGGTTCTGAATCTAGTCTCACAAGTACAATGTGAAACTGATAAACACCAAAGAGTCCAAATCCTGCAAATCATTTTCGAAAATCAATTTTAAATCAAATAATATCAAAATTGGACTACTTTCCCAGATACAGAGTCTCCACCTAAATATTTTTTATTTTGGAAAAATTTAGGAAACCCTGACTCATGCTGAAGGTCATGTGTCCGTTATCACAAAAGTTGCCTTGGTTCAGGAACTTGGGTATGAATGGGGAAGGTCATGAATTGAGCACCCCTGCTCGCCCGATCAAAGATCTGCCTCTACTAACCATGATATGATTTTTTATAAACGTTATGTGTTCTTATTCCAATTATTAAACTAGCCTTACTATGTGATGTGCACAAGAAAGTATAGACTAATTTGCTCAATTTGGAACAATTCAACTCATGTTAGTTTTGCGAAAATGGTTTGAATTTTCCACCTCAAGTGGGCTTAAAGATGTGGTTTTGCCACCAAACATAGTAGGCTTAAAACATGATTTGCCACTCAACAAAGTGGGCTTAAAACGTACATTTGTTGCATCGTTCCAATTCAAACAACAAGCCTTCATCCACAGGCATTCATGTAGTTTAGCATTTAAGCACATAGCCTCATGGCAAGCATGCCAATCATGACAACATTCACACATATGCAAGAATGCTAAAACATAAAAACTTACCAAGTACTCCAAGCCAAAACAAAAACTAGTTAGAAAGATGCATGATCCTAACTATGTTAAGATACCGAATGCAACACGTGCAATAATGCATTTAATAGGCTCGGCTACTAATACGACATATGAAGCAATTTCAACTACATGTGATTTAAACATGTATTCAACTAAGATATTAAAATTTGTGATGCAGTTTGAATGATGCGCCGAGCCTCGGTGCATGCAAGACAAGATGAATGGATGCAAGCATGCGATATGCTAATTGAAATATGATCCCTAATCTAACCCTCGAAAGTGATTAAATAAAAGGGAGAAAGACGTGGGGTTGAAAAACATACACACACGCACGCATACTTATTACAACATTACGCCCTCGCGAAGGAGGGTCCGAATGAATAAGCTAAGCTAACTTAATCTAAGCTAAGCAAATCTAAGCTAAGCTAATTAAACTAATTAGACTAATTATTACAGATCAAATGAATAAATAGCAAACTAATTACTAATTATTAAAACACTTTAATCAACTAGTAAACTAATTAATTAAAACAAATGCACACTAACTAAGCATGCAAGGCATTAAACTATGCTACCACTACTCCACCTCGAGAAGTGGAAGATGCATGCACTCGGTTTTCGTCCCGAAAATTCCTCTGTTTTGCTCTCGAAAGACTCTATTTGCAAGGTTGTGCATAGTTTAGTACCTTTCTACTCCAACTTACCAAATCTTTGCTAAGAGTTACACCAATGGCCTGCCGACCATCTACTGGCCGGAAATGAAGCCTTGCCAGCCATTAATGAGGTACTGCCAAGCCATTGATGCTTTGGGTCACCATACTATTGAAGCAAAGAGCAATTCTAGACACAAATCCAAGCTAAAACCACTTGCTAGAGCTCAAATCAAGCCTCAAGGAATCTCAGCTCAAAGAGAAGTAACTTTGATCAAGGTAGTGTATATAAAAGTGTAAAGAAAATAAGCTTCAAGGCACAAAATTGTAAGAGAGAGAGAGAGAGAGACAGAGAGAGTGAGAGAGAGAGAGAGAGAAATTTTTTGTCTTCAAATTTTCCAACCCTCCCACATGCAAGAGAGGGGTCCTATATATAGAAAATACAAAATTTCGTCACAAAGATCCAGCCATACACGTGTTGGAAGATGCATGAACCTGTGCAAATAGCTGGCACAAAATATCACAAAATACCTACAGGAAACACAGATGATGGCTGGCAAGGCTTCACTGATGGCTGGCAGGGCACATCAATGGCCGACAGGCCAAAAGCCATGGCATGTAGCCTTCAAGGATAGCCGACAGGCCATCAACAACTTCATTCTGAAAAGACCTAAGCATGGTCCAAAGATGAGACAAAATGGATGCAGGGTTTGGAAACCTCAAACCTGTGGCGTTCTGCCGTGGACTTTGAGCGTTTGGTGAGCAATCAGACTCGCCATCGGATGTACCTACAAGAACATCCAAGTCTTAATGGGCTGTCAAAAATGGGATGTCTACACTTTTGAGCTGGATAAGTGTGGGCACCCCATTTTTGACCGCCCTTAAGACTTGGGCGCTACTGATGGTTTACTTGGTGGTGAAAGATGTGCAGGGCAAAGGTTCGATTTCTTCGGCAAAGAGAGAGACAATTCCCAACCTCACACCCCTTTTTTGGACCAAAATTATTTTAACTAAATGATTTTGAGACCTTAAAACCCTCTCTTTCAAAATATCTTTGAAAAAGTTCCTACGATGTTCCGACGCTCGCATTTTGTTTAATGTTGCACTTTTCGGTAAACCGAGCGAGGGCAAAGTAGAAATAAATGGAAGAGAGATGAAATATTTTGAAAAATCTTTCAAAATACCTTATTTAGGGGTTTAGAGTTGAAGAAAAGAGGAGAGAACAGAAGAAAACAAGTTTGGAAGAAGTTCGGCATGAATCCCGGTAGGATCGAAGCTGAGCAATCTTCACTCAAATAAGCGTAACTTTTTGCACACTTTGAATTTTGATGTGAGGATGCCACCATTGGAAAGAAGACTTACAAGGATTCAATTTAGTCTCAAGAATGATCTACAAAGGAGTCCATATGAAGGAGATATTCCCCCAAAAAAGCAGATTTTTCTGTCCAACCAGAGATGGAAGTTTATGACCATGAATGGGATTTTTTGGCCAGGTGCCAGCCATGAATGGCCAATGCTGGCCCCCTACCGTCCATAGGTGCCCCCATGCTGGCCAACAATGATAAAGTGCCAGCCAACAGTGATAAAGTGCCGGCCATTGATGGCAGAAAGCAGTTTTGGGCAGATATTTTTGTTGCAGCTGGCACAGCTGTCTCTCTTGAGATATTTTTAACCAAAAGCTTGTATTTTGCTATATATTGAAGCCTTATATCTCATATTGAAGGGTTAGAACATTTGGAAGAGTTTTGGGAGCCTCTCTCTCTACACCTCTCTCTCTCTCTACATTTCTCCCTCTCAAGAACCTTTGTGCATAAGAGCTTACAAGTGTAGATACACTTCTCTTTTGCACACACATCCTTGATCAAACTTGACCACCATTGGGCTAAGATCCCTTGGAACCTATTTTGAGCTCCAAAAGGTGGTTTTGGCTCAAGAAAAGTAGCTATTCTTGTGCTGTGCTTCAAGGGTGAGCATCTCCCTCTTTTAAGCTTATTTTTGTACACAATCTTGGCCACCTTTGCATGCTGATTTTGGCCTAGTTGTCAACTACAAAAACCTCTATTTTCAAGTGTTTAAAATGGTGGTTTAGGCCTATTTTGTGTTAAGGGGTTGTATCTCCCTTTTGTTCCTTGGCTTGTATAGCTTTTTGTGCTATCTTTCAAGGCTTTCAAACCATCTCTTTTTGGCCCTTTAACCGCTAAATTCCAGAGGAATTTCCATGGTGGAAAGGTGGTTTTGAGGTCCCAAATAGGAGGGGTGGTCCCCTCTCCTCTTGTCTTGCTTGCTTGTCTTATTGGCTTAGCAAATGAGCATGTGATTCTACTTCTTTGTGGCTTTGTTCAAGCACATTTTTGTGACTTTTTAGATATGCTCTAACTCTGTTTGTGACTGGCTTGGCCACTTCTTGCATGATTCTTACACTTGTACTGTAAATCTTGCTTACTAGCTTAACATACTTAATGTTTTAGCCTATTAATCTAGCATGTGTATGCTCTACTCCAGCATGTTTTTGGCTTTGATTTAGCATGCTTTAGGACTATTTTGAGTGGTCTTGGCCTTTTGAGGCTTGCTTTGTATAGATATAGTAGAGTTGGCCTTTACTAGCTTTGTGATTTAAGGCTTGTAGCATGCTTTGCTTGGGTTGTTTGCATGCCATAGCATCATTTTGCATGTAATTTCAGAGCAAATACCTCTGTCACACTCTCACATATATCACTCTTTCATTGCTTTTGAGAGTTGTGCTTTGATGCCTTGCTTGTGAGCCAATTTGTGTGCATGCTTGTCTAGTCTTTTGAGCTTCAATTCCAGCATGTTTTAGTCATTGTTTTGGCATGTTTAAGCTCTGTCCAGAGCTGGTTTGGTCCTTTGTTCTTGATATTGCATGGTTCTAGTGTAATGCATTTTACTAGCTTTGGTGCTTTTGGCCTTTTAGCATGCCTTGCATGCATTGCTTGCATGATTTAGTGTCTTTCTCATGCCATATCAGCACTGAATTTCTACAATCTTCCTCCATGCTTCACTCTTTCATTTACTTTGAAAGTAGTCTTAAGCCCTTTGTTGGCTTAAGCATGGAATTGAGGCTCTCATGTCTAATGGTTTTAACCTTCTCTTGAGGGTTTTTACTGACCAACAGCATGAGGCTTCTTTCATGTTTAAGGTGCTTGTGGCTTAGGCCATCTTTCCAATTAGAGGACTTTTCACATTGGACTTAATAGGCTAACAAATGACTTGGTAATGTAAAATGTGTAAACAAGAATTGAGCTAAGTAAAACATGTCAAGATAAACATGTATTATGTTGCATTGTATTGTGTTCAATCAGACGTTATATTGAACACAAGGTGGATTGGTCCATTTCATACTCAAAGTGATGAAAATGAGCCAATCCCCTTTGTCTCCATTGCCTTTGATCACCCTTGATAAGGTAGTGGTTTTAATGTCTTGTTTGTTGTGCATTTATTGAAATGTGTGCAAGTTAGATCTTTGGCCATCATGCATTCCAAATGCTTGACTGATGGTTTTGGATCCAATAGTGCCTCTCCCTTGATGTTTTGAGATGATAAGGAGGGGCATGGTACACACATACCCTTGGGAGACCCTTCCTTTTCTCTGTTTTGTGCTCTGTTGCAGAATGCTGTCACAGCACACCAATGGCTAGCACCCTTCCATCCTTGGCCGGCAGAGGCCCACTCTTGGCCGGCATGTGGCCGACAGCCACCTTTCATGGCTGGCAGGCCACTAGTGCACTCCCAGCTTTTGTTTGGTAAGTTTCAGCAGCTAGTTCTTGAAGACACCCTGTAGACAAAGCCTCAAGAGCGCAAATCGGAGAGCTTTTCGAGGCGAGAAACCAAATGCGAGCATGCATGTTCAACTTCTTCAACTTGCTGGGGCAACATAGTTTAAAGCTTTACTTGTTAGTTAACTGGAATTTGTGTATTTAATTAATTTGTTAATTAACTAAGTGTTGTAATAATTAGTAATTAGTTTGCTAATTATTCGTTTAATTTGTAATAATTAGTCTAATTAGTTTAATTAGATTAGTTGGTTAGTGTAGACGCGCACGAACCCATTTTTGACCGTCCTCAAGACTTGGACGTCACCATTGGAACACTTGGTGATTATCCATGTTTGTGTTCGTTTGGAGTTCCTGGAGGTCTCGGCTACTGCGCCTTGCCTCAGGATCTCCGAACTCGACTGTTTAGTGTCTGGTTTTGCACCAAACACTTGTGTTTTGCCTTGGAGGGGCAGGGAATGCTTTGTGAGGCATCCCCACACACCACCGGCAGTGGCTATAGGCCACCGGCCGGTTTTTGCTGCCATCGGCAATGTATTTTGCCGGTCGGCACCTTTTGTTGCCGGTCGGCACTTTTTTTGCCAAAATGGCATTTTTGGCCAGCCGACTACTGTGCATCTGCTTTTGCAGATATTTTATCACAGCTGTCTTGCTTTTGGCTCCCCTCCCCTCCATATACGTGTATGGAGGGATCTCTCTCTTGGAAGCTTGTCTTGTAAGCTTTACAAGACAAGAAGCTCTATAAGAGAGAGCCTTGTCTCTTGGCTTTAAGGTTAGACACTTGAAAGACTTAGGATATTTTTAGACAACCATTTTTAGGGTTTTGAGTTCTAGGGTTAGAAACCATACACTTTCTATCTCTATATCTCCCTCTTGTGTGTGTTTAAGTGCATTTGTGTCTTACTATTGCACATAAACACATAGTGTTTCACCTTCACTTAGCTACTGAGGTTCTAAGAGGTTGGTTTTGAAGTTTTGGAGCTGTTTTCAAGCCAAGGAGGGCTGTTGGAGCACCATTGTTGAAGGGGTCTTCAAGGGTAAGAAACTAGCCCCTTTATTCCCCAATCTTGCATTGTATTTTTACCTGTCTTAAATTCGTTTTTGAGCTTGGTGTATAATACAAAAAAGTTCTATTTTTTAGCCCTCTTGATTGTTTATTAAGAATGTTTTTTGGTTTGCAAGTTTCGAGACTTTGGTGTTTGGGCTTCTTCACCACTGAAATCTTGAGGGATTTCAGTGGTGGAGATGGTGCCTTGAAGTCTCCAAAAGGAGAGGGCCAACCCCTCTCCTTGTTGTCCTTGAAATGGACCCCTTTTGGCCTCTTGAGAGAGCATCATGTTAGAGTGTGTATTGGTCATGTCTTGGCTGTTTTCCATGCTTATTATGCCATGATATAACCTTGTTGTGTGTTGGTTTTGGTACACCATGCATGCTTAGCATACCTACCATGTAATGCCATGTTGTTGCCTTAATATGCCTTAGGTTGTTAGCTTTTGTTCTAGCATGTTTTAGGCTTAGTCTTGTGAAGGTTTTGTGCTCATTTTGCCATGTTTTAGGTCTGTCCTAGGTTGTTTGGGTCAGATTTGGCATGTTTAATATAGCCCCTTTGCATTTTGGCTTGTTGGCCTTAAGTGCATGAATGTGTAGCATGGCATTCTTGCATTGATTTAGTGGTTTGGAACTATCCACCATGTTATTTCAGACCTTATAGCATGCTTGTATGTTTGCCTTGGATGTTTCCTTAATGCTTTGAAAGCTTGTATAGCATGCTCCATGTTTTGGCACTTGTGCATGCTTTTGAATTCGAGCCACTTAGATGCCATCTAAGAGTCCCTTTTGCATGGTCTAGGACTGTCTTGAACCTATTTTAAGTCCTCTTAGCCTCGTGAGGCTTGGTTGGCTTAGCCATGGTTCAAGTCTCTTTGACTTGCTTCAAGTACTTGGGCCATCTATTGCATGCTTGGTCTATTTTGTTTGCTTGGTTTGACACCATTCTAACATGAGTTTTAATTCTTACCTTGCATGCCATATGCCCATGATTGCCTCATTCAAATGTGCTTAGAAGTAGCCCTTTGAGGCTTGAGCATTTGTGCCTAAGTGTTGGTCCAACTTACTTGCATGTGTGTATGTATGTTTGATTCCAATTCCTTGACTTTTGGCCACTGTTTTGGCCCCTTTTAGAGCTGCCCAAATCATGCTTAAGTCCAATCTTTACATGTTGTTACATGTCTCACACTTCGCATGCTTTGATTACACCGTGTCGTGCATGACCATTAGCTTGTATGCTTGTTCATTGCTTGCTTGCTTGCATTGCCATGTTGCATCCCTAGCTAACATGTCTAGGTTGCATTGAACATGCATGTCTTGTCCCTTGATTTAGTGATAGGGATTGGACCCCTTTGGTTTGTTGGTTTGCATTACACTTAACATCAAAATGTGCACACTTGGTCACTTGGACCATCACACATGGAAATGCGCGATTGATGGTCCGAGAACCAAGGAGTATGTCCCCTTGAGTCACAAACATGATAAGGGACATGATTAGTGCATATATTCCTTGAATTGTGCTGCTATGCTCTGCCTTGTCCTCTGTTGCTGTCAATTGCAGATTCTGCAGGAACACTCTGCCGACCGGCACTCCTATCTCTGCCGATAGCTTCACCAATGGCCGGTAGCTATATATCACTGCCGGTGGTAATCCCACTCGGCCGGTGATGTCTTCCAGTATCCAGAGAAGCAATCCAGAGGTTTTGGCAGCCTCCAGAGGAGTAAAAGAAGGAAAAAAGATGCAGACTAGGCATGGCGGTGCACTTCCGAGCGAGACCCGAGCACGCACTACATCTGGCCCTCCCCCCCCGAGGCGGTTTACTGCTTTTCCTAGCTTAATTAGTTTGTTAGCTAATTAGGCAATTTGTAATATTTAATTAGCTTGCGTAGTTAATTAATTTGTATTATTTATTTGGTCCCTCCGAGCGAGGGCAAATCTGTAATAAGTGTGCGTGAGTGTGTGTATGTCTTCCAACCTCACGTCTTTCTTCCATTTTACTTACCTACTTTTGATGGTTAGTATTAGGACATGTTTACTTTAGCATACCTTATGCTATGCATGCGTGCATCATTCATCAGTATTGCATGCACCAGGCTCGGCGCATCATACTAACTGCATAAGTATTTCAAATCTAACTTGAATACATGCTACTTGTGCATTTTCACATGTCATTTATAGACTAGCCGAGCCTACTCTAATTGCATTCTGTATGTGATGCATTAGGCACTTAACATGAACTAGGATCACGCATGTTTGCTAACTAGTTTATTGTTTTGGCACGGAGTACGATGTAAGTATTTATGCTTTAGCATCTCACATGCGTGTGAATGTTAACATGATAGCATGCTTACCATGTGGCTAGATGCTTACGTGTTAAACTATTTGAATGCCTGTGGGTGAAGGTTGGATTGTTTGAGTTGGAAAAACTCGTTGAAATCCGTATTTTAGCCTACTTGCGAGTAGCAAATTCCAAAATACTTTTTTTTTAAGACAAACAGATATGCAATGCTTATTTCCAAATTAGGCAATCTAGTCTATAGTTGTTTGCTGCACGCATAACATAGTAACGCTAGGCTAATAATTGGTTTAAGAACACATAACGTTTTCAAAAACGGATGTCATGGTTAGTAGAGGCCGATCTTCGGATCGGACGAGAGGGGGTGCTCATAGCTGACCTTCCCCAATCGTACCCTAGCTCCCTAGCCGAGAAACTCTAGTGATGACGGACATGTGGCCTTCGGCATCGAGTCAGGGTTTCCTAAATTCCCCCATAAAAAATATTTAGGTGGCGACTCTGTATCTGGCAAAGCAGTTCATGTTTGGCACTTCTTTTCAAAAATCTGTTTCTCAAAACGATTTGCCGGATTTGGACTCTTTGGTTCAGATTAAGAACCGTGACACAAATCGAGTCCGAACTGTAGTGGGGTCCCTCGCGGACGTGTTACAAACGTCCCGGGCTCCGCACGCAAAAAATGGGGCGTGAAATCCCGTATTATTCATTAGGCTTACTACAGTTCGGACTCAATGTCACGGTTCTGAATCTAATCTTGCAAAGTGTAATACAAGACCGATAAATCACCAAAGAGTCCAAATCCGACAAATCGTTTTGGAAAACTGATTTTATAAAGAAGTTCCAAACATGGACTGCTTTGCCAGATACAGAGTCTCCACCTAAATATTTTTTTTTGGGGAGAATTTAGGAAACCCTGACTCGTGCCTAAGGCCACGTGTCTATCATCACCAAAGTTGCCTCAGCTCGGGAACTTGGGTACGAGAGGGGAAGGTCATGCAATGAGCACCCCCGCTCGCCCGATCAAAGATCGGCCTTTACTAACATGATATCTTGTTTTTGAAAACACATGTGTTCTTATTCTGGTTATTAACCTATAATTACCATGTGATACGCGCAGCACACAAGTATAGACTAGATCGCCTAATTTGGAACAAAACATTGCATATTTGTTTGTTTGAAAATAGTTTGAAATTTGCTACCCCCAAGTAGGCTAAATTTGGGATTTAATGAATTGTTCCAATTCAAGTAATCCAACCTTCACCCATAGGCATTCAGGTAGTTAATCAACTACGCAATTAGCCTCATGGCAAGCATGCTTTCATGGCAATCAATAACACACATGCGGTATGCTAAAGCGTAAACACTCACAGTGTACTCCGAGCCAAAACAAAGAGCTAGTTAGTAATCAATGCATGATCCTAGTTTATGTCAAGATGGCTAATGCAACTAGAAATAGGCTCGGCTATTCTAAAATGGCATGTGAATGCTACACTTGATACATGTATTCAAATTGGAATTGAAATACAATGCAATTAGTATGATGCGCCGAAGCCCGGTGCATGCAAGACAGATGAATGAATGCAAACATGCAAGCATAAGTATGCTAATTGAAATATGCCCTAAAACTAACCACTGAAAGCAGATAAGTAAATGGTAGAAAGACGTGGAGTTGGATGACATTCACATACTCACGCACACTTATTACAAAATTTGCCTTCTCGACGAAGGGTCCGAATGAATACGCTAAACAAGCTACACTAAGCTAATCAACTAATCTAATAATCTAATTGGACTAATTATTACACAACCAAATTGAATAACTAAAGAAATAGCTAAACTAAGCTACTTAATTATTACAACATTTAACTAATTAACAAATTAATCAAATTACAAATTCAAGCTAATTAACACATATAGCTTTAAAATATGCTGCTTTAGCTCTGTTTGAAGATATTGAACATGTATGCTCGTATTCGGTTTCTCGCCCCGAAAAGCTCTACGGTTGCTCTCTTGAGGCTCTGTCTGCAGGGTGTCCTTGAGAACTAGCTGTTGGATTTTACCAAAACAATGCTGAGGAGTGCACCAGTGGCCTGCCGGCCATGAGAAGCTACTGTCGACCCCACTGCCGACCAAGGATGCATTCTGCCGGCCAAGGATGAGGGGGGTGTCGGCCAAGGATGAGAGGCTGCCGACCACTGGTATGCTGTGACACCAAGCTGCAACAGAGCACAAAACAGAGGAAATGGAGGGTCTTCCAAGGATATGTAAGCACTATGCCACCCCATATCACCTCAAAACATCAAGGGAGAGGCATAATCGGATCCAAGACCATCAATCACGCATCTTGATGCATGATGGCCAAAGATCCAACTTGTGCAATTTCAATGTAAAATGAATGCACAAATAAACATATAATACCTAAAACTCTATCATGCGTCATCAAGAGCGTCGATGACCAAGAATTGAGGCACGTTTTATCACTTGAAGTATGAAACGTCCCTCGTTTCTCGTGCTCGGATCAATACTTAATCCAAACAACAATGCAACACAAGCATGGTAAACATGCAATATGACTTAAGCATGCAAACATGCAACTACATGGCATACTCAATGCAATGTAATATGATTAACTTAACAAAGCTAATGATATGCAAACAATGCTAATGCACGCATGCACAATACAATGCTACAAGGATAAATTAGCAATGTTAGGGACATGCATACTCAATGCAAAGCAAAATAAGCATACAAGCAACATGCAAGTGAACACGCTAAATGGACTTAAACCAAAAGGGGTAAACCTCAGTCATGCCCCAAATCAGTGGCCAAAATGTTAAAAAGATAGTATGAAAAGCGTGAAAAAGGCAAGACAAACATGTATGCCAATTAGCTCAAGGATCAAAGCACAAAGATGCGGCTCTTAAGCACACAATTAAAGAGTGACAAGCATGGATATGTGACGCATCATAAGTTCTGAAAACATGCGTGGAATGGTGCCAAACCACCCAAGTAACACAAACAAAGCATGCAAGAAAGCTCAAAGCTTGAAACTAGCAAAGGGACTTAAGCCATGGCCATGCAAAGCAAGCCTCAAAGGGGCAAGGGCATCAAAAACAGGCCCAAGGCAGGTCAAGGTGAGTCTAAAAACATGCTTGAACCTAGCCATTACAAGCTAGAACAAAATGCCAAAAACATGGAGCATGCAAGGCTACAAAAGGGGTATTACACTACACCTATTAAAACCAAACATGGCATGACTTGGACAACATAAAATAGAGTTACATCATGTCAAAATAAGCCCCAAAACCTACTGAGATGGCATCCCAAAGACCTAAGCATAGAGACATGCACAATGATCCATTCATGAGGCATAAAACACCAACTCTTCAAGGCATTGAAAGCATGACAAAGGCAAGTGTATGACCATAAAATATGCACTGATATAACACTTAAAATGATGCCAAAGCATGCAAACATCATAAGTTAAGCATGCAAGCTCCCTTAAAACTCAAGGTTAGTCAAAGCATTTGCTCTATAGCTATACTAGATATGAGTCATATGACCATAGCAGCCCAAAATAGTCCTAGAATAGCCCAAAATATGAATAAAATCATGCTGGAGCATAGCCAAAATATGCTAGAATGATGAACCAAAACAACATGCATACAAGGCTAGTAAGCAAGATTTGCACTACAAATACATGAGCCACTCAAGAGACAATCAAACCAACTTTAGATAGAGTTATGACATGTCAAATGCTGATCAAAAACCCACTGAAATGGGTCCAATACATGCTAGCAAGACATGCTACTTTGATGAGCCACAAATGGGATTACACTACACATACAAGATGCATGCACAAGGTGACCAAACCAGTCATGGATGGAGTTAAGGCAGGTCCTAAAAGTCACAAAAAAGTGCCTTAACTAAACCTTAAAAGTAAAGAGATATATGCTCCTTTGATAGGCCAAAATTCAAGCAAACAAAACAAAAAGAGAGGGGGGTCACCCCCCTCTGATTTGAGGCCTCAAAAACATATGCCTACTACTGAAAATTTACTGGATTTTAGTGGCTAAAAGGCCAAACAAAGATTAACTCAATGGTCTTAAAGCATGGTACAAAACAACGCCAAACAAGGCATACAAGAGGGTAGAACACCCAAAACACCAAAGAGGCCTTAAACAAATATCAAAATGTGCACACTTGGTCACTTGGACCATCACGCATGGAAATGCGCGATTGATGGTCCGAGAACCAAGGAGTATGTCCCCTTGAGTCACAAACATGATAAGGGACATGATTAGTGCATATATGCCTTGAATTGTGCTGCCATGCTCTGCCTTGTCCTCTGTTGCTGTCAATTGCAGATTCTGCAGGAACACTCTGCCGACCGGCACTCCTATCTCTGCCGATAGCTTCACCAATGGCCGGTAGCTATATATCACTGCCGGTGGTAATCCCACTCGGCCGGTGATGTCTTCCAGTATCCAGAGAAGCAATCCAGAGGTTTTGGCAGCCTCCAGAGGAGTAAAAGAAGGAAAACAGAGGCAGACTAGGCATGGCGGTGCACTTCCGAGCAAGACCCGAGCACGCACTACATCTGGCCCTCCCCCCCCCCCCGCCGAGCCGGTTTACTGCTTTTCCTAGCTTAATTAGTTTGTTAGCTAATTAGGCAATTTGTAATATTTAATTAGCTTGCGTAGTTAATTAATTTGTATTATTTATTTGGTCCCTCCGAGCGAGGGCAAATCTGTAATAAGTGTGCGTGAGTGTGTGTATGTCTTCCAACCTCACGTCTTTCTTCCCTTTTACTTACCTACTTTTGATGGTTAGTATTAGGACATGTTTACTTTAGCATACCTTATGCTATGCATGCGTGCATCATTCATCAGTATTGCATGCACCAGGCTCGGCGCATCATACTAACTGCATAAGTATTTCAAATCTAACTTGAATACATGCTACTTGTGCATTTTCACATGTCATTTATAGACTAGCCGAGCCTACTCTAATTGCATTCTGTATGTGATGCATTAGGCACTTAACATGAACTAGGATCACGCATGTTTGCTAACTAGTTTATTGTTTTGGCACGGAGTACGATGTAAGTATTTATGCATTAGCATCTCACATGCGTGTGAATGTTAACATGATAGCATGCTTACCATGTCGCTAGATGCTTATGCGTTAAACTATTTGAATGCCTGTGGGTGAAGGTTGGATTGTTTGAGTTGGAAAAACTCGTTGAAATCCGTATTTTAGCCTACTTGCGAGTAGCAAATTCCAAAATACTATTTTTTAAGACAAACGGATATGCAATGCTTATTTCCAAATTAGGCAATCTAGTCTATACTTGTTTGCTGCGCGCATAACATAGTAACGCTAGGCTAATAATTGGTTTACGAACACATAACGTTTTCAAAAACCGATGTCACGGTTAGTAGAGGCCAATCTTCGGATCGGGCGAGAGGGGGTGCTCATAGCTGACCTTCCCCAATCGTACCCTAGCTCCCGAGCCGAGAAACTCCGGTGATGACGGACATGTGGCCATCGGCACCGAGTCAGGGTTTCCTAAATTCCCCCATAAAAAATATTTAGGTGGCGACTCTGTATCTGGCAAAGCAGTCCATGTTTGGCACTTCTTTTCAAAAATCTGTTTCTCAAAACGATTTGCCGGATTTGGACTCTTTGGTTCAGATTAAGAACCGTGACACAAATCGAGTCCGAACTGTAGCGGGGTCCCTCGTGGACGTGTTACAGTTTCTGGCGACTCTGCTGGGGACTTAGAGAGCTTGACTCGAACTCGTGATATCCTGTTTTGATTTTGTTTATGTGTCTCTTTGCATTGCATGTGCATTGGTGCGCCTAGGAACACAGTGTTTGCCATCTGCCATTCCTGAACGGTTTGCTGGAGGCTTGTCTTGTCAAGGCATGACCATAAGGCTGACCGGTTATGGGCTCTAACAGTATGGGAACACAAACCCCGATTTTACCGGGGCACCTTTTTCGACCATTCGACCCAGTGCATATTCGGATCCATACTGACCATTCTAAGTTAGGACAGGCTGCTTACCCAATGTTAGGTTGTTTGAAAACTGCTGCGTGCATAGTGGAACCCTAGCTCCTGACAAAATAGGACAGGGAAACCCTACCCCAACATAGGGGTGTTTTGGCTCTCTTTACCTGCTATGTGCTTTTAGAATGTTGCTCTACAGGAAAGTACATGTCAGTTTGCAAGTTTGAGTATCAGACTTGAGGACACCAGTATCAGTGTCAGTTATGAGAATCAGTTATCTGCGGGTATCAGGTTCAGTTTTGGGACAGTGATTTCTGGGAACAGTGATCAGCAGTAGAGTACAGTTGTTCAGCTACACCCGTGTTTGATCTGTTTGGACTGAAATGCTGTTTGTTGTCTCTTTCAGTTCAGACAGCTGGTACAGAATAGCTAGTGCTCTCCCTCGCCGAGGCAGGACTTATGATGATGCAGAATTTAGAAGAGATCGTAGTTATGACGGCTGCATTAGAGCAAGGGATCACTCTGCAAAGTGAGGCCAACACTGATGTTTCACATCCACCCAGGTCGCCTGTTGTGCACCCGGTTTGGGCCCCACAACTATACCAGGCTCGCGAGCCTACTACATTCGAGCTAATGGGGATGATAGGTGATCTCCAGAGGCCTGTGGCGGATCTCGCCTATGGAATGTCAGCTTCACCACCAGCCGCACCGTATGCCGGGAGTTTTATACCCCAGGGGCCCCCGCTGTTGGGGCGAATTGTGATTGAACTTTGCCAACCGGAGATGGCCTCCAGCTATGGCAACGATATATCAACATCAACTCAAACCCTCGATCAGGCTGAGGCCAGAGGAAAAGACAAAATGAAGGCAGATGCCGATCCCATTGAACAACTGCTGTGGGCAGTCGAGGCTTTGAAAGCCGGGGGGATGAACAAGCAACAGATATCCGCAGTTGTGGCAAAAACTGTGGAGGATGCTTTCCCCACTCCGCCTGAGGGTAGTTTGAGTCAGTCAGAAAATCAGGATAGGCCCCGTCATGCCAAGACAGTTCCTCCTATTCCCGTCCCTGCACCCGGAAAAGATCAGAAAGCTAAAGTGGCGCCTGCCGACCCTTTTGCTTGTGCGGCTAGTAAGAGCGCTCAGACTCCAAAGTACCTGCCCCGGGGGCGCAGGACCTTTCATGCTCTCTATATGCCTTTGTCCAAGGCACTTTAGATCCTTGCCGAGAGAGGACACCTTAAACCCTTGGAGCCTCGGCCTCTCCCAAAGAATCTCCCCGCTACGCATGATGCTGCTCAGTACTGCACGTACCACCAGCAGACAGGCCATGCTACCGACAATTGCTTCCGCCTCCGTCATGAGGTCCAAGATTTGATTGACAACGAGGTTATCCTCCCGCCCACCTCAGCCAAGTTCGTTACCACCCAGTTATTGGATTTTGAGGATACAGATACTGCAAGTATGTAATCAGAAAGTGAACCACCTGCGGGCGGCATCTGGATGTATTTTGAATGTGGCGTCTGGCACGCATTTTTGAGTGGCTGTGAACGCTAGTTTTGTAAATTCTGGCTTGGGTATCGAGTCAGTCTTTTGTTTTGAGTTTGTCTCTTTGTCTTGAGTCAGTCTTTTTTTTGCTTAAGGGTTCGTCTTGTTGTAGCGAGTCAGTCCTCTTTGTATAGAATACCAGGTGATTCTGGGGTTGTTGTCCCGAACACCGTTTTGTCTTGTAATTACCTGTTTTTGTTTTTGAGTCTGTTTCTGCCGAGGGGCCAGTTACACCAACAAATCTGAATGAAACAGCTGTTGCTATCTCACTTTCATGCTTATTTTCAGTATAAGTGCCAGAGAATTTGAATGGGCCAACAGTACATCTCGTCTACTCTCCTACGCGCCAAACTCATTGCATTAACCTAAGTTTTTCGAAAAACCCTTTTGAACACTGCGGTGATAAAAACGAAGAGGAAGGAATTCCTCGAGTTTTGTAAAATTTTGATCATTTTGAGAGAAAGAGAAGCATGCTAAGCTCTTAATGAATGAAATCATGCTTGTCGGCGTGAGTACTGAGAAGGATCCTGGCTTGATCCAGATTGGTTCCACACTATCTTCGGCACGAGCGATTTGTCGCTTTCTTAAAAACTTTCAAAAACAAATGTTTTGCGCGACCCTGCGAAGACCTGTGTGGAATCGCTCTTGAGATTGTGCAGCTTAGGATCGCTCTCAGCCTCAAGATTCAACCCGTTCGTTTTCAAACCTTGAACCCGTTCAGAAAGTTCAACGGTCAAATGTCATGCAAGGCCCGTGTGGCCAGTTTTGAAGCAGTCCTCGAGCAAGAGGCACCGAAAGCCAATCAAGAAGGATCAGATCTCACTAGAAGAAACTCGTGGAGCAACCATGATGGATTCTTCTGCAAATCATTGCAACAGCCGTTCTCCTAGATACAGAGAGGCTTCAACTTCAAAAACCATTTGGCATGGACTTGTTACACTTTTACCCTTTGAGAGGCTCGCTGGGCCGAAAACCCGGAAGGGCGACCCAGGCAAAAGTTAGAGCAAAAAAAAAGAAAAAAAACAAAAAAAAGAGAGCAAAAAGCAAAAAATACAAAAATGAAAAGAAAAGAAAAGAAAAATACGAAAAAGAAAAGAGAATGAAAAGATACAAAAAGATACAAAAAATCAAAAAAAAGAGAAATGAAAAGAAGCTCGCAAGGTCGAAAACGCGCATCGGGCGCCTTGGCAAAAGTTAGAGCCTGAAAAGTGAAGGTTAAAATACCCGAGTGTACCTTAACCGGAACTTCGTAAGGCTTGATTCCCATGTTTGGGATACGTAGGCAACTTCATCATGAAGTCCAGCGCCCAACGCTTTCATAGCGTCTCAGTCCATACAATGGTTTCGATTTCATCCCAAAGTCCAGTCGCCAACGCTTCCAAGGTGACTGTGTCCATATATTTGTTATAACCGTCTTCGTCATCTCTGTGTCCAAGTGTTTGACCACCGCCAATGAAGACTGTTTGCGGACTGCTGCGGCACCGTCCAAACAAGGGGCAACTTTCCGTTGCCACAAGTCGTCGTGAGCCGCCATTCAAACCAGGGGCAACTTTCCGTTGCCGTGCAGCGTTCTTTAAGCCAGGGGCAATTTTCCATTGCCTCCTACCCAAGGTTGCGCATCTCGAAGAGTAAGTTCCATGCTCGTTGAGCATCAGCCGTTGGCAAAAATAGTTTTTGAAAATTTTTACTAAGGTTGACTATTTTCTTGAAAACTATTTCGTTTTCCAAAACTGGACCATTGTCTTGGACCTAAAAGGGAAAATTTTCAGTGCTTTCAACCTAACTTGCATGGTCTTCAAATCAAAAATCGAACAAGTTCGTTGATCTAACTCTCATTTTGATCAAAACTGTTTTAGTAGAAAGTAAAAACAAAAAATGGTTAAAATGATGAACTAGGGGCACAGTTGAGTCAGGCGTTCTGTCTTTCCCCCGTCATCGACGTACTTGCCAGAAGGGCACTCTACCCACCAGAAGAAATAGCCGTGAGCTAACGGCATTGGGCATGAACCCGCAACTTCCTATTCACTCATTAACCACCTTGGGGAGGGACGAAAAATGAGAGAATAAAGAATAGAGAGGTGTAAGTTGAGAGGAAAAGCGAGCCAAAGGGTTTTGAGAGAAAAACCGAGCTTGAGTGCTAGAGTGATGTGAGAATCACAAATCAGAAAGGGTGGGAAGCGATACCCAGAGAAACTGGCTCCTCGTGATCAGAGGTCCCCCGTCTTCGTTAACGCGTCTGTATGTCGTGTCGTTTGTTTTGTTTACCTCAACCGTTGTTTTACGTTTTTTCCGAGCGTGCCTCGTTATGTTTAGGTCGTGTACCTTTGTCGAGTCCTTCCTGCTGTGTTCGGTTGTAGGCTCGATACCCCGGTTGAAAATCCTTTTTTCATTTCAAAAATCGTTTTTGGAGCATTCTCTACATTTGGACGAACCGAAAGAAGGAACGGAAAATTTGGGGCATCCGAGCATGTTTCAACCCTAGCCGGCTTCACCTTTGAAGGCCGTCTTGTCAGATTGGGTTGTTTTGTTTAAAGTTTGCTGAGTGCAGAATGAACCAAGTGTTGGGTTATGGGCCGTATGCAGATTAATCCCCAGTAGAGCAAGGGCTGTGTATCCAGAATCAGGCAGTGGGTTGCTTGGGTTATTTTGCTGTCAGCTGTTTAGTTATCTGATTATTACAGTGCAAGTGTTCAATTTTCAGACAACCAATCAATTTCATTTACATTGAGGTGTAATATGGTGTGATGCGATGTAAAAGTATGAAATGTAAAGATACACTGACGTAACACTTTTTAAGATAAAAAGTTTGTTCATTTCATAATCTTCTAAGTACACAAGTTTTGGAAACAAAAATCTGCCCGCGGCAGTACAAAGTATCCTGACTACCAACAAAAGGGAAAAGTACAAAAGAAAAAGAAAAATAACAAAAAGCTGTATCCGTATCCAGCGATTCCGAAGGCTATCAGTTTGTCCTGGTCCTCTTCCTGGACGAAGGTCCAGGAGCATCATCAGCATCGTCGTCAGAGCCCGAGCTAGTGCCGCCTCCGATGACTCCGCCTCCGACTCTGCCTCCGCCTCTGACCCGTCATCATCATCAGGGACGGGAGCCCGTGAACTGCTCCCGGCATAAATGCGCCCCGCCTTAGAGCGGGGGAATACTCGGCCCTCCTCATCTCCCCCTCGGGCGGGGACGGAAGGTCCAGCCGGAGCACCTCCTACCCCGGGAATCTGGAAAGGAGGCTGAAAAAGTACACAAAAGGCAAATGCATCAGTATACCGTGGACAGAGTATAGTGCAGAATGCAGTGTACAGTGCAAGAATGCCGTGAGCAGTTTATTAGTGCAGAATGCAGTGTATGCGTACAGTGTGTGAATGCCGCGAGCAGTTTATCAGTGCAGAATGCAGTGTATGAGTACAGTGAGTGAATGCTGTGGACAGTTTATCAGTGCTGAATGCAGTGTATGCAGTGTATCAGACGCTGTGAGATGCAGTGTATCAGGTGTTGTGCCGTGCATCAGATTACGTGAATCAGCTTGTGAGTGATTTGAGGCCACAGTCAGAAAAACATACCGGAATGCTGTAGAGGGCCAGGAGATCAAAGGTCCGCTATAGCATCCCCATCATGGAGGTATTCATCTCCAATGACTGCCGGGTGTACGCAGAAGAAGCCTGCAAAAGTATCAGATGCATCAATATTCTGTGGAATATCAAATAAACTGAAATGAAATGACTGTACAGAAATGCAGTAATACATACCGGAGGTAAGTCAGGGACACCGACAAACTCGTGATCAGCTGGCGGAGGGGCGAAGGGGATCTGATAGGTCGCCCCGCCCTGCCCTCGAAAAGTCAATGAAGCGGGCAGAACAGGCCAACCAGTCCCCCGTCCCCCTTGAACTCCGCCCCTACCACGGACTCGGGCCCTCCTCGAAGCTCTGGCTCCAACTCCTGCTCCCGCCCTCGCTGCTGGCGCCATGGGTCTAACTCCCTCAGCTCGACGGCCGCCGCTCAGAGGCCGCATAAGGTACGTCTGCACGTACTCTCGGTAGTCACTGATACCTCTGAAGCGGGTCGCCTCCCAACCGATGGTGTAATTGTCCATATGCTCAGTGGTGAGCCTCTCGGTCTCCCTCATATCCTCGGGAGGGTGAACCGGGACTATCTGCTCAGGTAATCCCAGGGTCTGGCGTAAGAAACGCTCACCCAGGTACCAAGCCCGACAGACCGGGCCCTCCAACAAGATCCAAAAACGCGAGGTCTCATCGGCACCGGCAAACCGATCCCGCGTCACGGCTGGCAAAGGAGCCTAACGCTGCCAGGTGATCTGAAAATGCAATACAGTTTGTTATCTACTGTTATTGAAATATGTAGTGGAAAGGCGAAGCTTAAATGAACTGCGGGTAAAACATACCTCCGCGGGGGTGATCGTATCAAAGAAGCGACGGAAGAAGCTGAAAGTCTCTCGCGGCCTCCGGGTGCATCTCCCGTCAAAGCGGTGTGAAAAGGGGACGACTAGAGGGGTCTCCGTGACTGGTACGGGTGCGAGCCTAGGAAAGTAGGCGTAAACCCACAACTGCAGAGAAAACATCAAGATGACTATCAGATAAAACAGAATACAGAATAAGGCAGGAATGGTAGAGCCGTGTGTTGTGCAGTGTATTGTGCAGAGTGTGCAGTGTGAGCAGTGTACAGTCAGTGAAAAGTAGAGTGTATGTGTGTGCCGTGTGTACAGTATACAGCGAGTATAAAGCAGACTACAGTGTGTGCAGTGTACAGAGTACAGAAAATATAGAACAGAAATGAAAAGCAGAGAAGAAATGTACCTCCCAAGCCCGCCAGTAGCCTCTGAGCAACTGCCCGCTGCCGCGGGAAGCCGAGCTCATGTACCCATAGAGAGTGGCCAGAGCAGCGCCACCCCAGTCGTAATGCAAGATGCCTCGGACGTCCACCAGTGCGCTGAGTAGCCAGAGAGGCACGGTGTTCGCCCGGTCGGCGAAGATGGTCGTCCTGAATAAGAACATGAGGAAGCCGCGAGCGTACCTCTCCACAGCCTCCGAAGTCATCGGGGCTGCGTCAACGAGGGTGGGTTGGACCCGGAACTGCACCTCGAACCAGGAGTATCGGACGTAGCCTGGGCGAGCGAGGGGTGGCACCTCACCGAGTAGATGGATCTGAGCGGCAGTCCACTCGTCCATGTCAATATCAAAGGGGATCGGATCGCCCCCTACCCCGATGCCTGTGAGCATCGAGAAATCGTAAGGGGTCATCATCATGTCCCCTGCCGCGGAGAAGTGGAACGAATCGGTGGTGTCCCACCACCTCTCCACCAGAGCGGCGAAGAGAGGTCTGCACGTAGTGAGTCGCGAGAGCCCTCTGCAGAAGGCGCCGAAACCCGCCTGGTCCACTATGCGACGGACCGCATCAGGAAGCTCGGCGTACCACTCTCGAGCGCCGGTGTTCCCATACCCGCGGATGGTATGGGAGTCTCCCTGTAAACAGAAAACAACAATTGCAAGGCAATATTCAAAATGCAGTTCTAAGGAGCATATAGATGTAGCATGCGTGCAAGTTTAACAGATACCAGCAAATACCGGGTGTCGGTGTGCTTACAGTGAACTACAACGTGTGATGCGTCAGCGTGTTCGGGTGGTTCAGTACAGTATGGCATGTGTGCAAGTTTAACAGATTCAAGCAGATGTCGGGTGCCGGTGTGTGCAGTGAAATACAGTGTGCGCCGTGTGTTTGGGTGATTCAGGGCTAGTGTAGTGTGTGTGCACATGTGAGTCTCAAACAGATAATTAGTTGCAAGTGCATTTGCAATCAACTACAGTATACAGGGTATTTGGGCTAAAGCAATTAAAGAGTACAACTAGCGGTTGACAATTTTGTATCCTACATTGCAGAAAGTAAAGCTGAGAAAAGGGAATTACCTCGGAAGTGTCGAAGGACAAGTGGGAGGTAGGCTCACGCAGTAGTAGCTCGGGTCGCGCGTACCTCTCGAAACTCTTGAACTGGCGCAGTCCGTCAGGGGGCAGAACCTGGATCGCCGGCCGATAGGTCGCCGGGTCGAACGGGCGCTCGCTCAAGGGTAGGAGCTCGACCCCGGGATCCATCTCGTGATCCGGGGCAGTCTCACCGCGTGGAATGTCATCCGCCATGTCAAGAATGATGAGAAAATAGCCGGAAGGAGGAAAACCGGGCTAGAATACGGAAAGTCAACCGAAAAGTCAACTCCCGGGAAGGCCGAAAATGACCGAAAAGGCCGGGATGTGAAAGGGCACGAAAATCAAGAGGAAAACGAGGGGAACAAACCCCAAAAAGGTGGGAACGGCAAACGAGGCACCGAAACAAAGATTTTTTCGTTTGAAAATGTCCGAAACGCGAAGAAAATCACAAATCCGACAATGAAACGGGCGTAGAACGCGAAGAAACGGAGAAAAGAGGAGAGAGAAACACTCTAGAGAGAGAGGGTGTGAGTTTTCGGCGGAAGAGGAAGTGGGAAATACGGTTTAGAAACCCTATTTTAAAACACCCGAGGTGAAATGTCGAATCTGCCCCGACTCAGGAACTTTTTGCCGGTCGGCAACATTTTGTGCCGGCCGGCAGAAAATTGTGCCGATGGAATTGAATTAGTGCCGATGGACGGCCGGTGATTTACTCTGATGGCCGGTGGACATCCAGTGGTCTCCTACAGTGATTTTGGAGCCTCCTACACCCTTGTTTGAGTTATGTGTGGGGTCCAGAGCCTTTAGTACTCAAAACAGTGCAAAACAGTGTGTTTCCGACGCTCAACCGGCCTCCGTTTTGACCTCGGGTCGTGTCTTCAGTGCGCGGCACTCGAACTCGTGCAAGGTGTATCCTTTCCGTATCCTTTTGGCTTTTATAAAACTCAAAAGTGGCCCCATGTGTATCGCATATCATCGCACTGTTTTGTGCATTTCAAATCAATCGCACTGTTTTGTGCATTTCAAAACCAATCACGCTGTTTAACGCATCGCACTATTTTGTGCATTGCATTTTAATCGCGCTGTTTAGCGCATCGCACTGTTTTGTGCATTTCAAAATCAATCGCACTGTTTTGTGCATTTCAAATCAATCGCACTGTTTTGTGCATTTCAAAACCAATCGCGCTGTTTAGCGCATCGCACTATTTTGTGCATTGCATTTTAATCGCGCTGTTTAGCGCATCGCACTGTTTTGTGCATTTCAAAATCAATCGCACTGTTTTGTGCATTTCAAATCAATCGCACTGTTTTGTGCATTTCAAATCTATCGCACTGTCTTGTGCATTTCAAAATCAATCGCGCTGTTTAGCGTATCGCACTGTCTTGTGCATTTCAAAATCACTCGCGCTGTTTAGCGCATCGCACTGTTTTGTGCATTGCATTTCATTCGCGCTGTTTAGCGCATCGCACTGTTTTGTGCATTGCATTTTAATCGCGCTGTTTAGCGCATCGCACTCTTTTGTGCATTTCAAAATCAATCGCACTGTTTTGTGCATTTCAAACCAACCGCACTGTTTTGTGCATTTCAAATCTATCGCACTGTCTTGTGCATTTCAAAATCACTCGCGCTGTTTAGCGCATCGCACTATTTTGTGCATCGCATTTCAATCGCGCTGTTTAGCGCATCACACTGTTTTGTGCATTTCAAATCAATCGCACTGTTTTGTGCATTTCAAAATCAATCGCGCTGTTTTGTGCAATTCATCACTCGCACTTTCTTGCGCATCGCACTGTTTTGTGCACCTTATTTGCATCTTGCATGCATCCTCTCGCGCTATCTTGCGCACCTCACTTGTACTTGTTAGTACATTGCATTGTTTTGAATACAAACCGGCTTCGCGTAACGTATAAGTCCAATTTTCAAAATTTTGCATTCCGTGTGGCATGCGTGTCACACTTGCATCATTTTGCATCTTATGAGGCATGCGTGTCTCATTTGTTCCATTTTGCATTCCGTGTGGCATGCGTGTCACACTTGCACCATTTTGCATCCTATGAGGCACGCGTGTCTCATTTGTTTCATTTTGCATCCTATGAGGCACGCGTGTCTCATTTGTTTCATTTTGCATCCTATGAGGCACGCGTGTCTCATTTGTATCATTTTACATTCCGTGTGGCACGCGTGTCACACTTGCATACATTTTGCCTACACGGTCTAGGAGACCTTAAATCCTTGGGAGGTGCGAAACCTCCGGTGCATTGATGTGCACAGCTTTTCGTGGCGTATAAATCCAATTGTATCAGTTTACATTCCATGTGGCATGCGTGCTTCATTCTTGCATTGTCATGCATATTGCGTTGGTCTGGCGAGACCTTAAACACGCACGGTCTAGGAGACCTTAAATCCTTGGAAGGTGCGAAACCTTCGGCGCATTGATGTGCACAGTTTGGTTGCATTGCCACGCTTGTCTTAAGCACAGGTGTCCAGACGGTCTAGGAGACCTTAAATCCTTGGGAGGTGCGAAACCTTCAGCACATTGTTGTGTGCAGTCAGCATACATTTTGCATCCCGGTCTAGGAGACCCTAAATCCTCTGAAGGTGCAATTCCTTTGGTGTTTGTCGTGCCCGAACGACTTTCGGTGGTCTGGTAAAGCCACCTGTCTATGTTTGCGGTGAGTTCCTAGAAGACCAACTAGGACGGTGGAAACTAGAGTTCGAACGGCTAATGCCTAGAATGCAAAGGTTCAGGAGGTCCGAGACTAAAGTCTGGTTTAAATACCCAGGGGTGTATCCTCGGCTTGAAATCTGTATAGAAGCCCCATAGATTGAGGCAGCATGTTGGTGCCTCAGTTCTGGATACTGAACCAACCTAGTATATCGCCTTGTTGGTAAGATAGGGAAAGTTGCAATCATAGTCGTTGCATCATAGTGCATTGTCATGCATTTCCATTGTAGCTTGCATGCATCCATTGCATTTTCCCCAGTAGATCGCATCATACTGCATTGTCATGCATTTTGTAAATATCCATTTCCATTGCATATTTGTAGATATTGCATTATAGTTTGCATGCATTCATTGCATCACCTCCACCTATGGCTCGCGCCTTTCCATGATTGAGCTTGGTTTGGTATGTGCCCATACTTCTCGTGTCAAAGCATAGTTCAGTAGACCGTTCTATGTTAGACGTGGCTCGTATGCGTACATGCCTTTTTTAGGCAAGATTTGGTTTGGCCCGCGTGCCATTTCCATTGCATTTTAGATTGCACGCATTCATTGCATCACACCTTCCATCTATGGCTTGCGCCTTTCCATGTTGAGCTTGGTTTGGTATGTGCCCTTACTTTTCACGTTAAAACACAGTTCTGCATGTGTACGCGCCTATTCCACGCTAGTATGTTGGTTTGAGGGTTGCGGCACCTTTTCTGTGTTAGACATGGCTCGTATGCGTACATGCCTTTCCTAGGCAAGATTTGGTTTGGCCCGCGTGCCATATCCGTTGCATTTTAGATCGCGTGCATTCATTGCATCACACCTTCCATCTATGGCTTGCGCCTTTCCATGTTGAGCTTGGTCTGGTATGTGCCCATACTTCTCGTGTCGAAACATAGTTCAGTGGACCGTTCTATGTTAGACGTGGCTTGTATGCGTACATGCCTTTCCTAGGCAAGATTTGGTTTGGCCCGCGTGCCATATCCATTTCATCTCCCCAGCATATCCATATATATATATATATATATATATATTACATTGTAGTGTAATTTTTGCATCCGGCATTAGGATCATTGTCCTTTCCCCAGCGGGTTGTTTCCCCACTTATGTCAATCTCCCCCCCAATACTTGTTCTTGTGTCTGTCTACAATGCTCATAGTTCAGTTGACCGTTCTATGGTAGACAGACTTGTTACCTCCATCAATCTATTTGACATAGGTGTGGTCTCGAACCACTCGTGATTGGATCGTGATTCAATTGCTTTGCATATAGTTTGCATTGTTTCAATTCCATTGCATCTTCATTTGCATGGTTTATACATTGTTTTGTATATATTGCATATCATTTTGCATCCATTCTTGCATTGTCATGCATGTTGCTAACAATATTGTATCTGTTAAGTTTGTTTTCTTTTCAGGCACGATATTGTATGTACGGTTCATTTGAGGCTGGTGCAACCAGACGAGCCACACAGGTATTGTATCCTCCGAGCGAGATGTATTGAGAATTGCATAATTCTCTTACATCCTTTCTGCATTGTAGTGTAGTTCGGTGTACGCTAGCTTAAAATTGTCGCATGTGTGCTTCGTTACAGCTTTCTTTGCATGATCATAAGTTATGTCCGGCTCTATGCATTGTCTTGCATTTTGCCCCTGCCTTCGGGCGCATATCTTGTTTGTCTTGCATGTTTGTCTGAGTCTTCGGCCTTGTCAAAAATGGGTCGTCTCTGGGCTTTGACATTCACTCCCGTCATTGTTATGACTTTCGAGTTTTGTCAAAGAGGGGCAACTGTAGACACCCCATTTTTGACCGTCCTCAAGACTTGGACGTCACCATTGGAACATGGTGATTATCCATGTTTGTGTTCGTTTGGAGTTCCCGGAGGTCTCGGCTACGCGCCTTGCCTCAGGATCTCCGAACTCGACTGTTTAGTGTCTGGCTTTCCACCAAACACTTGTGTTTTGCCTTGGAGGGGCAGGGAATGCTTTGTGAGGCATCCCCACACACCACCGGTAGTGGCTAGAGGCCACCGGCCGATTTTTGCTGCCATCGGCAATGTATTTTGCCGGTCAGCACCTTTTGTTGTCGGTCGGCACTTTTTTTGCCAAAATGGCATTTTTGGCCGGCTGACTACTGTGCATCTGCTTTTGCAGATATTTTATCACAGCTGTCTTGCTTTTGGCTCCCCTCCCCTCCATACACGTGTATGGAGGGATCTCTCTCTTGGAAGCTTGTCTTGTAAGCTTTACAAGACAAGAAGCTCTATAAGAGAGAGCCTTGTCTCTTGGCTTTAAGGTTAGACACTTGAGAGACTTAGGATATTTTTAGACAGCCATTTTTAGGGTTTTGAGTTCTAGGGTTAGAAACCATACACTTTCTATCTCTATATCTCCCTCTTGTTTGTGTTTAAGTGCATTTGTGTCTTACTATTGCACATA
This sequence comes from Camellia sinensis, assembly GCF_055761805.1. Lineage (NCBI taxonomy): Eukaryota > Viridiplantae > Streptophyta > Magnoliopsida > Ericales > Theaceae > Camellia > Camellia sinensis. Next base: position 104,475,643 of record NC_138972.1, read on the forward strand.
AACACATAGTGTTTCACCTTCACTTAGCTACTGAGGTTCTAAGAGGTTGGTTTTGAAGTTTTGGAGCTGTTTTCAAGCCAAGGAGGGCTGTTGGAGCACCATTGTTGAAGGGGTCTTCAAGGGTAAGAAACTAGCCCCTTTATTCCCCAATCTTGCATTGTATTTTTACCTGTCTTAAATTCGTTTTTGAGCTTGGTGTATAATACAAAAAAGTTCTATTTTTTAGCCCTCTTGATTGTTTATTAAGAGTGTTTTTTGGTTTGCAAGTTTCGAGACTTTGGTGTTTGGGCTTCTTCACCACTGAAATCTTGAGGGATTTCAGTGGTGGAGATGGTGCCTTGAAGTCTCCAAAAGGAGAGGGCCAACCCCTCTCCTTGTTGTCCTTGAAATGGACCCCTTTTGGCCTCTTGAGAGAGCATCATGTTAGAGTGTGTATTGGTCATGTCTTGGCTGTTTTCCATGCTTATTATGCCATGATATAACCTTGTTGTGTATTGGTTTTGGTACACCATGCATGCTTAGCATACCTACCATGTAATGCCATGTTGTTGCCTTAATATGCCTTAGGTTGTTAGCTTTTGTTCTAGCATGTTTTAGGCTTAGTCTTGTGAAGGTTTTGTGCTCATTTTGCCATGTTTTAGGTCTGTCCTAGGTTGTTTTGGTCAGATTTGGCATGTTTAATATAGCCCCTTTGCATTTTGGCTTGTTGGCCTTAAGTGCATGAATGTGTAGCATGGCATTCTTGCATTGATTTAGTGGTTTGGAACTATCCACCATGTTATTTCAGACCTTATAGCATGCTTGTATGTTTGCCTTGGATGTTTCCTTAATGCTTTGAAAGCTTGTATAGCATGCTCCATGTTTTGGCACTTGTGCATGCTTTTGAATTCGAGCCACTTAGATGCCATCTAAGAGTCCCTTTTGCATGGTCTAGGACTGTCTTGAACCTATTTTAAGTCCTCTTAGCCTCGTGAGGCTTGGTTGGCTTAGCCATGGTTCAAGTCTCTTTGACTTGCTTCAAGTACTTGGGCCATCTATTGCATGCTTGGTCTATTTTGTTTGCTTGGTTTGACACCATTCTAACATGAGTTTTAATGCTTACCTTGCATGCCATATGCCCATGATTGCCTCATTCAAATGTGCTTAGAAGTAGCCCTTTGAGGCTTGAGCATTTGTGCCTAAGTGTTGGTCCAACTTACTTGCATGTGTGTATGTATGTTTGATTCCAATTCCTTGACTTTTGGCCACTGTTTTGGCCCCTTTTAGAGCTGCCCAAATCATGCTTAAGTCCAATCTTTACATGTTGTTACATGTCTCACACTTCGCATGCTTTGATTACACCGTGTCGTGCATGACCATTAGCTTGTATGCTTGTTCATTGCTTGCTTGCTTGCATTGCCATGTTGCATCCCTAGCTAACATGCCTAGGTTGCATTGAACATGCATGTCTTGTCCCTTGATTTAGTGATAGGGATTGGACCCCTTTGGTTTGTTGGTTTGCATTACACTTAACATCAAAATGTGCACACTTGGTCACTTGGACCATCACACATGGAAATGCGCGATTGATGGTCCGAGAACCAAGGAGTATGTCCCCTTCACAAACATGATAAGGGACATGATTAGTGCATATATTCCTTGAATTGTGCTGCTATGCTCTGCCTTGTCCTCTGTTGCTGTCAATTGCAGATTCTGCAAGAACACTCTGCCGACCGGCACTCCTATCTCTGCCGATAGCTTCACCAATGGCCGGTAGCTATATATCACTGCCGGTGGTAATCCCACTCGGCCGGTGATGTCTTCCAGTATCCAGAGAAGCAATCCAGAGGTTTTGGCAGCCTCCAGAGGAGTAAAAGAAGGAAAAAAGAGGCAGACTAGGCATGGCGGTGCACTTCCGAGCAAGACCCGAGCCCGCACTACATCTGGCCGTCCCCCCCCGAGGCGGTTTACTGCTTTTCCTAGCTTAATTAGTTTGTTAGCTAATTAGGCAATTTGTAATATTTAATTAGCTTGCGTAGTTAATTAATTTGTATTATTTATTTGGTCCCTCCGAGCGAGGGCAAATCTGTAATAAGTGTGCGTGAGTGTGTGTATGTCTTCCAACCTCACGTCTTTCTTCCATTTTACTTACCTACTTTTGATGGTTAGTATTAGGACATGTTTACTTTAGCATACCTTATGCTATGCATGCGTGCATCATTCATCAGTATTGCATGCACCAGGCTCGGCGTATCATACTAACTGCATAAGTATTTCAAATCTAACTTGAATACATGCTACTTGTGCATTTTCACATGTCATTTATAGACTAGCCGAGCCTACTCTAATTGCATTCTGTATGTGATGCATTAGGCACTTAACATGAACTAGGATCACGCATGTTTGCTAACTAGTTTATTGTTTTGGCACGGAGTACGATGTAAGTATTTATGCTTTAGCATCTCACATGCGTGTGAATGTTAACATGATAGCATGCTTACCATGTGGCTAGATGCTTACGTGTTAAACTATTTGAATGCCTGTGGGTGAAGGTTGGATTGTTTGAGTTGGAAAAACTCGTTGAAATCCGTATTTTAGCCTACTTGCGAGTAGCAAATTCCAAAATACTTTTTTTTTTAAGACAAACAGATATGCAATGCTTATTTCCAAATTAGGCAATCTAGTCTATACTTGTTTGCTGCACGCATAACATAGTAACGCTAGGCTAATAATTGGTTTAAGAACACATAACGTTTTCAAAAACGGATGTCATGGTTAGTAGAGGCCGATCTTCGGATCGGACGAGAGGGGGTGCTCATAGCTGACCTTCCCCAATCGTACCCTAGCTCCCGAGCCGAGAAACTCTGGTGATGACGGACATGTGGCCTTCGGCATCGAGTCAGGGTTTCCTAAATTCCCCCATAAAAAATATTTAGGTGGCGACTCTGTATCTGGCAAAGCAGTTCATGTTTGGCACTTCTTTTCAAAAATCTGTTTCTCAAAACGATTTGCCGGATTTGGACTCTTTGGTTCAGATTAAGAACCGTGACACAAATCGAGTCCGAACTGTAGCGGGGTCCCTCGCGGACGTGTTACAAACGTCCCGGGCTCCGCACGCAAAAAATGGGGCGTGAAATCCCGTATTATTCATTAGGCTTACTACAGTTCGGACTCAATGTCACGGTTCTGAATCTAATCTTGCAAAGTGTAATACAAGACCGATAAATCACCAAAGAGTCCAAATCTGACAAATCGTTTTGGAAAACTGATTTTATAAAGAAGTTCCAAACATGGACTGCTTTGCCAGATACAGAGTCTCCACCTAAATATTTTTTTTTGGGGAGAATTTAGGAAACCCTGACTCGTGCCTAAGGCCACGTGTCTATCATCACCAAAGTTGCCTCAGCTCGGGAACTTGGGTACGAGAGGGGAAGGTCATGCAATGAGCACCCCCGCTCGCCCGATCAAAGATCGGCCTTTACTAACATGATATCTTGTTTTTGAAAACACATGTGTTCTTATTCTGGTTATTAACCTATAATTACCATGTGATACGCGCAGCACACAAGTATAGACTAGATCGCCTAATTTGGAACAAAACATTGCATATTTGTTTGTTTGAAAATAGTTTGAAATTTGCTACCCCCAAGTAGGCTAAATTTGGGATTTAATGAATTGTTCCAATTCAAGTAATCCAACCTTCACCCATAGGCATTCAGGTAGTTAATCAACTACGCAATTAGCCTCATGGCAAGCATGCTTTCATGGCAATCAATAACACACATGCGGTATGCTAAAGCGTAAACACTCACAGTGTACTCCGAGCCAAAACAAAGAGCTAGTTAGTAATCAATGCATGATCCTAGTTTATGTCAAGATGGCTAATGCAACTAGAAATAGGCTCGGCTATTCTAAAATGGCATGTGAATGCTACACTTGATACATGTATTCAAATTGGAATTGAAATACAATGCAATTAGTATGATGCGCCGAAGCCCGGTGCATGCAAGACAGATGAATGAATGCAAACATGCAAGCATAAGTATGCTAATTGAAATATGCCCTAAAACTAACCACTGAAAGCAGATAAGTAAATGGTAGAAAGACGTGGAGTTGGAAGACATTCACACACGCACGCACACTTATTACAAAATTTGCCTTCTCGACGAAGGGTCCAAATGAATACGCTAAACAAGCTACACTAAGCTAATCAACTAATCTAATAATCTAATTAGACTAATTATTACACAACCAAATTGAATAACTAAAGAAATAGCTAAACTAAGCTACTTAATTATTACAACATTTAACTAATTAACAAATTAATCAAATTACAAATTCAAGCTAATTAACACATATAGCTTTAAAATATGCTGCTTTAGCTCTGTTTGAAGATATTGAACATGTATGCTCGTATTCGGTTTCTCGCCCCGAAAAGCTCTACGGTTGCTCTCTTGAGGCACTGTCTGCAGGGTGTCCTTGAGAACTAGCTGTTGGATTTTACCAAAACAATGCTGAGGAGTGCACCAGTGGCCTGCCGGCCATGAGAAGCTACTGTCAACCCCCCTGCCGACCAAGGATGCATTCTGCCGGCCAAGGATGAGGGGGGTGCCGGCCAAGGATGAGAGGCTGCCGACCACTGGTATGCTGTGACACCAAGCTGCAAGAGAGCACAAAACAGAGGAAATGGAGGGTCTTCCAAGGATATGTAAGCACTATGCCACCCCATATCACCTCAAAACATCAAGGGAGAGGCATAATCGGATCCAAGACCATCAATCACGCATCTTGATGCATGATGGCCAAAGATCCAACTTGTGCAATTTCAATGTAAAATGAATGCACAAATAAACATATAATGCCTAAAACTCTATCATGCGTCATCAAGAGCGTCGATGACCAAGAATTGAGGCACGTTTTATCACTTGAAGTATGAAACGTCCCTCGTTTCTCGTGCTCGGATCAATACTTAATCCAAACAACAATGCAACACAAGCATGGTAAACATGCAATATGACTTAAGCATGCAAACATGCAACTACATGGCATACTCAATGCAATGTAATATGATTAACTTAACAAAGCTAATGATATGCAAACAATGCTAATGCACGCATGCACAATACAATGCTACAAGGATAAATTAGCAATGTTAGGGACATGCATACTCAATGCAAAGCAAAATAAGCATACAAGCAACATGCAAGTGAACACGCTAAATGGACTTAAACCAAAAGGGGTAAACCTCAGTCATGCCCCAAATCAGTGGCCAAAATGTTAAAAAGATAGTATGAAAAGCGTGAAAAAGGCAAGACAAACATGTATGCCAATTAGCTCAAGGATCAAAGCACAAAAATGCGGCTCTTAAGCACAATTAAAGAGTGACAAGCATGGATATGTGATGCATCATAAGTTCTGAAAACATGCATGGAATGGTGCCAAACCACCCAAGTAACACAAACAAAGCATGCAAGAAAGCTCAAAGCTTGAAACTAGCAAAGGGACTTAAGCCATGGCCATGCAAAGCAAGCCTCAAAGGGGCAAGGGCATCAAAAACAGGCCCAAGGCAGGTCAAGGTGAGTCTAAAAACATGCTTGAACCTAGCCATTACAAGCTAGAACAAAATGCCAAAAACATGGAGCATGCAAGGCTACAAAAGGGGTATTACACTACACCTATTAAAACCAAACATGGCATGACTTGGACAACATAAAATAGAGTTACATCATGTCAAAATAAGCCCCAAAACCTACTGAGATGGCATCCCAAAGACCTAAGCATAGAGACATGCACAATGATCCATTCATGAGGCATAAAACACCAACTCTTCAAGGCATTGAAAGCATGACAAAGGCAAGTGTATGACCATAAAATATGCACTGATATAACACTTAAAATGATGCCAAAGCATGCAAACATCATAAGTTAAGCATGCAAGCTCCCTTAAAACTCAAGGTTAGTCAAAGCATTTGCTCTATACCTATACTAGATATGAGTCATATGACCATAGCAGCCCAAAATAGTCCTAGAATAGCCCAAAATATGAATAAAATCATGCTGGAGCATAGCCAAAATATGCTAGAATGATGAACCAAAACAACATGCATACAAGGCTAGTAAGCAAGATTTGCACTACAAATACATGAGCCACTCAAGAGACAATCAAACCAACTTTAGATAGAGTTATGACATGTCAAATGATGATCAAAAACCCACTGAAATGGGGCCAATACATGCTAGCAAGACATGCTACTTTGATGAGCCACAAATGGGATTACACTACACATACAAGATGCATGCACAAGGTGACCAAACCAGTCATGGATGGAGTTAAGGCAGGTCCTAAAAATCACAAAAAAGTGCCTTAACTAAACCTCAAAAGTAAAGAGATATATGCTCCTTTGATAGGCCAAAATTCAAGCAAACAAAACAAAAAGAGAGGGGGGTCACCCCCCTCTGATTTGAGGCCTCAAAAACATATGCCTACTACTGAAAATTTACTGGATTTTAGTGGCTAAAAGGCCAAACAAAGATTAACTCAATGGTCTTAAAGCATGGTACAAAACAACGCCAAACAAGGCATACAAGAGGGTAGAACACCCGAAACACCAAAGAGGCCTTAAACAAACATCAAAATCAGTTAAATACAGAACTTTTTCAGTTGAAATCAAGGCCTAAAACAATATGCAAGGATGGCCAAAATGAGATACAAATAAATGCTAAAAGGGGGAATATACTCACCCTTGAAGCTCAACTTCGAAACCACCAACCTCAGGGGTCAAAAACCAACTTTCAAAGCTAAAATAACACTCCCAAGAACCTCAGCTCAAAGATGGTGGTGTATCACTAGGTGTTGTAGTGCAAAAGTGAAAGAAAAATGGACTTTAGAGCACAAACAAACTCAATATATAGAGAGAGAGAATGAGAAATATATATATATATATATAGAGAGAGAGAGAGAGAGAGAGATACAACTTCTCCAAAATTGCTGAACCTCTGGAAAGAAGGAAGAGCCTCTCTTTATATAGAGGAATGCAATGAGAAGCTTGTTAAACAAGCTTGGAAAGGGCTTCTGTGATATCCCTGTTCCGTAATATGTTAATTGGTCCTTAATATGGGCATGATTATGTGTTTAATATGATTTTGTGAGCCATTATGTGAAAATATGTGGTTTTGAATTTCTATCTGTTCACCGTAGGAATATCTGTTTGATTATTTGCTTTGAAAATTAAATTGAAGGCCTTATCGGTCACAGAACCTGAAATTGATTACGCCATTGTGATTGGCATAATTTTTAGAGCCTACGGTGAAATTTAATTTGGAAATTGATTCGGATCAGGTTAAATTGATTTAATTAATCATAAAGTGCTCAATTGTCTATTATTAAATTAATGTGACTTAGTGGGGCACTATGTACTCAAACATCCTCTTTGTTATTCTACTTGGCTGATTCTAACTCAAGATAAAGAGAGAGGGGTCGGCTAGAGAGAGAGAGAAAGAAGGAGAGTTGGGTGTTTGGCTCAATTTTGTGAAGATTGGAGGATTAAACTCAAGATTTTGCCATAGATTGGGAGAATTAAACCTCTAGGTAAGTGAGTGCATGAATTGTAATTAGTAATTTCGTGAATTGAAGATTGGAAAATGATTAAGAACATGAATTAAACTGTTTATGAGGAGATTAAGTTGTGTTGAATTTAAAGTCAACAGATGCATGTATGTAGGAAATTACTATGAATTTCCATATTTGAACACAATGTGTATAACCTATGTTCAATCGTGTTTGAAATCCATGTATTTGATCATCTCTTCACCAATTAAGTTGATATGAATGAATATTTCTCACATGCAAGAGTAGGTCATGGAGGTATGAGCTTTGCATGTTTGAATTTGATGTGTTGGTGATGAGTTTGGGTTAATTTGAGGCATGCATGTAAGTAATTCAAGAAATTGAGCTTCATTGTGTTGTAATTTGGTGTTGGTATCATGTTAGTATATATATATATATATATATATATGTGAAGTTTGAGCCAAAATCATGCATTTGGAACCTTTGAACGTCAAGTTGAAGCTCAAGAGTGTGTTCTGGAAAACCCAGAATTTTTTATGTCCGCTCGAGCAGGGAAGAGATGCTCGAGCGGGAAATTCATGCTCCCAGTACTTTTGCAGACTTGGATATCCGCTTGAGTAAGGGAGTTCACGCTCGAGCGAGGAGCTATGTAGACAGACTTTCAGCTTGAGCGCCAGACTTCACGCTCGAGCGTAATTTTGATGCATCTAGCACTTTTTGCAGACATGGTGTCTGCTCAAGCGGGGTAATTTCACGCTCGAGTGCCAGAGTTCGCGATCGAGCGTAAATTTGACATATCCAGTACTTTTACAGGCCTCAAGGGTCCGCTTGAGCAGGGAAGTCCACGCTCGAGCGGGGACCCTGTTTTCTGAAATTTTTAAAAGACATTCTGTGTTTCATTTTCTGTTCTCTTTCACTCCCAAGTACTCTTAGGCATGCATTGAGCATTGTAATTGAGTTAAAGAGATAAGAATGAAGCCTAAAGAGAAAAATGTGAATTTGGAACGGTTTGAATTGTTTGTGACCCTTTTGTGTTCATGGAATGTGTAGGGTCGAGCTCCAGGGCAAACCAACCAACCGATTACTGTGAGTAATATCTTAACAAAGATATCTGAAATATGTTGTTGTCCAATTGCTTACTTCTATGTAAGTTTTGTAAGTTCATTGATTCGATTGGTGGACAATGTTTGCTATACCAAATGAGTGGGCCAGAGGCTGTTTTGACATGAATGGATGGGCCAGAGGCCATTTTGACATGAATGAACGGGTCGGAGGCTGTTTTGACACGAATGAATGGGTCGGAGGCCGTTTTGACATGAAAGAATGGGCTCGAGGCCGTTTTGACATGAATGAATGGGCCAGAGGCCGTTTCGACATGAACGAATGAATGGGCCAAAGGCCGTTTTGACACAAATTGAAGTTTGAATGGGCCAAAGGCCAGTTTGTTCAGAACCGCAGTCACTTGACCTAAATTGTGTATATATGTTAACTAGAGATATGAATTGGGCCCAAGGCCATTTGAAGCATGTTGTTCTACATATCGTTTGTATAACTTCTGTATTTGATATTATTCACTGGGCTATCGCTCACACTCATTCATGTGTTTGTAGGTGAGCCCAGAGAAGTCTAAACCCAGCCCCAATGAAGTCTATGTGGAATAACAAAGGTTTTGGGAGAGTCAGCCCTTGTATCTCACGCACGAGACCCGTCTTCGCCCTTTTGGTATGTATTTATATTCTGTCATGTTGGCGAAGACTTTGCATATGTTGTATGTAGTCGTGATGGATTGACTTAGACTTATATTATCCTGTGTGTACAGAACCTTATCTAGTACATATTTTGTTGTGAGTTATTAATATGCATATGTATGTTTTGTTATGATGTGCCATGTAAGCACAACTCTATGGACAAAGTTTTAAATTTCTTCCGTTTGGCCCCCATTAACTCTATTAAAATACGTTTACTTTGGTTTGAGGCCGTATGTAATCTCATGGTTACTGGCCGGTTATGTCCTTAACCCACGGGGGCGAGTTTGGGTCATGACAGCTTCATCCCTCCATACACGTGTATGGAGAAGGGATGAGTGAAAACCAGCTGGCTCAAAAGATCTGGCGTGAAATCAGCTGAGACAAAGGGTTTTACCGGCCATCAGAGGTGGCCAGCAGTGCCTCATTGATGGCTGGCAGGCTTCATCAATAGCAGGCAGGGGAAAGTTCATGGCCAGCACTGCCAAACAGTGGCCGGCAGTGCCCCATGAGACTCATGCTGAAAGGACCAACACATGGTCCAAAAATGGGGCAAAACGGATACAAGGTTTGGAAAGCTCAAACCTGTGATGTTCTGCCGCGAAAGTCGAGTGCTTGACGAGTAATCGAACTTGTGGCTAGATGTACCTGCAAGCACAACCAAGTCTTGAGGACGGTCAAAAATGGGGTGTCTACAGTTGGCTTAGCTTAGATAAGCTTAGGGTATTCATTCAGACCCTTTGTTGAGAGGGCACAATCACTAATAAAAAAACACTTTTTGCGACCGCTATAAACCGTCACAAATAATAAAAAATAGCCGCAAAAGACTTTTTGCGACGGCATATGAGGGTTGCGATTGTGGGGGTGGCAAATACTTTTTGCAACGGCAAAGCAACGGTCGCAAATTATTTGCGACTGCCTAAACTACTTATGGAGACCACTATTTTGCCGTCGCAAAAAACAAAGAAAAACACTAACATGATTTTTGGCGACCATCTTGTTACCGTAGCAAAAAATAAAATAAAAATAAATAAATAAATAAATAAAAGTGTAGCGTTAAGCACTCTAGAAATAGGAATGACAAGAATTCAGACAGTATAGTATTATAGTTTAATTGAATATTCCATTTGAGTATCAAAATTTGAGCCATATGTGAAAGTTATTACAACTAAAAACTTGGGAAAAGTTCTTTTATGAAAAAAATACAATCCAGAACTAGCCAACCTTCTCATCAATTTTCTTGCTTGGGTGTTTATCCACTCTATCGATGAACTGGCCAATCTTCTTATCAATTTTCTTTTCAAGTTCCACATTGCAAAGATATGCTCTTGTAAGATATGCTTTGCAAGATATGCTCTTGAAAAGAAACATTAAAATGATTAATTAATTCTCCTGAAAAGAATTTTTGGTTAGAACAATCAATTTATGCTCTAACCATACATTGATCAATTTATCTTTACATATTTTTGCCCAAATCACCAAAATTTTGGCCTCTGTGTGAAGCCACCCTCACAATTTTTAAATCTGTTACTATTTTGGATGATGCTCTGCATACTCACCAGTCAAGAGCATGCACAAATTACACATGGCATCCCAGCAATAGACATGATATACACTGACTAGCGGTTACTGATCCCAATTGACTAATCACACTAGTTTGATTAGCCAATTTAACAGAAGATAACAAGAAAACTAGTATTGATTAATTTGGTGGCTAACCAGAAATCAATTCAACAATTACCCATAAGGCCTTATTGAGATATACAATCAAGGATTCTATTATATACATGTACAGTACATGTTTTCCATCATGCCTAAAAGTCTATTCTTAACAATCCTGCTATTATATTGCTTCATAAAACCTACTTCGATATAGGTATTAAATTAGGTAATAAGGCACTTTGAACTTGGCAAAAATCTCTTTCTAAAACAAATTCAGTAGCAAAACATTGTTGAATGATTTGATTCAGGCAACCTTTTAACATTTGGTCATTATGCATTTATCACAAATTACCTAGATGTAAGGGGACAGTCAAATCATCCAGATGGCAGCGAGCTTCTTATAACCATTGTAGATTAATTGCTTTGATTCGCTTTATATGACATAGAGGAACCTTTAAGCCATGTGTCAGAGGATATTATGATTGCAATAAGCTTGGCCCATTCGAACAACCACAATTCTCACCAACTCCAATTGGATGAATCTACTAGCACTCTAATGACTAACAGAGAAAACAAATGTACAAATGAAAACAACAACAAAGTTAACCACATATCAACTGGCAAAACCAGACCATATCGAATTGAAATCAACTCATTATAGATCAAATTCTCACATAAACATAGAAATGAGTAGCAACTTCATCAGTGGACTAGAGGTAAAGATTTTGACTAGACCAAGCACTAGATTCGCAAATTTCAATTAAGAAAACATGTTTGATACTATATAAAATTCTTTTTCAGTTAGTTATTCTGAACCGCACACCTCAAATCCACTCACATTCCCCACAATGCAACTTAGAAAACAAAAAATCATCAGCAATTCACTTAAATCTAGAGAAAAAGTATCTAAAAACAAGGAAAATCGTAACAATACCTCTTGGGTGCCTTTATCAATCTGCTTTAGAATCTATGGCCCTTGACTTGTTATTCTTGTTGAAAACATTATCCATGTTAGCTTCACCTGAATTTTAGATATAACTATTTTTTCTGTGATCCAGCAATATGTTTCATGTGTTTAGTTGTTTTGAGGGCAACACAGAAGCAACAAATCTAATACGACATAATACATGGTCCATATGATAACTACATGCAGAAATATAAGGGAAAAGAGAAGTATTCCAAAGAGATATTCAAAGAAATAGGCAACCTAATTTATAATAAGATGAAAATTCATTAAAAGCAGAGAAATGCATGCCTATTCATTTTCTTTTGAAGCTTGTTGCCCACTAGATGCATCTGACACCTATAATATGGTAGTATAATGTGTTAATAATTTCCATATGTCGAATTCCCATATGTGGAATTCCCAGCGCCTCTTGTACCATCCCAACCACATCATCTCTAGTCGCTGAATCCTCCATTAATGTTTGGTTTTCTTGGTTACCATGTAATTGGACATAGGATTCCCCATGATGAACCCAATTTTTGTACTTTTTTACGAACCCATTGAAAATAAGATGCTCCCTTACAACCTCTCGTGAAAAATTGTATCGATTACTACAAAATCGACATGGACAACTAATTGATGAACTTTCATCTCTATTGTTGTATGCAAATCTCAAGAAGTTATCAATCCCATTCACGTAATCAACTGACATCCGATTTGGCAAATCAATCCAATTCTTGTTCATCTTTCTATTTCTTTAACTGTGTTTGTACACATCAATAAAAGGAATGAGTTTGCAAAGTATCACAATGACAAGTGTATATTATAGTTCAAAAAGTACACCAAATAAAACCAATGGCCCATGAACACTTTTAGTTCAATGCAACCCAACAAGTGTTATTCTACAGTCTAACAAAAATTTATTAAACTATTAAATTTAGTCAGAAATTGGACCAAAATTTATTAATCCAAATTAAATTTGAAAACGGTTTGCGCATGAGTTTTCATAACTCAAGTAACCCTAACAACCTGAATTTTTTTGTTGATACATATAAATTATATATATGACACAAAAATAAATAAGGTAAAATACACATTCTTATGTAGAAGAGATGACAATAATATTTTTTTTATCTATATGAAAATGCGGTAGGTGTTTTTTTGGGTGAATAATGTGGTTAGGTGTTATGTGAACTAAAATCTTTAAAAAAAACTCAATATAATTATGTTAAAATTGTGAGTCTCAGTCTATTTTCTTTTAATCTTAGGGGACATAAGTGTAATTAACTCTATTATTTTCAAAAACATTGCATGGATTTTGGGTCAGTGAAATGTATCAACATAGCCCATCAATCATATGGCTTAGATCATTCGATGCTCATCTCATGAGAATCCTTCAAATTATTAACTTGTGTAGACAACTACTGAGGTACAAACACTGTAAAAAAGTAAATTTGGTTCAATTCTTTTTTGTTTAAAAAAAAATTATCAGACAAAAAAGAATTTTTATTAATAAAAAAGAATAAGTAAAATAAAAAAAAATAAAAACAAACAACGATCCATGGTGATAAAATGCAGCATTGCCAACTAAACATATTCCAATTAAGTTGACATGAAATAAACCAATCATATGCGAACACTAAGCGAAAAAAAATAATAAAATGAAAAACTCAGACCAAGATTGGCAAAGTGCCATTCGAAACAACCCAAAACAAAACAACAAGTAATCAACAAACCATAACAGACATCACATGGCCACAAAAGTGGGAATAACATTAAGGAAAACAAATAATGAAATTAATTCAAAGCAATTCTTCTACTACAAATATAATAACTACAATGAATTCATGTTGCTGCTTGATTTGAACAACAACCCATATATGCTCACTGTCAATGCATTAGTGGTTTGAAAGATCACATCTATAGTGCTAATGAAAGTAGGCAAGTAAACTCCACTCAGATAATTTGCATTGTTGACTTTGATTCAAGTGTTTTATTCATTCCAATCATAATCACGTTGAGAGTTATTTTGGGACTCTTACGAGTGATAAATGAACCAAATAATTTGAGGTTGATTGGTGTTTGGGTTGTTAAAAATTCGTTTGATCTTCATTCGTTAAGTAAATAAATCAAGTTAGAACACATTTTAAAACTCATTAAAATTTTTAAACCAAGTTTAAATAGTCCATTGCCTATTTGACTTGGTTCGATTAGCCTAAAACTACCAAATTACTCGAGTTCGCCTTGACAAAACTTCATTTAAGATCGGCTTCAAAGTTTAACGAACTAAACTTGAATAAATTTTATAACTCGTTAAAATTATCAAATTAAGTTTAAACAATTAACTATTCGGCTTGTTTAACACCTCTTATGATTGAGGTATTGAGGACGAAGTGAAATAATCGTCAAACTAGTCACAAAAAATTATAAAAAAGTAATGGAATCTGTCTCCCTAAATAAAAAAACAGAGGGACTTCAACTTTGAATCATCTTTTGCTAGGAATTATAGATTTATGATGGAGGAGGTATTGCTAATTATCCTATTTTATTTTTAATACTATATATTAAATATAATTAGATATGCACATATATTCATAAAAAAAAAATTATATGTTTTTCTAACTTGATCTTTTTCTACTATAATCAAATCATTTGATTGATTAATTGTGTCATTTGCATTATACTGGGATTATAAATGTGAGTTTTATAAAATGTGAGTTGAATCTTAGCCATATACAGATTTTCTTAGCATTTTTCCATACAAATTCTGAGTACATATCTTTACCTCTTCTGATATTTGAATCCTTTGGTATGTAATCGATCATTTCCAGTATCAGCATCAGGGATGTAACTTCCCTTTTATTGAATGTATGGACATTTTTTCTTATTTTTCCATTTAAAGTGGATGAGATTAATGCCCTTCTTATCTTCTACATTTGACAGTTGCTTTACTCTACAGTAGAGAAATAAATCCCAGTTCAGTTGTGGATTATGTCCATGATGGACTTATAAGATGACACAGAACACCACAATTGTGGAGGTGCCTTTTGGTTTGGAGCCCAAACAGACAAACCTGAGAGGCTGGCTGTTGGCTGGTGTAACTCAAACACCAATTCAAGAATACATTCTATCACAGCATTTTCAAATGCAAAAAAAGCACAAGGTAAGGTGTTTCACCCTCATAAGGCAGAGGCCGCACAAAATAATCAGCTAGTTCTAGATCACAAAATAATAAAATAAAAATTTTAAAATTCCTAAAATCATTGTATGATGGCAAAATTGGAGTAATATCATTTTCATGACTGAAGATAATCAAACATATCCATCAAACATAATTCTTTATCAATAATCAAACATTTTGGAGCCATTTTTTTCATCAAATTTGAATCTGATGAACAATTGGAGATGCACAACCAAGAGAGACAAAATTGATAAAATTATAGAGCATTATGAGAAATCCTAACGAATCTAACCTCTGAGAGAAACAAAGAACTCTGAATCTAATTGCCTAGAGTTGGAAAATAACCTGCTCAATATGTCCTTGAAAAAAAATAGAACAGGCGTTCGCCTTCACGAGGCACTGTCACGAGTGGACCAGCAAAAGCGCGCCATAGCTCCGTGTAAAGCGATGCTACAGATTCTTCTTGAGACAGATTCCATTACAGAGAAATACATAATTCGGATCATTAAAGAGAGAGTGGAATCGATGAAGATGTGTTTAGGCTTACCGATTATGAAATCTTCAACAGTTGTGGACGAGAGAGTTGAATCGATCTTCCATTACAGAGAAGTACATAATTCGGATCATTACAGAGAGAGTGGAATCGATGAAGATGTGTTTAGGCTTACCGATTATGAAATCTTCAACAGTTGTGGACGAGAGAATTGAATCGATCAACAGATTCGAGCGACAGATTCGAGCGGGAGAGGCAGTGAGATTCAAGCGAGAGACAGATTTTGAGAGGGAGGGAAAGAGAGTTCAGATTTGGGAAATAAGAAAAAAGAAAAGGGATTGAAGGGGTGAGAGAGAGCGTCAAGTTTTACTGATTTGGGTCAGGAAAATGAGATTGTAAATTGAGATTTTGAGGTCACAAATGATTTTTTGTGACGGATGAATAATCAGTCGCAAAAAAGTAGACGCAAAAAGTCATATTTCTAGTAGTGAATGTTGTAATAAGGGTGCGTGTTTGTGCATGTCTTTCAACACCATTTCTTTCTCCCTTTTACTTTTCATCTTTTGATGGTTAGTTTAGGGCATATTTTGATTAGCATACCTTATGCTTTGCATGTTTGCATCATTCATTTGTCTTGCATGCACCGGGCTCGGCGCATCATTCAAACTGCATTGTATTTCAATAAACTTTCTTGAATACGTGTTCTAAAGCATGTTATCAAGTGTTGCATTCATATGCTATTTTAGACAACCGAGTTTACTTAGTTGCATTTTTGCATATGTTGCATTAGGCATACTAACATATCTAGGATCACGCATTGATTTCTAACTAGTTTTCTGTTTTGGCTTGGAGTACACTGTAAGTGTTTATGCTTTAGCATCCTTGCATGAGTGTGAATGTTGCCATGAAAGCATGCTTACCATGAGGCTATTTGCCTAACTACTTAACTGCCTGAATACCTGTGGATGAAGGCTTCATTACTTGAATTGAAACAATTCATAAAAATGTGAGTTTTAAGCCCACTTGAGGGTGGCAAATCATCATGTTTTAAGCCCACCTTGTTTGGTGGCAAATCCGCATTTCTAAGCCCACTTGAGAGTGACAAATTCAAACCATTTTCGAAAAACAAACATGAGATGTTTTGTTCCAAATCGAGCGATTTAGTCTATACTTGCGTGTTGTGTGCATCACATAGTAAGTTAGCTAATAAACCGGAATAAGAACACATGTGTTTTCAAAATAACATATCATTTTTAGTAGAGGCCGATCCTTTGATCGGGCGAGCGGGGATGCTCATTTCAGGACCTTTCCCTCTCGTACCCAGGTTCCCGAGCCGAGGCAACTTTGGTGATGACGGACACGTGGCCTTAGGCACGAGTCAGGGTTTCCTAAATTTTCCAAAATAAAATATTTAGGTGGCGACTCTGAAATCTGGCAAAGCAGTCCATGTTTGGCGCTTTTGATTCAAAATTGATTTTTCAAAACCAATTGCTGGATTTGGACTCTTTGGTGATTTATCAGTCTTACATTGCACTTTGTGAGATTAGATTCAGAACCGTGATAGGAGTCCAAACTATAGTAGCTAAAACCCAATTCGCGCCCTCTCCGAAATGGGGGCACGCGGAGCGAGTTCGGGCGGTCTACAATAAGCTAGACCTTTTCAATGAGAATACCACTACAGATTCTGAGTATTTCTCTGTGCCACTTGTTTATTGCATTGATTAGGATTTTCAAAATTTTAATGAAAGCGATGAGGAAGGAATTCCTCTAGTTTTGAAAATTTTGATTAATTGAAAGGAGGAGAGGTTTACGAAACCCCTTGCAGATGAAGTCATTGCTTTTAATGTGGGTACTGAGAAGGATCCGCGTCTGGTCCAAATCGGGTCCACGTTGTCTTCGGAGGAACGCGAGCACATAGTCGCTTTATTAAAAGATTTCAAAGATGTTTTCGCGTGGTCCTACAAAGACATGCCTGGAATCGATCCTGAGATTGTACAACATCAGATACATCTCAACCCCGAGGCTCGACTCGTCAAACAGAAGTTGCAGAGAATACGCCCAAATTGGGCACTGAAAATTAAGGAGGAGGTCACCAAACAGATCGAGGCAGGGTTCTTGCTAATATCTGAGTATCTAACTTGGTTGGCCAACATCGTCCCGGTGCCGAAGAAGGATGGCAGAATCAGAGTCTGTGCTGACTTTAGGGATTTGAACAGAGCCAGTCCGAAGAACGACTTCCCTTTGTCACGTATTGATGAATTAGTGGATTTCACCGCGGGTCATGCATTGCTCTCAATCATGGATGGATTTTTTGGGCATAACTAGATTCTGATGGCGCCCGAAGACAAAGTGAAAACTGCCTTCACTAAGCCGTAGGGAATCTACTGCTATCGAGTGATGTCGTTTGGGCTGAAAAATGCTGAGGCTACCTATCAAAGGGTTGCAACCACTATTCTACATGATATGATCCATAAAGAGGTCAAGGTGTACGTGGACGACATGATTGCCAAGTTCAAAGAAAGAGACGACCACTACTCCGCCATGAAGAAATTCTTTCAACGGATCAGAGAATACAGACTGAGGTTAAATCCACAGAAGTGTAGTTTCGGTGTAACAATAGGGAAAATGCTGGGTTTCTTGATCACACGGAGGGGCATCGAGCTAGATCCTTCCAAAATCAAGGCTATCTTAGAATAGCCACCACCAAGGACTGAAAATGAGGTGTGAGACTTTCTTGGTAAAGTGTAATTCATAAGACGATTTAATTCCAAATTAACCTTAACTTGTGAACCACTTTTTGGTCTCCTGAAGAAAGGAAAGAAATTCCAATGGGATGATCGATGTTAATTCGCTTTCGAGCAGATCAAACAGTATCTTCAGAATCCACTTGTGTTGTCGCCGCTAGAGCCAGGGAAGCCTTTGATTCTGTATCTATCAGTAACGGACACAACAATGGGATGCATGCTTGCTCAGGAATCTAAGGATAGAGAGGAGAAAGCCATCTATTATTTGAGTAAAAAAATGCTAGATTACAAGACCCATCACACCCCGCTGGAGAAAGCTTGCTTAGACTTGGCATGGGCTACTAGGAAGTTGAGGCACTACTTGTTAGCTCACTCCGTAATTCTGGTTTCAAGATTAGATCCAATCAAATATCTTTTTGAGAAACCAACGCTTACGGGTAGGCTAGCTCGTTGGTTGCTTCTTCTCTCTGAATTTGATTTGAAGTATGTCACTCGCAAGTTGGTTAAGGGGAGAACAGTAGCGGAGTTCTTGGCAGATCACCCAGTGGAAGGGAATGAACCGGTAGAATATCTATTCCCAAATGAAGCCATTCTGCAAGTCAAGGAAGAGATTTGGACAATGTACTTTGATAGAGCGTCTAATCAATACGGTTATAGGATAGGTGTGTTGATGATAGCACCTGACAATTCCCATATACCTTTAGCCTTCAAACTCCAGTTCAAGGTATCCAATAGCGAAGCAGAGTACGAGGCGTGTATCGCTAGTTTGGAAGCCGCCCTGGAACTGGGGGCAAAAAGGTTGGATGTTATCGTGGACTCCAACCTAGTCGTGTCTCTAGCAAACGGAGACTGGAAGGTCAAGGAAGAAAATATGAAGATCTATCACCAGACCCTGGATGTTCTAATTCCTAGATTTGAAAAGCTGACTTTCACGCATTTACTAAGTGAGAACAATAGGTTCGTTGACGCCTTATCAACTCTATCTTCTATGATAGGCATCCCGCTTGGAGTCCGGATGCTTCCGATCATTATTTAGTAGAGATACATGCCGGCCTATGAGACTATCATCGTAATAGATGAAGCGTAAGATCAAAACCCTTGGTACTATGACATCTAGAACTTCTTGGAATGGGAGGTTTATGCACCAGGCAAAAATGGCAAAGACAAGAGGGAAATACAGCGGATGGCCATTCAATTTAACATTTGTGGAGGTAAACTGTACAAGAGAGGTCATCTAGGAATGCACAAGTTATGTGTCGACGCAAAGGAATCAAAGCGCCTGATGGAGGCTATCCATAGGGGAGAGTGCGCCCCACATGAACATCGTAATGTTAGCCCGAAAGATTCTCAGGCAAGGTTACTACTGGTCTACCATGGAAAAGGATTGTATTCGTTTTGTTCGGCGATGCCATAAATGCCAAATTCATGCTAACCGCATGAATATCCCGCCATCAAAACTGTACAACATGACGTCACCATGGCCTTTCTCAGTCTAAGGAATCTACGTCATCGACATAGTCACACTGAAAGGGTTGAATGGGCACGAATACATTCTGGTGGCAGTAGATTACTTCACAAAGTGGATGGAAGCTCAGTCCTATGCAATGTTGAAAGCAGTGCATGTGGCTAAGTTCATCCGAAACAACATCATTTGCATTATGGAGTCTCAAATGAGATTATATCAGATAATGGCTCCCACTTCTAGAAAGAAGTGATAGACTTGTTGAAGAAATACAATATGGCTTTTCATAAGTCGTCTACATACTGGCCGCAAACCAACAGAGCTGTTGAGGCCGCTAGCAAGAACATCAAGCATATTTTGCAGAAGATGGTTGAGACCTACAGGGACTGGCCAGATAAATTGCCATTTGCACTCTGGGGCTATAGAACTTCAATCCAGACGTCTACAGGGGCAACTCCTTATTCTCTTGTCTATGGGATGGAAGCTATTCTGCCAATCGAAATAGAAGTCCCGTCATTGTGAGTTATGGCTGAGTGTGAAATAGCAGAGGCAGACTGACAGCAAAACAGGTTTGAAGAACTGATGTTGTTTGATGAGAGAAGGCTGAAAGCATTGTGCCATGTTCAGGGTTATCAACGCAGGATTACTAGGGCTTTTAACAAGAAGGTTAAGTCCCGAAATCTTAAAGAGGGGGATTTGGTGCTGAAAGACGACCGAGCTCCCATCCATGACCCTAGGGGCAAGTTCAGACCTAATTGGACTGGTCCTTACATTATCAAAGCTATCTAGTTGGGTGGAGCTATCATTCTCATGGACCTAGCTGGCCTAGAACTTTTCTAACCGATCAACATGGATAAGTTGAAGAAATACTATCCCTGAGAGGCTCGCTAGGCCGAAAACCTGGAAGGGCGACCTAGGAAAAAATTAGAGCATGAAAAATTGGAAATGAAGAAAAATTGAGCTCGTAAGGATGAAAAACCTAAAGGGCGGCCGTGGCAAAAGTTAGAACGCAAAATGAGAGTGTTAATACTCGAGTGAACCCGAACCGAACTTCGTAAGGCCTGTTTCCCTTCTTCGAGATACGTAGGAAACTTCATCCTGAAGTCTGGCCATAAACACCTCCAAATCAACTGTCCTGTCCATGTGTCTGATCAGGTCATCTTTGTTTGTTCTTTACCTGAGGGTTCTGTTGTGATCTTTACTTTAAGAGAAGAGTTGGTTACAATGCTGAGCAGTGCTATTCAAACAAGGGGCAATTTATGAATTTTGAATTCCGGGTTGTACATCTCGAGGATTGATTCTGTGCGTGTCAAGTGGTGATCCTTTGCAAAAATGGTTTTAGAAAGTTTTAATAAAAGTTGATTTTCTCAAATTTTGCCTTTTACAAGTTAGACCATTTTTGGACCAAAATGAAAATTTTTAGTGCTCATAACTTTAATTTCATTGATTTCAATACAAAGCTGTCCAACTCTCGATACAAATCAAAGTTACTTTTATTACATTGAAAAACTTGAAAAGAAAGATCAAAGTAATAAACTAGGGGCGTAGATGAGTCAGGTGCTCCTGTGTTCCCCGCTCGTGCTCGTGGAAGCTTTTGATGCCAAAGTGGGCCCGGTTTATACCTCATCCTCGAGCCAAGCCAGGCACTCGCCAGAAAGGGCGCAGCTGAAACTAGGGATAGGGGCTAGAAGTTCTCTTGTCCTCCAAGCAGTGAGGTACCTAGCCAAATGTAAAACTCAGATGGGGAATGAAACTGGGTATTCTACCCCCTCTTCTGGGCGAACCTGATCATGTCCAAACTAATGCCTGAACCGAAATAGAAAGTAGAATACATAGTGTGTTAAGCCAATCAACTGAATGCCAGGTTGCCGAGTCATGTTGTAGCTCATTTCGGTCAGATTAAGCCAGGGGCAACGCCAAGCAATGTCAACAGCAGACCTGTTGCACATCCAGTGGCACCACTACCCCTCGTTAAGGAAATCCACTAGCTATTGGCAAAAGAAGTATGCTCGAGCTGAGTATGCGGGGCAAGAGTCCACTACCTTCAATTTGTCTATAAGCCACACTTGGGAAGGGATGAAAGAAAAGAGAGATGTATGTTGAGAGAAAAGTAAGAAAAGGGCTTTGAGAGAAAAACAGAGCATGAGTGCCGAGTGATGTGAGAAATACATATGAGAGAGGCTTGGAAACATTACCTGAAGAAGTAGTGGAATCTCTGCGAATTTGCTAGTCTCTCGCCGATGGAAAGGGTCTAAGCCCATCAAAATCTCTGCCAGCATCAAGCCAATGCAACTTTTGCCTTCTTTCAAACCTTAGGCCACTTCAATCATTCGAACGCTAGACCGGCCAAAATTAAGGGCAAGAAGGAAATTAGCCAACATACATAAGCAAAGGGCGTGTTGCCGAAAACCCCGCCAAAGAAGATTACCTCGGTCATCGGCGTCAGAAAATCGATGAATCAGGCAGGGAATATCCAACTCTCCGTTGTGAACCAAAGATTGAGCCTTATGCAGAGTGAGCCCACACATCTGTCCCAAAGCTTGGATGTGGCCAAAACGGGGCTGAGGTATGATTTCCTCATTGTACCGAGATTTCATTAGCGCCTGAAATTCTTCAATTGTCGGGCATATCTCTTGTTCCCCGAAACTAAAAACATGTGTAATCGAATTCCAACATCTAGCCGCGGCATGAAGGAATAGAAAACAAAGCAGAGAACAACTCAGCGAAAAAAGTACATTTATGCTGAAACCCTAAAAATTCACCTTTTTTGAGCCATCTAAAGTCGCAACCCAATTCGAAAGTTTTTCGGCAAAAAATGGCTCCATTTGTGAAGAATTTGTAGCTAAAAGGAAGAAATCATGAGGCTCAAACTTTTGTAGAAGATAAGGTAGTGAGTGGAAGCCAGGTTTCAACAATTTGGAGGTCCTTCACATTGATGGCTAGTAGGTGGACGGCAGGTAGCTGGTAAGCCCCATTGGTGGCCTGCAGGCCACCTATCATGGTCAGCATGTGGCCAGCAACCTCTATTTGTGGCCAACAGCCTTCCTTTCAATCCTACTGTCCTCCTTTGTGCTGAACAATGCTGAAAGCATATGTTTTGTTCTGCTCTTTGTGTGTCTTAAGGTCTTGTTTTGAGTCCTTTTTGGTTTTAGCAAGTTTGTTGAGTTGTATTTGTGTTGTTTTGTTTTGTTTATCGAGTTGTATGTCTTTTTGTTTATCGAGTAGTATGTTGTTTTGTTTATCGGGTTGTATATTACTTTGTTTGTATTTCAGTTGTTGGTCAGTTCGTTACCCAATTAAGATTTTGTTTCAATCAAGAGTGCTCTTGGCCAATTCAATTCCATGTCCATTTCACGCTATATGGTGCTCATGATGCAAAATATAACACTTTTTCATAAAAACTGGTTTTTATTCCGATCATGGTTTTTACAAAAGAGGAGTACAAGTTTTTAAAGCAAATAAAACTTGTCAGAAGCTATACAATGTGCTAATGCTATAAACAAAAAGAAACTAAGCAAAAATTCAAAAATCAGTGCCGGTCGCCTCAAGCTCGAGAAGCCCTCTTCGTCCTCTTCCTCAGAGGAGAAGATTCTAGGGCACTATCTCCGTTAGCGCCACTATCTGAACCTGAACCAGAACTCAAGCCAGTGTCATCTTTGCTCTCCGCCTCAAAGCTTGCCTCGACATCACCCCCACTCTCGGAACCCAAGCCGACATCATCCCCACTCTCAGATGACTCCGAATACTGACTCACTGCCTCCTCAGAGTCGCTCATCTTAGCATTATCATCACTTAGAATGGGCTCTGAAGGACCGCTCTCATCTCGAGTGCCCTTAGCTCTGCCTCGGCTGCGTGCTGGAGCCTGTATCTCTCTCCTCCCTGCTGCTGGAGGAGGTACTACTAGTCTTGCAGCTACCGCTGGTGCCATCGGCAAGGTGGGATCTGAAAAGACAATTATCACATATCAATTACAGTATGTGTATTAGATCCAAGCATGATGTGCAGAATAAGTGTATGCAATCAGATACAGTGTGTGAGTGTAGTGTGTTAGATGCAATGTATCAGTGCAGTTTGGGAAGTTTTCAGTTGAAATGTTTGTGTCAGTGTGTCAGTGGAAATTTGATACATGGAGTGCGAACTGAAGAACTTACTGGGATACCGTGGAGACTGAGTAGCGTCTCCCTCCTCTGCACTATCCCCATCAACGAGGCTATGAGCTCCAGAGCGCCTTATGTGTACTCGATGGATGCTTCTAAATGCATTTGAATGATCAGTGTTCACAGTGAATATATCTAAAATGAAATGTAGGGTGCGAAATGTAAATTGTGGTTCATACCTGAGTCGGGCCTCGAACCCCGACAAGCTCGTGCCCAGCCGTTGTAGGCTCAATCAGGACTTGGTAAGCCTCCCCCGTATGCCGCCAGCATGTCAGCTCGGTCGAAAGCTCTGGCCAACTGGTCCTCTGCCCCGCCCAGGAAGTCCCTTTACCGTGAGCCCTGCTCGCCTGGGTCACTCTAGGTTTTTCTCTTGTAGCAGGAGCTCTCGTCTCCCCACCTTCTCGAACACCGGTCAGGGGCGGCATCAGATGTGTATGGATGGAGGCCATATAGTCACCCTCTACTTGGAAGTAATCGGCATCCAGGCCTATCATAAACTAGATGACCTCCTCAACAAATAGGCCATCTACTGATCGCATGGACTCTAATGAAGCCATTGGAATGATCGGGTCAAGCAGGCCACAATCTGGCACACAAAGCAGTCGCCCAAGAACCAAGCCCGGCAGACTGGTCCCTTGAGGAGAATACGGTAGCGAGAGGTGGCCCAGGCCCCGGCATACTGGTCCCGAATCCCCGCTGGCATCATGGCCCATGGCTGCCACATAATCTACAAATAAAAGTTATACAGATTATTAGTTGTTGTCAGTTGCTAAATATGTGAATCATAACAGTTTTGAAGCAAAAATGACTATGTTTTGGGTTACCTCATGGGCAGATACCGTGTTGAAGTAATGCCTAAAGAATGTAAAGGGCTCACGGGTCTTACGATGGAGCCGTCCGTCATATCTTTGCAAATAGGAGACTTCCAATGGAAGCCCCTCTACAGGCTCTGGGGCAAGAGTCGGAAAGTATGCATACACCCATAGCTACGGGGAAAATGCAGCGATATGTGATCAATGTATGAACAGATACATAAAGTGCAAAGAAGAAAGCATAATGTATGAACAGATACAGAGAGTGCAAAGCAGAAAGCATAATGTATGAGCAGATGCAGAAAGTGCAAAGCAGAAAGCACAGGTGTTAAACAGATGTAAAGCAAAAAATGTAAAGCAAAAAGTGTAAAGTGTAAAGTGTAAAGTGTTGCGTACCTTCCAAGCTCGCCAATAGCCTCCGATTAAGTCTTCTCCCAGACGGGAGGTCGAGCTCATGTAGCCATATAAGGTGGTGAGGCCAGCTCTACCCCAATCGTAGAAGCGAACCCGAGGAAGGGTCACGAGGGCGCTCAGCAAATGTAGCCCTACGGTGTTCCACCTGTTCGAAAACAAGGTGGTACCGAAGACGAACATCAGAAATCCCCTGGCGTACTGCTCTGTCTCCTCAATCGTCTCAGGCTCTGTCCCTTTGAATCGCTCGGCAAACCAGGTGTATCTGACCATACCTGTCCGATATATGAGTGGTTGCACTCCCAGCTGCTCGAACCAGGCCGCCTCCTAGTCCTCCATGTCTGTATCAAGAGGGATCGGATCGCCCCTTACATCTAAGCTGGTGATCATGGCAAAGTCATAGGGAGTCATTGTCATCTCCCCTGTGGCAGAAAAGTGAAAGGAGTTGGTGGTGTCCCACTACCTCTCCACGAGCTCTCCTAGGAGAGGACGGCTCGTGATGACTCGCGTCAAGCTAGAGCAGAAAAGGCCAAAGCCAATCTCGTCTATGATGTCGCGAACTCCAACGGGGAGCTTGTCGTACCAGTCTCGAGCGGTCGTAGCATCGTACCCTCTGAAGGCACAAGACTCGCCCTGCAACAAAGAACAAATGCAACAGATATGGAATAGATGGATCAGATAAAGCAGTGATGATAATATAGTGGAATAAAAGGCAGTGCAAGAAATGCAAGTAAAGAAAGGTAGAAATGCATGAAAATAGAGTTCGTACCTCAACGGCAATGGCTGACAGGTGGGAAGCTGGCTCCCTTAGTAGGAGGTCCTCCGGTGTACCGCGACCAAACTCAGTGAAGCATCTGATGCCTTCGTCAGGCAAGATATGTGTCTGAGGATGGCATCTCTTTGGATCGAAACGCTGTACCCTCAGCGGTAATGGCTCTGGCTCGACCTCAGGCTTGAACTCTACCTCCAGGTCGGCCTCATGGTCAGCTGCTGGCTCTGCTACCTCAGAAATAGGTGGAACTACTAGAGGGGTCTCTGGAGGAGCCCTGTCATATGGTACATCATCCGTCATCTGAAAATAGATGCGAAATAGGTGAAAAAGTGAAGAAAAATGAATAAAAAAGGTAAACTTGGAAAAAGTCAACCCTAAGAGAGAAAATGGAAGAAAAAGCCAAAATCTAGGAAAAGGCACAAAACCCAAAAGAAACTCAAGGGGAACAAACCTCACGTGGTGAAACTCCAAGAAGAAGCACCAAAATCAAATTTCAATCGGTTCAAAACGGAGGAAACAAAGAGGGTTTAGTAAATCAACTTTGCTTGGGGTGTTGGAAACACGTAGAAAGCGCAGATCTAGAGAGAAAGAGCACCTAGAGAGAGAGGAGGAGTAATTTCAAACTTGGGTGAGTGAGGAAATGAAGTGTAAAGGTGTGTACATAAAGACCCGAGCCAAAAAGACCAAAAAACCCCCAATTTGTCATCGTTGGCCGGCAGGTGGCCAGCGGCCTCCTCTTGTGGCCGGCTGGTGGTCGGTGGTCTCCCATGGGGTCCTAATGTTGTTTTGTGTCCTTGGTTTCCAAGAAGTGTAGGGATAGTTCACTGTTTGGTTTACATTGTCTCTACGAAAGCTCAAAACTGTGTCTTTGGTACACGATGTTCGTCACTTCTCAACATGAACGAGGTGTATCCTTTAAACATATTGTAACTCTTCCGAGAGGTAAATCGGAAGTTGCTACTGAATTTGTTTTTGTCAAATTATGCTTTTGTACCTTGCGTAGAATATGCATTTCACTTTGTTGCATAAAACATGCATGTCACTTTGTTTGCATAGAATATGCACTTCACATACGTTGTTGCATAAGATATGCATTTCACGCATATTGTAAGCACGTCTTGCATCCATTGTGAATCATGCATAGAATATGCATTTGCTCTGGAATTGCACATCGAATATGCTTCCACTCTTGAATCACGCATAGAATATGCTTACGTTTTTGTTTCTCGGTTGTTCGTCTTGCATAGAACACGCATTCTTGTAGTATTGCTCTTGTTAAGATTGTGTATTACACAAGCAAACGATATCGTATGTATGGTTCATTCACTTTGTGCATCTATCGCACTTATTCACATCGTGCATCTATCGCACACCTATTGCACTCCTTCATTCTTTGTGCATCTATTGCACTTGTTCACTTCGTGCATCTATCGCACACCCCTCTCTTTTACCTCGGGATGTTCGAAGTATGAACCCGAGTTATTGTTTCTCAGGACGCGTGAAACGTGGCCTTGGGCAGGTTTTACATCGGGGCGTACGAAGTACGCGCCCAAGTGGTTATTTCTCAGGACGCACGAAACGCGGCCCTAGGCGGGTTTTACCTCGGGACGTACAAAGTACGAATCCGAGTGGTTATTTCTTAGGATGCCTGAAACGCAGCCCTAGAGGGGTTTTACCTTGGGACGCACGAAGTACGCACCCGAGTGGTTGTTTCTCAGGACGCGTGAAACGCAGCCCTAGGCGAGTTTCACCTCAAAATGTACGAAGTGTGCGCCCGAGTGGTTGTTTCTCAGGACACGTGAAATGCGGCTATGGGACCGGGACGTACGAAGTACACGCCTGAGTGGTGGTTTCTTAGGACGTGTGAAACGCGCCTCTGGGAGGGTTTTACCTCTATATGTACGAAGTACGCACCCGAGTGGTTGTTTCTTACGATACGTGAAATGCGGCCCTAGGCGGGGTTTTACCTCGGGACGTACGAAGTACGTGCTCGAGTGGTTGTTTCCCAGGATGCGTGAAACGCGACCCTAGGCGAGTTTTACCTCGGGACGTATGAAGTACGTGCCCGAGTGGTTGTTTCTTAGGACGTGTGAAGCACAGCCCTGAGTGGTTGTTTATCTCGAGATGTGTGAAACACGACTCCGAGCGATTTTCGTCCTTCAATTTCTCAGGATGTGTGAAACGTGACCCCGAGCGGTTTATCTTTTACCTCAAGACATGTGAAACACAATCCTAAGCGGTTTTCTCGGTTTCTCAGGATACGTGAAACGTAACCCTAAGCGGTGTTTTCTTTTCTCGTCTTTTGCTTTGGCGTGGTTAGAGTGTGGTTTTATCTTATTTAAGCTTGAAGCTGCTCATTCATGTGTTGTTATCTTGCTTACTGTATTCATTCTTGCTCATTGCATTCATTATTGCTATCGCGTCATCTCGCATGATCATGAGTTTTCAAAATAGTCGGCTTCGCGTGGCGTATAAGTCCGACTTTCAAAGTTGCATTGTGCATATCATTTGCATTGCCTCAGAACTATGCTGATTTGATTCCTTGCAAAGGGATACGTAGGCAGCTGTGAACGCGCCCTCGTGGGTTTATGCTTTTCCATAGTTCGGACTCAATATGTCACGGTTCTTAATCTGATCCCACAATGTGCGATGTGAGATTGATAAATCACCAAAGAGTCCAAATCTGGTAAATCGTTTTGGTAAACTGATTTTTAAGAAAGAAGTGCCAAACATGGACTGCTTTGCCAGATACAGAGTCGCCACCTAAATATTTTGTTTTGGGGGAATTTGGGAAACCCTGACTCGTGCCTAAGGCCACATGTCCGTTATCACCAAAGTTGCCTCGGCTCAGGGACTTGGGTACGATTGGGGAAGGTCAGCTACGAGCACCCCCGCTCGCTCGATTCGAAGATCGGCCTGTACTAAGCATGATATCGATTTTTGAAAACATATGTGTTCTTATTCCGGTTAATTAGCTAGAATTTACTATGTGATGCGCACAACACATAAGTATAGACTAGATCGCCTAATTTGGAACAAAGCATCGCATATCCGTTTGTTTGAAAATGGTTTGAAGTTTGCTACTCGCAAGTAGACTAAAACACGGATTTCAATGAATTATTCCAATTCAAGCAACCCAACCTTCACCCGCAGGCATTCAGGCAGTTATATCACATAAGCAAATAGCCTCATGGTAAGCATGTTGTCGTGTTAACACTCACATACATGCAAGATGCTAAAGCATAAATACTCACAGTGTACTCCGAGCCAAAACAAGGAATATGTTAGTAATCAAATGTATGATCCAAGTCCATGTTAAGATGGCTAATGCATCGCAGGCATAATGCAACTAGAATAGGCTCGGCTAATCTAAGGATGGCATGGGAAATGCAACAACTCAATAGACGTATTCCAGTTGGAATTGAAATACTATGCAGTTAGTATGATGCGCCAAGCCCGGTGCATGCAATACAGATGAATGATGCAAACATGCGAGTATAAGTATGCTAATTGAAACATGCCCTAAACTAACCATCAAAAGCTAGTAAATAAAAGGGAGAAAGACGCGGGGTTGGAAGACATTCACACACGCACGCACACTTATTACACAATTGTGCCCTCTCGACGGAGGGTCCGAAAGAATATTACAAACCAAATAAATAATTAACTATTCTAGCTAATTAATTATTACAAAGCCACTTAACTAATTAAACAAATTAACTAAGCTAGTAAAGTGGTAAAGCAGCCTCGAGAAGAGGGATGAATGCGTGCATCCTCGGCTCCGCTCGGAAATCCATCGCCATACTCATGCTGCCTCTGTTTACACTGATCTGTACTTCTGAAAACTTCACAGGTCCCAACGAAGCTTCAGAACCACTCCCTGAGCACAGTAGGATGTCACTGACCAAGATAAAATAACATCGGCCATGGAGTTATGGTCATCGACCAAAAATGGGATCACCGGCACTATTTTGGTAGTCGGCCGGCACTGAAAGTTGCCGACCGGCCATTTCCTCCTACAGAACACTGGTTTGCTGCAACAAAGGACAGACAGAACATGGCGATGCATTTTCAAAGCAATTTATGCACCACCACCCTCCTCAGTATGTTTGAGACTTAGAGGAGTATGGTTCTCGACCCTCAGGCCATCAATCACGCATTTCAATGCATGATGGCCCAAAAGAGTCAAGCGTGCTATTCAATATCAAATCAAACGCACAAAACACATAAGGGACCTTAACCTCTATCATGTGTGATCAAGAGGCAAGGCAATGCACACACAATGCTATGCAACCTAAGCATGCAAACATGCAAGCATGTAATCAACATATCAAACACATGACAAGATGCAAGCTAACAAGGATGCAAAATGCAACTTAAGCATGCAATGACATGCGATGAGCAAAGCATGCAACCACATACAAGGCGAGCATGCAACAACATGCAAAGGATGGACTTACACCAAGAAGGATAACTCTCTAATAGGTCCAAAACAGTGGCCAAAATGGTGAAACAAAAGCAGGAAGTACATATACAAACATGCACATTTTGATGTCCTAACACCTAGGCATAAAAGAGCAACTTTCAAGAGCACTTAAAAGGGGACAAAAATGGACAAATGACATACATTGTGAGCTCTGCAATCATGTTAAAAAAGGTGTCAAACCAACTAAATGAAGCAAGCAAAGCATGCAAGGAGGCCTAAAACTTGAAATTAGCCACAGGACTCAAACCAAGGCTACATGAAGCAAACCCCGAAGGGCCAAGGGGACCTAAAACAGTCCCAAGGCAGGTCTAAGCAAGACCAAAAACACACTTAGATGGCGTCTAAATGGCCTAAGCATGGAAGCATACGCAATGATCCATTCAAGGAGCATAAAACACAAACTCTTTAAGACACTAAAGGAGTGATAAATGTAAGTTCATAAGCATGAAATATGGACTGAAATAGCATTCTAAGTGATGCCAAACCACTGAAATGATCTACATAGAGCATGCTAGCAACTTGGATACTCAAAGCTAACAAGCTAGATTACATGGTAGCTATGCAAAACAATGCAAGCATGGCCAAATCAACGAAAAATAAAGCTTAAGCATGCTACAACAAGCCTAAAAGCTTCACGGAGCTAGGCCAAAACATATAAGCATAGTAGTCTAAATGCTAGGTACACATTAAGGCAAATCATGGGTTTACAAGACAAGTATACAAACCAAGCATGGCATGTCTAAACCAAGGCAAAAACAGTGCTATATCATGGCAAAACAATGCCTAATATATACTGAAATGAAACTAAAATAAGCTAGGCAAACATGCTACAACATAAGCCATTTATGCAAGCATTAAAGACAATAAGGAGAGGGGATGACCATCTCCTTTTTAGGACCTCAAAACCACCTCTCCACCACTAAAAATCCTCTGGATTTCAGTGGTAGAGAGGCCATGCAAAGACCAAAACAATGGCCAAAAGGTATGGCCTAAAACAAGGCCTTGGAGGGGGGAGACAACCCCAAACCTCAAAGTGACTTTAAACAAAGTTCTAAAACACATAAAATCAGAACTTTTATCAGTTATAGTCGAAGCTTAAAACAATAAGCAAGATATGCTAAAAGCTTGTGCAAAAATCGGGAATAAAAAGGTATGTTCTCACCTTTGAACAACCTCTTCAAGAACACCATCCCAGCACCTTCCTTGGATCAAAACCAGCCCAAGAACCCTAACAACAACTCCTTAAAGCCTCAGTAACCAAGGATGGTGTAACACTAGGTGTTTGTGTGCAATAGTGTGAACAAAAGTCACTTTAGGGCACAAAACATACACACAAAGGCAAAGAGAAGGAATTATAGAGATAGATAGATATAAACTTCATAACCCTAATTCTCTGAACCTGGAGGACGGAGGAAGGACTCCCTCTTTATAGAGGTTCAAATCCTCAAGCTTCCAAGAGAAGCTAAACAAGAGGCAAATCCCCCCATACACGTGTATGGAGAGGGTGTAATGTGGATGCCAGCTGTGACAGCTGGCATAAAATATCTGCCAAAAGCAGATGGAAAGGGATCGGCTGGAAAATATGGCCGATTAACCAACAAAAATGGCCGGCCAACCAAAAACATTGCCGACTATAGACGTCCCTGAACGTCCCGAGAGGGAATCCCATTTTGTTCATTTGGGCTCACTACAATTTAGACTCAAATTGTCACGGTTCTTAATCTGATCTCATAATGTGCAATGTGAGATTGATAAATCACCAAAGAGTCCAAATCCGGCAAATCGTTTTGAAAAATAGATTTTTAGAAAGAAGTGCCAAACATGGATTGCTTTGCTAGATACAGAGTCGCCACCTAAATGTTTTATTTTTGGGAAATTTAGGAAACCCTGACTCGTTGCCTAAGGCCACATGTCCGTCATCACCAAAGTTGCCTCGGCTTGGGAACTTGGGTACGATTGGGGAAGGTCACTTCGTGAGCACCCCCGCTCGCCCGATCAAAGATCGGCCTCTACAAACCATGATATCGAGTTTTGAAAACATTATGTGCTCTTATTCCGGTTTATTAGCCTAGAATTACTATGTGATGCGCACAACATACAAGTATAGACTAGATTGCCTAAGTCGGAACAAAGCATCACATATCCGTTTGTTTTGAAAATGGATTGAAGTTTGCTACTCGCAAGTAGGCTAAAACATGGGTTTCGACGAATTGTTCCAACTTAAGCAACCCAACCTTCACTCACAGGCATTCAGGCAGTTATATCACATAAACACATAGCCTCATGGTAAGCATGCTATCATGGCAGTCACTCACACACATGCAAGGATGCTAAAGTATAAATACTTACCAAGTACTCCAAGCCAAAACAGAAACTAGTTAGTAATCAATGCATGATCCTAGTTCATGTTAAGATGGCTAATGCAACACATGCAAAAATGCAACTAGGATAGGCTCGGCTATTCTAAACATGGCATATGAAATGCAACAGATAACATGTATTCAACTTGGAATTGAAATACAATGCAGTTAGCATGATGCGCCGAGCCCGGTGCATGCAATACAGATGAATGATGCAAACATGCGAGCATAAGTTTGCTAATTGAAACATGCCCTAAACTAGCCATCAAAAGCTAGTAAATAAAAGGGAGAAAGACGTCGGGTAGGAAGACATACATCACACACACACACACTTATTACACAATTGCCCTCCTCGGAGGGTCCGAATAAATAATACACAACCGAATGAATAATGAACTACAACTAATTATTACACGACATTAACTAATTAACAAACTAGCTAAATAAACATGTAAACTAAATGAATATGACTACCTCAGCTCTGTTTTGGATGACAATGGATGCATGCATGCTCGAGTCGCCTCGTCGGGAAATCCATCGCGATGTCTCGTCTCGCCTTTGTATGCAATTGATTTCAGAAACTTGCAAGAAGCTCCAAGAGACTGAAACTCCACTCTAAGAAGTTGTGGGAGGGCTGCCGACCAGCCAATGACATGGGAGACCACTGCTGACCACCCCTTTGTGGTGGAGACCAAAAAGGGTGGTCGACCTGCCAGAAAACCTGGTCGGCCGACCACTTTCTGCTCCCTGGATTCTGGTTTTCTGCAACACAAAGCAATAGGGAAGCATGGCAAGGTATTTTTAACAAGTTGTAGACACCCCATTTTTGACCGACCTTAAGACTCAGACGTCACTGATTGAGTGCTTGGTGATGTTGCATATTGTGCTCGTTCAGAAGTTTCAGAGTTGCGGCCGTGAGCCCTGCCTCCGGACTTCCGAACCCTCTTTTGTACTTTGCCTCAGTTTGCGAACCAGGCTCGGTTTTCTTTGTTTCTTTTCCTGAGGGAAGGGAGAGGTCCCGTAGACCATCTCTCAATGTCCGTAGGCTACATTTGGTGGCCGTAGGCCATTTTTCCCATTTCGGAGTCCGGTTTCCGATTTTCGGAGCCGTCAGGCCGTGTGCCTCGGTTCGGGACCGCTTAACCATCTCCTATTGCTCCGGTTTTTGGCATACTTTCTATTTTCTCCCTTTTGAGGGACACTGGGGTCTGAGAAACCCACTTCGTGGCCGAATGCCACTTTAGGTGCTTAACAGCCCATTTTCGGGACCCCGAACTGCGCGTTTTGGCCCCCGAACATTCGTTTTGCAACGGTTTTCGTTCATTTTTGGCAGGTACCTCTGTTTTATCACCGGGGAGGTCACTGAAGGGTGGGAGGCCAGCAATTGTTGCAGCAACCAGTTATGCATCCTCCGACGCCCTCCGGCGCCCTTTTTTCGCACTTCCGAGCTAATGTTGAACCCCTTGGACCCACATTCTTGAACTTTGAACCACATAGTTGTGTTGTACACACATAGGAGGACACCATCAGTTAGTGGCCGGCCACTAAATCTACTTGACCCTTTTGACCCCTAGCTGGCCGGCTAGGGGGGGTGGCCGGCCAGCCACCTGCAGCAAAAGTAAGGGGCCGGCCATGATCCTCTCAATGCACACTTTACAGCTGTGCAGCTGTTTCCCCCAAAAAAGATCCCAATCCGGGGGATATTTTGTGGGGGAAAGCTTGTCTCCTTTTCCCCCACCTTTACACCCTCCTTTTGGTCCTTATAACCAGCTACCATTGTTTGTTATGAGGGTTGGAAAATTTCATCTTCAACATTAGCCCGGAAAGAGGGGGTCAAAAGGGTCAAGTAACATTAATGGCCGGCCACCAACTTTTAG
Source organism: Camellia sinensis (assembly GCF_055761805.1). NCBI lineage: Eukaryota > Viridiplantae > Streptophyta > Magnoliopsida > Ericales > Theaceae > Camellia > Camellia sinensis. The sequence continues at coordinate 104,510,297 of NC_138972.1, forward strand.
GATCCTCCCATGTGTGTACATCACAAAGCAGTCCATTTTGGCCCCCGAATATTCGTTTTGCAACGGTTTTCGTTCATTTTTGGCAGGTACCTCTGTTTTATCACCGGGGAGGTCATTGAAGGGTGGGAGGCCAGCAATTGTTGCAGCAACCAGTTATACATCCTCCGACGCCCTCCGGCGCCCTCCAGCGCCCGTTTTTCGCACTTCCGGGCTAATGTTGAACACCTTGGGCCCATTTTCTCGAACTTTGAACCACATATTTGTGATGCACACACATGGGAGGATCCTAAAAGTTGGTGGCCGGCCATTAATGTTACTTGACCCTTTTGACCCCCTCTTTCCGGGCTAATGTTGAACCCCTTGGGCCCATTTTCTCGAACTTTGAACCACGTATTTGTGATGTACACACATGGGAGGATCCTAAAAAATGGCGGCCGGCCACTAATGTTGCTTGACCCTTTTGAACCCCTCTTTCCGAGCTAATGTTGAACCCCTTGGGCCCATTTTCTCGAACTTTGAACCACAGAGTTGTGTTGTACACACATATGAGGACACCATCAGTTGGTGGCCGGCCACTAAATCTACTTGACCCTTTTGACCCCTAGCTGGCCGGCTAGGGGGGGTGGCCGGCCGGCCACCTGTAGCAAAAGCAAGGGGCCGGCCATGATCCTCTCAATGCACACTTTACAGCTGTGCAGCTGTTTCCCCCAGAAAAGATCCCAATCCGGGGGATATTTTGTGGGGGAAAGCTTGCCTCCTTTTCCCCCACCTTTACACCCTCCTTTTGGTCCTTATAACCAGCTGCCATTGTTTGTTATGAGGGTTGGAAAATTTCATCTTCAAACTTGCATACAAACCTCCCTCTCCATCTCCCTCATTTCCTTGAAAACCTTCAAGCTCTACACCTCATTTTCTTTATCACCACCAAGCTCTACCACCACCACTCCATTCCAGCAGCAAGGAGAGGAATTCCAACAGCTAATAGGCAACAAATTTGGTCCAAGAAGCAACAAAAGTATTGATCTTCAAGGGTGAGTTGCATCTTTCCCTTTTTGGCCCTTTTCTTGTATCTTTTGTAAGCCATCTATGCTTTTTGCTTTGAGCTCCGGCCATAACTTAAAGTGGCCTTATTTTGAGCTCATTTTCTTGTTTTATTAAGGGCTCAACCCTGTTTGAGCCCTCCATATTGCACTTGCTTCAATATCCTCCTTAAATACCGTTTTCTTGCATGCTTTGGCAGCCTATCATGATTCCATTTTCGGATGATTTACAGGCGTAGAGATGGCCTTATTTTGACCTTCTTAACATGTTTCATTAAGGGTCTTTGGCTGTTTGGTGAATATTTTTCATACTTCATGTTATAGCCTCTTTTGAGCCTTACTTTGCATTGCATTTCTAGCATGTTTGTATACTTTTTTTGGGTTTTTACAGTTCTGTAAACATGCTTATTTTTTGTCACTCTTCAATGTTGTAGAAGGGAAATTTTCAATTTGGGCTGTGTATATACCACTTGCCTCTTTGGCCACCTTTTGGTCCGTTTTCTTGCATAAAAGCTTAGCCTTATCTATGTTTGTTTTTGAGGTTTTTACAGTTCTGTGAAAGTGCTTATTTTGGGTCCCTCTTCAACATTTTTGAAGGAACCTAACCTGTTTGGGGCCAGCAGCTATGAGCTTCTTCTTAATCTCATGTTTAGGGCCATTTCTTGCATGCTATTTTTGCCCTATCTTGGTTTGCTGTTTGGCCATGATTTGTACTGGTAAAATGCTAATTTTGGGACTGCCTAGCTTCTGTCTTTACACTTCATGTCCATATTGTGCATGCATTACATAGCTATAGGCCATTTCGGGTGCCAAAATTCATATTTCGAGACTATTCCATACATCGGGTGTGTTTTCGCCTCATTTCGGGGCTGTTTTCCCCCACTTTCCAGTAATGAAATCCCATTAGCATGTTTGCATATCATTTCCCATGCCATAGTTTGCATTTTTGCATCGCCTCGGTTTATGTGCCCGTGTGCACGCATTTCGAGGCACTTCATTTCCACTCATCGGCATCCTATGTGAGTGTGGCTGAGGATTTCTCATGTTAGTATAAGTCCATGTTACATTCTATATGCCATTTCATGTCATTTGCATTGCGTATGCCATTGCCTCGGTTTGTGTGCCCGTGTGCACGCATTTCGAGGCACTTCATTTCCACTCATCGGCATCCTATGTGAGTGTGGCTGAGGCTCTCTCATGTTAGTATAAGTCCATGTTGCATTCTATATGCCATTTCATGTCATTTGCATTGCGTATGCCATTGCCTCGGTTTGTGTGCCCGTGTGCACGCATTTCGAGGCACTTCATTTCCACTCATCGGCATCCTATGTGAGTGTGGCTGAGGCTCTCTCATGTTAGTATAAGTCCATGTTGCATTCTATATGCCATTTCATGTCATTTGCATTGCGTACGCCATTGCCTCGGTTTGCGTGCCCGTGTGCACGCATTTCGAGGCACTTCATTTCCACTCACCGGCCTCTTATGTGAGTGTGGCTGAGGCTCTCTCATGTTAGTATAAGTCCATGTTGCATTCTATATGCCATCCCATGCCATTGCATTGCGTATGTCATTTTCTCGGTTTGCGTGCCCGTGTGCACGCATTTTGAGGCATCTCTTTTTTACAGCATAGCGCATACTAGGTTGTATCTTAGATCGTATTCTGTCATTTTCTCAGTTTGCGTGTCCGTGTGCACGCATTTCGAGGCATCTCATCTTCATAGCATTGAGCATACTAGGCTATATCTTAGTTGCATTTCTTGCATATCATGCATATTGCATCGTGTTCGGGATAGGAGTTAGCCCGGGCACGGGAAACAAGGTGCGTTTCGTACTCCGAGTGACGGAGCGTGTCTCAATTCCCAGTCACCGACACTCCAGATTACCCATGATGGAGTTAGGTTTTGTTGTGTTTTCATGTGCATTCATCCTACATTAAATTGTGCAATTCGACTCCTCGACCATCATGCCTCGGTATGCGTGATTGGTGGCATGAGGATCGAGGCATGCATATATTTGTGAAAATACACTGCTATGCCCTTTTCCTGCTCTCTGTTGCAGCAAAATCAGGAATCAGCAGTCTTCCGGGGCTCGGCGCGCTTTCCAAGAATAAACTGCTAAACAGAGGCTAATTGGGGCATCCCAGTGGATTTCCGCGCAAGGCAGCCTAAATGTGCATCATCCATCAGAAGCAAGGCAGTCCCTGGCTTGCATGCCAGTTTTGTTTATTTTCTTAGTTAATTTGATTAATTAATTAGGAATTTGTATATTATTTGGACTGTAATATTTAGACTGTAATATTCTTTTATTCGGGACTGTATATTTATTCGGACCCTCTACGCGAGGGCACAACTGCAATAAAGTGTGCGTGTGTGTGTTGTATGTCTTCCAACCCCACGTCTTTCTCCCTTTTATTTACCTGCCTATGATGGTTAGATTATAGCATGTTTGCATTCATTCATCTGCATTGCATGCACCGGGCTCGGCGCATCATACTAACTGCATTTGTATTTCAATTCCAAGTTGAATACATGTTAGTTGTAGCATTCCATATGCCATGTTTAGAATAGCCGGGCCTACTATAGATTGCATTTTTTGCATGTGTTGCATTAGGCATTTCTGTATAGTTAGGATCATGCATGATTTCTAATGAATTCCTATTTTGGCTTGGAGTACTCGGTAAGCTTTATGCTTTAGCATCCTTGCATGCGTGTGAGTGACTGCCATGAATAGCATGCTTACCATGAGGCTATGTGCTTATCTGATATAACTGCCTGAATGCCTGTGGGTGAAGGTTGGGTTACTTAAATTGGAATAAATCATCAAATGTTTTAAAGCCTACCTGCAGGTAGCAAACCCTCTTTCAAAAACAAACATGAAATGTTTGGTTCCAATTCAGGCGACCGGTCTATATTTGTATGCTGTGCGCATCACATAGTAACCTAGGCTAATAACCGGAATAAGAACTCACGATGTTTTCAAAAATAGATATCATGGTTAGTAGAGGCCGATCTTTGATCGGGCGAGTGGGGGTGCTCACGAAGTGACCTTCCCTAATCGTACCCAAGTTCCCGAGCCGAGGCAACTTTGGTGATGACGGACACGTGGCCTTTTGGCACCGAGTCAGGGTTTCCTAAATTTCCCAAAATAAAATATTTAGGTGGCGACTCTGTATCTGGCAAAGCAGTCCATGTTTGACACTTCTTTCAAAAATCTGTTTTTCTTAAAACGATTTGCCGGATTTGGACTCTTTGGTTCAGATTAAGAACCGTGACTGACGAAAGTCGAGTCCGAGCTGTGGCGAGGTCCCCCGCGGGCTTGTTACAGTTTCTGGCGACTCTGCTGGGGATTTAGAGGACTTGACTCGAACTCATGGTATCTGTTTTTGATTACACTTGTGTGTTTCTTTGCATTGCATTTGCATTGGTGCGCCTAGGACACCGTGTTTGCCATCTGCTATTCCTGAACGGTTTGCCGGAGGCTTGTCTTGTCAAGGCATGACCATAAGGCTGACCGGTTGTGGGCTCTGCCAGTATGGGAACACAAACTCCGGTTTTACCGGGGCACCCTTTTTGACCATTCGACCTAGTGCATATTCGGATCCATAGTGACCATTCCAAACTAGGACAGGTTGCTTACCCGTTTATAGGTTGTTTGAAACCGCTGCGTGCGTAATGAAACCCTAGCTCCTGACAAAATAGGACAGGAAAACCCTACCCCAACATAGGGGTGTTTTGGCTCTCACTCATCTGTTATGTGCTTTAGAGTGCGTCTCTACAGGAATGCATGTATCAATGTATGAGTTTGGGCATCAGGCCTGCGGGCATCAATCAGTATCTGGGAATCAGTTTTGCCTGAGGGTATCAATTCACCGGCAGAATTTTGGGCAAAATTCAATAGAGAGCACACTCATTCAACTATGCTCATATCTGTTCAGGTGAAATCAGGCTGAGATGCTGCACGTTTTCTCTTTTGCTAGGGTAATCCTGGAACTATAGCTTCAGAAGGATCCGATATCCCCCGGGTACATTGGATCCGTGTTGATAGACTTTGTCAGGTCGGAAATTCAGTTCAAAGGCAAATCAGTGTTCCTTTGCTGAGGTAAGACAGAGGGCCAGATAGGGTTCATTTTGTTCATCTGATCCGACAGTCACCAGTCACATCATCAGCAGACCCGTGATGGCACAGGTTTCGGAAGAATTTGTGGCCATGATAGCAGCGTTAAATCAGGGAACTGCAATGCAGGACAAGATCAGTGCTGAAACGCAACGCCCATCTAGGGCATTTGTTTCGTATCCGGCTTTGGGACCCCAGCCGAACTTTGACCCACTTCTACTAGCTGAAGATTTGCAGGGTCCAGATCCCCGAGAAAGGTTGACTCAAGCTCGAGTTTCCACAACCCCGGTGCAGCCTACTGAGAGGCTTCCTTTTTCTGATGTTAATGAATTCAATCCGACTGCAGTGAAAATTGTGAACCTTGAGAGGCAATTCAAGAGGGCACAGGGCCTCAACTCCATTCACGACATTGAGGATTGGTCCACCGAGGTTGCCGTAAGGCTCCCAGCCGAGAGTACCAATGCTGGTGGTAGCACTATTTCCAAACCTGCTGAAGTCAACACAGTCGCCATAGCCGACCCTTTTGCCAAGGCCAGCCTACAAATAACCAGCTCAGCCCGAGCTCAGGGTAGATTTTTCACCCCCCTCCATATGAGCCTAACCAGGGCATTCAAAGTTCTGATGGAAAGAGGGCACCTCAAACCCCTTAATCCTCAACCTTCGCCAAATCCACTCCCTGCCAGACATAACCCCAGCAAATACTGTGTATATCATCAACAGCGCGGCCATGGCACCGATGGTTGCTACCGCCTTTGTCACGACCCGAACCCGCCCCCATGGGTTAGGGACGCAACCGGCCAGTAACCATGAGATTACCTACGGCCTCAAACCAAACCAAATGTATTTTAACAGAGTTAATGGGGGCCAAACGGAAGCAAAATTAAAAACTTTGTCCATAGAGCCGTGCTTACATGCAAATCAAACAAACCATACTCAGATACGTTAATAACTCACATCAAAAGTACGGTCTCACAAAAATTCATTACAGACAGGATCGTCCAAAACGAGTCAACCTATAACAGACTATGTACGTACAGACATGCACTAGGTCCTTGCCAACAAGACAAAACATAGGTACATAGTGAAAGGGCAAGGATGGTCTCATGCGCGAGGCACAAGGCTGACTCTCCCAAAACTCCTGTTGTTTCTAGCAGACTTCACTGAGGCTGGGTTTGGACCTCCCTTGGCTCACCTACAAATACATGAATGAGCGTGAGCGATAGCCCAGTGAATAATATCAAATATAACAGTTGCACAACAATATGTAGAACAACATGCTCCAAACGGCCTTGGGCCCAATTCATACTTCTGTTTAACAACCAAATATATATATAACTATACGAAATGCAAGTCAAGTAACTGTAGTTCCAAACATTCTGGCCTTTGGCCCATCCGGGTTTCCATTCATGGCAAAACGGCCTTCGGCCCATTCGTTCATGTCAAAACGGCCTTTGGCCCATTCATTCATGTCAAAACGGCCTTTGGCCCATTCATTCATGTCAAAACGGCCTTTGGCCCATTCATTCATGTCAAAACGGCCTTTGGCCCATTCATTCATGTCAAAACGGCCTTTGGCCCATTCATTCATGTCAAAACGGCCTTTGGCCCATTCATTCATGTCAAAACGGCCTTTGGCCCATTCATTCATGTCAAAACGGCCTTTGGCCCATTCATTCATGTCAAAACGGCCTTTGGCCCATTCATTCATTTCTTCTTGTCAGACTTTTGTCCACAATTCCAATTAACCACTCATAATATTTATAGGGGAATAACGATTGGACATTGACAAGTTTTCAAATATTGATATTACTCACAGTGATCGGCTTGTGGATGCGCCCTGGAGCTTGACCCTACACATTTCATGAATACAAAAGGGTCACTAACAGTTCAATCCGTTCTTTAATTCACATATTCCTCTTTAGGCTTTGTTCGTATCTCATTAACTCATTTACAATGCTTAACATATGCCTAAGAGTGCTTACAAGTGAAAGAGAACGGAAAACGAATCACAGAATGCATGAACAAAATTCCAGGAAACGGGGTCCCCGCTCGAGCGTAAACTTCTCCGCTCGAGCGGACCCTTAAGGCCTGCTAAAGTACTGGTTGCACGAAAGATGCGCTCGAGCTGAAGGCCTGTCTACAAGACTCCACGCTCGAGCGTGAGGTGTCCCGCTCGAGCGGACATCCAACTCTGCAAAAATGCTGGGAGCACGATTTTCCCGCTCGAGCGGCCATTACCCCGCTCGAGCGGACCTCAAAAATCTGGGTTTCCCAGATCGTGTTCTTGAGCTCCAATACGGTTTTCCATCTACATTTCTTGCATGCAATGGCTCAAATTACACATTTACACATGCTAACATGCTACTAATACAAGATTACAACATTAGGAAGCTCAATTTCATGATTTATCTACATGCATGTCCCAAAACATCTCAAACCCATCATCAACATGCTCAAACTCAAACATTCAAGACTTATACTTCCATGATTTGTACATGCATGTGGGAGATGCTCATCATTCCCAACTCAGATGGTACAAATGGCGATTACAACATGAGCTTTAACCAAAACTCTACATGGATCATGTGTTTCAAGCTCAAACATGCAAATTCAAGGTAATCTCTTACATGCATGAGTTCTAAGACTTCAAACTCAACAAAAATCAACTTATTACATGCTCTTGATTACAAACAACTCTTGAACTCACAAGATTACAAGTTCAATTCATAATTTCAAGAGTCAATGGCTTACCTAGAAGTCCAATTCTTCAATCTATGGTCCAATTTGAGTTGGACTCCAAGATTCCAAGCCCTCAAGATCAAACACAGATTTTTCTCTCTTCTCTCTCTCTAAAGGTCGGCCCTCTCCTCTCCTTAGAGTGAATATCAGCCAAAATGAAGGTATATGAGAGAATGAGATGTGTAGTGCTCAAATGCAAGAGGCCCCACTAGCCACAATTAAGATATTAAACAATTGGAGCACAATGTCATTAAATAATTCAATTTAATCTGGCCCGAATAAATTTTCAATTAAATTTCACCGTAGGCTCTAAAAATTATGCCAAACACAATGGCGTAATAAATTTCGGGTTCTGTGGCCGATAAGGCCCTCGATTGAATTTCCCAAGCTGATTATTCGAACAGATATTCCTATGGTGAACAGGTAAAACTTCAAAATCATCTATATTCACATAATGGCACACAAATCATATCAAAACATATAATCACAATGACATTTGGGACCAATTAGCATAATACAGAACGGGGGTATCACAGTCTTCCCCCCTTTAGGAAGTTTGGTCCCTCAAACTTAATTTACCTTCGTCGGGAAATAAATGTGGGTAGCGTAAACGCATTTCCTCCTCTTTTTCCCATGTAGCATCTGTCCCATAGTGTTCCTTCCATTCCACTTTCACCATTGGAATGGATTTGTTTCTCAATTCTTTCACTTGTCGATCAATAATTCTTTCCGGCCATTCAGTATATTCCATATTTTCATCAATAGCAACCCGGTGATAATCAATCACATGTAACGGGTCTCGGAGGTAACCCCTTAACATCGACACATGAAACACGTTATGGATCTGCTCAAATCCCGGTGGCAAAGCAACTCTATAAGCCACTGGACCAAGTTTCTCCAAAATTTGAAACGGCCCAATGTAACGGGGCGACAACTTGCCCTTTTTCCCAAACCTGACTTGGCCTTTCATCGGAGAAACACGGATGAACACATGGTCGCCGACCTCATATTCAAGAGGTCTTCTCCGAACGTCTGCATAATTCTTCTGTCGGTCTTGGGCTGTTCTGAGCCTTTGCCGAATAGTTTTGATCTTTTCAGAGGTGTCCTGTACAATTTCAGGCCCAAGCAAAGCTCTATCTCCGACCTCTGTCCAACAAATAGGTGATCTACACCTCCTACCATACAAAGCCTCGTATGGTGCCATACCGATGCTGGAGTGGAAGCTATTATTATAAGCAAATTCTGCAAGTGATAAGTAATCCTCCCAACTCCCTTGGAAATCCAAGGCACACATGCGAAGCATATCTTCCAAAGTTTGTATCGTTCGCTCTGACTGGCCATCTGTCTGTGGGTGGAATGCAGTACTGAACCTTAGTTCTGTTCCCATAGCCTCCTGCAAACTTTTCCACAATCTAGATACAAATTTCGGGTCCCTATCTGACACAATGGACACTGGGACTCCGTGCAATCGGACAATTTCGCCAACATAAATAGTAGCCAATCTGTAAGCAGTAAATGTAGTTTTAACAGGCAGAAAATGTGCAGACTTAGTCAGTCTATCAACTACAACCCAAATGGAATCCATACCTCGGGAAGTCCGAGGTAGGCCAACAACGAAATCCATAGTCACATGTTCCCACTTCCATTCAGGAATAGGAAGAGGTTGAAGTAGGCCGCCTGGTTTCTGATGTTCAGCCTTAACTTGCTGACACTGAAGACACTTGGACACATACTCTGCAATCTCTTTCTTCATTTTAGGCCACCAATAGGTTTGTTTCAAATCTCGATACATTTTATTGTTACCCGGATGCATAGCAAATACAGATCTGTGGGCTTCATCTAAAACCCTCTTCTTTAGCTCCGGGGTATCAGGAACACATATTCGGTTTCGAAATTTCAACATTCCATTTTCGACACTGTACTCTGCTTTTGGGCTTACTTCAAATTCATCAATTACCTTTCTGAGGAGCTCATCTTCTTTCTGTTTCTGCTTGATCTCATCAACAATTGCCGGTTCGGCTGTAATAGCGGCTATCAATCCGCCCTGTTCACATACCACCACTTCAATTTCAGACTTTTCAAAGTCTTGCCAAATCTCCCTTTGTTCAGTAAGCAAACAAGCCATACTCCCTGTTGATTTTCTGCTCAAGGCATCAGCCACTGTATTAGCTTTCCCGGGATGGTACTGAATCTCTAGGTCGTAGTCTTTTATCAGCTCTAGCCATCTTCTCTGACGCATATTCAACTCTTTCTGCGTGAAGAAGTATTTTAGGCTCTTATGATCCGTGTAAACTTCACACTTTGCCCCATACAAGTAATGCCGCCAGATTTTCAAAGCAAAGACAACTGCAGCCAATTCTAGGTCATGTGTTGGATAATTCTTCTCATGTGGCCTCAACTGTCGGGAGGCGTAAGCAATCACCTTCCCGTTCTGCATTAACACACAACCCAAACCCTTATAAGATGCGTCACTGAAGATCACAAAATTTTCCGTACCTGAGGGTAGTGTTAAAATTGGTGCGGTGGTCAATCTTGTCTTCAATTCATGAAAGGCTGATTCTCTTTCACTATTCCACTCAAATGGTTGTCCCTTACGCGTCAATTGGGTAAGAGGCACAGCTAATTTCGAAAAGTCCTTTACAAATCTCCTGTAGTACCCGGCCAAGCCCATGAAACTGCGAACTTCTGTCACGTTAGTTGGTGTAGGCCAATTCACAATTGCTTCTATTTTCTGCGGGTCCACTGAAATTCCTTCCTTGTTGATTACATGCCCTAAGAAAATGACCTCGTCCAACCAAAACTCACATTTCTTTAGTTTAGCAAATAATTTCCTTTCCCGAAGTATTTGTAAAACAGTCCTCAAATGATGTTCATGTTCAGGTCTATCTTTAGAGTATATCAAAATATCATCGATGAAGACTACAACAAACTCATCAAGGTAGGTTTTAAAAATTCTATTCATTAGGTCCATAAATGCTGCCGGAGCATTAGTCACTCCAAATGGCATAACAAGAAATTCAAAATGACCATACCTCGTTCTGAATGCGGTTTTCTCAACATCCTCTGCTTTAACCTTCAGCTGATGATACCCAGATCTCAAATCAATCTTAGAAAACACCTGTGATCCCTGCAACTGATCAAATAAGTCATCAATACGGGGTAAGGGATATTTGTTCTTTATCGTTACCTTGTTCAATTCCCGGTAATCAATGCACAGGCGTAAGGTACCATCCTTTTTCTTTACAAATAACACTGGTGCGCCCCAAGGCGAAGTGCTAGGCCGGATAAACCCTTTATCAAGAAGGTCTTGCAACTGTTCTTTTAATTCTTTCATTTCGGCGGTAGCCATCCTGTAGGGAGTTTTAGAAATAGGCTGGGTGCCTGGCACAGTTTCAATAGTAAACTCTATCTCCCTATCTACCAATTCCCCTGGTAATTCACTTGGAAACACATCTGGGAATTCTCTAACAATGGGAATATCATCCAATTCAACATTCACGGATTGTTCAGTCAATACATAACACAAATAACCCTGGCATCCCTTCCTGATCAGTTTACATGCTTTCATTGCAGATATCAAATATGGTGGAGGCACTACCCCATTTCCCACAAACACAATTTCCTTCTGTTCTGGTGGTCTAAACACAACCCTCTTTGTCACACAATCTATAGTGGCACAATATTTGGTCAACCAATCCATGCCCAAAATTACATCGAAGTGTCTAAAGTTTAAGGGCAACAAATCTACATATAGGGTAGCATCCTCAATATGCATGTCACAAAACTGATATATATAGTCACATAACACAGATTCCCCCGATGGAGCAGACACACATAACAAATATGGCAACAATTCTAGGGGTCTTTTCAGTCTAGATGCAAATGCATATGTCACAAATGAGTGCGTCGATCCAGAATCAATTAATACAAAGGCATCCTGATTACATATTGAAATAGTACCTGAGACAACGGCATTGGCATTCCGTGTATCACCCGGAACGAGTGCAAAGACTCTCCCTTGTCTCACTGTATCCCCAGTAGTAGCAGATCTCAAAGTGTTTCCCGGCTTCGGGATCGATGCAGTGGAGCTAGCAGCTATCTTCCCACTATTCTGATTACAATCTCGGGCTATATGCCCTTGTTTCCCACACTTAAAACAGGCTCCTGACGTACGGTAACAGACTCCACGGTGCTTTTTGCCACAAATGTTGCACATGGGAGCTGCGTCTCGGGAAGAATTGGAAGTAGTTGAGGAGCCCGTGTTCTGCTTTTTCAAAAATTTCTTCTTCGAAAAGAAGCCTTGCCTTTTGTTGCTTTTCCATTCGGTTGTTGGCTTAGCTTGTCTAGCTATATTAGCCTCTGATATGATGGCCCGATCAAGCACCCCGATGTAGGTCTCCAACTTCAGGACATTCACTCGCTCTAGGATGTCACTTCGGAGCCCACCTTCAAAATGCCTTGCCTTCTTATAATCAGTGTCAATTACGTGTGGTGCAAATCTGGCCAACTCAGTAAATTTGGCCTCATACTCAGCTACAGTCATGCTGTCTTGCTTGAGTTCCATGAATTCTGCCACTTTCCTGTCCCGGACACACTGTGGGAAGTACTTGTCATAGAAGATTTCCAAAAATTTCACCCAGTCAACACCCCGGTGGTTTTCTCGCATTAACATCCACCATCTTCTCGCTTCGTCTTCTAGCATAAAAGTGGCTAGAAGCACTTTCTGTGTATCCGAGCACGGAAATACTTCAAACAGTTTTTCGATCCCAAGAACCCAAGCTTCCGCTTTCAAAGGATCCAATCCACCATGAAACTGTGGTGGTTTCATTTTTTTGAACTCCTTGGTGAGAGCGATTATCCGATCATCATTTTGGTTATCTGGTACGGGTGGTGCCGGAGGTGGAGGTGGCGGGTGTGGTTGCTGCCACTGTTGTTGCCACTCCTGTTGCTGTCTCAAAGCTTCTGCCATTTCCTGAATCAGTCTTTCCATTCTGTCCAGTCTGGCAGTAGAGGATTCCTCTAACTCATCACCTCTGGTTCTCACCATCTGATTAAACTTGCATTATATTCCATACCAAAGGTACACAAGTACACATACACTAAGGAGCACATATTTCCAGATAATTTGTAATGCAAGTAGTTCACAACTTACACATATAATTATTCATAACAGAACATTTAAGCATATAATCAATGCTTCCAAACTCGTACTTATCACATGAATGCATCCTAGATCTTATCTAGACGCTTATTGCTCTTCTTGGACAAGTGTGTGAGTTATTAACTCGTGCTCTGATACCACTCTGTCACGACCCGAACCCGCCCCCATGGGTTAGGGACGCAACCGGCCAGTAACCATGAGATTACCTACGGCCTCAAACCAAACCAAATGTATTTTAACAGAGTTAATGGGGGCCAAACGGAAGCAAAATTAAAAACTTTGTCCATAGAGCCGTGCTTACATGCAAATCAAACAAACCATACTCAGATACGTTAATAACTCACATCAAAAGTACGGTCTCACAAAAATTCATTACAGACAGGATCGTCCAAAACGAGTCAACCTATAACAGACTATGTACGTACAGACATGCACTAGGTCCTTGCCAACAAGACAAAACATAGGTACATAGTGAAAGGGCAAGGATGGTCTCATGCGCGAGGCACAAGGCTGACTCTCCCAAAACTCCTGTTGTTTCTAGCAGACTTCACTGAGGCTGGGTTTGGACCTCCCTTGGCTCACCTACAAATACATGAATGAGCGTGAGCGATAGCCCAGTGAATAATATCAAATATAACAGTTGCACAACAATATGTAGAACAACATGCTCCAAACGGCCTTGGGCCCAATTCATACTTCTGTTTAACAACCAAATATATATATAACTATACGAAATGCAAGTCAAGTAACTGTAGTTCCAAACATTCTGGCCTTTGGCCCATCCGGGTTTCCATTCATGGCAAAACGGCCTTCGGCCCATTCGTTCATGTCAAAACGGCCTTTGGCCCATTCATTCATGTCAAAACGGCCTTTGGCCCATTCATTCATGTCAAAACGGCCTTTGGCCCATTCATTCATGTCAAAACGGCCTTTGGCCCATTCATTCATGTCAAAACGGCCTTTGGCCCATTCATTCATGTCAAAACGGCCTTTGGCCCATTCATTCATGTCAAAACGGCCTTTGGCCCATTCATTCATTTCTTCTTGTCAGACTTTTGTCCACAATTCCAATTAACCACTCATAATATTTATAGGGGAATAACGATTGGACATTGACAAGTTTTCAAATATTGATATTACTCACAGTGATCGGCTTGTGGATGCGCCCTGGAGCTTGACCCTACACATTTCATGAATACAAAAGGGTCACTAACAGTTCAATCCGTTCTTTAATTCACATATTCCTCTTTAGGCTTTGTTCGTATCTCATTAACTCATTTACAATGCTTAACATATGCCTAAGAGTGCTTACAAGTGAAAGAGAACGGAAAACGAATCACAGAATGCATGAACAAAATTCCAGGAAACGGGGTCCCCGCTCGAGCGTAAACTTCTCCGCTCGAGCGGACCCTTAAGGCCTGCTAAAGTACTGGTTGCACGAAAGATGCGCTCGAGCTGAAGGCCTGTCTACAAGACTCCACGCTCGAGCGTGAGGTGTCCCGCTCGAGCGGACATCCAACTCTGCAAAAATGCTGGGAGCACGATTTTCCCGCTCGAGCGGCCATTACCCCGCTCGAGCGGACCTCAAAAATCTGGGTTTCCCAGATCGTGTTCTTGAGCTCCAATACAGTTTTCCATCTACATTTCTTGCATGCAATGGCTCAAATTACACATTTACACATGCTAACATGCTACTAATACAAGATTACAACATTAGGAAGCTCAATTTCATGATTTATCTACATGCATGTCCCAAAACATCTCAAACCCATCATCAACATGCTCAAACTCAAACATTCAAGACTTATACTTCCATGATTTGTACATGCATGTGGGAGATGCTCATCATTCCCAACTCAGATGGTACAAATGGCGATTACAACATGAGCTTTAACCAAAACTCTACATGGATCATGTGTTTCAAGCTCAAACATGCAAATTCAAGGTAATCTCTTACATGCATGAGTTCTAAGACTTCAAACTCAACAAAAATCAACTTATTACATGCTCTTGATTACAAACAACTCTTGAACTCACAAGATTACAAGTTCAATTCATAATTTCAAGAGTCAATGGCTTACCTAGAAGTCCAATTCTTCAATCTATGGTCCAATTTGAGTTGGACTCCAAGATTCCAAGCCCTCAAGATCAAACACAGATTTTTCTCTCTTCTCTCTCTCTAAAGGTCGGCCCTCTCCTCTCCTTAGAGTGAATATCAGCCAAAATGAAGGTATATGAGAGAATGAGATGTGTAGTGCTCAAATGCAAGAGGCCCCACTAGCCACAATTAAGATATTAAACAATTGGAGCACAATGTCATTAAATAATTCAATTTAATCTGGCCCGAATAAATTTTCAATTAAATTTCACCGTAGGCTCTAAAAATTATGCCAAACACAATGGCGTAATAAATTTCGGGTTCTGTGGCCGATAAGGCCCTCGATTGAATTTCCCAAGCTGATTATTCGAACAGATATTCCTATGGTGAACAGGTAAAACTTCAAAATCATATATATTCACATAATGGCACACAAATCATATCAAAACATATAATCACAATGACATTTGGGACCAATTAGCATAATACAGAACGGGGGTATCACAGCCTTCGTCATGAGATCCAGAATCTCATTGACAGCCGGACAATAGTTCCACCTCAAAACCCCAAGGACCAAGTGCCTCCTCCACATCTCAACCTCAGCCAAACACTGCCACCCACCTACAACCCCAGTATATACACCCCGACCCATATGCTCAAACCCGAGATGTTTATCCCGGAAAACATGGACTTAAGCACGATGGATGCATTTGGACCCCAATCATCTCAAACCCGTGAGCCCACGACTTCTGAGCTGAAGAGGATGATCGAAGATCTTCAGAGAACTGTGATAGGTTTGGCCTCCGGGACATCGGCTCCGTCATCAACCACATCACATGCCAGGGAGTTCATGTCAAAAGGCTCCCCAATTTCGGAACGAGCTATATTTGAGAAATGCCAATCCCTTGGTAAAGTGGAGGCGAGTGGAAAGAACGAGGTAGAGGTGGACATGGATCCTCATGAATATCTTCTGTTGGCTGTTGAGGCTTTGAAAGCCGAGGGACTGAACAAAGAGCAAGTGTTCGCGGTCGTTGCAAAAACTGTGGACGACATTTTCGCCACTCAAGTTGGGGGCAGTTTGAACCAAGGGGCAAGCCAGGAGAAGGGTCATTGTATCAGAAATGTCCCTTTCGGCTATAATCCTGCACTCGGAAAAGATCAGCAAACCAGGCCAGCACCTGCTAATCCCCCTGCTGGTGTGTCCAGCAAAAATCCACAAACCTTGAAGTACCAACCCCGAGGTCGGAGGGCCTTCCATGCCCTCTATATGCCTTTGTCAAAGGCTCTAGAGGTTTTGATCAAGAAAGGGCATTTGAAGCCCCTTGAGCCGCAACCATTACCAAAGAACCTCCCTCTCTCGCACAACTCAGCCGACTACTGTGCCTTCCATCAGCGAGCTGGTCATGACACCGACAGTTGCTTTCGTCTGCGCCATGATGTACAAGATTTGTTTGACAACGGGGTCATCCCCGCACCAAGTCCTGCAAAGCCTATCGGCACTTGATCAGTGAATTTGTGGGGGGATAATGTGATGTGATCGAGGGATGAACCAGCTGCGGGTGGCACTCGATTTACTCCAGATGTGGGAGGGACATGCGCTATTCTGAGCATTTGCGAATGCCAGTTTCTGACTTGAGTATTGGGTCAGTCTTGTTGTTTTGTTTTGAGTCTGTCTTTTTGTTTTGAGTCAGTCTCTTTTTGTTTTGGGTCTGTCTTGTTGTATCGAGTCAGTTCTGTTGTATAGGAGTCAGGTGATTCCAGGGGGTGTTGCCTCGGGCATCACCATTTTGTTTTGTGTTTGTCTTTTCGTTTTGTTTTGAGTCTGTTTCTGTCAGGGAGCCAGTTGTGCCAACAGATTCTGAATGAAACAGCAGTGGTTTTTCACGCTCTTTTGTTTGCCTCGGCCGTGTGCCAATTATGCCAGAAAGTTTGAATGAAACAGCGGTACTTTTCGCCTACTCTTCTGCACCCCAAAATCATTGCATTGACCTAAGTTTTTTTTTTTTTTTTTTTTTTTTTAAAAAAAAACTTTTTGAACACTGCGGTGAAAACGAAGAGGAAGTAATTCCTCGGGTTTTGCAAAAATTTGATCATTTGAGAGAAAGAGAGGCGTGCTAAGCCTTTAACGAATGGAATCATGCTTGTTAGCGTGAGTACTGAGAAGGATCCTGGCTTGATCCAGATTGGTTCTACACTGCCTTCAGCGCGAGCGATTTGTCGCTTTCTTAAAAATTTTCAAAAACAAAATGTTTTGCGCGGCCTTGCGAAGACCTGTGTGGAATCACTCCTGAGATTGTGCAGCCTAAGATCGCTCTCAGCCTCGAGACTCAACCCCTTCACTTCCAAACCTTGAAACTTGAATTCAGAAGGTTCAACGGTCAATTATGATGTGAGGCCTGTGTGGCCAGATTTGAAGCAACCCTCGAACAAGAGGCCAGGAAAGTCAGATCAAAAAGATCAGATCTCATCAGGAGAAGCTTACGAAGCTAGAACAGCAGCCATTCTCCTAGATTCAGATAATTTCAGGATCTCAAAACCATTTGGCATGGACAACGTTACACTTTTACCCTTGAGAGGCTCGCTGGGCCGAAAACCCGGAAGGGCGACCCAGGCAAAAGTTAGAGCAAGAGAAAAATACAAAAAATGCAAAAAGATAAAAAAAAAAAAAGAACAAAAAAGAAATATGCAAAGAAAAGAACAGAAAAGAAAATGCAAAGAAAAGAAATGGAAAGAATTGAAAAGAAAAGAAGAACAAAGCTCGCAAGGTCGAAAACCCGCAACGGGCGCCTTGGCAAAAGTTAGAGCCTAAAAAGGAGAGGTTAATACCCGAGTGTACCTTAACCCCGAACTACGTGAGGCTTGATTCCCATCTTTGGGATACGTAGGCAACTTCCTTCTGAAGTCTAGCCGTAAAATACTTCAAATTGACTGTGCCCATGTAATGGTTCCGTTGCCATTCAATGCGCTGCGGTGCCATCCACACAAGGGGCAACTTTCCGTTGCCATTCAATGCGCTGCGGTGCCATTCACACAAGGAGCAACTCTCCGTTGCCATTCAATGGGCTGCGGTGCCGTCCAAACAAGGGGCAACTTTCCGTTGCCATTCAATGCGCCGCGACGCCGTTCAAACAAGGGGCAACTTTTCGTTGCCATGCAGTGTCCTTCAGACAAGGGGCAATTTTCCATTGCTACGGATCCGAGGTTGTGCATCTCGAGAGTAGGTTCCGTACTCGTTGAGCAGTGGTCGTTTGCAAAAATAGTTTTTGAGAATTTTTACGGAGGTTGACTAATCTTCTCGAAAAGTATTCCATTTTTAAAACTGGACCATTTCTTGAACCCAAAAGAGGGAAAATTTTCAGTGCTCATGGCCTGACTTGCATGATTTTAAATCAGAAAATTGAACAAGCACGTTAGTCTAACTCTCATTTTGGTCAAAATTTTTTAGTAGAAAGCTAAAACAAAAAATGGTCAAAATGATGAACTAGGGGCACAGTTGAGTCAGGTGTTCTGTCTTTTCCCCTTTGTCAAAATACTTGCCAGAAAGGGCACTCTACTTGTCGGAAAAGGCACCATATTCGGCAGAAAAGGGCACAACAAAGGGCAGAAAGCTCTCTCATCCTCCAAACAGCGAGGTATCAAGCCGAGTGCGAAGCACGAATTGGAATGAATCGAGATGCACCATTCCCTCATCCGGCGCATCGACAGATGTCACCGAAGGAAATAGCCGCGAGCTGATTATGTTGGGTGTGGGCCCGCAACTTCCTGTTCATCCATCAACCACCCGGGGGAGAGATGAAAAAAAAAATGATGAGAGATTGAAGAATAGAGAGACGTGCGATGAGAGGAAAAGTGAGAAGAGGGCTTTTCCAGAAAAACAGAGCTTGAGGGCCGAGTGATGTGAGAACCACAAATGAGAAAGGGTGGGAAACACTACCCAGTGAAACAGGCTCCCTGTGCACGCCTGAGTGTCGTGTCTTTTTGTTTTATCTCGATTCTTGTTTTGAGTCGTTTCGAGTGTTACTCGATGTGTCTAGGTTGCGTGCCTTTTATTTTCTTGTTGAGATGTCTTGCTGTGTTCAGTCGTAGGCTCGATACCCGGTCAAAAGCTCATTTATCAATTCAAAAATAGAATCGTTTTGCGCTCCGAGTGCCGTGCCGTTCTCCAGATCTGTGCAAAACAAGATTCGTTCTTTCATAAAACCGCAGGGTTCAACCCAGGTCATGCGGGAACAGTAGAACTAGGACCTATTTGAAGCTATATGGGTTCCAGACTACAAAGCAAAAGCAAAAGAGGAAATGTCGAGCATCTGAGTTTGTTTCAACTTCAGTAAGTTCCGAGACTACATTCCGTGATGTATACCTCTTTAAGTCTTGCCAAAGCTCCGAAGTATGAGTGTGCCCCTACCTCAAGCTCAAGATCAAGTCTGCTTCATGCCAGAATGGCAATCAAAGTGCTCTCCCTGAGTACCATTCCCCGCCAGAGGCATCTTGGCTGTGTTCGCAATGAGTTCCTAGGAGACCAACTGCGACGGTGGAAACTAGAGTTCGAATGGTTGATGCCTAGAACGTAAAGGTTCAGGATTTCCGAGACTAAAGTCTGGTTTAAATACCCAGAGGCATGTCCTCGGCTTGAAATCTGTATGGAAGCCCCATAGGTTGAGATAGCATGTATGCACCTCAATTCTGGATACTGAACCAACCTAGTCTGTCACCCCGTTGGAGAATAGGGAAAGTTGTGAATGTGATCAGGAAGAAAGGCAACATCCAAAGTGTTCTACGTGAAGAACCCTTGTCAGTATTTCAGAGCCTTTGTACTGTAAGATGAAGGTAAGTGTTCGAAGAGCACAGGGGAAGATCCCCATCGGAGCAGAGCGGTTCACCGCCACTCACCTCATGAGGTGCTTTCTAAAGTGCTGTTTTGTCCATTTATTGCTTTCCTTAAGCATCATGCATGGTAATGCATTGTACCTATCAAGTTTCTTTCTCATTTCATGCACAATATTGTATGTACGGTTCATTCAAAGAAGTTCCGTTTTAAGATCATTTATTTAGTGTATCAATCATACTTCATTCGTTTAGTATATCAATCATACTTTGTTCACTTAGTGCATCTATCACACTTTGTGCTCACCTTTTTGTGTATCAATCACATGTTCGCTCTGTGTATCTATCGCGCATGCACACTGTATTCGCAGTGAGAATTCCATAATTTTCTTACATCCTTTCTGCACGAGGTGTAGTTTGGCTCGAGTTTACTTGCTTGCCTAGCATTCGCTTAAAATGTTGCATCTATTTCGCATAATTGCTTCATTACAGCTCTCTTTGCATAATCATGAGTGATGCCCGGCTTCGCGTAGCGTATAAGTCCACTCTTCAAACCAGCTTCGCGTAGCGCATAAGTCCAACTTTCAAAATTGGCTTCGCGTGGCGTATAAGTCCAACTTTCAACTTGGCTTCGCGTAGCGTATAAGTCCACTCGTCAAATCGGCTTCGCGTAGCATATAAGTCCAACTTTCAAAATCGGCTTCGCGTAGCGTATAAGTCCAACTTTCAACATGGCTTCGCGTAGCGTATAAGTCCACTCTTCAAATCGGCTTCGCGTAGCGTATAAGTCCAACTTTCAACTTCGCTTCGCGTAGCGTATAAGTCCACTCTTCAAACCGGCTTCGCGTAACGTATAAGTCCAACTTTCAAAATCGGCTTCGCGTGGCGTATAAGTCCAACTTTCAACTTGGCTTCGCGTAGCGTATAAGTCCACTCGTCAAATCGGCTTCGCGTAGCATATAAGTCCAACTTTCAAAACCGGCTTTGCGTAGCGTATAAGTCCAACTTTCAAAACCGGCTTCGCGTAGCGTATAAGTCCACTCTTCAAATCGGCTTCGCGTAGCGTATAAGTCCAACTTTCAACTTGGCTTCACGTAGCGTATAAGTCCACTCTTCAAATCGGCTTCGCGTAGCGTATAAGTCCAACTTTCAACTTGGCTTCGCGTAGCGTATAAGTCCACTCTTCAAACCGGCTTCGCGTAGCGTGTAAGTCCAACTTTCAAAATCGGCTTCGCATGGCGTATAAGTCCAACTTTCAAAACCGGCTTCGCGTAGCGTATAAGTCCAACTTTCAAAATCGGCTTCGCGTGGCGTATAAGTCCAACTTTCAAAACCGGCCTCGCGTAGCGTATGAGTCCAATCTTCAAAATCTTCTTGCATATCATTTGCATTTTGCCCCTGCCTGCGGGCATGCCTGCGGGCACATCTCTGTTTATCTTGTACGTTTGTCTAAAGTCTTCGGCCTTGTCAAAAATGGGTCGTCTCTGGGCTTTGACATTCACTCCCGTCACTTATGTCTTTCGAGTTCTGTCAAAGAGGGGCAACTGTAGACACCCCATTTTTGACCGACCTTAAGACTCAGACTTCACTGATTGAGTGCTTGGTGATGTTGCATATTGTGCTCGTTCAGAAGTTTCAGAGTTGCGGCCGTGAGCCCTGCCTCCGGACTTCCGAACCCTCTTTTGTACTTTGCCTCGGTTTGCGAACCAGGCTCGATTTTCTTTGTTTCTTTTCCTGAGGGAAGGGAGAGGTCCCGTAGACCATCTCTCAATGTCCGTAGGCTACATTTGGTGGCCGTAGGCCATTTTTCCCATTTCGGAGTCCGGTTTCCGATTTTCGGAGCCGTCAGGCCGTGTGCCTCGGTTCGGGACCGCTTAACCATCTCCTATTGCTCCGGTTTTTGGCATACTTTCTATTTTCTCCCTTTTGAGGGACACTGGGGTCTGAGAAACCCACTCCGTGGCCGAATGCCACTTTAGGTGCTTAACAGCCCGTTTTCGGGACCCCGAACTGCGCGTTTTGGCCCCCGAACATTCGTTTTGCAACGGTTTTCGTTCATTTTTGGCAGGTACCTCTGTTTTATCACTGGGGAGGTCACTCAAGGGTGGGAGGCCAGCAATTGTTGCAGCAACTAGTTATGCATCCTCCGACGCCCTCCGGCGCCCGTTTTTCGCACTTCCGGGCTAATGTTGAACCCCTTGGACCCACATTCTTGAACTTTGAACCACATAGTTGTGTGGTACACACATACGAGGACACCATCAGTTGGTGGCCGGCCACTAAATCTACTTGACCCTTTTGACCCCTAGCTGGCCGGCTAGGGGGGGTGGCCGGCCGGCCACCTGCAGCAAAAGCAAGGGGCCAGCCATGATCCTCTCAATGCACACTTTACAGCTGTGCAGCTGTTTCCCCCAGAAAAGATCCCAATCCGGGGGATATTTTGTGGGGGAAAGCTTGCCTCCTTTTCCCCCACCTTTACACCCTCCTTTTGGTCCTTATAACCAGCTGCCATTGTTTGTTATGAGGGTTGGAAAATTTCATCTTCAAACTTGCATACAAAAATCCCTCTCCATCTCCCTCATTTCCTTGAAAACCTTCAAGCTCTACACCTCATTTTCTTTATCACCACCAAGCTCTACCACCACCACTCCATTCCAGCAGCAAGGAGAGGAATTCCAACAGCTAAGAGGCAACAAATTTGGTCCAAGAAGCAAAAAAAGTATTGATCTTCAAGGGTGAGTTGCATCTTTCCCTTTTTGGCCCTTTTCTTGTATCTTTTGTAAGCCATCTATGCTTTTTGCTTTGAGCTCCGGCCATAACTGAAAGTGGCCTTATTTTGAGCTCATTTTCTTGTTTCATTAAGGGCTCAACCCTGTTTGAGCCCTCCATATTGCACTTGCTTCAATATCCTCCTTAAATACCGTTTTCTTGCATGCTTTGGCAGCCTATCATGATTCCATTTTTGGACGATTTACAGGCCTAGAGATGGCCTTATTTTGACCTTCTTAACATGTTTCATTAAGGGTCTTTGGCTGTTTGGTGAATATTTTTCATACTTCATGTTATAGCATCTTTTGAGCCTTACTTTGCATTGCATTTCTAGCATGTTTGTATACTGTTTTTGGTTTTTACAGTTCTGTAAACATGCTTATTTTCGGTCCCTCTTCAATGTTGTAGAAGGGAATTTTTCAATTTGGGCTGTGTATATACCACTTGCCTCTTTGGCCACCTTTTGGTCCGTTTTCTTGCATAAAAGCTTAGCCTTATCTATGTTTGTTTTTGAGGTTTTTACAGTTCTGTGAAAGTGCTTATTTTGGGTCCCTCTTCAACATTTTTGAAGGACCCTAACCTGTTTGGGGCCAGAAACTATGAGCTTCTTCTTAATCTCATGTTTAGGGCCATTTCTTGCATGCTATTTTTTACCTATCTTGGTTTGCTGTTTGGCCATGATTTGTACTGTTAAAATGCTAATTTTGGGACTGCCTAGCTTCTGTCTTTACACTTCATGTCCATATTGTGCATGCATTGCATAGCTATAGGCCATTTCGGGACTATTCCATACATCGGGTGTGTTTTCGCCTCATTTCGGGGCTGTTTTCCCCCACTTTTCAGTAATGAAATCCCATTAGCATGTTTGCATATCATTTCCCATGCCATAGTTTGCATTTTTGCATCGCCTTGGTTTGCGTGCCCGTGTGCACACATTTCGAGGCACTTCATTTTCATCCATCGGCATCCTATGTGAGTGTGGCTGAGGCTTTCTCATGTTAGTATAAGTCCATGTTGCATTCTATATGCCATTTCATGTCATTTGCATTGCGTATGCCATTGTCTCGGTTTGTGTGCCCGTGTGCACGCATTTCGAGGCACTTCATTTCCACTCATTGGCATCCTATGTGACTGTGGCTGAGGCTCTCTCATGTTAGTATAAGTCCATGTTGCATTCTATATGCCATTTCATGTCATTTGCATTGCGTATGCCATTGCCTCGGTTTGCGTGCCCGTGTGCACGCATTTCGAGGCACTTCATTTCCACTCATCGGCATCCTATGTGAGTGTGGCTGAGGCTCTCTCATGTTAGTATAAGTCCATGTTGCATTCTATATGCCATTTCATGACATTGCATCGCATTCTACCATTGCCTCGGTTTGCGTGCCCGTGTGCACGCATTTCGAGGCACTTCATTTTCACTCATCGGCATCCTATGTGAGTGTGGCTGAGGCTCTCTCATGTTAGTATAAGTCCATGTTGCATTCTATATGCCATTTCATGTCATTTGCATTGCGTATGCCATTGCCTCGGTTTGCGTGCCCGTGTGCACGCATTTCGAGGCACTTCATTTCCACTCACCGGCCTCTTATGTGAGTGTGGCTGAGGCTCTCTCATGTTAGTATAAGTCCATGTTGCATTCTATATGCCATCCCATGCCATTGCATTGCGTATGTCATTTTCTCGGTTTGCGTGCCCGTGTGCACGCATTTCGAGGCATCTCTTTTTTACAGCATAGTGCATACTAGGTTGTATCTTAGATCGTATTCTGTCTTTTTCTCGGTTTGCGTGTCCGTGTGCATGCATTTCGAGGCATCTCATCTTCATAGCATTAGGCATACTAGGTTGTATCTTAGTTGCATTTCATGCATATCATGCATATTGCATCGTGTTCGGGATAGGAGTTAGCCCGGGCACGGGAAACGAGGTGCGTTTCGTGCTCCGAGTGACGGAGCGTGTCTCAATTCCCAGTCACCGACACTCCGGATTACCCATGATGGAGTTAGGTTTTGTTGTGTTTTCATGTGCATTCATCCTACATTAAATTGTGCAATTCGACTCCTCGGCCATCATGCCTCGGTATGCGTGATTGGTGGCACGAGGATCGAGGCATGCATATATTTGTGAAAATACACTGCTATGCCCTTTTCCTGCTCTCTGTTGCAGCAAAATCAGGAATCAGCAGTCTTCCGAGGCTCGGCGCGCTTTCCAAGAATAAACTGCTAAACAGAGGCTAATTGGGGCATCCCGGTGGATTTCCGCGCAAGGCAGCCTAAATGTGCATCATCCATCAGAAGCAAGGCAGTCCCTGGCTTGCATGCCAGTTTTGTTTATTTTCTTAGTTAATTTGATTAATTAATTAGGAATTTGTATATTATTTGGACTGTAATATTTACACTGTAATATTCTTTTATTCGGGACTGTATATTTATTCGGACCCTCTGCGCGAGGGCACAACTGTAATAAAGTGTGCGTGTGTGTGTTGTATGTCTTCCAACCCCACGTCTTTCTCCCTTTTATTTACCTGCCTATGATGGTTAGATTAGGGCATATTTCAATTAGCATACAATATGATAGCATGTTTGCATTCATTCATCTGCATTGCATGCACCGGGCTCGGCGCATCATACTAACTGCATTTGTATTTCAATTCCAAGTTGAATACATGTTAGTTGTAGCATTCCATATGCCATGTTTAGAATAGCCGGGCCTACTATAGATTGCATTTTTTGCATGTGTTGCATTAGGCATTTCTGTATAGTTAGGATCATGCATGATTTCTAATGAATTCCTATTTTGGCTTGGAGTACTCGGTAAGCTTTATGCTTTAGCATCCTTGCATGCGTGTGAGTGACTGCCATGAATAGCATGCTTACCATGAGGCTATGTGCTTATCTGATATAACTGCCTGAATGCCTGTGGGTGAAAGTTGGGTTACTTAAATTGAAATAAATCATCAAATGTTTTAAAGCCTACCTGCGGGTAGCAAACCCTCTTTCAAAAACAAACATGAAATGTTTTGTTCCAATTCAGGCGACCCGGTCTATATTTGTATGCTGTGCGCATCACATAGTAACCTAGGCTAATAACCGGAATAAGAACTCACGATGTTTTCAAAAATAGATATCATGGTTAGTAGAGGCCGATCTTTGATCGAGCGAGCGGGGGTGCTCACGAAGTGACCTTCCCTAATCGTACCCAAGTTCCCGAGCCGAGGCAACTTTGGTGATGACGGACACGTGGCCTTTTGGCACCGAGTCAGGGTTTCCTAAATTTCCCAAAATAAAATATTTAGGTGGCGACTCTGTATCTGGCAAAGCAATCCATGTTTGACACTTCTTTCAAAAATCTGTTTTTCTTAAAACGATTTGCCGGATTTGGACTCTTTGGTTCAGATTAAGAACCGTGACTGACGAAAGTCGAGTCCGAGCTGTGGCGAGGTTCCTCGCGGGCTTGTTACACAAGTGTGTGCTCGACCACTCTTCCCGTCATAGCATAGGCTCTAGGGAGTGTAACCCTCGATCCTCGGACAACCAATCACGCATCTCGATGCATGATGGCCGAGGAGTCAGATTGCACGACTCGATGTAAAATGAATGTACATATAAACACAATAAGGCCTAAACTCCATCATGGGTAATCCAGAGTGTTGGTGACCGAGAATCGAGGCACGTTTCGTCACTTTGAGTACGAAACGTCCCTCGTTTCCCGTGTTTGGACTAACCTTACTCCAAACATAATGCAACAAGACAACATACACAATGCGACTAACATGCAACCCTAAATGCAATGCAACCTAATCATGCTGGCATGCGAGGGATGATATGCAAACATGCAACTAGCATACACAATGCACATACGAAGACTATCATGCACAGATGAAGACTATAAATGAGATGATCAAGGCATACACAATGCAATGGCCAAACATGCAACAACATGAACTAAATGGCATACACAATGCAAGATGAACTTAAACCAGAGTGAGTGGACCTTGGCCACACTCAAATCAGTGGCCAAACACAATTGAAATTAGACAAGAACGCTCATGCAAACATGCCCAATGCAAGGGACCGAACCTAAGGCATCGAATGCCACTCTACCAAAGCATGGCAAGGGATGACACATGGCATACAATGACACAAATTCCAGCTCTGAAATAGCATACAAGATGGTCCCGAAACATGCAAACACCTCACCCGATGCATGCTAGATGACCCGCATACCGAAACTAGTGGAATGGATTACACTATATGTATGCAAAACAATACTCCAATGATGAAAGCAACCCCAAACAGACCCTAGGCAGGTCTAAGACAGTGGCAAAATGTGTTAGGATGGTGGCTCAGAATGCATTCAAATGAAGCTCATGCAATGGCCGGTGAATGAGGCATTCAAGCATAACTCTCAAACGCATTTAAAGAGTGAAAATCATGGGAATATGGCATACATGTAAGCTCTGAAATATGATGTGAAATGGCCCAAAAATATGAAAACACCTCAGTATATGCATGTAATAGACCTCGAAACTCAAAGCTAAGCATGGATATTGTACTACAAGCATGTAAAACAAGCACCATTCGACCATGAGACCCAAAAATAGAGCTAAGGCAGTCCAAAATATGCACAAAATCAGTTTAAGGTATGGCCAAAAAGTGCTAGAATCAAGGGTCAACATAGCGTGCAATGTAAGCTAGTTAAAGAGGATTTGCACTACAAGTATGTGAGGCAATCAAGAGGTCACCGAACCAACAAAATTCAGAAGTATGCCATGTCAAATAATGCCCAAAAACTCATGGAAACAAGGTCAATGCATAAAAGAATGATATGTTCCTTTGAAAGGCCAAAAAGAGGGTTATTCTACACATGCAAGATGGACACCCTACATGACAAAACCACCTTTGGACAGAGGTTATGAAGGACCTAAAACTCACTAAAAAGGGCCTGAAATGAGGCTAGGAAGCATGCAAGTAAAGGCTCCTTTGAAAGGCTATGAAGGGGGTTACTCTACACATGCAAGAGGGACACCCAATATGGCAAAAACAACTGGGGAAAAAGTTCATAAAGGTCCTAAAACTCATCAAAAATGGCCTAAATCATGCTCAAGAAGTGTGCAAATATGGGCTCCTTTGTAAAGCCAACAATGCTAGTAAACAAAACAAGGGGTGAGAGGGTCACCCCTCTCTAATTTTGGGGCTCAAAACAGCACACTAGCCATTTTCAGTGGCTAAGAGGTCAAGCAAAGGCCAATGCAAAGGCCTAGATGCATGGCTCACAACAAAGTCAAAACAAGCATGGAAGGGGGAAGATGACCCTCAACAGAAAAATGACCTTAAACAAACTTCAAGAGGAGCTCAAAATAAGACTTTTTTTAGTTTATGAAAAAGCCCAAATATGCTTGAAAACTAGGCTAAGATATGAAGCAAAATAATGTCAAAAAGAGGAAAATAGAATGTTACCCTTGTAGAGAAGACCTCCAGCAGCTTCTGGACCAAAATGGCAAACCTTCAACCTCTGAAAACCAGCTCCAAGGTGCTTAGAGTGATGGTGGAGGTGTTAGGATAGGAGGTGGTGGGTAATGGCCAAGAACAATGGAGCTTTGGAGCATGAAATAGAGAGATATAGGGAGAGGTGTATGTATGCCTTAGCCAAAAAATCTGAACCTTTGCTAATGAGGGAGAGAGCTTCTCTTATAGGAGAACAAAGGTCCAAGCTTCTTTTCGAAGCTTGGAGCAAAGGGCTAAGCTTCTTAAGGAAGCTAAAGCAAAAAGGGTCAAGCTTCTTGAGGAAGCTAGAGTAAAGGGATCCAGCTTCCTCAAGAAGCTAAGAAAGGTTCAAGCTTCTCTTAGAAGCTTAGAGCAAAGGGTCAAGCTTCTTTAAGAAGCCAAAACAAGAGGCTCAATCCTCCATACACGTGTATGGAGGATAGAGCAAATGCCTCCCAGCTGGAAGCAACTCAGTGAGACAAATCTGCAGAAAGCTGGCCGACCAGTTCAAGTGGTTGGCCGACCACCTTCCCTGGTCGGTCGAGCAGGGTCAAAAGGGTCAAGTTGATTTGGGTGGTCGGTGGCCTCTAGGGATGGTCTCCCAGGTGAATGCAACTTAGTGGTAGTATAGGAGACCAGCAATTGTGGCCCAAAAGTGAGGGAGACCAGCTCTCTAACAAGAAAATCGGCCGACGAAGAGAAAGGTGGTCTCCAAGAAGAAAAGGTGATCTCCCACCCTGGTACCACCTTCCTAACAATGAAACTAGGGTCCATGCCAAAAATGAACCCACACCGATGCAAAACGAGGGTTAGGGGCCAAAAAGCGCAGTTGGGTGCCCCGAAAACTGACTATTAAGCATCGAAAGTGGCATGCGACCACGAAGGTGGTCTCCTGGGCCATAGTGTCCCTCTAGAATGAGGAAACAAGGTGTGTACCAAAAATCAGAGCAAACGGAGAAAGTTAAGCGGTCCCGAACCGAGGCGCACGACCAACGGCTCCGAAAATTAGAAACTGATCTCCAAACGGGAACAGTGGCCTACGACCACAAAACGTAGCCTATGGCCACTGAGAGATGGTCTACGAGACCTCTCCCTCCCTTCGGGAAGAGAAAACAGAACCTAGTTCGCAAACCGAGGTAAAGCACAGAAGAGTCCCGAAGTCCGGAGGCAAGGCTCTCAGCCGACACTCCGTGACCTCAGAACGAGCACAACATGTGCAATCACCGAGCGCTCAATCGATGACGTCTAAGTCTTAAGGTTGGTCAAAAATGGGGTGTCTATAGTTGCCCCTCTTTGACAGAACTCAGAAGTCGTAAGTG
The DNA here is from genome assembly GCF_055761805.1 of Camellia sinensis. NCBI lineage: Eukaryota > Viridiplantae > Streptophyta > Magnoliopsida > Ericales > Theaceae > Camellia > Camellia sinensis. Next base: position 104,539,846 of record NC_138972.1, read on the forward strand.
ATAGGAGTAAATGTCAAAGCCCAAAGACGACCCATTTTTGACAAGGCCGAAGACTTAGACAAACAGGCAAGATAAACAAAAGATGTGCCCGCAGGCATGCCCTCAGGCAGGGGGCAAAATGGAAAATGATATGCACAAAGCCGAACGTAACTCATGACCATGCAAAGCAGCAAGCTATAATGAAGCAAATATTCGCAATAAGTGTAACAGTTCTAAGCGAGAATGCAAAGCAAAACTACATTTCATGCAGTAAGAGTGTAAGAGAATTACAATTCTCGCTACTTCTCACACGAAGAAGATACAATACCTGTGTGGCTCATCTGGTTGCACCAGCTTCAAATGAACCGTACATACAATATCGTGCCTGCAAAAGAGAGAAACTTAACAAGCACAACATAGTTAGCAACATATGTTCAACGTTATATCGAACGTAGACAAACATGGTGCTGATGAAAAAGTGCATCGCAATGCAAGAAGAAACAAGAAGAAACGTGCGCAACAACGCAAGTTAAGCATGGGAGCATGACAATGCCAATGAAACGTGCATAACAATGCAAGTGACGTGCAACTGCAAAAGCAGGTTTCAAACAAAACATCGAGCAAAGAAATGCAAGCTTTGGCAAGGGCAACTCAAATGCGACCTCCGGTTTACCTCCCGGAGGGGTCGTAACGTACTCAAAAAGGATACATCCTGCTCTTGACGAGTAACGATGAAACACACATCGAAAGTTGGAGTTGAAGTCCCCGCGGAGGGATTTCGCGCCGAAAAGTGCACTTTCCTTGTACTTTCTTGAGTGTCGGGGACTCCAATCACCACCAAAATTTACAGGAAGAACAAAGAGACATTGGAGACCATCCCTAGAGTGCCACCGACTAGCCTAGAGTGCCACCAACCAGGTTTTGTACAAGGGGGTGGTCGGCCTACCAGAAAAGGGGGTTGGCCGACCACCTTGCTAAATTTTGGATAGTTTGGTCATTTTACACTTGTTTCTTTAAATACACATGACCAACTCACTGTTCCTCACAACTTCAGGTCCGAAATCAGCTCTTCTTCCGTCCTAGACCATTTTCTCTCTCAGATCTGCGCTCTATACGTGTTTTCCAACGCCTCACGCAAAGTTGTTTCGCGAAATCTTTCAGTTTTCTCACTTTAGACCGATTAAAATTTGATTTCGAAGCTTCTTTCTCCATTTTCACCACTTGAGGTAAGTTTGTCTCGATATTTGGAACATTTTCTCGGGAGTTGACTTTTGTTGACTTTTTCATTTCCCGAGAGTTGACTTTTGTTGACTTTTTTCAATTTTGGCTAATTTTGCTCATATTTGCTCCTTTTTGCAGATTTCTTGAAATGACGGGTCATTTCCCTCATGGTGGAGGTCCTCCAGGTGCTGAGGGTGATCCGGACATTGTGTCATTGCCCCCGAGAGTTCGACCATTTGACCCCGAGAGGTACGACCCTCAGGAGCACATCCTCCCCCCGAGTGTTTTCTATCATTTTATCGATTTTGATCGACGAGCACCTATGGATCTCCTGCTACGGGAGCTGGAGTCTCACCTCTCTCACCAGGCGCGAGAGGTACGTACTTCATTTTTACATTCTCAGCAATGTATTTTGCATTTCTTGCACATTTCCTGTTTTCGCTATATATGTTCATCTGCTTATTTTGAACACGTTCACACACTATCCGCTCCACTTAGCACACAGCTTATGGGTCACTAGACTTTGCTCGTTTTAGCACACAGCTCACAACACTGAATTCTGTCGAGTTGGCACACAGCTTGTTCTTGGACACTCAGTCTGTAGCACAGCATTCTGTTTGCATTTTGAACACACAACTCAAGCACTTGGATTTCTGAGCTCGCAACTCAAACTTTTGTTGTGAACACGCAGCCTACATTTTTGAAATCTAAACACACAGTTCAAAACTTTTGTCGTGAACGTACAGCCCACATTTTGGAAGTTGGACACACAGCCCGAACTCTTGATGATGAACACACAGCCCACGGTTTTTTTTTTGAAAGTTGAACACATAACCCAAACTCTTGATGATGAACACACAGCCCACAGTTTTTGAAAGTTGAACACACAGCCCAAACTCTTGATGATGAACACACAGCCCATAGTTTTTGAAAGTTGAACACACAGCCCACAGTTTTTGAAAGTTGAACACACAACCCAAACTTTTGATAATGAACACACAGCCCACAGTTTTTGAAAGTTGAACACACAGCCCAAACTTTTCGATGATGAACACACGGCCCACAGTTTTTGAAAGTTGAACACAGAGCCCAAACTTTTCGATGATGAACACACAGCCCACAGTTTTTGAAAGTTGAACACAGAGCCAGAACTTTTCGATGATGAACACACAGCCCACAGTTTTTGAAAGTTGAACACACTGCTGGAACTTTTCGATGATGAACACACAGCCCACAGTTTTTGAAAGTTGAACACACAACCCAAACTTTTGATGATGAATACACAGCCCACAGTTTTTGAAAGTTGAACACACAGCCCGAACTTTTGAGGTGAACACACAGCCCACACACTTCGATTCTGCACACACAGCTCATTCCTTGTGTTTGCACGCAGCTCATACATTTTCACTGGTGAACACACAGCTCACTCATTGCATTTTCACGCAGCTCATACTGAACACGCAGTCCACAACATTGTATCTGATTTTCTTTGCATACAGCTCGTACTTTTATTTTGAAATTGAATACATCTGTTCATTCTGAATGTAGGTATCTTCCTGTGTTACATGGGGCTATAGCTCGATCATCGCTAAGGAGTGGTACACAGAGCTCCCAGAGAGCGTTCGTGATCTGGTTGATGAGGTAGGATTTGGACCCTTCTGCGCGGGGATATCTCGCTACCCTGCGAGCAGGACGTTGATGGGGGCGCTTGTGGAGAGATGATGGGACACCACCAACTCTTTCCACTTCTCTGCTACAGGGGATATGAGGATGACCCCGTTTGACTTTGCGATGCTGACTGGCCTTAACGTGACCGGCCAACCAGTTCCCTACAACGCAGACATGGGCGAGTGGGAGGCGGCTTGGATTTATCTGTTAGGAGCCCGTCCGCCGATTGACAGATCATCGGGCAGAGTCAAGTACACTTGGTTTTCCACACATTTCAAAGAGACTGTGCCCGAGACTCTCGGGGAGGTAGAGCAGTAAGCTCGGCGGTTTTTGATGTTCCTCCTCGAGACCACTTTGTTCTCCGATAGGGGGAACACTGTTGGCCTGCATCTGCTGAGTGCACTGGTAGACCTATCATAGGTCAGTCAGTATGATTGGGGTGGCGCCGGCCTTGCTACCCTCTACTGCTACATGAGCGCGACCTCCCGCGGGCGGGGGAACATAGTCGATGGCTACTAGAGAGCCTGGGAGGTACTTTCTGCCCTCTTGATTTACACTTCTGTTTTTCATTACCTATACACTGCATACGGCATACTTTATATTCTGTATTCTGCATTCTGCTCTCAGCATTCTGTATTTCTGTATATTCTGCATTCTGATGGCTATTGCCCTGTTTTCCACAGCTATGGGTTTTTGCATACTTTCCGACGTTAGCCCCGGAGCTCAAGGTGGAGGTGCCTCTTGTGATCCCTTACTCGCTTGTATTTGAGGGCCAGTACCGATCGAGGGCTCGGGAGTCTCTGCCCTACCCGCGGTAGTTTTTTGACACAGTGTGGACAACCGAGGTAATTCAGAACTCTCAGTTCTCCATGTTTTCATCTTTGATTCATCTTGCACATTTGCGATTTCTAATCGGCTCATGCACTTGGTTATCCGCAGATCACCTGGCAGCCTTGGGCGCCCTTGGGTAGAGATACCCGATTTCAGTTTCCTGGGGGATGGGCCACTTCTCGGTACAGGATCCTATTTGAGGGGCCGGTTGGCAGAACTTGGTTTCTGGGAGACCGCTTTCTGCGTCAGACGATGGGCTACCCCGAGCAGAGTATCCCCGCAGCACCCCTGGATGATATGCGGTCCACTAAGGGACTCACTCCCTAGGAGGTTGATTTGGCTATGCTTGACACTGATGCAGCTCTACATTTAGAGGAGGGGGAGTACGTGACCTACCGTCATACATACTTGATGCCCCCATTAACAGGTGTCCGCACTCCCACTCGGAGGGCTACTGGCATGCCATCGTCAAGGCGAGCCCAGGCTGCAGATATCCCTTCGACTAGTAGTGCTGGCGCATCGAGAGGTGGGGCTGGACTGGTTTCCCCGATTCCCCCAACTCATCAGCACGTTGGGTGGCCAGGTCTTTCGACCGAGTTGACTGGATGGCGATACAGGTCATCTTACCCGATTCCGATAGAGCCTCCTATGCCCGATCACCGATATGTCAGTGATCCTGACTCACCACTGGTATGTTCCACTGCCTTTCATTTACCACTCAGATACTTAGGCATTCATTTATTCATTGATGACTTGAGCTTGTAACTGCAGCCTCCCAGGGAGTATACTGAGGGGTTGCTCAGGTTGGTAGCCTCACTCGAGGGCATGGTCCTGAAGAGAGGGACGCAGCTGTTCATTGCTGGTGTTTCGGTACTTTTTAGTTTTTCTGCATTTATCATACTTTTGATGGCATGTTGTATTTAACCATTTCACTGCATTGATTGATTTTATGTGTAGAGCACATCTGACACACACCATATTCATACATTGTATCTGCATACACCCACTCCATGTAGCATTTTTGTCTCTGCATTTGATATACATATTGGCTAATGTATTCAAATTGCACTCTTCCTTTTCAGATGCCACCACTACAGGCTGAGCCACAGGCCGGGCCATCTAGGCCTTCTCGGGTAGCTAGGAGAAAGGGTTCGACCCGTAGCCAAGGCGGACGCAGAGCGCCTGTCACAGAGGAGGAGTCTGTACATCGCCAGTCAGAGACATCCGCTGGCAGAGAGGGTGACTCTAGTTCCGGTTCCGATAGTGTAGATAATGCCGAGGAGGACACCGAGGGCAGCGACTTCGATTCAGATGATGATGATGGTGTAGAGGTTGTTCCGCAGAAGAGGACGAAGAAGGCCTCTTATTCCTGTACTTGATAGCACTGATGCAGTTATTCCTACTTTATTTGCCTTTTTTACTAGTAGTTGTAGCACATTGTACATTATTAGGCAGTTTTATTTTCTGTAAAACTTGTACCCTTGTTGTAAAATGTTGCAACAAAGGAAGCATGATGGAATGAAACAGCTTTTTTTTGAAAAAGTGTTGTATTTTATGTTCTCAGCATCGCATCACATCATTTTGCACAAAAATGAGATTGAATAAAAACTAAGCAACAAATATTGTCAAGTCAGGTAGTGAACCGACGCAACAAACTAAACAACTTAACTCGCTAAGAAACAACAATCACCTTAGCAAGTTTACAACTCGATAAGCAAATCCCGACGAATGTTGATAAACAGAGAGTAACAACTTGACGGACAAAACTCGACAACTCGATAAAACTTAACAACTTGATAAACAAAACAACTCGATAAGCAAAACTATAACTCAATAAGCAAAACAACAACTTGATAAACAAGACTTAACAATAACTCGATAAACAAATATAATTCGGACAAAACGGGCGATGGAATGCATCTGAAACAGAAGGAAACGCGGACCTTCAACACTCCCAACGCATGGGAAAGCTAGGATCTCTCTTCTAGAAGCTAGGAACAAACCAAAGACCAAGTTTTCTCCATGGCCGACCACCAGAAGGGGCTGGCCGACCAGCTTTCTACCTTGGAGACCAAAGGGGTGGTCGATCTACCAGAAAAAGTGGTCGGCTGACCACCTGGTTTGGCGACCACCAGATTCTTGACACGTGTCCCCCAAACAGTGTCTTATCCTTTATGAAATTCCAACTTCGTGGTTCTTTCATTTCATCTTAGTTTTGCATCAAAATGGAGGCATTCCTCATCAAAAATCTCGCAACTTGGATTACTACTTTAGACGGCTCGGAAAAGTTGAACTTCCGGGGCTTCGGCTTGAATGCACTAATCACGTTGAGCCGCGCTCCGTTACATCTTTCCTTTCTCCATGCCGCGGCGAGGTTTTGGAATCCAGTAACACATATCTTTAGCTTCGATGGGCAAGAGATGTGTCCTACCTTCGAAGATTTCCAAGTTTTGATGGAGTCCGAGCGCAACGAGGAGATCTTGCCCCAGCTTCGCTTTGGCCACGCCCAAGCCTTAGGACGAATGTGTGGGCTCACTATACATGACGCTCGATCTTTGATTTGTGACGGAATGCTGGATATTCCGAGTTTGATTTGTCGGTTTTCCGATGCCGGTGACCGCGATGACCATCATTGGCAAGGTTTTCGGCGACATGCCCTTTGTATGTGCATGCTATCTCATTTCTTGCTTGCCTCAGGCTCTGGAGGATCCAGTGTCCGATTGATCGAGGTTGCCCAAGGTTTAAGGGAAGGCAAAAGCTGCATTGCTATGTCATTAGCCGAGACATTGATGGGCTTGGCTGCTTTTTATCACCGAGAGACGACCAGGTTTGTAGGGAGTCCACTACTGTTGTAGGTAATGTTTCCCACCATATCTCACATATATATTGCTCACATCACTCGGCCCTCAGGCTCGGTTTTTCTCTCAAAACCCTTTCTCACTTTTCTCTCAATGTATACCTCTCTATTCTTTAATCTCTCATTTTTCATCCCTCCCCAGGTGTGGTTGATGGATAAGTTGCAGGTTGTGGACTCTTGCCCAACATACTCAGCTCGCGGCTACTTCTTACGATGACATCTAGTCGATGCCCCTGATGAGGGGTGGTGGTTCGACTGGATGTGCCATTTGTCCGCAGACCGCATTGCTTGGCGTTGTCCTTGGCTTAACCTACCGGCAATGAGCCACAGTATGTCCCAGCAGCTTGGAATTCAGTTGCTTGGTCTGATGCAATGCGTGTTTTACTTTCCTTTCTGGTTCTAGCACCAGTTTGGCCATGATCAGACTTGCCCGCCAGAGGGGACAGAGTACCCTGCTGCATTCCCGATCCGAGGTGCACAGCTTGCTCGGTATGCCACAGCATGGAGGACGAGAGAACTCCTGGCCCCCGCTCCCACTTTCAGTTGCACTTTGTCTGACGAGTGTGTAGATTGGCTTAATGAAGAGGCACAGATTGGGCCCAGCTTGGCATCAGAGGCTTCGACCAGCTCTGGGAGGGGGCGCAGGAACACCAGACTTAGCTATGCCCCGAATTTATTGCTTTAATCAGTTCTTTCAAGTTTTTCTTTATAAATGTAACCAAAAGCAACTTCAATTTGGATGCAAGAGCAGGAGGACTCTATATTGAAATCAATAAAATTGAAGGTTGTGGGTACTGAAAATTTTTCGCTTTGGTCCAAAAATGGTCTAAGTTGTAAAAAGATTAATTTGAACAAAATCAAATTTTATTAAAACTTTTCAAAGCCATTTTCGACATGGATCAAAATTGGACACCCCTGAGATCTATCATTGAGATGCACAACCCCGGATTCCAGCAACTGAAAAGTTGCCCCTAGTCTGAATAACACTGCTTCAGAGATCACAACCGAAGCTCTTAGATACTTAATAGACAAAGATGACAGAGTTGGTCAAATGGACAAAGTTGATCGGGGAAAGGTTTATGGCTGAACTTCAGGATGAAGTTGCCTACGTATCCTGAAGATGGGAATCAAGCCTTACGTAGTTCAGGCTCAGGTTCACTCGAGTATTTTCACTCTCTTTTTACGCTCTAACTTTTGCCAAGGCCGCCCTTTGCGGATTTTCAACCTTGCGAGCTGAGTTTTTGTAATTTCAAATTTTTTGTGCTCTAACTTTTGCCTAGGTCGCCCTTTCGGGTTTTCAGCCTAGCGAGCCACTCAGGGGTAATATTTCTCCAACTTGTCCATATTGATCGGTTGGGATAACTCTAGGCCATCTAGGTCCATCAGAACGACAGCTCCACCCGACCAGATAGACTTAATGATGTAGGAACCAGTCCAATTGGGTCTGAACTTACCCTTAGGGTCGTGGATGGGAGCTCGGTTGTCTTTGAGAACCAAATCTTCTTCTTTCAAATTCCTGGACTTAACTTTCTTGTTGAAAGCCCTAGCAATTCTCCGTTGATAACCCTGAACATGGTACAGTGCTTTCAGTCTTCTTTCATCGAAGAGCATGAGTTGTTCAAATCGGCTCTGCTGCCAATCTGCTTCGGCTATCTGGCACTCAGCCAGCACTCTCAATGACGGAACCTCAATTTCAATAGGTAGAACGGCCTCTATCCCATAAACTAATGAATACAGAGTCGCCCCAGTAGAAGTTCTAATTGAAGTCCGGTAGCCCCACAAAGCAAATGGCAGCTTATCTAGCCAGTCCCGGTAGGTTTCCACCATCTTCTGTAGTATGTGTTTGATATTATTGTTGGCGGCCTCAACTGCTCCATTGGTTTGCAGCCGTTAGGTGGATGACTTATGAGAAGCCACATTGTATTTTTCCAACAAATCAATCACTTCCTTCTTGAAGTGGGAACCGTTATCTAAAATAATCTCGTTTGGGATCCCATAGCGACAGATGATATTGTTCCGGATGAACTTTGCAACGTGCGAAGCCTTCAACACCGCATAAGATTGGGCCTCGACCCACTTCGTGAAATAATCTATCGCAACCAGAATGAACTCATGCCTATTAGACCCCTTCGGAGTGACGGCCCCGATGGCGAAGTCATATTGTACAGCTTCGATGGTGGAATGTTCATGCGGTTTGCTTGGATCTGACACTTGTAGCATCGCCGTACAAAGCCGATACAATCCTCCTCCATGGTGGACCAATAGTAACCTTGTCTGAGGATCTTCCGAGCTAACATTACCCCATTCATATGCGCTCCGCACTCTCCTCCATGGATGGCCTCCATTAAGCGTTTCGATTCTTCGGCGTCAATGCACAACTTATGCATTCCCAAATGACCTCTTTTGTATAATTTAGCCCCGCAGATGATGAACTGAACGACCATTCTTCTGATTGCCCTTTTATCCTTGGCATTTGCCCCTGGTGGATACGCTTCTTTCTCCAAGAAGTTCCAGACATCGTAATACCAGGGGTTCTCATCTTGAACTTCCTCTATAGCAGCAATTGATTCGTAGGCCGGCGCAAATTTCTAGTCAATGATAATGGGACGCATCTGGACTTCGAAAGGGATGTCTATCATGGAAGATAGAGTTGCTAGTGAATCCATGAACCTGTTGTTCTCTTTTAACAGATGAGCAAAGTTTAACTTCTCAAACCGAGGGATCAGCAGGTCCAAGGTCTGATGGTAGAGTATCATCTTTTCTTCTTTGACTTTCCAGTCTCCTTTCGCTTGAGACACAACAAGGTTCGATTCCCCGATGACGTCCAACCGTTTTACCCCTAGTTCCAGGGCTGCTTTTAACCCGGCAATGCACGCCTCATATTCTGCTTCGTTGTTTGATACTTTGAAACGAAGTTTGAATGCTAGAGGGATGCGGGAATCGTTGGGTGCTATCAGCAATACCCCTATCCCATATCCGTACTGGTTTGACGCTCCGTCAAAGTACATCGTCCAGGTTTCATCCTTGATATGTAAAATGGCCTCATTTGGGAATAAGTACTCAACTGCTTCACCTCCTTCCACTGGATGATTGGCTAAGAACTCCGCTACCGCTCTTCCCTTGACTGACTTCCATGTCATATATTTCAGATCGAATTCGAAAAGCAACAACAACCAACGAGCTAGCCTACCCGTAAGTGCCGGTTTCTCGAAGAGATATTTGATGGGATCTAATCTTGAAACCAACATTACAGAGTGAGCTAACAGGTAGTGTCGCAGCTTCTTGGTAGCCCATACCAAGGCTAAGCAAGCCTTTTCCAATGGTGTGTAGCGGGTTTCATACTCCAGCATCTTCTTGCTCTGATAGTAGATAGCCCTCTCCACCTTGTCCTCAGGCTCTTGTGCTAGCATGCAACCCATTGTAGTCTCAGTCACTGAAAGGTACAAAATCAACGGTTTCCCCGGCTCAGGTGGTGACAACACGGGTGGGTTCTGTAAGTATTCCTTGATCTGTTCGAAAGCAGCTTCATTGGAACTTCTTTCCATTCTTCAGGAGACCAAAAACTGGTTCACAAGTCAAGGTTAATTTTGAGATAAACCATCTTATGAATTGCACTTTACCCAGAAAGCCTCGCACCTTCTTTTCAGTCCGTCGTGGTGGCATTTCTAAGATGGCCTTGATTTTGGAAGGGTCGACTTCGATACCTCTCTGTGTAATCAAAAACTCTAGCATTTTCCCTACTGTAACACCGAACGTACACTTCTGAGGATTTAGCCGCAACCGAAATTCTCTGATCCTTTGGAAGAACTTGTGCAAGGTGGTGTAGTGGCCCTCTCTTTCTTTGGATTTGACAATCATGTCGTCTACATACACCTCAACCTCTTTGTGGATCATGTCGTGTAATATTGTGTTCGCGGTCCCATTGATATGTTGCTCCAGCGATCTTCAACCCAAATGGCATCACTCTGTAACAGTAAGTCCCCCATGGGGTGGTGAAAGTAGTCTTCTCCCGGTCTTCAGGTGCCATCACTATTTGATTATAGCCCGAGAATCCATCCATGAATTAAAGCAAAGCATGCCCTGCTATGAAGTTCACTAGCTCATCAATATGCGGTAAGAGAAAATCGTCCTTCGGACTGGCTCTGTTTAAATCCTTGAAATCCACGCATACTCGGATCTTACCATCCTTCTTCGACACTGAAACAATGTTGGCCAACCAAGTTGGGTATTCGGATACCAGCAGGAACCCTGCGTCAATTTGTTTGGTGATGTCTTCTTTAATCTTGAGGGCCTAGTCTGGGCGGATCCTTCTTGTAGACACCCCATTTTTGACCGACCTTAAGACTCAGACGTCACCGATTGAGCGCTTGGTGATGTTGCATATCGTGCTCGTTCAGAGGTTTCGGAGTCTCGGCTACAAGCCTTGCCTCCGGACTTCCGGACTCTTTTGTGCTTTGCCTCGGTTTGCGAACCAGGCTCAGTTTTCTCTGTTTTCTCTTCCCAAAGGGAGGGAGAGGTCCCGTAGATCATCTCTCAATGGCCGTAGGCTACGTTTCATGGCCGTAGGCCATTTTACCCGTTTGGAGTCTGGTTTTCGGTTTTTCAGAATCGTTGGTCGTGTGCCTCGGTTCGGGACCGCTTAACTTCCTCCGTTTGCTCTGGTTTTTGGCATACATCTTATTTGCTCCCTTTTGAGGGACACTGTGGTCCGAGAGACCGACTTCGTGGTCGAACACCACTCCCGGTGCCTAACAGCCGGTTTTCGGGGCCTCGGGCTGCGTGTTTTAGCCCCCGAACCTTCGTTTTGCATTGGTTTTGGTTCATTTTTGGCAGGGACCTCTGTTTCATTGGTAAGAAGGCCATAGAAGGGTGGAAGGCCAGTAATTGTTCTGTCAGCCAACTTTATCCCTTCATCGCCCTCCGTCGCCCGTTTTTTCTCACTTCAAAGCCAATGTTGACCATCATTGGGCCATTTTCTTGCACACTAAACCCCATATTTGTGATATACACATCTGGGAGGCCACCAATATTTGGTGGCCGGCCAGTAGTTGTTGTTGAACCTTTTGAACCCCTTTGAAAAGTGGGTTGTTCTCTCTCCTGGTTCACTTTTTCCAGTGTTTAACCACAGGGTTGTGTTGTGCACACATCAGAGGCTACCTTTTTGATGTGGCCGGCCACTAATTCTCATTGAACCTTTTGACCCTTGGCCGGCCGGCCATGGGAAGTAGCTGGCCGGCCACCTGCAACCTAGATAGCTGGCCGGTCATGATCCTTGCACCCTGTTCCTTACAGCTGTATATCTCTTTTCCCCCCAGATTGTGTATCCGGGGGGTGCATTTTTGGAGGGAAACTTGGATTGTTTTCCCTCCATTTTCCCCCCTTTTTGTCTATATAACAGCTACTCCAGCTCTGTTATTAGGGTTACAAAATTTCCCCCAAGTCTCTTGCATTACATCCCCCTCTCTCTACACTTCAACCTTTCAAACCTCTCAAACCCTACACCATTTCTTCACCAACCCATAGCCCCACCCTTCCATCCTTCATTCCAGCAGCTTGAGGTTGTTCTCCAAAGCTAAAGAGCCACCAAACTCAAGCCAAGAGTTGCCAAAAGATTGGTCTAAAAGGGTAAGCTCCATTTCCCCCCTTTTGGTCCATATTTTGCATACTTTCTTAGCCATATTTGCTTGCTGTTTTGGGCTCCAACCCTAACTGGAACTAGGCTTATTTTGAGCTATTTTTCATATTTGTTTAAGGGTATTTACTTGTTTGAGGCCTCCTTGTTGCACTTGCTTCATTATCTCCCTTGTATGCCATCTTCTTGTGTAGTATTTTTGGCCTATGTATATACTGTTTTGAGGCATGTCATAAACTGTAAAGTAGCTTATTTTGAGCTCTTCTTAAACATTGTTGAAGGGATCATCACTGTTTGAGGCTTCCATGTGCCACTTGCCATTATATCTCTCTTTTGGCTCCATTTTTGCATGATTTGTTAGCCTCTTATGCTTCTGTTTTTGGATTCTGGTCCAAACTAAAAATGACCTTATTTTGATTTCCTCTTCATGTTTCATTAAGTGTCTTTCATTGTTTGAGGCATACTTTTTATACTTTGTGTTATAACCCTCTTTTTGGCCTTATTTTGCATAGCATTTTGAGCATTCTTGCATACTGTTTTGGGTCCGGCCATCAACTATAAAGTGCAATATTTTGGGCCCCTCTTCAACATTTTTGAAGGGCCCCTTTGTTTTTGAGGTCAGTAACCACCACTTGCTTCTTTGTCCCTCTTTTGGCCCATTTCTTGCATGAGAGCTTAGCCATACCTGTGTTTGTTTTTGTGGTTTTTTGTAAACTGTAAAATATCATGTTTTGGTCCCCTCTTCAACTTTGTTGAAGGGCCCTCTCTTGTTTGGGGTCAGCAGCTGTGGCTTGCTTCTTTATCTCACATTTAGGGCCATTTTCGCATGCTAGCTTAGCCCCATTTGTGTTTATTGTTTGACCTTTCTTAGAACTGTGAATGTGCTTATTTTAGGGCTGTCTTGACTCTGTATTTACATTCCATGTTCAAATAATGCATGTTTTGTACAGCTATAGGCCAATGCATGTGCCTAATTTCATGTTTCGGGTCGCATGTCATGCATCGGGTTCCATTTTTCCATCTTTCGGGGCTGTTTTGCATCACTTATTGCCCATGAAATTTGCATGTTTGCATACCATGTTCCATGCCTTGCCATGCTTTGGTAGAGTGGCATTCGTGCCTTAGGTTCGGTCCTCGGTTTGCGTGCACGTGTGCACGCATCTCGAGTTGTCTCATTTCCATCTAATGGCCTCCTATGTGAGTGTGGCTGAGGTCCACTTGTGTTGGTGTAAGTCCATTGTGCATTGTGTATGCCATTTCATTTCATAGCATTGCATATGCGAGGTTGTATGTTAGCGCATTTTGTATGCCATGTTATCTCGTGCATCGTGTATGCCATTTCATAGCATTGTGTATGCTAGGTTGTATCTTAGTTGCATTTCATGCATATCATGCATATTGCATCGTGCTTGGGATAGGGGTTAGCCCGAGCACGAGAAACGAGGTACGTTTCGTACTCCGAGTGACGGAACGTGTCTCAATTCCAAGTCACCGACACTTCGGATTATCCATGATGGAGTTAGGTCTTGTTGTGTTTATATGTGCATTCATTCTATATTGAGTTGCACAATTCGACTCCTCGGTCATCATGCATCGAGATGCATGATTGGTGGCACGAGGATCAAGGCATGCATACATTTGTGAAAATACATTGCTATGCCCCTTTTCTGCTCTCTGTTACAGCAAATCAAGAATTAAAAACCTTTCAGAGCTTGGCAGGCTTTCCAAGAGTAATTGTGAAACAGAGGCTAATTGGGGCATCCCAGTGGATTTTCGCGCAAGGCAGCCCAGACATGCATCATCCATCATCTGAAGAAGAGTCAAGGCAGTCTCTGGCTTGCATGCCAGTTTATTATTTTTCTTAGTTAATTTGTAAATTAATTAGGAATTTGTTTATATTCGGACTGTATTATTTGGACTATACTATTTATTCGGACCCTCTGCCCGAGGGCACAACTGTAATAAGTGTGCGTGTGTGTGTTGTATGTCTTCCAACCCCACATCTTTCTCCCTTTTATTTATCCGCTTATGATGGTTAGATTAGGGCATGTTTCAATTAGCATACAGTAAGATATCATGTTTGCATTTATTCATCTGTTTTGCATGTACCGGGCTCGGCGCATCATACTAACTGCATTGTATTTTCAATTCCAAGTTGAATACATGTTAGTTGTAGCATTTCATATGCCATGTTTAGAATAGCCGAGCCTGCTATAGTTGCATTTTTGCATGTGTTACATTAGGCATTTCTGTATAATTAGGATCATGCATGGATTTCTAATAAGCTTCTGTTTTGGCTTGGAGTACTCGGTGAGTTTTATGCTTTAGCATCCTTGCATGCGTGTGAGTGACTGCCATGAATAGCATGCTTACCATGAGGCTATATGCTTATGTGATATAATTGCCTGAATGCCTGTGGGTGAAGGTTGGGTTATTTGGATTGCAACAAATCATTGACTGTGAGTTTTAAGCCCACTAGATAGTGGCAAAACATCTTTTCTTAAGCCCACCCGAGGGTGGCAAAATCTGCATCTTTAAGCCTACTTGCGAGTAGCAAACCATCTTTCAAAAAACAAACATGAAATGTTTTGTTCCAATTTGAACGATCCAGTCTATACTTGTATGTTGTGCGCATCACATAGTAAATCTAGGCTAATAACCGGAATAAGAACACACAATGTTTTCAAAAATAGATATCATGGTTAGTAGAGGTCGATCTTTGATCGGGCAAGCGGAGGTGCTCACGAAGTGACCTTCCCCAATCGTACCCAACTTCCCGAGCCGAGGCAACTTTGGTGATGACGGACACGTGGCCTTAGGCAAACGAGTCAGGGTTTCCTAAATTTCCCAAAATAAAACATTTAGGTGGCGACTCTGTATCTGGCAAAGCTGTTCATGTTTGGCACTTCTTTCAAAAATCTGTTTTCTCAAAACGATTTGCCGGATTTGGACTCTTTGGTTCAGACTTAGAACCGTGACAATTTGAGAGTCTTGAACTGTAGTGAGCCCAATATCGAACAGAACGGGGGGGACTCGTTCCTCCCCGGGGCGTTCGGGGACGTCTACACTTCTGAGTTTCTGTTTAATGGGTCGGGCCTCTAGGTCAAGAGGGATCCGGTGCCGTACAATCTCAAGATCGATTCCAGGCATGTCTTCGTAGGACCACATGAAAACATCTTTGAAATCTTTTAATAAAGAGACTAAGCGCTCGCGTTCCTCCGAAGACAACGTGGACCCGATCTGGACCAGTGGCGGGTCCTTCTCAGTACCAACATTAACAATAGTGATTTCATCAACTAAAGGTTTAACAAATCTTTCCTGCTCTTGATTAATTAAGCATTGCAAAACTAAGGGATTTCTTCCTCGTCGTTTTCATCAAAATTTTGAAAGTCCTAATTAATACAATAAATCAAGGGCACAGAAAAGTACTCAGAAACCACATCCATTCCATTCTCATTAAGCATTTCCAAATCGTCCGATTCTTCTGTTACAACAGACTCAAAAGAGAAAGAAAAAGACAACCTAGACAGAACTATGGCATCCGGGTTATCACCCCCAGGAGTACCAGACTCAGACTCAGACGAGCTGGAACCTGATTCCGACTCAACAGATTCGGTGGAATCAGATTCCGGCTCACTACCTGACCCGGTGCTGCTTGACAAAAATCCATCCTCGTACTGCCAGGTGAGAGAGGGTGTGGTGGATGCATCCAAAATACTTGCAGGTATGCTCGTAGCAGTTTCAATCCCAATCATGGACACCGAGAAGTTATCCCCCAAGCACTTCTGTACGATCGGAGGATCTGAAAGTAGACAAGCCAGTGCTACCCCCATTTTAATTTCAACTCTCTCGGAATCCACATTTTTACTCTGCTCAACCTCAGCTGATGGGTCTGTCTGCTCTTCGGCAACATCATCCCCAGATAACTGCAGGTCGAAGAAGATCTCAAAACCTGACATGCGCTTCCTCTCCGCATTCAACCATGGCTCTGGGAAGCCGCAGAATGGAAAATCCTCCCCCTTCCGGACGAAGCGTCCGTTTAGGGTACCCTGAATGGGTCGGTGCATTAACTCATATGGCTTCCCTGCCTTCCTTCCTCTGGCTCTCCCAGCCATCTCCTTACCTTTCCTTACCCAATCCTCTTTGGTGGGCAGATAACCCAAGCCAAAGGTATGCGGGTTGTGCGGCGCTTCGGCCGATACTACGATGCCTTTCCAGCCACTCTTTCCCAATCCCATCCCGGGGATATGTTGAAGTTTGTTCATGAGGTATATTGATTGCACGCTAACATACACCCCCTCATCAACAGCCAAGATGTTTTGCACAACTCGAGCCTCAGCTAGAGTAAACCCCGATAAGAACACATCCTCTGTGCTGTGCTCGATTTCCAAGACTGGTGTAGACACCTCCGGCGGCGGATGGATTGATGAGTTTCCAAAAACTATAGCAACCCCCTTCCCATGAGGGTATTTCAACATCGGGTGCAAGGTGGAAGAAACTGCCTTTACCTGGTGCAACCACGGTCGCCCCAAAAGTAGGTTAAAGGTTGACGGGCACACATTAATGGGGGATCTCGTGTCAACAAGAACCACCGGTACCCACTTGCCTCTATATTCCACAGAGATGTAGAGAGGTTTGTTGTGATTTGTGCCCTCAGGCGGTAGTTCTTTGTCAGAAAAAGTCAACGTCGGGGAACCTCCTCCCGGAAAAACCAATCCAACTAGCTGCTCTGGTGTGGTGTCTATCGAGAGTTTGGCCTTGTCCATGGCTGAAAGGACGGCTTGTCTATGTATTCGAGAAGCCTTAAGCAGTCCCCAGATGGACATGTCTGCTTGTATCTTTTTCAACTGTTTCAACACAGCCTCTTCTTCGAGTTGCTTCTCTTTCTATTTCTCTGCCTCCTTGTCCTTCCTGGACACCTCTGGCTGATCTAGGTGTGGGGGCTTGAAATACTACCCGCTCCTAGTCATATGGTCAACTTCACCAATGTACCAGGTATCATCCGGTTGATTGCTTCCACAGTCCTCATCCGTATGGGCAAGACATAGGTCATCGTCCTCCCACCACATCCCATCGGCAGCCAACAGACACCTGTCCGGCTCCGTTACCACTGTCCTTGTACTCACGGTACCTTCTGTCCATGTGTTTGCAGCGCCCTCTGTTCTAGTGCACACAGCACTTTCAGTGCCCACAGGGGCCTTGGCTTTTCTGGCTCTTTCAGAGTCTTGAATTCCTTCCCGTTCAAGCTGCATCAGTACAGTCTGTTGTTCAACATCTCTTATATTCAAAATGCCCAGATCCCGAGCAAAATTCTTGGCACCGGCGCTCTCCGGCAATGTATTCTGATCCCCCGCCCTTCCGACCACAACTGATGTCCTTGCCCCTAAAGGGCCCTTTTCCACCTGAGATTCATTGGCAATATCTGGTTGGTCAACAAGCCACCCGATAACCTCTGCTGACACCTCAAAATTGAACTAGTTGACTGTCATGTCCCCCGGATCTTGTTCGTTGAAAATCAGAAGGTTAGCAAAGTCCCCTTCCAGAGTTGCTAAGTCATCCTGCCTCTGATCAAGTCCATCCCCCCATAGTACACAAATTTCTGCCCCTACCGGCAATTCCACATCTGGCCTAAGCTGGCTTACTAACGCAATGTAGCCACTCGGATTGTATCTCTCCTCAATAAAGCTTCCCAGTTCCTCAGTCCCCGAATCAACTGTACCACTTTCCTTTGAAATCATCCCTATTCTGTCTTCGACAGTCACCACCATTAGTTCAGGTTGGGTTCAGGAGATGTCCAACATGCACAAGTCAGTGCTGTCAGGAATGAACACCTCCGGCTTAGGTAGGTAGGAAGGGGTGATATAGTTGCTAGGATAGTAAGACACGACCCCAGTCTGGATAAAGTTGATGCGTTTGGGAGGTGGGGCTTGGTTGTGTGGTGGGAGAGGGTTGGTTGTGACGTTGGGTTTTTCTGGAGGCACAATCACCCTGTTATCAACGAGATCCTGAATCTTGTGATGCAATCTGAAACATTGGTCGGTGTCGTGACCATGCTGTTGGTGATATGCGCAGTACCTGGCTGGGTTATGGGAGGGAGGAAGCAGATTTGGCAACGGCCTCAGCTCTAGGGGCTTCAAGTGTCCTTTCCTGATTAGTACCCCTAGGGCTTTGGACAGGGGCATATATAATGGGGGGAAGGTTCTTTGGCCTCGGGGTTGGTATTTGGTTGTTTGTATGTTACTTCCCGACGAACCGGAGAATGGTGTAGATGCCGGGGTTCTTGGAGGTGTGGTGGTGACCATGGTTACTTCTGAAGCTCTAATGGTTGCAGCATTGCTTGTGCCTGCGTTGTTGTTTCGGTTGAAAGTTCTCCTGGGTTGCTCTTTGTCTTGGTCAATCAGACCATGTTTCATAGCATCTTCAATTTGTACCCCCATCTCTTGTAAATCTGAAAAGGTGGGGAAGGGGAGTACGATCATTTTTTGCATGAGTTTAGGCTGGAGATTGCGCACAATCATCTGTATTTGATCTTTGCCAGTTGGCCTAGGGGTCATCATCGAGGCCTTGGCCCTCCAGCGGGTTACGAATTCAGAGAAACTCTCCTTAGGCTCCTGCCTAGTCGTCTCGAGATCACGGGTTGTAATCTTGATTTACGTGTTATAGGAGTACTGTGCAATGAAAACCTCGGCCATCTCATCCTAGTTCCGCTTGACATCGTCTTCCAATTTTGCGTACCAGATGGCCGCCACACCCGACAGGGTCCGGCCAAACAATGAAAGCTTCTGTAGTCTGGTGAGGCCCATCGGCCTTAGTATGCCCGAAAACAAACGTAGATGCACCATGGGATCCCCGGACCCATCAAAGCGGTCGATTTGTGGCATCTTGATTCGATCTGGCAACGTCACAGCCGAATCGGTATACCCGTCCTCAATGTCTGGGATGGACTTTACCCCTTGGGATTTCTTGAACAATTTTTCAAGCTTGCTCAACTTCAACGCTGTAGGGTCGACCTCGAACTCAAAGGGAGAGTCCGGTTGATTGATAGGCATAGGTGCCTTGGATAGTTGAGGTAGAATCGGGGGCGGAGCCAGCCCTGTCGGAATGTCTGTCTCTCCCTGGACATTTGGTGCCTCCCCGGGTGTCGGAACTCCTGGTGGAGGAGGAGCTTGGTGCGAAGCAGATGCTCCGGTTTGCTGTTGTAGCCGGGTAATTAGCTCTGCCTATTGGGCCATGACAACGGCCTGCTATTTGGCAAATTCTGCTTGACGAACAGCGTCCTCCTGCATGGCTTTCATGCTCTCCTAGAGCTGACGCACCATGTCTTCCATCCCTGACATATTGCCCCCTGACATACTGCCCTGATTTATCTGAACTGTCGGTGTATCTGCCTCTGTAGTAGACTCGGAAATCCCAACCTGGCTGTTTAAAGACCACTGATCTGGCAATCTCGGTATCGATACACTGTGCCTCACTGACCTTCATCTAGCAACCAGGGGTAAAGAGTAGAACACTGGTTGTCCATCTACCAGATCCTCAAATCGATGGAGTCGGCGACCTCTAATCCAGAGTGCTTGGGGAATATCTGCTTGGTCTGAAGCAATTGTGCTAAACTGCCTAGCAAAAAGATAAATAAAGCAATAATAAGGAAATAAACAACCAGACAAACGGACAGCATAACAGCGTAAACAACACACAACACGTAGTTGGGCATCACAACACAGTTGATAAGTTGAATAGACTATTCTCAAACACTGATCATTGTTCCCAAATCACTGCCCCCAAAACTGAATCTGAAAACCGCAGATAACTGATTCCCAAAATACTGAACTGGTGCCCGCAGGCCTGATACCCAAACCTGTAAACTGATACATGCATACCTGTAGAGACGCACTCTAAAAGCACATAGCAAACAAGTGAGAGCCAAAACACCCCTATGTTGGCGTAGGGTTTCCCTGTCCTATTTTGTCAGGAGCTAGGGTTTCACTACGCACGCAGCGGTTTCAAACAACCTATAATCGGGTAAGCAACCTGTACTAGCTTGGAATGGTCACTACGGATTTCGATATGCACTAGGTCGAATGGTCAAAAAGGCTGCTTCGGTAAAACCGGGGTTTGTGTTCCCATCGTGGCAGAGCCCGTAACCGGTCAGCCTTATGGCACGCTTCACAAAGTGAGCCCCCGGCAAACTGTTCAGGAATAGCAGACGGCAAACACTGTGACTTAGGCGCACCAATGCAAATGCAATGCAAAGAAACACATAAGTATAGTCAAAACAAGATATCATGAGCTCGAGTCAAGTTCTCTAAGCTCCCCAGCAGAGTCGCCAGAAACTCTAGACGTCCCCGAACGTCCCGGGAGGGAATCCCATTTTGTTCATTTGGGCTCACTACAATTCTGACTCAAATTGTCACGGTTCTTAATCTGATCTCACAATGTGCGATGTGAGATTGATAAATCACCAAAGAGTCTAAATCCGGCAAATCGTTTTGAAAAACAGATTTTTAAAAAGAAGTGTCAAACATGGATTGCTTTGCCAGATACAGAGTCGCCACCTAAATGTTTTATTTTTGAAAAATTTAGGAAACCCTGACTCGTTGCCTAAGGCCACATGTCCGTCATCACCAAAGTTGCCTCAGCTCGGGAACTTGGGTACGATTGGGGAAGGTCACTTCATAAGCACCCCCGCTCGCCCGATCAAAGATCGGCCTCTACAAACCATGATATCGAGTTTTGAAAACATTATGTGCTCTTATTCCAGTTTATTAGCCTAGAATTACTATGTGATGGGCACAGCATACAAGTATAGACTGTATTGCCTAAGTCGGAACAAAGCATCGCATATCCGTTTGTTTTGAAAATGGATTGAAGTTTGCTACTCGCAAGTAGGCTAAAACGCGAGTTTCGACGAATTATTCCAACTTAAGCAACCCAACCTTCACCCACAAGCATTCAGGCAGTTATATCACATAAACGCATAGCCTCATGGTAAGCATGCTATCATGGTAGTCACTCACACACATGCAAGGATGCTAAAGTATAAATACTTACCGAGTACTCTAAGCCAAAACAGAAATTAGTTAGTAATCAATGCATGATCTTAGTTCATGTTAAGATGGCTAATGCAACACATGCAAAAATGCAGCTAGGATAGGCTCGGCTATTCTAAACATGGCATATGAAATGCAACAGATAACATGTATTCAACTTGGAATTGAAATACAATGCAGTTAGCATGATGCGCCGAGCCCGGTGCATGCAATATAGATGAATGATGCAAACATGCGAGCATAAGTATGCTAATTGAAACATGCCCTAAAGTAACCATCAAAAGCTAGTAAATAAAAGGGAGAAAGACGTGGGGTTGGAAGACATACATCACACACACACACTTATTACACAATTGCCCTCCTCGGAGGGTCCGAATAAATAATACACAACCGAATGAATAATGAACTACAACTAATTATTACACGACATTAACTAATTAACAAACTAGCTGAATAAACATGTAAACTAAATGAATGTGACTGCCTCGGCTCTGTTTTTTATGACAATGGATGCATGCATGCTCGAGTTGCCTCGTCGGGAAATCCATCGCGATGCCTCGTCTCGCCTTTGTGTGCAATTGATTTCAGAAACTTGCAAGAAGCTCCAAGAGGCTGAAACTCCACTCTGGGAAGTTGTGGGAGGGCTGCCGAAGAGCCAATGACATGGGAGACCACTGCCGACCACCCCTTTGTGGTGGAGACCATAAAGGGTGGTTGACCTGCAAAAAAACCTGGTCGGCCGACCACTTTCTGCCCCCTGGATTCTGGTTTTCTGCAACACAAAGCAATAGGGAAGCATGGCAAGGTATTTTCAACAAGTGTGTGCTCGACCACTCTCCCCATCATAGCATAGGCTCTAGGGAGTGTAACCCTTGATCCTCAGACCACCAATCACGCATCTCAATGCATGATGGCTGAGGAGTAGGATTACGTGACTCGATGTAAAATGAATGTACATATAAACACAACAAGGCCTAAACTCCATCATGGGTAATC
The DNA here is from genome assembly GCF_055761805.1 of Camellia sinensis. Lineage (NCBI taxonomy): Eukaryota > Viridiplantae > Streptophyta > Magnoliopsida > Ericales > Theaceae > Camellia > Camellia sinensis. The sequence goes on from NC_138972.1 coordinate 104,562,077, forward strand.
CAGAGTGTCGGTGACCGAGAATCGAGGCACGTTTCATCACTTTGAGTACGAAACATCCCTCGTTTCCCATGTTTGGACTAACTCTACTCCAAACATAATGCAACAAGACAGCATACAGAATGCGACTAACATGCAACCCTAAATGCAATGCGACCTAATCATGCTGGCATGCGAGGGATGATATGCAAATATGCAACTAGCATACACAATGCTATGAACTAAGGATGGCATACACAATGCACATACGAAGACTATCATGCACAGATGAAGACTATCAATGAGATGATCAAGGCATACACAATGCAATGGCCAAACATGCAACAACATGAACTAAATGGCATACACAATGCAAGATGGACTTAAACCAATGTGAGTGGACCTCAGCCACACTCAAATCAGTGGCCAAACACAATTGAAATTAGACAAGAACACTCATGCAAACATGCCCATTGCAAGGGATCGAGCCTAAGGCATCGAATGCCACTCTACCAAAGCATGGCAAGGAATGACACATGGCATACAATGACACAAATTCTAGCTCTGAAATAGCATACAAGATGGTCCCGAAACATGCAAACACCTCACCCGATGCGTGCTAGATGACCCGCATACCGAAACTAGTGGAATGGATTACACTATAGGTATGCAAAACAATGCTCCAATGATGAAACCAACCCCAAGAAGACCCTAGATAGGTCCAAGACAGTGGCAAAATGTGTTGGGATGGTGGCTCGGAATGCATTCAAATGAAGCTCATGCAATGGCCGGTGAATGAGGCATTCATGCATAACTCTCAAACGCATTTAAAGAGTGAAAATCATGGGAATATGGCATACATGTAAGCTCGGAAATATGATGTGAAATGGCCCCAAAACATGAAAACACCTCAGTATATGCATGTAATAGACCTTGAAACGCAAAGCTAAGCATGGATATTGTACTACAAGCATGCAAAACAAGCATCATTCGACCATGAGACCCAAAAATAGAGTTAAGGCAGTCCAAAATATGCATAAAATCAGTTTAGGGCATGGCCAAAAAGTGCTAGAATCAAGGGTCAACATAGCATGCAATGTAAGCTAGTTAAAGTGGATTTGCACTACAAGTATGTGAGGCAATCAAGAGGTCACCGAACCAGAAAAATTCAGAAGTATGCCATGTCAAATAATGCCCAAAAACTCATGGAAACAAGGTCAATACATAAAAGAATGATATGTTCCTTTGAAAGGCCAAAAAGAGGGTTATTCTACACATGCAAGATGGACACCCTACATGACAAAAGAACCTCTGGACAGAGGTTATGAAGGTCCTACAACTCACTGAAAAGGGCTTGAAATGAGGCTAGGAAGCATGCAAGTAAAGGCTCCTTTGAAAGGCTATGAAGGGGGTTACTCTACACATGCAAGAGGGACACCTAATATGGAAAAAACAACTGGGGACAGAGTTCATGCAGGTCCTAAAACTCATCAAAAATGGCCTGAAACATGCTCAAGAAGTGTGCAAATATGGGCTCCTTTGTAAGGCCAACAATGCTAGTAAACAAAACAAGGGGTGAGAGGGTCACCCCTCTCTGATTTTGGGGTTCAAAACAGCACACTAGCCACTAAAAATCCATTGGATTTTAGTGGCTAAGAGGTCTAACAAAGGCCAATGCAAAGCCCTAGATGCATGGCTCACAACAAAGTCAAAACAAGCATGCAAGGGGGAAGATGACCCCCAACAGAAAAATGACCTTAAACAAAATTCAAGAGGAGCTCAAAGTAAGACTTTTTTTAGTTTATGACAAAGCCCAAATATGCTTGCAAACTAGGCTAAGATATGAAGCAAAATAATGTCAAAAAAGAGGGAAATAGAATGTTACCCTTGTAGAGAAGACCTCCAGCAGCTTCTGGACCAAAATGGCAAACCTTCAACCTCTGAAAACCAGCTCCAAGGTGCTTGGAGTGATGGTGGAGGTGTTAGGATTGGAGGTGGTGTGTAATGGCCAAGAACAATAGAGCTTTAGAGCTTAAAATAGAGAGATATAAGGAGAGGTGTATGTATGCCTTAGCCAAAAAATCTGAACCTTTGCTAATGAGGGAGAGAGCTTCTCTTACAGGAGAACAAAGGTCCAAGCTTCTTTTTGAAGCTTGGAGCAAAGGGCCAAGCTTCTTAAGGAAGCTAAAGCAAAAAGGATCAAGCTTCTTGAGAAAGCTAGAGCAAAGGGGTCAAGCTTCCTCAAGAAGCTAAGAAAGGTTCAAGCTTCTCTTAGAAGCTTGGAGCAAAGGGTCAAGCTTCTTTAAGAAGCCAAAACAAGAGGCTCAATCCTCCATACACGTGTATGGAGGATCGAGCAAATGCCACCCAGCTGGCACAACTGGAAGCAACTAAGTGAGACAAATCTGCAGAAAGCTGGGCGACCAGTTCAAGTGGTCGGCCGACCACCTTCCCTGGTCGGCCGACGAGGGACAAAAGGGCCAAGTTGATTTGGGTGGTCGGTGGCCTCTAGGGATGGTCTCCCAGGTGAATGCAACTCAATGGTGGTATGGGAGACCAGCAATTGTGGCCCAAAAGTGAGGGAGACCAGCTCTCTAACAAGAAAACCGGCCGGCGAAGAGAAAGGTGGTCTCCAAGAAGAAAAGGTGGTCTCCCACCCTGGTACCACCTTCCTAACAAGGAAACTAGGGTCCATGCCAAAGATGAACCCACACCGATGCAAAACGGGGGTTCGGTGGCCAAAACGCGTAGCCGGGTGCCCCAAAAACTGATTATTAAGCATCAAAAGTGGCGTGCAGCCACGAAGGTGGTCTCCCGGGCCACAGTGTCCCTCTAGAGAGAGGAAACAAGGTGTGTGCCAAAAACCAGAGCAAACGGAGAAAGTTAAGCGGTCCCGAACTGAGGCGCACGACCGACGGCTCCGAAAATCGAAAACTGATCTCCAAACGGGAACAGTGGCCTAAGACCACGAAACGTAGCCTATGGCCACTGAGAGATGGTCTATGAGACCTCTCCCTCTCTTCGGGAAGAGAAAACAGAACCTGGGCTCTCAGCCGAGACTTCGTGACCTCAAAACGAGCACAACATGCGCAATCACCGAGCGCTCAATTGATGACGTCTAAGTCTTAAGGTCAGTCAAAAATGGAGTGTCTACACTGACCGACCAAAATCTTTGGCCGGTAGCAAGAAAACATGGCCGGTGGCTTCAAGCCAAGGCCGGTGAGGTGTGGGGATAGCCAACAAGCCATTCCCTGCCCTCAGAAGCAAAAGCACAAGCGTTTGGTGCATAACCAAGCACAAAACAAACAAGTCGAGAGGTCTCGAGGCAAGGCGCGCGACCGAAACCTCCGAGAACTCAAGACGAACACGAACATGGATGATCATCGAGTGTTCAAACGATGACGTCCAAGTCTTGAGGATGGTCAAAAATGGGGTGTCTACAGCAGCCTGTGGGCGTAACCATTTCTCTCTGTCTTAATTGTTTGTCCAAGTCTTACGGCCTTGTCAAAATGGGTTGTCTTCAGACCTTAACATTCACTCATGTCATTTCATGACACCGAGTTCTATAAAAAAGGGACAACTATGGACACCCCATTTTTTATGGCCCTTATGACTTAGACGTCCTTGCAAGTACACCTGATGATGAGTCAAAAAGGGGCAACTGTGGACACCCCATTTTTGACGGCTCTTACGACTTGGACGTCCTTGCAAGTACACCTGATGATGAGTCTGTTTGCTCGCCAAGTGCTTGAAGTCCTCAGTAAAACGCCATAACTTTGAGCCTTTCAAACCCTGCATCCTGGGTGCCTCATTTTTGGACCATGCCTTAGTCTTTCCAACCTACAACCTCTGGTGGCTTGCCGGCCATCCCTAGAGGCTGCCGACCATCACTTTTGGGCTGCTGGCCACTGATGTGGCTTGCCAAAAACCAGTGATGGCCGACCAGCCACCAGTGTATTTTGTAGAGATTTTATGCCAGTTATGCCAGCTGTTTGCACAGATGCATGCATCTATCCAAACGTGGAGGGCGGGATCTCCTTGAGGGGATTTCATGTTTTCTATATATAGAGACCCCCTCTCTCTTATAGCAAGGTTAGAAAATTTTGAACTCAAAAATTTTTCTCTCTACAAATTCTCTACACTTTTGTCTACAATTCCTACACTTTTTCTTACATCTTATTAACCAAAGTTGACCACCTTTGAGCTGAGGTTCCTTGAGGCCTTCTTGGAGCTCTTGAAGTTGGTTTTGGCTTGAATTGTTGCTTGGAATTACTCTTTGTTTCAAGAGGTATAATACTTAATTTTTAGCTTGCTCTGCATACTTGTTTTTCTATCTTTATCCCACTGTTTTTGGGCTGTTTTGGGGCTATAAAAACTCTATCCTTGTGGGCTGAAATTGGTGGTTTTAGGCCATTTAAGGTTATGGGGTGTTTCACCGTTCTTTATTCCTTGTTTGTGAGGCCTTTCCACCTTTGTTTTTCACTTCCAAACTATCTTTTTTTTGGGCTTTTGAACACTGAATTTTAGAGTATTTGCAGTGGTGAAAATCAGGTTTTGAAGTCCAAATTTGGAGGGTTAGCCTCCCCTCCTTATGTCTTATTTGCTAGCCTAGTTGGTGCCATGTGTTAGCTTATTTTTCTAGCTTGTTGTAGCTTAATTCCAGCATGTTTTATGCTCTATTTTGGACTATTTTAACTCTGTTTTGGGTTGGTTAAGTCATTTAAGTCTTGTATTGCATGCTTCTAGTATAAGTGTCCTTTCAAGCTTGGTGTTTTAGGACTTTAGACACCACTTGTTTGAGTTGATTGCATGTTTTAGTGTTTTTCTCACTTAAGTTCAGTACTTATTAACCTCTGCAACCTCCCTTATTTCTTCACTCTTTTTTTGCTTTGAGGGTTGTTTTAACCTTAGGATTGTTTAAGCTTGAGATTGAGGTCCATGCATAATGGTTTAATCCTCTTTTAAGGGTTCATTATCAACGGCATGACACTTCTCTCTTGCCTTAACCTACCCCTTGTTTGACATTTCCTTATCTTTTAGAGGACTTATTCACCAATGGACTTAATTGGATTAAAGAATGGTTGCTAAAGTAAAATGAGTAATTAAAACTTGGCACTAAAAGTGAGCAAAGATAAGAATTTGGTTGTGCATTGGTGTGTTCAATCGGACGTTAATTGAACACAAGGAAAATTGGGGCATTTCATACTTAAAGTGATGAAATGTGTCAAGTTTCCTAGGTCTCCATTGCCCTTGATCATGCATGATAGGGTGATGGTTTTTGTGTCTTGTTGTGCATTTATTGACCTTGTACATCTTGGTTCCTTAGCCATTATGCAATGAAATTGCTTGAATTGATGGTTTGAGGATCAAGTGTATCACTCATTTGAGATGTTTTGATGATAAGGAGGGATACACAATACAAACCATCTGTGAGAATACCCTCTCTTTGGCTTCTTTGTCCTCTATTGCAGCAAGATGAGCATGGGCATCAGTGGCCAGCATGCCACTTTCCATGGCCAGCAAACCACCATCCATGGCCGGTAACCTTCAACCCTAGCTAGCTGGTGGCCGACAGCATTTACCAGTGGCCGGCCAACCACAGATGTAAAATTCAGCAGAGTTTTGGTAGGGCAGAGCAGAGTGAGCAGCAGTGCTGGTGTTTTACTGTGCAAACAGAGGCATTCGAAAGCAAAATGGTAGTCTTTTCAGGTGGAAGCCGAGCATGGGCATGCACATCCCTCGTTTCCCGAGGCAGAGTAGTCAACTGTTTAGTTTAATTATTAATTGCAATTGTGTTGTAATTCTTTAATTAGTTAAGTAGTTAACTAGTTATGATATAACTATTTTATTTTGCTAGATTAGTTCATTAATTTAAGTGTTGTAATAATTTGTTAAGCTAGTTATTCATTTCGGTTTGTAATAGTCAGCTTAAGCTTATCTTAGTTAGCTAGTTAGCCTAATTCATTCGGACTCTCCTTTGTGAGAGCGCAATGTTGTAATAATGTTTATGTCTTCCAACCCTACATCTTTCTCCCTTTTATTTAACTGCTTACGATGGTTAGATTAGGAGCATCGCATTTTGTTTAGCATACTTCATGTTTGCATTCACTTGTATTGCATGCACCAAGGCTTGGTTCATCATTCTAACTGCATTATCATTTCAATACTTCTTTGAATACGTCCGTAGACCACATAGTATCAAATTGATTCATATGCCATGTTAAGTAGCCGAGCCTATTTAGTTGCATTACTGCATGTGTTGCATTAGTCATCTTGTAAAGTTAGGTGCCATGCATATTTTCCTAACTCTTTTGTTTTATCTTAGCTTGGAGTACTATGTGAGTTTTTAGTGTTGTATCATACTTGCATGAGTGTGAGTGACTACCATGTCTAGCATGCTTGCCATGAGTCTAAGTGCTTATTTGTTAAACTGTTTGACTGCCTGTGGATGAAGGCTCGTTGCTTTAATTGGAACGATTCAATAAATGTACATTTATGCCCACTTTGTTAAGTGGCAAAATCAAACTCTTTTTAAAAAACAAACATGAAATTGAATTGTTCCAATTCAGGCAAACTAGTCTACACTTGCTTGTGCGCATCACATAGTAATGCTTGCCTAATAACCGAAATAAGAGCATATAATGTTGATAAAATCCATATCATGATTAGTAGAGGCCGATCTTTGATCGGACAAGCAAGGGTGCTCAATTCATGACCTTTCCCTCTCGTACCTAAGTTCCTAAGCCGAGGCAACTTTGGTAATGACGGACACGTGGCCTTTGGCACAAGTCATGGGTTTTCTAAATTTCCCAAAATAAAATATTTAGGTGGTGACTCTATATCTAGCAAAAGCAGTCCAATTTTAGTATTTTTGATTCAAAATCAATTTTTCAAAAGATTTGTCAGATTTGGACTCTTTGGTTTTTATCAGTCTCACATTGCACTTGTGAGATTAGATTCAGAACCGTGGAAGTCTGAACTATAGGGCTTCTTCTGAGCTTCCGAAAGGGGGCACGAAAAAGTCGAGCTACACTGGGCGAGGTCTAGCTTTGATGATGTAAGGTCCTTCCCACTTAGCTGCTAACTTGCCCTCAGTTGGGTTTTTGGTGGAAAGAGTGGTTTCGCGCAAAACTAAGTCGCCTACTGTGAATTCTCAGGGTCGGACCCCCCAGTTATAATGTGTTCTCATTCTCTATTGATATGATACCAGCCTGACAGCAACTAACTCTCGAAGCTCTTCGATTAGGTCCAGGTCGGCCCGTCGCAACTCTTTATTTTGTTCTGGGTTTAGATGTAGCAGTTGGGGAGTTGGCAGACCGATCTCCACTGGGATGACCGTTTTGGTGCTGTATCTTAGGCGAAAAGGGGTCTCACCAATAGAGGTGCGAGCTGTCGTTCGATAGGCCCAGAGTACATTTGGTAATTCCTCAGCCTAGAGTCCTTTGGCAGCTTCCAATTTAGTCTTGATGATCTTCAAAAGGGAGCGATTGGTGACTTCGACTTGCCCATTAGCTTGGGGATGGTTTGGGGAGGAGAAACATGGTATGATGCCGAACTCTTCACAGAATTTCCTAAATTTGGCATTGTCGAGTTGTTTCCCATTATCTGAGATAATGGCCTGGGGATTTCGAATCGGTACACGATTGACTGCCAGATGAACTTGGTGGTGTTTCGTTCAATGATTGTAGCAAGGGGTTCTGCTTCCACCCATTTGGTGAAGTAGTCAATGGCAACCACAGCGAACTTACCTGGCCTCTACCAGTGGGTACGGGACCGATCATGGCGATGCCCCACTTGGCAAAAGGGTAGGGATTGCTGAGTGTGATCAGTTACGTTGGCGATGTATAAGGGATGTTGGCAAAGCGCTGGCATTTATCACACTTAAGCACAAAGTCACTAGCATCTTGATTGATCGTAGGCCAGAAGTAGCCTGTGCGGAGAATGTTATGGGCTAGAGATCGTCTGCCTGAATAGTTGCCACAAATGCCCTCGTATATTTCTCTCATTACATAAGTTGGTTAAGTAGGACTGAGACACTTGAGGTACGGGCGTGAGAATCCCTGCTTGTACAGTAGGCCGTGGATGATGACATAATTACACAACCAGGCCCTAACTTTAGCAGCCTACTGTTTATCATCTGGTAACACCCCTTGTTCCTAAAATGGGATGATGTCTTTGGCCCATGGGATAGGCTCGTTCTGGAAGAAGTGGACCTCCTATGGATTTGGAAAAATTGCTAGATGGGTCAGATATTCAATTCGAACGCCGTGATTGAGGTTTGACTGGTCGGCCAAGGCTAATCGAGCCATTTCGTTTGCCTGAGAATTTTCTAACCTAGGGATGTACCTGATCTGGAAACTACTAAAGAGGTGGACGAGAGGAAGGGTGATGTCCCTAGATGCGCGCATTGTCTCTTCCTTCGCGTCGAACTCCCCAATAATCTATCCGACAACCAATTAGGAATCATTGAATGCTTGGATATGGTCTACCCCAATGTCTGTGGCCAGTCGAAGACCTGCTATCAAGGCCTCATACTCAACCTCGTTATTACTTACGTCGAACAAAAAATGAAGGGCACATTTGAAGTACTCACCCTCTGGGGTGGTGAGGTTCAAACCACCTCTGCTACCTTCTTTTCGGGATAAACCGTCAACGTTTAGGGTCCACGAATGGGGATTGGTGATCTCAGGGATGGCTTGTGACTATGGAGGAAGCATGTGCGGGGTAAGATTGGTGAATTCCAGGATGAAATCAGCAAAAGCCTGGCCCTTGATGGCTGTTCAAGGTCAATAAGAGATCTCGTATTGGCTTAATTTGACAGACCATTGCATGAGCCTTCCTGAGGACTCTGGTTGTAGCATAACTTTCTTTAAAGGTTGGTTAGTAAGGACCACGATAGAATGGGCTTGGAAATGGGGTCGGAGGTGTCTAGAGGCGATGACTAGAGCCAGAGCCATTTTCTCTAACAAGGGATAGTTCTGCTCGGCCCCCCGAAGGGGTCGGTTGATATAGTAAACCGGGTGTTGGATCAAGTCTTCTTCTCTGATCAGGGTAGCGCTGACCGCGATGGTGGAAACAGCCAAGTAGAGGAAGTGGGTCTCCCTTGGGATTGCTTGGAAGAGTAGGGGAGGGTTCACCATGTATTGTTTTAATTGTTGGAATGCTCGTTCGAACTCAGCGTTCTAGTCGAAGGCTGTCTAAAGCACCTTGAAGAATAGAAGGCACTTGTTGGTTGCCCTGGATACGAAACGGTTGAGGGCCGCTACTCTGCCTGTGAGCCGCTGAGCCTCCTTTACTATTCTAGGAGACTGCATTTCTACCAAGGCCTTGATCTTTTTCGGATTAGCTTTGATACCTCTGTGGCTAACCATGAACCCCAAAAACTTACCAGACCCAATGCCGAAGGCGCACTTTTTTGGATTGAGCTTCATTTTATACTTTCGCAAGGCCTATAAGGTTTCTCTCATGTCAGCTAGGTGGTCTGGGGAGAGTTTTCTTTTGACAAGCATGTTATCAACGTAGACCTCCATATTCCTACCTATCTGGTTTTTGAAAACGACATTGACCAATCGTTGGTAGGTGGCCCCTGCATTCTTCAAACCGAAAGGCATCACACGGTAATGATAAGTCCCTCCATCGGTAATGAAAGAGGTGTGCTCATGATCGGCTGTGTGCATTAAAATTTGGTTATAACCTGAGAACGCATCCATGAAGCTGAGCATCTAGTGTCCTGCTATTGCGTCGACCAATAGATCTACCTTGGGTAGTGGGTAGCTATCTTTAGGACAAGCTCAGTTAAGGTCGGAGTAGTCGACACAAAGCCTCCATTTGTCATTACTCTTGCAAACCAATACCACATTGGATAACCACTTGGGATAGTCCATGTTTTTAATGAATTGGGCCTTTAACAGCTTGTCTACCTCAGCAGCGATAAGACTGTTACGCTCTGGATGGAAGATGCGCTGTTTTCGGTAGAACGGTCGGAAGTGGGGCTCGATGCTAAGGCAATGAGTAACGAAGGAAGGATCGATGACTGGCATATCTGAATGAGTCCAAGAAAACACATCATTGTGTTCGGTTAAGAGAGTCGTGAGATTGGCCTTGGCCTAAGGAGACAACTGGCTACCAATCTTAATCGTCTTCGTTGGATTACTAGAGTGGATGGGCACTTTTATTAACTCTTCCATTGGTTCTCTCCTGATTAATTCCTCCTTATCCCTGACGTTAAGACCTTCAATGATCATAGCTTCCTTCATTTTTACTTCCTTTAACGAAGTGACGTAACATTCTCTGGCCACGGTTTGCTCGCCCTTTACGGTGTCGAACCCATGATCGGTTAGAAATTTTATTGCTAGGTGATAAGTGGAAGTCATAGCTTGGAAAGCATTGAGAGCTGTTCGTCCAAGTACGACGTTGTAGGCGGAAAGGCAGTCGACAACTAGAAAGGTGAGAATCTTCATAGTTTGCCATGGGTGCTCACCAATAGTGATTAGCAGGTCGATGAATCTTATGGAAATTACTCGGTCTTCGATGAAGCCAACTAAAGGGGTTTACAGAGGCGATAGTTTTTCTTCGCCAATCTGAAGCTGTTTAAAAGCATTGAGGAAGATAATGTCTGACGAACTACCATTGTCGATGAGCACACGTCGAACTTTGTAGTTGGAAAGGAGAGAGAAAATGACCAGCAGGTCATCATAGGGATATCGGACGCCTTCGCAATCCGCATCTGTGAAGGTAATCGGTTCTGACCACCACTTAGGTTGTTTGGGAGGTCGATCGACCATTTTTACTTCCCTGTCTAACCCCTTTCTGATTCGTCGAAGCTCGGTGTAGACACCCCATTTTTGACAGCCCATAAGACTTGGGCGTTACTGATGGTTTACTTGGTGATAAAAGGTGTGCAGGGCAAAGATCCAGTTTCTTCGGCAAGGAGAGAGACAAGTCTCAAATTCACACCCCGTTTTGGACCAAAGCTATTTTGGATGGTTTTTAGACCTTAAAACCCTCTCTTTCAAAACTTTTTTTGAAGTAAAGTTTCTGCGTTGTTCCAAGGCTTGCATTTTGTCAAACGTTGCGCTTTTCGGTAAACCGAGCAGGGACGAAGTGGAAATGAATGAAAGAGAGATGAAATCTTTAAAAAAATCTTTCAAAACACCTTGCTTAGGGGTTTGAAGTCGAAGAAAGGAGGGGAAGAGAGAAGAAACCAAGTTGGAGGAGAAGGCAGGCATGAATCTGCATAGAAGGGAGTCGAGCAGTCCTCGCTGAATCGGGCTTATTAATCTTCATACTTGGATTTTAGCTATGGGGACACCACCGTCGGAAATCTCACTTCCGGGGCTTCATTTTTCACTCAAGAATCTCTTAAAGCCAAGTCCAGGTGGGCGAGATATGATCAGTTGAAGTTGGGCATCATCCCGGTTGGATCGAATCTGCGCGGCATCACCAAAAAGGGCATAACTTTTTGCACAAGAGGAATTTTAATGCAAGGTTTGCGGAATTGGAAAGCTAACTTTCGGAGCTTCAATTTCGACATCCACCAGCCATTTTTTGACGTTGGCAGCATCTATCGGCAATCTAGTTAGCCGACCGGAAATTTATTGTGCCGACCGACCATTTATTTTGGCCGACGACCTCCTTTTCTGGCCGGTTTGACCTTTTTGCACCTTCCAGGCATGGTGCATGCCAGCTGTGCCAGTTGGGATGCACAGACCCTGCTCCCCGTGCATATATGTGGCTATTTTTCACCTTTGACCACCTTTGACCCCTCTTTTTGCACCCTTTGCTCAAGGCTTCTTGAGGAAGCTTTGATCCCTTGTCTTTGCTTCCTCAAGAAGCTTGCACCCCCAGCTTGGCTTCCTTAATAAGCCTTGCCCCCTTTGCCCCCCCTTGACCCTTTCTTTTTAGCTTGTCTTATAAGCTTCAAGCCCTTCCCTTTGCCTATATAAGAAAGCCTCCTTCTCCAATGTTTTGGTTCAGCAAAAACCAGACCTAGGGCATATATATCTGATATATATACACCCTCTCTCTATATATCTCCCTCTCTCTCATCCTTTGTGTGTTTAAGAGCCTTAAAGTGTGTTTTGACCATAGTATTGCACCAACACACACACCATTACACCACACTTCGACTTGAGAGGCCTTGAGGGTTTGTTCTTGGAGTTTTAAGCTGGTTTTGATCACAAGAAGAGGTCTGACCTTGCTGTTCATCAAAGGTTCTTCAAGGGTAACTTCTTTGCTTTAGTTTCCCCAATCTTGCATTAGCTTTTGACCTGTCTTGCATGCTGATTTAAGCTTTGTGTATAACTGAAAAAAGTCTTGTTTTTAGCCCCTTTTTAAGTTTGTTCAAGAACACTTTTGTGTTTGGGGTTGTTTGACCGCTCTTAGGCCTTGTTTGGCCTCATTTTTGTGCATTTTTAGTGAGCTCTGGGACCACCTTGTTTGGGCCTCCTCACCATTGAAATCTTGAGGGATTTCAGTGGTGAAGATGGTGGCTTAAGGTCCTAAGAAGGAGAGGGCCATCCCCTCTCCTTGTTGTCTTGTTTGATGCCCTTTTTGGCCATACAATGGGGCCTATATTTGCACACTTCTTGAGCTCGGTTCAGGCATTTTTCAGTGGGTTTTAGGACCCTCAGAACTCATTTTCAGAGTTGATTTGGTCTTGCTAAATGTCTATCTTGCATGTGCTTAATAACTCCTTGCATGGCCCTCTAAAGTAACTCATCTTTTTTGCACGCCATGGTTGCGTATCAGTGGTAATTTGGGCCTATTTTCACATGTTTTATTCACCAATTTTTGATGGTTTGGTGAGATTCCATGTGCATCATATACTTGCCATACAACCCATGTTTGCTAGTCAAAGTTGCATACTATTTTAGTCCGTCTTGCTAACATCTTTTGGCCATGCTTTGAACTGGAAATATGCATGTTTTGGGACTGCCTTGACTCTGTCTTCATGCTTCATAATCAAATAATGCATGCATTGTATAGCTATAGGCCAATGCATATGCCTAGTTTTGTGTTTCGGGGCCATTCCGTGCATCGAGTGCCATGTTTCCATGCTTCGGGGCTGTTTTGTATCACATTTCAGTGCTGGAATTACATGCTTGTATGCCATATTTCATGCCTTGCCATGCCCTGTTAGAGTTGCATACTATGCCTTAGGTTTGGTCATTGGTTTGCGTGCATGCGTGCACGCGTTTCGAGAGTCTCATTTTCATCTAATGGCCACTGTTTTGGACCTAGTAGAGAGCTGTCCAAGTTAGTGTAAGACCATCCTTTGCATGTTGATGCATGCTCACCTTGTGTGTTGTGGCATACTTGTGTGTTGTTGCATATTTAGGTTGCTTAATATGATGCATGCCTTGCACACTTGCATGCTTAGATCACATCTTGTATGCTTGTCACTCCCATTATTATTCCATATCTTGCATGCTTGCTCATTTAGGTTGTGCGCCTAACATGCATTGTGCATTACTTGCTGGCATGCCCATGTTGCATACTTAAATAACATGCCTAGGTCTCATTGCATGAGCATACATCCCTTGCCTCTTGATCAATCATGATAGGAGTTGGGGCCCTTTGATGTGTTTTGTGCTTGCATTTCATTTGATATCAAAGTTGCAAAACTTGGCCTCTTAGGCCATCATGTGTAATTGATGGCCCGAGGGTCGAGGGGCATACTCCCTTGAATCCATTACATGATTGGGAGAGTGGCCATGCATACACTTGCTTGAAATTTCATGCCATACACTGTCTGTTCTTGTTGCTGTCAAAAACCAGATTCTGCAGGAACTTTCTGCCGACCGGCAGTATTCAGTGCCGACCGGCAATCCTTCCTGGGCCGGTAGCTTCATCAGCAGCCGATGGATATTTTCAATGGCCGGTGGACATTTCCTTCAGCCGATGGTGTTCCACAGTGTTCAGGGGACCTATCCCAGAACTTTGGCAATTTTCAGAGAAGCAGGGCAGTGTAAAACTGAGGCGGCAGTGGTATGGTACGGACTTTCCGGGCGAGACGGGTTCGAGCATGCATCATTCGCACATCCCGAGGCAGGGGCTGTGGCCACCTTTCCTTTTTGCATTCATTCTGTTAATTAATTAAAAATTATGTAATAATTAATGTGTTTATTATTCGGACTGTAATATTTATTTGGACCCTCCGAGTGAGGGCAATTGTGTAATAAGTGTGCGTGAGTGTGTGTATGTCTTCCAACCCCACGTCTTTCTTCCCTTTTATTTACCCGCTTATGATGGTAGACTAGGGCATGTTTAAATTAGCACACCTTATGCTATGCATGCGTGCATTCATACATTTGTCTTGCATGCACCGGGCTCGGCGCATCATTCTAACTGCATTTGTATTCCAATTCCAAATTGAATACGTGTTAGTTGTAGCATTTCACATGTCATTGTAGATTAGCCGAGCCTATCTTAGTTGCATTTTGCATGTGTTGCATTAGCCATCTTAACATGAACTAGGATCATGCATGTGATTACTAACTGGTTTCTGTTTTGGCTTGGAGTACTAGGTAAGCATTTATGCTTTAGCATACCGCATGTGTGTGAGTGTTGCCATGATAGCATGATTACCATGTGGCTAGATGCTTATGTGATAAACTGTTTGGATGCCTGTGGGTGAAGGTTGGATTGTCTGAGTTGGAAACACTCGTTGAAATCCGTATTTTAGCCTACTTGCGGGTAGCAAATTCCAAAACATTTTTCCAAAACAAAACGGACATGCAATGCTTATTTTCAAATTAGGCAATCTAGTCTATACTTGTTTGTTGTGTGCATAACATAGTAATTCTAGGCTAATAACCGGAATAAGAACACATAACGTTTTCAAAAGCGGATATCACGGTTAGTAGAGGCCGATCTCCGGATCGGGTGAGAGGGGGTGCTCATAGCTGACCTTCCCCAATCGTACCCAAGTTCCCGAGCCGAGGCAACTTTGGTGATGACGGACACGTGGCCTTTGGCACCAAGTCAGGGTTTCCTAAATTCCCCAAAATAAAATATTTAGGTGGCGACTCTATATCTGGCAAAGCAGTCCATGTTCGGCACTTCTTTTTCTAAAAATCTATTTTCTCAAAACGATTTGCCAAATTTGGACTCTTTGGTTCAGATTAAGAACCGTGACACAAATCGAGTCCGATCTATAGCGGGGTCCCTCGCAGACGTGCTACACTCGGCCCGCTGTGCTGACCGAGATGGTTCACCTTACACGAGTCCACCTGTAATGACCCTGATTTCTCCTGCTGGGGAAGCGGGGGCTCCTAGAGCCCAATGTTGGTGTTGGGCTATATCACCATCCTGCCGAGGCTAGTCAGTCGATCTTAGCGGGGTACGTCTGTCGTTCCGTTTTAGGGGTCAATTTTGGCCCTTTGGTGAGGTCGGAGGCATGGTGAACCGAGTAAAGCGTCCCTGACGGACCAAGTCCCCGACCTAATCCTTAAGATTGATGCATTCGTCCATGTTATGGCCATGGTCGCGGTGGAAGTGGCAATATTTGGACTGATCTCGCCAATTGGAAGGGAACTTGGAAGGTTGGGGCCATTTCAAGTTGTAATCTTGTTGGATTTGGTTTAGAACGTGCTCCATGGGTGTGTTAAGAGGGGTATACCGCTCAAAACGACCAGGTGGCGGGGGAGATGCCGCTCAGTCGGAGCATAGCCGTCGGTCGGGATGAGGTTATTGGGAATGTCGAGGCTCCAATTCTTTTCTTTTGTTTTTGGATTGTGGGGGTTTAGGTGTGGAGTCTTGGTGAGCTACCAAGGAGTCTTCTACATTCATGTATTTCTGGGCTTTGGCGATAAGGGTGGCCATAGTCGTTAGGGGGTTTTTGGAGAGAGAGAAAAGGAAATCTGATGGGCACAAACCGGCCATGAAGGCTGTTAAGATGACCTTATCGTCATTCTCCTCAACCTAGAGAGCTTTCAAATTAAAGCGAGTAACAAAGCTCCGTAATGATTTCCCATCAATTTGTCGAATATTCAGCAGCTGAGTCGCCGGGCATCGTTAACGCTGAGCACCAATGAAATGGCTGAGGAATGAGTCACTTAGCTGTTGGAAAATGGTGACAGAGTCTGACGGTAGCTGACTAAACCATAGTCGCACCAACCCCTTGAGCGTTACAAGGAAAGCTCAACGCATGATCTCATCAGGGAAATCATGGAGGATCATAAGGGTCCTGTAAGCTTCCAAATGGTAGACTGGGTCAGTTGTGCCGTCGATCGACTCCTTTGACGGCATCTTGAACTTGGAGGGTATAGGCTTATCCCTGATAGAGGCAGCAAAACGGGAGTTGGCTATTGTGGAAGGTTTGTTCTGTATATTCAACATGACCCCCTGAAGCTAGAGCTTCATGGCTCGTAGTTCCGCGTCCTAAATAGGAACGTTGTCTCCTCTAGAGAAAAGTAGGGATTGAACGCTGCTAGCCTTACCTTCAGGGGCAGGAGTGTGATGTAGTGGGTGCGAGCTCTGGGATGGGGAATGCAGGTCCTGGGGTAGTGGCCGCTGACCCTCCAAATCAAAAAGGTGAGCTTATGGGATGAAAGGCGAAAGAAAGGGTCCTCGAGGAGCATATGGATGGAATGGATGGCTTGGGGTTTGTTCTTGGCTTGGAGGGATGTCTTGCGGTGGTGAAGGAGGGACAAGGAGACCCCGTTGGAGCAAAGCATTGATCAAGGCCTGATTTTGCTCGGTCAAGCGGTTGATGTTATTGGTGAGCTCTGTGAAATATTGAGGCGGGTTGTTCAGGTTGGAAGACTCGGCTTGGGGGTTGGTGACATTATGTTGTGAAGCCATGGATCTCGTCGTAACCATCCACCTCAACGGGAGGAAAAGAGGGGTAACAGGAGATGGTTCTCCGGCAACAATGAACACAACTGTTAACCAGAGTGAACTTCCCACAGATGGCGCCAACTGTTGATACAGTCTATCAAAGGGGGCATGGGTTGGACTTATCCATGCTTCTAATGAGTCTTCTAGCCTTGGAATCCACAGAACGTGCCTGCAAAAAGGCCCAAAGGGGGAGGTAGTCCCCCAGCGGACACTCTGACGATCAAGTTAGATCAAGGTGGATTGATTGTAGTGAAAGAGAGAAAAAATGGGATGAAGTACTTAACCTTTAACGTATCACCAAAGCTTCCTTATATCATTTCCTTTGTTCATCATTTCCTTGTCCCTTTCCAGCCATCTCCTTGGCCGAAAGTCTATAGCCTAGTTAGCATCATTCATAGTGATTCTGCATATTCCGGCGTGAAGAGTCTTGCCACATTTAATGTGATGGTGGTCCTATTAAATGGCTAATGGGGGTGCAATTACTTTGCAAGATCTTTGTCTGCTTACATGGCTAGTCCTTAGGCCATGGGCTGGACCCTTGGATCTTGGGCCATGCTCATCAGAGCTCTTGAGAAGCATGGCATGGATGTGCAACAATTATACCTTCGATGAGTTCTTAGATGATGAGATTCTTGGTAGAATTTGTATGGAGGTGGCAATAGTGGAAAGCACATCTCTTGGGCTAATTTATTGAAACTGTTTTAGTTGTGGAAATTGTTAATTACTGGACTAGTATTGATATCATTCCAATAAAAATGAAGCACAAATCTAAATGCTATCCAAGAAAGAAAATATCCAAACATAGTTATTTAACAAAATTTTATGGGAAAGGGCCTCGATGTTTCCTCACTATTAACATAAAGCACATATTTGGAACTTGAATTTGCTAGGGAAAATAAGAAAAAAAAAACGAGACTAAAAAAAAATCCATTCCCAATTTTTCATAAAATGAATGTCTAATTCATTATCACAACTAAAATTTTTCTTTAGGAGTTACATTTGCCAAATAAAAAAGGCAACTACATTTTTATCTTTGAGTCAAATAACAATCCATTTTAAAGTCAATTTTTTTATCAAAAAGAGCTTATACCAAGAATGCTATATTCAAAAGCTCAGAGGATATTTCAGATAATTCACCAATAGAGTTCTATTACATTTAGAAAACTGCAACATATGAACAATGGCAAGGGTTACAATAGGTTACAGGGGATACAAATTTTTAAATCCTATATAGAGACAAACACAACTTTGCAGTCCATTTGGAGGGGCGAAAAAAATTTTGAAGGCTAATACGATTGAGATCCATATTTGTTTTCATACCATACCCCACTTATGGGTGTTTTGGGAATTGCATTTTTGGCTTTTTTTTTGGGGCAAGTTACGAATAAATCTTGGAATTTGAAAAGGTGGTCCAAGTAATCCTTAAATATATTTGTTATTCCGTTTGGTCTTGGTGGATGTGTTTTTTCAAAAATGTCTTTGCTTTTTAGGTTATGTGTAAAGACGGTTTGAGTGACTTTTTAGCATGGGGTGTGATTGGGTGTCATGTTGGCAAAAAGCTCTATAGTAGTTTTTGTTGTGTTGTAATTGTATGACGGTGTGATGTCATACCGGTGTAACCCGGCCCGGCTAAATGGGCCCGCGTGTTATGATATGGAAACCCCCAAATCAAGCAACAGTGTCGCGTAATCCCTAGTTTTTTGGTGTTACCATTTTAGTGTTACTGGAATTGGGTGATTGTGTGGATATTGATTTGGGATTCGGAGAAATACAGTAGGGTTTCGTGTGTGGTGGAGTGAGATTGTCCTTATTTTTTTTTGAATTTGTGTGTTGGAGGCACAGTGTATTGTAGGGTTTAGACAGTGGTCGGTGTGTGTAAGGTGTACTGGTGGGAACATCGATGTGTGGGACAAACAACAACAGTGACAATGGCGCACAAGCGTAAGTTTTTTTTTTTTGGGTAATCTTGTTATGGTTTGTTATTTTATTTTGAAAGTTGTTGAAGGGTGGGTCTATATTCGGATGTGGTGGGTGACATCTGTGTGTATGCATGTTGTTTTAACCTGTGTGACATGCATGTTTCATTGTTAAACAATTGTGTGTTTGCACGTGTATGCGATGTGGATGTTATTGGGTGTTGGCATGTGTCCACTGATGGGGTGTATGTTTGAGAAGTGGATGTTGTGTGTGAACGCATATGTGGGGTGGAGAGGGAATAAAAAATGTGTGTGATATGCAAATGTTTGGTTCCCACATTATGTACTCAACGTGTTGCTCTATAGTGTTTTTAAATAATTTGTACATTACCCATGTGTGTCATATGTTGACATATGTTTGTAAATGTATGTAGCCCAAATATTCACTTGTATAGAAGTTTTTATGTAGTTGTTTGAAGTGGTTCACGATGGTGTTATAAACGTAATGTCTGATGATGTAATCGAGTTAGAGGGGGGAGGGGGTGTTAATATTGCAATGTATGTGTTTTGGTGGTTGTAAAAGGTAGTCCGATAGTTGGGAGTGTTGTTAGAAATATTGGTTAGTGCGCCAGAAAATGGTATGATGGGTGTGTGTCACGAGGTAGTTGTTACGGTTGACGTGTTGTCAGAATTGGGTAACATTAAATGTGAATGTGCCGTATGTGCAACAAGTGTTTAATGGTGTGGAAAAGTAGGGGTGGGGTTATAAGTTTGCAATGTGTGTTATTTGTAATGTGTCAATGGCAGTGGGAATGGGAGTTGGACCTGTAAATGGTAACCTGCGAACTGTACAATGAATGGTAAATTAATTTGTTCCAAACAGTATTTCTTGTGATACATGTTCTTTTAGTATATGTTATGTTGTTGGGATCACACATTGAGTGTTTTTTTTTTTTTTTTGAAACAGAAAATGTTGTTCGGATAAGAAGCCCATGGACTGGGTCGGCTGAGCGTAAACGTTTAAAGGATTCAAGTGTGACGTCGTTGTCAAGGCTTGGTGTGAAGTTCCAGGGCTCGTTTTGTTTAAACAGCCGCAAAGTGTTGGCCAGAGGATACGGTCCCCTCAGAAAGAAACGCAACGTATAAATTTTGGTCCAACATGTCAGGTATAATTAAGGTTGTTTCCAAGTTGGGGTTGAGTGAAAGACACTTTCGGTAGCTAAGGTGGACACTGTTTTGGTTAATGTTTGAAGCCATCATTATCAACAAGCCAGACTTCAATGAGTACAGAAAACGTGACGATGTTGTGGTTAAAATTTTGAGGACGTTTAATTTGCGTGATGATGCATTCTACCTTGGTGGTTGTCCAGTTAAAGTGAGTAAAGCTGACATTAGGCTGGTTTTTGGGCTACAATATGGTGTCCAGCATTTGGACCTGACTCCAGGCACACGCCTTGCATCTGATTTCATTCAGCGACGTTGTAGTGGCGTAGAGCGGATAACAGCTAGTCTGATTAGAACTTTACTTGATGATACGATGAAAAGTAATTCAAAGCACGATGAGGAAGACACTACTAAACTGCTGTGTTTGTATGTGTGCGTGAAGTTATTTTTCTCAACATCCGGGGAGACAATCAGTTGGGTGTTTGTGCGGTATGTGGACAGCTTGGACACTGTGTAAAATTATGATTGGACGATAGCAATACTAAACACGCTGATGGGGTCCGTGCGTGAATTTTTTCAGACACTGGAGAAAGTTACGGGCTATGTCGTCGTGCTGCTAGTATGTTGTTTATGTTAACTGCTATTATTATTTCATTGCTATCACACATCCCAAACGTTGCCGATGTAAAATTTTGCCTAATATGTGTTGAACATGTTGTTGGTTGTATGTGATAATTGATGTTGTTTTTGTGAATGCACAATACTGGCTTTGTGAGCATACGAACATTGTGTCCACTACTAAACCCATAATGTTCCCGCAATTTTTGAAGTGGAACATTAGCACACTGTTGGCCAAAACACATGGTTTAGATTTAACGTCTGCGTCACAATTTGAGGTGCGTGAGTACAGGTTTGATGTTTGTTATTTGTGTGTGTTTAACATGTTCGCATTATGTTTGTTTGTAGTACTCTCCTATTGATATGTGTTATTTATGTGGCAAGTGATTCTTGGCAGACTTGTGAGCCAACCGTATGAAAAGGTTATAATAGCAGGGGAAGAGTTTGATGGTGGGAAGACGCTAATGTTGATGAAGATCGAGAAGTGGGTGGAGAAGACAATAGCGATGGAAGTGATATTTTGGTGGTGATAATGGCGATGAGAACGATGTGAGCATGAGTGATGATGAAAACGAAGGTGTGGTTGGTATCGGGATGGCTGTTAAATGGAACATAAGGGGTAGTGGTGATCAAAGCCGA
Organism: Camellia sinensis; assembly: GCF_055761805.1. NCBI lineage: Eukaryota > Viridiplantae > Streptophyta > Magnoliopsida > Ericales > Theaceae > Camellia > Camellia sinensis. Next base: position 104,583,232 of record NC_138972.1, read on the forward strand.
AGTGTAGCGGAGCTGGGTGTGGTTGCAAAGGGTAAACACAGTGTCACGGTCGATGGCGTAAGTGTTGATAATATTGGTGGTATAGTACATGCAAGATGGGTGGCACCGGTGGGTGATGGGGCGGCAGCATGCCATGCCACGGCCAAGGCAGCCCAGCCAAAGCCAGCAGCATGCCATGCCAAGGCCAAGGGCGGCAGCATGCCATGCCACGGCCAAGGCAGCCCAGCCAAAGCCAGCAGCATGCCATGCCAAGGCCAAGGCCAGCAGCATGCCATGCCACGGCCAAGGCAGCCCAGCCAAAGCCAGCAGCATGCCATGCCAAGGCCAAGGCCGGTAGCATGCCATGCCACGGCCAAGGCAGCCTACTTTGGACGAAATGTAGACTTAAAGATGGCATGATTGTGGAGTTGCAAACAGAGATTGACTAGCTGAAGAGGATGAAAGAAAAACAAGTTGTGGATATAGTTGATGGTTTCACATTAGTTTTCACGGTGAAAGACGACGAGATGAAGAAGGTAGTGGAGGAAAATATTGATCTATGGAAGACAATAGGTGTTCTGAAGGAGCAATTAGCTGAACAAGATGAGCACAACGTCACACAAGCATTTCGTATGGTCGATGACAGATACGTTGATAGGGAGGATGGCAAGGCTGTTGGAATTAAGGATGGGACAACATTAGATATTGTTGGGCCACGTAGAAATAATAGGTCAACCGAGGCTGACAATTGTGGGGGCTCTAATGACATGACAGGTGGTGTGCTGGTTGAAATTAGTCAAAATCACTCTGATGTCGTTGAAGTTGGAAAGTGTATGTCGGTAGGTCGACGTGTGGAATGTGTGTAAAACTCGTTTGTGAGGAACCCGAAGTGTAAGGTGAGAAAGGAACTTAGACTACCAGATTTTGAGTACTGTGGAGTGGGAAACTTGAGGATGGGGTGTAACGTTGTGGGTGATAATAAGGTAGTGGATGTTGTACGTAGCGGTATGGGGCATGGTTGTGACGCCCCAAACCTACACTATTGGTTGCAGTCAAGGGAGAGTCACTAATGAGTCCTATGGTCAATAACCAAGTAAGATCCCAGATCGCCGGAGGAGTCAAATTAGCCTCCCTTCTAAGTTCGGCTTTCTTAGGCAGCGCACTACCCTTTTGACAGATCTTAAAAGGTATTGACACAAGGTCTCATAAGCAACGATAAGGTGTATACGTATAAATATTAAAATATAAGTACATAACAACCACGAATATCATTAATTTCAAAAGCTTGATCCATTGCATTACATCCCAAGAGAAAACTTAAATCTTCATATGAGTCTTACAAAATATCAAAAGGAATTTCTAACTTTCCTAAGATAGACAAAAGTCTTCGAAGGTTTCAGGTTTGTCGTCTCCAGCTATAAGCTCCTCTTCGGCACCTGGCATAACACGCCGTGAGCTTTGAATGCCCAGTAAACACACACACACCCCGTCCCTTTTTCCCAATCCAATACACCATCACATTTATGGAAAACAAGTAGTGGAGCATGATATCCAAGCCAAGAATAGTAATAGAAGAGAAAAGGAGCATGTCATTCAAATAGATAACAAGGTTATAATGTTAGTGGTTAGTATTCTAGAAATCCCCCAAAGAGATTTCATCCTCCCAACCACAAGAATTGGACACCGGACTATTCGGAACTCCCCATTTTGCTGCTTTGTTGCAGAACTAACCTCGGATGCCTACCAACGGTTATATACCGCGTAGCGCCAACCGCAGGGCCTCAAAAGGGACAGCGAAAAGAAAAAGTTTTATCTCCTGAATCCAACCTCATCCTTCCAGAAAAATTTTTATCATCCTGAATGTCCCATCCGGACCCAACCTTATCTCACCATTCAAACCGTCGCAATGAGTCCGAATACGTCTGTTCCATTCCAGGGTTTATGCGACAACTGCTTGCGCAAGACTTTAACTTTCAAATAGGGAACGCATCCCAAAAATCCATATATCACATATTCTCATCTTTTTCATTTCTCAAGTGTTCGAAAACCCAATACCCACCCAATTAGGTTTCCCGTTGAATTAGGTGTTTTAAGTCAAGGTTAGTTCAACTAAACGATAAAATAAAATTCACATAAGCATGCCTCCTCAAGATAAGAAGATAAATAACATAACATACCCATACAACATTATGCCAAGATATGATAATAAGCCATTAAACATTTTCACGAATACAAGGGTATAAAACATCCAAACATAACAAATTTCCAGATTTAACATCACATGAAGGTTAATATGGAAGGACTACTTAGGTTAATCCACCGGACTCGGTTTCCCTATGGTTCGTAGAGAATTTGATCTAGTTCCTAGAATATTTTTCGGAAATGGGATTGCTTTTCCCGATTTTAAGTTATTTAGGAAATAGTCCAGCACTGTTCCAGAATCTGTCCAGAATCTGCCCAGATCTTTCGACTGTTACGAAAACTTGATTTTCTTGCAAACCACTCAATGTTTTTCGATGAAACCAATTTTAGTTGAAAGCTAACTCCTTAAGGAAGGTTTTGACATAAAATAGAGGTTCAAAATATTTTTGTACATTTTTCTGGAATTTTGGAAAGTTAACTAAAAAAACAGGTTTTAAGGTAGAGTGCCCAAAACAAGGAAATTTATAAAAAGGGGGTTCCACCATGGGAAAGTTTCATTTCTTTTGTGAGGAAAATATGATAACTATCACATGTTTAACTCAGAAAATTTGTTTGAAAGAGTGCCCTTGAAAAGTTGAGAGATTTGTACAAAAAGAAGATGGTTTGTGCCAAAATGAGAAAAATACAAGAGAGATGGAAACAATACTCAAATCTTGGTATTTTTAACATAAGAACATGATAATAACAGATCTGAAACATCACTTAAAATCTTTAAAAGGACATGCATTAGAAAAGAAAATGAAGAGAAGGTTGTGTTGGTGGCTTACGTACTAAGCTTGCACAATAAGGCTCTCTTCTTCCTCCCTCTTCTTCTCTAAACTTCTCTCTCTGCTCTCCTCCCTCTCTCTAGCTGAAATGTGTGTGTGGGTGTGGTGTGTTATATGTGCTTGCCAAGCTAGGGGAGGTTGGTATTTATAGAGAATTTGGTGTAAAAGGACATAAAAGCCCTCTAGTTGGAAATGGATGGAAAGGTTAGGATTTTGCTTGGAATCAAATGGGATAGGGGTGGTTTGGGAGTTAAATCACAGGATTAGGCAACAATTGGTTGATGCTTAGTTGGAAGAAAACTAGTTTTGAAAACATCACCCTAGGTCTAGGGTACTAGGTCTTGAGTTTCCTAGAATATCATGATCATAAACCTTGAAAATTGGCTCTTCTCTTTTCCCTATGGTGGCTGGCCTTGGGAAGGGTGATGGGGTTATTATTTTAACCATTTTAGGTATTAGGGGCACACTTCTCAATGTATGCATATATATAGATTTCAATTGATTGATGGTACTAAAAGTATTAGGGTACATGTACTATTTTTGGGGTAATTCTTGAAATTAATAAAAGAAATGAGGGCTTGGAATTAAACTCATGTATTGGAACCTTATTCATGTATTTACTTATGATCTAGTTAGGTTTAGGACTAATTTAAATACTCATAGCATATCTTTATTGGTACCAAAGTCTTTATTGCTCCAAGATTCAAGGGATTTCTTTGTACTAAAGTATAATGATGATGGCAAGTCATGTCCTCGAGATTTGGGGAGATTTTCCTATTTATTTTGTGTACAAATCTTGGAAATTGTAAAACATAATGTTAAAAAAAGATTTTAGGGTACAAGTGTATATATAAATATATAATGGTACTTGTTTGAGGTCAATTGTGATTTAATAAAAATGTGAGGGCTTGGGCTCAATTAAAATATCTATTTCAAGTGAAGAGTTAATAAATTAGTGTTTAGGAAAAATAATTCGGTTTGTATTATCTTGCTTTGAATTTAAAGGTAAATATCTGAATGAAGACTGTAAAAGCCGAAAGTTAGGGTTTAGAGAAATTAATCTAAAATTTGAGAGTTAAATAATTAATATTAGAGTGTTATGATTCTAAGCTTCCAGGGTCGATTAGGGTTTGTATGGGTTCGTCCGTGATGCGTTTTCGACTCTAGGGTTTAATTTGCGAGCAATCAATGAGTTAAGAGCTTTGTTATAGTAACTCAAAATTTAGGGACCTAATAAGGTTTACAAAAGTTAGGGGTCTCACAACCTATCCCCCTTAAAATAAATTTCGTCCTCGAAATTTCAAACATTCTTCATTTCTCAAATGTTGTGGGCAATTAGCCGGATCATCTTCTTCTCTCAAGTTCTTCTTCCTTTGCCCAAGCCATCATTGGTCTCGTTCTAATAATAGCGTTTTGAATCAAATTCCACCCCAATTAATGACGTTATGAGATAAGCTAACCTCCCGCTTTCTTGAATTGTTCAGTATATAGGTAATGACGCCGCTGCTCCAGTGCGAGGGCTTGTATTGCCAATTTCCTGATGTGGCGATCTACACTTTCCACTGTGTTTGTTGATTTGTTGAATCATTAATCTATCCCCCTTAAAATAATAAAAGCATTCTGTTGGATAGGTAAGTCATCTCCTTTTTTTTGGTAATTATCAATAACAGCTAAGGTACGCGTAACAACCCTATTTTTAAGATGAGGTTAGACTAGGGTATCTTCATGTCTTAGGAATTGAAAATTAATCATACAAACATTTCCTAGTTGCATCTTCCCTAAGCTCGTCATTAATCATATCCATCCGTTCTTGTCTATGCCTTACATAAGGTGCTAATGTGGTCTGGTTTCTAGTGTTCTTTAGCCCTTTTCCTTTAAATAGTCATCCTTGACTTCCTTTCGTATAATTGCTGTCCCTTTCTATCTTGGAGTATGTTGTTGTATTCTTCCGGTTGCTCCTTTTTGGTTCCTCATGACGTTGGGTTTCCTCTCCACAACCTCCAAATCTTCTTGGATTCTACCTCCTCTCATTCTGAAGTTATTTCCACAAAGATGGTAAGACTCCTCCAAAATTTGATTCTTGATAGGGTTTGGGATTTCAGCCACGGTTACTAGTCCATTCTTAAGGTTTCAATTTCCTAGTACTGCATTCCTATTGTTGCTTGTGAGCTCGTGTTGTTACTTGTCTCGAAGTATGGTCCACCATTTGTCGTTCTTTGAATGAGGTGAGGCGTAAGTCAAGTTCTAACTACAGAGGCAATTCCTTATGGATAAGCAACTAATCTTAAGCTAGAGTTACAGCACAACTTCACGTATAAATAATAATTACAAGATTCCCGAAATTGGATCGAAGTGAAGACGAAGAATATGAAGCAGTTATGGTGATAATATCAAGATTTACTGAAATATGGATGAATGGTATGATGTTATGGTTTCGAACTTCAATGTGATCAAGGTTATAGAGGTAGTGACTAAACTAGATATTTAACTTGAAACTGCGTTGGCCATCCGCGTTTCAAACTGAATATCCAAGATTCCTCACTGAGTAAAGAAAATGAAATTATTTACAAGAAGCCTTGGGCTAAATAAAATAATCAAGGGTCAAAGAAGGTCAAATTTACAAATAGTAGTGTATAAAACAGGACTAGATGGACAAGACTTAATCATGGAAAATGATGACATCGAATAAAGATTACGAATACAAGATGAGGTTACGACGATCGATAGAAGACGCGTAGAACTAATAGTACCCCCACTACCTGATGTGAGGCCATACTCAAAGTTAAAACCATTTCACGATCTTGAAGTAGGTTCTCATGAGTTGATCTTGGCATGCCCGAAATTCGAAGAAATTTCCTAAGATAGGTCAAGAAATATTCTATTTTTGATGTCCTTGATAAAATAGGTAGTGTAATAATATAACATAGTCCGGGCAAGGTAGTCTCTAACCGCAGGTCGAAACGCGTGGGTAAGGGTTGAACCTAGGCTCTGATACCATATTGTGACGCCCCGAACCTACACTATTGGTTGCAGTCAAGGGAGAGTCACTAATGAGTCCTATGGTCAATAACCAAGTAAGATCCCAGATCGCCGGAGGAGTCAAGTTAGCCTCCCTTCTAAGTTCGGCTTTCTTAGGCAGCGCACTACCCTTTTGACAGATCTTAAAAGGTATTGACACAAGGTCTCATAAGCAACGATAAGGTGTATACGTATAAATATTAAAATATAAGTACATAACAACCACGAATATCATTAATTTCAAAAGCTTGATCCATTGCATTACATCCCAAGAGAAAACTTAAATCTTCATATGAGTCTTACAAAATATCAAAAGGAATTTCTAACTTTCCTAAGATAGACAAAAGTCTTCGAAGGTTTCAGGTTTGTCATCTCCAGCTATAAGCTCCTCTTCGGCACCTGGCATAACACGCCGTGAGCTTTGAATGCCCAGTAAACACACACACACCCCGTCCCTTTTTCCCAATCCAATACACCATCACATTTATGGCAAACAAGTAGTGGAGCATGATATCCAAGCCAAGAATAGTAATAGAAGAGAAAATGAGCATGTCATTCAAATAGATAACAAGGTTATAATGTTAGTGGTTAGTATTCTAGAAATCCCCCAAAGAGATTTCATCCTCCCAACCACAAGAATTGGACACCGGACTATTCGGAACTCCCCATTTTGCTACTTTGTTGCAGAACTAACCTCGGATGCCTACCAACGGTTATATACCGCGTAGCGCCAACCGCAGGGCCTCAAAAGGGACAGCGAAAAGAAAAAGTTTTATCTCCTAAATCCAACCTCATCCTTCCAGAAAACGTTTTATCATCCTGAATGTCCCATCCGGACCCAACCTTATCTCACCATTCAAACCGTCGCAAGGAGTCCGAATACGTCCGTTCCATTCCAGGGTTTATGCGACAACTGCTTGGCAAGACTTTAACTTTCAAATAGGGAACGCATCCCAAAAATCCATATATCACATATTCTCATCTTTTTCATTTCTCAAGTGTTCGAAAACCCAATACCCACCCAATTAGGTTTCCCGTTGAATTAGGTGTTTTAAGTCAAGGTTAGTTCAACTAAACGATAAAATAAAATTCACATAAGCATGCCTCCTCAAGATAAGAAGATAAATAACATAACATAACCATACATTATGACAAGATATGATAATAAGCCATTAAACATTTTCACGAATACAAGGGTATAAAACATCCAAACATAACAAATTTCCAAATTTAACATCACATGAAGGTTAATATGGAAGGACTACTTAGGTTCATCCACCGGACTCGGTTTTCCTATGGTTCGTAGAGAATTTGATCTAGTTCCTAGAACATTTTTCGGAAATGGGATTGCTTTTCCCGATTTTAAGTTATTTAGGAAATAGTCCAGCACTGTTCCAGAATCCGCCCAGATCTTTCGACTGTTACGAAAACTTGATTTTAGTTGAAAGCTAACTCCTTAAGGAAGGTTTTGACATAAAATAGAGGTTCAGAATATTTTTGTACATTTTTCTGGAATTTTTGAAAGTTGACTGAAAAAAATAGGTTTTAAGGTAGAGTGCCAAAACAAGGAAATTTATAAAAAGGGGGTTCCACCATGGGAAAGTTTCATTTCTTTTGTGAGGAAAATATGATAACTATCACATTTTTAACTCAGAAATTTTTTTTGAAAGAGTGCCCTTGAAAAGTTGAGAGATTTGTACAAAAAGAAGATGGTTTGTGCCAAAATCAGGAAAATACAAGAGAGATGGAAATAATACTCAAATCTTGGTATTTTTAACATAAGAACATGATAATAACAGATCTGAAACATCACTTAAAATCTTTAAAAGGACATGCATTAGAAAAGAAAATGAAGAGAAGGTTGTGTTGGTGGCTTACGTACTATGCTTGCACAATAAGGCTCTCTTCTTCCTCCCTCTTCTTCTCTAAACTTCTCTCTCTTGCTCTCCTCCCTCTCTCTAGCTGAAATGTGTGTGTGGGTGTGGTGTGTTATATGTGCTTGCCAAGCTAGGGGAGGTTGGTATTTATAGAGAATTTGGTGTAAAAGGACATAAAAGCCCTCTAGTTGGAAATGGATGGAAAGGTTAGGATTTTGCTTGGAATCAAATGGGATAGGGGTGGTTTGGGAGTTAAATCACAGGATTAGGCAACAATTGGTTGATGCTTAGTTGGAAGAAAACTAGTTTTGAAAACATCACCCTAGGTCTAGGGTACTAGGTCTTGAGTTTCCTAGAATATCATGATCATAAACCTTGAAAATTGGCTCTTCTCTTTTCCCTATGGTGGCTGGCCTTGGGAAGGGTGATGGGGTTATTATTTTAACCATTTTAGGTATTAGGGGCACACTTCTCAATGTATGCATATATATAGATTTCAATTGATTGATGGTACTAAAAGTATTAGGGTACATGTACTATTTTTGGGGTAATTCTTGAAATTAATAAAAGAAATGAGGGCTTGGAATTAAACTCATGTATTGGAACCTTATTCATGTATTTACTTATGATCTAGTTAGGTTTAGGACTAATTTAAATACTCATAGCATATCTTTATTGGTACCAAAGTCTTTATTGCTCCAAGATTCAAGGGATTTCTTTGTATTAAAGTATAATGATGATGGCAAGTCATGTCCTCGAGATTTGGGGAGATTTTCCTATTTATTTTGTGTACAAATCTTGGAAATTGTAAAACATAATGTTAAAAAAAGATTTTAGGGTACAAGTGTATATATAAATATATAATGGTACTTGTTTGAGGTCAATTGTGATTTAATAAAAATGTGAGGGCTTGGGCTCAATTAAAATATCTATTTCAAGTGAAGAGTTAATAAATTAGTGTTTAGGAAAAATAATTCGGTTTGTATTATCTTGCTTTGAATTTAAAGGTAAATATCTGAATGAAGACTGTAAAAGCCGAAAGTTAGGGTTTAGAGAAATTAATCTAAAATTTGAGAGTTAAATAATTAATATTAGAGTGTTATGATTCTAAGCTTCCAGGGTCGATTAGGGTTTGTATGGGTTCATCCGTGATGCGTTTTCGACTCTAGGGTTTAATTTGCAAGCAATCAATGAGTTAAGGGCTTTGTTATAGTAACTCAAAATTTAGGGACCTAATAAGGTTTACAAAAGTTAGGGGTCTCATAGTGGTAGAGCTGAACGCATTATTGATGTAGATGCGTTTGCGGTCAGGAGCAGGGAGTGGTCTGGGTTTGCTTTGAATAATCGGCTAGTGGTGTGGAAAATGATGACTGAGATGGAGAAAAAGAAAAGCAGAGACGTGTATAACAAAGATGGGGACAGGTATGTAATTTATGCATGATTAAAATAAAATGGGGTTTACGTGTGCATGCGTTTGACATGCATTATGGTTGTACTTGTAGGGCGGTTATATGGGCTAGCAGTGGACATGATGTGTGTGTGTACTTTGCGGCTATTAAGTCGCTTGTTCGGTCGTTGTCGTTGCATGGCAACGTAACTAATTGGTTAACAATTCTAGTATTATTGTTTGAATGTCTCGTTTGTTTAAAGTTTGGTGTAGTAATGTACCATTTTGTGGTAGGTGATAGATGCATACGCAGTCTTGTTGATGGAAGAACAAGACAGACTTACTATCGGATTGGAGTTCCCGGATAAGTCATACATTTTTAGTAGTATATGCCTTGTGAATTTGTCATGTTTTTTTCAATTTCCATTAGGAAACTGTTGGTGCATGTTTGAAACGATTAAATTTAAAAATGTAACAGGTGAAATAATGATGCAGGATATGTTAAAGAACGAGAACACTAAGGCACGCGATAGGTTTGTGTTGGACAATTTCGTGGCATGTAAAGGTTGTCGGTACATCCACTTCCCAATTTGTTTCTGAGCACACTAGACGCTGGTTGTTTATGACACTGAAATGGGAGGCTGGAAACATTACAACTCTATGAGGCCCTGGTTGGAATGAAAGACAAGCACTTTAATAAGGCAGTGTTTGTGGTGAGTAAAGTGTATCGTTATCTGTGTGGTATTGGGTTGTGTTATGTGTTTGAGTTGTGTTTGTTTGGTAATGGGCGGTATTGTTTTATAGAGGGACACCATTCTTGAATCCAGCAGGGAGCTGTGGCCAGATTGGGCGATGACAACGCAACGCAGATTGCTGAAACGGGTGTGGAGGTAGTCATTGACTGCCCGTAGCAAAAACATGACTCATAAGTGTTTTTCCCATATTAATTTCAGACTAGATATAACAAATGTAATCTGGTATATGGTTTTTTGGAGATGTTAATAAGTTGTGTGTGTTTGTGTTGTCACACATTGCAGGGAGGACTGCGCAATCATTATGTGTGCTGTGATACATCAGTATGTACACCATGTTGATGTAAACAGATCGTTGCAAGGGGATAACGGTGTCATCTTGCGCGCCAACATGGTTAAAGGGTTTGTGAATGACCATGCTAGGGGGCTGAAGGATATTGTATGAAGTAGGAAAGTGTTTGTTTTTTGTGGTTGGGATTGATCTGTCGTTTGATTTATTGTTTGACAATACGTTAGTGTTACGCTAGAGTGAAATTTTTTGTGGGGTACTTTTTGCACAGTGATGAACTTAGTTTATTTAGTTTGTATTAATTATTATCAATGTTTGGATTGGTTTTAACGTTGGGTATTAAATAATGAATAATAGTAATTGCGAATGGCAGTTAAACGATTATGTGTTATGTTACAACTGTGATGGTGTTTTGTAAATTTACTGTTTAGACTTATGTATGTTCGTCATGTATTGTTGATGTAAGTGGGAACGACAGTAGTGTTTGGTTATGTATGTACGTTTATGCCTGTTACCATGCACATGGTGTATGGTATTGATGGCCTGCAAGTGAGAGTGTTGGGAATGGTTCGGAAGATTGCGTTCGTACGGAATTCGTTAGTCGATCGTGGTGACGCACGGCCACAAGGTGTGTGGAACAAGCATGTCGTGGCTGTGTGATTGTAAAAGAAGAGCATTGCATTCAGCATGTACAATAATAGTAAGTGATAGAAGTGTTGGTTGTGGTTTAGCGTGGCATGTGGATGGGTGACAGTGCGAAAACCTTAACGCTAGCAGTTATTAGTGGCGTGTGTATAGACATTACGTTAGTTGTGGCAATTCGTAAGAGTGGGTAGTGGTGCATTTTGTGTAATGTTATGTAGTATGTGTTGCTGCTGAACGCATAGTAGCTAAAAATAGGAATCAAATTAAGGCAATGGATTATTGAAAACGATTTAATGGAGAAAAGTAAATGAATATCCCACTACATCATTAATGGTAGGCTTTGGGGAAACATTGTCCATCACGCAAAATTACTTGAAAATGAAATGCATACATGGGAAATATGTGTAACCCATGATTATTAACTGGGAAAATAACATAATTGAAATTTAAAATAATGTGTTTCCACATGCTTGGATTGATGTGCTATATTGGTTCTTTGCAGGTCTTCTGGTTATGGTGTCCCATGCGGCCACACCTACTGTAATGTATAGGTTGCACTTCCTCATCGCGTGACGGTATCCTCTTTTTCTTGGGCCTGCCAGGTGGTTGTTTGACAGCAGAGGGCAGTATAACAAAATCGTGGGCATGGATTTGTGGTTGTTCGACTGTTGGTATTGGTGTTATGCTTGGTCTATATGACAACCAATATTCTATGACATGGAAATAAGGCTCAATTAATGCGTACAAATCTTGCCCACTTTTTCGAGCGATAACAATGGCATGTGAGCATGGGAACCCATTAGTCTACCACTGAACGCACGAGCATGTGCGTCTGTCAATATCGACCATCATGAACGGATGTGAGTGTACCTCGTACACTGTGGGGCTCGATTGGCTTACAGTCCATGACCTCCCGTCGTTGTATGACTTTTCTAGGCATTTTTCCATTTTTGGATATAACACACCATGCCATTTTAGTGACGTTTCCCATCTGGTTGACATTTGTCTCATTATTTGTGTCCTTATACTATCCACCAAACAGGTTATTGGTAAGTGACGTGCCTCAGAAATCTAGTTGTTGAAGGATTCGGCGACGTTGGAGGACATCTCGCCATACCGGTTGCCTCTGCATTACAAGGTGTTTGCCAACACAAAAGCGGCGTTAGTGTACATAATGTATTGTAGCACTATACGGTGTATATTGAAAACGGAAGGTACAAGTGGAACATGTTACAATACGCACCTGAAATAAACGTTCGCCTAATGTTGTGGAGGTAGATTTTCAAGAAAATCGATTGCAATTTTCTTACCAGAATTGGTGAACTTTCCTACCATCTCTTCAAATGCAGTAACAGTTGGTGCGTAAGCACAGTTGTTGAACTTGGTTATCAACCCAATCTGATGCAAATTATTCATATATTTCAGTTTGTCCCTTAGGTTCCTCTGAAGGTGTTGCATGCAAAACACATGGTGAGCATTCGAGAATATAACGGGCATTGCCTCCATGAGGCCAACATGCCGATCTGATATGAATGTAAACGTCCTATCATCACCAAGCACGTTACGAAGATGTTGCAAAAACTATGACCAGTTTGTTGTGTTTTCTGCACCAACAATCGTAAATGCGACTGGGAACAATCTTGCATGGAACTATGTTGGTTATTTGTGTGTGAAGGTGACGTTGAATGTGTGGCACTTAATATGTTAAAGTAGCAATGGCATCTTGGGTAGGCATGGTTGTGTGCCATTTGTGCATTATATTTGTGTAAATGTTAAATATACCTCGGTTTCCGTCCTTAGACGTGGCAGCAAGTAAATTCCCTTTGAACCTCTCCTTCAAGAAAGTGCCATCTATGAAAAGTAATGGCCGGCAATGTTTGAATTCGTCAATGCATGCTTTGAATGATATGAAAAAACGTTCAAACCGGTTGTCATGCTCATCACAATCAATATTGATGTAAGTACCCGGGTTGTGTTTAGTCACGGCCCCACTGTACCACTGTAGTTGATCGAAAGATGCATTTTGGGCCCCAAATAACTCACCTCTGGCCTTTTCGACACCTAACCAAGCAACACGGTAACTTATTTCAAGCCCGAAATTTTTTTTTAAATCAAATGCAACATCAGTAGGCCTGGTTAAAGGCTTGTTGCGGATACGGTGCGCGAAGATGTCGGAGACCAAGTCTGATCCAAGACGGTGATTGTTGGCTGTACGAATAGCGACGCTGCAAATGTGTTCATTGTTTCATTTACGAAGGTAGAAAAACCCATTAACGTCCAACACTCGCGTATGTACCAACCATGTGTAACCCTTCGAGTCTCGCAGCGAACACACAACGGTAATTCATACTGAGTCATTTTTCAAGTACTTGAATTCAAAACCACACTCCACCGCATATTTGCAAAGTATTGTCCGAAACTCATGTGCACCCCCTTCAAAACTCTGTCCCACATGAGTAAACCCATTCGCCCATGGTGCTGATAAGAATGTTTTTTCATCATGTGGATAGTAATTTGGCAACAAATCGACATTAGACTCATCATTAATCTGGTGAACACCGCCATTGATTCAACGCGTGGCGGGGCTTGATATGGCGTCCACAAAATCATCGTCTGTTGTTACACCTACATGACCGCGTGACTCAACCATAACGTCGATTAGTTGCAAGTGGAAAGAGTATGCAAGGTGAACCATATTTTGCATATCTACATCATTTTGTAATGAGATATAGTTGTAACTTGGAATATTGAAGAACAAGCAAACATTACCCGACGTAAGGCCACCAAATTTGTCACACACAAAATTAACCTATTCAACAAATTCATAAGGGGATTTGAGATTGTATGCAACATTGGTGGACCGGAAACAGCACAACAACATAATAGCGTCATCCATCCCTGCATAAAAATTAGTCATAGACGATTTAAAAGGTAGGGAATAAATTAACAACACACAAACACTTTTGTGTGTGCCGTACACAACAGCCCAAACTATACATTACAAACGGTTTGCATAATGCACATGGTAAAAAACGCATCACGAATGGGGGGTGTCACAAACAATGACGAAATCTTATGCAACAACCATTGTACACGGAGAAAAATAACATCGTACCTGCCGGTGTATATGCTGACGACATTGCACTGGCGATCTCGGTGTAACCCTAGAGTGAAATGGGTTTGCAAATATATATGTGCCCCCTCTATGCTCTGACTATGGTGACCAAATATTTCACAATGTTCTCCACCCTCCCCCCCACCCCACACACACATACATAATCACATACCACACAAGATGGATATTAGGTTATGGATGTGATCCTTAATTTTGTGTGACCCAGTAAAAGAAATGGTACAAACGACCATAATATCAACATCAAAACAAGACCCGTTGGTAATAATGTTATAACAAATGGGATCTCCCCATACATTTGTAAATCAGTAGGACTAAATGGGCTTGCTGATGCTGATATGGAATTTTTGGATAATTTTTCCCTTTTTTTTTTTTGGTTTATTTTCGTCTTTAGTGAATTCTTTAAAAAAAAAATCAAAAAGCTTTAGGTTTTAAGTTCCAGCCTGACAAGACGAGAGAAAATTATGTTTTAAAAAAAAAAAATCCAAAAAAGACAAAAACAAGTCAAAATAAACAACCTTTTTTGACTTATTTTCATTTTTAATATAATTTTTTTCTGAAATTTTTCAAAAAAAAAAAAAAATACTTCTTAGATTAGTCTCAACAAGACAAATTGGAAAAATAAAAAATTTTGACATAATTTTTTTTAAAACATCATTAAAGATAAAAAAAAATAAATTGAAAAAAGAGGCGCTTTTTTTTTTTTTCCCCTGCCAAAATGGGCCTTGGTCTGTCATCAAAACTCTTGCACATGCTGCAACAAATCAATCTGAACATACTTGGTAGGCCCTTCATCAAGCATTTAGTTCGGGAATTTTGACAAACGTTTAATAGGTTAAGAAGTTGGCTTCTGACGGCCGCGCTCAGGGCCGATTGTGGATTATTTTGAAAAGTTAGTTAAAAAATAAGTTTTTTGTTTTTTGTTTTTTTTTTTAAAAAAATGTAAAAAAATTAGAAATGTTAAAATAGGTTGAAATAGGTTAAAGTACAAATGTGATGTGACTTAAAATAGGTTAAAAGTTGACTTTTGACTTTTAACTTTTAACCAAATTTTCAAATTGAGCCCGTAAAAGCTGAAGGAGTAGAAAGAATTTATTTATCCCAAACTAGAGAGAATGATCTTCAAGCAAGTCTTTTTATTTGTTGGGTTTTATGTTTACTAGTATCATTTTCTTCAAATTTTGTTTAGTTAGATTTAAATTTTGAATTTTACATTTTGGCGCTCATTCATCAAAAAGATTGAAAAGTTTAAGGCATTTATATTGTGTTTGATTGGAAGATTTAAAAAGATATTTAAAAAAAGAAAAGAAAAAATGTATAAATTATATAAAATGTAAATATATTTTTACATTTTACTCACGTTTCATCTATTTTTTTCTTACTCTTTTTAAAATTTTTTCTAAATCACCTGACCTAATACAACTTTTTTCTTACTCTTTTGTAAAATCTCTTTCTAAATCACTTGACCTAATACAACGTAAAGATACATCCATATATGTGAGGCTATCGTTTGAAATGAATTTGGGTTAACTGTTGGTTGCTGACTTGCTATAGCCCACTAACATCTGACTTAGCTGGCACATTTTAATTAGTGTGAGGCACCATTTGTCACATGTAGGTTATGTTTGACATAAATTTTTTGGGTTAAAATAATAAATAAAAAAAATAAATTAAAAAATTAATAAAATAAAATATCACATATAAATTATAATTATTTTATTTTTTCTCTCACAAAAATTAAAAAAAAAATAAAAATTCCATTCTAAATGAAATTTTTTAACCCCAAATTAAAAAAATAAAAAATTAAAAAGTCAACCCACTTCTCAAATTAAAATAAGCAAGGAATAATTCTCTGCCTTGGGCGATGGGACGAGAGCATGTTTAATGCATTGGAAGTTTTCCATTCGAGAATTAAAAGTCGTATCTACGGAATTGAATTCCATTCTTCAATTACATGTTGTCTATGGTAAAGCACTCATCGGGAATACACTTTCAAGTTTAAATTTAAATCTAAGAGACTTAACGGATTTATGATTTTATTATTAGTGTTATTTTGATAATTTAAATTAGAGAAAATTGGTCTAAGGTCCCTCCTCTACTTTTGATAGGAGAAGAGGTCCAAAATAATATGTTCTGATGGCTAAGGTCCCTCAAATTTTTTTTAGGTCGTAAAGTACCTAAATTACCCTTCCTTTATAACATAAATTTGTTTTAATATTATATTGTTGACTTGACTGATAGATTTTGGAAACCGAATTTGCAGTGGAGATTTCGTCAGAGTTTTCGCCGGAGATTTCAGTGGAGATTTCATGGTGGAGATTTCGTTGGAGATTTCAGTGGAGTTGATGAGAAAGATTGCTACGATCGTGTAGATTTCGTTGGAGATTTCGTCGGAGATTTCAGTGGTGTTACAGTGTGTTGATCGCGTAGATTTTCAGTGGAGTTGAATCAGGTTTGTTTTCGATGGAGATACCACATGCATTTTGATTTTTGTTTTGAATTTTTGTTTAGAGAGAGGCCAGCTTGATAGAGTTGATTTTTATTTTTGAAATTAATTTTTTATTATTTGTTTTTTAATCAATTTCAAAGAGTGTTGACAGTGTGTTGATCGCGTAGGTTTTTGAGTGGAGTTGAATCAGGTTTGTTTTCGATTTAGATTCCACATGGATTTTGATTTTTGTTTTGAATTTTTGTTTAGAGAGAGGCCAGCTTGATAGAGTTGATTTTTATTTTTGGAATTAATTTTTCATTCTTTGTTTTTTGATCAATTTCAAATAGTGTTAACAGTGTAGGTGATTTTGATGTTTAGAGTTCATTTTTCATGCTCTGTTTTTTATCAACATGCTGATCAATGATAAGTTTTGTTCTATGTTTTGTCAAACCAGAGAAATTTCATTTTCTGCACTTTTGTTTGTGTAGTGCAGAGGAAATTATAAGTGTATATGGACATATTATTAGAAGTTTCTAATGCAGATAGAATATGAGAAAGTGAATGTAAGTTCATAAATTTCTCTGGACTTGTATTTGTAGTTCAGAGAAAATTGTAAGTTTGTTACTCACTTTCAGTTTGTAGTTCAGAGAAAATTATATATTTGTAGAAGATGAATAGAAGTTTTTGTTTCTCTAAACAAAAGTTATTTTTTGTGTTTTTTCTTTCAGTTTAGATGGACAATGCAGTGTTTTTTGTTATCTTGAAGGTGTATATAAGTTTGTAAATTTCTCTGGATTTTTCTATGAGTGCAATATTATAGAACGACGCATAGAAAATTGTTAGCTTGTAGTGAGGTGAAAATTATGGAGAAGCCTATAATTTCATAACAGATATTCTGTGTGATTTTTTTCTATGATTGTGTTTAATAGTTAGCAGTAAATTTCTCTGTGATTCATTAAGTTTCTGTGATTTTGTTTTTTATCATCTTGAAGGTGAATATCAGTTTGTAGATGTCTTTGGACTTTTATTTTAAGTTCAGAGAAAATTATAATTTTTAGAAATTTCTCTGGACTTTTATGTTGTTCTTGTGAAGTGTTTCTATGTTAAACAAATTATTTTTGTTGTTTTTTTGTTTCAGTTTCAATGGACAGTGCAGTGTTGTTACTGTGCAAATATGGGAATGATACTATTGTCATTAATGTTTCATGCGAATTGAATTTTGAGGAATTGGTTGGCATTTTGTGTAAAACAAGGGGAATTTGAAACCTGAGACTATGTGTATTTCATATTCTATTTTGGGCCATCCGAATTGTATGGTTCAAAATAATATTGATTTTCTGAATATGTTGAGGGTTATTTGTGCACGCGGTGTTGATATAGTTGATGTTTCAGTTACTAGATGTAGTACTTCTGATGAAGAGGATGAAGTGGGGTCTAATTGGGTAGATGTTGTGGATGGTGAGTGTGATAGGCTGGTGGCTATTGAAAAGAATTCACTCTCTAAGTTTTGTTCTCACCAAGAAAAGGTGTTATTGTCGGCTAGTTGGCGGAATAATATTACGAGTGTTGGACAAAATTTTGAGGGTGGTGTGGTTGAGTTCCGTACTTTTTTATGCAAGTATACTATTGAGGTTGGTTTTCAATTTACGTATGTTAAAAATGACAAGCTGAGGGTTACGGCAGAATGTGCATATAAGGAATCAAGGGGATGTATGTGGCGTGTACATGCTTCTGTTGAAAAAACAAATGGGTTCTTCTACATAAGGACTTTGAACAATGAACATATGTGTGGTGTGCCGGTTCGTATGAGTAAACATTCGAGGATGACTTCCAGCTTAGTTGTTGGGCTGATACTTGAAGAGGTAAGTGCAAAACCTTTAACTCGTCCAGTGGATGTTGTGAAAGAAATGAAAGACAAGTATGGGGTCTCAATCAGTTATAACTGTGGTTGGTTGGGTGTTGAAAAAGCAAGATGTAGTACATATGGGGATTCTTGTTTGTCATTTGATCAATTACGGTGGTATTTTGATGAGGCATTGAAGAACAATCCGGGTAGTCGTTTTGAGTTAGATTTTGAAGATAACAAGCGTTTCAAAAGAGTGTTTGTGGCTTTTCATGCATGCATTGCTGGTTTCAAATATTGTCGGTCATTGCTTTTTCTTGAAGGAACATTTTTTAAAAGACGATACAAAGGAGTTATGCTTGTTGCAACGGGGAAAGATGGGAATGAAGGTAATTGTAAATATATCTAATTTTGTCTAAGTATGTGAATTTTCTATACATGTAAGAATTGAGTGAATGTGAATTTTCTCTGGTTTTGGCCACTATGAGAATTTTCACTGGATTTTGGTCAGTGTATGAATTTTCTCTAGATGTTGTCATTGTGTGAATTGTATCTGTAGGTGGTCACTAAGTGGATTTTTTCTGGGTATTATGATTGTGTCAATTTTCTCTGTAGTTGGTCACTAAGTCAATTTTCTCTGGATGTTGCCAATGTGTGAATTTTCTCTGGAGTTGGGCATTAAGTGAATTTTCTCTAGATGTTGGCAGTGTCAAACTTCTCTGGTTGTTTATTGTTCTATTTTTCTCTGCATGTGTATATGTAATATGCTTGTTCCTATTTGTTTTGTAGGTTTTTTTCCTGTAGCTTTTGCTGTTGTTGATGCTGAGAATAAAGACAATTGGTGTTGGTTTCTTGAACATTTATGTGGAGTATTAGGGTCAGAAAGGGTGATAAGTTTCATATGAGATCGACATTGTGGTATTGTGGAGGGAATTGCTAGGTTTTTTCCTAACTGCTTTCATGGATTTTGTCTGGAACATCTAAGGAGAAATTTGAGGGATAAGTTGTCATGTGGAAACACAAATTTGGTTAAGGAGACGATTGTGTCCAAGTTTTCAGAATGTGCATATGCTCCAACAAAGGCATCATTTCATTTCAAGTTAAATGAATTAAAAAGTGAGGGAGGAGACATTGTGAGTGTTTTCTTGAGAAGTTTACCATATGAAAATTGGAGTGATGCATATTTTGCGGGGAAACATTATGGTGAGATGTATTCAAATGTTGCTGAGTCATTCAATTCATGGATACGAGAAGCTCGGCACTTGCCAATAACAAATTTGGTGGACATGATACGGTTTCAAATCATGAATATGAGGTCTGATAGGAGGCTACTCTCTAGTAAATGAAATAAAATTATGTGTCCTCGTATAGATAGTGTGTTGGAGAAGTCTTTTTTGGATGGGAGGACATGGAATGTGAGTTTGTCATCTGATAATGTCTTTGAAGTGCATTGTTTTCCTTCGGTTATGGTTGATCTTGGGTTGAGAACTTGTTCATGTCGAAAATGGGAAATAAATGGGTATCCATGTCAACATGCTGTTGCTGCAATTTTTAGGAGTGGAAAGAATTTGAATTCATTTGTTGAACCAATTTTTCATGCTGATATGTATCGTCAAGCATACTCGTTTTCGATTGGCCCAGTTCCAACTATTGAAAAACCTGTGTGTAGCATTAAAGATGCTATGATTTTACCTCCATTGAGCAAGAGACCTGCTGGGAGGCCGAAGAAAAACAGAATTGCTTCTATTGGCGAGTTTAAAAGGGTGATTAAGCGTAGTCGTTGTGAGAGTATTGGTCACCATAATAAGAAGACATGCAAAGAACCTTTGTTAAATAGTTGAAGATTATACATTTTATTGATTGAATAATACATTTGATGATTACTTTGTGTATTTTGTTTTGTGAAATGTATTTTTTAGACAGTGTATATAATAATATCAATCAAATTCATCCAGAGAAATTTTCCAATATCAGTTAAAGTGTGCATTGTGTTTGTTGATATATACTATAGGTAGTGGGTTTGTAATACCTGTCAAATTCATCCAGAGAAATTTTCCTATGGTAGAGAAAATTTTGTGTATTGTGTTTTGAAGCTTCATATTCATCCATATAAATTTGACAATGGCAGACTAAAGTAATGTGTGGATTGTGTTTTTTGAATTTGATAATTGTTTTGTACTAACACAGTGCATTAGAAATTGAATGATCATATAGGCACCTTCTTTGGCGAGATATGAGTTAAATTTCTCTGTGAATTTCTGGTAGCTTCATACCAGTCATTTCAAGAAATGTGCACACAAGACAGAGCATACAAAAAATTATTGTATAACCAAGAAACAAAATTAAGCGCTTTTGAAATTTCTCTGAGTTGAGAATTTCTCTGGACCAGGGAAGAATTTCTCTGGACTCACTTCAACTCAGAAATTTGTGTCAAAGCCAGAGAAATTTTCCTCACCAACACGGAGAAACTCCTCCTCTCCAAATCACTCAACCCAGAGAAATTCATAACTCAGAAATTCCATTTTCTGTCACCATTTGAATCCGTCAATTTCATCCAGAGAAATTTTCCACCATCAGAGAAAACTACCTGGGCATTGTGTTTTGAAATTCATGCAGTGAAATTTTTCAATGGCAGATAAAATTACTGTGCGCTTTGTGTTTTGTTGAGTTTGATGATTGTTTTGTACCAACACAAAGTATTACAGATTACATGATCATATAGGCATCCCCTTGGGACGATACAAGTTAAATTTCTCTGTGAATTTCTGGTAGTTCATACCAGAGAAATTTCTGCAGACAATTTTCTCTGTAAATGACAATAAAAAATATATATATATATATTTAACCATCGATAGGTATGAAATTCATATTAGACGAAATAAAAAAAAATGAAATTTAGATTAGTCAAGAAAGGATATATACATATATGTCAAGGATCATCATTCCTTCAATGTATCAACAAAAAACTGAATGGTTAATTGGTTCAGTCCATGACCGGCCAACTTCGGTCACAAATTTCACTAGTTTCACTATTACATTGGTGGTTCTTCTGGAGGTATTTCAATTGGTTCAGTCCATGACCGGCCAACTTCGGTCACAAATCTCTCTATGAGTTCTGCCCTCATCAACCTTATCTCTTGTGTGGACAATTTGGAGCTGATAGGTTCATGCTTGCTATATTGTTTCATTATATAGCAGACAAAGAGGCCACAATCCAGACTGCATACAAATTATAGGTATGGTTAGTTTTAAGAAACATGCAAATCAGATTATCTTATTTATAGATGTATGAAACTTACGAATCACTTTCTTGTTGTGGAGCACTGTTGACATACTCAAAGTCGTAACTTGTGTTTTGTGAGTTTATTAATTTGAAAGAGGGTTGTGATTGAGCGTCTCTTTCAAGGCAAGCTTTCAAAAAATTCTCGACATAATCTTGCTACAAAAAAATAATTTTTAAATAACAGAGAAATTTACGGACAAATCAATGGGATTCTATGAAAATTATCATCACATAAAGCTGATGATGGATCAGAGAAATTTGCACTCGTTACCAATTGTTTTGCATCTTTGACATATTTGTCTTCTGCATCATCCCTCCTTGGCCTTAGTGAGTTATAAAACCTCCATAACTTGTCTTGTTTGTCCAGTACAAGCAAGGTCCAGTGATTTCCATGTGTGGACTTCTCATTACCTCCAGTATTTATTGGGAAATGGAGGAACCTGTAGTTCCTCCATGCTGTTTTAATATGCTTGTCAAATAAGGACACTCGAAAAGTTTGATTTTCTGTCATTTTGATGAAATTCTGTGTTCAGAGAAAATCAAAAAATGGTTTTGTTATGACTAGTGACACAGCTGGCTTCAAGAAGTATATTAAGAAGAGAAAGTAGTTAGTAAATTCTAGAGAAAATCAAATAAAATAGTAGTAACATACTAAGCTCATGGATGTGAAAAAAAATGAGGTTGGTTGTTGTTTTTCTCTCATTTGGTCAGCCAAAAGGATCTCTCCATAGCCATCAATGACCTGAAAAAATATGATTTATAATTGTAATATTGGTTTATAAAGGCTGATGGAACATTGCAGAGAAATTTTGATGAAAGGAAAAGACTTACATTGTTGGCAATTTCTTTTTGCTTTGTTAGGTTTCCAATGTCTTCAAAGGTAATGAGATTCAACTCACTTGTCCAAATTAAAGCTCCACAAGATGACAAAGAAGGGATTGAATTGTTGTTAATTCAATCTAAGTGTGTAATTTGTTGTTTGTTATGTTTTATTTTGTTTGTTGTACTTACTCAGGCCCAGACACATTTGATATGTGATGCAAGATGTCTTTTACATGATCTTTTATCGATCTTGAAATCGGAAGAGTTTGTGGAAAGACCCAAGATTTTCTGATGTTTATAGGTTGAGGCAAGATGTACGCATCAGCATCAAGCACTTCTTTTTCCTTCGTGCTTTGCTCAACTTGCTTTGCAGCTTGTTTTGAAGCTCTAGTCACTTTCGCAACTTTGGGATATTGGAATTCTGGATCATGCTGCTTTTCCTTCCTTTCTTTTGCCTTTAAATTTTTAATCATTGACGTTGGATCTTTTTTGACTGTAGACAGTGAAAATATTAGGAAAAGTGAAATTTCTCTGAAGTAACAGATGATATTTCAATATGTAAATTTATTTGATTCAATATTTTGCAGTTACCATAGACTTTTGTCTTTTGTTTCAGTTGTTCTTTGTGTGCCATTTGTTCTTGTTGGGTTGTTGGTTGTTGTTCCACTTGCATTCGAACTATACACAGTGAAAATCAAACAAGCCCCAAAAATGGAATAAGAAAATATACCGAGAAAATGAAATGAGCAGTAGAAATATAACTAATATGTTCAGAGAAATATAACTTCCAGAGAAAATTACCAATGACAGAGAAAATTATAATAAATAGAAATTTCTCTGAGTTATGTTGACACAAGGACATAACTTTTTGTGGCTCAAGATTTTCACTGGCCTTGTGGTTGAAGTTGTGTTAGTGTTCGATATGGTTGTGTTGCTAGTTGGACGGATAGTTCTTGAACTTGTTCATGCAATTTAGCATTTTCAGTTTCAAGCTCTGAATTTGAACACCTCAACTGTGGAAATGTTTTTGTATCGTCTTCTTTTTCAATCTCCAACATCCTTAGTTTTATTTGGATTGTGCTTTCTTTTTCTTGAAGTTCTGAGTTAAGTGATGTCAGGATTCTTATTGAAATATCCTTTTCAGCAAGTAATTCAATCCAATTTCTGTCTTCTTCTTTTTTAGATTGAGAAAGTGCCTTCAGTCTTTGACGTAGATCAGCAATTTGGGCATCCTTTGATTCCTCAAATTCTTCAGGCTGATGCATTGTTGAGCCACAAATGCTATCATGTTGTTGGTCCATTGGCTCACTATTTTCTTCTTCATCACTTTCATCCTTGTTTTCTTCTTGCTGTTCATCTTCTTCTTCATCTTCTTGTTCACTGTCTTCTTTTTTCTATTCATTTTGTTCTTTGTCTTCTGCTTCTATTTCTTCACTTTCTTCTCTGGTTTCTTCTTCTCCGCTACTAGCTTGATGTTCTTGTCCATTGCTGGCTTCGTATTCTTCTATGTTGCCTTCTGCTTGTTCATTCCCTCCATCTTCATATGGATCTTGTAATGTCTCCTTCAATTTGACAATTGCCTTTTTTGATTCTTTCTTCGTCTTTTTGCCAAGACAGAACTCCTCTGATGGGTTTTTGACTAGCTGCTTGTTATCGATCTGTAAAAGGAGACTCTTTTATTAGAGAAATGTTACAAAATTCACTGAGAGAAAAAATTCAAATAAGGAAAATAAAATTCATCTAAATGATACTAATGGGAAACAAACTTCAGAGAAAATTGTATGGGTCAAAGAAAATTAGAGACATGGAGTTGATTTTATGAGGGAGAGAAAATTATGAAACAAGCAACATAATTTATATATTAGAGAAAATCAATCAAGGCGTATAAGTTAATGTTTTACTACAATTGTGTCAGAGAAATTTGGATTTCAGGTAAAATTCATTAGAAAGGTAGAAATAAACGGTGTTTATCAAAGATGCAAGGCACATAAGTTATGGGCAGAGAAAATTACACACAAGGAGATAAAATTTGATGGGCCAGAGAAAATTATGAAACAACCAACATAATTTAGATATCAGAGAAATCAATCAGGGCATATAAGTTAATGTGTTACAATTGTGGTTAGAGAAATTTGGATGGCAGAGAAAATTGATTACAATGGCAGAAATAGACCAGTGGTAACCAAAGAAGAAAACATAAATTGATAGTTCAGAGAAAATTGATCTTAATCAATTAATGCACAAGGAGGGAAACAAAAGCAGTGGTCAGAGAAATTTTGGAATTTCACTGAGATTTCAGTAGCAATAGGAATCTAACCTGCCGAGGTGGAAGAGAGTGGACTGGTGTCTTTTGCAGCTATTTCGTCAAGGTTTGCAGGTTCCACTTGGCACATCTTGGAAAGTCAGTTGTGTTACTGTCTTCCGAGTCAATGATAGTTGCATGTTCACATAGCCAATACTGTGATGAAAATGAAAGTAAATAAAATTTTCTAAACGCACAAATTTGTAAGTATGATAACTGCAAATTTGAATGGATATTATATTTACCAGCAATGCAATGACACACCCCGTAACTTTTTCTGGAGTTTTGTGCAATGCCATGATAGAATCAATCAATGTTGATGTGATTGCTTCCGGCCAATCATACTGTTTCATTGATTCAAGAGGTTCCACATACTTTATAAAAACCCAACCTATTAAATTCCCACTTGTTGCAAAAAATAGGGTGAGACACAAGTACAATGTAACAATGATTGCTACACCTTTGAAGTCAGTTGGTTGCTTGCCTTTCATTGCTTTGACCAAGGCATTTTTAAGAACGGGACCAGTGAGCCGTGTGTCCTTTTGGAATCTTCTCTTAAGGAATGCAGATTTTGACTTTTTAGAGTATCTTAATGACATGGCTCCTTTACCTCCTTCCAAACCAAAAATCAAGGTCATGTCATTTGTTGTAAAGGTCAGGTTCTTCTTACCAACTGTGAATGCTTTTGTTTTTTCATTGTAACATTGGATTATGGCAACTACATCATCATCGGATTTCCTATATTTCTTTGGATCGATCCTTCTAATGGTTAGAGCTTGGATCAAATACCAGAATGGGGTCTTTTGAAGCTCTAGAAGTTGTTTTGAATTGAATGTAAGTGTTTGAAAAAAGGAGACGACAGATGAGAGGTTGGATCGGAATTGAATGCTGTAGTGAGCTCTCTTTCTGTGGAGTTTAACAGGTTTTTTCCCTCTTGAGTTTGAGTCTTTTGAAGTTGGGGTACTCATATGGATGCTAGTTGCTTCATCAGCTTGGACTTGTGTGTTTTGGTGAGGAGTTTGTGGTGTTTTGCTGCTGGTTTTTTATCTTAGATGATAAGAACACTGAGAGAGTTGTTCTTTCTTGCTTGGTGTTTCTAGTGTTTTGCTGCTGGTTTTTGATCTTAGTCCATAAGAAGACTGAGAGAGTTTCTATTTTTTGCTTGGTGTTTTCTGGTGTTTCGCTGCTTTTACGCTTTGCCATTTCTAGACAATGATTAAAACATAAAGATGTCAACATTAAATCCCAGAGAAAATTGGACATGTCAGAGAAAATTACAGAAAAGAGAAAATTGGAGATGTCAGAGAAAATTACAGATAAGGAAAAATTACAGAAAATTGGACATGCCAGAGAAAATTTGACATACCAGAGAAAATTTGACATTAAAAATTAAATGTCAGAGAAAATCAACACAGCATCATAAACATGGGAGAGAAATTTTCAATAATTGTTAAAATTACATATAGAAGTAAACATACCAGAGAAAATGAATGATAGAAAAAAGTAAACATGGCAAGCGAAAGAAAATTTCCATTCCATAATTAGCGAGATAAAATAAACAAAGTAATGTAAACATGCCACTGAGAATTATACCATATTGAAACCAAGAATTGAACAAAATAAACATACCAGAGAAAAATACACATTCCGGAGAAAATTACACATTCTTGAGGAAATTTCCATTCCAGAGAAAATTTCAATTCATAATATTAAAATGCAAGAGAAATTTACATACGCAACCAGAGAAAATTAACCATGATAGAGACACTCAATGGAGGAAAGTGGTGTGATGTGGTCAGAGAAAATTATAAATACCAGAGAAAATTAGACAGGGACAGGAGAGTAATAGACATTGCAGAGAAAAATACATATTCCAGAGAAATTTACAAAGCAAAAAAATTCATAGACAAAATCACAGAAACATGTTCAAGAATAAGATCAAAATTCAGAGAAATAACTTTTTCTCAAAATACACATGGCAGAGAAAATTCAAAGAAGAAACATTCATTCCAGTCCATAATATTAAAATTCCAGAGAAAATTAAAAATGATAGAGACACACAAGGGAGAAAAGTGATGTGATGTGGTCAGAGAAAATTATAAATACCAGAGAAACTTAGACAGAGGCAAGAGAGTAATAGACATTCCAGAGAAAGATAGACATTCCAATTAAAAATACATATTACAGAGAAATTTACAGAGCATGGAAATTTATAGACAAAATTACAGAAACATGTTCAAGAATAAGATAAAAACACAGAAAATTGTTTTTGTGAAAATAAACATGCCAGAGAAAATTGAAAGAAAAAACATACATCAAGTAAAAATCAGAGAAATTCAAATGCCAGAGAAATTTACAGATAAAATCACACAAACATGTTCAAGAATAAGTTCAAAACACACAGAAATAACTTTTTCCAAATTCAGGTAGCTTTTTATTACGAAATTCAAACCCTAATTTATGGAAGGTTATCATAAAATGCTATTAACTGTGTTTCCAGAGAAAATCTAGTTGTATTGTAGCAAAACTAACCAGAGTTAGGATGAAACTTGAATGACGAGTTGATATGGCCCGAGATAAAGATGCGACGTGACGAGGATGGACTGAGATGATGATGAGCAGTGAAAACGAAGCTTTAACCTAGGTCAGAGAAATTTGTGAGGAAGGAATGGGAATGATTTTCGGAGAAGATAACGAAGCTCTAATGTCGATGGTGCAGATGATGTTGAAACCCTAATTCTGCTGTTCTCTTGTTTGTGAAGATGCTGGATGTTTGGAATGGAACTCAGACGTCGGAATGAGTTTCGTTTCTGTGTTGATTTTGGCAAGGGTATTTTGGTCCACAAAATAATTAAAAACGCGCGCCAAGTTGTTCAGGGACCTAATGCATTAGATAAAATAAACAAAGTAATGTAAACATGCCATTGAGAATTACACCATATTGAAACCAAGAATTGAACAAAATAAACATACCAGAGAAAAATACACATTCCAGAGAAAATTACACATTCTTGAGGAAATTTCCATTCCAGAGAAAATTTCAATTCATAATATTAAAATGCAAGAGAAATTTACATACACAACCAGAGAAAATTAACCACGATAAAGACACTCAAGGGAGGAAAGTGGTGTGATGTGGTTAGAGAAAATTATAAATACCAGAGAAAATTAGACAGGGGCAAGAGAGTAATAGACATTGCAGAGAAAAATACATATTCCAGAGAAATTTACAAAGCAAAAAAATTCATAGACAAAATCACAGAAACATGTTCAAGAATAAGATCAAAATTCAGAGAAATAACTTTTTCTCAAAATACACATGGCAGAGAAAATTCAAAGAAGAAACATTCATTCCAGTCCATAATATTAAAATTACAAGAAAATTAAAAATGATAGAGACACACAAGGAAAGAAAGTGATGTGATGTGGTCAGAGAAAATTATAAATACCAGAGAAACTTAGACAGAGGCAAGAGAGTAATAGACATTTCAGATAAAGAGAGATATTCCAATTAAAAATACATATTACAGAGAAATTTACAGAGCAGGAAAATTTATAGACAAAATTATAGAAACATGTTCAAGAATAAGATAAAAACACAGAAAATTATTTTTCTAAAAATAAACATGCCAGAGAAAATTGAAAGAAGAAACATACATCAAGCAAAAATCAGATAAATTCAAATGCCAGAGAAATTTACAGATAAAATCACACAAACATGTTCAAGAATAAGTTCAAAACACACATAAATAACTTTTTCCAAATTCAAGTAGCTTTTTATTACGAAATTGAAACCCTAATTTATGGAAAGTTATTATAAAATGCTATTAACTATGTTTCCAGAGAAAATCTAGTTGTATTGTAGAAAAACTGACTAGAGTTAGGATGAAACTTGAATGACGAGCTGATATGGCCCGAGATAAAGATGCGACGTGATGAAGATGGACTGAGATGATGATGAGTAGTGAAAACGAAACTTTAACCTAGGTCAGAGAAATTTGTGAGGAAGGAATGGGAATGATTTTTGGAGAAGATAACGAAGCTCTAATGTCGATGGTGCAGATGATGTTGAAACCCTAATTCTGCTGTTCTCCTATTCGCGAAGATGCTGGATGTTTGGAATGGAACTCAGACGTCGAAATGAGTTTCGTTTCTGTGTTGATTTTGGCAAGGGTGTTTTGGTCCACAAAATAATTAAAAACGCGCGCCAAGTTTTTCAGGGACCTGATGGATCACTATTTTTTGGGGTGTCCTTTATGCTCTAAATTGTTATTATTAGGGACCTTAAAAAAAATTCCCCTTTAAATTATTTATTTTATAAAAAAATTTCATGTATATTAACAAAAAAAAATATGTCGATTTGACATTCTTAATTTTTTTTATTGTATTTGTCTTTAAAATAATAAATGATTTATTTTTAAATATATATAATTGTTAGCTATTTTTTAATAACAAACGTAATAAAATAAAAATGTTATAATTATTAAGTTAATATAGTTTCTTTTCATATGTAAATAATCTTAAAAAAAATGACCTCAGATTCATAACTAGTAAAGGGCTTCACTAGCCTCCAATTTATTTGATTCAAATCAACGATAAAAATCTCGAACTTTTGATGGATTAGATCTACAACCAAAGCTTCAAACATTCAAAGCCCTCCAACAAATTGAAAATAAAATGAGAAAATCAACCAAGAAGACTCGCTTGGGAAGTATGTTGGGTTTTTGACTATTTTAGTCTAAGACTAAAACGTTCGTTTGGGTTGATTTTTTGAATTTTGTGAGAAAAAAAAAAAGATTAGGGTGGTTTGAGATGTTCTAAATAAGTGTACTTTTTGACTTTTTATTTTAAAAAAATGTGTAAAAAAGTAGAGAAAGTAGTTAGAAAAGTAGAGAGAAGATATTGATAGATGTTGATTGATGTGACCCAAATAAGTGGAGTAAACTAAAAAAATGCACTTTTTTAGTTTACCCCAAACACCTACTATGATTTAGATGTGACATTTTGATTTATTCATTTTTTAACTTATTTTGTCTTTTTGTGATTAAAAAAGCCACAAACCTCATTTTAATCTATTAGTAAGCGCAATTCGACTTCTCATGTTACATAATTTTCAACTTCAATTTAAATAGTGTATAAAAAAATTAATTTTTTTTCCCCTCTCAACTTAAATTTCATGTAGTTTTCTCTTGTTGCCATGGCAGGGGAGTTGCGAAGAGGGGGCGGTGGCATCCAATCCCCCTCTCCTTTCCCTTTCTTTTCAATCTACGTGGGTGATTTTTTTTTTTTTTTCAAATCGGATCTTTTGGCCTTCAATAAGAGGTTTTCTACCATTTAGGCTTCCACCGCCTTTGTAGGCTGCAGATCTAAGACCAATGTCAGAGTTGCTTGCTAGTCCTGCGCTATGGGTTGTGCAAATATAATTTTTTTAATGTTTTTGTATTTTGTTTTATTATTTTTTTCCTCTTTTGTGGTGGTTTTTTTCCCTCTTCCATAGAGGGTTCGGTTTGTCTTCATTGTTGGTGGCCACAATATGTTGCACGTATGGCTGTTGGTTGGTGGCCGTAGTATGTTGTGGTTAAGATTATTGGTTGATGGTCGCAGTATGTTGTGACCTATGGTTGTTGGGTGTTCGAGTGTTCGAGTTTGAAACTCTGAACTTTGGTTGTAATTCCTTCTAGAGTTGCGGATAATCACTCTTGATGTATTTGTTTTTGTCTATCCATGAAATCTAACTTTGGCCCCAAAAAAAAAAAATCATGTACTAATATCTACTAAATCAAATTATTCATTAATTTGTTAAAAAATTCAATTCATTTATATTTTTCTATTTTCAAAAAAAACTCTATTTTTTTTTATTTACTAAATTGACTAAAAAATAGTAAATAAAAATATTAAATAATCTCAACTAGAAAACAAAACACTATATATTGATCCCCAAAATTCCATTTGACATATTTATATTCAAGTTTATGTGCTATTGATGTGAGATTTAATATATGAAAAATGCTATGGATCCTAAATAATTGGCATTCGATAAGAGGTTTTCTACCATTCAAGCTCCACCACCTTCGTAGGCTGCAGATCTAAGACCGATGTTAGAGTTCCTTGCCAGTCCCGCGCTATGGGTTGTGCGAATCATTTTTTTAATGTTTTTATATTTTATTTTATTATTTTTTCCCTCTTTTGTGGAGTTTTTTTTCCTCTTCCACGAAAGGTTGGGTTTATCTCCGTTGTTGGTGGCCACAATATGTTACAAGTATGGTTGCTGGTTGGTGATCGTAGTATGTTGTGGTTAAGATTATTGATTGATGGTCGCAGTGTAACGCCCCAACTTCTAGGCCGCTAATAAATCAAATCAACCTCAAATTTATAATTTGCAGATAATTCATAATCTCAAATATACAAATCGTCTCCATAAATAATTAACACAAATGTCTCCAAAAATAATACATAGTTGTGCGCCCAAAAATCTTCAACTCAAATAATCTCTTTAGATGCTTCAACTCCAATCGCCACTAACTTTGCTCCACGCTTGAAAAATAAATTAATTCAGAAAGTATACAATACAACAGGAATAACAAGTCTCGGACAAAAAATAAATCAACAGAGATCCAACAATTATACAACCGATTAGATTCGATAATCAAGCAATTTACCAAATTGCACAAACAAGTCAACTCGACATATGATAATTTATCCAGAACCAAATACTCAGTCCTGCTCGGTACATGACCAGTGACCGACCTTACCCACCTCACCCAAGCACAACCGCTTATCCGGGTTATTAGTCCAAGCTATTGACAAGGTCTACTCGATCCATGTACCACGTCATTTAGCCAGACAAATCAACACTAACTACACAAAACAACTTCATAGAATTTATCAAATGACCAGAGTACTCAAACGTATCAACAAGAATGATTTCACAGAATTTAATATATGACCATGATAATCAAGAGGAGTACAAATGTGAAGTAATTAAGATAAACACTCTTTGCGAAGAGATTTAAACGAAGCATATTGCATACCACCCGAATTACCTCAAATCAATCTCCTCCGTCGCCAATACTCAAATCTCGATATTTCTCCATGGATTTCCAAATTTTAAGCCATAAGGCATGTAAGGATTCACAAAATCTACAACTCTACTCCTTTATAAAAATGCTTACTCTCATTTTAAACATTCTTAATCTAAACTCTATATCTATATAACAAATTGAGAGAGATATGGGAAGAACCACAGAAAAAAGTTGAGATGTGAGCTCAATTTATAGACAATGATACTTGGGACAAAAGAAAAGAAAGACTTGGGGCCAAAGAAAGGAATTTTACTTGGTGGGCAAGAAAGAGATTTACTTGGAGAACAAGAAAAGAAATTTTCTTGGAGACAAAGTAACTTGGAGAGAAAGGAAACTAAAATAAATAAATAAATAAAAGACATGAATAATGATAATAATGAAATGGAGGTAAAAAGAGATAAAACAAATAGAGAAAATGAGTTAGGTTCTCATCTAAAAATTTTACCACCAAACAATCACCAATATCTCTCATTAAAATATCAATACCTCAAAAATACGAGGTTTCACACGCAGTATGTTGTTGTGAACTATGGTTGTTGGGTGTTCAAGTGTTCGGGTTTGAAACTCTGAATCTTGGTTGTAATTCCTTCTAGAATTGTGAATAATCACTCTTGATGTATTTGTTTTTGTCTATCCATTAAATCTAACTTTGGCCCCAAAAAAAAATAAATAAATAAAAATAAAAATAAAAATTGTACTAATATCTACCAAATCAAATTATTCATATATTTTTTTTAAAATTCAATTCATTTATATTTTCTATTTTCAAAAAAAAAAAAAACTCTATTTTTTATTTTTTTATTTAGTAAATTGACTAAAAAATAGTAAATAAAAATATCAAATAATCTCAAATAGAAAACAAAACACTATATATTGATCCCCAAAATTCCATTTGAAATATTTATATTCAAGTTTATGTGCTATTGATGTGAGATTTAATATATGAAAAATGTGATAGATCTTAAATAATCTATCAAATTTTTTATCAAACCTCTCACATATGTGTAGAACCCATACCCATGTGACAAGTTTGATAGAAAATTTAATAGATTATTTGGAGTCTGTAACTTAACTCTTAATATATACATGACATCTCTTACTGAAAATAAAATTAAAATGTGTAGCTAATAAACGAGTAAATAAGTTATTTATGTCAATTTCGTGTTTTACAAATTCGACATTAACTTTGAGTGGTACTACATGCACCAATTAGTGTACTAACTAGTGTACCAACACTAGTTATGACATGGTTATTGACCCCACTTATTATACAAATTACAAATACTACAAATATCGTAATCACTTTTTCTCTTACACTCATCTATTCAATTACAAAAAAAGATCAAATCATCCAAAACTCCAAAATTATTTTCATAATATACAACTACACAAATTTTTAAAATTTCTAAACTCTTTCAAAAAAAAATTATTTTTGAAATAATATCTCAAAACACAAACCAAAAAGGATTAAAGTGTTCAGAATTTAAGATTTGTAAATCAGGTTCATTATGTTTCTGGGTGCACTGCATGCTACCAAATTTAAATATTCACCGCATATTCAATTTTAAACACTTTTTTGAATATATATACATAACATTTTGGGCAAATTACACCCTAGTCCAGTATTTTGGTACTTATAATTTTAATTTGTTCGATTTTAATTCTGAATTTATTATTTTGTTTCAATTTAGTCAAATTAATTACAACTGTTAGTATTTTTTAATAAAAAAATAAACACATAAATGGCAATTTTAAAGTCAAAATTATAAGCCTACTCAATTCAATGAGGTAATCTCAACTAATTCAGTGACAATTTTCTATCAAAAACACTAACAATATCATCAATTGGACCAAATTGCAACAAAATTTATAATTAAGAGTCAAAATTAAATCAATTGAAAGTGTAGAAACTAAAATGATATAAGATGCAAAATATAGAGATTACGGATCTAGTTTGCTCCAACATTTTTGTTGAGTCTATTGATGTGAGAACCATATATGTGAATTAAATTCATTTCTCTTATTAGACTAGAAGCTTAACACAAAAAAGTCTCAGTCTAAAACTTGAAGTATTCAAAGGCCAAAAAATGTGGGGGGAAAATGCCATTCAAGAAGGCTCAACACAAAGTATGCGCATTCCTAGCCTTCGTAGCAAAGAAATAGCAAAGTGACACAGGTCAAAAGTCTGAGGAAACCTTGGTGAATTTACACCGTCTTTCCAGGTGCAAGAGAAGAATTTTTCCTAATCGCTCCATCGACTTGGATCATCAACTTCTGATTTTCTCATTGTCCTAAGGGACAGCTACATAGACTTAACTACCATGTGTTGAATTTATTTTGTTTTGATTGGTGAAATTCCGAAAAAGAATTGAATTTAGAAGGAAATAAATCTGACCGTAGAATTCATTAAATGGCTAAATACATTTGGACTGAATTCAGTTTCAACTTTAAGATTATTTTTTTACATATTATTATATATTTGAAATGGCTAAATATATTTAAAATACCTATTATTATAAATTTCATCTAATTGGATATCAAATCCTTTCCTTCGTTTTTCCCGTATTTCTGGTTCTATCGAATTTTGGTAGGAAATTTTCCTAAGACTAATAAAATTATTGAATTTTAATTGAAGGAAATTTCCCCTCCATTGTCCAAGTAAATTTCATATTATTTAATTGCATTCGTGTTTTTGAAGAATAATTGTGTTAGATCTAAATTGGCCAAAAGCTTTGCAATACTAGAGGGTGCAATTAGAGATTCAACCTAACCTTTTGATTGCCTGAATTTTCATTAGGAAACTACTCAAGCCTCTCTAAAAAATAGGGGAAAAAAAAAAAAAAAAAAGAGAAAACAAGCTTCGAGTCTGTTTGGTACTAGTATTTCAATTTCCTAAGAATACAAAAAAACTTGTTTCAAGAACGGTTTCAAAAAATTGTTTAAAGAAATTTTTTTTTTTTAATACAACCTACTTTTTGTTTTCAAACAAAAATGAAAATTATTCCCCTTTATATATATATATATATATATATATATATATATTTGTTTTTAAAAACATTAGCGAACACAAAAATACTAAAAATGATACCAAACAAGCCCTTCGTGATTCACAGGCTCTAATTTAGGTAGAGAGATAGCAATTGACACTGCTTTCATATTTTTTCGCTTGCCCAACTTGCATGCTACTGTGATTTTCAGGGATTACATGTTCATGTAGGGTTGGTAAATAAATGAAAGTCTCTCATATGCAAATTCAGACCTATTTTTATCTCTACAACTCATATTCAATTTTTAATCCCTTATCAAACCTTACTAGTCAACGGTCAAAAAACCCCCCATCAAATGGATAATAGAAAAATAAAATAAAATAATAATTATAATAAAATAAACTTGATAGCTTGATGCATATAAATAGTCCCCCTCCCTGCATTAATTATGTATAGTTTTGTTTACTCTTTGCATGCATGCCCAACAAGTCGAGACCTCTAAGCATGGTTTTAGTCATTCTAGCAGTACTAGCTCTTCTTTCAAGCATCAAACCACACGAAGCTAGTAGAGTCCTACATGAAGAGGAAAAAATGTGGATAAAAAAAGAAAATTTTCACTTACAGTCTCTGCCAAAAGGTCCCGTATGCCCTCCAGCATCAAATCCTACCAACTTACCTAAGCCGCCTCCCTGTAGCATTAAGCCCAGTACTATCAGCCAGAAAGGCTATGCAAGTCATGCTATGCCTCCTCCACCACCTCCTCTTGTGGAATCACAACTGATGGTTCCATTTGGTGAGGCCAAAAATTAATCATAAATAAAACCTTCTCTCAGTGAATAACAATTTTACTTTAAAAGTTGGAAACACCAAATTGTAGTAGTGAGTAATATATGACATGTTCAATTCATATTGTAATAATTTTAAACTTGTACGAGCACGAAATAATCTTCTTGTATAATCCTATTGATCAAGTTTGCACTCCTCCAAACGTTGTCGCTTTACTACCTGAAAATACAAATGTGAGCTAGTCGGCGAGTGTGTGCCGGAAACCTCTCTAATACCTAAGTCATCAAGTAGACAATAGACACAAAAGCTCTGTGTATTCTAGAGTAAAAATTGTGATACCTGTCCATATATTCTGTCATGAGCTTTTATAGATTCCACCTGGCACAATCCTAGTAGGACTCCAATTCTCCTTAGAATTCTCCTAGGAATTACAAATCCCTGACACAATCCTAGTAGGACTCTAACTCTCCTTAGTTGAGTCCTCCTAGGAATTACTTTCCCAAGGATAATGCATATCATGATAACACCCTACACACTGTCTATCAAAATGAGATAACAGCACTCTTACTTCAGTTGGCACAAAGCATAGCCGTGCTCACACTGCTCGGTGTTGAACAAGCTAATCTCAGTCAACTAGGTCTCTGGAGTTGCTCTGTCGAGCTATCTTTAGCTCGGTTTAACTCAAGCAAGTCCCTTAGCCGCGACCGCTAGATCGAACTCTGATAGCCAAGCCCTGACCGAACTACCATGACCAAAGCTTTCGAAATAATTACTTTAGTCCATGGCTCGGCCCCTAAATACACCTATCTCAGCCCAATTCCACGGGCTTACTTATCTCGGCCCAATTTGTGCACAAATTACCCTCTCAATTGCCCCTTAATTCCTTCTGCAATGCATGATTTGGGATTACTCGTTATCAGCCGAGCTAAATGTCTAAGCCTCCAACCGAGATTATTTTCTACCGGGCTACCGATTTGCCCGGTTTCAGAAATGTCTTGTCAATTGCTCTGCAAGTCATTCCGCCTCTCAGGCACGTCTGAATCATTATCTATTCCCCTGGACACGGGGCTTGCACCCACTGGTCAAGTACAACTGTCACAGTCATCTTTGTACCTCGAAAATTTTGAACAATCTCGCCCATTTTTGTGCTTTATACAAAAACCCCTCTTTTGAATCAAAACACTCTCACTGTTCATCTTATCTCCCTTGCCTTCTGAGCCTCCATATTCACGACCATAGCATCTGCAAAACTTGTGCTCTAGCTGGCATCCTCACTATGTTGATCTTCGTCCTTTTATTTTAAAACTGTAAGTGGCTCAATCTTTTCTTTTTTGTTTATTCCGCGAGTATGTATAGTATAGACATATATATATACATATGTTTTTCATAACGCTCTCCTATAGTTTCACATAAATGGGTAAGGATCACGAAAACTCAAAAGCCATATGCCCAGACCACAATCACACCTTAGTTGAATTCTCAATCAATCTGGAATGCGATCCTTTTGATCTAAAATAACATCACGACCGAGCTAGGAACCTGTTTGTGATAGGTGCGTACTTGATCGAACTAGAAAACCTCACCCAATAACCGAGCTGAAACCTTGAGCCACGCCTTGTGTTATGATCGATCTAAGATTCTTAACGCTCAATAACTGGGCGAAAAACTTGTGCTATGGCCGTACTAAGAACAGGTTGCAACCCATTTAGCCGATCTAGGGTTATATTTATTTTGCCTTCTTGTTTAGCCCGGTCCAATGATCTGGGTGTAACACTTTTTATCTCCACTTTGCAGACTTGACTAGGTTGGCCAGGCACACCTTTGCACTATCGTTGAACTGAGACATTCAAAGTCATCTCAACACCGAGCTAGGCTACTGTGCTAATTTGTACACAATTTAAGTTATATGGGTAAATATTGGTTCCTGGTAAACTCACCTGGGGCCATTGCTGAATTTCGTAAGGACTATAATATTCTTGACGACGTCCATCTTTCTTTAGCCGAACTAGATACCACACCCTGTGGAAAATTGGGCTTCGTTCCTTTCACCGTAATATCAATTATTGAGGCCGGTCTCCAGTCTCCGCTTCCCCGTACAGCCACTGATATGCGAGTTCCTCAAGCAGACGAGATTATGCCCAATTCAACTCAGCACCAATACTTACAGAATAATAAATGGCACCGCCGAGCTAAACCATCGGCTCGGTCTCAACCTTAGATTAGCCGAGCTATTCCACCAATACTCGCTTGGCCAAAATGATGACGGTTGGGTGTATTATTTAAGGGTAAGAAGAGGCCGAGAGAAAATAATAAAAAAGCACACTGGATAAAGATGTAAATGACGATGACTTCTTCTGCGTTTCTGGTAATTTTAAAGACCAGGAAGCCCAAATACCAGGCTATAACATAAATTGGAATAAGGGGACTGTTGGTAAGGATACCTCGGTTTTCTTTTTGCTTTGCTATTCCTGGCTATAATTTTACACCGTGATAACCGTTGCCTTTCTCATTATGC
Organism: Camellia sinensis; assembly: GCF_055761805.1. Lineage (NCBI taxonomy): Eukaryota > Viridiplantae > Streptophyta > Magnoliopsida > Ericales > Theaceae > Camellia > Camellia sinensis. Next base: position 104,621,332 of record NC_138972.1, read on the forward strand.
AGACTTAAACCAGCTAAAATCACAATACCAATACGCCAACCAAGACACTCTTCGTGCCGCACTTCGGTATCGTCACCGAGGTTGGGCCAAGCTGTTTAACTCCGAACCGACCTATCGATACAGCGGAAGGAGGGAGGTCAAGGTAACTGACTTTTTCTGGAACCATCACCAGAACCGGACCCAAACTTGCCACAAATCAACCTCATTCCCCTAATCGAAGAATAAGAAATGGCCAAGCACTAAGCTATTTGAGCCCTGATCACCGAACAACTATCAATTCCAACTGGCGGGGTTCAAACCGAGACACCACAAGCCGGTCAAACACACAAGGCTATGGTGGCCCTCCCAACAAGCCAAGCCTCGTCATCTTGGCCGAACAAGCGTGCGTGCACTTCTTCGACCAAGCAGCAGCGATTGATTGATGAGGAGGATCGCGTGTTTCCTAAAACAACACTGCCGAGCCCTGAGCCCATGCACACTGACCGAGCTAGCCCTTCAGAATGGGTACCCAAAATTACTTACAAGAACCGGGCTATTACCACCACAAACTCGGTGGTGGCTGATAAGGATCATACGCTTGCTTTCAACCTCGCCAAAAGTGTGTGCCTGCCATCTGACATGGAGCGCCATGACCATTCAACCGAGCTCAAGGCTATTCGCTCGGCAACTAAGTCAATGGTGCTGGTAAGTGCTCCCTCTGTTTGTTTTCCAGTTTACACATCAGTTTGCTCGGTTTTAGTCATAATCTTTATCTCTCCCTCTGCAGGCCATGCAGAAGAACCATATTGCTCATAAGTGCGTCTTGGAGCTTCGCAAGACAGCGCGGCTGGCCGTGGCAAACGCAACACTAAGACGGTTGAGATGAACGAGGCCAAGCAAAAAATGACCGAGCTTGAATCTGAAAACACCCAACTCTCCGAGCTAGCACTACAAGAAATTGCACTTTTGGCAACTACTTTTGGCGACGACATCAATTTTTCATAGGCAAAACTACATTTTTGGCGACACAATGATCAATTTCATTGGTAAAAGTAGACCATTACCAACGCAACTTACAACCGTCGCTAAAAAAGCATAACATTCACTAGGCGCCAAAATTATTGATTGGCGCCAAAATTTCAAAAAATTTAGCTACAAGGCTTATTTTTTAGCAACACAATAAGCGTCGCTATTAGTGTGCTTACTTTTGGCGATGATTAGTTGGCGTGGGCAAAGAGTTAAACATTTAGCGACAATAACACTATTCGTCGGTAAAAACTTTGCTAGTGAAATCAGGTGATTTGTGTTTTTATTATGACTTTTCAAAGAGTTTTAAATATTCTAATTATTGAATTGTAAAATTAAAGTGATCATCGAATTAGATCACAAAATGAACCCATCAAGCCCAAACACACTCTTAAGTTGAGATGGCTAATTTGAGATAATCTAAACTTTTCTAAAGAATGTTAGATTATCAATTTCAATATATTTGGTTTTATTTTCAGAAACTTGTTTCAGATTTTTTTTTTCTTGAAAAACTTTAAAAAATTTTGGTGAAAAAATAAAAAAAAATACTTATTATTTTTGTATAATTTTATCTTTTAAGAGGTCATAAATAATTTTAAAATATATTTATGATTTTTATAGTTCTCAAATTAGTTTTAATTTTTTTTTAAAGAATTAAAAATTATTTTATTTTTATTTTTATTTTTTTAGTGATCTGCCTCTAAAAATTGAGGCGGTGAAAAGTTATCTCTCAAAATTTTCTCTTTTTTTCTAGGAGATAAACCCCTCGTCACTTTCAAAATTTCCTCTTTTAATTTTCACAATGCACAATTTATACCGTGAATGATATTAAAAAAATAAAAATAAATAAATAAAGCGCCATGACCAAAAATATATTACAAACGGTGGCATCTAATTAGGTTCTAAAAGGACGTTAGAAAGCTATAAATTAGATAACCTAGAAGAGAGGGAGAAGAGACAAGGTTCGAAGGGGAGTGTGGTTCAGCGACGCCAGATTTTGAAGGGAAACGATCGACAGCGGTAGCGATCGACAGTTCGGCAAGACCGGTTCGGCGGCAGCAACGCTTGACAATTCGAGACTGGTTCGACGGCTCAACGGTTCGGCGACGAGACTGGTTTTTCTCTTCAATCTATAAAAAATCTCAAGTATGTTCGAATTCCCCTCTCTCTCTCTCTCACACACACACACACACATTCATGTAAAGCACTATGTAAACATTTGGGGTTGTAGTCTCTTACGGTGGAGGATCAACAATTGACGATTGCGATCTTTCGTACGATCTCATGTTGTATAGGACAATTTCTGAGATTTTTGAATGACATAAGAATATAACTAGATACACTTGGGAATTCAGTAGATTTCATATACCTTGTGTAAGTGGATCCTAATCATGTTATGGACACAACACAATATGATCTCATCTTGTATAGGAACATATGTGGGATTTTAGAGTCAAATAAGCATATGATTAGATCACGTGGGAAATTAAACATTGGGTTTCATATACATTGATCAAGTGGATACTAGTCATGGATGTCTAAAAAGCATTAATTGTAACCATTTATACTAAATCGTAATGTCTGTTGTTGATTCATGAATAACTTTCTAAGATGTGTTACTTTGCAATCGAAGATCATGAATGTGCTTGTGCAGGACAGGGATTGTATAATTTCAGGGTATATTTATTAGAAATCTTGAATTAGAACAGATTAGATATGACTATTCAGTTAGAAAGGTTTACATGGTGTTGGAATATAGTATGAAGTAAAGCAGAAAAGAGATAAGTTTTAGCAAAATGCAGTTGATGTCTAGTTTCTGGTCTATAAAATTTAGAATAAGAGAGAAATGTGTGTAATATTCTAATTGCTTTTGGATTGGCTTGTCAATCTAGGAAAATCATCCTTAACATGTTCTATGACATAAAGTTGAAAAGAATATCAGTGTTTCTGGTTCAAGTCTATTGCAATACATATTGCTATGGTTGCACAGTGATATTGACTTACTTATATAGATTGTCCTGTATCGATATATCATTAGTGAGAGAGATATTTTTGAAAGTGTTGAATAATGAACTACAATTTAGATAACTTTTACTACATAATGTCGTGATAAATAACAATGGGCTTGGAACCAAACAATACCAGAAGTTTTTGAAGTCTATTGCTAATCGTTTCTGCGATAACCTTGCTCTGTAGTATGCTAATTGGTCCTTAACATGAATATGATTATGTGTTTAATATGATTTTGTGTGCCATTATGTGAAAATATGTGGTTTTGAATTTCTATCTGTTCACCGTAGGAATATCTGTTTGATTATTTGCTTTGGAAATTAAATTGAAAGCCTTATCGGCCACAAAACCCGAAATTGATTGCGCCATTGTAATTAGCGTAATTTTTAGAGCCTACGGTGAAATTTAATTGGAAATTGATTCAGATCAGAATTAATTAATTTAATTGGTGAATTAGTGCCCAATTACTTTATTATTATTATATTGGAATTAGTGGGATTTGTTGTAATGGGGCACTACACCCTCAAATTCCCTCTTTAGTTTATTTTGGCTGATTTTTTACTCTAAGAGTAGAGAGAGGGTCCGCTACAGAGGGTGAGAGAAGAAGAATTGTGTTTGGCTCAAGTTTGTGAAGAATTGGAGGATCAAACTCAAGAATTTGCTATAGATTGGAAGAATTAAGCCTCTAGGTAAGTGAATTCATGAATTGTAAGTTATCATCTTGTGAATTCAAGTTTGAATAATGGTCAAGAACAAGGATTAAATTGATTATGAGGAAACTGAGTTGATTTTGTTGTATTTGAAGTCATTAGAGGCATGCATGTAGGAAATTGCTATAAATTTCCATGTTTAAGCATAAATTGTGTAATCCATGATGAATCTTGTTTGAAATCCATGTACTTGATCATCTCTTCACCAAATAAATTGAGAATAATGAATATCTCTCACATGCAAGTGTAGATCATGGAGGTGTGAGCTTTGCATGTTTGAATTTGATGTGTTGGTGATGAGTTTCGGTTAATTTGAGGCATGCATGTGAGAAATTCTTGGAATTAAGCTTCATAATGTTGAAATTTAGTGTTTATACATGCTAGTATATATATATATATGTGAATTTTGAGCCAAAATCATGCATTTGGAACCTTTGAACATCAAGTTGAAGCTCAAGAATGTGCTCTGGAAAACCCAGAATTTTTGATGTCCGCTCGAGCGGGGGAATAGACGCTCGAGCGGGAAATTCGTGCTCCCAGTATTTTTGCAGACATGGATGTCTACTCGAGCGGGGAAGTTCACGCTCGAGCGAGGAGCCATGTAGAGAGGCCTTCCGCTCGAGTGCTAGAGTGAACGATCGAGCACAAATTCGACATGCCCAGCACTTTTGCAGGCCTCAAGGGTCCGCTCGAGCGGTGAAGTCCACGCTCGAGCGGGGACCCTACTTTCTGAAATTTTGAAAAGACATCCTGTGTTTCGTTTTCTATTCTCTTTCACTTCTAAGTATTCTTAGGCATGCATTAAGCATTGTAATTGAGTTAGAAGGATAAGAATGAAGCCAAGGGAGGAATATGTGAATTAAAGAACGGATTGAATCGGTTGTGACCCATATGTGTTATGTGATGTGTAGGGTAGAGCTCCAGGGCAAACCAACCAACCGATCACTGTGAGTAATATCTTAACAAGATATTGAAATATGTTGTTGTCCAATTGTTAACTTCTATGTAAGTTTTGTAAGTTCATTAATTTGAATGGGCCAAAGGCCGATTAACATGAATGATTGGGCCAAAGGCCGATTGACATAAATGATTGGGCCGAAGGCCGATTGACATAAATGAATGGGCCAGAGGCCAGTTTGACATGAATGAAAGTTGAATAGGCCAAAGGCCAGTTTGACATGAAAATCTGAATGGGCCAAAGGCCAGGTTGACAAATGGAAGATAAATGGGTCAAAGGCCAGTATGTTTGGAACCACAGTCACTTGACTTAAATTGTGTATATATATGTTAAACAAAAATATGAATTGGGCCCAAGGCCATTTGAAGCATGTTGTTCTACGTACCGTTTGTATAACTCCTTTATTGATATTATTCACTGGGCTATCGCTCACGCTCATTCATGTGTTTGTTGGTGAGCCAAGAAAAGTCCAAACCCAGCCCCAGTGAAGTATGCGTGGAACAACAAAGGTTTTGAAGAGTCAGCCCTTGCGTCTCACGCACAAGACTCGTCTTCACCTTTTTGTCATTTTGTTTTGTGTTGTCATGTTGGCGAAGTCTTTGAACATGTCTGTATATAGTTTTCATGGGTTGACTTAATTTTGGATGATCCTGTCTGAACAGAACTTTATGGTACTGTACTTCTGTTGTGAGTTATTAATGTACATATGTATGGTTTGTTATGATGTGCCATGTAAGCACAGCTCTATGGACAAAGTTTTAAATTGCTTCTGTTTGACCCTCGTTAACTCTGTTAAAATACGTTTGGTTTGGTGTGAGGCCGTAGGTAATCTCATGATTACTGGCCGGTTATGTCCTTAACCCACGGGGGCGGGTTCGGGTCATGACAGAGTGGTATCAGAGCATGAGTTAATAACTCACACACTTGTCCAAAAGAGCGATAAGCATCTAGAGGAGATCTAGGATGCATTCGTGTAATAAGTATGAATCTGAAAGCATCAAGAATAAGCTTAAATGTTAATTGTGAACGATTATGTGTTATACGTTTGTGATTCGCTTGGACTACAAATTATTTGAATACATATACTCTTTAGTATATGCATACCTGTGACTCTTTTGTATAAAGTATAATGCAAGCTTAATCAGACGATGAGAACATGTGATTATATGAGATATGAATTGTTGCACTAATGTGTACAACAAGTTTGTTTTGTTATAATGCATATACATGAACATATGAATCATGAAAAGTTGCATATGTGCATTCGATTATGCAAATGGGTGTTTATGTAGAATATGATTTGAGTATGTAATTACTGAGTAAATGTTTAGCATGCGATATCTGGTAATTATGCAATCATCTGTTACGTATGTGATTAATTGTGCCTTGATGATACGTGAAATGAGAATATAACGACATGCCTATGTGTGAATGCACCTATGTATCTGTATTTATTTCTGTATTGGGCATTCCTTATTTGGCATGGCTTAATAAGAATTTGTGTAGATTATGGAGAAGGTAAGGGCATACGAGGAGAAGGTAAGGGCATACGAGTTGACAGACTCTCCCACATCCCGACTTGATAGACTGGAAAGAATAGTACAAGAAATGGTAAAGATCTTAAGACAACAGTATCAATTGCCGCTACAGAAAGAACCTTTGCCACCACCAGTGCAAGGGCACCAAGTGAATGAGTTGGAAGTCACAAAATACGTTGAGGTGCTAGACCGAACACTGATGATTGAAGCTAACGTGAACCGATCTTCTAAATGGAAAAGCAAGAGACAAGGCTTTTTCTCAAAGAAAAGGTTATTTAAAAAGAAAAATCCGGGGTTATCGCGCACTTCAAACTCTACAAGGAATACAGCACTGACATGTAGTGAATGTGGTAAGAAACACCGAGGAGTTTGTTATCGAATTTCTGGGGCTTGTTATGGGTGTGGTAAAATGGACCACATGGTAAGGAACTGTCCCCGGACTGAGCAAAACAGGAGTAGACCCGTGGTCTCAACTAGATTCGTACCAATGGTAGAAATTGCTAGTCAGGGTAGAGTAATCACACTCATCCCAGAAAGCGCTCAGAATGCTGCGAACGTTATCCCAGGTATCTATACTATTTATGAACGAATGCTTATGTATTGATTGATTCTGAATTAGTACATGTGTACATCTTCTCTTGGGATATTATTTATTCGGACCAGCATCTTCTTTCGTATTTGCTGCATGTGTACTCAGACTAGTTAGACCCACAAAGTCGAGACCGTATTCATTGAATGTATATGCTCCATTTGGGAAATTTGTGAAATATGTATTGGAATTTCAATTAACTCTGCACATGCATATGTACATCTAAACTTATGCTCAGGGTGATTGATATATTACTATCTTCAATGACTAAACCAATGGAATCATGACTTTGTGATTGTGTGACTGGGTTGAGCACCCCGAATAACGAACTCTAGAAATTATGAGATCATGTACTTGGATTGGTAGAAAATTGACCGAACTATGTGACTATATTGGGCTTAACACGTAAACCTATGAGTCGTGACTAATTTAGAACTTTTGCGTAACAAATCCTATACTATGTGCAACCGAGGAACTTTGTTTAATGTGTTACCGTGCACTATATATTTGCATATAAGACTTGTTTGGGAACTACCGGATTGATTATCGCACATACCTCCTAATCTAAATAACTGCATGCATATGCAACTATACCTGAACTTATGTGGACAATGCCATATTGTATATGATTTGAAATACTTTGACATGAACAATTGTGATAAATGACTCCGATATGACTTTGAGAACTAATGAACTTAGAACAGTTGTGAAACTATCAACTATGTACCTAAGCAACGAAGTGTGCCTTACAGAACCAAAAAATGCCCCATTAAGAAAACTTTTATATGATTCAATCTGATAGAACCTTATCTGATTCGGCCTGATAGAACCCTCATTGGACATAATTTGATGAGACCCTCTATCTGATTTGACCTTGTTAAGGGGAAGTACGGATTATGTATGAATAAATAGCCAAATTATTCTTGGCAGGAAAATTGATAGACCCAAAACTTGAATCCGTTTGGAGTACTTGACTTACTTGAAAGACCTTTTGTGGGCTATAAACAGATTGATCTAATCATGAACACAGTTGAGAACCAACCTTCAACTATCGAGGACATATGTGTTAGAAATGAATTGAATTGTGCAAATCCGATGATCGGGTGTCTTAAGGAACAATGCTTGTGTATTGTCATACTCTTGCTTATTTGACGCTATGGAAGCCGATGACAACAGATTGATTTGACTGTAAACAGTAATGAATATTTATCCTCGACTAATCAGAATATGTTTCATATGTCTGCTTCAGTGTTATCAGATTTTAGGAAATCAGGTTATGTGAGTGGTATTGTGTTTGTTTTGATGACATTCTTGAGACGTCCTTTCATGCTAGGGGACGTTAAGCCTATGTAGCACCTTTGTTGAGATATCTCTTTTGCCACCGACGGTTTTGTATGGGTGGGTTTGTCCAATCAATCCCGGGTTGGCCACCAACGGTCGTGAATGGGTGTGCTTTGATTCCGAGATGATTATTCATTTTTTTTGTTCGAAATGTCATCCTTTGGTATTATGTGGGTGTTATTAACATCCAAGGAGCTTTTAAAAACCCTGATTGTCCGAAAGTATGTGAATTCAATACGCCTTGTGTAAATAACTGCTCAGTGCCATTATATTCTATAATTGGGGCTCTGAGGATGTGTAAATTGTGTTTAACATGTGATTGACTATTTTGATATCACCTTCGACATCATGGGGATTAATATACGAATTGCCTTCTGTTTTTTGCGACTATGAGATAGTGGGGAAAGACTCGAAGGAGCAGGGAATTGAATGTTGATCCGAATTGTAAACTACAAACTGTTGAATGAATTGAGAACACATGTATTCTGTTAGAAGTCGACTGCCTCGATGTTATTATACTTTACAATTGGTACTATGGGGATATATGAGTTACGTATGTCGTGTGGTTGATTGCTTCATTGTCATCTTTGTTGACTCAAGAATCAATGTCTTGATCCGCTTTAAATTCCTGTAGACTTTTGATTGACCTTGGATAACTGTGATGAGTTACTAAACTAAATACCGAATCGGATTGTGAATTGTGAAGTTATTGAGGAATGAATTGAACTTTTGTGACAAGGGAATAGACCGAACTTCTATGGTAAAGTTAACTGACATCTGAAGTAAGTATGTGGTGACTTATTGTGAAGAAGGAAATTGTTGAATTGTGTCTAAATATTTTTTTTTTCGGTGCCAACAAGTCGAAGTCGAATATCAGACAGTGGCAGAACTACTTCAACCTTTCTCTATTTTGGAATGGAAATAAGAATGTGTGGCTACGAATTTCATTGTGGAGATACCTTGAGCACCCAAGGTATAAGTCCCGTTTGGGTTACTGTATATAGAATTACTAAGTTTGCTCATTTTCTCCCTGTAAAATCTTCGTATGATGCTTATAGACCAGCCACTGGTTACATCGACAAAATTGCTTGTTTGCATGGGGTCCCAGTATCTATTGTTTGAGACAGGAATCCTAAAATGTGCTCGAATTTTGATAAGCCTTCAAGAGGTAATAGAGACTGAATTGTGATTCGACGCTGCTTGCCGTCCGAAAGTCGATGTATAATTGGAAGGAACTTTTGGGAGAAATGCTCCAAATATATTCAGTAGATCTTTCAGGGAATTTGGAAGGTCTATTCGTTGTTGGCAGACTCTGCTTACAACAACAGCTTGCACTCCGGTATCGGTGTGGCACCGTGCAAAACCTTGTATGGCGGAAAAGGTAAGCCTCTGATTAATTAAGAACAGAATGTTGCTTGATTTTGAAGCTAAGTAAACGACTATCAAAAAGGATTGGAACCGTTGAATGAAAAGTGTTCCGAATTGTGTTCAACTAAAGGTAAAATAAGTTTGGCGGACCAAACTTCCTAATGGGGGAAAGACTGTGATAACATTGTTCTGTAGTATGCTAATTGGTCCTTAACATGAATATGATTATGTTTTTAATATGATTTGGTGTGCCATTATGTGAAAATATGTGGTTTTGAATTTCTATATGTTCACCGTAGGAATATCTGTTTGATTATTTGCTTTGGAAATTAAATTGAAGGCCTTATCGGCCACACAATCCGAAATTGATTATGCCATTGTAATTAGCGTAATTTTTAGAGCCTACAGTGAAATTTAATTGGAAATTGATTCAGATCAGAATTAATTAATTTAATTGGTGAATTAGTGCCCAATTACTTTATTATTATTATATTGGAATTAGTGGGATTTGTTGTAATGAGGCACTACACCCTCAAATTCCCTCTTTAGTTTATTTTGACTGATTTTTTACTCTTAGAGTAAAGAGAGGGTCGGCTAGAGAGGGTGAGAGAAGAAGAATTGTGTTTGGCTCAAGTTTGTAAAGAATTGGAGGATCAAACTCAAGAATTTGTTATAGATTGGAAGAATTAAGCCTCTAGGTACGTGAATTCATGAATTGTAAGCTATCATCTTGTGAATTCAAGTTTGAATAATAGTCAAGAACATGGATTAAATTAATTATGAGGAAATTGAGTTGATTTTGTTGTATTTGAAGTCATTAGAGGCATGCATGTAGGAAATTGCTATAAATTTCCATGTTTAAGCACAAATTGTGTAATCCATGATGAATCTTGTTTGAAATCCATGTACTTGATCATCTCTTCACTAAATAAATTGAGAATAGTGAATATCTCTCACATGCAAGTGTAGATCATGGAGGTGTGAGCTTTGCATGTTTGAATTTGATGTGTTGGTGATGAGTTTGGGTTAATTTGAGGCATGCTGTAGACGTCCCCGAACGCCCCGGGAGGACGAGTCCCGTTCTATTCGTTTTGGGTTCACTACAGTTCAGGACTCTCAAATTGTCATGGTTCTTAATCTGAACCAAAGAGTCCAAATCCGGCAAATCGTTTTGAGAAACAGATTTTTGAAAAGAAGTGCCAAACATGGACTGCTTTGCCAGATACAGAGTCGCCACCTAAATATTTTATTTTGGAAAATTTAGGAAACCCTGACTCGATGCCAAAGGCCACGTGTCCGTCATCACCAAAGTTACCTCAGCTCGGGAGCTTGGGTACGATTGGGGAAGGTCAGCTATGAGCACCCCCTCTCGCCCGATCAAAGATCGGCCTCTACTAACCGTGATATCTTGTTTTGAAAGCATTATGTGTTCTTATTCCGGTTATTAGCCTAGAATTACAATGTTATGCGCACAGCAAACAAGTATAGACCAAATCGCCTAAATTGGAACAAAACATTGCATGTTTGTTTTGAAAATGGTTTGCTAATCGCAAGTAGGCTAAAATGCAGGTTTTGCCACCCTCAAGTGGGCTTTAGAAAAGATGGTTTTGCCACTATCTAGTGGGCTTAAAACTCACAGTTTTAATGCATTATTCCAATTTAGGTAATTCGACCTCCACCCACAAGCACTCAAGCAGTTATATCACGTAAGCAGCTAGCCTCATGGTAATAATGCTATTATGGCAACACTCACACGCATGCGGTATGCTAAAGCGTAAATGCTTACCTAGTACTCCGAGCCAAAACAAAAGCTAGTTAGTAATCAATTCATGATCCTAGCTCATGTTAAGATGGCTAATGCAACACATACAAGATGCAACTACAATAGGCTCGGCTATTCTAAAATGGCATGTGATGATGCTACAACTAACATGTATTCAACTTTGGAATTGAAATACAAATGCAGTTAGTATGATGCGCCGAGCCCGGTGCATGTAAGACAAATGTATGGATGCACGCATGCTATCATACTGTATGCTAATTAAAACATGCCCTAGACTAACCATCAAAAGCTAGTAAATAAAAGGGAAGAAAGACGTGGGGTTGGGAGACATACACACACTCACGCACGCTTATTACACAATTGCCCTTGCTCGGAGGGACCGAATAAATATTACAGTCCAAATAAATAATACTAAATTAATTATTACAGAATTTCTAATTAATTAACAAATTAAATGCAGAAAGAAGGTGGCCACAGCCCCGCCTCGGGATGCGTGAATGATGCATGCTTGACTCGTCTCGCCCGGAAACTTGCTGCCATAGCACTGTTGCCTTTGTTTACACTGCCTTGCCTCTCTAAAAAATTCGAAAAGTCCCCAGAACTACTCCTTGAGCGTTGTGGAATATTACCGGCCAAAAGAATATAGTACTGGCCATGGGAATACTCTCACCGGATAAATATTGTGCTCTCGGCCAAACATTCTTTGCCGGTCGGCACTCAACACTGCCGGCCGGCCAAATATTCCTGCTGAAACCTGCAGTTGACAGTAGCAGAGGGCAAGCAGTGTATGGCATGGAATTTTCAAGCAAATGTATGCACGGACACACTCCCTATCATGCAAGAGACTCAAGGGAGCATGACCCTCGACCCTCGGGCCATCAATTATGCATTTTGATGCATGATGGCCTAAGAGGCTAAGTTAGCAACTTAATGTAAATGCATGCAAACAAAACACATGAATGCCAACACCCTATCATGTTGAGGTCAAGGGGGGTGGCGACCGAGGGTTGAGATGTGTTTCGTCACTTGAAGTACGAACACTCCTCACCCCTCAAGTTTGGTTTGACACCCCAAACCAAACAATGCAATGTATGTATAGAAACTTGGCTCAAAGATGCAACATGAGGCTAAGATGCAAAACATGCCAAATGTGATGCAAGCTAAACATGCAAATGTATAATGCTAGGCATGTAAGATGCAATGCAATGCGATCAAACATGTAAGCTAAGGCATGAAATGCAACTAGCTAATAATATGCAAGCATGCAAGTATGATACAATGCAAACATGAAACCAATGCAACATGATCATGCAATGGTGGACCTAAGACACAAAGGGCAGCCCTCAACCCACCCCCAAAACAGTAACCAAAAACGCCCAAAAAGATGGATGAATGTTCACGCAAACATGCATACTAATAGGCCCAAAATAAGGAGCATTCTGCTACAACTACCCTAAACACTCATGACATGCATCATGCAACCAAAAACAGAGTTTTAATGTACCAAAATAAGTCCCAAAACCCACTGTTATGGCAACTCAAGGCCTAAAACACATAGGCATGTATAATGCTCATTTCAAGGCACAACAAAACAACTCCTCTAAAGCGTAAAAGAGATGATGAGTGTATGCATACAAGCATGATTTATGGACTGAAATGACATATAAAATGACTCCAAATCATTGAAACAACCCAACTAAAGCATGCTAGTGACTCACATGCTCAAGGCTCACAAGCCAAAATGCAAACAGGCTACCCTAAACATGGCAAATATGACTAAAACAACCCCCAACAGTCCTTGAGCATGGAAAAATAATGCTAAGACCCTCATGGAGTTAAGCTAGAACATGCAAGAATCATGGCATAAATGCATGGCTTACTTCTAGGCGAAATGGTAGAATGCAAGGCAAGTATACTATGCATGTAAGGGACCACAAATCCGACCAAAAACAAAGGCAAAAAGTGACCAAATAACATCTAAAAACTTCTGAAATGGGGCCAAATACAACCAAGCATACATGCTACCCTATGAGCCAAAAATGCGGGTAAAAGAGAGACCAAGGAAGAGGGGTGTCCCTCCCCTATGCAAGACCTCAAACCCCCTTCTTCACCTCTGAAAATCCACTGGATTTCAGTGGTGAGAAGGCTAATACACCAAAGAAATCAAAACTTAATAAAGGAAGCACAAAAAGGGGCCAAACAAGGCCTAAGAGGGGGAGGTCGACCCCCAATGCCAAAACAACCTTTAATGAGATATCTTAAGCATGCAAATACAAGACTTTTTTTAGTTATACACAAAGTCAAAAACAATGAGAAAGATAGGCAAAAGTCTAGTGCAAGATTGGGGAATCTAAAGTAAAAGAGTTACCCTTGAAGAACCCTTGATGAACAGCAAGTGCAGCCTTCTTCTTTTGATCAAAACCAGTCCAAAACCTCAAGAACAAACCCCCAAAGCCCCTCAAATTCAAAGTAAGGTGTAATGCTATGTGTTTTAGTGCAAAACTAAGAACAAACACACACTTTAGGTCCTCAAACACACACAAAATGAAGAGAGAGAGGGAGATATAGAGAGAGAGGATGATATATATCAGATATATATGTGTATAGCTCTATTTTTTTGCTGAACCAAACAAAGGAGGAGGAGGGGCTCTTATATAGGCAAGCTAATTGGCCAAAGCTTCTAAGGGAAGCTTCTCAAAAGGGTCAAGGCTTACAAGGGAAGCCAAGCTAAGGGTGCAAGGCTTCCTGAGGAATCTAGAACAGCTGGCAAGCTTCTTGAGAAAGCTTTGACAAAGGGTCAAGCTTCCTCAAGAAGCTTTGATCAAAAGGGTGCAAAAAGGGCAAAACAGCCACAAGCATGCCCCGGGGCAGGTTTGGTGCATTCCAGCCGGCACAGCTGGTATGCACCATGCTTGAAAAAGGTAAAAAGGTGCTACCGGCCAGAAAAGGAGGTCAACGGCCAAACAGATGGCCGGCCGGCCATACTAAGTGCCGACCGGCCAATGGTATAATTCACCAATGGCCGGTAGCTTCAAAATATGGCCGGTGGCCTCAAACCACGGCCAGTGGGTGTCAGGGGTAGCTAACAAGCTACTCTCTACCCTCATAAGCAAAAACACAAGTGTTTGGTGCAAAACCAAACACAGAACAGTCGATTTGAGAGATCCTGAGGCGAGGCATGTAGCCGAGACCTGCGGGAACTCAAAACGAAACACGAACATGAGTAATCACCGAGTGTTCGAGCGGTGACGTCTAAGTCTTGAGGACGGTCAAAAATGGGGTGTCTACAGTTGCCCCTCTTTGACAGAACTCGAAAGTCATAACAATGACGGGAGTGATTGTCAAAGCCCAGAGATGACCCATTTTTGATCAGGCTGAAGACTTAGACAAGGCATACAAGCTGCAGATAAAGATATGCGCCCGAGGGCAGGGGCAGAATGCAAGACAATGCACAAAGCCGAACATAACTTATGATCATGCAAAGAAAGCTGTAACGAAGCATGACATGCGACAGTTTTAAGCTAGCATACACCAAACTACACTACAATGCAGAAAGGATGTAAGAGAATTATGCAATTCTCGATACGTCTCACTCGGAGAATACAGTACCTGTTCGGTTCGTCTGGTTGCACCAGCCTCAAATGAACCGTACATACGATATCGTGCCTGTAAAGAAAACAAACTTAACAGGTACAATATTGTTAGCAACATGCCTAATAATGCAATCGAAAGTGCGTGACAATGCAAGTCGAGTGGGGCGCGTAACAATGCTGTGAAGGCACAAACACATGTAAGTAAAGAACACGTGATAACGTGAATAATGTGTATGAAGAAATTTGAACACATGTAAGTAAAGCATGCGGTCTACGCAAGCAATGTGTATAGAAACGGAATTTGAAATTGGACACATGTAAGTAAAGCGTGCGGTCTACGCAAGCAATGTGTATAAAAGGAATTTGGACACATGTAAGTAAAACAATGCACGTATGCACGTAATGCGTATAAAAACTCGAAATTGAACACATGTAAGTAAAGCAATGCGTATAGAAACTTGAAATTGAACACATGTAAGTAAAGCAATGCACGCATGCACGCAATGTGTATAGAAACTTGAAATTGAATACATGTAAGTAAAGCAATGCACGTATGCACGCAATGTGTATAAAAAGGAACTTGAACACATGTAAGTAAAGCAATGCACGTATGCAAGCAATGTGTATAAAAAGGAACTTGAACACATGTAAGTAAAGCATGCGGTCTACGCAAGCAATGTGTATAAAAAGGAACTTGAACACATGTAAGTGAAGCATGCGGTCTACGCAAGCAATGTGTATAAAAAGAAACTTGAACACATGTAAGTAAAGCATGCGGTCTACGCAAGCAATGTGTATAAAAGGAAACTTGAACACATGTAAGTAAAGCATGCGGTCTATGCAAGCAATGTGTATAAAAACTTGAAATATGGTAAAGGTAAGCTATCCAAGATGTCGAAATACAAAGTACTGCAATATATTATAATTGAAGTGATTTGTGGATTTCACAAGATACACAAAGGATACGGGAAGAGATACTCCCCACACGCACAGAGCATTGCTCATAGCAGACGCAATTTGAGGTCGACTCGGAGGTCTACGGACGTTTCAAAGGTGTACTTCCTTGCACTGCCTTGAGAAACTTGAGGTGCCACACCAAACAATGGATCCCAACAAAGGCGCGAGAGATGTATTGACCTCAAGGGATGGGTTACCGGTATCAACTCTGATACTTTGCTGCCCCACTCTCTTTTTGCATTACTTTCCTTTTTACTAGTAGTCTAAGCACATTGCACTGCCTCAGGCAGGTTTTACTTTTTCTCAAAACTGCATATTTTTTGCAAAGCATGTGATGGGAATGAAACTGCTATTTTGTTCAAAAAGGTGTTGCATTTGTACATTCTATGCATTGCATCGCATGGCATCACATAACAATGTGAATGAGATTCGTTTTGAAAATAGAGCATTCGCGTCGTAATAATCAGGTAGTGATCCAATTTACAACTCGATAAGCAAAATAGAGAGACTCGATATAACCAACCAAGCGTGAGTACAACTCGATAAGCAAATTAAAGACTTGAAGAGAGTGACATACAACTCAATAAGCAAATGTACAACAACTCGACAAGCAAATAGGCGTGACTTCGCAAGAATCGATCACCGGAGGGCATTGGAGGTGGTGGAATTCCCCAATCCTTAGCATAAGCAGCTCAGAGAACAAGGAGGAAGACCACTGGCCAGAGATAAAGGCCATCGGCCGTGAGAAAAGGCCATCGGCCAGAAACTTTGATCAATCGGCCAAAAGTGGTGGTCGGTCGGCACTATATTTGGCTGGCCGGCCATGAATTGTCAGAATCAGCAGAATGCTGACATCTGTCCTTCACTAAACCTTATCTTCTACAAAAAGGCCTCAACTTCGTGGTTCTTCCCAATTCAACACTAATTTGCCCCAAATGGAAGCGCTTCTTGCCCAAAATCTCACAACTTGGATTAACAACTTGGATGGCTCGAAAAAGTTGAATTTCCGGGGTTTTGGCATAAACGCACTATTCACTCTGGGTCGTACCCCGTTACACCTTCCGTTTCTCCATGCGGCGGCAAGGTTTTGGAATCCGGTGACACATGTCTTTAGCTTTAGAGAAGTGTGTCCTACCTTTGAAGATTTCCGAGTTTTACTGGAATCTGAGCGTGACGAGGAGATCCTGCCCCATCTTAATTTTGGCCATGCCCAAACCTTAAGGCGAATGTGTGGACTCACTATGCGTGACGCTCGGTCTCTGATTTATGACGGAATGTTGGACATTCCCAATTTGATCTATCGGTTTTCCGATGCCGGCGATCGTAACAACAATCATTGGCAAGGCTTCCGGCGACACGCCCTCTGTTTGTGCATGCTATCTCATTTTCTGTTTGCCTCAGGGTCCGTTCGATTGATCGAGGTTACCCAGGGCTTGAAAGAGGGCAAGAGTTGCGTTGTCATGATTCTGGTTGAGACGTTGATGGGGTTAGATGCCTTTCATCGTCGAGAGACGACTAGATTTGCGGGGAGTCCATTATTGCTGCAAGTAAAGTTTCCCACCCAATCTCACATGTGTACTACTCACGCCGCTCGGCCCTCAAACTCGTTTTCTCACAAAACCCTTTTCTCACTTTTTCTCTCATCGTACATCTCTCTATTCTTTATTCTCTCATTTTTCATCCCTTCCCAAGTGTGGTTGATGGACAAGTTGCAGGTTGTGGACTCTTGCCGAGCATACTCAGCTCATGGCTACTTCTTCAGGCAACGTCTAGTCGACGCCCTTGATGAGGGTTGGCGGTTCGACTGGATGTGCAACTTATCTACCGACGTCATTGCTTGGCGATGCCCTTGGCTCAATCTACCGGCAATGGGCTACAGCATGTCCCGACAGATTGGGATTCAGTTGATTGGCTTTACTCACTGTGTGTTCTATTTCCTATTCCGGTTCTGACGCCAGTTCGGCCATGACCAGATTTGCCCTGCAGAGGGGATAGAATATCCTGCTGCCTTTCCGTTTCGAGGTGCGCAGCTTGTTCAGCAGGCCACAGTGTGGAGGACAAGAGAACTCCTGGCCCCCGCTCCTACTTTCAGTTGTACTTTGTCTGATGAGTGCATATATTGGCTTAATGAGGAGGCATAGATCGGGCCCAGCTTGGCATCGGGGGCTTCGACCAGCTCTGGGAGGGGGCGCAGGAACACCTGACTTGACTATGCCCCGGATTTATTGCTTTATTAGTACTTTCAAGTTTTCCTTATGAATGTAATAAAAAGCAACTTCAATTTGTATGCAAGAGCAGGAGGACTCTGTACTGAAATCAATGGACTTGAAGGTTGTGGTACTGAAAATTTTCCGTTTTGGTCCAGAGATGGTCTTAGTTGTAAAAAGATTAATTTGAACAAAGTCAACTTTTATCAAAACTTTTCAAAAACCATTTTCAATATGGATCAGAACTGGACACGCCTGAAATCTGTCACTGAGATGCACAACCCCAGATCCCTGCAACTGGAAAGTTGCCCCTAGTCTGAATAGCACCACAGCACTACACAGCAACGGAAAGTTGCCCCTAGTCTGAAGAACACTGCACCGGAGATCATAACCGAACTCTTGAATGCTGAATAGACAAAGATGGCCTAACGCGATCAAATGGACAAAGTTGATCGGGGAAGTGTTTATGGCTGAACTTCAGGATGAAGCTGTCTACGTATCCCAAAGATGGGAATCAAGCCTTACGTAGTTCAGGCTAGGGTTCACTCGAGTATTTTCATTCTCCTTTTGCGCTCTAACTTTTGCCAAAGCCGCCCTTTGCGGGTTTTCAACCTTGCGAGCTTATTTTTTATATTTTCTAATTTTTCGTGCTCTAACTTTTGCCTAGGTCGCCCTTTCGGGTTTTCGGCCTAGCGAGCCTCTCAGGGGTAATATTTCTTCAATTTCTCCATGTTGATCGGTTGGGAGAACTCTAGGCCATCTAGGTCCATCAGAACGACAGCTCCACCCGACCAAATAGACTTAATGATGTAGGGACCAGTCCAATTGGGTCATGGATGGGAGCTCGGTTATCCTTGAGCACCAAATCTCCTTCTTTTAGATTTCTAGACTTAACTTTCTTGTTAAAAGCCCTGGCAATTCTACGCTGATAACCTTGAACATGGTACAATGCTTTCAGTCTTCTCTCGTCAATGAGCATGAGTTCCTCGAATCTGCTCTGCTGCCAATCTGCTTCAGCTATTTGACACTCAGCCAATACTCGCAACGATGGAACCTCAATTTCGATAGGTAGAACGGCCTCCATCCCATAGACTAATGAAAACGGAGTCGCCCCAATAAAAGTTTTAATTGAAGTCCGGTAGCCCCACAGAGCAAACGGCAACTTATCTGGCCAGTCCCGGTAGGTTTCCACCATCTTCTGCAGTATGTGCTTGATCTTCTTGTTGGCGGCCTCAACTGCTCCGTTGGTCTGCGGCCGGTATGTGGACGACTTATGAAAAGCCACGTTATATTTCTTTAACAAATCAATTACCTCCTTTTTGAAATGGGAACCATTGTCTGAAATAATCTCGTTTGGGACCCCATAGCGGCAGATGATGTTGTTTTTGATGAATTTCGCAACATGTGAAGCCTTCAACACCGCATAAGATTGGGCCTCGACCCACTTCGTAAAGTAATCTATCGCAACCAGGATGAACTCATGCCCATTCGACCCTTTCGGAGTAACAGCCCCGATCACATCGATTCCCCAAACTGAAAATGGCCATGGCGAAGTCATATTGTACAGCTTTGACGGCGGAATGTTCATGCGATTTGCATGGATCTGGCATTTGTGGCAACGTCGAACAAAGCCGATACAATCCTCCTCCATGGTGGACCAGTACTAACCCTGTCTGAGGATCTTCTGCTCTAGCATTACACCATTCATATATGCTTCACATTCTCCTCCATGGATGGCCTCCATCTGGCGTTTTGATTCTTCAGTTTTAACACATAGCTTATGCATTCCCAGGTGACCTCTCTTGTATAATTTACCTCCGTAGATGATGAATTGAATGGCCATTCTTCTGATTGCCCTTTTATCCTTGGCATTTGCCCCTGGTGGATACGCCTCTTTCTCCAAGAAATTCTAAATGTCGTAATACCAGTGGTTTTCGTCCTGAACCTCAGCTATGGCGGCGATCGACTCGTAGGCTGGCGCAAATTTCTGGCCAATGATGACTGGACGCATCCAAACTCCGGACGGGATGTCTATCATGGAAGATAGAGTTGCTAAAGAATCTGCGAACCTGTTGTTCTCTCTTAGTAGATGAGCAAAATTTAGCTTCTCAAACCGAGGAATTAACAAGTCCAAGGTCCAGTGATACATCATCATCTTTTCTTCTTTGACTTTCCAGTCTCCTTTTGCTTGAGACACAACAAGGTTCGAGTCCCCGATGACGTCCAACCGTCTTGCCCCTAGTTCCAGGGCTGCTTCTAGACTAGCGATGCATGCCTCATATTCTGCTTCGTTGTTCGAGACTTTGAACCGGAGTTTGAAGGCTAAAGGAATACGGGAGTTGTCGGGTGCTATCAGTAACACCCCTATTCCATACCCGTACTGGTTTGACGCTCCGTCAAAATACATCGTCCAAGTTTCGTCTTCGATGTACAAAATGGCCTCGTCTGGGAATAAGTACTCAACTGCTTCACCCCCTTCAACTAGATGGTTGGCTAAGAATTCTGCTATTGCTCTTCCTTTGACTGACTTGCGCGTCACATATTTCAGATCGAATTCGGAAAGCAACAGCAACCAACGAGCTAGCCTACCCGTAAGTGTCGATTTCTCGAAAAGATATTTGATGGGATCGAGTCGTGAAACCAACATTACGGAGTGAGCTAACAGGTAGTGCTGCAGCTTCCTGGTAGCCCATACCAAAGCTAAGCAAGCCTTCTCCAACGGTGTGTAGCGAGTCTCATACTCTAGCATCTTCTTGCTCAGATAGTAGATGGCTCTCTCCACTTTGTCCTCTAATTCTTGCGCGAGCATGCAGCCCATTGTGGTCTCGGTTACCGAAAGATACAATATCAACGGTCTCCCCGGTTCTGGCGGTGACAACACGGGCGGGTTCTGTAAGTATTTCTTGACTTGTTCAAAAGCAGCTTGGCATCGGCCGTCCCATTGGAATTTCTTTCCTTTCTTCAGGAGACCAAAAAGTGGTTCACAAGTCAAGGTTAATTTTGAGATAAACCGTCTTATGAATTGCACTTTAGCCAGAAAGCCTCGCACCTCCTTTTCAGTCCTTGGTGGTGACATTTCTAGGATGGCCTTGATTTTGGAAGGGTCGACTTCGATACCCCTTTGTGTAATCAAAAACCCTAGCATTTTCCCTGCTGTAACACCAAACGTACACTTCTGAGGATTCAAACGCAATCGGAATTCTCTGATCCTTTGAAAGAACTTTTGCAAGGCGGTTTAGTGGCCCTCTCTTTCTTTGGACTTGACAATCATGTCGTCCACGTACACCTCAACCTCTTTGTGGATCATGTCGTGCAATATTGTGGTCGCGGCCCGTTGATATGTAGCTCCAGCATTCTTCAACCCAAACGGCATCACTCTGTAGCAGTATGTCCCCCACGGGGTGGTGAAAGTAGTCTTTTCCCGATCTTCAGGTGCCATCACTATCTGATTGTAACCTGAGAAGCCATCCATAAATGAAAGCAAAGCATGCCCTGCTGTGAAACCCACCAACTCATCAATATGTGGCAAGGGGAAGTCGTCCTTTGGACTAGCTCTGTTCAAATCCCTGAAATCCACGCACACTCAGATTCTGCCATCTTTCTTCGACACTGGAACAATGTTGGCCAACCAAGTCGGGTATTCGAATACCAGCAGGAAGCCTGCATCGATTTGCTTGGTGACCTCTTCCTTAATCTTGATGGCCCAGTCTGGACGAATCCTTCTGAGTTTCTGTTTGACAGGTCGGGCCTCGGGGTCAAGAGGGATCCGGTGCTGTACAATCTCAGGATCGATCCCAGGCATGTCTTCGTAGGACCACGCGAAAACATCTTTGAAATCTTTTAATAAAGTGACTAAGCGCTCGCGTTCCTCCGAAGACAACGTGGACCCGATCTGGACCAGCCGCGGGTCCTTCTCAGTACTAATATTCACAGTAGTGATTTCATCAACTAAAGGTTTAACAAATCTTTCCTGCTCTTGATCAATTAATCGTTGCAAAACCGGAGGAATTTCTCCCTCGTCGTTTTCGTCAAAATTTTGAAAGTCCTGATTTAACCAATATATCAAAGGCACAGAAAAGTACTCGAAAACCATATCTACATTATTCTCATTAAGTACTTCCAAACCGTCCAATTCTTCTGTTACAACAGACTCAAAGGAGAAAGAAAAAGACGACCTGGATAGGACTGTGGCATCCGGGTTATCACCCCCAGGACTACCGGACTCAGACACAGTTGAGCTGGAACCTGATTCCGACTCACAAGACTCAGTGGAATCAGATTCTGGCTCACTACCTGACCCGGTGCTGTTCGACAAAAATCCCTCTTCGTATTGCCAAACGAGAGAGGGTGCAATGGATGCATCCAAAATGGTTGATGGTAGGCCCGCAGCCGTTTCATTCCCGATCATGGACACCGAGAAGTCATCCCCCAAGCACTTCCGTTCGATCGAAGGATCTGAGAGTAAACATGCCAGTGCCACCCCCATTTCAAGTTCAGTGTCCTCAGACTCCATTTTCCCACTATGCTCGACCTCGACTGTTGGGTCTGTCTGTTCTTCGGAAACATTGTCCCCAGATAATTGTAGGTCAAAGAAAATCTCGAACCCCGGTACGCGCTTCCTCTCCGCGTTCAGCCACGGCTCCGGAAAACCACAAAATGGAAAATCTTCCCCCTCCCGGACGAAGCGTCCGTTTAGGGTACCCTAGATGGGCCGGTGCATCAACTCAAAAGGCTTCCCCATCTGTTTCGCTCTGGCTCTTCTGGCTATTTCCTTTCCTTTCCTTACCCAATCCTCCTTGGTGGGCAGATAACCCAAGCCAAAGGTATGAGGGTTATGTGGCACTTCGGCCAATGCTGCGACGCCCTTCCGGCCGCTTCTTCCTAACCCCATCCCGGGGATGTGTTGGAGTTTGTTCATGAGGTATACCGCTTGAGCACTGACATATATCCCCTCGTTAGCAGCCATGATGTTTTGTACAACCCAAGCCTCAACAAGGGTGAAACCTGATATAAACACGTCCTCCATGCCGTGCTCAATTTCTAAGACTGGTGTAGATACCTCTGGAGGTGGGTGGATCGATGAATTTTCGAAAACAATGGCTACTCCCTTTTTATAGGGGTATTTCACCATCTGATGCAGAATGGACGAGACAGCCTTCACTCGATGCAGCCACGGCCTCCCCAAAAGCAGGTTGAAAGTTGCCGGCACTTCTAAGACATGGAAATCTATCTCATGCTGTCCTGGCCCAACTTTAGTCTGAATTTTCACCGTCCCCATGACCTCTCTACTTGTGTTGTCGTAAGCCCGAATCACCTGGGCTATTGGCGCAAAGTCCGTAGTCTTCAAGCCAATTGCATAGGCAGTCCTTGCTGGACACACGTTAATGGCGGATCCGGTATCAACAAGAACCACCGGTATCCATTTATTCTTACACTCCACAGAGATGTAGAGTGGTTTGTTATGGTTTGCCCCCTCAGGTGGCAGTTCCTTGTCGAAGAAAGTCAGCGTCGGGGTAGCCCCTCCCGGAAAAACTAATCCTACTAGCTGTTCTGGTGTGGTTTCTATTGAAAGCTTTGCCTTGTCCATGGCTGATAGGACAACCTGTCTGTGCACTCGTGATGCCATAAGCAGTCCCCAGATGGAGATGTCTGCTTGTATCTTTTTTAACTGTTTAAGCACAGCCTCCTTTTCAAGTTGTTTTTCTTTCTGCTTCTCTGCCTCCTTATCTTTCCCAGACGCCTCTGGCTGATCTAGATGTGGGGGCTTGAAATACCGCCCACTCCTAGTCATATGATCGACTTCTCCAAGGTACCAGGTGTCATCGGGTTGGTTGTTCCCCCAATCTTCGTCCGTGTGGGCAAGACATAAATCCTCATCTTCCCACCACATTCCATCAGCAGCCAACAAACACTTGTCCAGCTCTGGTATGAATGTTCTCGTATTCGCAGTACCTCTCATCCTTATGCTCGCAGCATTCTCTGTTCCTGTGCACACAGCAGTTTCAGTCCCCACATGGGCCTTTGCCTTTCTGATTCTGGCGGGATCTTCAAATCTTTCCTGTTCTGACCGTATCAACACAGCCGGCTGCTCAATAATTCCTGCATTCAGAATGCTCCAATCCTGAGCGAAATTCTTAACACCGGCGCTCCCCGACGATGTATTCTGTTCTCCGACTCTTTCGACTATCACCGACATTCGTGCCCCTGCCGGACCCTGTCCTGGTTGGAACTCTTCCACCACATCTGGTTGATCATCCAACCACCCAGTAGCCCCTGCTGATTCCTCATAATCAAACCAGTTGACTGCTGCGCCCCTTGGATCTTGGTCACTGTAAAACTGGAGATTGGCAAGGTCCTCTTCCACAGCCCTTAAATCATATGTTCCCTGTTCCAGACTATCCCCTTAGATTATACATAGTTCTCCCCCTGTTGGCAATTCCACATTTGGCCCATCCTGGCCTATTGATGAGATGTAGTCACCCAGACTATATGTCTTCTCAACACGACTCCCAGATTCTGCAGACTCTAACTCAACAACCTTCTTCTCCTTTGGGATCTCCTCTCTCCTATTCTCGATAGTCACCATCGTTGGCTTAGGTCGGGTCATGGAGATGTCCATCATGCACAAGTCGGTGTAGTCGGGAAGGAATACCTTCGGCTTAGGCAGGTGGGAAGGAGTGATATAGATGCTAGGATCGTAAGGCACGACCCCAGTTTGGATGAAGTTGATCCTTTTAGGCGGTGGAGCTTGGTTATGTGTGGGGAGAGGGTTTGTTGTAACATTGGGTTTCTCGGGAGGCAGAATCACCCCGTTATTGATGAGATCTTGAATCTCATGACGTAATCGGAAGCACAGATCGGTGTCATGACCGTGCTGTTGGTGAAATGCGCAATATTTGGCTGGGTTGTGGGTAGGGGGAAGTCTTTCTGGTAAGGGCCGCGATTCTAGGGGCTTTAAATGCCCTTTTCTGATTAAAACCCCCAGAGCTTTGGATAGGGGCATATACAGTGGAGCGAAGGTTCTCATGTTTTTGGGTGGGTATTTGGCTGTTTGGGTATGGCTTCCGGACGTGTCGGAGACTGGCGCAGCTGCCATGGTTCTTAGAGGGGGGTTGGTGGTGACCATGCTCACTTCGGAGGCTCTCGTAGTTGTAGTACCGCTCGGGCCTGCATTAGTGTTGCGGTTGAAAGTTCTTCGGGGTTGCTCCCGGTCATTATCAATTAAGCCTTGCTTTAAGGCATCCTCAATCTGCACCCCCATTTCATGTAGATCAGAAAAGGTAGGGAAGGGGAGTACAATCATCTTTTGCATCAACTTCGGCTGAAGATTGCACAAAATCATCCGAATCTGATCTTTGTCTGTAGGCCTTAAGGTCATCATTGAAGCCTTGGCCCTCCATCTGGTCACGAATTCTGAGAAACTCTCTTTAGGCTCTTGCCTTGTTGTCTCGAGATCACAGGTTGTAATCTCGATTTGTGTATTGTATGAGTATTGCGTAATGAAGGCCTCGGCCATCTCGCCTCAGTTTCTCTTGACATCATCTTCTAATTTGGCATACCATATGGCCGCCACACCCGACAGGGTTCGGCCGAACAGAGACAGCTTCTGAAGTCTGCTGAGGCCCATTGGCCTTAAGATGTCTAAAAACAATCTCAGGTGCACCATGGGGTCCCCGGACCCATCAAATCGATCAATGTGCGGCATTTTGAATCTGTCAGGTAGCGTCACAGCTGCGTCGGTATATCCATCTTCGATGTCAGGGATAGTCTTGACTCCTTGGGATCTCTTGAACAGCTTTTCGAGCTTACTCAACTTCAGTGTTGCGGGGTCTGTCTCGAACTCAAAGGGAGAGTCCGGTAGGTTGGTGGGTGTTTTGGATAACTAGGGTTGGATTTGGGGTAGGATCGGGGGTAGAGGTGGTCCCGTGGGAATGTCCGTATCATTCTGAACATTAGCTGTCTCCCCAGGGGTTGGAATTCTTGGCGGGGGAGGAACTTGCTGCGAAGCAGATGCTCCGGTTTGCTGCTGTAACCTCACGATTAACTCTGCATGTTCATTCATAACCGTGGCCTGCTGCTTGGCGAACTCTGCCTGTTGGACAGCATCCTGCTGCATCATTTTCATACTCTCTTGGAGCTGGCGCCCCATCTCCTCTAAATTGGCCATACTATTCTGCTCTGACTGAATTATCGGTATATGTTCCCTTCCTGTGGGAGAAGCAGAATCCTGATCCCTACTGTACACAGGTGGGGTAGACAAAGCCCTCTGTACTGACTGTTGAACTGATGCCCTCTGCCTAGCTGTCCTCCATCTAGTAACCGGGGGCAGAGAGTGGTACACTGGTTGTCCGTCTACCAAATCCTCAAATCGATGGAGTCGACGACCTCTAATCCAGAGTGCTTGGGGAATATCTACTGGGTCAGAAGCAATTGTGCTCGACTACCCTAGTAAAAAGATAAATAAAGCGTATAAATAAATAGACAATTGGATAGCGTAACAACGTAAAACAAACACAACACACAACTGGGTATCACAACAAACTGCCAACAAGCTGAATGTACTGTTCCTTAATCACTGATCACTGTTTCCAAATCGTTGCCCCTAAGTCTGAATCGAATACCCGTAGATGACTGATTCCCAAAAACACTAATGCCCGCAGGCCTGACACTCAGACTTGCGAACTGATATGTGTGTTCTCTGCATAGATACACTCTAAAAACACGTAGCAAGTAAAAGAGAGCCAAAACACCCCTAAGTTGGGGTAGGGTTTTCCTGTCCTATTTTTGTCAGGAGCTAGGGTTTCACTATGCACGCAGCAGTTTTCAAACAACCTAACATCGGGTAAGCAACCTGTCCTAGTTTGGAATAGTCACTATGGATTTCGATATGCACTAGGTCGAATGGTCGAAAAGGGTGCCCTGGTAAAACTGGGGTTTGTGTTCCCATACTGTCAGAGCCCACAACCGGTCAGCCTTATGGCATGCTTTGACAAAGTCAAGCCTCCGGCAAACCGTTCAGGAATGGCAGATGGCAAACACGGTGTCCTAGGCGCACCAATTCACATGCAATGCAAAGAGACACATAAATGAAATCAAAACAGGATATCACGAGTTCGAGTCAAGCTCTCTAAATCCCCAGCAGAGTCGCCAGAAACTGTAGACGTCCCCGAACGCCCTGGGAGGACGAGTCTCGTTCTGTTCATTTGTGGGTTCACTACAGTTCAGGACTCTCAAATTGTCACGGTTCTTAATCCGAACCAAAGAGTCCAAATCCGGCAAATCGTTTTGAGAAACAGATTTTTGAAAAGAAGTGCCAAACATGGACTGCTTTGCTAGATACAGAGTCGCCATCTAAATATTTTATTTTGGGAAATTTAGGAAACCCTGACTCGGTGCCAAAGGCCACGTGTCCGTCATCACTAAAGTTGCCTCGGCTCGGGAGCTTGGGTACGATTGGGGAAGGTCAGCTATGAGCACCCCCTCTCGCCCGATCAAAGATCGGCCTCTACTAACCGTGATATCTTGTTTTGAAAGCATTATGTGTTCTTATTCCGGTTATTAGCCTAGAATTACAATGTTATGCGCACAGCAAACAAGTATAGACCAAATCGCCTAAATTGGAACAAAACATTGCATGTTTGTTTTGAAAATGGTTTGCTAATCGCAAGTAGGTTAAAATGCAGGTTTTGCCACCCTCAAGTGGGCTTTAGAAAAGATGGTTTTGCCACTATCTAGTGGGCTTAAAACTCACAGTTTTAATGTATTATTCCAATTTAGGTAATTCGACCTCCACCCACAGGCACTCAAGCAGTTATATCACGTAAGCAGCTAGCCTCATGGTAATAATGCTATTATGGCAACACTCACACGCATGCGGTATGCTAAAGCGTAAATGCTTACCTAGTACTCCGAGCCAAAACAAAAGCTAGTTAGTAATCAATTCATGATCCTAGCTCATGTTAAGATGGCTAATGCAACACATACAAGATGCAACTCCAATAGGCTCGGCTATTCTAAGATGGCATGTGATGATGCTACAACTAACATCTATTCAACTTTGGAATTGAAATACAAATGCAGTTAGTATGATGCGTCGAGCCCGGTGCATGTAAAACAAATGTATGGATGCACGCATGCTATCATACTGTATGCTAATTAAAACATGCCCTAGACTAACCATCAAAAGCTAGTAAATAAAAGGGAAGAAAGACGTGGGGTTGGGAGACATACACACACTCACGCACGCTTATTACACAATTGCCCTTGCTCGGAGGGACCGAATAAATATTACAGTCCGAATAAATAATACTAAATTAATTATTACAGAATTTCTAATTAATTAACAAATTAAATGCAGAAAGAAGGTGGCCATAGCCCCGCCTCGGGATGCGTGAATGATGCATGCTTGACTCGTCTCGCCCGAAAACTTGCTGCCATAGCACTGTTGCCTCTGTTTACACTGCCTTGCCCCTCTAAAAAATTCGGAAAGTCCCCAGAACTGCTCCTTGAGCGTTGTGGAATATTACCGGCCAAAAGAATATACTACTGGCCATGGGAATACTCTCACCGGCTAAATATTGTGCTCTCGGCCAAACATTCTTTGCCGGTCGGCACTCAACACTGCCGGCCGGCCAAATATTCCTGCTGAAACCTGCAGTTGACAGCAGCAGAGGGCAAGCAGTGTATGGCATGGAATTTTCAAGCAAATGTATGCACGGACACACTCCCTATCATGCAAGAGACTCAAGGGAGCATGACCCTCGACCCTCGGGCCATCAATTATGCATTTTGATGCATGATGGCCTAAGAGGCTAAGTTAGCAACTTAATGTAAATGCATGCAAACAAAACACATGAATGCCAACACCCTATCATGTTGAGGTCAAGGGGGGCGGTGACCGAGGGTTGAGATGTGTTTCATCTTGGAGTACGAACACTCCTCACCCGTCAAGTTTAGTTTGACACCCCAAACCAAACAATGCAATGTATGTATACAAACTTGGCTCAAAGATGCAACATGAGGCTAAGATGCAAAACATGCCAAATGTGATGCAAGCTAAACATGCAAATGTACAATGCTAGGCATGTAAGATGCAATGCAATGCGATCAAACATGTAAGCTAAGACATGAAATGCAACTAGCTAATAATATGCAAGCATGCAATTATGATACAATGCAAACATGAAACCAATGCAACATGATCATGCAATGGTGGACCTAAGACACAAAGGGCAGCCCTCAACCCACCCCCAAAACAGTAACCAAAAATGCCCAAAAGGATGAATGAATGTTCACGCAAACATGCATACTAATAGGCCCAAAACAAGGAGCATTCTACTACAACTACCCTAAACACTCATGACATGCATCATGCAACCAAAAACAGAGTTTTAATGTACCAAAATAAGTCCCAAAACCCACTGTTATGGCAACTCAAGGCCTAAAACACATAGGCATGTATAATGCTCATTTCAAGGCACAACAAAACAACTCCCCTAAAGCATGAAAGAGGTGATGAGTGTATGCATACAAGCATGATTTATGGACTGAAATGACATATAAAATGACTCCAAATCATTGAAACAACCTAACTAAAGCATGCTAGTGACTCACATGCTCAAGGCTCACAAGCCAAAATGCAAAGAGGCTACCCTAAACATGGAAAATATGACTAAAATAGCCCCTAATAGTCCTTGAGCATGGCAAAATAATGCTAAGACCCTCATGGAGTTAAGCTAGAACATGCAAGAATCATGGCATAAATGCATGGCTTACTTCTAGGCGAAATGGAGGAATGCAAGGCAAGTATACTATGCATGTAAGGGACCGCAAATCCGACCAAAAACAAAGGCAATAAGTGACCAAATAACATCCAAAAACTTCTGAAATGGGGCCAAATACAACCAAGCATACATGCTACCCTTATGAGCCAAAAATGAGGGTAAAAGAGAGACCAAGGGAGAGGGGTGTCCCTCCCCTATGCAAGACCTCAAACCCCCTTCTTCACCTCTGAAAATCCACTGGATTTCAGTGGTGAGAAGGCTAATACACAAAAGAAATCAAAACTTAATAAAGGAAGCAAAAAGGGGCCAAACAAGGCCTAAGAGGGGGAGGTCGACCCCCAATGCCAAAACAACCTTAATGAGATATCTTAAGCATGCAAATACAAGACTTTTTTCAGTTATACACAAAATCAAAAACAATGAGCAAGATAGGAAAAAGTCTAGTGCAAGATTGGGGAATCTAAAGTAAAACAGTTACCCTTGAAGAACCCTTGATGAACAGCAAGTGCAGCCTTCCTCTTTTGATCAAAACCAGTCCAAAACCTCAAGAAAAAACCCCCAAAGCACCTCAAATTCGAAGTAAGGTTTAATGCTATGTGTTTTAGTGCAAAACTAAGAACAAACACACACTTTAGGCCCTCAAACACACACAAAATGAAGAGAGAGGGGGAGATATAGAGAGAGAGGATGATATATATCAGATATATATGTGTATAGCTCTGTTTTTTTGCTGAACCAAACAAAGGAGGAGGAGGGGCTCTTACATAGGCAAGCTAATTGACTAAAGCTTCTAATGGAAGCTTCTCAAAAGGGTCAAGGCTTACAAGGGAAGCCAAGCTAAGGGTGCAAGGCTTCCTGAGGAAGCTAGAACAGCTGGCAAGCTTCTTGAGGAAGCTTTGACAAAGGGTCAAGCTTCCTCAAGAAGCTTTGATCAAAAGGGTGCAAAAAGGGCAAAACAGCCACAAGCATGCCCCGGGGCAGGTTTGGTGCATTCCAGCCGGCACAGCTGGCATGCACCATGCCTGAAAAAGGTAAAAAGGTGCTACCGGCCAGAAAAGGAGGTCAACGGCCAAACAGATGGCCGGCCGGCCATACTGAGTGCCGACCGGCCAATGGTATAATTCACCAATGGCCGATAGCCTCAAAATATGGCCGGTGGCCTCAAACCAAGGCCGGTGGGTGTCAGGGGTAGCTAACAAGCTACTTTCTACCCTCAAAAGCAAAAACACAAGTGTTTGGTGCAAAACCAAACACAGAACAGTCGATTTGAGAGATCCTGAGGCGAGGCGCGTAGTCGAGACCTGCGGGAACTCAAAACGAAACACGAACATGAGTAATCACCGAGTGTTCGAGCAGTGATGTCCAAGTCTTGAGGACGGTCAAAAATGGGGTGTCTACACATGCATGTGAGAAATTCTTGGAATTAAGCTTCATAATGTTGAAATTTAGTGTTTATACCATGCTAGTATATATATATATGTGAAGTTTGAGCCAAAATCGTGCATTTGGAACCTTTGAACATCAAGTTGAAGCTCAAGAATGTGTTCTAGAAAACCCAGAATTTTTGATGTCCGCTCGAGCGGGAAATTCGTGCTCCTAGTATTTTTGCAGACATGGATGTCCGCTCGAGCGGGGAAGTTCACGCTCGACCGGGGAGCCATGTAGAGAGGCCTTCCGCTACCTAGCACTTTTGCAGGCCTCAAGGGTCCGCTCAAGCGGGGAAGTCCACGCTCGAGCGGGGAAGTCCACGCTTGAGCGGGGACCCTGCTTTCTAAAATTGTGAAAAGACATTATGTGTTTTGTTTTCTGTTCTCTTTCACTTCTAAGTACTCTTAAGCATGCATTGAGCATTGTAATTGAGTTAGAAGGATAAGAATAAAGCCTAGGGAGGAATATGTGAATTAAAGAACGGATTGAATCGGTTGTGACCCATATGTGTTATGTGATGTGTCGGGTCAAGCTCCAGGGCAAACCAACCAACCGATCACGGTGAGTAATATCTTAACAAGATATTCAAATAAGTTGTTGTCCAATTGTTTACTTCTATGTAATTTTTTTAAGTTTATTAATTTGAATGGGCCAAAGGCTGATTGACACGAATGATTGGGCCAAAGGCCGATTGACATAAATGATTGGGCCGAAGGCTTATTGACATCAATGATTGGGCCGAAGGCCGATTGACATCAATGATTGGGCCAAAGGCCGATTGACATAAACGATTGGGCCGAAGGGCGATTGACATGAATGAATGGGCCAGAGGCCAGTTTGACATGAATGAAAGTTGAATGGGCCAAAAGCCAGTTTGACAAATGGAAGATAAATGGGTCAAAGGCCAGTATGTTTGGAACCACAGTCACTTGACTTAAATTGTGTATATATATGTTAAACAAAAATATGAATTGGGCCCAAGGCCGTTTGAAGCATGTTGTTCTACGTACCGTTTGTATAACTCCTTTATTGATATTATTCACTAGGCTATCGCTCACGCTCATTCATGTGTTTGTAGGTGAGCCAAGAGAAGTTCAAACCCAGCCCCAGTGAAGTATGCGTGGAACAACAAAGGTTTTGAAGAGTCAGCCCTTACGTCTCACGCACGAGACTCGTCTTCGCCTTTTTGTCATTTTGTTTTGTGTTGTCATGTTGGCGAAGTCTTTGAACATGCCTGTATATAGTTTTCATGGGTTGACTTAATTTTGGATGATCCTATCTGAACAAAACTTTATGGTATTGTACTTCTGTTGTGAGTTATTAATGTACATATGTATGGTTTGTTATGATGTGCCATGTAAGCACAGCTCTATGGACAAAGTTTTATATTGCTTCCGTTTGGCCCCCGTTAACTCTGTTAAAATACGTTTGGTTTGGTGTGAGGCCGTAGGTAATCTCATGATTACTAGCCGGTTATGTCCTTAACCCAAAGGGGCGGGTTCAGGTCATGACAGTTTCTATATCCTAAGATTGATTGACAACCACAAAAAGAATCAAAACCTGGCATATTAAAGCTGCACTTGAATTAGCAAAGACCATAAAAAGAAAATGAGAAGAAAGAAATAAAATTAAAAAGCTACTGTCATCCTTGTATGCAATAATTGCTCTTACATTAGTCTGCCATAAATTCTTGAGAAAAAACATCAATATAGTTCAAAATGATGACACAATGTAACTTGTAAGGTGGATGTTTCTGGTCCTTGTACATAAGGTGGTTGCATCCAAGCATAAAAGTGAAGCCACGTGAGAAAACAAATATACCTTAATGATTATCAATGTTCTGTTATTTTCAAATTTTCTTCGCATAGACTATAACCCTTGTTGTTTGGCTCAAAGAGAAAAGAGTTACCCTTTATGAAGTTTATTAAACCTTACCCTCTAGTGTTACTGCAACAACAAACAACAAAACTAAATGGCTTCTTTTAAAAGCTGTTTTGAAAGATTCAAGTGAAGAAAATGTTTAGGTTGTCTCTCCTTTTATAATTGTTTGGAGAGACAAATTTTATTTTAATGATGCATATAAACTACACTAGATGTACAAATTTCATGTTGGCTTTTTGCCAAACCAGGAAATTGTAAAGGTTGAGAGAGGAAGACA
The DNA here is from genome assembly GCF_055761805.1 of Camellia sinensis. Lineage (NCBI taxonomy): Eukaryota > Viridiplantae > Streptophyta > Magnoliopsida > Ericales > Theaceae > Camellia > Camellia sinensis. Next base: position 104,654,760 of record NC_138972.1, read on the forward strand.
ATAAGTAGACCATGAAATCTATGTTCACTAACCCTGACACATGTGAGTATTTCCACTCAATTTGTGACCTGGTTGAGGCAGGTTTATAGGTTGTCAAGTCTTTTTTGGATCTTGAGCAGTAATTTGGGTTTCATTTAAGAATTTGACAATCCAACCACCTCCTTTTATTTTCAATTACTTTGTTCAACTGAGATATATATTGTTCTACTAATCAACTAACATACTCAATTCTTGTAGATAATCTAGTTGTTCCAGGCATTGCTTGCTTGTACTTGGCTGATAGAGCAAAACATAATGAATTAGCTGCAGAATGGACCCTGTGATTTGTGAGGTAAATTCGATGAATTTCGATAAAAAGAAACCTTTGTACTTGATAGGTTTTATTTACACAAGCAGCCTCTTGCATGATCATCATGTGTAGTGAGTGATGTCTCTGTTGTAAATAATAATTAAGCATATATGACTGATAATTAATTACTTTTCTTTAAAATTAGTGACAACCTAGCAACTTCATATATTTGGTATAATTTAAGTCTGTAAGTTTTCAACTTTTTGCTGCTAAGGCAACATAGATTATCTAATATATATATATATATATATATGGAAGAGTAACTGTGACAGTGGTCAATATGAAAAGGATAGGGAAGAAAATAAAAACTCTGTTAGTATTGAAATACAAATATATATCTAGCTTACTCTTAATGGTATTAGGGAAAAGCGAGTCGCTAAGTGGTGGTGGTCCTGGGTGGAATAGATAGGAGCTAAAAGGGCGAGGTTTGAACATCCAAACTAAAATAAGAGTGTTGGGGTAAATACCATTGGGCTATAAAGCCCTTGGCTAGGAGTAAACAATTGAGTAGTGAGGTTCCTTGGTTAACAAGAAATAGCTTTAAGTGACACTAGAATATTGTAACATTGTTTTGTTGTTTTGGAGTAGTGAGGTTTCATGACATCGATGAACAAACACCCTATCCTAGGATGTTCTAATCAAATTACATAGTTCAATTTCTAGCATAACTACTAAGCACAAATTTTTCGAACTTGTATGTCCTTAAATGCGTTAATGTGCTTCTTTCATGTGCTTTAGCTGCATTGCTTTCAGGCACTTACTAAAATTAAAAGTTATATAGATCAGAAAAATAAATTAGAAGCAGAAAACCAAGGGCTGCTTCTGAATTTTGGTTCACAGCTTGATCAGAGCTTAAAAGGTTAAACAAGGCCATCTTGGGGTCAGTTTCTTAACAGCAGTAGGAATTGGGATGCATGGAGGAACATGTCTCTTCATTTGTTGCTAGTAAATATGACGTATGAACTGAAAGCTGTTGTCTCTTTCATATGTTAAGCTTGTCAGTTAATTTTGTAAATCTTACATCGTTTTCTCTCAGGCCACTCGGATACTAGAATCTAGGATTAATAAATTGACAGAGATAAATACTTCGGGAGTGACAAGCTTGAAGGAGCTATCTGATTCATTACAAATCTTTAAATGCAGGTTTTGGAGTTAGGGATGAATTTTCAAACTGCAGATGATATGAGTGCAATACTTCCTAGAAGAGACTGGGTTGCGGAATGTGGATGAAGTTGCACCTATCAGGCATACATCTTGAAGGGAAGGTAACAACTAGTATATTCTTATTTTCAGACTAGACTGTGTATGCATGCTATATTTTGTCATTTGTATTATATGTTCATAGCCTATAATGAATTTGAATATTATATGAGCGTTGAAAACTGTATTAAGAAATCTGTTAGATTTGTGGTTAACAAATTAGAATAATATAGTAGTCTTTATGCATAATGGAACTCCTTATCTTCCACGAGAAAACTAATGCCACAGTGCACTCATCCTTGTAATCTATACCTCTAATTAAGAGAATTCTTAAATCAGGCCACTGGTTGGTATTTGGTCACCATTGGATAGGATAAAGAATATGGGTCTGCACCAACCCACAGATTGTGCCCTATAAACCCACCATCACTTCATCCTGCTGATATGGAGCAGTCCTGGTTGGAAGAAAGATTCAAATAAAATGAGAGAGAGACTCTTACCCTCTAGTGTAAAATGGAGCAGTCCTACTGATATGAAGTTTATTAAACCTTACTCTCTAGTGTTACTGCAACAACAAACAACAAAACTAAAAGGCTTCATTTAATAGCTGTTTTGAAGGATTCCAATGAAGAAAATGTGTAGGTTGTCTCTCCTTTTATAATTGTTTGGAGAGTCAAAGTTTTATTTTAACGATGCATATAAACTACGCTAGATGTACAAATTTTGTGTTGGCTTTAACTAGACCATGATTTTGTGTTCACTGGCTGCCCAACTACATAATGATAGCAACCTGTATTCAGACAGTATTAGAGAGTAGTATAGTATAGTGTAACTTTCCTTAAAACTTTTCTCCATAGTCACAGATCCATACCCACCATAGCTACCCATCTGCCCTACAGCAAGCATTCCAAGTGATGAAGATGAAGATGGCGATGGAACTGCTGCAAAATCACACACACCACCAAACTAATATTAAAAAAAAATTAAAAATTAAATGGTATCAAAGTACATATTTTTTTTTCCTGGGTGTCAAAATTAGCTGGTTAGTTAATTAGTTAGTAGTAAGTTAAATTACTACTAATAAACATTCGATGCTTCACCATAAATTCAAACTTAGAATCTCCCCCAATTTATTTCTTAGAAATTAAGGAGTATAACCACTTGAATGACCACTTGAATGTTTGAAAATAAATAAATAAATAAAACCCAAGGATCTCAACTGCTTGACTTAAACTTATGTTCTTCATAAAACTATCAATTGATCCACATTAAAAATAGAAAAACCAGCTTAGTCTTTAGCATAATTTGAATGAAGTGACAAATGTAAAGCAATAAATAAATACATATTGTAAGTACATCTACAAAAGCATTGTGGAGAAATGAACAATGAAAACAGAGAGAGAGAGAGAGGTTCCCGATTGTTGATGCTTTACCAGGGCTGATGTTAGGGTACTTGTTATAAACAGGATCTTCAGATCTCCAACCTCCTCCTCCATTTCCAACAACACCACTTCTCTGCAGGGGGATATCAGTGGTGAACCTCTTCTTCTGCCTCTCTCGAGCTTTATGGTTCTGAAACCAATAAAACACATTCTTCCCTTCAATCTTTCCATACTGTCTCAACCAAGCAGATATCCTCTGAATCTGCTCAAAGACATTAGCAGTAGCAGTAGAGGGTTCAATTTGCCCGACACACCTCACAAATCCCATGTGGATGATTCTCTTCAAGTGGTCCTCTTTGCTATTTGGAGAAATGTAGTGGATGCTAACAAATAATGGGCAAATCACTGGCAATGATTTGAAAGCAGTATAATTAACCATTTTAGGGGACTTTGTTTGATTCCTGCTTGAGGTCCTCCCAATTATACCCATGAATGATCAACACTTTTCTGCTACATTAACTTTGAATATGATTTTTTAAATTTTTTATTTTTGCTTTATTTCTGGGGTGATTAGTCAAGGCCAAATACCAATCAAGGTCTACTTGAAATAACTATTTTCCTTTAGTAGTAAATTCTCAAACGCATCTGATTCTTCAATTTTTTGATCGATTGCTCAGTGAAACAATATTAGTTTTCTACCTGCTGGTTCAGTCATATACAGATCTTTACAACAAAGCATGAACCTAATAATTCCAAAGGGATCTTGCTTGATTTTGTTTGTATTGGCCCTGATTTAGACAAAGCTTCTCCCAAATGGGGGGGGGGGGGAATTAGACAAAACTCTTTATTTCTTCGTAAATTATGCATGCTATTATAAATAATATTCAAGGGGGCTGATTATTTTTATTTTTTATTTTTTCAAACTGAGGCCTTGTCCAATCTCCATATTGGTTTGAACAAGCTTATTAATCAATAACATAAAACAGTCTGATTGTTTAAGAAACTTTTTTGATTGCATGATACTCATAGAGAAAACAAATCAGAGTGGCAAGCACCTCCTCACATAGTTCACCATTAGACAGCAAATTGTATGTACTCTGTGTTGCTAATAGAATTCAACTGAAAAAATGCAATGATGCTTTTGCCTTTAAATATGAGAGAATTCCATAACTGTCTAATTATAACATTCTTTCCTTCAGAGATTCTCTTGTTATTTGCTCAAAAGACATTAGCAGTAGAGGATTCAATTATGTAGGCTTACGTGGCAGATGCATTTCCTAATGAAGTGTTTTTTATTTGAATCTTCACAATCTTTGCAGCCCAATTTGCTGGTTGTTGACCTAGACAAATTCATTCTGCCACAGCCAGGTAATTTTATGAAGAATGGCATTAGCTATTAGCACTACATGCATAATCACAGGAAGTGGGCTTGTTGCTTAACAAATACTTAAATTTCCCAAGGATTATAAATCCACAACTATGTTGATATAATATTTGGAATAGTAGAGGATATTATTTATTATACTTAGTTTGGGGCTAACTGCATCTAAAATATTTAGTGTTTTGGACCTTTGGTAAATGTTTCTCATTCTGTTTCCCCCTTTCATATTTGATTTGATTTGATTTGATTTTGACAAATTCAGTTTCCCTCTGGTGATTAAATGATCTGTTTGATTTGTTTTTGAAGGATTACATTGATGGGAAGCTGCCTCACTTTGAAATGCCCCCAGGAATGTCAAATAATGAAGCTGGCTGGAGGTTGCAGATGCACCAATGTAGACACCCCATTTTTGACCGTCCTCAAGACTTGGACGTCACCGTTTGAACACCCGGTGATCATCCATGTTTGTGTTCGTTTGGAGTTCCCGGAGGTCTCGGCTACGCGCCTTGCCTCAGGATCTCCGAACTCGACTGTTTAGTGTCTGGTTTTACACCAAACACTTGTGTTTTGCCTTAGAGGGGCAGGGAATGCCTTGTGAGGCATCCCCACACACCACCGGCCATGGCCAGAGGCCACTGGCTGGTGTTTTGCTGCCATCGGCAATCTATATTGCCGGTCGGCATTCTTTGTTGCCGGTTGGCACTCCCTTTTGCCAAAATGGCATCTTTGGCTGGCCGACTAATGTGCATCTGCTTTTGCAGATATTTTATCACAGCTGTCTTGCATTTGGCTCCCCTCCATACACGTGTATGGAGGGATCTCCCTCTTTAGAAGCTTGTCTTGTAAGCTTTACAAGACGAGAAGCTCTATAAGAGGAGCCCTTCTCTCCCTTGCTTAGGGTTAGACATTTTAGAGATAGAAAACTCAGAGGAGAGCTCTGGTTTTAGGGTTTGGGTTTGATACATATTCTATCTCTCTTTCCCTCTCTTGAGTGTTCTAGCTGCACTTGTTCTTAATATTGCACACAAACACATAGTGTTTCACCTTCCCTTGGCTACTGAGGTTCCAAGAGGTTGTTCTTGAAGTTCTTGGGTGGTTTTGAGCTTGAAGAACCAGCTGGTCCACCATTAGTGAAGAAAGGCTACAAGGGTGAGATTTTTGTCCCTTTATTTCCCATTTTTGCATTGTATTTTTACCCATCTTTGAACTATTTTTGTGCTTAGTGTATAATATGAAAAAGTTCTGTTTTTAGGCCCTCTAAATAGTTTATTTAGGGTGTTTTGTTGTTTGAGGTTGTTTGACCCCTCTTAAGCCTTGTAAGGCCTCATTTTGTGCTATTTTGAGTGAGCTCCGGGACCTTGGTGTTTGGGCCTCCTCACCACTGAAATCTTGAGGGATTTCAGAGGTGAGAATGGTGCCTTGAGGTCCTAGGGAGGAGAGGGCCACCCCCTCTCCTTGTTGTCCTTGAAAGGGACCTTTTTTGGCCTCTTGAGGGAGCATCATGTTAGAGTGTGTATTGATCATGTCTTGGCTGTTTTCCATGCTTATTATGCCATGATATAACCTTGTTGTGTGTTGGTTTTGGTACACCATGCATACTTAGCATACCTACCATGTAATGCCTTGTTATTGCCTTAATATGCCTTAGGTTGTTAGCCTTTGCTCTAGCATGTTTTAGGTTTAGCCTTATGAAGGTTTTGTGCTCATTTTGCCATGTTTTAGGTCTGTCCATAGTTGTTTGGGTTGATCTTGGCATGCGTAGTATAGCTCCTTTGTATTTGAGCTTGTATGCTTCAAGTATGTGAATGTGTAGTATGTGTTGCTTGCATCATTTCGGTGGTTTGGAACCACCCTACATGTTATTTCAGTCCCTTTGACATGCTCATATGTTTGCCTTGGATGCCTCTTTGAAGCTTTGGAAGCTTGCCTTGCATGCTCCATGTTTTAGCATTTATGCATGCCTTTAAATTCAAACCATCTAGATGCTATCTAGTTGGTCTTTTGGGCTTAGTTACATGTGTTAAAACTCTGCTTTTGGTTGCCTAAGTCCTGCCATGTGTGGTTGTACTAAGTGTAGTCCATTGCCTCTTTGGTGAGCCTTGAATACTTAGACCATTGTTGCATGTTTAGCTTGCCTTGTTGCTTGGTTTGGCACCATGTTTTAACATGATTTTCAGAGCTTATGTTGCATGCTAATTGTCCATGATATCCCTTTTCAAGTGTGCCTTAGAGTTGCTTATTTAATGCCTAAGTGTTGGTCCAACTTACTTGCATGTGTGTATGTATGTTTGATCCCAATTCTTTGGTTTTTGGCCACTGTTTTAGGTCTATTTAGAGTTGCCTAAATCATGTCTAAGTCCACCTTTTCATCAGTTTGCATTGCCTCATGTTTGCTTGTATGCTTGCATAAGTGTCTTGCCATGCCATGTTGCATCCTTAGCTTGCATGCCTAGGTTGCATTGCATCTTGCATGCATGCCTTGTTCCTTGACTTGGTGATATGAATTGGGCCTTGGTTCGTTTGTTTGGTTTGCATTTCATTTGACATGAAAGTTGCACATTTGATTCTTTGGGCCATCATGCACGGAAATGCGTGATTGGCGGTCTGAGAATCGAGACACATGCCCTCTTGAGTCACAAACATGATAGGGGACATGATTGGTGCATACATTGCTTGAATTGTATTGCCATGCAAGTTCTGTCCTCTGCTGCTATGAGTTGTAGGTTTTGCAGGCATTCTTTGCCGACCGGCAGTATACATTGCCGACCGGCAGTAAATCGCCAGCCGATGGATTCATTTTGTGCTGGTGACCACAATTCACTGCCGGTGGTAATTCTACTCAGCCGGTGGTGATTCCCAATATCCAGAGAAGCATCCTTGAGACTTTGGCAGTCTTCAGAGAGGCAGAGCAGGGAAAACAGAGGCAGACTATGCATGGCCGTGCACTTCCGAGCAGGACTCGAGCATGCGCTGCATCTGGCTCTCCTCCCGAGGCGGTTTACTGCTTTTCCTAGTTTAAATTAGTTTGTTAACTGATTAGGCAATTTGTAATATTTATTTAGCTTGCGTAGTTAATTAATTTGTATTATTTATTTGGTCCCTCCGGGCGAGGGCAAATCTGTAATAAGTGTGTGTGAGTGGTGTGCATGTCTTCCAATCCCCACTTCTTTCTTCCTTTTTACTTACCTGCTTTGATGGTTAGTAATAGGGCATGTTCAATTTAGCATACCTTATGATATGCATGCGTGCATTCATGCATCTGTATTGCATGCATCAGGCTCGGTACATCACGCTAACTACATTTGTATTTCAATTCCAAATTGAATACATGCATCAATTGACTGCATTTCACATGCCATGCTTAGGTTAGCCGAGCCTATTCTAAGTACATCTTGTATGTGTTGCATTAGTCAATTTGACATGAACTAGGATCATGCATGTTTGCTAACTAGTTTATTGTTTTGGCGCGGAGTACATGGTAAGTATTTATACTTTAGCATATCGTATGCGTGTGAGTGTTGCCATGACAGTATGATTACCATGCAGCTAAATGCTTATGTGATATTACTGATTGATTGCCTGTGGGTGAAGGTTGGATTGTTTGAGTTGGAAAAACTCGTTGAAATCCGTGTTTTAGCCTACTTACGAGTAGCAAATTCCAAAGTGTTTTTTTTCAAGACAAACGGATATGCAATGCTTATTTCCAAATTAGGCAATCTAGTCTATACTTGTATGCTATGCGCATCACATAGTAATTCTAGGCTAATAATTGGAATAAGAACACATAAAGTTTTCAAAAACGGATATCATGGTTAGTAGAGGCCGATCTTCGGATCGGGCGAGAGGGGGTGCTCATAGCTGACCTTCCCCAATCGTACACAAGCTCCCGAGCCGAGGCAACTTTGGCAATGACGGATACGTGGCCTTCGGCTCCGAGTCAGGGTTTCCTAAATTTCCCCATAAAAAATATTTAGGTGGAGACTCTGTATCTGGCAAAGTAGTCCATGTTTGGCACTTCTTTCAAAATCTGTTTTTCTCAAAACGATTTGCCGGATTTGGACTCTTTGGTTCAGATTAAGAACGTGACAACAAATCAAATCCGAACTGTAGCGAGGTCCCCCGCGGACTTGCTACAACCAAGCTCATCTGAGATGCATGAATCAGATTCATCTGATACCGAAAACCCTCCAAGCAGTGAAGATAAAGAAAGCACACCCAATTTAGAGCATGTGTTGAATTATTTGAATTCATTTGACATGGCTAATGGATTACGTTCTGGGAAGGTCCCGGCAAAGAAAAAGCGTGAAAATGCATCTCATAAACAGCAGAGGAAGCCTCAAAGGAAAAAATACCGGTCATGAAGGGTCGGGGGTGAGGATGGTGATGGAATGCCAGTAGTAAGAGTATTTCAGAAGCCAGCGAATACGGGTCCTCTCAAAGTTGGATAGGTCCTCTTGTAGCTCATTGTGGGTGCCACTTTTTATTTGCTGATCACCAGTATGGTTGCCTCTTACCTTTAGTTTTTAAGTTTATGTTTCTTAGTGAATGCAATCATTTTATTTGTTTTTTTCTTGTTGCCAAATTATTGAATAATGTAAACTTGATAATGATTAGGAGTTTTGTATTGTAATATCATCATATTGTTGTCTGACTACAGAGAATCTGAAGCCTCTGTACATATCGCAGAGATAATGCATATGCCTTCCATAAAAAAAATCATTGAAATGGACCTTATCTAAATATTAGTAGAGAATCTAAAATTAGTTTGCCTTTTGTAAATTATTGCCATTGTTGCAAGTGAATGATTTGTAACTTGGACGACATTTTTTTTCACTGGAGTGTAGAATGCATTGGATCTACTGCTACTGATTGTTTTAAGATAGTTGGAAATCGAAGGTTTTTATTTTATTTTATTTTTTACTAGATGATGGTAAAAGCTTTATGTCTTGGCCAGTACTTGCGCTTGCATATCTATTAACTCTCTCTTTCTCTCTCTCACACACACACACAGACTGCTACCAGATCAATAAAAAAGCTAATGGATTTTGTGGGAATGGATGATTGACAATCTGTGGGAAACTAATGATTGGAAGGTATTTATAAACATATTTACTAAACTAATATCCTCCTTGTATATTAATTAATGTTACCTATTTTTGTTTTTATTTTTAGGAAAAGTCAGAGAATGCGATGAAAGCAAGAGGCTGTGTGAAGTATAATCATACGAGCGGCTCGAGATCATTTGCATCACGAGCATCTATCCATGTAAGTGTAGATTTACAAATTTGAACATACTAAATTCTAAATATAGAATTATTGTTTGACTACAATAATAGTGATTGTGTTGAAATTCAGTTTTTGTTACCAAAAGAAAGAAAATATGGCTTCATCTTTACGGCTTCCACTCGGTAACACACTACAATAGTGATTGCGTTGTTGCTTAAATGTTCTTCATCTTTAATTATGTTGTTGCTGCAACGTTGCTGTGAGGTGTGCATACTGCCAATCTATCTGATGAAGAACTTGCTGAATCAGCACTTGTGATATGTGAAACTTCTGCAACATCCACTGAAGATGCTGACCAAGGTTTTTCTGATTGACTATGCTGTAGGAGAGGTAATCTAGCTTAACATGGATACTAGTTACCAAAGCTACCTGCGGATTATAATCTATTTATGGAATTGATATGAATTTATTTGTTAATGACCTATATATATATGCTTGAAAAAGTATGTTTTCATCTTCCTTTTCTGCTTTGTATATGTAATTTATGTTAATATATATATATATATATATATATATATATATGTTTCTGTTATTTAGCTGGATTGATTTATATTTTCTTCTTGGAATAATTGAGTTTCTGATTATCTTTTCACTTTATAATTTAGTTATGTGAACACTAGTTGTTTGTTTGATGTGAAAAATTAAAACTTAGGAAATGGGTTCTGTTAAGAAGAGTCATTTTGTCAATTCAATATTGTTTAGGCTAAATTGGATGTCTTTAATGTAGTTTTTGCTTTTTCCAGAAAATAAGTAAATAAAACCCAAATCAATTAAGTTGAATTATGGACTAGGCATGACTGCCTGAGATGTTTTGGAATAGAGCATTTCAAGCCTTTCATATCATTTTCCTGTATAATAATGTACAATAAAAATATTAAAGATCTTTCCTTTATCCATAAGTGTTCATTCTGATTTTATTTTTTTCAATGAAGTTCAGAAATTTTACTTTAGTGAGCACTTCATGAACATACTTAACATGGATTTTTGGTCACAATCAAACGGAATTAATTGGATTGATACGTTTGGATGTAGTATTGAGTAGTTGGGTGGATTATTATTATTATTTTGCCTAATGCATTTGCATTATTAGGTTGCATGGATTAGATGGAGGAGAGACAATGCCTAAGAAGGTATGGTTTTGTAGTTAATAAAATGGAGAAAGATTCAAAAGAATGTTGGACTCAAATCTAACTCCATTCACAAAGACATTAAAATCTTCAAATCACTCAGGATTCCCATGGCAAAGGACCCAGGTGGTTACCTGACAGTTGATTCAACACCTAGGTGCCAATATTTATTTTTTTTCACTTTATCGTTCATCTAACATCAATGTGGCGAGATTAATTTCCTGCAATATATGACTAATATATTTCCATGTTAGATTTTCTTGATTGAGAAGTTGCATTGTAATGCATAATGTGGTACATTAGCTTAGGTAAATGCAATAGGACGTGGATGTCTAGTTCATAATATTCTAAAAAGGGGCAAGGCTCCAATTTTACATGGACTGCACTTGGACTTTTGTAATTAAGTGTAGGATCAACATGAGTGTTCATTTCATGTTTCTCATTAGTTCATGACTATATGACATGTTTATTTTGGCTTTATTTGGTTTAGTAGTTAAAGGTGGTTTTGTTACTTTCAATTTTGCTAGATTTGGGTTGTAGAAGTATGGATCCATCCAGGGTTTTTTTTCTTTTTTTTTTTTTTTAGTCAAGCTGTATTATTGGATTGTTACTTGTGATTTTATTGGGTATAGAAAAGTCTTAATGGTCAAAGAGCCAAAATTCTCTATTTCTGAGTCTTTTTTCTAGTAGAATTAGGAGAAATCTAGTAGGCTGTAGATACATATGTAATCTTTCTATCCTATAAATTAAAGATGACATTGTGAAATTGTATTTGTGTAGTTTTGCTTAACACTTGCAAAAGAGTAGTTGTACATATATTCAAATGCTTTCAAATGCAATGCACTCATCTCAACTTCTAAGTGAAAGACAATTGACTATTTAAGTATCTGTTGAATGCCCAAATTCTCTATTTCTCTTCAAGATGACATCAATTGTTGCCCGAACATAAGTTCTTACCTTGCATCATGAATGACAGATTTATCATATTCCACCAGCGAGACTTGTTTAAGGAAGGAAAATTTTGGCCAGCTAGCCGAAGGTATGTTTCATATATTTTTTTCCTTGGTTCATGAAAAAAAGAAAAAGAAAGTGTCCTATCTACCTGTTTGTTCCAGTACATGCTTCAAGTTTGCTAATTCTATCTAGTTGCACTGACAGTTAAGCTTGTTATGGATGAAAAGGTGAAGAGGTCAAAGGGGCATGCTTTTATTCAGTACACTAGTCAAGACGATGCCCTGCTAACTCTAGAAAGCATAGATCATAAGGTAATAGGCATATATTTGGTTGATATATTTCCACAATAATGCTAACTTTATCATCATATAATAAAATACTAATTTATGGTCTTGCTTTTGTAGACGAACACCTTGTTTTCAAATAAAATTTGCTTATCGATGGTTAAGGATGGCTTTAAAATGGGAATATTGCTGCAATAAAGGTTCTTTCACCTGAATCAAAACAGGGAGTGAAGGAGCTCTTGACAGAGACTAGAGTGATTTCAGATATAGAGCACGAAATTTAGTCAAGCTTTATGCCTGTTGCGTGGATGAAGATCATAGAATTCTGGTCTACAACTACCTTGAGAATAACAACCTTGCGCAAACACTTATTGGTAATTCAATCTATCCGTTCTTAGTTTGGTACTCTTTACACTTGTTGGATTAAAAACACAAATTTGGCACCTTGATTTACGAACTTTAGCTTTAAAGCATCATCATCATTATCATGACCTTGGCTTTCAAGTGGAAGTTACAGTAGTATCCAGTTTAGTTGGCGAACACGAACTAGAATTTGTGTTGGGATTGCACGGGTACTTGCCATTCTTCATGAGGAAGTGTGACCACGTATCGTTCATCGAGATATCAAAGCTAGCAATATTCTCCTCGACAAAGACTTGACACCCAAAATTTCAGATTTTGGTCTACCAAAACTTATCCCATCCAACATGACTCATGTCAGTACCCGTGTGGCAGGAACGATGTAAGTTCTAACAATAATGCATCCATTTTTTTAATCCATCTAATCATAAGAGTTCATCTTCATTACGTTCTTAGAGAAATTACCAAAAAACATACATTGCATTTGTACTCGAGATAGTGACTTGCACAAGATGCGTTATTGGTTTGATATCAAATAATCCCCAGTCATGCACATGATGTCTACAAAGAAATGGCAACTTAATCAGTCATCTTTAAATCATGCTACTTTTTTGTTGTTGAATTGTTTAGATAGTAGATAGTTATTTTTTGTTGATTTTGTTGATGAAGGAGATTCATTGGTGGAATCTTTTGGGTAGAATTATGGATGGCAATTAAATCCAAACCCAATGGAAACCCACCCTGCCCCGCTATTATTAGAGCAGATTTCCCCAAATTCCCCCCTAATGATTAACTGTTTTTCTTCTCTCATTTTTCAGAGCACTGGTGGCTAATGGTTGTTGCTTGCTGGTCTGCTGCTGCTGCTACCAGTGTGCTGCTGCAGAATTTTGCTCGGCTGCTACTGCTGCTGCTGCAATGTTACTGTGAAGCGGGCTGCTACTAGATGTTGGTCTGCTGCAAATTTGGGTTGTTGTTAGTTTCATGTTTTCATTTTGTTAGCTGCTGTTTTTACTATGGGTTCACAAGTTGGATGTATTTGAGTATTTTAGTGAGTTTACCCGTTCAGGTTTTATACATCACTCCCAAAAGCATATTTTTCAGTAGTGTTTTTTTGCCTACACATCAACTTTAGGTGATTTAATATCAATGTTATTAGTTTGTGATAGTAGTGCTTGAGGGATGCCTCTTATAAATATGTAAATCTTATAAAAAAATATAAATGATTTTCAATTTTTTTTTCCACTACAAATTTGTCGTTACCAAAAAGTAAAGCTTTCTCGACAAACAACTTGTCGGTAAATGTGTAGCCAAAAGTTTATTTTTTCCCACTCATATTGGGTTGCCAAAAGTAAAGCTTTATCGACAACCAAATCATTGGCAAATGGCAACATTTACCGACGTAAATGTGTCGCTAAAAGTTTACTTTTGCCCACTCATATTGTGTTGGTAGAAGTGTATTTTTTGCCAAAGCCAATTTATCGTTGCCAAAAGTAAAGCTTTAGCGACAAACAAATCGTCGGCAAATGGCAACATTTACCGACGTAAATGTGTCGCCAAAAGTTTACTTTTGCCGATGCATACTTTGTTGCTAAAAGTATATTTTTTGCCCATGCAAATTTGTGTCACGAAAAGTGCCACACAATCATCATATTTGAATGACTTTTACCGACGCAAGGTAAATTGCCGACGATGGATGAAGGCTTTTATCGACGACTATGTTCGTCGCTAAAGGCATTACTTTTACCAATGCAATGATAATTTCGTTGGCAAAAACTTTTGCCGACTCACTTTTGCCTATGGGTTGCCAACGTAGCTTTGTGTGTCAGCAAAACTCTTTGCCAATGAATTTTTCCTTTTAGCAACATATTTTGTTGCGTTGTGAAAAATGTAATTTCTTGTAGTGTGGTCAACGCGACAGAAGCGGACAAGTAGAAGGCGCTTGCCGAAAGGAAAGACCGCTATCTGCGCGAACTGGCCAAGCTCGAAAGGAAAAAGGATGCCGAGATAGCCGAGCTAAAAAAGAATATGCAGGACGCTGAAGACCGTGACTACAAAGAAGGAGAGGCTACATATGTCTTGCAGTGCGAAGCTGCAAAAGACATCTTTTTCAAATGTGGCTGGTAGGCAGCTGTTGCGAAGCTCGGTCAGGGCCCAAAAATCGAGGTCTTCCAGAACCCTCCACCTCACTTCATCCCAAGTTATATGGCGGACTACGCCAACGCCATCCAATAGAAGCTTCTCCAAGAGGGGGAGGAGGAAGAAAGATCCCCTGATGCAAACACTGCCCCATCTACTAACAATGATCACGGTCTCCAGGCCAGTCAAACAGCTCAGGTAGAGCCACCGGTGTCAAATACAGTTGATGATGTGCCTGTGACCGACCTACCTGCTGGAACCGGACTACCGAGTGGTGAAGCTCGGGTTGACCAGGATGCAGACTTGGACGATCTATTTGCTTGATCTTGTTTTTCTTCTTTTGATGTTATAACCGGGCTCACGCCTCTCATCTTGTAATGCCTGTTTAAATCTTGAATGAAATCTGCAATTTTTCCTATCTTTTTGTTCGATTTAACTCTTACTTGTAATTACCCTTCAACTTTAATTGCATCAGTCTTGAACTCTTTGCTTGGTTGCGATGTTTTAATATTTTATGGCCGAGGTATCTATCTCGGTCCAAGAGCCCTATAATTTGTTAACTTTACTATGTGTTGGTCATACCTGCCAACTTTCTTCAGCTTAGATCCTTATCTCAGCTGAAGAGAACTACATGTTGGTCATACCTGCCAACTTTCTTCAGCCTAGATCTTTATCTCGGCTAAAGAGAGCTAAATGTTGGTCGTACCTGCCAACTTTCTTCAGCCTAGATCCTTATCTCGGCTGAAGAGAGCTAAATGTTGGTCATACCTGCCAAACTTTCTTCAGCCTAGATCCTTATCTCGACTAAAGATAGCTAAATGTTGGTCATACATGCCAACTTTCCTCAGCCTAGATCCTTATCTCGGCTGAGAACTGGATGTTGGTCATACCTGCTAACCTTCTTCAGCCTAGACCTTACCTCGGCTGAAGAGAACTAAATACTGGTCCTACCTGCCAACCTTCTTCAGCCTACATCCTTATCTCGGCTGAAGAGAGCTAAATGTTGGTCATACCTGCCAACTTTCTTCAGCCTAGATCCTTATCTCGGTTGAGAACTAGATGTTGGTCGTAACTGCCAACCTTCTTCAGCCTAGATCCATATCTCGGCTGAAGAGAGCTAAATGTTGGTCATACCTGCCAACTTTTTTCATTGCCCCTAGCTGGTACTGACTAAGAACAACTTTTACAGTAGAAAGATTTATGCTAAAAAAGACACTACTTGTTTTATTTGAAAAAGAAAAATTACAAGTATTTAGGGAAAAGCTAAAAATAAAATAGTTTGAGATTGGCAGTGTTCCACGGCCTGGGAGTAGCTTTGTTGTCTCCATCCTCCAAGTGATATGCCCCTTTTCCTGTTAACTCGACCACTTTGTATGGTCCTTCCTAGTTAGGTCCTAACTTGCCATTTCCAAGTACCAAAGTGTTGCCTATTACTTTGCGTAGTGCCCAATCTCCAATCTTGAACTGCCTCGGATGTACTTTTTGTTATATTTTCTAGATAACTCTTGCTGGTATGAGGCAATGTGAACTAGTGCTCTTTCCATTCTCTCTTCTACAAGGTCAAGTTCCAAGGTCGTGGCTTCTTCATTCAAGTTTGGGTCAAAATTTTCACTTCTAATAGTGGGGAGGCCTACTTCTAGTGGGATTACTACCTCCATGCCATAGGCCAAGGAAAAAGGCGTTTCTCCAGTTGACCGTCGAGGTGTGGTACGGTAAGTCCATAAAACATGAGGAAGCTCCTCAGCCCACTTGCCTTTTGCTCTCTCCAACCTTTTCTTCAAACCATCTAAGACGACTTTGTTTGATGCTTCTGCCTGGCCACTCGCTTGAGGGTATGCTGGTGTAGAGTTGTAGAATTCTATCTTGTATTCCTGGCAAAAGCCCCTGAAAATTTTACTATCGAACTAAGTGCCATTGTCAGATATTAGAGCCTTGGGTATGCCAAATCGAGTTATGATATTCTACCAGATGAACTTCTTAACATCTTTCTTTTTTATTGATGCGAGTGCTTCAGCCTTCACCCACTTTGTGAAGTAGTCTGTTGTTGCGAGAAAAAACTTTCTGTTGCCGGGTGCAGTTGGAAGTGGTCCCACTATGTCCAGGCCCCACATTGCGAAGGGCCATGGGCTAGTTAATGGTATAAATTCTCTGGCCGGTTGATGTATTTGGTGTGCGAACTTCTGACATTTTTCGCACTTCTTAACATATTTCTTTGAGTCTGCTTGTATGTATGGCCACCAATATCTTTGTGAAATTGCCCTGTAAGCCAATGATCTTCCCCCTTGGTGGCTTCCGCATATGCCTTAATGTATGTCGAACAAAAATGCCTCGACCTTGTTGGGATGGACACATTTCAGGTAAGGCCCTGTGAAGGATTTTTTGTACAGTGCTAGTGATAGAGAGTGCCAAAATCTCTGTGATTTTGCTCTAATTTTGTTGGCCTCTTTCTTTTCTTCAGGCAAGATGCCATCTTTCAAAAATACTACGATGGGATCCATCCAGGATGGGCCTAGTTTGGCGCAACATGCCTCGGCTGCTTTGGGTTCCTCAATACTTGGTCTAGGTAGGAAGTCGATCAATAATGGGTGTGGGATAGATGTATCTTCCATTAAAGCAAAACCTGCCAGCTCGTCTGCTCTACTATTTTCTTCTCGGCCGATGTGCTTTATCCGAACTGTGGGAGCCGAATATTAAAAAGAATCAGAAGCATATTCCAGTCAGATATTATTCAGCTCTATTCGGCACGTTCAGGATGCCAAATAAAATGGATAGATAGGCCGAATAGTTATTGAACTATGGAGCCGAGGGAATAGAAGGATAATGAGTGAAAAGTGGGCCTTGCCCCGAGGCACAGAGAATGAGTATAAATAGAGGAATAGCAGACTGAGAAAGGTATGTAAAAATTATCGTGCTTAACTTAGAATACAAGCAATCTTGAGTGTGAAACTGACTTGCCCGTTGGAGTGCTAATTCCGGCACCCCGACCGGAGTGTTCATTCTTTTTCAGGTGACTAGAAGAGGATCAAAAGCGTCCCCCAGGATCAGAAGAGTATCCCCAAAACCAATATCTCCACAATCGACGCCGTCTATGGGAATACTCAAGCACATCCATGGCGGGCGTGACGGAGGACCCTCCAATAGACACTGATGAAACCACGCAGTTAGACGATTTTACTCCAACAAACATGCATGGACCGGAGAATATCCTAGCACGACGCACTTTGAACTTCGCCTCACCTTCGACCCCAGAGCATGAGGCAATGCAAGCGATCATGGAACAAGCAAAGAAAAACGAGCAGCGGTTGGAGAACATGATCGCTGAGAACGAGCGTCTCCATCAGGATCTAGCCTTGGAGGTGGCAAAGTCCAAACAAGCCGTGTGCCAAGATCTGGAATGACCTCTGAAAGCAGCTGGTCGACGATCTCGAGCCCGGCAACAAGACACTAATAGCGACTCCGACTCACTATCTCCAAAGCCCAAAAAGAAAGGACGACCTGCAACTTCCAGCTCTTCTGAAGAGGGCTCACATATAAGGCATAAGCGCAGAAGAAAGGGCTCAGATGACGAGGACCAGCATGATCCCTTTGTGCGACGGATTGCAAGGGAAATCCTTCTCAAAAAGTTTAAAACCCCATCATTCACTCTCTATGATGGAAAGTCAGACCCCACTAATCACATCCGCCACTACAAGCAAGCCATGACATTGCATGCAAACGACGAGGCCCTCATGTGCCGAATATTTCCCAGCAGTTTAGGACCATTGGCTATCAGGTGGTATTATAAACTAGAACCGGCTTCGATCAAAACCTTCCACCAACTACAGAAGTCCTTCAGGGCCAGATTCATCACCAACGAGGTTCAGCCGAAACAAGCCGACTCTCTCTGGGCAATGCAAATCCTGCCAGGAGAAACACTAAGAGCGTATTCAGCACGATATTGGGAGTGCTTTAATCTTGTTGATGATGCTTGCAACGATTCCATGGCCATCACTGCCTTCAAAATGAAATTACACCCGAATAGCGCCCTCCGCATTTCCTTGACCAGAAGACCCCCCAAAACAGTCTGGGGGTTGATGAAGAAAGTAGAGGAATACTGCAAAGTGGAAGATGATGCCTTGCCGGTTAAAGCCGGACACATTGCCATAAAAACAACCCCCCTGAAATTGCTCAGCCAATAAGTTCCGTACCTCCTCAGAGCCCTGAACCATGATAGCAGGCTAAACGAGACAAGAAACGGGATTCTCGCCGATCAAGTGAACAATGCTCACACCGAACAAATGAGCAATTGCAAGTTGATAATAGGCGCACAAAGCGCGTCGACAAGAATATACAGAGCTGTCAGAGCCAACATCTTTCGTTCTTCAAATGGCCGTCCAAAATGGTGGGACCTCCCGACACGAGACGACGGGACAAGCGGTGTGAATATCACAAAGATCACGGTCATGAAACGGACAGCTGTTATGCTCTGAAAGACCACCTTGAGGAATTGGTGCAAGATGGTCGACTCCAGCAACATGTCCGAAAAAACGCAATCAAAATAGTTGCCCTTCGGCAGGTTTCACCTCCACTCAGCATCATTCATATGATATACGGCCTTCCAACGCCACTTGCCGTACATGCAATTCAGTCAGCCCCCCAGAAGCAACGCACACCATCGAAGCTGCCCCACGAAGCTTCGAGTATTGTCTTCGGCGATTCCGATCTTATCGGCGTAACACTCCCCCATAGTGACCCATTGGTCATTGAGCTACACGTGAGCCGATCTATCGTTGAGCGCGTCCTCATAGACTAAGGAAACACTTCAGAGGTTATGTATTATGAAACCTTTATCAAACTCGATTTCAACGAATCAGACCTGTCTCCAGTTCCTCATCCTTTGTTCAGCTTCAACGCAAATCCAGAGTACCCGTTGGGGAAAATCTCACTACCCGTTCGAGCAGGCTCCCAAACAATGGATGTAGAGTTCTTGGTCATCAAGCTCCCATCTCCATATAATCTCATCATGGGGTGAACTTGGTTGCATGCTATTCAATCCGTGCCATGCACCTACCACCAGCTGCTGCGCTTCCCGACCGTACACGGCATTGAGCAAATCCGTGGTTCCCGGCAATCTGCATAAACATGTTCTCCTCCGAAGTGCCGAGTCGAAACATCCTCAACAATGTCAGATAACTCCATAGCAAAAAGCCACAACAGTCCTAGGCGACACCAGCAACAACTTGCCAAGTCATATAATCAACGCGTTCAGCTGCGCCGCTACACATCGGGAGAGTTGATCCTCAATTAGGTCATAACTGAGACGACCATTACCAGAAAGATTCCTTATCGACTCAGAAATACGTCGCGGTCCTGGAACTCAAAAATTCTGTCATTAAACCCGACTTGTGGGGAATGATCTTAGCTCTAAAAGATTCACCATGTACACATTCCACCTTTGTAATGCAAGGATTCTTGTTGAAAATTTATAGTCCCACCCGCTGCGAAATCTAGCCAAAAGGTGCTCTAACAAAAAGCCTCCGGATTCGGAGCGCCCTTCGTGGATATCACGACTGGCCAAAGTCTCTGGATTCGAAGCCCCCTCGGCGCATGACGTCGTTGGGCCGATAAAGCCTCCGGATTCGGAGCGCCCTTAGTGGATATCATGACTGGCCAAAAAATCTCCGAATTCGGAGCCCCTCGGCGCATGACGTCGTTGGGCCGATAAAGCCTCCGGATTCGGAGCGCCCTTCGTGGATATCACGATTGGCCAAAAAGTTTCCAGATTTGGAGCCCCCTCGGCGCATGACGTCGTTGGGCTGATAAAGCCTCCGGATTCGGAGCACCCTTCGTGGATATCACGACTAGCTAAAAAGTCTCCGGATTCGGAGCCCACTCAGCGCATGACATCGTTGGACCGATAAAGCCTCTGGATTCGGAGCACCCTTCGTGGATGTCACGACTGGCCAAAGTCTCCGGATTCGGAGCGCCCTCAGCGCATGACGTCATTGGGCCGATAAAGCCTCCAGATTCGGAGCGCCCTTCGTGGATATCACGACGGGCCAAAGCCTCCGAATCCGGAGCGCCATTCGTGGATATCACGATCAGCCAAAAAATCTCCGGATTCGGAGCCCCCTCGACGAATGACGTCGCTAGACCGATTAAGTGTCCGGAATCAGAGCGCCCCTCGTGGATTCATGATTGGTCTCCGCATCCGGCGCCCTCTCGGCGCATGACGTCGTTAGGCCGATAAAGCCTCCAAACCAAAGTGCCTTCCAGGTTCACATCAAAGCAGGGATATGTAATTTGAGCCGGCACAACCGCATGAATAGAACAAAACATGCCAACACTCGAAATAAGATGCTTAACAAAAATTCACAATGAGTTGCAGACTTTTAAAATAAAATATTTTATTCGATTAAAACAGTAATTACAAAAACGCAATCCGCGTTCGAGCATTACAATAGTTATTTTCATACGGCGTCGCTTTCATCCTCACCCTTCTCAAGCTTCGAAGGTGAAAGAGGGGAAGTGGTCGTGTTGGTACAGCGGCAGCGCCGAATCAACGCCCACTGCTCGGAAATCGTCCGTAGCTTGAAATGCTTCGATCTGACCGCGTTTGAATCCACAATGTTCACACCGGTGAGACAATCACCCTCAAGGTAGAGAGCCTTGACGCCATTGACAATGTCAAGGCCAAGCTCTAGGACAATAAAGGAATTCCCCATGAAAACAGTAAAATTCAACGGTCGCGACGCTACATCGGCCTCATCCTTCCTTCGGGGTGGTCTGCTTCGACGACCTGGAGGCTGACGTTTTTCCCGTTCTTTGAACGCCCCACCTCTCACACGGGTGGGTTCTCTGCTGCGATTCATTGCAGTATCGAGCTCAGCCAAAGTTCGAGCCTCTCTTCAGCTAATGATGAAAATTCACATTTGTCTAACCCCACGCAACAAAGTTGTTTTAAAGCGAGTCTGAACACAATAAGTGAAATTACTGGGGCGAAAAGTCCGAGGTAATTTATTTCTAATCCTTGCGGTGACACAGAGGCGATTTCATTAATACTGAATCCCAAAAGACAGACGCCGGTAGATATTGGCCATAGCCGCTCCATATACTAATTTTTGGCTTTTTGAAGTTAAAATGGACTAATTATGGCAATTGTAGATGGGCTGACAGTTTCTGGATTCGGAGCCCTTGGAGCGTGACACCTTTGGGCCGATTAAGCCTCCGAATTCAGAGCCTAATTGGTGGATTGATCGTGCGTGAAATGAATGACATTTAACCAAGAATGCTCATGACAAGCCGGCATATAACCGTTCAAAATTAAATGCCTACTTAACTTGGGCCGGACAATGTTTATACAATGAAAATGTATGCAAACGTGAGTGTGCCCAATGCAGGTTACAATGAAACGTTTAAAATAGGACGATTCATTCAATCAGGCAATAACTACACAATTACATAGTATTTTTATTCGACTTCGCCCTCATCCCACTCTTCTCGACTTCAAGCGCAGAAAAGGAAAAATGATTACGTTGGTAGAGTGGCAGCGCCGAACCAATTCCCGACGCTCGGAGAGCTTCCGTGGCTTGAGATGCCTTGATCCAACTATGCTTAAACCCACAATTTTCACATCAGCAAACTTCCTCAGCGAGTTTCTCTTTGGTCTTCTGAATTCCAACTAGTCGGCCGTCATGGAAGTCTTTTTCATAGGCCATGCCTCTCGTAGTCTCAATCATGAACATGCTAGCCGTATTACGATCAGCGATCACATCACTAATCAGCCTTTGAGTGACCTTTTCTTCGACAACTGGGTTGGGTTGGCCGGTTGATTGGGCCCCGACAAGCTTGATTTTCTTTAGCTCACGCTCGGCCTACTCGGCGCGAGCTTCCAACTTCCAAATTCATTCATCCCTCTGTTCTATGTCGCGGCGAGCGGCGCGGAGACGCATGCCAATCTCATAAGCCGTGTACAATCCCCTCACAGCCCCATGAACGCCTTCACAAAACACTTCAAAGTCCAGCCGACCTTCATCGACTACTGAACTTCGGGTGGAAAAATTTGTCGAGTAAACTCGACTACCACATTTGGATCTCGAATGATCAAATCCACCTCCGTCATTGGTCTATTACCCACGAAGACCGCGAAACTCAATGGACGAGGAATCGCATCAGATTCCCTTCCAGGACGGGACTAAGGAGACTTACGCTGTGGCTGATCGTCCCTCCTAGGCAATCTACTTCGACAACGACGAGATGGATGTCTATCCCGATCCCTCGAATTCCTACCGCCCATTCGTAAGGGTTCACCGTTTCGATTCATGGCACCTCCCAGCTCAGCTAGCGTCTTCCTTTCACCTCTGCTGTTGAAGAAAAGCTTATTTGACATTCACACTTGTTTAATTTTCCTCAAAGAGTGGGACTGAGATGCTCACTGAGCGCATAAATAGGACCCTCATTCACGAAGTACATGCCTATTTATTCCCTACAAGGGCAGCATCCCCAAGGCTGTCTCATTAATATTGAAGCCCCAAGGGCAGATTAATCAATCTATACGACTCGAGTGCCCCAGCTGTTGCACGCATCGGTTATTCTGTACAAGATTCATTACATGATAATCGCCGTTCTACGTTCATGAACCAGCTGGGGCAAGGGCAGATTAATCAATCTATGCGGCTTGAGTGCCCCAGCCATTCCATGAATCGATTTTTCTGAACACTAGTCATGAATTTATTCTATTTATGATTAAGTCAGATCCCGGTGTTCTACGTTCATGAATGAGCTGGGGCAAGGGCAGATTAATCTATCTATACGGCTCGAGTGCCCCAGCCGTTCCACGCATCGGTTATTCCGTACAAGATTCATTACGTGATAATCGTCGTTCTACGTTCATGAACCAGCTGGGGCAAGGGCAGATTAATCTATCTATACGGCTCAAGTGCCCCAGCCATTCCATGCATTGGTTATTCCGTACAAGTTTCATTACGTGATAATCACTGTTCCACATTCATGAACCAGCTGGGGCAAGGGCAGATTAATCAATCTATACGGCTTGAGTGCCCCAGCCGTTCCATGAATCAATTTGTCTGAACACTAGTCATGAATTTATTCTATTTATGATTAATTCAGATCCCGGCGTTCTACGTTCATGAACCAGCTGGGGCAAGGGCAGATTAATCAATCTATACAACTCGAGTGCCCCAGCCGTTCCACGAATCGATTTGTTTGAACAGTAGTCATGAATTTATTCTATTTATGATTAAGTCAGATCCCAGCGTTCTACGTTCATGAACTAGCTGGGGCAAGGGCAGATTAATCTATCTATATGGCTTGAGTGCCCCAGCCGTTCCATGAATCGATTTGTCAGATCCCTAATTTCAATCGGCTGTTAAGTCTGCCATCTCACGCAAGCTTGACATTTGGTTCTAACTGCTGATTCTCCTAACTATACACTCATACGGCAAACAATACGAGAAATAATTTGAGAGCATATAAAATTTTCATTCATAAACTGGGCGTTGGCAGCGAACATTTTACATATGAAAACTAAAAAACGTACATTGAAATTGAAATTGAATATACTTAATAAAAGTAGAATATCTCCCAGATCAATCCTCGGGATCAGACTCAAGCGACTCAACGTCCACTTGCTCGTATGGAATTGGCACGGCTAATGTAACTCCAATGGCAGAAAGGGCTTTGAGCCACCCATGTTTGAATCCCCGATTCTCGAATTTGGGGACCTCATCTACATATTCCTTGAAGGTGGTGCTCATTCCAGCCTCAAGCGCCGTAGAAACTTCGGAATTGGCTTTTTCCTTGGCCGCCTTCAACTCCTTTAACTCGACCTTTGCCTTGGCAAGCGCCTCTTTGGCTAACTCGAGTGATTCCTCGCCCGCGTTCGCCCTATCCTCGGCTTTGGATCTAAGCTAGTCAGCAGTCTGAGCCCTCTCTTTTTCTGCTTCGACTCGAGCATTTTTCATTGCGGCTCTCATCACCTCGAATTCGGTCCTGTTCCTTTCACCTTCAGCTTCAAACTTTAAGCGGCCAATCCTTTCAATGGCATCATGCTGACGGTGGCCTAGTTCGGCTATCCTTCCAACCATCTTCAAAACAGGTTGGGATCATCACACCAAGGAATATCATATGCAAACCAAACCAAACAAGCAAAAAAGTGAATCGTACACATACCAGAAGGGCCAACTGGGCAGCGAACGCTATAGCCGCCAAATCTGGCTCCTCTTGAAAGGTGGCCTTGTCAGCCAGTAGTAAAATTGAGGCGGCCAAGCTCAACGCTACGGCTGGATCCTTCATGGCGGATGCGTCAGCGGAGATTGGCGTGTTTTTGATCTTTGGTTGAACAACAAAAGGAAACACGATGTTAGACTCCTCTAAACGAGGTCGTTTGCCAGCAGGGCTATCCTCCGAGCCAACGTCTCCCTCGGCGTTACGTTTTTCGCCCCGCTCTTTTGGAACTAGTCGTTCTTCCGTAATCTGTTGTTCGGCCTCCTTCTCCGTCTCATCCACAATAGCTTGAGCTGTTTCCCCTTTAGTAATGGATTGTAAAGGCTCAACTGGGGCAGGCTCAGAATGAGCGGCCTCCAGGGAGTTCGCTGCCGAGGCCGAAGAGGTCGACGAAGCCTAGAGGTCAGCGTTTGTGGCTGCCGGTCGTAACCAGCCTGACTCACCGTCCACTTCAGGTCAAGTAGAGTTTTCCTTCGGAGATATTTTTCAAACTTGGGGGATCTACTCGGGGATTTTTCTGAAGGCATGGCTGGGAAAAATCTCACGCAGATGGCGAGAAAGAGAAATGTCGAGCGAATGGCCGCCCGAAAAAAGGCGGAGGAAACAAGGAGAAGGCGGATAGGAGTTGCAGAAAACGCTAGAGAAGAAATATCGATTGGCAGTCTGGAAGGTTCGAAATATTCGAAAAAGCATGTATTCGACGAAACTTAAGCTTTAAATCATAATAAATGCGAGAGAAGCACGAATGAGACAGGAAAGCGTTATAATGACCAAAAAGCGTATACGCATCCCGACACGTATCGGGAAGAGGATTAACCGCCAAATTTTAGTCTCCCCAGATTAGAAGCCAACCACGCCGACTAGATGATGCTAGTGGGGTGTTTGGGGGGCAATTGTGGGAGCCGAATATTAAAAAGAATCAGAAGCATATTCCAGTCAGATACTATTCGGCTCTATCCGGCACGTTCAGGATGCCGAATAAAATGGATAGATAGGCCAAATAGTTATTAAACTATGGAGCCGAGGGAATAGAAGGATAATGAGTGAAAAGTGGGCCTTGCCCCGAGGCACAGGGAACGAGTATAAATAGAGGAATAGCAAACTGAGAAAGGTATGTAAAAATTATCGTGCTTAACTTAGAATACAAGCAATCTTGAGTGTGAGACTGACTTGCCCGTCGGAGTGCTAATTTCGGCACCCCCGACCTGAGTGTTCATTCTTTTTTAGGTGACTAGAAGAGGATCAAAAGCGTCCCCCCCAAAACCAGTATCTCTACATGAACTACTTCAAACTTCATGATCTCCTTTCTGACTAACTCTTAGGGTGAGCAGCGGATAGACCGATCCGCCAAAACCGACCGAACTGAACCGAGCCGCCGCATTTTGGACGGATGCGTGATGATGAGTGGACGGTTGCGGATTGATTTTCTCTAATCCGCCAATCTGGCGGACGGATGGCAGATTTTCCTTTGGCCGCAACCAAACCGCCAAACCGCGAACACCCTTAGTAATTTATAAGACTTTGTATTTTCAGTTTGTTTAAATATTCTGTTTGTGTTTTCAATTAAAAAAGAGTTTAAATATTCTGTTGAAAAAAAAGTTTTCAACTTGAATATCTTTTTTGAATTGAAAAAAATAAACGTATTATTTTTTTCATGGTTTTGGTAGTTTGAATTATTTTTGTATTTTAAGAATCACAGATTATAATACTTTATATTGATCAGGCATGTTGTGATTGTAGTATGTGGATGAGACATGCAGTGATTGTGATATTCTAAAGTTTCAAACTTTCTTGCTTTGGATGAGACATGTAGTGATTGTAATATTTTTTTAAGTCATTAACTGTAATACTTTCTTCTTCTTTTTTTTGTGAGGAAGTGCACAAGTTGAATTATGTTGAAAATTTATAAAATTTTAAACCGCCAAACCGATTCGCATCCATCCGCCAAACCGCCAATCCGCTCAATTCACATCCGCCAAATTGGTGGACGGATGCGGATTGATTATCTCCAATCCGCCAATCTAGCGGACGGATGGCGAATTGGAGGTTATGTGGCCGCAACCGACCCGCGCCCACCCCTGCTTGGTACTTAGCCATCCTCTTATCTTTTGCCTCGTAGTCGCCTAAAATCTGGTTTACTACCAGCTGGGAGTCACTGTAAACCATCAGCTCGGTGGCTTTCATGTAAAGTGCTAACTTTAAACCTGCTAACAGTGCTTCATACTCCGCCTCATTGTTGGATGCTGGGAACCCAAGGTTAACTGCTTGTTCAATTGTTAGGCCCTCTGGTGAGATAAGGACTATGCCAAGTCCTGCACCGTGGCTGTTGGATGCTCCATCCACAAAGAGTTTCCACATTTCTCTGACGAATAGTTTCCAGCAAATAGAGGGATCGGATGATGTCTTGGGATCATGGGTGCTGCTGATATTTTCTTCCAAGTTGAGGTCTGTTATTGGGATTTGATCTTCACTGTCTGACTGCCTCATGTCTTTACTTTTTGATGAGTCTGCACTGGGAATAGCATGGTTTGCTCCTTCTTTCTTGTCCTCAATCATGTATGGCTTGCAATGTGGCTAGGCATCCTGCATTGGGGGCTGCACAGTTCCCGTGGCACTTTTCCTCCTTACTTCAGTTGCGTCAGTCAAGTCGACCGGGCAGATGTGATGACTTCCTGGTGTGAACTTAGCCACAAAGTCTGCTAAAGCTTGGGCTTTTATTGCTATTCTAGATTGAAACTTGATATCAAACTGACCCAACTCCACTGCCCATTTCAAGATTCATCCAGAAAAATCCGCCCTCTCAAACAAGGCCTTTAATGGAAAAGTCGTTAGGACGATCACGGTGTGGGCATGAAAATAGTGTGATAACTTTCTTGAGGCCATCATCAAAGCTAATGCCAGCTTTTCCAATGGCAAGTACCTTATTTCAGCGCCCAGCAAGGTTTTGCTAACATAAAAGATAGACAGGTGTTGGATTCCTTCCGCTCTGACCAACACTGCGCTGACTGCATACTGTGAAACTGCTAAGTACAAAAAGAGTTCTTCTCCTGGCACCAGGGTTACTAACAGCGGTGGAGAGGTCATGTAGTCTTTTAAGCTTTCTGGGGCACGATCGCATTCCTCATCCCACTCAAATTTGGCCTTCAATGCTTGGAAGAATGATCGACATATGTCTGACGACCGACTTATGAACCGGTTGAGCGCAGCTGCTAGGCCAGTGAAATACTGTACCTCTTTGACTGTGTTGGGCCTCTCAAGATTTTGGATTTCTTTGATCTGAGAGAAATCAGCTTCTATACCCCCAATTGGTCACTAGAAAGCCTAGGAATTTGCTTGATCATACGCCGAATGCGCACTTAGATGCGTTTAAACGTAACTTGTAGGACTTCAGAATCTGAAACATTTCATCTAGGTCCCTAAGATGGTCCTTCTTATCTTTTCTCTTGACCACCATGTCATCTATGTAAGCCTCCATTGTTCTGCCTAACAATGATTCAAACATTTTGGTGACCATCCGTTGGAATGTAGCCCCTGCGTTCTTTAGGCCAAAAGGCATGACCTTATAGCAGTACAATCCTTCGGGCGTTGTAAATGACGTGACCTCCTGGTCTGGTTCATACATAGCGATCTGATGGTACCCTCGATACGCATCAAGGAAGCTAAGTCGATTATGCCCTGCTGTCAGGTCCACCAGTTGGTCTATCCGTGGTAAGGGAAAACTATCTTTTGGACATGCTTTGTTGACTATTTTGTAGTCCACACAAATGTGCCACTTGCCATTCTTCTTTGGCACTACTACAGTGTTGGAGATCCACCTAGGGTAGTGTACTGCTCTGATGGCTCCTGCCTCCAGTAGGTTTTCTACTTCTTCTGCTACTATCTCTGCGTGGTGGAGTGCCGATCGACAAGTTTGCTGAATAATTTGCCTGGCAGTTGGGTGGACATTAAGTTGATTGCAGATGAAATTTGGGTCAATGCCAGGCATGTCGTATGATGTCCAGGCAAACACTTTGATGTTAGAGGTTAAGAATTCCATGACCTCTATTCTCTCAGTGCTGGACAAAGACGAGCCGAGCAAAAAAAACTTTTCTAGGTTCTTTTCATTTATCCTTACCTCAACCAAGTCTTCCACTGCCTTCTGTTCTGCTGTTTTGCCGACATCTGCGAACAGTTCGTTGATTTCTGGCTCTTCTACCATCTGAACAAACCCTTTTGCAGCACGGTTGCCGTTTACTGTGACAAAACACTACTTCAACATGATTTGGTCTCCTAAGACTTCTTCAATCATGTCGGTTTCGTTAGGGAATCGTCATGCCTGATGGTAGGTTGACGCCACTAAGCGCATGGCATGCAACCATGCCCTTCCCAAGATTATATTATAAGTGGAAGGGACCTTTAATACCCAAAATTCCACCTGTTTTGTCATGGTTCCTGCTTTGACTGGGAGGATTATCTTGCCCACTGGCCACTCTGGTATTGAGTTGAAACCGACAAGGGGAGATGTCGCAGGTGCCAAGTCTTTGTCCTCCAATTTTAGTTATTTGAAGGTCTCGTAGTACATTATCTCGCATGAGCTTCCTTGGTCAATCAGAATCTGTTTAATGTCAAAATTCTTGACGCGCAAAGTGACCACCAATGTGTCATTGTGAGGGTAATGTAGCCTTGCTAGATCCTTGTCTGAGAAGGATATGACGTTCGTAGCCTTTGTTCTGCCCTTTTTGACGATAGGTTGTGCACTTAATACCTCTCTCAAGTGCTCAGCCTTTTTGATCATCCCCCTGAGCTCACATACCCGCTCAGGTTCGACGATCCCATGTATAACGTTGATTATGCCTTGGGGTGGACCGTCGACTGGCATCCCATTCATTCTGTTGAGGTCTTGGGGGGCTGGCTGTGTTCTCCCTTCTATATACTGTTCCAGGTGCCCAGCAGCCACTAGCTCCTCCAGATGTTGCCTCAATAGTGTGCAATTTTCAGTACGGTGCTCCTTCTCATCATGGAAGATGCAATGGGACCTCTCATCATAGCCTCTTTGTGCTTCTTCTAACTTGGCTAGTTGCTGAACGAAGGGTTCATCACGTATCTCGCTAAGAATCCAGTAGATAGGTTTATTGAATACTGTGGTAATGGCAGTGCGAACTCTTAACTTTTTTTTTACTGGGTCTTCTCTGTAGGCTCGCCTGCCTCACCCATTCTTGCTTGGTTGTTCTACCGTGTTGATTTTCGCTGTAGTCTTTTTATCTGGCATCACTGTTGTGCCAGATTTTGCTTTAGCACGAGCGCTATCTTTCTCTACTCGGATATGATGATGCACTCTCTCCATTAGGGCCTCCATCGTGAGGGGTGGCATCATTGTCATTGAGTCCCTCAATTTGTTACCAACTGGTAAACCCCGTTTGTATTGTGAGATGGAGAGATTTGTAGGGCAATCTCCAATCTGGTTGAAAGTCTCCCAATATCGACTGTTGTAAGACCTCAATGTCTCCTTTTTGCCCATGTCAATGAAGAGTAGCTGGTCAATCTCTACTGGTGTCTTGGTATTCATTCTGAATCTAGTCACGAAAGCTTCTGCCAACTGTGCCCATGAGGCTATGCTGCCTTCTGGCAGCCTTTCAAACCAGGTTAGACCTAGGTCACCAAGGCTGGATGGAAACAAGATACACATTAGGGCCTCGTTTCACCAGTATACTGCCATAACCTGGCGAAAGTGGCTTTAGTGCATGTAAGGGTCTGACTTCCCCTCATAAGTGGTGAATTTGGGCTGGTGGAAGCCTGAGGGTAATGGTGCGTTCTCAATTGCCAGAACGAACGGCGAACTCTATAGCCTTGCTAATACTTTATCTGCTAGTTCATAAGTAAGGCGTGGTATTGGTATTCCTACCTCGACACTCTTGTGCGTCCAAGGGGCCAATCGATGTAGGGCTGAAACTCTGTGAGGGTCACGAGTCCTGGTGTCCTCCTTCCATCGAGCCCTCTCCTCGAGCACTGTTCGCAGGTCTGTTGACCTAGGCAACTCCGTGTGCCTAAATATCGTTTGGTGCGTGTGCGATGGTCGATAGCTGCTCCCCTCTGTATACGACCTTTCAGTCCTCGTTCTCTCAGACCTGGAGTAATGAGTCCTGGAAGTCCTTGATTGAGTGTCGCATATTCTAAGGCTCCTACTTTGTGCTTGCGATGACGTGACATGTTTGTCACGATCTTCTGAGTGGTAAGAGGGCGTGTTGCCTTTGTGCATCTCTTCTGTCGCCACCCCTTTTTCCTTTATCTGGCGCTTCATTGTCTCCATGTCTGCCGCCATCCTCCTTATTAACTCGTCTTGCTCCCTCACGCGATCCTCCAGAACTTGAGGATC
This sequence comes from Camellia sinensis, assembly GCF_055761805.1. Classification (NCBI taxonomy): domain Eukaryota; kingdom Viridiplantae; phylum Streptophyta; class Magnoliopsida; order Ericales; family Theaceae; genus Camellia; species Camellia sinensis. The sequence continues at coordinate 104,685,795 of NC_138972.1, forward strand.
CAACCTTCGCCTCTGTCTTTCAGGACTTTGAGAGCGGTGGGGACTGGTGCCCCGTCTCTCCCATGTGTCCCTCCGGGAGTTCTGTCGCTGGGGTTCTAATTCTGCCATGGATGGGATAAAAGGTAAACCTTCGCGCCTCCCACCCCCTCTAGGGTTTTCCCATCAATAGCAGATTGCGGCAAGTCTTTATTGTGCGCCATTGGTTTCAACTAAAGAAGAAAACTCGATCAAAAGGTTTTGTTCTTTATGCAATTCCCACAGACGGCGCCAATTGTACAAGCATGAAATAATCTTCTCATATAATCCTGTTGATCAAGTTTGTACTCCTCCAAACGTCGTCACTTTACTACCTGAAAACACAAACGTGAGCTAGCCGGTGAGTGTGTGCCGGAAACCTCTCCGATGCTTAAGTCAGCAAATAGACAATAGACACAAAAGCTCTATGTATTCTAGAGTAAAAATTGTGATACCTATCCATAGATCCTGTCATAAGCTTTTATAAATTTCACCTGGCACAATCCTAGTAGGACTCCAATTCTCCTTAGTAGAATTCTCCTAGGAATTATAAATCCCTGGCACAATCCTAGTAGGACTCTAACTCTCCTTAACTGAGTCCTCCTAAGAATTACTTTCCCAAGGATAATGCATATCATGATAACACCCTACACACTGTCTATCAAAATGAGATAACAGCACTCTTACTTCGGTTGGCACAAAGCATAGCCATGCTCACACAGCTCAGTGCTGAACAAGCTAATCTCAGTTAACTAGGTCTCTAGAGTTGCTCTGTCAAGCTATCTTTAGCTCGATTTAACTCAAGCAAGTCCCTTAGCCGCGACCGCTAGACCGGACTCTGATAGCCAAGCCCTGACCGACCTACCATGACGAAAGCTTCTGAAATAATTAATTTAGTCCATGGCTCGGCCCCTAAATACACCTATCTCGGCCCAATTCCACGGGCTTACTTATCTCGGCCCAATTTGCGCACAAATTACCCTCTCAAAACTCATTATTTGTATATGTTGTTATAGGCGTGTATTATATATTTATTTGTTCTCTACAATAAAGGAAGCTTAAGAGAATGATTAGTTTATGTATTTTGATACTCCTTATAATGGAAGAATAAAAGAGCCAAGTGATTTCTACCTCTTTAATTCTTGTCATGTTGTTGTTATTGCTATTGTAGTTCTTTTGTGTACGGGCATTTTGCAAAAGCACACTACTAATTAAAATAAACCAAGGCAAGAACAAACAACATATATTATTTTTACAGAGAAAGTTATACAAACTAATCAATTTTATAAATTTTTCTTACTAATTAATGTGGCAAACAATGATGAAACTTTAAAATTCGAAATAGGATGTTGCACTGTAATAATATAATATGTGCCACGTCAATAAGTAAGAATTTATTAAATTTGTTAGTTGTATTGCATTAATCCATCCTTAATTTCTTGTTAGATGGCTTGTCCCTTATATACTATTGTGAATTACCAAAAAAAGAAAAACAAGGGTAAATTATGTGTCAATCATCTATAATAGATTTAAATACTTACAAGTCATATACACTCTTTTAATGTTCCAATAAGTCTTAGAATGTTAATTTTGCTTCAAAATTTTTAGAGATATTAATAGGTGAAAAAAGAAATGGACTTTATAAATAAGTAAGCTTGGCCATTAAGATCGGTACGTGAGTCTCTCAAATAACAATGCTTATATGCATACATGCATTTTCATTTTCAAAAGAAACGTCTCACCAACCAAAACCTTGATGTAAAAAAGGAGATTGCCCAAGTTAATGGATCAGGATTTTTTTTTTTTTTCAATTCATAAGAGATAAATTATTATATACATAATGAGAATTGCATCAAATTATGTATTCAAATATAAAAATGATCAACAAATAATTACAAATATATAAATGATACCAGTAAACTTCGAAAAATATAAGGTACAAGAATTCACATGGAGAGTAATTTTACACCAGAGAAGTCACATGGCGTCGGCGATTCCTCCAACAAACTCACCAGAGAAGTTGCCGCCTTTGGCCTCCTAGAACCACTGCTTCACCCAGTCCGACACCATCGTTGACAACGGCGTTGTGCGGTGGTTCTCCCTATCACCATTGTTGCTTCTGCTACCATTCTTCTTCTTCTTCTTCCAACCTCAATTTGTTGCCAATTCTAGTGAGTTTAGTGCTTTTGGGACCCAACTATTGTTGTAGATTTAGCTGTTGTTGCTCTGATTTGTATATATATATATATTTATTTTTGTTGTTGGTGGGTTTGGAAGATAAATTGATGAATATTTGATTTCATGATCCAAATTTTGAGGATATAGGGTTTTTAGTGGAGGGAGATGAATTTTCCGATCAAGTTCTAAAAGAGAGAGAGGTTTGGTGCGAGAAGAAAGAGGAGAGAGAATGAGAGAGTGAGTGTTATATATGGATGTGGGTGAGGGACCTTGGGCTACAAAAAAAATTATTGTGGACCACTTCCATTACTAAAAGTTGAAGAGGGATGTTAGACCAATTTTTCCTTATTTTTATGTCGGTAGTATTTTTGTATATTTATGCAGAATTATCTAGTGAATATTGTGGGAAGCACCACCACTCTTTAGTTTGAGTTTTCAAATAGAATTTTGAATTTTTAAGTTTATAGATATATGTGTGTGTGTGTGTCTTTAATGAATTTTTTTAATATTTTAATTAAATTTTTAAAATATTATTTTTGATGTACCTAGCCTAAATGCACTTACAAAATAATTATTTTTTATTTTTTTAAAAAAGTTTAGTAAATACAAAAAATATATATATAAAAATTCAGTACATTTTCATTTTTTTTTTTTTGTATTTTTGAATTTTGTTTCCTAATTTCTTTACAAAAAATTATTTTTTAGATGCATCTAAGTTAGTGCATTTAAAAATAAAAATTTAACTAAAATATTAAATAAATAGGTATGAAAAAAATTTCAAAAACTACATTTAAAAACTTAAAAGCTAAATAGACTGGTACCTCACACTTGAACCCACACACATCTAATCCAAAATTTGGACAGGAAACAAATTTGGGCAAAATAAATCGGGTCGGGTTAACTTTCCCAACATGACATGATTTGTTAACTTTCAGAAAGTTATTACACATTCATGAAAAATATTGACTTTAACTATTAATATTTGTAAAATTTACTATTTATTTGTAGTAATTATTTTTTTAAATTTCACACTGAATTAAAATTTTCCCTCATTTATTGGATTACATCATCTGCTTGGAAAATGAGTGTCTAATTGAAGTAGCGGTGGTCTTTGAAATGGAATGGAAGAAATAATCATTCTATCAAATTGTTCATTCTCTTGTTTGGATAAATAAAAATTACATTATAAATAATGTCGTTATTCACTACTGTAAATGAATTATCATTTCTTAGGAGAGTATAACGATTAATCATTCTAATTTATTTTATCTCATACCAATCAATCAACCAAATGAAAAATAAGAGACATGAGACTTGGGAGTCGAATCCACGGAGATTGAATTCCTTTATCTTTTGCGTAAAAATATAACACGCGTAAAACAAAGACTCTGCGACCTGATCTACTGGCTCAACCCATTACCTTTCCGTTACGGCGATCAAAGCATAGTGATGCAAGTTAGAAGCCCATGAAACTTCGTTAAAATTACGCAATTTTGCAGTCAAAAGAATTTAAGGCAATTATAAGGGGGCAAAAAATTGATATTAATTAATTTTTCGATAGAGATAATGACATAATTAATAAAATTATTTGATGAGAGGAATAAATTATCACTTTAATTTTCTTATGGAGAGAGTGTGTGCATTGTAGTATTTCCTCTTACTGTCACTTTTACTAAATTTAGAAAGGGGTACCTAAAATGTTAGTGTTAGTTATTCACCCAAAAAAAATGTTAGTGTTAGTAGCCTTGTTGTTTATATTTTATTTTTTTTTTGGTGGGATAATTTGAAGATCTCAATTTCATTGTGAAGTTATCGATTGTCATACCATAAGATCATTTTTATATATTCAGTATACATGTTTTTATAAAAATAGACAATCTATTTGTTATAATATGTATGTGATTTGATCATGTAATTACTTATGTCTGATTAACTCTTTTTTTTTTTTACATGCATGCATGTTCTTCTCAACTTGTAAGACAAGATAAATGGTTCAAATCATTGTTGAGATCGGTACAAATTTATCTCACAAAGCGCCAACTTCACCTGTAAAGTTGAGATTTTTAACTTTAACAAATCCAAACTACGTACTATTAACGAGGTGCTCCCAATCAATTATGTAGTCAAAATTTTTAGGAGAAATTTCATGTCATTGTACAAATGAAAAAGTAATTACAAATAAATGGTAAAGTTTATAACTATTAATAATTAAAATCATAATTTTTTTTATAATATATAATAATTTCTCAAATTTCCACTAAATAATAATTCCTCCAGGTTTTTATGAATGACACATGTTGACTCGAAAGATGACACACTTTGTGTATATACCACATGATTCTTCAAAACTAACTTTTTTTTACATATAGATATCCCCCTTATACATGGTAAAATAAATAAATAAAGGTAAAATCTATTTGTAATATATACCAACCCTTTTGATCTAATTTAGGTAAGGAGAGATGTCAAGTGAAATTGATTTCATTTATTTTACTTTCACGTGCACATTTTTGCATGCAAATGCCCCATGTTCATGGAATTTCATGCTAATAAAGGTTGATAAAAAGAAAGCTTTCACATGAAAATTAAGACAAAGCTACTTTATTTATGACCCATTCAATTTCTAATCCAACCCCCCTACTAGTCAATAGTCAAAATCTCTTCCATCAAATGAAGAACAAGAAAAATTCAAGTCATCGTACCACTTTGCATATAAATAGCCCACCACCCTGCATGTATGCTGCATAGTTCTCTCTTTGCTTGCCTGAAACAACAAGATGATGACACCTCTAAACATTGTCTTATTAGCCATTTTTGGATTGGTTTTTCTTCTAAGTTTCATCAAGTCACATGAGGCTTGTAAAGTCTTAGATGAAGAAGAAGAAAAAGTGTGGAAAGAAAATCTTTTGTTACAATCTCTGAGGGGTCCTGTCCCTTCTTTCGGACCAAATCCCCCTACCTACATCCCGGCAAGTAGCACAAAAGAGCACAAAAGCCAATGCCATTAGCCAAAAAAACTCTGTAGGCCATGCTATGCCTCCTCCTGAAGAAGAAGAGCGGATGAAAAATAAAAATCTTTTGTTACAATCTCTGAGGGGCCCGGTTCCCCCTTGAGGACCAAATCCCTGCACCTACATCCCCACGAGTAACAGCAAAGTTAATACCATTAGCCAGAAAAGCTTTGCAGGTCATGCCATTCCTCCTCCTGCATACCCACGACTCAGGGTTCCGTTTGGTGTGGCCAAAAGTTAATTCCAACCCACCAATACCATTAACAATATCAAAACACATTTATCTTAAAAGTTGCAAAAACCGAGTGTGACTAGTGACTAAAACTAATAAGCCACACCCAAAAAAATAAATAAATAAATAAATAAAAATGACTTGAATAAGACTTGGTGCAAACCAAATTTTAATATTTTCTCGGTTCTTTGTTTGTTGTTGGTTGTATTATATATGTACTGCTAGTGCTATGGAATACGGACATAGCAAGAGAATGCTCTTGGTTTGTATTTTGACAGTGATTGATGATAGAAGAATAATAAAAAGAGTTAATTGATTTCTAAGGTTTTCTTCTTCTTTTTTTCCCTTCCTCATATGGGATTGTTGTTGTGGCTGAAGCTCTTTTGTGTAGAGTGTTTTTTTTTTTTTTTTTTTTTCTTGCAAAATCCGTTGCTTACTAGTGTTATCAGTATTTTATGATATATTATCATCAATATGTAACTTATATTAAATGTATCTTACGATACATATATAATACATGATGTAATATACGATAGATGATATATGGTGTGATACATATATTACACGAATACTTAAATTTCTTTTTGACAATTTAAAAAATAATAATAATAATTGAACATATATTTTTATGTAAATTGATATTGTCAAAAAATGTCATTAACTTAAAAAAAATAATAGTATTTTCAAAATGAGAAGGGCATTTTAATTTTATTCTTATTTATCTTTTTGACAAATATCTACTCATATAGTATTATGTTGTGTTATTGATTTATGTCTACTTACACAGTTAGAGTATAAATTTTCTGTTTTGAACAAATTATTTTACAACTTGGAAGTTGTAAATAAAATATTAAAATTTAAATTGTGAGTGAATACAATATGTAAAACATAAAAATACACAATTTACTAAGAATGATATTTGAGGGTAAACTTGATTCTTGAATTAAATACTAAAAATATTATATTTTTTGTAATACATATTTTAATTCTTCTGTATTTTATATACATTACGTATTGATGTTAGCATATCCTTAATGTAAGGAAATTTACTACAATTTTAACAATTACATAGTTAAGAATTCCATTAGTCATCTATGTTTTTAACGCAATTATGATATATGATATGGTTTGAAAATGTTAATGTATTAAGATTATGAAACCCTTCTAAGGATGAGATTAGCATTTGGATGGGAATTTTGGGTTTAAACAAATGAAATTTGAGGTGGAAATATTTTATTACTCTTACTTTACAAAAATAGCAATCACATATTATACAATAAGAGTTTTTATGTAATTTCATATACTTAATCTCAACTAATTAATATTACCACACCAATGCATAAATAAATACAATTTTATTTTCAATCTAATATCATCACACTAGTAATTCCATCACTCAATTTAGTTGTACTCATAATTCCACAAAACTTAATAACACAAATAAACATTGGTTATACGCCAAGTATATATTACAATCATCTATTCTCAAAATTTATATTTATTTATCTCCAATACAATCATAGCCACATATTGTTATAAGAATCTTAAAGCATGAGGATATTGATGTACAATGGTGTGATTGAGAGCATTGACTAGCCTATGAATGGTTCAGGGGGTCACGTGCCTGCCTCCCCCTCTATTTTGGATTCTTTTATACATATGTTATAAGGAAAATAATTTATAATTAAAAAATTTTATTTAGAAATAACAATTAGAATGATTTGTTAATGACATTCTTAAAATTATGAAAAACAATGGTGATTGTTATCATTGAAATGAATGGACCACAACAAGCCACTTATTATGTATGAAAATGTTGTGAAAAAAATTATTGAAGAGGTGATACGATGTCAGTATTATTGACATGTAAACATAGTTAATCTCACTATGCAGATGTGAAAGTTTTTGGATTGTTGATTTTACTATTGGTTAATGATGTCACGTGTTGATGGTATGTGGTATTACAATCATACTAAAATTTTCTCATTTTTTGTACAAAAATTGAGAAAAGTATATTTCTATTGTATAATATTCCATAAGACTTATATATAAGACATTATCCATAATATACTATTTATAAGAAACATCATCTTTTTTATTCCAATCTTGCTCGAGGTTAATTTTAAGAATATATTAATTTTTTTTGTATTAAATATTTAAGATTTTATGCTTAACATTTAGGGGAATTGAACAGTAAATTCTATTTTGTAGACTTATAATCCATAAAGTCCTAAATGTTTTTTTGGTGATTGAGTGGTCTCTTAAATTATTTGTTGACTGTTTTGCCATTGTTAGTACAATTGGGGGACAGGTAGCGTGGTTATGTATGGGGAAGGTGGTAGGGTGTTTGTGTGTCACGTTGACACGCACAGTGTGGGACCTGAATTCCTTACTAATTGTTTTTTGACGTGTGACGTGAAGACATGCAGTAATTCAATCAAATTGGATCTGTCACGTTTGAGTGTCACGTGTCACATGTCACATTTAGAAAAGTACACTAAGAGGTTTTTATTTTTTTAGAGTGTCACAACATATCCACCACATTGTTACATTTGAAAAAAATATACTAAGGAGTTTTTATTTTATTTTATTTTTTTTGGAGTGTTACATCATACCTACTGCGTTGTCACATTTGAAAAAAGTACACTAATAATGAGTAAAAATTTTAGAGTTTCACATCATACCTGCTATATTATCACATTTGAAAAAAGTACACTAAGAAATTTTTAATTTTTTTAGAGTGTCTCATTATTGGAGTGTCACATTAATATCTGTCATATTGGAGTATCATACCATACCTGTCACACATTTCAAAAAAAAAAACAAACTTCCTCAATTAACGAGTGAAGATATATTTGTCTAACCAATACACATCCACGTTTGAAAAAAGACTTACTGGTTACACACTATACCTAATAAAGACTCCTCAATCAACCATTTAAAACGTGAGACCAAATGGTACAGAAATTCTCAAAATAGGACTTTCCAATAAATTTTCCTAACATTTATTCAAAATTTTATTATTATCTATTATAGATTATGGAGAAAAATTGAAATTATAATTATAAATGTCCCCCTCTCACCCAATTTTCTAGTTCCACCATTGATTGAGAGTATTTAGCTTTCAAAATCTATTTTTGGAATTTTTTAAAATTCTATTAAATAGTTGATGAAAATATATACCAAAAAAAAGAAGACATTTTTTTCCCCAAAAAAGAGAGAATTATATAAAAATAATTTTTTTATAATTTTTTTCAATAAATTAATTTTTAAAATTTTAAAAGACTTTTCAACAAAAATAAATTTTTGGAAATGAAACCAAGGAGAAAGAGAGATTTTGAGATAAAGAATCCCACTCCTAAGAAGATAGATTTTGTTGTCATATTTCTATTCCACTAATATCAAGCCCAAAACAAATAATAATAAAAATATATAAATTAAAATTAAAAATGTCTTTGACTTATTCCAGCATGGATTTGCTGAGATTTCTGGATTTGACTTGGGGATGTGGTTTGTCTATTGAACGAACGTAGAATGGTCTCAGAAACACGTTTTTACATACTACTACCGAACATAACACATTCCCTTGCCTTTAACGTACAAAAAATTGTAAATATACACTTTTAAAAATAGTGTATTATATGTATTTTTAATTATATCATTTTATTTTTTAATTATGACTTATAATTTTTTTAATTATATCTCATGTTATATTTAGTTACTATTTTTTTATTTTTCATTATAACTTAAAAAATATAAAATTATATCTTTTTTTTTTATTGTTATAAGATATATATATAGTACATATCTTTTTGAGGATGGTGTACATAACATCAATGTGAAACAAGTTAAGGGATGGAACAACAATCCATCAAATTTTAGATCAAATCTGTCATGGGAATATTTTGTATGTATTGACAATTTTTTATCACAAAATCTAATTGTAATGGAATGCTAGAATTATTTTAAATTTGTTAGAGCGCCTCTAACATTTTTTTTTAATTAAATTTAAATTTGATGAAAAAAGTCTAGTTTTGATACTCTAACGTTAACATCAAACCAATATCAAATTGAGGATTTCTTAAATTTTCATCAAATTGAGGATACTTGAAATTTTTCATCAAATTACTGTAAATAGCCGTTGGGACCATACACAGGATGACCAGCCGGTTATCCTCCCGAATAACCTCTTCCTTGTTTAGACTTCCAGTAAATTTACACTAATCGGTCAACCGGCCAAATATCCTCTTGATTGTCCAATAAATTTACATTAATCAGTTGACCGGCCCGACATTCTCCTGATCATCATCCCGATCGACTAGTGGTTTGATAAAAAATGCAAATTTTCCTTTGAAACACTTGATGATGAAATTTTTATTCAAATTTAATATTAAAAAAAAAAAAAAAAAAAAAAAAAAAAAAACAACAACAACAACAACAACAGAGAAGAAGAAGAAGAGAGTAAACGTTGGAGATGTTCTTAGTGTGGTTTGCTAAATTGTCACGCTAAATTAGCTTGTTGCACCGAGTTAAAGAGTGGAAATTAATTATTAAAAATTAAATGTTGAATTTTTTAAAGAGTTAATTATCTAAAAGTCCTATTTACAAATATTATGCTACCTTGGGTCCTATTTAAGATTTTTTGACCTAATAAGTCATATTCAGTGAAATTAAGAATATTATCAGTTTTTTCTAATTTTAAAATTATAAAACATTATCAATTTTGTATAGTAATGTTTCAGATAATTGTTTCACTAGCTGATGGAAAAAAAAAACAGAGTATGAAATTAAACATTTTTGACCTTCTACTTATTGATTTGATTCAACTATCTAATAAAACCAAGAACATTAACAGTTTTTTCTAGTTTTAAAATTGAGAACATTATCATTTTTTTTTCATTTAAAAATTTTTTTTTTTCCATTTCTGCACATCAATATTCCATCATCATGCTCCTTCACAGATAAAATTTTTAGTTTTGCACAAAAAAATAATTCATATTTTTCAATTTTTTCAAAAAAAAAAAAAAATTAATGCGCCTTGAAAGTCCAAAAATCTTAGTTAGGATTTAATGCAATATAAATTCGTAAATTAGAACTTGTATGTAAATGCTTTTTTTTAAAATTAAAAATTTATTTAATAAAAATTTAAATGTTAAATTAAAATAAGTTAACCAATTTGGCTAACCCAATTGGCTACTTATGTGTACTCAATTGAAATGTAAAGTGGTCAATTTTACCAAAGGCAAATATGGATTATTTACTTTCTATTAAAAGGTTTTTCTATTAATCAAGGTACACACATGTTGGTACAGACACTCAATTATATATAAAATAAATAAAAAATAATAATTATCAAATTACTGTAAATAGCCGTTGGGACCATACACAGGATGACTGCCCGGTTATCCTCCCGAATAACCTCTTCCTTGCTTAGACATCGAGTAAATTTACACTAATCGGTCAACCGGCCAGACTTCCTCCTGATTGTCAAGCAAATTTACATTAATCAGTTGACTGGCCCGACATTCTCCTGATCATCATCCCGATCGACTAGTGGTTTGATAAAAAATGCAAATTTTCCTTTGAAACACTTGATGATGAAATTTTTATTCAAATTTAATATTAAAAAAAAAACAAAAAAACAAAGAAAAAGAAGAGAGTAAACGTTGGAGATGCTCTTAGGGTGGTTTGCTAAATTGTCACGCTAAATTAGCTTGTTGCACCGAGTTAAAGAGTGGAAATTAATTATTAAAAATTAACTGTTGAACTTTTTAAAGAGTTAACTATCTGAAAGTCCTATTTACAAATATTATGCTACCTTGGGTCCTATTTAAGATTTTTTGAACTAATAAGTCCTATTTAGTAAAACTAAGAATATTATCAGTTTTTTCTAATTTTAAAATTATAAAATATTATCAATTTTGTATAGTAATGTTCCAGATAATTGTTTCACTAGCTGATGAAAAAAAAAACAGAGTATGAAATTAAACATTTTTGACCTTCTACTTATTGATTTGATTCAACTATCTAATAAAACCAAGAACATTAACAGTTTTTTCCAGTTTTAAAATTGAGAACATTATCATCTTTTTTCATTTTTAAATTTATTTTTTTCCATTTCTGCACATCAATATTCCATCATCATGCTCCTTTACAGATAAAATTTTTAGTTTTGCACAAAAAAATAATTCATATTTTTCAATTTTTTCAAAAAAAAAAAAAAAAAAAACATTAATGCGCCTTGAAAGTCCAAAAATCTTAGTTAGGATTTAATACAATATAAATTCATAAATTAGAACTTGTATGTAAATGTTTTTTTTTTTAAATTAAAATTTTATTTAATAAAAATTTAAATGTTAAATTAAAATAAGTTAACCAATTTGGCTAACCCAATTGGCTACTTATGTGTACTCAATTGAAATGTAAAGTGGTCAATTTTTACCAAAGGCAAATATGGATTATTTACTTTCTATTAAAAGGTTTTTCTATTAATCAAGGTACACACATGTTGGTACAGACACTAAATTATATATAAAATAAATAAAAAATAATAATCATCAAATTACTGTAAATAGCCGTTGGGACCATACACAGGATGACTGGCCGGTTATCCTCCCGAATAACCTCTTCCTTGCTTAGACTTCGAGTAAATTTACACTAATCGGTCAACCGGCCAGACATCCTTCTGATCGTCCAGTAAATTTACTTTAATCAGTTGACTAGCCCGACATTCTCCTGATCATCATCCCGATCGACTAGTGGTTTAATAAAAAATGCAAATTTTCCTTTGAAACACTTGATGATGAAATTTTTATTCAAATTTAATATTTAAAAAAAAAAAAAAAAAACAAAACAAAACAAAACAAAACAAAGAAGAAGAAGAGAGTAAACGATGGAGATGCTCTTAGGGTGGTTTGCTAAATTGTCATGCTAAATTAGCTTGTTGCACCGAGTTAAAGAGTGGAAATTAATTATTAAAAATTAAATGTTGAATTTTTTAAAGAGTTAATTATCTAAAAGTCCTATTTACAAATATTATGCTACCTTGGGTCCTATTTAAGATTTTTTTAACTAATAAGTCCTATTTAGTAAAATTAAGAATATTATCAGTTTTTTTCAATTTTAAAATTAAAAAACATTATCAATTTTGTATAGTAATGTTCCAGATAATTGTTTCACTAGCTGATGGGAAAAAAAAAAAAAAAAAAAGGTATGAAATTAAACATTTTTGACCTTCTACTTATTGATTTGATTCAACTATCTAATAAAACCGAGAACATTAACAGTTTTTTTCAGTTTTAAAATTGAGAGCATTATCATTTTTTTTCATTTTTAAAGTTTTTTTTTTCCATTTCTGCACATCAATATTCCATCATCATACTCCTTTACAAATAAATTTTTTAGTTTTGCACAAAAAAATAATTCATATTTTTCAATTTTTTCAAAAAAAAAAAAACATTAATGCGCCTTGAAAGTCCAAAAATCTTAATTAGGATTTAATGAAATATAAATTCGTAAATTAGAACTTGTATGTAAATGCTTTTTTTTAAAAGTAAAATTTTATTTAATAAAAATTTAAATGTTAAATTAAAATAAGTTAACCAATTTGGCTAACCCAATTGGCTACTTATGTGTACTCAACTGAAATATAAAGTGGTCAATTTTTACCAAAGGCAAATATCGATTATTTGCTTTCTATTAAAAGGTTTTTCTATTAATCAAGGTACACACATGGTGGTACAGACACTCAATTATATATAAAATAAATAAATAAAAATAATCTTTGTTTAATGATTTATTTCTTTCCTATAATGTTTTTTTTTTTTGGTTATGGTTGATGGTACCAGGCTTGTTGTTTATCTTGTGGGGCTTTCTTATGTGGTTGAATGTTTAATTTAACATAATTATTTTGATATTTGTAAAAAAAAAAATTATGAATTGAAAGAAAAAATTTAATTAATTGTTTGATATGTATAAGATGAAATTTGTATTTTATTATATATTTTTTTTAAAAAAAAAATTTATATTATAGTAATGAGGTGGTAATGATGATGTAGCTGGTGGCAGAAGATGGAACTAGTACGTTAGAATGGTAGGTTACATGTTTTTTATGGATTTTATTTGGACAACAATTTGCTTGCATTAAAACAAATAAATAAATAAATAAATATATATATGTCTAAGTGAACAGACTTGGAAATTAAATTAATTTTAGGGTTGGGTTTTGGATGACCCTATAAGCCTGATGTTCGGGCCGAGTCGAGCTTGGATAAATACAAAATTCCTATTAGGTAGCAAAAGCTTGACCCAAACTCAGCCCGGTCCAACAGATGCCCACCCAAGTTGTAGTCACAACTTTTTACTAAGAGAGTGTTTGAGATTATCTAAATAAGTATATTTTTAGACTTTTTACGAAAAAAACATGAAATATATGTTATATTTGAAATAATATGATAGAGAGGTAATTTGACCCAGATAAGATGATTGTCACTCAAATAGGACTCAAATAGGATAATATGCTAAAATAACATGTGCTATTTTAGCATATACCGAACACCCCCTAAGCTTATTTCAAGTGGAAAGCTGCCTTTTAAATCTTAGCCAAACTTTTGATAAGCCAGGTAGAAATTTCACCTCAAGAATTATAGCAGTTAAAATTTTGGTGCTTAACAGATTCAACCCCTCTCATGCTATATATGTGTTGCCACCAAACCTTGATTTCTTGTACAAACAAAGCAATTTCCAATTATCTTATTATCTTATCAAACGAGGCCTGTCTGTTGATGTATTAATATTGCCCTTCTGTTAATGTAACAAGACTGAGCTCCAAGTTACTACAATCCATTTTGGAAGGGTCCATGTTTTGCTAGTCAATTCAAAACTATAGACTCAAAAAATAAGCAAAAAGAAATCTAGATCATGGAAGAAGATATCGAGGCTAAAATCATGATTTTTTTTTATTTTTATTTTTATTTTTTTTTTTGGAGGGGGGCCGGGGGGCGGGGTGGAGTCTTAAAATATTGAATTTACTATAATGGTCCGAATTTCTAAATTTCATAGCTCCCTCTACTTAAGCAATAAAGTTAAAGGTTATATGTCACCATTAAATTCTTTATTGCCTTTATGCACAACAAAGCTCCACAAAACCATCTTCATGAAGTATTCTACCCTTAATAAATGAAGTATTTAAAAAAATGTCTGTCTATCATTAGCCATGAAAATTAGATGAATCTGACACATAAACATGTATCCACACTCGGCAACCATACCCTAGTCCACATAGAAACTGACAAAATCAAAACATCTTCTCAACCAAAATTCCAACAGACTTCCTCATGCATAAACATAATATATCCATGACCTTGATTCCTAGGGGACAACATCAAATGATGACTTACATATCCACCGATGATTTTCTTATGTTACCTGCAACGTAGATTGTTCCAAGGAATGGGAATAGGAATAGGAACAAGAACGTGGTACACCACATGCTCTAAAAAATGGTACAATAAGGTTAGGTTTGTACCAATCACTCCCTTAGATTTTAAGTTATGAGATCAGTTTTCATTTAACAATTCAATATCTAATAAAACAGTCTATTATTCTTCAAACTTATAATATCAATTCTCATTTAACAATCATCTTTATGCAGAACAAAACTCCACAAAACCATCTTCATGATTTTAACTAAAGAAGTAAACTCAATAATCTGCAGTCAGACAATACATCATTGAAGCAAACACCAAAACCAGATATGCAACAATAAGCTATTCCCAGTTTTTCTAGTAGGAAAGCGTTAGTAAGTCAACGTTGAGAAACACAGCCAATTATTACAAAGTGAGACTGATCTTACAAATACAACTTCAAACCTGGATCATAATGAAAGGGCGGCAACCAGCTTATCCTTCAAATCCTCGGCAGCACCATCTTGAGTCCGTATAGAGAATGAATGAACAATCTCTCCATTGCTTGTTGTCGAAACTTTAGACTCTTGTGCTATAACTTGATGTTCTCTGAATGCCTTTATGACCCTAGAAACCGGGTGAGCATCCAATGGGCAGCTCACTCGCACAACCGCATCTTCATGCCTTGCTTGAAAATCAATTTCCGGGACAATGCATTGCTTTTGCTTATTGTTACCCATGTACTTTTCGGTTTCTAAGATCCTTATCTTCTTCTGAAGATCAGTGATGTATGTAATCGCATCACCAAGCAGAGAGGCCTTGTCCATCTTGGAGATGTTAGGAACAACCGCTCTTAATGCATAAAAACGTTGGTTAAGCTTCTCTCGCCTCTGCCTCTCTGCTTCCACATGATTCAACGGTTCCTCTCTCCCATTGGCAGGCTTTCTCCCTCTCTTTCTTGGTTTCCTCTCATCGGACTGAATCAACAAGTCCTCCTGGCCCTGGTCTAAACCAGAAACAATCACTTGGTTCATTTGTGGAAACAGTTTTGCTTCACCATCATCACTTCGAGACCCATTAGAAGAGTTCCCATAAACTTGATTAGTTCCTACCGCTTGCAAATCATAAGATTCTGATGTAAACCCTGAATCATCTTCCACTTTCGGTGAAAAACTTATAGTCATCGGACGCGACTTTGCACCACCAAGACTAAGTTCATGCCCAAATATCTTTGCCACCACCTTTGCCTGTACAGACAGAGGTCCCCCAAGTGTAGTTTTCACCATTTGAATCACACCTTGTTCTTCAGGAACTGATTTAACGGAACCAATCTCAACTACCCCTGCTTTTAGTGGGATAAAAACCACCGTTTCAAATCGAGCTAATTTGGCTAAATATGACCTTGATTGGTAATGTTCTGAACAACTCTTGGCATCTGAAGCCCAAATCACTCTACCAGTATTGAATGATTGAGAAGGACTAGATGGCTTATCAAATGGGAATGAGTAATACATTGATGCGAGATAGAACATCTCCAAATCTGAAACTGAATCCAAATTCCCTGCATAATTATCTTCCTCCGATCCTCCAAAACAAGCGTGAAGCTTCTGCAAAACCCCCTTTTTCCTATTTTCTTCATCCAATTTTCGATCCTTGGAACAGTTCCCATTCTCAACCTCACTTCCCTTCAGCTCCTTACAATGCCCATCACCCCAAATCAAGGCCGAATTGCCGGATTTCGACTTCGAAACCTGCCAGAACATGGCATAATTCCAATTTGACCCCTCAACAACCTTACACAGCCCTTTCTGCACACCCAAATCTCTGGCCGATGACACGAACTCTGACAACACGTTGCCGGAGGCCGAAGCAACAAAGAATTCAAAGGATTCACTGCCTAAAACAGCTTCTATCATACACTTGTCCTCTTCATTCAACCAAAACTTCTCCCCCATCTTTCAGACAACTCAACAAACACTTAAATTGCAAACAGTAATCTTAAGGGGTTTCAGCTTTCCACAAACAAATACGACACAAAACTAATAGAATCTTTAAATTTAGAAACCTGGGTTTGATTGTTCATATGAAAAAGAAATAGACCCAGGTTGTCGTTTCATGTGAGGGTTTGATACACCAACAAATCACAAGTGGATATGTATGAATAGTTGTGTGTATGTATATATATATCATAAAAGAAGCACCAAGAAACTGCAACTTAAAAAAGGAAGAACAGTTACCTGAAGTTGTAATGGATCAGAACAATTTGCGAAGAGGATAAACTCAAGTTTCATGTGACTGTAACAGAGACCTGGGTTCTTTCTTGGGTGTCTTGGTGTAGATCTGAACTCTTTACTAAGAGCTTTTCCTTGTCCTTATTTTGTGGTAAAGATACAGTGGAACTCTGGAATCTTACTGTGTACCAAACCCTTTTTAAATTATGTTTTTCTTAAAATAATGCTATATGTACTAATTAGTGTGATATAATTTAAGAGATTTTTTATATTTATAATATGATTAATTAGTGAAGTTAATAATATTATTATAATTTATATTGATAGACTAATTAATATATTAATTGATGCATGTAACGCTACTAAATTAATTTAAAGGTATTGATAGACTAATAAAATTTTTTAACGTGGGTCATATTTCGTCTTTGTTGAGCGTATTATTTTTCTTCTCACGGCCAAAACACTTTGGAGAATTATAAAAATAAGAGATTTTTAATAAAAAATATTCTAGGGGCCGTTCAAAAAAAATCAAAAATAAAAAATTATAAGGGAAATTATAAAAATAAAAAAAATAAAAAATTATAAGCTTAAGGTTTGAATCTAGTAACAAAATAAATTTTTAATATTTTTAATTTAAATTTTTATTTATTTTTTATTTAAATTATTTTTGTTAAGTAAAACCGACAAAATAAAAGACATTTTAATTATTAAACTCAATAAAAAAATATTTTAGACATTTTTATGTAGAGTGAAACACCAATAAACCCTCAAATAGTGATTTTATAAATTGTTTGATCTTTCATTTTTTTCTCATAGATCCAAAAGATGAACATGAAGCGTCTAGTATAAACGCACATGTGTTATATATTAAAAGAAAAATGTGGATTTTTTTAATGGGGAATGGCTTCTATCCAGTCCTTAATCGTACTGGACCGTGTTGTTGGGCTCGTGGAGGCCCACCACGGGTCTCATTTTGATAATCTGAACCGTTAATATGTAGAACTCGTCGAGTACTATATGCTTATAAAAAATCACGTTGATCGGATATCGATAGCTATGTGATCAAAACAGATTTTTGTCAATCGTTAATTTATTCACCATCTATTTTTTTTAATACAAAACTGATTTGATCACATAACTATCGATATCCGATTAACGTGATTTTTTACAAGCATATAATATTCGACAAGTTCTACACATTGAACGGTTCAGATTATCAAAACGGGACCCGTGGTAAGCCCCACGGGCCCAACAGCATGGCCCAGTCCGATTAAGGACTGGACAGAAGCCCTGCCCTTTTCAATAATGTTGAAATTTCCAAACTAAACACTTCAAAAAAACTCTTTAGTGTATTTTTTTCAAACGTAATACTGCAATATAGCACTCTAAAACTGTAACACTCCAGTATATCACACTAAAAAACTCCTTAATGTAATTTTCTCAAATATAACAACATAACACTCTTAAAAAAAAAAAAAAAAAAATTTAGTATACTTTTCTCAAACGTAACAACGTAACATTCCAAAAAAACTTCTTAGTGTACTTTTTCAAAAATTAACACTCCAATCAATGTAACATACTAAAAAACTCCTTAATATATTTTTTTCAAACGTAATACTCCAATCAATGTAACACACAAAAACACTTTAGTGTACTTTTTTCAAACATTACACTCTAATATAACACACTAAAAAACTCTTTAGTGTACTTTTAACAGTTCAAAAAAAATTCTTAATGTATTTTTTCCAAACGTAGCACTCCAATCAATGTAACACACAAAAACACTATAGTGTACTTTTTTCAAACATTACACTCCAATATAACCCACTAAAAAACTTTTTAGTGTACTTTTAACATTTCAAAAAAAATTCTTAATGTATTTTTTCTAAATATAAAACTCTAATCAATATAATACAAAAATTCTTTAGTGTATTTTTTTCAAACATAATACTTTAATATAATACCAAAAAACTACATTAACATAAATGTAGATTTCTACACTCGATAACTAATACTTCAGCCATCAATTCTCTTAAAAAGAATCTTCCACACCTTATATTTGAGAAATTATATTTCCACGCATTTATTTACCTCAATATACACAATTATAAATATAATCAAATATTATTTGTCTCATTCTACATATCACATATTTCAGTTATAATCCTTTACTCAAATTTTGTACATAGGAAATCCATGAGGCAAACACTGGAGGAACGAAAATAAAGAAAAAAGAATTCAAATCTACAAAGATACATTACATACACATACATGTATATTGATTTATAGATCTCTCCGTATATTGATTTGCATATCAAAGAGAGAGAACTCACCACAACATGGTTTCTTGTGATTTCCGCAATCATCGTTCATCGTGATCGACATAGCCCAACCACAGGAGTCCAGATCCTCTCCAGCCAAAGCCTCTAGCCCTTCCTTCGGTCAAGGGTCGCGATTTGACCACGTCGCTTAAATGAAGATCTACAGCTCAAATGCCAAAAAAAAATATTTGAATTTCTTTCCTTCAATACAGCAGTAGCTTCTCTCCCATTCCCTCCACGTTTTCCCTCCCTCTTCGAAGCTCTGGCGAAGGACGATCGGCGAAGTCGGCGGCAAACATCGATGGTGAACCAAGGCTGATCTTTGGGAGGCCCGAACAGCTCTTTGGGCTTGATAATGTGGTCCTCATCACGTAGGAAGGGGAACTGTGGAAACCTGCAAGGCCATGGCTGATCTTGTGATTGGAAACTTGGAGGCTCACTTTTCAAAGAAACCACTGTTAACTCCAGTGGTTTAATTGTGTTGTAATTGTAGTGAAATTGATGATTGATTAGAGGCCTTACCTTGAAGCCTAGTGCTTATGTCTTTCAGTTTTAGAGATCATTGTTTCTAGAACTGGGCAAATAAACCCTTACCAGATACAAACCTCTAATTGTCCTTTTAAATTATTTCTTAGGTATTTTGGCACTTGCTACACATAAAGGAAAGTCTGGTTTGGGTCAATTGTATCTGTCCAATCTTATGCTTATCTTCTTCAAAATAATATGAATTGACTGGGCCATTCATGGACTAACCAGGGAATGAGTGCGTTGAGTCTGGTTTTGGGCTCTTCTTTTGTTGGTCGTTGAAATAGCATTTTTTTATTTTTTCGTCTTTAAAGGTTTGATTATAGGAGTTTTTGTTTATTTGGATATCATATTGAATTATTAATTACCACCTCAAGAGAGAGATTGATAACCTGACTACTCAATTAAAGCAAACTACGTATGCCTCTGTTCGCCTTGAGTAGTAGTGATCATTTTCAATTGTATCTAATTCTCATCAGCATTCTTAGTAAACAAACTGAGCATTAAAGGTCAAGAGGGACATTAGTATTAGTAGAAAACAGAGACAGGGACAGTACAAACTTGTACAAATGAGGCATTGTAAATGCTCCTCTAATGCAATACAGGGCTTCCTAATCACAAAGGACAATGTGAAAAAACAAACAAACCACCAAAACCTAAAGAGGAAAGAAAAGAAAGCTAAAAATGCACTTCTTGTGGGCTAAAGAAATGGTTCTCTCTCAATACAGGGCTCCCAGAAATGACTAGCTCTTTTCTTCCAAACCCAGAAATGGTTCTCCCTCAATATGTGTGTGTCTCTCTCTCTTCCTCTTTTAGTCAAGTGTGAATGAATAGTAAAGAGAAACGATAGCAGAAACAGAGGATTTATAGAAAGATCACAGCGATGGTGAAAATTAAAGGATGAGAGAGCATTCCAAAAAGTGGCAAGTGAGGTCAGCAATGGGGTCCTCCAAATGTGAAGGACACCTTAAGCTTGGTTCACCGTCGATGTTCGCCGCCGACTTTGATTCGCCGCCGATCGTCGTCGATGTTCGCCGTCGACTTCGCCGATCGTCCTTCGCCAGAGCTTCGAAGAGGGAGGGAAAACGTAGAGGGAATGGGAAGGAAGCTGCTGCTGTATTGAATGAAAGAAATTCAATTTATTTTTTATTTTTGCATCTGAGCCATAGATCTTCATTTAAGCGACGTGGCCAAATCATGACCCTTGACCGGAGGAAGGGCCGGAGGCTTTGGTTGGAGAGGATCCGGACTCCAACCACATGAGAGCATAATTTATGATTGAGAGAGAGGAGGATTGAGTTTGAATGCTAGACTCATGAGACTTTAGGCTTAGGTTTCGTTTGGGAACCCTCCTTTTTAGTCAAAAAGTCAAAAAGTTACTAAATTAGTCAAAAAGCCAACAATCCATATCAAAAAGTCAAAATTCTCTTTTCTCTCTACTTTTTACACATCTTTTCGTAAAAAGTCAAAAAATCATCCCAAACATACTAGTTTTTTTTAGCTCATATTTTAACCAAATAGTCAAAAAGTTACTAAATTAGCATGTTCCCAAACAAGGCCTTATTATGTACAAAATCAATAAGAGAGAGTTAGAAAAATTATCATACCTGGTGATGTTTGGCAAGTGGTTTTGTGGCTAAAATAGTCACAAAAGACAAAATAGATTATTTTAGTTACAATAAACAAAACATCACATCTAACCCATATTACACTTTTCTCTCACAAAAAAAAAAAGTCAAAAAAACCAAAAAGCCCTTCCTAGACCAAACTTTTTAGCCCAAGATAAAATAATCAAAAAAGTCAAAAAATCAAAAAGTTCAAAAGCCTACCCACTTTTCAAACGGAGGCGTAAGCTTCGCATAGTCACGAAGGTGGACCAAACGCAATGAATATTATATAATTAAATACAAGAAGTGAGCATCCATAGCTGAATATAAGGAGTTCTGAGAAGAATTATCCGTGATGAAGGCCGGAGTCAAATTTTTTTGTTTATATATCAAATTTTTTATTTTTAAAAGATGTGTTTAAAAAAAATTCGAATATAATATTAAGGTTGTGTTTTGATGTCATTATAGTAATTTTACTTTAAAGTATAATTGTCATTTAAAATTTCTTTAAGTGTGTACACTGTATGGAAAATAGAATTTTCCCTCACCTTTCCATTTTCATTCCAAAAACGAATCAGAAAATTTTAAAAAAAAATGAATCACAAAAGGGTATTCACTTAAACTCAAATGACACCAAATCAAATAAATACAAGTTTCCAAAACAAAAAGAACTAATTTGCTTCATAAGAAAATTCTTAGGATTAAATGGATTAACATTCCCCCATATGAAATTTATGAATAAATTTTCCTTTTATGTACACCTATATTAAATTTAATGACTAAAATATTTGTTTTCGCCATTTTTAGTTCACATAAATAGATTGACAGCTTAGATTCAAAATAAATTAAAATTTTAAATTTTAAATTGATAAAATTAAAAATTTATGATTTATTTTATTACAAGCGTCAAACTTTCGAGGTTTTTTTTTAATATGAAATTTATAGTGATTGACTTTCTATTCATTTAAAAGGTCCTATGCCATATAAAAAATAAAAATAAAAATAAAAGCTCAACTTAATATTACATTAATTATAGTTATTAAATCAAATCTCATTAATTATGATTATCAAAATCCAATCCCCTTAATTATACTAGTTTATAATTACAAAATAAAATCTCACTAATTATAATTTTTTATGGTTATAAAATAAAAATCATATATATATATATTATAATAGTGTGGATTCATAATAATTGTTAAAATTGTAAGTGTGAATATTTACACTTTCAATAAATATAATAGTGTGAATTTTTTCTTAAACGCTTTTCCAAAAATTCATGTTATTCTAATGTGAATATTCATATTTATGATTCTCACATTTATTATAAAGTTCACTCTACATAATGCGGAGAGAATGAAGTGCCATAACAACTATCGAAAGTGTGAAAATAACCTTTCCCTTAATTACTCATAATTGTTTTTTGAGTTAATTGGTGAAAAATTCATTCTTATAGAATCATATGTTATTTAACCCAAGGTTTAATATTTTTTTATGATAAGGACACGCGTTAAAAAATCACTAAAAAATTAGCCGGAAAAGCTGTTAATGCCCAGTGGAGGTGAACGGTGGCAACAAGTGATAGTAACGTGGACAAATAGGTAAACAGATAGTGGGTCATTTAAATAGATAGTTAGATATTTAAAGAGATAGTTGCACATATAAATGACATTTAAACATATAAGTGATACTTAAACAAATAGATAAATAAGTAAGTTTTGAACAAATAGGTGTCCTTTTGGCCCAATAATATCGTTTTTGCACAAAAAGATTTAAGTTCAGGCAAGTTTCAGAAATGGATTTCTGCCCTGAGTGACCATTTTTTTCCCTTTCCAATCCTATTTACACTTCTTTCAAATTAAACGAAGTATAAGAGACTAAAATTGTGAATAACTGTTTTACTAGGGGTATTATTATCATTTATGAAATTTTTCATTTCTACTTACACCACTACTTTATCTCTTTTACACCTTTCATATAAGTTTTTTTTTTTTTTTCTCTTTCCAATTTTATCCATGTGCGAAATTACCTTCAAAGACAAAATATTAAAATTAAATATATTTTGTTATCTCCTTACACCCCTTGGTCTTCAATCCTTACTCCTCTTTTTCCTTTCTTAATTTTTCTTCTCTTACACATCTCTTTTTAAAAAGTGAGAATTA
This sequence comes from Camellia sinensis, assembly GCF_055761805.1. Classification (NCBI taxonomy): domain Eukaryota; kingdom Viridiplantae; phylum Streptophyta; class Magnoliopsida; order Ericales; family Theaceae; genus Camellia; species Camellia sinensis. The sequence goes on from NC_138972.1 coordinate 104,709,481, forward strand.
TAGTATTTTGATCATTAAGAAAGCAATGGATGAAAAAACGGTGATGAAGAATCATAAAAAAAGTGAAATGGTAAGTTTTTTTAATTTATTTATTTAGTAGGTTTTTGTTTCGTTTTTCTAGATTGGTGTTCGGCTTTCGTTTGGTGATTCGAAATTGAACAAAATAAAATAGTCTTGCGTTACATTGCCGAACAAAAAATATATGCCTGGTAACCAACTACCGAATAAAAGATACATTTCCGGTAATCCCAAACTAAATTTTTTTAATTTGTTCGATTTCTCATTACCATGTATTTTCAGTTTCATTTTTTTATATTTTTTTCCCTTCAAGGATTATACTTCTTCATTAATTCGGTAGGGACTGTCGAGTATTTGATGTCGTCTATGACGTTGTAGACGGCGTCTTGGTCGTAGTCCTTGAAGCTTATTCTGCCGGAGAAGTAATTGTGTCGTCCGAGGCTTCTGGCCCAGGCGGTTTTGCCTGTTCTTGAGGGTCCTTCGAGGTAGAGAGAGATTGGGCGGATGGGCCTCTGCTCTGGTTCCTGTTATCAGAGGAGGAGGAGAGTTCTTCGTCAGTATATAAATTGTTTATATTATTTTTGTGTATCCCTAATCTAAGGAAATCGTCTCCCCTCCAAACGGAGAGACAGCAATTTTGGCATAACTCGTACTGAACGCAATTTCGACTTACAAACAAATATTATTTTCTGCCCTTTTTTTACTTCTTCATTTAAAAAAGGAAATGAATTAAAAGGGCTAGTATATGGGGGCCTCTCTCTTTTGTAATGATCCCTGGAAAATGTTTTTAATTGGGGGTATTTTGTGACGTAATCGGTGGGACATCTTTCTTTGCAGAGAGCAAAGAATTGTTCCTCCGTTTCTGCTTCGCCAAGTATTCCCTTCCAGAGTTCGTCTCTGTTTTTCGAAGGACTTCTCCCCTTAGATGAAAATTCTCCCCATTCGACGAACTCACCCCCTTTCTGTATATACTGTCGACTTGCTGTTGGCGAGTGGAGTTTTTCTATATTTGGATGGTAGATCCTCCCATTGGTTCCACTGAGATCGAAAAATCTCGGGTTGGAGGTTTGGATCTTCTTCGTGCATTGGACCATGGCATGAAGGTGTGGGTTTCCATCTTCATGGAGCTCCCTTGCGACAAGTATGTAGTATGGTTGACAGGCTAGTTGGAGGAGAGACTGGAGGAGTTCTAAGAGTTGTTCTTTTGGGCATGGGCATTGTGGGTAGGTGAGGAAGACATTCTTGGCATAAAAACGGAAAGAGGATTGGCGAGACATTATTTAGCTTATTTAGTGATTAACACTTAACTTACACTGGTGTGAATGTTGTTTGTCGAGGCTTTATATAGGGGGAGGTCACACCAGCCGGGGGGGGGCGCTATATATAATATTACTAGCGCCCCCCCTGTTGAAATTGTACCCGATAGGCAATTTCATCCGTCGATGGACGTACGGATGGTGACGTGTAAGGTGGAGATTAAATCCGTACTCACACCAAATAGTAATCACTATTTGGTGTGAGTGGTGTGAGTAGACGTGGCCGGATCCTGTCCACCCACGTGTCACGATCGTGGTGGTTTTGCTTGGAGATAAAGCAAAGGTGCACAGAATTCCGCGTGAATGAACAGTAATGGGTGGGAATTCAAATTTTAAATTCCGAATCTCCGTATTTACAGCTATCTATATATCTGGGTCCAGCCTCAGATATTTTTCGGTGGAGAGAGATATGCGAGATATGCTTTTGCAGTTGGAGAGTTATTACACTGAGGTGATTTTCTGGTACCTTGTTTCGTCCCTCCTTTTCTTTCTGCCATTTTTGTCGATTTATTTGGTATACAATGTTGTACTCCTTAGAAGAGTATCCCGAGAATTACGGGCAGTTCACTCAAATGTGTGTAGATCGCTTTTTGACGTGGCAACTAGGACTGTGGGAAGAGAGCCGGCGGAGAGCTCCGGTGAAGTTTGTTCCGGTGTACGAAGATCAGAGGGCAAAAATATCAAAGCTAAGGTGTCTGAACAGAAGGGTTAGCAGAGGTAACAGATCCTGTAAAAGTGTTCGTATAAAAGATTTGGAGTTATTTATAAAAAAAATGGAAGGAATAGGAAGCAGCCATTACCGGACCCCCCTTGCGTACCGGAGGTCAAGGACACCGGCGGCCAGTGGATATAGGCGTAGTTACCGTAGTCGTGCACCTTTTAAGACCCAGTATGTTCGCAGACGGTACGTTCAGAATATTCCCCGATTTATTAAGAAGACAAAGAGGGGAGTAAGGAAATTACAGCTATACGATGAACAATTAAGGGACGTTAAGTTTGATAATAAAGGCGTGGCGAGATTACTTAATGGTATTGAGTTGGGTAATAAGAGATCTGACCGTCAATCAGACAAGATCGTGGTTAAGGGTATCAAATTCATTGGTAATGTTCAATTGGGACAGGATGCTAAGGACGAAGCTGTGGTCCACCACGTGTTGTTTTTTGTCATCAGTGATAATAGTCCGTCAGACTCCGTCCCTACACCTGACAAGATATTTATTGGAGTTGGCGAGGGTAATCCTGAGACCTGGATTGTTGATCCTGACCAGTCTGACCGTTTTCGGATGCTAAAGAAAATGAGATTCAAGCTCGTTGGTGGCAAGGACAAAGAGTACGTTCGTCACGGGATAGAAGTTGTAGACCGGTTCTTCTCAGTTGATGTTTGGACGGACTACAAAGATACGCTGTTGGGAAATGTTGGAAGCATTCAAAAGGGTGCCATATATTTAGTGGCTGCTACTGTTAGTGGAAAGGAATGCAAAATTACTTTAAGGAGTCAAATGTACTTTAAAACTGTTTAGAATTGTAATTTGATGTATTTTTATTTGTAATGTTCAGGTTAATGGAGGTGGACGATATAAAAACTGGGGTTGTTGAGGGTGTTTCGGCAAGTGATTTCAGTTGTATTGAACTTGCGTTGCCTAATTTATTTTCTCAATTGAGGTTAAGATACAAACAAAAAAGTATTAAGGTTGATAAAATATTGATAAAATATTCCCCCCTTTGCGCACCCAATGCTAGTGGGTTGGTCAGAGTAAATGTTTATGATCGGAGGTTAGACGGTAATGACAGTTTGCAGGCATGGTTTATTTTCCTAGTAGATTGTCAATGCGAGTTAGTCTATTATGGGAATGGTTATTGTTCAATTAACGACAAACAGGTGCCATGGATGGTGAAGTATCGACTTGAAAATTCTAATATTAAAAGGGGGGTTACGTATTGTAAAATGAAGGGGTATCTGAAGTATTCTACGAGTGACATGCCAGAAGATTCGCAAATGAGGGCCCCCTCTATTGTTGTGTTATCTAAAAAATACACTAATGACAATGTTGATGTCTGGCATTGTCCTCCAACGAAGGCCATTCCGATTCTGACACGGACTAAGTCTGTTGGTTTACCGGAGAGGCGAAAAGATTTGTTGTTAGGAGATTTGTTATATTGAGTTTTATTAATAATTTGACGTATAAATGTACCCTATTTTATTCTATCTTTTTATCTTTTTTTGGTCACATCAATCAATATCTCCTTTCTACTTTTTTACACATCTTTTTGTAAAAAGTCAAAAAGTACACTTATTTAGAACATCCCAAGCCACCCCTTATTATCTTTAGATTTTTCGTAGTCGTGAAACATTAATTAAATGGGTTTCTAATGTTGAGAAGAAGACTGAATTTATCATTGTTATAAAGACATCAGATGCGGGAGACAATGGAAGAAAACCAAGACTTACACTTGCTTGTAAAAAAAGTGGTTATTATAGAGACAATCGGAAGATCAAGGGAGAACGATTGAGGTTGACAAGTTATAAAAAGTGTGGATGTCTATTTCTATTAAGAGAGAAAATTACCTACAAATTATCAAAACGAATTGTGATAACATGTTTGATTGATGGATGCAAACAATGACAGATTTTATGGATACTTTATAGATATTCGTAGACTTGATGTTTTTATGGATGCGTGTTTAGTTTATAAATTTTTTTATGGATGCTTCAAGGAAAAAATAAATCTTTCAATGTACAACGACGACGGCCTAGACAACTCTATTGTAGCTTGGCAACATAACACTAGAGATATCCCATTTGTATAATAATGTATCACTGAACATGCATTTTACAAGTGGCCCAAATTAATTTCTTGTTATTATCTAATTGAACGACAACATAATGTCGGAAAAAAAGATATTGTCTGGTAACATGGCACTGGAGTAATTCAAATTAATTAGCGTTGTATTACCGAACATGTCCACCACAAATTGAAAAATCATTGTTTGGAAGAAAGTGTTTCTGTAAATATATAGCAATAAAATACTAGAGAGATCTATTTTTTCCTGGCAGCATAACACCAGAATAATGTAAATTGTTTAGCACCGTGTTAACAAAATTAGTGGTGTAAAGAGATGAAATAATTAATTTAGGGTTAGTTTTGGTAATATATTGGGGGTGTAATGAAAATTATATTTTTTTAGTGGTGTAATGAAATGAAGGGTATAAAGAGATTAAATAGGGGTCTAAGTAGAATCATTCATCTTCAATATGTTTTAGCACAGTACCATAAAGGGCTACTTTAATGAGAATTTTTTAGCTTAGTACCATGAAGTTTAATGAGAATTTTTTTAAGAAAAATGTTTTTTGAAAAAAAAAAAAAAAAAAAAAGAACAGCTGGCTGTTTTATATTTTAAATTTTCCATTCTCAATTCTTCAAAATACAACTAACTAATCATGGAATATGGACAATAATTTATTTCTTATTGATGGTGGAGAGAAAAAGCACAGCAAGATGCAGTTGGATTGTTTGGAGTCCACTCTTTTTGACATGAGAGGAGAAGACATATCCTTCATGGCTTTGAGGGGCTCTCATTTCTACAACGAAGCTCTTGTTCATGTGTTAAGAGACATATAGTACACATCTTTGGAAGAGTGTATATTATAAGATATCCTTTTTGTTTTTGCATTCATTTTCTTTCTTTTGGGGTGGATTAGAACAGTTAATAATTTAAAGATTAAATTCCTAACTTTTTCTTTAAGCAAAGCTTTAATACTTGGGAGGGACGGATTTAGAATTCTTGATTCCTCCAATGAGGGTTTGAATGAAGAAATAATAAGCAAATTCTGTGTTCGATGGGTTGGGTCAAGTTCTAAAAATTAAATAATTATTAAAATATTATTTAATATAGGTTAATTGATGATTAATAATTTAAAGATTGAATTCCTAACATTCCCCTAAAATGAAGCTTTAATACTAGGGAGAGGTGGAGTTAGAACTCCTGACTCCTCTAATAAGGGTATGAAGGAAGAAATAAGGCAAATTCTCTCGTAGGTTGGATTGAATTTTTAAATTAAATAATTATTAAAATATTATTTAATATAGGTCAATTGACACAATTAAAAACTATAGATTATGATTAGTATCAATTTTCATGATTTATAGATGAAATTACCAAATTATCTACAAAATTATAAGGTACGAAGTTTTAACTTTATGTGTTAAAATGTAATTTTTACAAATATTGTCAGGTGCAAAATGCCATTAATTAATTTTATTTTATTTTATTTTTGGAGGGGGAGGGGGGGTGGAGAAGAATTTTTTTTTTTTTTTTAATTCAAAGGTTTCACCCTTATAAGTTATAACAAAATAGACCTTAAATTTTTAATTTTGTTAATTTTGAGCTATAATATTTTGATTTATTTTCAATGTATGCCATCCGTCATTTTTCATCAAGTAAAACTGAGTTTAGTAACTAAAACATCTTTTTTTGTCAATTTTACTTAAACGAAAATAGACGAATAGTTTAGATTAAAAATAAATCAAAAGATCAATATTTAAATTTTAAATTTTAAATTCAAGATTTATTGTATTATTTTATTAGAAAAGTTAACCCTTCAAGATTTTTTTTTATTTTTATTTTTTTGTAATTTCCATTTTTTTTTTTTATTCATGTCCCTTCCTAAGAAGTGGACTACGAAATCCAAACACACCCCACGATGGGCAAAACTGGTCCTCCGGGCTGTTTGGCCTGAACCAAAGCCCAGCATAATTCATTTTTTTTTTGGACTGAGAAGCCCAACATGGTTGGACCACGTCACAAGGTGGGACAACCCACATAACAATTGCCTCTACAAACACATGGTTCGGCCCGCTTCTATTTATAGACCTCTAAAGCCTTTTATCAATAACTGGCACGCAAGCAATATAAAAAAACTCCAATTTATAACCCTTTTTTTATTTGCATTAAAATCAATTATAAAATCAGAAACAATTTTTTTACATGGCTGTGAAATGGAAGAAAAAAAATGAGGGGCGTGTCATGTTAAAAAATTATGTCTAATTTTGTGATTGATTTAAACTTTTTAAATTTATAATCTTTCCTTCGAGCTAAAATCTATAAGCATTTTTTTATAAATATATATATATATATATATATGAGTTAATTATCTAAAATTCATATTTACAAATATTATGGTAGTTCAGGTCCTATCTACTATTTTTTTACCAATAAGTCATATTTAATAAAACTGAGAATATTATCAGTTTTTTTTCAATTTTTAAAACTAAGAATATTATCAATTTTACAAAGTAATGTTTTAGATAATTGTTTCACTAACTGAGAAAAAAGAAAAAAACAAAGCATGAAATTAAACGTTTTTGCCATTCTATTTATTAGTTTGATTAAACTATCCAATAAAACCAAGAATATTATAAATTTTTTCTAGTTTTAAGACTTAAAACATTATCAATTTTTGTCATTTTTTTTTAGTTTTGCACATCAATGTTCCATCATCATGCTTCTTTATAGACACAAAATTTTTAGTTTTGCAAAAAAAATAATTCAATTTTTTTTAAAAAAATTGACTTTTTTGAGTCACATCACCTCTCTATTTTTGTATACATTTTAAAAAAAATAAAAAATAAAACAAAACAAAACAAAACAAAACAAAAAATTAACTTTTAACCAACTTTCCAAAATAATCACAGTCCCTCTATGTGAAAATCTCAGGTCCAAGCTTGAACCAATATTTTCCCAATCATTAGTTATTATACTCCTACTATCTCATTTTATTTGTCCACTTTTCTATTTTAATCCATCTCAAAATATTTATCCACTTTTCCATTTTATTCCATCCCAAAATATTTGTGGAATATTAAATTTTATTAAATTTCTAAAATTATCCCTTATAAATCATTATGAATACATTTTAAAATTCAAAAAGAAAGATAATAGTAGAAAAAATATTTCAAATTTTGAATTAAAATATAATAATTACATGTCTCCTTAATAAATTATATTTTTTTTATAATGGACAAATAAATTAGAACGGAGGAAGTACTAATTTTAGTTAATACACTAAGGCCTCGTTTGGAAACAAGTTATTTTAGTGACTTTTTAACTTTTTGGCTAAAATATAAGGTAAAAAAAAAAAAGGATTTTTGGTGAAACCCCCATTTTGGGTCTTTTTATTAGGGTGAAAGATAACTCAATCAATTTTCTTTCAAAATGCCCCTGAGTTGGAGATGCCTGCCTTAATAAGGACATTTTATAATTTCTATTTTTTTATGACAATATTGCCCTTCTATATATATGTATCATATATTTGAAATCTGAGCTCATATATAGTATATGGATCTGCTACAATTTGCGAAATCAGGAACAAAATCAATGAAGACAATTTCCAAATCTGAAGATCTCGCAGCCAAAGATCTTTTCCTTAGTCAACAATAGACGATCTCGCCGCCAACGATCAACACTCTCAATTAAACGAGAGTTTCATTGAGATTTGTAAGTGTTGATCAAGTTTTAGAGGTTTTTCTTATCAATCAGGTATGTTGATTTGTTAATTAATTATTTTTTTTGTTTTTTTTTATTTATTTATTTTGTTGTGTTTGATCTGATTTTGTTTGACAGAATCAGAGTAAAATTTTACTTTGGTTCATTGTTCTATTTTTTGTTTGAGAAAATGAGAGTAAAATTTTACTCTGGTTCTATTGCTTTTTTTTTTTGTTTGAGAGAATGAGAGTAAAATTTTATTCTGGTACGTGCTTTGTTTTTGTTTGAGAGAATAAGAGTTAAATTTTACTCTGGTATGCGCTCTGTTTTTATTTGATAGAATGAGAGTAAAATTTTACTCTGGTGTTAGAATAACAGTAAAATTTTACTATACTTCTGTAAAATTGTGTTTTAGACTTGTAGTGACAGTAAAATTTTACTTTGATAGTGACAAGTGGAGTAATGCATATTTTAAAGAACAAAAATACGGTGAAATGCACTCGAATGCGGCAAAGTCTTTCAATTCATGGATCCGTCATACTTGTCATTTGTTCACTACGAAGATGATTGAGTCAATTAGGTTGAAGATCATGGATTTGATGTCAAGAATGAGAGAACAAGCTAAGAAATGAATCACTTTTCTTTGTCCAGAGATGGATTAAACATTAGTGAATGCTCTTAAAAGTAGAAGAACTTGGTTGGTTAGTCGTTCAAGTGATCATGTTTTTGAGGTTCAATCCCGACCATCAGTTAGCGTTGACCTCTTGAATAGAACTTGCTCATGTTACTAATGGCAATTGAATGGATTTCTTTGTGCTTACGCAGCGACCGCTATCCCAAAGAGCGGAGGTGATTTGTATGCACATGTGAAACCATTTTATTACACTAGGAAGTTCAGCGTAGTAGATGCGAGAAGTACGGTCATAATAGGAAGACTTGCAAGGAGACATTGCCATGAAAGATATTATTGCTTTTGTAATAAAAGTACGAAAATAATACAGTTCTTCTGCAATAAATAGTCCATAGCAATAATAGTATAATCTTTTAGACTAGATTTGTAAGGAGACACTGCAATAAAAGACATTTTTACTATGTTTTTGAATGGCTATCTGTTCAAGTTTCTGATTTGCTTTGTAGTTGAATTTGACATTTTAATATATTTTTTAATGTGGTTGAAAAATGTCATGACTCAAACCCGCCCCTATGGGTTTAGCACCGTAACCGGCCAGTAATCCGAGATTACCGAAGGCCTGCTTAACAGTAATACAGTAAAACAGAGTACAGGGGCCTGGCGGAAGCCAATATAGTAAATAAATAATGTCCAATGAGCTGTGACAATCTGTATGCAAAAGACTTTTTCACACATATATGCAGTCAGTGACAAAACAGTATGTACATATATACAATCATTCAGTTCAGGGACCTAATCCCTATTAAATAGTACGGTAACAGTTTACAGTTTACAAAACAGAACAGAAGGGGGAAACTAAAACACCCCATAGCCTTAGCTTGACAGGCTCGGAACCTCGCAGTGAGGCACATAGGTTGGCTTGACAAAACTGGAGTTTAACCCCGACGCTTCTAGCCGCGGTCTGGTGCCTGTACACCTACATATATATATGAGCAGTGAGCTAAAGCCCAGTGAATAACATAATGCGTAAAGGGGTTTAGAATAAATGTCCTTACAATAATGAAAACAGTTCATTAAATCAGTATTTCAGTCGTTCAGTCAGTACAGTCATATGTGGTACATCCATTAGCGTAACAATACAATAAACAGTAGGTCTTGAAAGACCGAACAGTAAATGATGGCCATAAATCAGTAAACAGTAGTGGTTCCAACAAGAGAACCAACAGAGATCTCTGTAACAGTAACAGTAAACAGTAGTTGCTAAGGATGCCACAATACAGTTCAGAATATAGGACATACATTCATTCAATTAACAGTATCAGTTCAAAAAGCAGTACAGTTTAATTGTTCAGAAGATAATCATTTTGAACATATCTTTACACAGTTGTTACTTACAGAGTTCTGGGCTACAGTAAAGCTAGAGCACGTCCCCAGTCGCCAACCCTACACAGTTTACAGATTGAACACACACTAAGCTACACAGTTGGGAAAGATAAAAACTTAATCCCTAATTTGCCTCGGTGTGTTCTACATCTATATCCTCATTAAGATGTCTTAAACTAGGCCTAAGAATGCCTAGGATGGGATGAGGATGCAAAGATGCACTCTAAAAGCATTTTCAGAATTTTCAAAAAGCAGGGGTCTCGCTCGAGCGTAGGTTACTCCGCTCGAGCGGACATGCAGACAAAGGTTTCCGCTCGAGCGTAGACTTACCCGTTCGAGCGTTCTGCAAAACAGTCAAAAGTGCTGGATAAGTGAAAATCACGCTCGATTGGGCGCTCGACACCCGCTCGAGCATGAGACACAATGTCCCGCTCGAGCGTCAATTACCCCGCTCGAGCTGACTTAAAAACAGAACAAAATGCTGGGAGCACGATTTCCACGCTCGAGTGCTAGTCACCCCGCTCGAGCGTGAGTTCAAAATCTGGAATTCCCAAATTCGAACTTCAAGCTCAAAATCAAGTTTCAAACACCAAATTTGATCCTCTTGGGCTCATTTTCTGGAAAACACTTCAAAACTCATAGTTTAACATGATTCAAAGCTCAATTTGTAAAATCAAAGCCCAAAGGAAGATCAATTAAACTCATTTTCAAACCAAATTTCAAGAACATAATCCAAGCATAACATGCATGAGTTTAGCTAGCTTCCAAGCTTCCAAAACATGCTCCAAGGAGCCAATTCTTTTCAAAACAAGATGAAATCATGGATTTCACATAATTATGAGCATGCATGTAACATTTTGCCATGAAAACAATTTAAAACTCAACAATCCAAACATGCATGCATGAATTAAGCTATAATTCAACATGTTATAACTAAATTATGACTTAGCTCCTCAATTAGACATGAACCATGCATGAATCAACTTAAAGACACAATCAAGAGGATGAAATTCATACCCAGGTTCTTTAATTACTAATCTGGAGGTTCAATATGCAAGAATCCTTCAATCTCTACAAGACTCTAAGCCAAATTGTGAAGAACTCAAGCTTTCTCTACCTCTCACTCTCTCAAGTCGGCAAGAACAAGACATGGACTGATGAAATGTTTTGTTAAAGTGTTGTGAGGCTCAAATATAGTCTAGGTAGTGGGCCACTCATGTGGCAAAATGGTAATTACGCCAACTCTTGACATTAAGCTTATTTTAATCTAATTTAATCATACCAAATCACATTTTAGATAAATACGCCATAAAATCATATAAATTCTAAGGATCACAAATAATCAATCAATTTCAGATTCGGCCGCCGATAAGGCCTTCAATTCGCAATTTAAATACAAAGGCATGAACAGATAATCAAACAGTCAACAGATAGACATACAATTAAACAAATATACTTAATCAATTCAGTTCCGGATTTCAGTCAGTCAGTTCAGTACTTCAATCAATTCAGTTACCAATCATAATCAGTCTCAGTTTAGCAGTAATCAGTGGTTAATCGGTAAACAGTGACGAGGGTTGTTACAGTTTCCCCTCCTTAAAAAGAGTTTAGTCCTCTAAACTCAAGTTACCTTCGTTTTGGAAGAAAACAGGATTTAGTGGAAACAGTTCAGGATATTTTTTAGCCATGTCATCTTTCCTTTCCCAAGTGGCATACACGCCACCATGGTTTTGCCAGTCGACTTTCACTAACGAGATCTCTGTGTTTCTCAACTTCTTGATCTGTCTGTTTACAATCTGAATAGGCCATTCCTCGTAAGTGTAGTCATCACTCAGCACTACACGAGTAGGCTCTATCACATGGAAAGGATCCCGGAGGTAATCCCTCAACATAGAAATGTGGAAGACGTTGTGCATATGCTCTATTTCAGGAGGAAGCGCAACTTGATACGCCACCGGTTTGATTTTCTCAATAATCTCGTATGGTCTGACGTATCTCAGCGCTAACTTGCCTTTGACTCCAAAACGAGTCTGTCCTTTCATCGGTGTCACTTTCACAAAAACATGATCTCCTACTTCATATTCTCTGTCCCGTTTTCTGACATCAGCATAACTTTTCTGTCTGCTCTGAGCAGTTTTCAGTCTCTGTTGTATCAGTTTCACTTTCTCAGTCGTTTCATATACAATCTCGGGCCCAAGCAAAGGCCCGTCTCCAACTTCTGCCCAGCAAATCGGAGATCTATATTTTCTGCCATGCAATGCCTCGAAAGGCCCCATACCAATACTTAAATGATAACTGTTGTTGTAGGCGAATTCAGCCAATGGCAAATGGCTTTCCCAATTTCCCTGAAAGTTAAGGACACACATTCTCAGTAAATCCTCCAGAGTCTGGATGGTCCGTTCTGACTGGCCATTGATCTGAGGATGATAAGCACTACTCAGTCTCAATTCAGTACCCAATGCAGTCTGTAAGCTCTGTCAAAATCTCGATGTGAACTTCAAATCCCTGTCAGAAACAATGGACACAGGTACCCCATGCAGTCTAACAATTTCATTAATATAGAGTATAGCCAATTTGTCCGCATTATAAATTGTCTTAACAGGTAAGAAGTGAGCAGATTTAGTCAGTCTATCAACAATAACCCAAATTGAGTCCATACCTTTACTGGAGCGAGGCAATCCTACAATAAAATCCATGGTGATATGTTCCCATTTCCACTCCGGTATGGGTAAAGGCTGCAATAAGCATGCGGGTCGTTGATGTTCGGCTTTAACTTGTTGGCAATGAAGACATTTCGATACAAAATCAGTAATTTCTTTCTTCATTCCCGACCACCAGAAATTCAGTTTCAGGTCTTGGTACATTTTCGTATTCCTTGGATAGATAGAAAATTTTGAATTGTGACCCTCTTGCAGAACTCTTCTTTTCAATTCAGTATCATTTGGTACACACGGTCTTTCTTGAAATTTCAATACATTACTTTCAAATTTGAAACCCGGTCTCGGTTTAGATTCTCTTTCTTCGATGATCTTCTTCAAGAAGTCATCCAGTTGCTGTTTCTCTTTAATCTCTTCAATCAATGCTGGTTGAGCAGAAATAATAGCTAAGGTTCCACCTTGTTCTCGTAAAACGATTTCAATTTCAGATTTTTCAAGGTCACAAAGCAATTCTTTCTGCCCGGTGAGCAAACAGGCTAAATTTCCAATCGATTTCTGGCTCAGTGCATCGGCAATGGTGTTGGCTTTTCCTGAATGGTACAAAATCTGTAGGTCATAGTCTTTAATCAGTTCTAGCCATCTCCGCTGTCTTATGTTCAGTTCTTTTTGTGTGAAGAAGTATTTCAGACTCTTGTGATCTGTATACACCTCATATGTCGCCCCATACAAATAGTGACGCCAGATTTTCAATGCAAATACCACTGCGGCAAGTTCCAAGTCATGGGTTAGGTAATTCTTTTCATGCGGTCTCAGTTGTCGGGAAGCATAAGCAATAACTCTCCCATTCTGCATTAAAACACATCCCAAACCCTTTTGAGAAGCATCACTAAATACAGTAAAACCATCCGTACCTGAAGGTAGGGTAAGAATTGGTGTAGTTACAAATCAAGTTTTCAATTCTTGGAATGCTGATTCCCTTTGGTCAGTCCAGTCAAATGATATCCCCTTCTGAGTTAACTGAGTCAACGGTAAGGCAATTTTGGAGAAATCTTTGACAAATCTTCTGTAATATCTAGCCAAGCCCAAAAAGCTTCGGACTTCTGTCACATTTGTTGGTCTAGGCCAGTTTACTACAGCTTTAATTTTCTGCGGATCAACAGAAATTCCATCTTTGCTAACAACATGCCCCAAAAACATAACATGATCAAGCTAAAATTCGCATTTAGATAGTTTAGCATAAAGTTTCTGTTCTCTTAGGGTCTGTAGGGCAAGTCTCAGATGATATTCATGTTCTTCTATACTTTTGGAATAAATCAGAATGTCATCTATGAATACAACAATAAAGTCATCAAGGAATGGTTTAAAGATTCTGTTCATGAGGTCCATAAATGCAACAGGTGCATTGGTAACTCCGAAAGGCATAACTAAAAATTCGTAATGTCCATACCTCGTTCGAAAAGCAGTTTTATCAATGTCTTCTGGTTTAACTTTCAACTGATGGTATCCTGATCTGAGGTCGATCTTAGAGAACACTTGAGCACCCTGTAACTGATCAAATAAGTCATCAATACGTGGCAATGGGTATTTATTTTTCACAGTTACCTTGTTCAGTTCACGGTAGTCAATACATAGTCTCAGTGAGTCGTCTTTCTTCTTCACAAATAAAATAGGAGCGTCCCATGGCGAAGTGCTAGGCCTAATGAACTTCTTATCTAGCAGTTCTTGCAGTTGCACTTTCAATTCTTTCAGTTCAGTCGGAGCAATTCGGTAAGGAGCTTTAGATACTAGCTGCGCGCCCAGAATCACATCAACGGTAAATTCAGTCTCCCTGTCAATCAAATCCCCTGGCAGATTATCTGGAAAAACATCTGGGAATTCTCTGACTCTAGGAATGCTGTTCACGTTAGCATTATCACCAGTAGATACAGTCAATACAGAACACATATGTCCCTTACATCCCTTTCTAATCAATTTAACAGCTTTCATAGATGAAATCAAATACGGAGGAGGTACTACTCCACTTCCATTAAACACAAATTCAGCAACCCAGGTGGACGGAAAATTAGTTGTTTCATTACACAGTCTATGGTAGCATGGTATTTCGTTAACCAGTCCATTCCCAATATTACATCAAAATGATCAATGTTCAGGGGTAGTAAGTCAATAAACAAATGTGTATCTCCAACAATAATTTCACAAGCAGGGTACATATATGCACAGGTCATAGATCCCCCAATGGGTAATGATACAGCTAACAGATAATTCATGGGTTCTAATGGTCTATTCAGTTTTCGCGAAAAAGCATGCGACACATATGAATGCGTAGACCCCGAATCAATCAGTACATAAGCATTTTGAGTACAAATAGAGAGAATACCTGATACAACGGTCTCGGTATTCTGCACGTCTCCCGGTACTAGGGCGAACACTCGGCCCTGCCTCATGGGCTCTTTCCCGGTAGCTTTGGGGTTCGGTTTTGGTGCAACAGTTGATGCTGCTACGCTTGGTGCAGCTTTACTATTGGCTTGTGGAGCAGTGGGGCAGTCTTTAACCACGTGGCCCACCTTGCCACACCTGTAACAGGCTCCAGATATTTTGTAACAGACCCCTTTATGCTTCTTGCCACACTCAGAACAGGGTGGTATGAAACCACTCCCTTGGCTGGGGCTAGTTGTTGACCCCGTATTCTGTTTCTTGTTCAACGAGTTATGCTTGCCTCTCTTGAATTTAAAGCCCTACCTTTTACCACGCCACTCAGACGCTGGTGTTTCATTTTTCAGTGCCTCGATGTTCAATTCAGCCATCAAAGCTCGGTCAAGAACATTTACATAATTCGGTAATTTCAGAACATTTATTATGTCCAGTATTGCAACATTAAGGCCGCTTTCAAACTTTTTGGCATTCTTGTAATCAGTGTCAACCATATGTGGTGCATATCTAGCAAGCTTGGTGAACTTCGTTTCATATTCAGTAACGGACATTGTGCCCTGTCTCAGCTGTTCAAATTCAGTTACTTTTCTGTCCCTAACACACTGAGGGAAATACTTTTCAAAGAAGGCTCCTTTGAATTGTGCCCAAGTCATTATAGTGTTGTCATCACGGATAAGCATCTACCACCTTCTAGCTTCTTCTTGCAGAGTAAAGGTGGTGTATACACCCCATTTTTGACCGTCCTCAAGACTTGGACGTCACCGCTTGGAACACTCGGTGATTATCCATGTTTGTGTTCGTTTGGAGTTCCCGGAGGTCTCGGCTCGCGCGCCTTGCCTCAGGATCTCCGAACTTGACTGTTTAGTGTCTGGTTTTACACCAAACACTTGTGTTTTGCCTTAGAGGGGCAGGGAATGTCTTGTGAGGCATCCCCACTCACCACCGGCAGTGGCTAGAGGCCACCGGCTGGTTTTTGCTGCCACTGGCAATGTATATTGCCGGCCGGAACTATTTGTTGCCGGTCAGCACTATTTAGTGCCGGCCGGCACTCTTTTTTGCCAAAATGGCATTTTTGGCCGGCCGATTACTGTGCATCTGCTTTTGCAGATATTTTAAGACAGCTGTCTTACTTGTTGCTCCCCTCCATACACGTGTATGGAGGGATCTCTCTCTTGGAAGCTTGTCTTGTAAGCTTTACAAGACAATAAGCTTCTATAAAGAGAGAGGCTCTCTCTTGTTGCAAGGGTTAGACACTTGAGATATTTTGGAGAGCTTAGACAGCCATTGTTAGGGTTTGAGTTCTAGGGTTAGGGTTTGATACACTTTCTATCTCTCTTTTTACCCTTGTGTGTGTTAATTTGTGTTTTAGTCCATACTATTGCACACAAACACCTAGTGTTTCACCTTCCTTTGGCTCTTGAGGGTCTAAGGGACTGTTTTTGAAGTTTTGGTGTTGGATTCAAGCTAAGGAAGGCCATTGGTCTTCAAGGGTAAGAATCTCACCCCTTTATTCCCCATTTTTGCACCTTATTTCTACCTGTCTTAAATTCGTTTTTGAGCTTGGTATATAATACAAAAAAGTTCTGTTTTTTAGTCCTCTTGATTGTTTATTAAGAGTGTTTTTTGGTTTGGGGGTGTTTGACCCCTCTTAGGCCTTGAAAGGCCCCATTTTGTGCTAGTTTCGGGACTTTGGTGTTTGGGCCTCTTCACCACTGAAATCTTGAGGGATTTCAGTGGTGGAGATGGTTCCTTGAAGTCTCCAAAAGGAGAGGGCCACCCCCTCTCCTTGTTGTCCTTGAAAAGGACCATTTTTGGCCTCTTGAGAGAGCATCATGTTAAAGTGTGTATTGACCATGCCTTGGCTGATTTTTGTGCTTAATATGTCATATTATGCCTCTGTTTTTACTTGGTTTTGGTACACCATACATGCTTAGCATACCTACCATGTAATGCCATGATATTGCCTTAATGTGCCTTAGGTTGTTAACCCTTGTTGGAGCATGTTTTAGGCTTAGTCTTGTGAAGCTTTTGTGCATATTTTGCCATACTTTAGGTCTTTCCATGCTTGTTTGGGTCGGATTTGGCATGCATCATATAGCCCCTTTGCATTTTGGCTTGTTGGCCTTAAGTATGTGCATGCATAGCATGACATCTTTGCATTGATTTGGTGATTTGGGACCACCCTACGTGTCATTTCAGTCCCATTTTCATGCCTATGTGTTTGCCTTGAATGCATCTTTAATACTTTGTAAGCTTGTGTAGCAATGTTCCTTGTTTTGGCACTTGTGCATGCCTTTAAATTTGAGCCACTTAGATGCCATCTAAGTGGTCTTTTGGGCTTCATTTCATGTGCTAAAATTCTGTTTTTAGTCATTTAGTTCATGCCATATTTGGTCTTGCTAAGTGTAGTTCAATGCTCCATTGACTTGCCTCAAGTGTTTGGACCATGCTTGCATGCATTTGCTTATCTTGTTTAAACATGATTTGGCATCATTTTATAGCATGATTTTAGAGCTCATGTTGCATACTAATTGTCCATGAAATCTCTTTTCGAGTGTGCTTGAATGTTGCTAGCTTAATGCTTAAGACTTAGACCATAACATGTGCATGTGTGCATGCGTGTTTAGCCTCCATGTTTGGGCATTTTGGCTACTGTTTTGGGCCTTATTAGAGCTGCCCAAATCTTGTATAAGTCCATCTTTGCATCCATTTGCATGGCCCCATGTTTGCTTGTATGCTTGCATAAGTTTGTTGCCATGTCATGTTGCATCCTTAGCTTGCATGCCTAGGTTGCATTGCATCTTGCATGCATGCCTTGTTCCTTGACTTGATGATAGGAATTGGGCCTTAGTTTGTTTGATTGGTTTGCATTTCATTTGACATGAAAGTTGCATACTTGATTCCTTGGGCCATCATGCATGGAAATACGTGATTGGTGGCCCGAGAATCGAGGCACATGTCCCTTTGAGTCATTACCATGATAAGGGACATGAATGGTGCATATATGCCTTGAATTGTGCTGCCATGCTTTGCCTTGCCCTCTGTTGCTGTCAATTGCAGGTTCTGCAGGCATTCCTTGCCGACCGGCAGTATATATTGCCGACCGGCAGTAAACAAGCAGCCGATGGATTCATCTTGTGCCGGTGACTACACCACACTGCCGGTGGCAATTCTACTCAGCCGGTGGTAGTCCTCAATGTCCAGAGAAGCAGTCCTGAGGTTTTGACAACCTCCAGAGGAGTGAAGGAGGGAAAACAGAGGCAGCCCATGCATGGTGGCGCATTTCCCGAGGCGATTTACTGTTTTCTTAGCTTAAGTTAATTCGCTTAGCTGACTAGGCAATTTGTAATATTTAATTAGCTTGCGTAGTTAATTAATTTGTAATATTTATTCGGTCCCTCCGAGCGAGGGCAAATCTGTAATAAGTGTGGGTGAGTGTGTGAATGTCTTCCAACCCCCACTTCTTTCTTCCCTTTTATTTACCTGCTTTGATGGTAGATTAGGGCACGTTTAAATAAACACACCTTATGCTATGCATGCGTGCATTCATACATCTGTGTTGCATGCATTAGGCTCGGTACATCACGCTAACTGCATCTGTATTTCAATTCAAAAATTGAATATGTGATAGTTGATCGCATGTCACATGCCTTGTTTAGGATAAACCGAGCCTATCTAATTGCATCCTGTATGTGTTGCATTAGTGATTCTTAACATGAACTAAGACATGCATGTTTGCTAACTAGTTTATTGTTTTGGCACGGAGTACGATGTAAGTATTTATGTTTTAGCATCTCGCATGCGTGTGAATGTTGTCATGACGGTATGTTTGCCATGCGGCTAAATGCTTACGTGTTATTACTGTTTGAATGCCTGTGGGTGAAGGTTGGATTGTTTGAGTTGGGAAAACTCATTGAAATCCGTATTTTAGCCTACTTGCGGGTAGCAAATTCCAAAACGCTTTTCAAAACCGAACGGATATGCAATGCTTGTTTCCAAATTAGGCAATCTAGTCTATACTTGTTTGCTGCGCGCATAATATAGTAATTCTAGGCTAATAATTGGAATAAGAACACATAACGTTTTCAAAATCGGATATCATGATTAGTAGAGACCGGTCTTCAGATGGGGCGAAAGGGGGTGCTCATAGCTGACCTTTCCCGATCGTACCCAAGCTCCCGAGCCGAGACAACTCCGGTGATGACGGACATGTGGCCTTCGGCACCGAGTCAGGGTTTCCTAAATTTCCCCATTAAAAAATATTTAGGTGGCGACTCTATATCTGGCAAAGCAGTCCATGTTTGGCACTACTTTTTCAAAAATCTGTTTCTCAAAATGATTTGCCAGATTTGGACTCTTTGGTTCAGATTAAGAACCACGACAACAAAATCGCGAGTCCGAACTGTAGTAGCGAAGGGCCCCTCGCGGGGCGCGTCTACAGTTTCTGGCGACTCTGCTGGGGAGGATTAGAGAGCCTGACTCAAACTCGTGATATCCCATTTTGACTTCATCTATGTGTCTCTTTGCATTGCATTTGCATTGGTGCGCCTAGGAACACAATGTTTGCCATCTGCCATTCCTGAATGGTTTGCCGGAGGCTTGTCTTGTCAAGGCATGACCATAAAGCTGACCGGTTATGGGTTCTGACAGCATGGGAACACAAACCCCGGTTTACCGGGGCACCCTTTTTGACCATTCGACCTAGTGCATATTCGGATCTATAGTGACCATTCCAAGTTAGGACAGGCTGCTTACCCGATGCTAAGTTGTTTAAGAACTGCTGTGTGCATAGTGACACCCTAGCTCCTGACAAAATAGGACAGGGAAACCCTCTCCCAACATAGGGGTGTTTTGGCTCGCTTTACTTGCTATGTGCTTTTAGAATGTATTTCTACAGGGAAAGTACATATCAGTTTGCAAGTTTGAGTATCAGACCTGAGGACACCAGTATCAGTGTCAGTTATGAGAATCAGTTATCTGCGGGTATCGGGTTCAGTTTTGGGACAGTGATTTCTGGGAACAGTAGTCAGCAGTAGAGTATAATTGTTCAGCTACACCAGTGTTTGATCTGTTTTGGGCTGAAATGCTGTTTGTTTCTCCTTTCAGTTCAGAGTACCCAGAGCCGGTACAGAATAGCCAGTATCCCCCTTTGCCGCGGCAGGGCTCGTAATGACACAGAATTCAGAAGAGATTGTAGTTATGATGACTGCATTAGAGTAAGGGATCACCCCGCAAGGTGAGGCCAGCGTTGATGTGTCACATCCACCTAGGTCGCCTGTTGTGCACCAGGGTTGGGCTCCCCAGTTATACCAGGCTCGCGAGCCTACTACTTTTGAACTGATGGAGATGATAGGTGATCTCCAAAGGTCTGTGGCGGATCTCGCCTACGGAATGTCAGCTTCACCCCCAGCGGCACCGTATGCCGGGAATTTTATACCGCAGGAGCCCCCGCTGCTGGGGCGAATTGTGATAGAGCTCAGCCAGCTAGAGGTGGTTTCCAGCTACAGCCACGACATGTCAGCAACAACCGGGCTTCGCTCTGAAGTAGCAACCCAAACCCTTAACCAGGCTGAGGCCGGAAGAAAAGACAAGATGAAGGCAGATGCCGATCCCATTGAACAACTGCTGTGGGCAGTCCAGGCTTTGAAAGCCGGGGGGATGAACAAGCAACAGGTATCCGCAGTTGTGGCAAAGACTGTGGAGGATGCTTTCCCCACTCCACCTGAGGGTAGTTCAAGCCAGCCAGAAAATCGGGATAGGCCCCGTCATGCCAAGACAGTTCCTCCCATTCCCGCTCCTGCACCCGGGAAAGATCAGAAAGCCAAGGTGGCGCCTGCCGACCCCTTCGCCTGTGCGGCTAGTAAGGGCGCTCAAAAGTACCTGCCCCGGGGGCGCAGGACCTTTTATGCTCTCTATATGCCTTTGTCCAAGGCACTTCAGATCCTTGCCGAGAGGGGGCACCTTAAACCCTTGGAGCCCAGGCCTCTCCCGAAGAATCTCCCCGCTACGCATGACGCTGCTCAGTACTGCGCGTACCGCCAGCAGACGGGCCATGCGACCGACAATTGCTTCCGCCTCCATCATGAGGTCCAAGATTTGATTGATAACGAGGTTATCCTCCCGCCTACCTCAGCCAAGTCCGTTACTACCCAGCTACTGGACTTTGAGGACACAGATACCGCGAGTATGTAATCAGAAGGTGAACCACCTGCGGGCGGCATCTGGATGTATTTTGAATGTAGCGTCTGGCACGCATTTTTGAGTAGCTGTGAACGCTAGCTTTGTAAATCCTGGCTTGGGTATCGAGTCAGTCTTTTGTTTTGAGTCTGTCTCTTTGTCTTGAGTCAGTCTTTTTGCTTAAGGGTCTGTCTTGTTGTAGCGAGTCAGTCCCCCTGTTGTATATAATACTAGGTGATTCTGGGGTTGTTGCCTCGAACACCGTTTTGTCTTGTAATTACCTGTTGTTGTTTTTGAGTCTGTTTCTGCCGAGGGGCCGGTTACACCAAC
This sequence comes from Camellia sinensis, assembly GCF_055761805.1. Lineage (NCBI taxonomy): Eukaryota > Viridiplantae > Streptophyta > Magnoliopsida > Ericales > Theaceae > Camellia > Camellia sinensis. The sequence continues at coordinate 104,730,906 of NC_138972.1, forward strand.
AAACCTGAATGAAACAGCTGTTGCTATCTCACTTTCGTGCTTGCTTTCGGTATGAGTGCCAGAGAATTTGAATGGGCTGACAGTACATCTCGCCTGCTCTCCCGCGCGCCAAACTCATTGTATTAACCTAAGTTTTTCAAAAAACCTCTTTTGAACACTGCGGTGATAAAAACAAAGAGGAAGGAATTCCTCGAGTTTTGCAAAATTTAGATCATTTTGAGAGAAAGAGGGGTGTGCTAAACCTTTTAATGAATGAAACCATGCTTGTCGGCATGAGTACTGAGAAGGACCCTGGCTTGATCTAGATTGGTTCCGCACTATCTTCGGCGCGGGTGATTTGTCGCTTTCTTAAAGACTTTCAAAAAAAAATGTTTTACGCGGCCCTGTGAAGACTTGTGTGGAATCGCTCTTGAGATTGCGCAGCCTAGGATCGCTCTCAGCCTCAAGATTCAACCCGTTCATTTTCAAACTTTGAACCTGTTCAGAACATTCAGAAAGTTCAACGGTCAAACATCATGCAAGGTCTGTATAGCCAGATCAGGAGCAGCCCTCGACCAAGAGGCGCTGAAATTGAATCAAATGAGTAGATCTCACCAGAAGGAGCTCGTGGAGCAGCCATGATAGATTCTCCTACAAATCAGTGCAACAGCCGTTCTCCTAGACACAGAGAGACTTCAACTTCAAAAACCATTTGGCATGGACTTGTTACACTTTTACCCTTTGAGAGGCTCGCTGGGCCGAAAATCTGGAAGGGTGACCCAGGCAAAAGTTAGAGCAAGAGAAAAATACAAGAAGTAAAAAATACAACAATGAAAAGAAAAGAAAAGAAAAGAAAAGAAAAAATGCAAAAAAAAGAGAAGAAAAAGAAGTGAAAAGAAAAGAAAATGAATGAAAAGAAGCTCGCAAGGTCGAAAACCCGCATCGGGCGCCTTGGCAAAAGTTAGAGCCTGAAAAGTGAAGGTTAAAATACCCGAGTGTACCTTAACCGGAGCTACGTAAGGCTTGATTCCCATGTTTGGGATACGTAGGCAACTTCATCATGAAGTCCAGCCCCCAACGTTGTCATAGCGTCTCAGTCCATGCAATGGTTTCAATTTCATCCCAAAGTCTAATCGCCAACACCTTCCAAGGTAACTGTGTCCATATATTTGTTGTGACCGTCTTCGTCATCTCTGTGTCCAAGAGCTCGACCACCGCCAATGAAGACTGTTTGCGGACTGCTGCGGCACCATCCAAACAAGGGGCAACTTTCCGTTGCCACGAGCCGTCATGAGCCGCCATTCAAACTAGGGGCAACTTTCTGTTGCCTCCCACCCCCCTTCAAACCAGGGGCAATTTTCCATTACCTCCGATCCGAGGTTGCGCATCTCAAAGAGTAAGTTCCATGCTCGTTGAGCATTGACTGTTTGAAAAATAGTTTTTGAAAATTTTTACTGAGATTGACTATTTTCTCGAAAATTATTCCATTTTCCAAAAACTGGACCATTGTCTTGGATCCAAAAAGGAAAATTTTCAGTGCTTATAGCTTGACTTGCACGGTTTTCAAATCAAAAATCGAACAGGTACGTTAATCCGACTCTCATTTTGATCAAACTTGTTTTAGTAGAAAACCAAAACGAAAAGAATGGTTAAAGTGATGAACTAGGGGCACAGTTGAGCCAGGCGTTCTGTCCTCCCCCGTCATCGACGTACTTGCCAGAAGAGCGCTCTACCCGCCAGAAGAAATAGCCGTGAGCTAACGGCATTGGGCATGAACCCGCAACTTCCTATTCATTCACTAAACACCCCGGGGAGGGATAAAAATGAGAGAATGAAAAATAGAGAGGTGTAAGTTGAGAAAAAAGTGAGGAAAAGGGTTTTGAGAGAAAATCCGAGCTTGAGGGCCGAGTGATGTGAGGATCACAAATGAAAAAGGGTGGGAAACAATACCCAGATTGAACTGGCTCCTCGTGGTCCGAGGTCCCCCATCTTTGTTAACGCGTCTGTATGTCGTGTCTTTTTGGTTTTGTTTATCTCAACCTTTGCTTTAGGTCTTTTTTCGAACGTGTCTCGTTATGTTTAGGTCGTGTACCTGTATTTGAGTCCTCCCCGCTGTGTTCAGTTGTAGGCTCGATACCCCGGTTTGAAAAACCCTCGTTTAAATTCAGAATTGTTTGCACTCAGAATGCTGTGCCATTCTCTACATTTGAGCATGCTTCAACTCCAACCAGTTCCGTCTTTGAGCTCCGTCTCGTCAGATTGGGCTGTTTTGTTTAAAGGTTGCTGTGTGCAGAATGAACCGAATGCTGTGCTATGGGCTGTATGCAGATTAATCCCCAACAGAGTAAGGGTTGTGTGTCCAGAATCAGGCAGTGGGCTGCTTGGGCTGTTTTGCTATTGGTTGTTTAGTTATCTGATTATTACAGTGCAAGTGTTCAATTTTCAAACAACCAATCAATTTCATTTACATTGAGGTGTAACATGATGGGATGCAATGCAATACATAAGATATGTAAATGTAACACTTTTTAAGCAAAAAATCTATTCATTTCATAATCTTTTTTAAGTACAAAGTTTTGAAGAAAACAAAATCTGCCTGCGGCAGTACAAAGTACCCTAACTATCAAAAAGGAAAAGTACAAGAAAGAAAAGAAAAATAACAAAATCTGCATCTGCGTCGAGCACCCCAAGGGCCATCAGTCTGTCCTGGTCCTCTTCCTGGACGAGGGTCCAGGAGCATCATCAGCATCGTCGTCAGAGCCCGAGCTAGAACCGCCTCCGGTCTCCTCCTCCGATGACTCGGACTCCGCCTCTGCCTCCGCCTCTGACTCCTCGTCATCATCATGGTTCGGGACTGGAGCTCGCGAGCTACTCCTGACATGAATACGCCCTCCCCTGGTACGGGGGAATACTCGGCCCTCCTCGTCTCTCCCTCGGGCAGGGACGGAAGGTCCCGCTGGAGCACCTCCCACCATAGGAATCTGGAAAGGAGGCTGAAAAGTACATAAAAAGGGAAATGCATCAGTATACTGTGAACAGTTTAAAGGTGCAGAATGCGATATACGAGTACAGTGTGTGGATGCCGTGAGCAGTCTATCAGTCCAGAATGCAGAGTACAGTGCAGAATGCAACGAGTGTAGTGTGTCAGATACTGTGAGATCAGTGTATCAGGTGTTGTGCCATACATCAGATTATGTGAAGCAGTGTATGAATGGTTCGAAGCCAGTGTCAGAAGAACATACCGGGATGCTGTAGAGGGCCAGGAGATCAAAAGTCCGCTGGAGCATACCCATCATGGAGGCATTCATCTCCAATGACTGCCGGGTGTACGCAGAAGAAGCCTGCAAAAAAATGTCAAATGCATCAGTATTCTGTGGGAATAACAAGCTGAAATGAAATGACTGTACAGAAATGCAGTAATACATACCGGAGGTAAGTCGGGGACACCGACGAACTCGTGATCAGCTGGCGGAGGGGCGAAGGGGATCTGATAGGTCGCCCCACCCTGCCCTCGGAAAGTCAGTGCAGCAGGCAGGGCGGGCCAACCAGCCCCCCGTCCTCCTTGAACTCTACCCCTGCCACGGACTCGGGCCCTCCTCGAAGATCCGGCTCCCGCTCCTACTCCTGCTCCAGCCGCTGGTGCCACGGGCCTAGCTCCCTCCGCTCGACGGCCACCGCTCAGAGGTCGCATCAGGTACGTCTGCACGTACTCCCGATAGTCGCCGATGCCTCTGAAGCTGGTCTCCTCCTAGCCGATGGTGTAATCGTCCATCTGCTCGGCAGTGAGCCTCTCGGTCTCCTTCATGTCTGCAGGAGGGTGAGCCGGGACTATCTGCTCAGGTAACCCTAGGGTCTGGCGTAGGAAACGCTCCCCCAGGTACCAAGCCCGACAGACCGGGCCCTCTAGCAAGATCCGAAAACGTGAAGTCTCCTCCGCACCGGCAAAACGGTCCCGTGTCACCGTCGGCAATGGAGCCCACGGCCGCCAAGTGATCTGAAAGCGACAGACAGTTTGTTATCTACTGTTATTGAAAAATGCACTGGAAAAGCGAAGCTTAAATAAACTGAAAGTAAAACATACCTCCGCGGGGGTGATGGTGTCAAAGTATCGGCGGAAGAAGCCGAATGTCTCTCGTGGCCGCCGGGTGCATCTCCCGTCAAAACGTCGTGAGAAGGGGACGACCAAAGGGGTCTCTGTGACTGGTACGGGGGCAAGCCTGGGGAAGTAGGCATAAACCCACAGCTGCAAAGTAAATGCTAGTGTATTCATCAGAAAAAGCAGAATATACAGAATAAAGCAGAAATGACAGAGCCGTGTGTTGTGTAGTGTATGGTGTACAGTGTACAATGTGAGCAGTCTACAGTCAGTGTGAAGCAGAATGTATGTGTGTGCCGTGTGTACAGTATACAGTAAGTATAGAGCAGACTACAGTGTATGCAGTGTACAGAGTACAGAAAAGATAGAAAAGCAAAAATGAAAAGTGGAGAAAAAATGTACCTCCCAAGCCCGCCAGTAGCCTCCGAGCAACTGGCCGCTGCCTCGCGAAGCCGAGCTCGTGTACCCATAGAGGGTAGCCAGAGCGGCGCCCCCCCAGTCATAATGCAAAATGTCCCGGACGTCCACCAGTGCGCTGAGAAGACAGAGAGGCACGGTGTTCGCCCGGTCGGCGAAGATGGTCGTCCCGAATAAGAACATCAGGAAGCCGCGGGCGTACCTCTCCACGTCCTCCTGAGTCATCTGAGCCTCCTCCTCCAACACGGGCTGGACCCTAAACTGTACCTCGAACCAGGAGTACCGCACGAAGCCTGGACGAGCAAGAGGTGGGGCCTCCCCCAGCAGATAGACCTGTGCAGCGGTCCACTCGTCCATATCTATGTCAAAGGGGATCGGATCACCCCCTACCCCGATGCCTGTGAGCATCGAGAAGTCATAAGGGGTCATCGTCATGTCCCCTGCTGCGGAAAAGTGAAAAGAATCGGTGGTGTCCCACCACCTCTCCACCAGAGCGGCAAGGAGAGGTCTGCATGTGGAAAGCCTGGAGAGCCCTCGGCAGAAGGCGCTGAAGCCCGCCCGGTCCACTATGCGTCGGACTGCGTCAGGGAGTTCATCGTACCACTCCCGTGCGCCAGTATTCCCATACCCGCGGATGGTATGGGAATCCTCCTGCAAACAGAAAATAACAATGGCAAAACAACATTCAAAATGCAGTTTTGAAAAGCATACAGATACAGCATGTGTGCAAGTTTGACAGATTTTGACAAGTACCGGGTGCCGGTGTGCTTACAGTGAACTACAGCGTGTGATGCATCAGCCTGTTCGGGTGGTTCAGTGCAGATACAGCATGAGTGCAAGTCTGACAGGTTTAAACAAATACCGGGTGCCGGTGTGCTTACAGTGAACTATAGCGTGTGATGTGTCAACATGTTTGAGGGGTTCAGAACAGATATAGCATGCGTGCAAATTTAACAGATTCAGACAAATACCGGGTACCGGTGTGTTTGCAGTGAAAAACAGTGTGTGCCGTGTGTTTGAGTGATTCGGGGTTAGTGCAATGTGTGTACATGTGCCAATCTCAAACAGATGTCAGTTGTACGTATGTTTACAGTCAACTACAGTCTACGGTATATCAGATTTCAGCAGTTAAAGAGTACAACTAGCTACGGCAGTTTTGTATCCTATATTGCGAAAAGTAAAGTAGAAGACGAAGAGTTACCTCAGAAGTGCTGAAGGACAGATGGGAGGTAGGCTCGAGCAACAATAGCTCGGGCGCCACGTGCCTCTCGAAGCTCCGGAACTGGCGCAGACTGTCGGGGGGCAGAACATGGATCGCCGGTCGGTAGGTCGCCAGGTCGAACGGGCGCTCGCTCAAAGGTAGGAGCTCGACCCCGGGATCCATCTCGTGGTCCGGGGGAGTCCCGCCACGTGGAATGTCGTCCGCCATGTAGAGAATGATGAGAAAATAGCCGGAGAAAGGAAAACCGGGCCGGAATACGAAGAGTCAACCGGAAAGTCAACTCCCAAGAGGGTCAGAAATGGCCGGGAAGGCCGGAATGTGAAAGGGCACGGAAATCAAGAGAAAAGCAAGGGGAACAAACCCCGAAAAGGCGAGAACGCCAAATGAGGCGCCGAAACAAAGTTTTGTTCGGTTGAAAATGTCCGAAACGCGAAAAAAATCGCGAATCCGACGACGAAACGGGCGTAGAACGCGAAGAAACGGGCGAAAAAGGAGAGAGAAATGCTCTAGAGAGAGAGAGTGAGAGATTTCGGCGGAGGGGAAGTGAGGAATTAGGGTTTGAAACCCTATTTTAAAACACCCGGGGTGAAAAGTCGAATCTGCCCCGACTCAGCAACTTTCTGCCGATCGGCAATATTTTGTACCGGCCGGCATTATTTTGTGCCGATGGAGTTATTTTTCAGCCGGTGGACAGCCGGTGGCCTCCTTTCCCGGCTGGTGGGGTTCCCACAGCCTTGTTTAGGCCATATGAGTAGTTTGTGGTCTTCATAGCTCAAGAAAGTGCAAGAAAGTGCATCCCCGACGCTCAACCGACCTCCGTTCTGGCCTCGGGTCGTGTCTCCTGTGCGTGGCACTCGAATTTGTGCAAGGTGTATCCTTTTTGTATCCTTTTAAATTCAAATTCAAAAGTTGCCCCATGTGCGTTGCACGCGTTCATCACACTACTTCGGTGCATTACATCGCGCTGTCATGCGCCTCACATTCGCATTGTTATGCACATACTACATGCGTTGTAACACGCACCCCTTGCATTGTCATGCGCATCTCTCATGCATTGTCATTGTATTTTTTTATTTCATGCATTGTCATGCATTCCGAAACACGTGCGTTGTTACGCATTTTAGTCCTTTTACATTCCGTGTGGCATGCGTGTCACACTTAGCATCGTCTTACATTCCGTATGGCATGCGTGTCACACTTGTATCATTTTGCATCTTATGAGGCATGCGTGCCCCATTTGCATCGGCACGCGTGCCTTATTTTCATCGGTATGCGTGTCTCATTTCCATCGGCACGCGCGCCTTATTTTCATCGGCATGCGTGTCACATTTTCATTGGCATGCGTGTCGTCATTTGCATAGAGCATGAAATCAATCGCGCTGTTTAGCGCATCGCACTGTTTTGTGCATTGCATTTCGATCGCGCTGTTTTGCGCATCGCACTGTTTTGTGCAGTTTATCGTTCGCGTTGTTTTGCGCATCGCACTGTTTTGTGCAGTTTATCGTTCGCGCTGTTTTGCGCATCGCACTGTTTTGTGCAGTTTATTGTTCGCGCTGTTTTGCGCATCGCACTGTTTTGTGTAGTTTATCGTTCGCGCTGTTTTGCGCATCGCACTGTTTTGTGTAGTTTATCGTTCGCGCTGTTTTGCGCATCGCACTGTTTTGTGCAGTTTTTCAAATCGCGCTGTTTAGCGCATCGCACTGTTTTGTGCATTTCAAAATCGTTCGCGCTGTTTTGCGCATCGCACTGTTTTGTGCATTTCAAAATTGTTCGCGCCGTTTTGCGCATCGCACTGTTTTGTGCATTGTATTGTTCGCGCTGTTTTGTGCATCGCACTGTTTTGTGCATTGTATTTCGATCGCGCTATTTTGCGCATCGCACTGTTTTGTACAGTTTATTGTTCGCGCTGTTTTGCGCATCGCACTGTTTTGTGCACCTCACTTGCATCTTGCATGTACCCTCTCGCGTTATTTTGCGCACCTTACTTGTAGTTGTTAGTACATTGCATTGTTTTGAATATAAACCGGCTTCGCGTAGCGTATAAGTCCAATTTTCAAAATTTTGCATTCCGTGTGGCATACGTGTCACACTTGTATCATTTTGCATCTTATGAGGCACGCGTGTCTCATTTGTTTCATTTTGCATTCCGTGTGGCATACGTGTCACACTTGCATCATTTTTGCATCTTATGAGGCACGCGTGTCTCATTTGTTTCATTTTGCATTCCGTGTGGCATACGTGTCACACTTGCATCATTTTTGCATCTTATAAGGCACGCGTGTCTCATTTGTTTCATTTTGCATTCCGTGTGGCATACGTGTCACACTTGTATCATTTTTGCATCTTATGAGGCACGCGTGTCTCATCTGTTTCATTTTACATTTCTTGTGGCATACGTGTCACACTTGCATCATTTTGCATCTTATGAGGCACGTGTGTCTCATTTGTTTCATTTTGCATTCCGTGTGGCACGCGTGTCACACTTGTATCATTTTGCATTTTATGAGGCACGCATGTCTCATTTGTATCATCTTGTATCATGCTTCATTGGCATCGGCATGCGTGCCTCATTCTTGCATTGTTCCGCACATTACGCCGATCTGGCGAGACCTTAAACACGCACGGTCTGGCGAGACCTTAAATACGCACGGTCTAGGAGACCTTAAATCCTCGGAAGGTGCAATTCTTTTGGTGTTTGTCGTGCCGAACGACTTTCGGTGGTCTGGTAAAACCACCTGCCTATGTTTGCGGCGAGTTCCTAAAAGACCAACTGGGACGGTGGAAACTAGAGTTCGAACGGCTTATGCCTAGAACGCAAAGGTTCGGGAATTCCGAGACTAAAGTCTGGTTTAAACACCCAAGGGTGTACCCTCGGCTTGAAATCTGTATGGAAGCCCCATAGATTGAGGTGGCGTGTCTACGCCTCAATTCTGGATATTGAACCAACCTAGTATGTCGCCCTGTTGGTAAGATAGGGAAAGTCGCAATCATAGTTGTTGCATCATAGTGCATTGTCATGCATTTCCATTGTAGCTTGCATTCATTGCATTTTCCCCAGTAGATTGCATCATACTGCATTGTCATGCATTTTGTAAATATCCATTGCATTGTAGATCGCATGCATTCATTGCATTACACCACCTTCCATCTATGGCTTGCGCCTTTCCATGTTGAGCTTGGTCTGGTATGTGCCCTTACTTTTCACGTTAAAACACAGTTCTGCATGTGTACGCGCCTATTCCACGCTGGTATGTTGGTTTGAGGGTTGCGGCACCTTTTCTGTGTTAGACATGGCTTGTATGTGTACATCCCTTTCCTAGGCAAAATTTGGTTTGGCCCGCGTGCCATATCCATTGCATTGTAGATCGCCTGCATTCATTGCATCACGCCTTCTATCTATGGCTTGCGCCTTTCCATGTTGAGCTTGGTCTGGTATGTGCCCTTACTTTTCACGTAAAACACAGTTCTGCATATGTACGCGCCTATTCCACGCTGGTATGTTGGTTTGAGGGTTGCGGCACCTTTTCTGTGTTAGACATGGCTTGTATGTGTACATGCCTTTCCTAGGCAAGATTTGGTTTGGCCTGCGTGCCATATCCATTGCATTTTAGATTGCATGCATTGCATCACCTTCCATCTATGGCTTGCACCTTTCCATGTTGAGCTTGGTCTGGTATGTGCCCATACTTCTCGTGTCGAAACATAGTTCAGTAGACCGTTCTATGTTAGACGTGGCTTGTATGCGTACATGCCCTACCTAGGCAAGATTTGGTTTGGCCTGCGTGCCATATTCATTTCTATTACATTGTAGTATAATTTTTGCATCCGGCCTTAGGATCATTGTCCTTTCTCCAGCGGGTCGTTTCCCCACTTATGTCATTCCACCCAATACTTGTTCTTGTGTCTGTCTACAATGCTCACAGTTCAATTGACCGTTCTGTGGTAGACAGACTTGTTACCTCCATCAATCTATTTGACATAGGTGTGGTCCCGAACCACTCGTGATTGGATCATGATCCATTTGCTTTGCATATAGTTTGCATTGTTTCAATTGCATTGCATCTTCATTTGCATTGTTTATACATTGTTTTGTATATATTGCATATCATTTTGCATCTATTCTGTATTGTCATGCATGTTGCTAACAATATTGTACCTGTTAAGTTTGTTTTCTTTTCAGGCACGATATTGTATGTACGGTTCATTTAAGGCTGGTGCAACCAGACGAGCCGCACAGGTATTGTATCCTCCGAGTGAGACGTATTGAGAATTACATAACTCTCTTACATCCTTTCTGCATTGTAGTGTAGTTTGGTGTATGCTAGCTTAAAACCGTCGCATGTGTGCTTCGTTACAGCTTTCTTTGCATGATCATAAGTTATGTCCGGCTCTGTGCATTGTCTTGCATTTTGCCCCTGCCTTCGGGCGCATATCTTATTTCGTCTTGCTTGTTTGTCTGAGTCTTCGGCCTTGTCAAAAATGGGTCGTCTCTGGGCTTTGACATTCACTCCCGTCATTGTTATGACTTTCGAGTTCTGTCAAAGAGGGGCAACTGTAGACACCCCATTTTTGACCGTCCTCAAGACTTGGACGTCACCACTTGGAACACTCGGTGATTATCCATGTTTGTGTTCGTTTGGAGTTCCCGGAGGTCTCGGCTCGCGCGCCTTGCCTCAGGATCTCCGAACTTGACTGTTTAGTGTCTGGTTTTACACCAAACACTTGTGTTTTGCCTTAGAGGGGCAGGGAATGTCTTGTGAGGCATCCCCACTCACCACCGGCAGTGGCTAGAGGCCACCGGCTGGTTTTTGCTGCCACTGGCAATGTATATTGCCGGCCGGCACTATTTGTTGCCGGTCAGCACTATTTAGTGCCGGCCGGCACTCTTTTTTGCCAAAATGGCATTTTTGGCCGGCCGATTATTGTGCATCTGCTTTTGCAGATATTTTAAGACAACTGTCTTACTTGTTGCTCCCCTCCATACACGTGTATGGAGGGATCTCTCTCTTGGAAGCTTGTTTTGTAAGCTTTACAAGACAATAAGCTTCTATAAAGAGAGAGGCTCTCTCTTGTTGCAAGGGTTAGACACTTGAGATATTTTGGAGAGCTTAGACAACCATTGTTAGGGTTTGAGTTCTAGGGTTAGGGTTTGATACACTTTCTATCTCTCTTTTTACCCTTGTGTGTGTTAATTTGTGTTTTAGTCCATACTATTGCACACAAACACCTAGTGTTTCACCTTCCTTTGGCTCTTGAGGATCTAAGGGACTGTTTTTGAAGTTTTGGTGTTGGATTCAAGCTAAGGAAGGCCATTGGAGCACCATTGTTGAAGAGGTCTTCAAGGGTAAGAATCTCACCCCTTTATTCCCCATTTTTGCACCTTATTTCTACCTGTCTTAAATTCGTTTTTGAGCTTGGTATATAATACAAAAAAATTCTATTTTTTAGTCCTCTTGATTGTTTATTAAGAGTGTTTTTTGGTTTGGGGGTGTTTGACCCCTCTTAGGCATTGAAAGGTCCCATTTTGTGCTATTTTGTGCTAGTTTCAGGACTTTGGTGTTTGGGCCTCTTCACCACTGAAATCTTGAGGGATTTCAGTGGTGGAGATGGTGCCTTGAAGTCTCCAAAAGGAGAGGGCCACCCCCTCTCCTTGTTGTCCTTGAAAAGGACCATTTTTGGCCTCTTGAGAGAGCATCATGTTAAAGTGTGTATTGACCATGCCTTGGCTGATTTTTGTGCTTAATATGTCATATTATGCCTCTATTTTTACTTGGTTTTGGTACACCATACATGCTTGGCATACCTACCATGTAATGCCATGATATTGCCTTAATGTGCCTTAGGTTGTTAACCCTTGTTGGAGCATGTTTTAGGCTTAGTCTTGTGAAGCTTTTGTGCATATTTTGCCATGCTTTAGGTCTGTCCATGCTTGTTTGGGTCGGATTTGGCATGCATCATATAGCCCCTTTGCATTTTGGCTTGTTGGCCTTAAGTATGTGCATGCATAGCATGACATCTTTGCATTGATTTGGTGATTTGGGACCACCCTACGTGTCATTTCAGTCCCATTTTCATGCCTATGTGTTTGCCTTGAATGCATCTTTAATGCTTTGTAAGCTTGTGTAGCAATGCTCCTTGTTTTGGCACTTGTGCATGCCTTTAAATTTGAGCCACTTAGATGCCATCTAAGTGGTCTTTTGGGCTTCATTTCATGTGCTAAAATTCTGTTTTTAGTCATTTAGTTCATGCCATATTTGGTCTTGCTAAGTGTAGTTCAATGCTCCATTGACTTGCCTCAAGTGTTTGGACCATGCTTGCATGCATTTGCTTATCTTGTTTAAACATGATTTGGCATCATTTTATAGCATGATTTTAGAGCTCATGTTGCATACTAATTGTCCATGAAATCTCTTTTCGAGTGTGCTTGAATGTTGCTAGCTTAATGCTTAAGACTTAGACCATAACATGTGCATGTGTGCATGCGTGTTTAGCCTCCATGTTTGGGCATTTTGGCTACTGTTTTGGGCCTTATTAGAGCTGCCCAAATCTTGTATAAGTCCATCTTTGCATCCATTTGCATGGCCCCATGTTTGCTTGTATGCTTGCATAAGTTTGTTGCCATGTCATGTTGCATCCTTAGCTTGCATGCCTAGGTTGCATTGCATCTTGCATGCATGCCTTGTTCCTTGACTTGATGATAGGAATTGGGCCTTAGTTTGTTTGATTGGTTTGCATTTCATTTGACATGAAAGTTGCATACTTGATTCCTTGGGCCATCATGCATGGAAATGCGTGATTGGTGGTCCGAGAATCGAGGCACATGTCCCTTTGAGTCATTACCATGATAAGGGACATGAATGGTGCATATATGCCTTGAATTGTGCTGCCATGCTTTGCCTTGCCCTCTGTTGCTGTCAATTGCAGGTTCTGCAGGCATTCCTTGTCGACCGGCAGTATATATTGCCGATCGGCAGTAAACAAGCAGCCGATGGATTCATCTTGTGCCGGTGACTACACCACACTGCCGGTGGCAATTCTACTCAGCCGGTGGTACTCCTCAATGTCCAGAGAAGCAGTCCTGAGGTTTTGACAACCTCCAGAGGAGTGAAGGAGGGAAAACAGAGGCAGCCCATGCATGGTGGCGCATTTCCCGAGGCGATTTACTGTTTTCTTAGCTTAAGTTAATTCGCTTAGCTGACTAGGCAATTTGTAATATTTAATTAGCTTGCGTAGTTAATTAATTTGTAATATTTATTCGGTCCCTCCGAGCGAGGGCAAATCTGTAATAAGTGTGGGTGAGTGTGTGAATGTCTTCCAACCCCCACTTCTTTCTTCCCTTTTATTTACCTGCTTTGATGGTAGATTAGGGCACGTTTAAATAAACACACCTTATGCTATGCATGCGTGCATTCATACATCTGTGTTGCATGCATTAGGCTCGGTACATCACGCTAACTGCATCTGTATTTCAATTCAAAAATTGAATATGTGATAGTTGATCGCATGTCACATGCCTTGTTTAGGATAAACCGAGCCTATCTAATTGCATCCTGTATGTGTTGCATTAGTCATTCTTAACATGAACTAAGACATGCATGTTTGCTAACTAGTTTATTGTTTTGGCACGGAGTACGATGTAAGTATTTATGTTTTAGCATCTCGCATGCGTGTGAATGTTGCCATGACGGTATGTTTGCCATGCGGCTAAATGCTTACGTGTTATTACTGTTTGAATGCCTGTGGGTGAAGGTTGGATTGTTTGAGTTGGGAAAACTTATTGAAATCCGTATTTTAGCCTACTTGCGGGTAGCAAATTCCAAAACGCTTTTCAAAATTGAACGAATATGCAATGCTTGTTTCCAAATTAGGCAATCTAGTCTATACTTGTTTGCTGCGCGCATAATATAGTAATTCTAGGCTAATAATTGGAATAAGAACACATAACGTTTTCAAAATCGGATATCATGATTAGTAGAGGCCGGTCTTCGGATCGGGCGAAAGGGGATGCTCATAGCTGACCTTCCCCGATCGTACCCAAGCTCCCGAGCCGAGACAACTCCGGTGATGACGGACATGTGGCCTTCGGCACCGAGTCAGGGTTTCCTAAATTTTCCCATTAAAAAATATTTAGGTGGCGACTCTGTATCTGGCAAAGCAGTCCATGTTTGGCACTACTTTTTCAAAAATCTGTTTCTCAAAACGATTTGCCAGATTTGGACTCTTTGGTTTAGATTAAGAACCGCGACAACAAAATCGCGAGTCCGAACTGTAGTAGCGAAGGGCCCCTCGCGGGGCGCGTCTACAAGTGGCCAATAGCACTTTATGTGCTTCGGAGCACGGAAAAACCTCAAACAATTTTTCTGTCTCGAGAACCCATGCTTTAGCTTTTAACGGTTCAAGGCCTCCCTGGAAGGATGGCGGTTTCATTTTGCTGAACTTATGGGTGAGAGCAATTATGTCCCCATCATTAACATTCACATTCTGTTTCGGCTGTACCGGAGGAGGAGGTGGGGGCTGTTGATTTTGTTGTTGATCTAGTCTTTCAGTTATTAGTTCCATCATTCTTTCTAATCTTGACATTCTTGCCTCAGAAGATGAGGATTCAGATTCATTTGCAATCCTAGCATTATCCATTTCACTATAGGCAGTTATAACAGTTATCAACATAGGCAGTAATTTGTTTAAACAGATTAACACATTAGCATAAATTCAGTCATGTCATAGCCACATACTTATCATGCTCATGTAATGCCCTAATCACTTTTCTAGGACATCCTATAGCTCATTGGGACACATGTGTGGGGTATAACTCGTGGTAAGTATCGCTCTGATACCACTCTATCACGACTCAAACCCGCCCCTATGGGTTTAGCACCGTAACCGGCCAGTAATCCGAGATTACCGAAGGCCTGCTTAACAGTAATACAGTAAAATAGAGTACAAGGGCCTGGCGGAAGCCAATATAGTAAATAAACAATGTCCAATGAGCTGTGACAGTCTGTCTGCAAAAGACTTTTTCACACATATATGCAGTCAGTGACAAAACAGTATGTACATATATACAATCATTCAGTTCAGGGACCTAATCCCTATTAAACAGTACGGTAACAGTTTACAGTTTACAAAACAGAGCAGAAGGGGAAAACTAAAACACCCCATAGCCTTAGCTTGACAGGCTCGAAACCTCGCAGTGAGGCAAATAGGTTGGCTTGACAAAACTGGAGTTTAACCCCGATGCTTCTAGCCGCGGTCTGGTGCCTGTATACCAACATATATATATGAGCAGTGAGCTAAAGCCTAGTGAATAACATAATGCGTAAAGGGGTTTAGAATGAATGTCCTTACAGTAATGAAAACAGTTCATTAAATCAGTATTTCAGTCGTTCAGTCAGTACAGTCATATGTGGTACATTCATTAGCGTAACAGTACAGTGAACAGTAGGTCTTGAAAGAACGAACAGTAAATGATGGCCATCAATCAGTAAACAGTAGTGGTTCCAACAAGGGAACCGACAGAGATCTCTGTAACAGTAACAGTAAACAGTAGTTGCTAAGGATGCCACAATACAGTTCAGAATATAGGACATACATTCATTCAATTAACAGTATCAGTTCAAAAAGCAGTACTGTTTAATTGTTCAGAAGATAATCATTTTGAACATATCTTTACACAGTTGTTACTCACAGAGTTCTGGGCTACAGTAAAGCTAGAGCGCGTCCCCAGTCGCCAATCCTACACAGTTTACAGATTGAACGCACACTAAGTTACATAGTTGGGAAAGATAAAAACATAATCCCCAATTTGCCTCGGTGTGTTCTACATCTATATCCTCATTAAGATGTCTTAAACTAGCCCTAAGAATGCCTAGGATAGGATGAGGATGCAAAGATGCACTCTAAAAGCATTTTCAGAATTTTCAAAAAATAGGGGTCACGCTCGAGCGTAGGTTACTCCGCTCGAGCGGACATGCAGACAAAGGTTTCCGCTCGAGCGTAGACTTACCCGCTCGAGCATTCTGCAAAACAGTCAAAAGTGCTGGATAGGTGAAAATCACGCTCGATTGGGCGCTCGACACCCGTTCGAGCATGAGACACAATGTCCCGCTCGAGCATCAATTACCCTGCTCGAGCTGACTTAAAAACAGAACAAAATGCTGGGAGCACGATTTCCACGCTCGAGTGCCAATCACCCCGTTCGAGCGTGAGTTCAAAATCTGGAATTCCCAGATTCGAACTTCAAGCTCAAAATCAAGTTTCAAACACCAAATTTGATCCTCTTGGGCTCATTTTCTAGAAAACACTTCAAAACTCATAGTTTAACATGATTCAAACCTCAATTTGTAAAATCAAAGCCCAAAGGAAGATCAATTAAACTCATTTTCAAACCAAATTTCAAGAACATAATCCAAGCATAACATGCATGAGTTTAGCTAGCTTCCAAGCTTCCAAAACATGCTCCAAGGAGCCAATTCTTTTCAAAACAAGATGAAATCATGGATTTCACATAATTATGAGCATGCATGTAACATTTTTCCATGAAAACAATTTAAAACTCAACAATCCAAACATGCATGCATGAATTAAGCTATAATTCAATATGTTATAACTAAATTATGACTTAGCTCCTCAATTAGACATGAACCATGCATGAATCAACTTAAAGACGCAATCAAGAGGATGAAATTCATACATAGGTTCTTTAATTACTAATCTTGAGGTTCAATATGCTCCACAAGACTCTAAGCCAAATTGTGAAGAACTCAAGCTTTCTCTACCTCTCACTCTCTCAAGTCGGCAAGAACAAGAAATGGACTGATGAAATGTTTTGTTAAAGTGTTGTGAGGCTCAAATATAGTCTAGGTAGTGGGCCACTCATGTGGCAAAATGGTAATTACGCCAACTCTTGACATTAAGCTTATTTTAATCTAATTTAATCATACCAAATCACATTTTAGATAAATACGCCATAAAATCATATAAATTCTAAGGATCACAAATCATCAATCAATTTCAGATTCGGCCGCCGATAAGGCCTTCAATTCGCAATTTAAATACAAAGGCATGAACAGATAATCAAACAGTCAACAGATAGACAAACAATTAAACAGATATACTTAATCAATTCAGTTCCAGATTTCAGTCAGTCAGTTCAGTACTTCAGTCAATTCAGTTACCAATCATAATCAGTCTCAGTTTAGCAGTAATCAGTGGTTAATCGGTAAACAGTGACGAGGGTTGTTACAAATAAGTTTCATGTAAATGAACTTATAATAGAGTTTGTTCAGTAGGTGTGAAGGTTTGAAATGGCTGTGCTCAGCCTGTGCTTTCAGAATAAAATTTTTCGGTATTTCAAAGTAAACTTTTACTTTATTACAGAGAAAAATTTTACTTTTTTCAGAGTAAAACATTACCTTCATTTACATGAAAGTAAAGCTTTACTGCCTTTCAAAGTAAAAATTTACTATATTGTTGAATGGTTGTCTATGGGTGTGATGAGTCTGTGGTTTCATAGTAAAATTTTACTTTTATAAAGAGTAAAATTTTATTTTATGCAAAGTAACATTTTACTTTTAGATTTAGAATGTAACATTTTACTCTTATTTCAAAGTAAAATTTTACTTTTATGTAGAGTAACATTTTACTTTTAGATTCCGAGTGTAACATTTTACTCTTATTTCAGAGTAAAATTTTACTTTTATACAGAGTAAAATTTTATTTTTAGATTCAGAGTGTAACATTTTACTCTTAGATTCAGAGTGTAACATTTTACTCTTATTTCATAGTAAAATTTTACTTTTATGCAGAGTAAAATTTTACTTTTATGCAAAACAATATTTTACTTTTAGATTCAGAGTGTAACATTTTACTCTTATTTCAGAGTAAAGTAAAAATTTTCTTCTATACAGAGCAAAATTTTACTTTCTTTAAGAGTAAAATTTTACTTCTTTTATTTCAGACAGTATGTTAGTCCCTCAGAAAAATATTTTCAACATGCACAAAAATTTACCACAATACACAAACTCCCCTGATGCTCATCATGCAATCTTTGTGCAAAAATAATCTAATAACACAACTGCATATATCATCAAAGATACACAAGTATAACTTGTACCATTGTATTCTATCCATAATAACGTTCATTCCTAGTCAAAACACACACACTCTCTCTCTCTCTCTACACATATATAATAATATTTCTGTATTGATGTGTGTATGTATATCTTATTGCCTGGTCCAAGCTATTAGTTTCTGTGTTCAAAAAGAGAGAAGAGAGAGAGAGAGAGAGTTGGTAAAATATCTGAGCATTTGGAGATATGTTCTTGCAATTATTATGTGGCCTCTGGTTGGAGCGTTTGAAGATCTCGACTAGAGTACGTAAGTTTTATTTATTTATTTTTCTCTCTCTAGAAAGATCAAATCGAGCTCTAATGGGAAGCAAATGGAGGAAAGCGAAGCTCGCTTTGACATACTTCTACATCCCGAGCATAGTAGAAGACTCGCTACCGTCGGTTCAGTCTGCTGGGAGGTTCTCCAACGCCACTTTGCTCTCTCTAGCGACAGTAAGCGGCTCGGACTTTTCAATGCCTACGACGCCAATTCCTTCTTCTTCTGGTCTCTAGTTGCCCAAACATGACTCCAAGTCATCTAAGGTGCTTCTTATCATCAAAATATAGCTTCAGAAATTATGCCTAGATTTATTTGCACATACATACATACATACATATATATATATATATATATATATATATAGATATAAGAGTATTATTCAAAGTAAGAGCCAGTTACTTATATAGAAGGGTATTTCAGTCTATTCATCATACTTTTTTAATTGAGGGGCTTTTGGTGCTATTATTTTATTCCGCGGGCTTCATACAAAAAAGGCTCAATGAAAAGGACTTTTCACCAAAAATTTCTAAAAAAAAACTAGTATGTTTGGAATAATTTTTTAATTTTTTACAAAAAGATGTGCAAAAAGTAGAGAGAAAATAGAATCTTTGACTTTTTGATATAAATTATAGGATTTTTAATTTTTTTTAATAATTTTTTTACTTTTAAACTAAAATAAACACTTGTCAAACGATACCTAAATCAATCACCTTTGAGCAAGGTGTTATACTAGTCTTTTTTTTATTATTATTTTATCTATATATATATATATATATATATATGTAATTTGATGTGATATGTAATAATAAAATTAAAAAAATTGAATTGAGAATTACTGACAGAAACAATTCAATGCTATATCCATATACGATGGTACATAAATTATAATTGACCACTTCTCAAGTAATGTGATAAATTATAATTGACCACTTATTACTTAAATCAAAATTTATTTAATTAATTTCTTAGCAACTTTTTTGTCCTTAACCTTAAAATTAATGTTAGAAAACATGTATTTAAGAATCTTAAATATTTTAGATTACTTATGTATTGTTTTTTTAAAAAAAATTGTAAATCTTTGTCTAAATATATATATATATATATATATATATTTTAACAGAATTTCATTATACTTGGAAAAATTCTATTTCCACACACCTATTTATCTCAGTACACACACTTAAAGAAATATTATTTTAATTATAATTGTATCCTAAAGCAAAATGACTGTGATGGACATCAAAATACACTCTTAATATTATATCAAAATTTTCTTTGTACGCATCTTTTTAAAACATAAAAATCTCAATACACAGTGTAAAAAAGAAAAACCTAAACCCTAATTTCTTTATTGTTTCTCATTTACTTGGTGGTGTATGCTAAGCAACTTCACGAATCAACAGCTTTTTGTTTTGATAAAATTGAATTTATAGTGAAATAAATCTGATAACTGTTAATTCTTAACTGTGTATGCTATTTTCTGATCACATTGTCAAACAGGTACTCAGCTGGATAACACTAGCAGAATAGATTGCGCTCGAACGACCTGTCACAGAAAGATAAGACTCCGGCGGTGGTTCGTCCGCCCGGGGGCACTCTGACGATTAAGTCAATATTCAGTTATCTCTTAAAGATAGCAAATAGTGCTTAATTCACTAGCCAGAATATAAAACGCGTACCTTAGACCCACGAGGGTGCCTTACTTTTATAGCCTACACTGACCTGATCCCTGAAGAAGCCTAGCTTTAATGGACTCTGACTCAATGCTCATCTTGGACTCTCCAATAAATAAAGATAAACTCCCTAAGAGTTTTATCCTTATCCGGGCTGAGGTCCTCTCCCATTCTAGGACTCTTCCGTTCATCTCGAATTCCAGTATCTCCCCAGATAACCTTGGCTAGTCGAGATCATCTCGGTGCCATGACCAAGACACGTGGCACCTCGGCTGGCACTTCAGTGCCACCTTGGCCACGTGTTGTTATTCAAAAAATATGTCCCCACAACTGCCTCCTAGGTTCTATTACCATAGCATCCTGAGGTGATGGCATATCGGCTAATCTTGCTCTACCCTTTATTACCGAGGTTATCACACATCGGCTTCCATATGACAAAAACTTATGTGTGTTTACATCAATCCTTTAAAACCAAAAACCAAGTTTTTTCAAGTTCTCTAGCCGAGATCGCCCTCCTAGCCGAGGTCTTTGCTTTATTAAATCAAGAACTCTAAGAGTTTCAACACGCGTATAAGCTGTCACGCACAATAATTCAACTGTTTTTGCCACGCGTCTCTCCCCTACTGAATCGTACCTGGCACGCGCTATTAAGTCGCATCGTACTTGCATGCGCCGTCTGACAAGCACGTTGTCGTAAGCACACTAATTGCGATTTGCTGCCTTTTCGTGTTTTGACAAAATCACTTCATTCTCTCTTCGTCTTTTCACTTCACGTTTTCTGATTTCTCTCTGTGTTTCAATTTTTCTCTTTCTTTGGAAATTTCTTAAACTGCCATTTTTGTTCCTTCAAAGCTCTCTGCAATCACTCCATTTTTCTTTTTCGGCGAAGCTCTCTCCGCTCTACTCTACCTATATTTCTATTGTCAGACTCCAGCGAATCTCATATTGGCATCATTTTCTGTGGTAAGTCACTGTTTCCCCCACCTTTTAGTTTCAAACTCCGTTGTTTTTGTTTATTGCCATGGTGAATGTCTTCATGTTCTCCAATCTTTATCTGTGCTTCAAACTTTATCATTCGCATGTTTTGAGCATGCATTGTCTTGCAATTTTTTGTGTTTTGTCCAATTTCTTCTTGAGTCATGACCTTTTTATACAATTTGCACATACATTTGTTTATTTCGCCACTGATCTTGACCTCGCACACCTGCACAAACTCATTCAGTGTTCTTTGATTTCTTGTTTGTCTTCTTGAGTTTGAATCATATTCTTGTCTCTGTTTTCTGTGTCTTTTTCCAGATTCTTGCCCTCAATTCTTGTTTCCATAGCTTAGGCTTCAGATTTGTTCTAGAAACTTGATCTTTAGGAAAACTGAACCTAAAACCCTTTTGATCTTCAGAAAAATTCGCCTCAACACACGTTTAGGTTTTAGCCGAGGTCCTTTAAACCCTAACAAACCACTTCCTTCTAAAATCCAACACCCTCCCCACTTAGCCGACGTTATGGGTATGTTCAGGTGGAGAGTAGACACCCCAACTAAGCTAGCATACTTTAGGCAGGAGTTTTCCATCCATGCTGATGTTCATCTCAGGTTGGCTGGAGAGGAGGACTCCATCATGCCCAAAGATGACTCCAAGCCATTCCCAGTAGTAGCCTTCATAGAGGGTGGACTTACGCTCCCTCTTGACATCCTTTTCCGAGAAGTCCTTCACAATTATAAACTTAACCCAATGCAATTAGCCATTAACTCTTACAGAGTTATCAACGGTATCATTGCCTTAGCTAGCTGAGAAAATGTTAGGGTAACTCTAGCCGACATCCAGTACTGCTACACCATGCGTGGCCTTAAGTTAGAAAAAGGCTACATTTACTACCTTAAGCCGAGGTCTATGGAATACAAACTCATCGCCGACCTCCCTGATTCCAACAAGGGCACCAGAGACGATTATTTCATCATCTCGGGCAACTGGGAGTTCCCTCTAGATGACGACCTTCATCTCTACCCTTTAAGCCGTACATTATTCAAAGAGGGAGATGGTAAGATCCAAGTTGTCCCTTTTACTTGCTTTCAGGTCTTTTACTTTGATATTTTTGTATACTCTAACGTCGGTTTGTTTTATTTTGCAGTTCTTTCTCAGCCACCAAAGGATTTCCACAAAACATTCTTCCCAAGAAAAGACTTCAAGAAGTTGTTGGGTCTGCCAGTTGACTAGCGAAAAGCACCTCTGCTGCTCAACTACGTCACAACCTACAAGTCCATTTTGCCCGACGTCCCGAAGAAGAGCAAGTCTCCTCCTTCAGCAACAACTCATACTATAACTTCGTCACCTCGGCCTGATCAGGGATCAACCTCTGCTCCAGCAGAACAGCCATCTACTTCAGCTCCTCAATTGATTCCACCCTCTCAAAGCCAACGCCGACATTGAGCTTCACTTTTTGCACCAGCAGGCAGGACCCGTAGCCGAAGACGCCTAAGTACCGAGGCATCCTCTTAGGATCCAGCCAACCCACCAATAGCTCTACCAGCAATCCGCCTTGGTACTAAAGTTACCGTTGCCATCTCCTCAGACGAAATTGGGCGACAAAAGGCCGTTGCCGAAGACTTTCTTGCTGACATCCCCAATGTCACCACAGTTCAATCTTCCCAGTCTCAACCCAAGCCGAAACCAAAGAGGTTGAAAAAAGCCCAAGCTAAGGCAACGGTGACTCAGATAGACTCTAACGACATTTTGCCAATCTCAAAAATGGCTGAGGTAGAAAAAAGTGCATCTGCCACTGAAAAGAGGCCTGCAGAGGCTGCTCCCTTTGAATCCACTCGTTCAAAGAAGCCGAGGTCAGAGTCTGCTGCAACCTCGGGGTCCCTGAAGTCCGATGCCCCCTGGGCCCCTCCAATTACCATCGAGGACAAGCCAGTCAAAGTCGGCGACAGTACGACTGACATTGAAGTTGGCGTTGCCCTCTTTACTACCTTGCTCCTTCCAAAAGACCTCGAACACAACGCCAAGGTTAGCAAATATGAAAATTTCGCTCTGTAGTTGCAACACTCCGTACAAGTAAGCCCCCAATACTTGGTAGTTTCTGTTTTTTCCATACTTAGAGTTTTACTAACTTTTTTTTTTTCCTTTTCTTCTAATCAATCCAGCACGCCCACTCCTTCGTGATGCAGGCCTTCGAAATTAAGAAGGAGTTGACCCGCAAGACGAAAGAGGCTGCTGGCTTGTTTAAGACCATAAATAAGGCCGAGGCCAAGATGAAGACTTTAATAGATCAGGCCAAGGCAGCAAAACAAGCCCAAGAGGAGGCCGAGGAGAGGGTAGGCGCTGCTGAGGCCATTGCTAAGGTCCTTGAAGCCGAGAAAAAAGAGGCCGAAGCAAAGACCGCCGAGGCCCAAGCCGAGCTCATTGCTGCCTTGGTCACAAAGGATGCCGAGATAAAAACGGCGGATGAGAAAACATATGCCGGTGGGGCAGTTGACGTCTGTGAGGACTATAAGAAACAAGTGAAACAGACATGCAACAAGGGTTTCACCTTTGGTTGGATGGCTGCCTTAAAGGAGTTGGCTGTCCCCGAGGACTCGCCTCTCCGAGAGGATAGTTGTATCGTCCTGCCATTCCCACCCACTCCAAGCCAATCCGAGGATGAAGCTGAGTCTGAGGAGGAAATCGAGGCCAAAGAGACCGAGGAGACAAGCTGCTGGGGCCAAGTCCCCAACTCTGAATGAGCAAGTTTTAAACTTGACTCAGGATGAGGAGGACGAGGTCCAAAAGACCACCTCTGAGGCTGAGGTCAAGACTTCTAACAAGAGCCTGGATGATACACTGCGTGAAATCGACGCCGAGGTCCAAGCTGAAAAATCTGCCTAGCTGTCTACCAAGGCTGACACAATGCCAATTGTCGAGGCAGAGCAGACTGTGGAAAATGCGTAAACTTTAGTTTTTCCCTCCTTTTAGTACTTGCTCTCTTTTGGACAGCTGTAAATCTCTTTGTTTTTAACAATGTTAACTTTGTATTTGGCCGATGTGCCACTTTTGTAATCTGAAGAAGTAGTCTCTTTGTAGACCAAAGTGCCTTTTTTTTCCCTTTGAATGCAAGTCTTTTTTTTTGACCAAGTGTTTGAATGCTTGTCTTTCATTTACTGTCTTGTATGATTCCATACTTAGAATATTTTGCATGTCTTCAGAGTACACCTTAGCTATGTAATCTCCTCGGGATAAAAATACTTCGGATATATCTTCTAAATGTTTATCTCGGCCTTGGCATAACACTTGAAAACATTTGTGAAAATATTTTCACAAGTGTTTGTTTAAAACCTTTCCAATTATCAAGACTTCTATCTTCCATTATCTTCCAAGTCTTGGCAACATGGTGATCTCTACAAGTACGTAGACACTTCTATCAACATAACCTTGGCTTAACTTCAACTTGTAAATTTTTCTTAAAATTTCAACAAGTGTTAAACCAACTTTAGCATGTAAATTCCAACTTCCAAGCATTATTCTCCAACTCTCTGCCCCCTAATGTGAATTTAAGATTCACTTATGTTCACATTAAGTATGTACCTATGATCTTGTCGCCGAGATTAGATTCAAACAGAGATTGGCCGAGGTTATCAACCTCGATCTCTATTAATCTAATTGATATGTATTTAAAGTTTTCATTCTGTTGACATAACAAATCTAGGGTAATTCAACTTAGTTCAACTCTATTATATGCAAGTATAATTCAACTTTGCCATATAATAAGTCTAAGTTATTTGTCATGTTTCAATCAGAAATATCACCAACTTAGTTCAACTCTATTAGATGCAAGTATAATTCAACTCTGCCATATAATAAGTCTAAGTTATTCGTCATGTTTCAATCAGAAACACTACCAACTTAGTTTAACTCTATTATATGCAAGTATAATTCAACTCTGCCATATAATAAGTCTAAGTTATTCGTCATGTTTCAATCAGAAACATCGCTAAGTGACTGGTCAATTGTTTTACACAAGTTTGAAATCAAAAATCGAGCTAAAATTTTATTAATTACTTCGGCTAATAACAAAAGATTTTAAAGAAAATATCAAATGAAATCTTAATGATAGAAGAACTTCAGGTTGCAAGTATTCTAGGGTCTTGGCAATTCCTTGTCTTCACTGTCTTCAAGTCGATATGCCCCATTGCCCAGAACCGAGATGATTCTATAAGGTCCCTCCCAGTTTGGACCAAGCTTGCCCTTTCTGGGATCCTTCTTGTTGCCGATGACCTTTCTCAGGACGAGGTCCCCAACCTGAAACTCTCATGGGTTGACCTTTTTGTTGTAAGCCTTGGCAAGCTGCTGTTGGTATGCCTCCAGCTGAATTGTTGCCTTCTCCCTTTTTTTCTACTAATAGGTCCAGATCTCGAGCTAAAAATGCATCATTAGTCCTATTCTCCACTACTTGGGTTCTGATCCCTAGGATGCCGACCTCTAATGGGATTACTGCCTCTGTGCCAAAAGCCATGGCAAATGGGGATTCCCCAGTTGATCTTCTCGGGATAGTCCGATATGCCCAAAGTACACTGGGCAACTCATCCACCCACTTTCCCTTTGCTACTTCCAGCCCCTTCTTGATCCCATCTAAAATGACCTTATTGGATGTTTTTACTTCACCATTGCTTTGAGGGAAGCTTGGAGTAGAGTAATAATTCTTGATCTTGTACTTTGCACAGAAGCTCTTGATTAGCTTATTGTCAAACTGTGTACCATTGTCTGCTATTATTGCCCTTGGGATCCCAAACCTGGTGATGATGTTCTTCCATATGAAGCTCTTCACTTCAACATCTTGAATTTTTGCAAGGGGTTCAACTTCCACCCACTTGGTGAAGTAATCTGTTGCCACTAGCAAGTACTTCCTTTATCCAGTTGCCTGAGGCAGTTGTCCAACAAGATCTATTCCCCATTGGGCAAATGGCCAAGGGTTAGATACTGGGTTTAAATCTGCTGCTGGTTGGTGTATCAAAGGTGCAAACCTCTAGCACTTCTCACACTTTCTGACATAAGCTTTAGCACCTTTCTGCATATAGGGCCACCAGTATCCCTGAGTTATGGCCCTATGAGCCAGTGACCTGCCCCCTGTGTGGCTTCCACATACTCTTTCATGTATCTCACACAAGAAATCTTCAACTTGTGAAGGATGCACACACCTCAAAAGAGGTCCAGTAAAAGATCTTCTATAGAGATGCCCTTCTGCTATCAGACTGAATCTTACCGACTTCAGTCTAATCTTGTGTGCTTCTTTATGGTCATCTGGCAGTTTGCCCTCTTTAAGGAATATTATTATTGCATCCATCCAGCTTGGTCCCATCTCCACACACATTGCTTCATGCTTTGTGTTCAGTGGTTCTACACTTGGACCTGGCAAGTAGTCAACCATTATTGTCCTTGCCTCTCTTGGTTTCATTGCACTAGCCAGGTTGGCCAAGGCATCAGCATGGTTATTTTCATCTCGGACGACTTGCTATAGTAAAAAATTTTGGAACAATGCCATCAGTCTGCCCACCTCCTTTACATAGGCCACCATCCTTTCATCCTGGGCTGCGTATTCGCCTGTTGCCTAGTTGACGATAAGTTGGGAGTCATAAAAGACCATTACCTCGTTGGCTTCCATTACTGCTGCCAATTTCAACCCTACAATCAGGGCTTCATACTCTACCTCGTTGTTTGAGGCCTTAAATCCCAAATGAATGAGTTGTTCAATCATCTATCCATCCGATGATACTAGCACTACTCTTGCCCCTGCTCCTTATCGATTTGAACTTTCGTTAATGAACAAGTGAAAGGAGTCGCCGATGTAAATATTGCAGGGCCTGAGTTTCTCTTTTTTCCTCTGTTTGGCTATCCCCAACTAGGTTTCTCCTTGTTCACCTAGACATCGTATACCTCAGCTCAACGGAGCCCGATGTATGATGGCGCCTGGTGTGAACTTGGCCACCAAGTCATATTGGCCTAACACCACTGCCCATCTAGTTATCCTGCCTGTCAGATCTCCTTACTGTAACAGGGAGTTCAGAGGATACTTAGTTAATACCACAATCTTGTGGGCTTGAAAGTAATGATTTAGCTTCTTGGAGGCCATTACTAAAGCCAGTGTCAGCTTTTCCAAAGGTAGATGTCTGGTCTTTACATCTGCTAGGGTTTTACTCACGTACTAAACTGCCCTCTATTCTCCCTTATCTTCCCTGATTATTACTGCACTTACTACTTGCTCTGAGACCACCAAGTATAAGAACAGCTCCTCTCCAGGTACTGGATTTGAGAGAACTGGAGCTGTGGTCAAGTATTTCTTCAAGTCGACCAAGGCGACTTCGCACTCCTCTGTCCATAAGAAGTGTGTGGGTTTCTTTACTAAATTGAAGAAAGGTTTGCATTTATTAGAACTTCTGTTTTTGAATTTGGTTAGGGCTGCAGCCCTTCCAGTCAACATCTGTACTTGTTTTGCCGACGTTGGTCTCTCTAACTCCAGAATGGCCTTGATTTGATCTGAGCTTGCCTCAATACCCTTTCTGGTGACCAAGTATCCCAAGAACTTCCATGATCCAACTCCAAATGCGCACTTTGATGCATTGAGTCGGAGCTGAAATGTCTTTAAAATGTCAAAGACTGTCTTCAGGTCGGCCAAATGATCTTCAGGTTCCTTGGTCTTCACGACCATGTTATCAATGTAAACCTCCACTATTTTGCCTATTAGATGTCTGAACATCTTAGTCACTAATCTCTGGTAAGTTGCTCCTGCATTTTTCAACCCAAAAGGCATCACTCTGTAGCAGTACAACTCTTTTGCGGTAATAAATGCAGTCTTCTCCTCATCTGAGGGGTACATAGCTATCTGATTCTACCCCCTGTAAGCATCTAGGAAGCTCATCCTTCCATGCCCTGAGGTGGCATCCACTAATTGGTCAATCTTGGATAGTTGTCTTTGGGACAAGCCTTATTAAAGCTGGTGAAGTCTACGCAGACCCTCCTCTTCTACTGCCTCAACATGTATCAACGTCGGCCTCCTTGCCCACTGGATGACAAGTTTAGCCGACCTGTCCACATTTAGTTTATGGCAAGTGACCTCAGGGTCAATGCTAGGCATCTCGTATGGTGTCCAAGCAAACACCTCAAGGTTTGCTCTTAAGAATGCTTCTAATCCCTTTTCCTCTGCCTTGGCCAAGCCTGAGTTGATGAGAAAGAAGCGCTATTCATCCCCTTGCTGGACTAAGATTTTCTTTAGGGCTTCTTCACTTTTCTCGGCTGGTTCTTTGCTGATGTCGTCAAGGACCTCAATGTCATCATCTTCAATCTCTGCTGCTTTTGCTTCTCGTATGTTGCAGGTGGATTTCATTGCTGTCATTAAGCAATTTCTTGCTTGCACTTGATCCCCTCTGACCTCTTCAATTCTATGCTCTATTGGGAATCGCAACAGCTGGTGCAATGTTGAGAGAACAGTCCCCATTGCATGCAGCCATGGCCTTCCCAGGATAGCATTGTAAGGGGAGGGAGTGCCAATTATTGTGAACTCAGTTGTTACCCTCTTGGTGCCAGCCTGCACTTCCAAACTTACTGCTTCCAGGGGCCACGTCGGCGTTCCATTGAACCCGACTATTGGACCATTGGATTGTTACAGATCATCTTGGTGAAGGCTAAGCTCCTTGTAACACCTGACATACATGGTGTCACAAGAGCTGCCCTGGTCGATCAAAATTCGTTTTACCTGGCATTCTCCAATTTGGAGGGATATTACCAAGGCATCGTTGTGTGGATGTTGTACCATCTCTAGGTCATCTTCAGTAAAGGACACCACTGGTCCCTGGCACTCGCCTGCCCTAGGTCTCTTCTGTCGGACCTGATATACATGTTGCAAGCGTTTTACCTTCTAATTTTCCCACGTATCTCATTCTCATTGACCTTCGAGTGAATCACATTGATCACTCAAGGTCCGCCTACTTGCGGTTACAGTGCTGGTGGGGGTGGTGTTGCCGGTACCTGAGGCAATCTCGCTTGCTCTTCCCTTGTCCTAGTCTCATCTACCAAGTCCCTTAGATGACCCTGTCTTACCAGGTCTTCCAGATGTGCCTTTAAGGCTCTACACCCTTCAGTTAGGTGCCCATCCTCATTGTGGTAGGCATAGTGTTTCCCCAGACTGATTCCCATTAATTCACCAGGAAACTTCTCTGGCGCTCTATAATAGGGTTGATTCCGGATTCTTTCCAAGACTTTGTAAACTGAAATTCGAAATACGGTTGTGACTGCCTGGGCAGCCCTTAGTCTTGTCTCCTGTTTGTTGTATCCTCCATTACCTCGGCCTCACTTGGGCGAGCTATTTCTTTTCTCTTGTTTTGACGCTTTTGTCCCCAGCGTGTCCTCCTCGGCCCTGGCATACTTTTCTATCCTTGCCATAAGTTCCTCCATATTCTTTGGTAGTGTCTTTGCTAGTGATTTTTGAAGCAGACAATCATCTTTCAGGCCGTTCATAAAAGACACAACCGCTACCTCCTGGTTGCATCTTGGTATTCGGTTGAACACCTCATAATACCTTTTGGCATAGGCCCTAAGGCTTTCATCCTCGCCAATTCTTAGAGCCATTAAGGAGTCCACCCTCAATGGCTATAGTTTGTTTGTCACAAATCTAGCTACGAACATCTCAGCTAGGCCTTCCCAGCTTTTCACAGTTCCTTTCGGCAACTTGTGAAACCAATCTAATGCAATTTCCCCAAAGGATGAAGGGAACACCTTGCAGAGCAACGACTCATTCCCGGTGTATAACGCCATTGAGTTCAGGTATAAGCTGACGTGAAAGTTAGGATCAGACTTACCATTGTATATCTGGAATCTCAGCATGTGGAACCTTTTCGGGGCCTCAAACTTATCCAATTCAACCGAGAACAGCGTTCTCGGCTTGATCGGTAATGTTACCTCGGCATCTTGTTGCTTCCTCTGGAGGTAATCCCTCAGATCCTCCTTGGTCCGTCCAGGAGCTCGGCTATCAACAGATTTCAACCTTTTCGGTGTGCTACTCTGTCACGACCCAAACCCGCCCCTAAGGGTTTAGTATCGTAACCGGCCAGTAATCCGTGATTACCAGAGGTCTGCTTAACAGTAAAGACAATAATACAATATAAAGAGACTGGCAAAAGCCAATCAGTAATAAAAAAAGGATGTTCAATGAGCTGTGAAAACCTAAATAGAAAAAGACTTTTATGGACATAACCACATTCATAACCATAAATATATATACATATCAGATGCACATAATATACAGGTTAGGGACCTAATCCCTTCACCATAACTGTACAACCAAGTCTTAAACATTTGATACAATAATAGAGACAAAAAGGGTGAATCTGAAACACCCCAAAACAACCTTAACTCGTGCAGGTTCGGGACCTCGAGGTGAGGCACAATGGTTGGCTTGACAAAACATGAGCTTAACTCGACGCTTCTAGCTCTGGTCCGGTGCTTGGCCACCTACATATATATACAAACTGTGAGCTAAAGCCCAGTAAATAACAAATGAGTAAAGAGGTTAAGAATGATATCTTTACAGTCTTGAAACAATCGATTAGCATTAGAACATTTTCAATCAATGTCGTTTGTCAATCAATCATTCAATTTGATCAATTCGATCCATTATATTCATTAAATCATACGTGGTACATCCGATAGCAACAATACACTAGGTCTTAAAAGATCGAACAATCAATTGATGGCCATCATACAATAACAATAGTTCCAAGATTTGGAACTAACAGAGATCTCTGTAACAATAACGATATCAATAACAGTAACAATCACAATACGCTATGGATGCCACGAATACAGTTCAAAATAGGATCATCATTCAATCAATAAAAAGTATCGTTTCAGAAAGCAATATGATTTATCAATTTAAAAATAAATACGATTGAACATATCTTTACAACATTGTTACTCACAGATTACTAGGCTATAGGCAGGTGTACGAGAAAGAAATAAACCTTCTCGTGTAATCCTGTTGATCAAGTCTGCGCTTCTCCGTACGTCGTCGCTTTACTCCCTGAAAACACAAACGTTAGCTAGCCGACGAGTATGTGCCAGATACCTCTCCGATGCCCAAGTCAGCAAAATAGACAAATAGACAAAAAGCTCTAGGTATTCGAGAATCAAAGTTGTGTTACCTCTCCATAGGTGATGTTGTGAGCTTTTATAGGTTCCGCGTAGCATAATCCTAGTAGGACTCTTACTCCTACATGTAGAGTTCTTGTAGGAGTCATACTCTTGAAAGATAATGCTTATCCTTCAACACCCTCCTCACTACTTAAACCAAGTGAGATGGTTTTACCATGATCGGACTCCAATATGACCAAGGTAAGCATGGCTATGCTAAGCCGCAGACTAGATCGAGCTAACCTTAGCTTGGCCCTTCCATTTACTGCTCTTACCCCGGTTTCTCCTGGTGCTAACCATAGTATGTCTCGACCGGGATAACCAACACCGTGGTCTCGACCAGGATAACTTCATGTGTGACGACCGAGCTTACCGTAAGCTCTTTGGGACCGGAGTAACTTCAAGCCTCATTTAGTGCCGGAGTAACTTTAAGCCTCTTTTACATCGGAGTAACTTTATGCCTCCTTTGGACCGGAGTAACTTTATGGCCTTTTTACTCAGCCCTTTGTACTGTGGCCCATAACGGCCCATTGCCCAGCTCAGCCCAATTTATAAATATAAATTACCCTCTCAATTTCCCTTTAATTCCATCTGCGCAGCATGATAGGGATTACCTTGTCTACCAGCCGAGCTAAAAAACTCCTTTAGCCTTTCTGACCGAGCTAAAAAACTCTTTTAGCTTTTCTAGCCGAGCTAAATTTACGCCGACTTTACCTGTCCGGTCAAAACGTCTCTTCAATCACACCAACTGAATCGCATCTCATTCTCATGACACGTGGCATACTCTGATTGGCCTAAGGCAGCTGTCACGCCGTCTTCGTATCTCGCGAAATTTGAACAGTCCCGCCCTTTTTGTCCTGCCTTCTACACAAAATAAGCTCTTCATTTCGAATCAATCACTTTACTATTTAAGTTCCTTCTCCCTCTCTTCGAGCCTCTATTGTTCTTCCAACCTTGCAATTATGAAGCTCGTGTCTCTGGCTACTTCTACTTCCCGTTTCCTTCCTTTTTGCCTGGTAAGCTTCACTAATCTGTTCTATTTTTCTTGTTTTCACACTTTGTTTAATCCATAGCATATTGTTGGTGTTTTTACAAAACACATTTTTGTTTTTCCTTGCGTTTTCTGGGAAAAACCTCATAAGAACCCTTTGTATTTCATGAAGCAGTCTGTAGAACACTGTATTTGATCCAAAATCACAATATAACCGAACTAAAAAGTTGTTTGTAGTTACTGTGAATCTTAGTCAGACTTATCCAACCGAACTAATACTTCATGCTATACTAGTAATTTCAACAAGTCAAACCATCTTTTGATTTAACTTAGCCTAGATAACAAACCGAACCAAGTCCGCAATTAGTGTGTCTGAAAGCCTCACTTCCGACCGAGCTATGTCTTGGGGCTAAACCAGCGCTCTTAGTTTAGATCAAACTAAGAAAACTGCCCCTAGAAGCTCAACCAGTCTAACAAAACCTTCCTTCTACCCGAGCTATCGACCCGCTTATCGAGACCGAGCTAACAGACCCCTTGCTAAAACCGAGCTTGAACCCGTAGTATGCCACATAGCCGAGCTAAATGCTTCATTTATCTTGCCTTTGTTTTTCTTTTAGCACGGTCCCATGGTCTGTGCTTAACACTTTTGTTTTTCACTTTGCAGACTTAGGTTGTCCAGGCACTCCTTTGAGCGCTCAACCGAGCTACACAGCACAAATCTTCGACCGAGATAGCACTCGAGTTTAATTTACCCATAACTTAGACCATAAATGGGAAAGTATAGGTTTTTAGTTAACTCTCCTAGTGCAATAGCTGAATTTCGCAAGGACTACCAAATCCCAGATGATGTCCACCTTTCTCTAGCCGAGCTAGACACCGTCCCCTGGGAAAAACAGGGTTTTGTCCCCTTTAACGTTATTTCCATTGTGGAGTGCGGCTTACACTTCTCTGTACAGCCCTTACTCTGTGAATTCCTTAGACAAACCAACCTTTGTCCTACCCAACTTTCCATAAAATCATACCGTATAATAAATGGCATAGCCGAGCTAAATCGTCGGGCTGGCCTTAACCTCGGCTTAGCCGAGCTCTTCCACCAATATTCCATAGGGTCAAAAGAGGACGGCCGGGTTTATTATTTAAGAATACGACGCCGCCGAGAAAAAATAATCAAAGATACCCCAGATAAAGATTTAAACGACGATGATTTATTCTAGGTTTCTGGGAACTTCGAAGACCAAGAAGCCCAGATTCCTGGTGACCGAATAAACTGGAATAAAGGGACCACCGGTATAATTTCCTCGACTCTATTGCATGCCTCTTTTTATTTCGATTTCCTGTTCCTGAACCGAACTGACAGTTGTCTTCTTTATGCAGACTTAGCCCGCCTCAAGTCACTGTACAGTTACCCTAACCTAAACACACTTCGCGCCGCACTACGGTATCTTGAAAGAAGTTGGGCCAAGCTACTGAATTTTGAACCGACGTACAGATACAGCAGTCGACGAAAAGCCAGAGTATCAGACTTCTTGCTGGAGACATCTCCTGAACCGGATCCAACCTTGCCACAAATTAACCTGGTCCGTACTACTGCAGAACAACAGATGGCCAAGAGAAATAGAGTAAGGGCCCTGCTAACCGAAACAAATCAAGCCGAGGCACCACCACCGAACCAGACTCAGGAAACCGTGGTGGCCCTTCCATCTCAACAACCCTCCTCATCTCGCCCAAGCAAGCATGCCCAGACTACCCCAACCGAGCAACGCCTTGAAGATGAAGACGAAACCATTCTTCCACCAAGCCCTCCACCGAGCTCGCAACCGGAGTGCTCCGACCGAGCCAGCTCCTCTAAGTGGGCACCCAAAATCACTTTTCAAAACCGAGAAATTCAGGACACTGACTCAATGGTCGCTGAAAAAGATCACTTAATGGCATTTAACCCTGCCAAGAGTGTCTGTTTTCCAACAGACATGGAGCACCACAAGCATCTGACCGAACTAAGGGCCATCCGTTCGGCCACGAAATCCATGGTGCTTGTAAGTAGCCTCTTCTGTTAACCTTTCTAATTTGCGCAACTTTTATCTCGGTTTAATTACAAGTCTTCCCCTCCTTTTGCAGGCCATGCAGAAGAACCACATCGCTCATAAGCGCGTGCTTGAACTTCGCAAGACTACAAGGCAAGCCCTGGCCGAAGTGACTGAAAAAACTGCCGAGCTAGAACAAGCCAGACAGTAAATAACCGAGCTAAAATCCAAGAACGGTCATCTGACCGGACTTGTTAGCTCAGCTGAAGCAGAAAAACAAAAAGCTGTAGCCGTGATAAAAGACAAATATCTGCGCGAACTGGCTAAACTTGAGGGAAAGAAAAACGCCGAGATAGAGCAGCTGAAGAAGAGTGCTAATGACGCCAAGCTCCAGGGTTACAAGGAGGGAGAAGCGACTTACATTAAATAATGTGAAGCTGCCAAGGATCTCTTCTTCAAATGTGGTTGGAGGGCGGCTGTAGAGCAACTCGGTCACGGTCCAGAGACCAAGGTCTTTAACGCTCCAGCATACTTCATTCCGAGCTCTATGAAGGAGTATACTGCTGCCCTTCAGCAACAATTTCTTGAGGGTTCAGATGATGAAGAAGACACCATGCCCAAAGATACCCCGGCTGTCAATGATCCCATCGATCAGTCAGTTCGGTCGGAACTAATTGTGGAAGATCTGACCAACGAGCTGCCTACTGAAACCGTTCTTCCAACCGAGACCGAGCTACCGAGTGAAACCGGGCTCCGAGTTGATATTGATGCCGACCTTGATGATCTGTTTAACTGACTTTGTATTTTTCTTCTTTTTTCTTTTTTTCTTTTCTTTGCTGTTGGAAACAAATTGTAACCGGGCTGAGGCCCCACCCTTTGTACTTGTTTTGAATTTTTAATGAAGTTTGCTTTTTTGTTCAACTCTTATTTCGGTTGATCTTCATGGTTGTACTTTACTTTCTAACCGAAGTCTTGGATGAGGTACAGCATTCACTTGCCGAGATACTTATTTTGGTCTTGATCTTACAATCTAATTATAGCTTCCAACCACTCTTCAGCTGAGACACCTACCTCGATTGAAGGGTACTAACAGTTGGCTCAGTCCAGCCAACCACTCTTTAGCCGATATCCTTACTTCGGCTGAAGAGTATTAAAAGTAGGTTTAATCCTGCCAACTACTCTTTACCCGAAATCCTTACATCGGTTGAAGAGTACTAAGAGTTGGTTAAATCCAGCCAACCACTCTTTAGCCGATATCCTTACATCGGTTGAAGAGTACTATGAGTTGGTTTAATCCAGCCAACCATTCTATAGCCGATATCCTTACTTCGGCTGAAGAGTACAAAGAGTTGGTTTAATCCAGCCAACCTCTAAATTGGTTATTCTTTGCCAATTTAAAAAAATGTTTGGTTATTCCGACCAAACGTCCTGCAGCCTGGATCCTCATCCTGGGCTTAGGAAGGGTGTTGGTTTAATCCAGCCAACCTCTAAGTTGGTTTTTCCAGCCAATCCTAGAGTAAAGTGTTTGGGTATTCTGACCAAATGTCCTGCAGCCTGGATCCTTATCCTGGGCTTAGGAAGGGTGTTAGTTTTTCCAGCCAACCTCTAAGTTGGTTTTTTCCAGCTAACCTAGAGTAAAGTGTTTGGGTATTCTGACCAAACGTCCTGCACCTGGATCCTTATCCTGGGCTTAGGAAGGGTGTTGGTTTTTTCAGCCAACCTCTAAGTTGGTTTTTTCCAGCCAACCTAGAGTAAAGTGTTTGGGTATTCCGACCAAACGTCCTGCAGCCTGGATCCTTATCCTGGGCTTAGGAAGGGTGTTGGTTTTTCTAGCCAACCATGTTTTCAATGCCCCTAACTTACTAAAACGATTTTTACAGAATAAAATATTTATGCTGAAAAGAAAACTACTTGTTTTATTGGGGAAAAGAAAAATTACGAGTATTTTGAAGAAAAGCTAAAAATAAAATTGTTT
Organism: Camellia sinensis; assembly: GCF_055761805.1. Taxonomy (NCBI): domain Eukaryota; kingdom Viridiplantae; phylum Streptophyta; class Magnoliopsida; order Ericales; family Theaceae; genus Camellia; species Camellia sinensis. The sequence goes on from NC_138972.1 coordinate 104,766,817, forward strand.
GAGATTGGCAGTGTTCCATGGCCTGGGAATTGCTTTGCCGTCCTCATCTTCTAAGTGGTATGCCCCCTTGCCAGCTAATCTGATCACTTTGTAAGGTCCTTCCCAATTAGGCCCTAATTTGCCATCTCCTGGGACTAAGGTGTTTCCCATTACTTTGTGCAGTACCCAATCTCCGATTTTGAATTGTCTTGGATGTACTGTCTTGTTGTGTTTCCTGGATAACTCTTGTTGGTATGAGGCGATGTGAACCAGTGATTTTTCTCTTCTTTCTTCGGCGAGGTCGAGCTCCAATGCTATGGCTTCTCCATTCAAGTCTGGATCAAAATTTTCGCTTCTAATTGTGGGGAGGCCAACTTCCAGCGGGATTATTGCTTCCATGCCATAGGCTAAGGAGAATGGTGTTTCTCCTATTGATCGTCGAGGTGTGGTGCGGTAAGCCCATAAAACATGAGGAAGCTCTTTAGCCCATTTGCCTTTTGCTCTTTCTAACCTTTTCTTCAGTCTATCCAAGATGACCTTTTTTGACGCTTCCGCCTGGCCGTTGGCTTGGGGATATACCGGTGTAGAATTGTAGAACTCTATCTTGTATTCTTCACAAAAGCCTCTAAAGATTCTGCCATCAAACTGGGTGCCGTTGTCTGATATTAGAGCTTTAGGTATGCCGAATCGAGTAATGATATTCTGCCAGACGAACTTCTTCACATCTTTTTCCTTGATTGATGCCAATGCTTCTGCTTCCACCTACTTTGTGAAGTAGTCTGTTGCTGCGAGAAAGAACTTCCTGTTTCTGGGTGCTGTTGGAAGTGGTCCTACTATGTCCAAGCCCCACATTGAAAAGGGCCATGGGCTGGTCAATGGTAGGAGTTCTCTGGCCGGCTAATGTATTTGGTGTGCTAACTTCTGACATTTCTCGCACTTCTTCACATACTACTTCAAGTCTGCCTGCATGTATGGCCACCAGTATCCTTGTGAAATGGTTCTGTAAGCTAACGATCTTTCTCCTTGGTGGCTTCCGCACACCCCTTCGTGTATTTCGAACAAGAATGCTTCCACTTTGCTGGGGTGAACACATTTTAGATAAGGTCCTGAGAATGATTTTTTGTACAATGCCATAGAAGGGGAGAGCCAAAATCGCTGTGACTTTGTTCTAATTTTATTGGCTTCTTTATTTTCTTCTGGTAAGACGCCGTCTTTTAAGAATAGTATGATGGGATCCATCCATGAGGGGCCTAGTTCGACGCAACATACCTCTTCTGCTTCGGGGTCTTCAATGCTTGGTCTTGGTAAGTAGTCAATTAGCAACGGATGAGAGATGGATGTATCTGCCATTGACGCAAAGCCTGCTAGTTCGTCTGCTCTGCTGTTTTTCTCCCTGCCAATCTGTTCTATCCTTACTACTTCAAATTTCTTGATCTCTGTTCTGACCAATTCTTGGTACTTGGCCATCCGGTCATCCTTTGCTTCATAGTCGCCAGAAATTTGGTTTACCACCAGCTGTGAGTCGCTGTAGACCATTAGTTCGGTGGCCTTCATGTAGAATGCTGATTTGAGTCCTGCAAGAAGTGCTTCATACTCCGCTTCGTTGTTTGATGCTGGGAAGCCAAGGTTGATTGCTTGCTCCACAACCAGGCCGTCTGGTGAGGACTATGCCAAGTCCTGCACCATGCCGATTGGATGCTCCGTCCACAAAGAGCTTCCACATTTCTCCAGCGAACAATTTCCAGCAAGTTGAGGGATCAGATGATGCCGTGGGGTCAAGAATGTTGCAGGTGTTTTCTTCAAAATCCATGCTTGCTGTCTGCCCCTTGCTATTTGATTAAACCAAGTCTTTATTTGTTGGCGAGTCTTGGCTTGGTGTAGCATGGTTTGCTTCTGTCTTGCTTTCTTTACTTTGGTCTGCCTTGGAGTTTGACCGAGTATTCTGCACCAGGGGTTGTGCTATTCCGGTGTCAACTTCCATCCCTAGTTCGGTTGTGTCAGTCAGGTCGACTGGGCAGATATGATGACTTCCTGGGGTGAATTATGCGACAAAGTCTGTCAAAGTTTGAGCCTTTATTGCGGTTCTGGGCTGAAACTTGATGTCGAATTGTCCCAACTCTACTGCCCACTTCAAGATTCGCCCTGAAAAGTTCGCCCTCTCAAACAAAGCTTTTAATGGGAAAGATGTGAGGACGACTATGGTGTGGGTGTGAAAGTAGTGCGACAACTTTCTTGAGCCCATCATCAAGGCCAATGCCAGTTTTTCCAGTGGCAAGTACCTTGTTTCGGCGTCCAGCAATGTCTTGCTGACATAAAAGATGGGTAAATGTTGGACTCCTTCCGCGTGGACTAACACTGCGCTGATTGCGTGCTGAGAGACTGCCAGGTACAGGAAGAGTTCTTCTCCAGGTATTGGGGTGACAAGTAGTGGTGGAGAAGACATGTATTCTTTCAAGCTTTGCAGAGCGCGGTCGCATTCTTCGTCCCACTCAAATTTAGCTTTCAATGCTTGAAAAAATGGTCGTAGTCTGTCTGATGACCGGCTAATGAATCGGTTGAGTGCAGCAGCCATGCCAGTGAGATGCTGTACTTCTTTTACTGAGTTAGGCCTCTCCAGATCCTGAATAGCTTTGATCTAGGAGGGGTCTGCCTCTATACCCCGGTTGGTCACCAGGAAGCCCAGGAATTTGCCAGATCTTACACCGAACATGCACTTAGATGCATTAAGGTGCAGCTTGTGTTTCTTCAGAATCTGGAACATCTCACCTAGGTCCCTTAGATGGTCATTCTTATCCTTGCTCTTGACCACTATGTCGTCGATGTAAGCTTCCATTGTTTTGCCTAACAATGGTTCAAACATCTTGGTGACCATCCGTTGGAATGTTGCCCCTGCATTCTTTAGGCCAAAGGGCATGATCTTGTAGCAATACAGTCCTCTTGGAGTTGTAAAGGACGTGATCTCTTGGTCTGGTTCGTACATGGCGATCTGATGGTAGCCTCTGTATGCATCCAGAAAGCTAAGTTGGTGGTGCCCCGCCGTTAGGTCTACCAATTGATCTATCCATGGTAGGGGGAAGCTGTCCTTTGGGCATGCTTTGTTGACTGTCTTATAATCGACGCAGACACGCCATTTGCCATTCTTCTTTGGCACCACGACTGTGTTGGAAATCCATCTGGGGTAGTACACCTCTCTGATAGCTCCTGTCTCTAGCAGATTTCCCATTTCTTCCGCCACTATCTCGGCGTGGTGGAGTGCCGATCTGCGAGTGCGCTGAATGATTGATCTGGCGGATGGGTGGACATTGAGTTGGTGACAGATGAAGTTTGGATCAATGCCTGGCATGTCGTAAGGTGTCCAGGCGAACACTTCGATGTTAGAGGTCAAGAATTCCAAGACCTCTACTCTCTCAGTGCTGGACAACGACGAACCGAGCAAAAAGAACTTATCCGGGTTCTTTTCATCTATTCTTACCTCTACCAAGTCTTCCACCGCTTTTTGATCAGCTGTTTTGCTGACATCTGCGAATAGTTCATTGCTCTCAGGTTCTTCCACCGAATGAACATATCCCTTGGCAAGGCGGCTGCCATTAACCGTGACAAAGCATTGCTTCGACATAATCTGGTCTCCAAAGACCTCTTCAATTACCCCGACTTCGTTGGGGAACCGCATTACTTGATGGTAGGATGACACTACAGATCGCATGGCATGCAGCCATGTTCTTCCCAAGATTATGTTGTAAGTGGAAGGGACCTTTAACACCCAAAACTCCACTTGTTTTGTCACACTTCCTGCCCTGACTGGAAGGATGATCTTGCCGACTGGCCACTCTGGCATTGAGTTGAATCCGATCAGGGGGGACACAGTTGGTGCCAAGTCTTTGTCCTCCAATTTCAGTTGTTTGAAAGTGTCGTAGTACATTATCTCACATGAGCTCCCTTGGTCAATCAAAATCCTCTTGACGTCGAAATCCTTGACTCGGAGAGTGACGACCAGTGCATCATTGTGAGGGTAGTATATCCTTGCTAAGTCTCTATCTGAAAAAGATATGACATTCGTGGTTTCTATTTTCCCCTTTTTAATGGTGGGCTGGGCACTTAATACCTCCCTTAAGTGCTCAACCTTCTTTATCATGCCCCTGAGCTCACATACGCGCTCAGGCTCGAATACCCCATGTATTATGTTTATCATGCCTTGAGGTGGGGCGTCGATTGGCATTCCATTCGGGTGGTTGTCATTCTGGGGGGCTGGTTGCGCCCCTCCTTCAATGTATTTGTCCAGGTGACCGGCCGCCACCAACTCTTCTAAATGTTGTCTCAATGGTGTACAATTTTCTGTGCGGTGCCCCTTTTCTTTATGGAAGGTGCACCGTGATCTTTCATCGTAGTCCTTCTGAGCCTCTCCTAGCTTGGCAGGCCATCTGACGAAAGGTTTATTGCGTATCTCACTTAGAATCCGGTAGATTGGCTTTTTGAATACCGTGGTAATGGCAGTGCGGACTCTCAACCATCTTTTATCCTGGTCGTCTCCGTTGTCCCGCCTGCCTCGTCCGTTTTTGTTCGGACTTTCTACCGCGTTGACCTTTGCCGCGGTCTTTTTATCTCGTACTGTGGTCATTCTAGACTTTGCCTTAGCACGGGCGCCATCTTCTTCTACCCGAATGTGTTGGTGCACTCTCTCCATTAAGGCCTCCATCGTGAGAGGCGGTGTCATAGTGATTGAGCCCCTTAGTCTGTTCTCGATTGGAAGGCCTCTTTTGTACTGTGCGATAACGAGATTGGTGGGGCAGTCCCCAATCTGGTTGAAGGTCTCCCAGTAGCGGCTATTATAGGATTTTAATGACTTTTTTTTGCCCATGTCGATGGAGAGCAGTTGATCAATTTCCACCGGGGTTTTAGTGTTCGTTCTGAACCTTGTTACGAATGCCTCCACCAATTGTGCCCAGGAGGCTATGCTGCCTTCTGGAAGTTTTTCGAACCAAGTCAAGCCTAGGTCACCAAGGCTTGATAGGAAGAGGATGCACATCAAAGCCTCGTTTCGTCGATATACCGTCATAATCTAGCGGAAGTGGCTTAGGTGCATGTAAGGGTCTGTCTTCCCTTCGTACGTGGTAAATTTAGGCTGGATAAAGCCAGAGGGTAATGATGCGTTCTCAATCGCCGGAACGAACGGAGAGCTATGTAGTCTTGCCAACGCTTTATCTGTTGGTTCGTAGGCAAGGTGTGGTACTGGCATTCCAACCTCGACGCTTCCATGCGTCCGAGGAGCCAACCGTCGAAGGGCTGAAATTCTGTGCGGGTCGCGTGCCCTAGCATCCTCCTTCTATCGCGCCCTTTCTTCAAGCACAGTCCGTAAGTCGGACGATCTAGGCAACTCCGTTTGCCTGGATGATGTATGGTGCGTGTGTGAGGGCCGATAGGTACTTCCCTCTAAGTAAGACCTTAATGATCTCGTTCTCTCAGACATGGAGTAACGAGTTCTCGAAGTTCTTGATTGAGTGTCACTCGTCCTGAGGCTTCTACTCTCTACTTGCGATGTCGTGGTATGCCTACTACGATCTTCTGAGTGGCGAGGAGGCGCATTGCCTTTGCGCCCCTCTCTTGTCGTCACCCCTTTTCCCTTGATCTAGCGCTTCATGGCCTCCATGTCTGCCGCCATCTTCCTTATTAATTCATCTTGCTCCTTCACGCTGTCCTCCAGAACTTGAGGATCAATCCTCCGCCTTTGTCTGTCAGGACTTTGTGAACGAGAGTGACGGGGGCTGTTAGTCGCCTCCTCCCCCTTGCATCCCTCCTGGGATTTTGTTGCTGTGGCTCCAAGTCCGCCATGGGAGGGATAGAAGGTAGGCCTTCGCGCCTTACACGCCCCTCTGGTGTTTGTCCGTCGATGGCGGACTGCGGCAAATCTTCATTGTGCGCCATTGCTTTTAAAGAGGAAAAGCTTGATCAAGAGGTTTTGTTCTAGTCTGATCTTCCCACAGACGGTGCCAATTGTACGGGAAAGAAATAAACCTTCTCGTGTAATCCTATTGATCAAGTTTGCGCTCCTCCGTACGTCGTCGCTTTACTCCCTGAAAACACAAACGTGAGCTAGCCGGCGGGTGTGTGCCGGATACCTCTCTGATGCCTAAGTCAGCAAAATAGACAAATAGACAAAAAGCTCTGGGTATTCGAGAATCAAAGTTGTGTTACCTCTCCATAGGTGATGCCGTGAGCTTTTATAGGTTCCGCGTGGCACAATCCTAGTAGGACTCTTATTCCTACATGCAGAGTCCTTCTAGGAGTCATACTCCTGAAAGATAATGCTTATCCTTCAACACCCTCCTCACTACTTAAACCAAGTGAGATGGTTTTACCATGATCGGACTCCAATATGACCGAGGTAAGCATGGCTATGCTAAGCTGCAGACTAGACCGAGCTAACCTTAGCTTGGCCCTTCCATTCACTGCTCTTACCCCGGTTTCTCCTGGTGCTAACCATGGTATGTCTCGACCGGGATAACCAACACCGTGGTCCCGACCGGGATAACTTCATGTGTGACGACCGAGCTTACCGTAAGCTCTTTGGGACCGGAGTAACTTCAAGCCTCATTTAGTGCCGGAGTAACTTTAAGCCTCATTTACACCGGAGTAACTTTATGCCTCATTTGGATCGGAGTAACTTTATGGCCTTTTACTCAGCCCTTTGTACTGTGGCCCATAACGGCCCATTGCCCAGCTCGGCCCAATTTATAAATATAAATTACCCTCTCAGCAGGCTATTTAGCGTCCTTGGGTGCCAAACCTACAAAGTTACAGAACGAACACACACTAAATTACACACTCGGGATTAATAACTTAGCCCCTAACTTGATTTGGTGTGGTTCTAGAACATTATCCTCATTATGATGCCTTAAAAATGGCCTAGGAATGCCTAGGATGAAATGAGGATGCAAAAGGGGTACTTAAAAACATTTTTCAAAACTTGCTGAAAACAGGGGTCTCGCTTGAGCGTAGACTCCTTCGCTTGAGCAAGCTTACCGAATGAGAGAGGTCGCTCGAGTGTAGATTCCCTCGCTCGAGCGATCTGTAACAATGTAAAAAGTACTGGTTGCTAAAATTCTTCGCTTGATGCTCGCTTGAGCACGCTTAAACGTAGGTCTCGTCACTTGAGCGTGCGTCTGCACACGCAAAAACCTGAGAGCTTGCGATTTATGCTCAAGCCAGCATTCCGTCGCTCGAGCGAGAGTCTGAAAACAAAGGTGGTCGCTCGAGCGAGGAAGCCAAATTCTGGGTTTTCCAGATTCACTCCCAAAGCTCAAACTAAGAATCAAACATGCCAAAACTCGTCTTTTGGGCCAAATTTCTAGAAAATACTTAGAAACTCATATTACAACATGTTTTAAAGATCATTTTATAAAATCAAACCCCAAAAGTGTGCCAATTAAACACAATTTCAATGTAACTTTTATAAACAATGCAAGAACATAACATGCATGAAGTTTCTTGATCTTGAGCTTCTCAAACCATGATCATATGCAACATTCAACTCAAAACATGGTGAATTCTTCGATTTTAACTATGATAAGAACATGCATGTGAGAATTTCATAAAAATAAACTTCAAACTCCATGGTATGGGCATGCATGCATGAATTAACTTATCTTCCTGAAATTCTAGCTCAATTCTCCCATTAATTCACCTATTTAATTCATATACAAGTCCTAGATTGCTCAATAACAAGATTAAAAAGTTGAGCTCTTACCTAGGCTTCTCAATCAAACTTCACCTAAGCCAAATCCTTGAGCAATGTAGACAAGTCTTCAAAATTTCCTTCAATTCTTCTAAATTTCAAGCAAAAACTCTTGTTGAATTCAATTTCCCTCAAGTCTCTCCCTCTCTCACGTTTTAGCACAAGGAGGTGGAAGATAAATGGTGTCAAGCATGCAATAGGTATAAAAAACATGGTCTTGAGGGAGCCCACTCAATGGCAAGAGCGTAATTAACTTTGGCTCAAGTAATTTAACATTATTTATTCTAATTTAATTGTTCCAAATCGAATTTCAATTAAACTTACTATAAAATTCTATAAATCCTAACTAGCATATAACACAAGTCAATTTCTGAATCGGTTGTCGATAAGGCGTTTAATTCGCAATTTAAATTCAAAACATGAACAGATCTTCCTATATCGAACAGATAAGAATGCAATTAAAATAACATACTCATGTAATCAATTTAGGATTTCATCTTAATCAATTACTTATCATACTTAATCATGAGTTAACGCTAATCAGAGGTGAGGGTTGTCACATACTCCTAGTATCGTTATGAGTCCTCTTGGATCTTTCTCCATTAGTTGCGTCGAAACACAGTTCCTTCCCTTGAACATGCCGATGTTCTTTGGGGTCAGCTTCCTTGGTACGATGCGTCCTCTGAGAATATCCCTTCATTGAACCTCCTCGTCCGACCTCCTTTGAAGACCGGTGAGAGTGTTCCTTGGTCCTGGTGTGCTGGGGGGCTGTAGGGACTGTTTTTTTGCCCCCTTTTCTGGGCATTGTTCCTGGCCGCTGGAATCGGCGTGTCTTGTAATGGAAACGATGGATGCATGATGTTATTCTGCATTATGAAATTGACGACTGACTGCAGGTCTGCCAATTTATTCGCCATTCCCTTCATCTCTCCGTCCCTCTGCAGGCATCTATCTTTCCATACCTGAAGGTCGTTCTCGTTATAATACCCACCTTAGTGTGACTTCTTTGGTACGTCACCCTCCTGGCCAACATCCTTCTCTCCGGGATTCTAATCCCGAGTTTCTTCGTTGCATTCATTCTCCTCCACATTAAGGTCAATGTGCGCCACTCCAGTAGGGACGTCGTCCCCAACCTTTTCTTTCTGTCTGTCGTTGGCCATCTATTCTCCTTTCTTTCCCACAGACGGCGCCAAATTATGTGTGTTGTTTTCTGACCACACTGCCAAATAGGTACTCAATTGGACAACACTGGCAGAATAGATTGTGCCCGAACGACCTGCCACAGAAAGATAAGACTCCGGCGGTGGTTCGTTCACCCGAGGGCACTCCGACGATCAAGTCAATACTCAGTTATCTCTCAAAGATAGCAAATAGTGCTTAATTCACTAGCCAGAATACAAAAAGCGTACCTTAGACCCATGAGGGTGCCTTACTTTTATAGCCTACACTGACCTGATCCCTGAAGAAGCCTAGCTTCAATGGACTCTGGCCCAATGCTCATCTTGGACTCTCCAATAGATAAAGATAAACTCTCTAAGAGCTTTATCCTTATCCAGGCTGAGGTTCTCCCGCATTCCAGGACTCTTGTCCCTTATCCGTTCATATCGGATTCCGGTATCTTCGCAGATAATCTCGGCGCCATGACCAAGACACGTGTCACCTCGGCTAGCACTTCGGTGCTACCTTGGCCACGTGTTGTCATTCAAAAAATATGTCCCCATACTTAACATCCATTTTTCCCAATACAAGAAAGATTGTTGGGTCCTCTCTAATTTGTGAGAAAACAATGAACAAGACTTGATTTTTATTTGTGAATTTGTTGATAGACAGTGATTTATGTACGTTTGTGATGAACTTTACATTGTGTTTTGATTTATTGCTTTGAAATGAAAGGATTTGGCACTATTGGATAGTTCAAATTTATATGTTATAGTTCGGATATGAATTTCAAGATTGAATTTAAATGTGTATCTTTTTGGGTCTAGTAAGACTAGAAAGACACTGAAGCACTAAAAGAATTTCTTTTAAGTTGTACTACAGAACTAAAATATTGTACAAAATTCGGAATTCAACTTTTGAATTAAACAATGAAATTTGGAAACCAAGTTCTGAAAATATGTGAATATTTCAAAAGTTAACAACCGAATTATTTCTTTTTATTCAACAAACAAGTGTCGAATGCACAAAATCAAAAATATTCCGAAAAAAAAAATGAGGGTCTTCAATGGAGTCGTCAAAGTATAGGGTTTTCAATGGACATGTCAATGGGTCTTCATTGTGTCTTCAATATTTCGAAATGGAGTTGTCAATGGGTCATTTTGATACATTAGGTGTGTGGAAGGAGGGTTTCAACCGCAATGGGTAAATGTGTGTGGAAAGAGGATTTAGGTGGTATGTGTACAAGGATGTAAGGTATAATTGGAATGTCAAATGTATGGAATGAAAAGAATAATCAATAATCAAATTAATAAGTGTGTTCACTGAAAAATGATATGCATCAAGATATATAGGTGTGTGAAATCAATTAACTAGTACTAATTGTAGAGTACAATTGTAGCAAAATTTGATCTTATAAAACAAAAAAAAAAATAGTAATAACAAAAAACAGAGATGATTTCAAATGAAATAAGGTGATCCAAAATACTTGATTCAACTTTTTATCCTTTTTAAATCCTAGACCATTACATTCTTGCGATCATAATAATTCAATTTTCAAGCAAAATAATTTGTCCGATGATTATAAACAGAAATATTACATTAGCATTTATGTATTTTTTTATTGAAAATATTACACTAGGATCAAGAGGCTCATATCTAGCACCCATTGGTCATCATTTCACTGGAAATATATTGATACCAATGTAATAAGCAGAAAATTACAAGATGTTACATATTGAATATCATGATATATTGAAACAAATTAACTTTATTATATTGAAATTGGTATCATAATTTAGAGACGATAAAAAGTTTTTGGAAAAAAAAATACTGAAAAAGAGTAGAAATTGTTTTTTTGAAAATTGAGGTTCATAATAACAAAAATTCCATCACGTAATTTTTCAATCGGAGTAAAGATAAATACATTAAGGATTTAGAAACCCAAGTATAATAAAATTATTTTAGAAAGCTAAATAATATAACTTTAGAATAAAAATTATATAAGTTATCTAAAATTGTTAAAATTGTTAAATACATGTTTATGTTGACGACCAAAAAACTATTAAGAAATTGAATAGATTTTTATTCATGAATAAGTGACCAATTATAAAATGTCATATCATATGGGATGTAAGAGTTCCTCCATAATGAATTTGAGAAAAACTTGTCCTTTATAAAATATATTTATTAATTTGTATAGCATTTTCATATTTTACTGAGTAGTCCGCTGTTACTTTATCTGTTATTGAATGAACATCATCTTAAAAATGATAGTTCTCACTATATAAATCAATTACTTACACATTAAGTTTCTTATTTAAATACTTTATACGCATCCAAATGATTTCTTTGAAGGGCACCCATGTTGGAGATCCTCTTATGAAACTATTGGATCAATAGGACCAAATTTAAATATTTTGAGGCCAAAAGGATATTGAGATTGTTTGTTACAGTCTTTGGGAGGTGATTATAACTTATTTTAATTTGAGAGTTTATGCTAGACTGTTTGGTACGGCTTCTGCTTATAACTTATTAGGCAAAAATAACTTAAATAAGCTAGAAAAAAAAATTAATTATTTGAAAGTTGGGGTAGGGGTACTTTTAACTTCTGGTTTATGATTATCAGCTTTTAACTTAAAAAAAAAAAAACTCCACCAAACATAGCCATTATCTATTCAAAATGATATTTATCTATCTATATCAAAATGTAACATATTTGCACATGTATCTCTCACACACACACACACACACACACACACACACATATATATATATATATATATGTATTTCCAACTATCGTTCTTTTATATTAAACTGTATATTTTATCATTGATAATCGTTATAATCTTGTCTATGTTAATTTTGATCACTTTAATCTTGTTAAAGGAAAATTTGGTATAATTATACATCTTATGGGTGATTAATATGGGCCAAATATGTTTCAGTTTGACTAAAAAAATGGGCCGAAATGTACCGAATCTAATCTCCCAAGTTGTGGCTACTTAAGCCAAGCCAAGAGGGCTTGGGCTTTGTTCTAAAAGGTTTCCATGCGTTGCTAATGTTAGATTTAAATTAGTGCTCTTGGTGAATTTTTGTATTTGTTAGATTTAAATTAGTGCTCTTAGTGAATTTTTGTATTTGTATTGGTATCCCTATTTCATAGTTAGCGAGCAATTTATATTTTAAGTAAATCAAGAGTATGTTGGTAATTTACACAATTTTTTTGGTCAAATGTGAATTCAAAGCCAATCACATCACTAAAAGATGTAAATTGTCTTACACCCAGATTTTTGAAAAATTAATTAATTTAAGCATAATTTATTAATAAAAAATTTACTTTTTATCTAGTCATTTTCAAAATCCATTACTTAAGCCAAAGGTTGTATGCAAGATCGTTTTGTGGTGGGCATAGAAGTGAACAGGGATAGAAATGAGTAGAGTAGTTGAGTCCATGGAAGCTTCAGTGCTTCAAGAGTGTTCCGCAGCCATTTAAATTAGAGAAGATGGACCAAAAAATATCAGAGGTATTGTATTCTAAACAATAATTTTGCTGCACTGTTAGTATTGATCTCTTGGGTAAGACTTTAGATAAGAATTACAACATTCCAAAAGAGTTCTAGTCTGGCCCAAACTATCAATACTTACAATTAAAATTTAATTAAATGAATCTATCAGGTCATCACATTTGTTTGTTTTTATTATTCGATTCATATAAGATATTACAACAGAGCATAATGAATTACAATAATAGTAATGGAGATCAAATAAAACATATAATTAATATAAGGAAAATGAGTGAGAGCACTAATTAGTGCTATCACTAATGATGTGGCCGTGGGCCTCACCAAGAATGATTTGATGTTTTGGCCTTAGTGTTGTATTTTTTTCTTTTTTTATTGAGTGTCATGTCATTAGTGGTCTCTATCATTGTTGTTAATATAAAGAAACTCTCCACACACAGGTGGAGAGATTTAAACTATTCATCTTCTAGTCAGAGCTAAGAGTTCAGGGCCGGCCCTGAGTTCGTCGGGGCCTAAGGCGAATTTCAGAAATGGAGGCCCTTTTATATTGAAAAAAAATTTATGAATAAAACGATAAGTTACAATTTTTTTATTTGTTTGTAACCATAAAAAAATTTACTTACACATATAATCATTAAAATTATAAATAAAACAATTTAATAAAACAAAATTAGAATAAAAAAATTAGGAAAAAATTATTCAATTAAAATTGATAAAGACCTAGGTAAAAAAAAATTGGAGCAAAATTATTTATTCCACTAAAATCTAATAGATAAAGAAGGTAAAAATAAAAAAAATAAAAAAAAAATAGGGCCCATATATTGTATGTATTATTTTTCTTGAGCCCAAACACTTTTTTTTTTAATATATATTTTCATTTTAATAAATATGGACCAAACTACACTTATAAATAAATATGGAGTAAATCATACATGGACCCAAAAAAATATTTTGGGGCCCTTTAAATTGATCCTAAAACCAAAAAAAAAAACTATTGAGCCTATAATATTTTACCAAATTTAGGGGCCCTATTTTTGGGCCAAATTTAGGGCCCTATGTTATATATGCTTATATGTTTTACCAAATTTAGGGGCCCTATTGTTTTTTATTTATTTATTTATATATTTTCATTTTAATGCATATGAGCCAAACACATTTATAAATAAATATGGGCTAAATTATACATGGGTCCAATAAAACATTTGGGGACCTTTAAATTGATCTTAAAAAAAAAAAAAAGTTGAACCTATAACAATTTTTTAAATTTGAGAGCCCTATTTTTGAGCCAAAATATGAGGCCTAAGGCACAAGCCTTACCTGCCTTAGGGCAGGGCCGGCCTGTAAGAGTTGTAGCATATTGGATTGTAAATACAAGTGACTTGAATATATAATTTGTTGTCTGTAAAAGACAATTTTACTATTCGATTGTAAAGAAAAGTTATGCAAACTACAATTTATTAGATTGTAATTATTAAGAAATAAAAATTATAAACAAAAAATTAGAATCATAACTTAATTTTTATACATCTTAACATATTTTTGACGTCTTTCACAACATTAATGACAACCCTTTCAATAAGCAAACACATATAATGGAACACACATTGTACTACGCAACTATTCACATTAGATAATTAATTAGCTAATAGAATTTTTATTAATGAAATTAATATAAAAAGTAATAAAACAATTATATTTATAAAAATAAAAACAGTTCCGATTCGTAGCTCGAAATTCGGAGGCTCGAATTTGGCTCGACACTAAAACGACGTCGTTTTGGTGTCCTTTTTTTTCGTGTTTTTTCTGAAGATAAAATAAATTATTTCTAGATGTTGATCTGCATAATTTGGTCTAGAGAAGAAGATGAACATCCAGATCAACATCAATGAAGATCAATATCCAAATCAACATCAATGAAGAAATAAATAAAAGAGAAGAAAAAGATGAACAATTTGGTCTTTGATCTGAAGATCAACATCCACATCCACATCTAAAGATCAACATCCAGATCAACATCTCTAGACGTGGATGTCTGATTCAGCTCCTCCGTCTAGAGTTGTGTTTATCAACATCCAGATCAACATCAAAAAAAAAAAAAAAAAATATCTGGTTCTGCAGATCAACAACAAAAATTTGGTTCTGCAAATAAATAAAAAATTTTCTTCTTGTTGGTTCAACAAAAAAAATATACAAAACAGAACAACTTCTTTTCGGATTCATCATCATCAACAACTTTTTTTTAAGTATTTTTTCTCAGATTCAGAACAAGTAAAAAATAAATAAATATACAGAACAGAATTTTTTGCACCGCCATCATCTAGATCAAATTTTTTTTTGAATAGCTTCAGATTTTGAACATCATCATCATCTTCATCATCTTCAACATCATCATCATCTTCAACAGCTTCAGATCACCGACCGCCATCACCGCGCCATCATCAATCTTCCTTCTCTTCTCTCTTCCTCTTCTCTTCTCTCTCTCTCTCCCTCTCCCTCCTCTCCTCTTCCCTCTTTGTCTCAGTGTTCGAAAGAATGAAGGGGAAAGAATGAAAAGGAAAGAAATAAAGAAGAAAAAGAGAGGAAAAAAAAAAAAAAAAAAAGACAGCCCAAAACGACGTCGTTTTGAGCTGTCGAGCCATTCGGGCTACAGTGATTTCGAGCTACCACTCATTTTTCAAATAAAAATATATGGGCATTTACATACAAATCCTAATTTATGAACTTATACTCCATTAATTAAGATTTTTTGAACCTTCAAGTCCCATTAAATTTTTAATAGTCAAAATTTCCTTTCAAACCGTGATTATTCATCATTTATAATTATCTATAAAAAAAAACATGATGATTTGACATTTATTTTGATTTTTAAACTTTAAAACATCAACTTTCAAATTAAAAAAACTAAAAAAAAAAATTATTTGAAAAAAAAACTTTTCTTGAAAAAATTGAATTATTTTTTTTTTTTTGTGTAAAATTGAAAATTTTGTGTCTATAAAGGAACATAATGATAGAACATTGATGTGCAGAACTGGAAAAAAAATGATATTATTTTCAGTTTTAAAACTAAAAAAAAAAATCTTAATATTCTCGGTTTTATTAAATAGTTGAATCAATTCAACAAGTAGAAGGGCAAAAACGTTTAATCTCATACTCTGTTTTTTTTATCAGTTACTGAAAACAATTATCTAAAACATTACTATGTAAAATTAATAATATTTTTACTTTTAAAAATTGAGAAAATTTGATAATATTATCAATTTTATTAAAAAGGCTTATTAATTCAAAAAAAATTAAATAAAATTTGAGTTATCATAATATTTATAAATAAAATTTTTAGATAAGGATTTTTTTATTTGGAGTAGACAGGATTACACTAGAAAAGATCGAGTACAATACAAAGGTTTTGTTTGGAAAGTGACAATTTTTTAGATTTTTTGATTATTTGACTATTTTAATAAGCTATTTTAATTAGTGTGTTTGGAAAGATGGATTGAAATATTTTTAAATGATTGTATTAGAAAAAGTGTTTGACATAATGTTTTGTTTTTAAATGACCAAACTGCCCCTACATAACCAAACTGCCAGCCGTTGAACTCCAAACCGGCGACGTCAGTCCTTTTTTTTTCAAAGTTGAATGTAATTGAATAAAAAGGATTGTAATTTTAATTGAAAAAAAAATAAACAAACCTTCAGCCATTGTCATTTAATTGGAAAAAAAAAAAGGATTGTACTTTTCATTGAAAAAAAAAAAGGGGGCAAATCACATATACCCCTTGAAGTTTGGCTAAATTACAAATACCTCATTGAGTTTTGAGAAATTATAAATTCCCTCCTGAATACTTTGCATAACAAATTAAGGGATAATTTGTTATGAAATTTAAACCTCAGGAGGCAAATTATTATGAAAATACAAACCTTAGGAGGAGACGTAATTTTCGAAACCTCAGGGAGTATCTGTAATTTAGCCAAACCTCAAGGGAGGTATATGTAATTTACCCAAAAAAAATAAAATAAACAAACCTGGGTAACAAAAAAATAAAAAGAATTGTCATTTATTTTAATTGAATTGTAATTTTTAACATGTATACACACCAAAAAAAAAAAAATTTTGAAACTTATACACAATTAATTACATATATGAACAAACCTTCAGTCATTTGTTAAACTTGACCCATTAATATAATTTATAATTTTTTTTAAAATTTATAAATTATTAATAATCATCAGTTTATAATGATTTTTTTTTTCAAATACGTATTTTTATTCAATTATTTTGTTGTCAATTAATTTTTTTTTCAAATTAAAATTTTTTCAATTACTTTTTTTTTTCAAATAATTTTTATGTCCATTACATTTGTTTGAATTTTTTTTTTCTAATAATTTTTTTTTCAATTTTTGTTTTCAAGTAATTTTTTTTTCAAATAAAAATATTTTTTTTTTCAACTATTTTGTTTTCAAATTTTTTTTCCAAGTAATTTTGTTCCAATTATTTGTATTTCAACTAGAATGTGTATGGTCACATTGTCATAAATAATAAAAATTAAATTCAAATATATTTTTGGCTTGAACACGAACTCTTTTCTTTAGTTGATGCTTACAAAAAATTTCAATCATTTTGTTCAAATTTGTTAAAAATTAAATATGAATTTTTATGTTTTTCTACAAATAAAAAAAAATAGCTTATAAAATTATTAAATTTGTCAGAAATTGAAAAAATTACCCAAAAAAATTATGAACTACAACAAAAAAAGAATGCAATTCTTTGTCATGAAATTGAACTGGGAGTCAAATATCAAAGCCATCCAATAGGTGCAAAATTGAACAAAACTAAAGGTCAATCTAGGCAAATAAAATTTATAAGTACATTACAAACGTTTAGGAAGCTGCAGTTCGAATATTATGCATTACAAATAGTTCCATAAGTCTAATGGTTTGCTACGTGGGTCACATTCCACAACAAATTTCCACATCGAAAAGAGCATATTCACAATAGTTCCAAACTATGTATATAAAACAAATGGTCGCGTGTGCGAACGCGAACTCTTGCTATATCCACATCTGTATCCCCAACCATGAGCCCATCATCGAGATTTTCTCCGCCGGCGTAAAAGTTGGACATGTCATCCGGCGCTGATGAAACAAAATAATTTCTGTCGTTGCCCAAGGCAGCTAGCTCGTGTCTGCGAATGAAATTGTGTAACGCCATTGATGCACCAACCAATGGCACTTGCACCGTCGCAAAATCATAGTTCGGCATGTTGTGCAGGAACTTCCACCGAAATTTCCACACTCCAAAAGTCCTTTCCACCACACTCCTCAGTGACGCATGCGCTTCGTTAAACATTTTTCTCGGGTTATCGGGTCGTCCATGTTCCCAAAATAGTGCTTGATGATTCCGAGACCCTTTGAATGGTGCCAAGTACCCCTTCTTGTTTGGATATCCCGCATCCACAAGGTAATATTTACCTATAGTTAAATAAAATAAAATAAAATAAACAATTATATACATGTGACATAAACCCGAACTAGTACTGAATCTGAAATTTGTTACCTACTTGTGGGTGCGGAAACAGTGCGCGGTGATTTTCAATTATTTCCTTAAAGATGCGACTGTCATGCAAGCTTCCATCCCAGCCACAAGAAATAAAAATGAAGCGCATGTCAAAGTCGCAAACTGCTAGTATATTTTGGGTTGGATAACCTTTTCGGCCATAATATGTGCCTGCATCACGGGCAAGCAACGCGACTTCTACGTGAGTTCCATCCAACGCACCTATACAATTCTGTCACAATAGAACTGTTAGTAATGGGCGCCCATGTGGCATGACCATTAAATTTGATTTTGAATCCTTATCCAAATAGGTTTTGATTTTGAAATCAAACCTATTTAGGATAACCACTCTTGAAACAGACGTTATCAGTTTGAACTGATATAGATAGATATAATATATATTAGATATTATCTGTATCTTAACTGATATGGATAGATATTATAATATATTAAATATTTGTTATATGGTTATGGGTAATCTAAGAGAAAAAAAACGTTGAGTCTGTTTCAACCCATACACTGACTCTCTCCCAAAAAATACAACGATCAAGTCTTTGACACTGTGGTTAGTGTGGGTGATATTCAATCTGTGATATCACTCCACTGCTGGGTTGGTTCATCAAGAAGTTTCCTGGAAGCACGTGATTTATCCAAGAAGGTTCTATCATCAAGAAGGTATGATCTGATCATTTTAATCCGCTGCATATTCTGTGTTTTTTGTTTTGATTTACATTGGTATCAGAGCCAATGATGGATATTTTCGTGCTTTCTTTTATCATGTGTATATTTATAAAAGATGTGGAGATACAAAATATTTTATTTTTATGATCATTAATGTCATTTTTAAGAGCATAAATGATTTTATTTTGGAAAAAGGAGTCCGGCAGTACAAAAATCGGAACAGTCAGCACCCTGGAAAGCGGCGCGTGGCAGTCACGCGCCACCACGCCGAAGCCACGCGCGCCCACGCGCTTCCACGCGCCTACACTCGCCGGATGCCATGCTGACGCGCCTGCACGCGCTATCACGCGCGCGTCGGCGGTGCTGTCCACGCACGCGCGCCGTCCGCGCCCGCACGCGCGCCGCGTGCTGGAGCCGCGCGCCGAGCCGAGTCTGAGCCGCGCGCCGAGCCGATCCTTGAGCCGACTTGCGCTGAGCGGCGCCGAGCCGAGCCGAGCCGAGCCGTTTTCCGCGCTGGCTTGGCTCTAAGGCTCTGTTTGTTTGTTTTTTAATTCTGAATTGCGTTAATTGGCCATAATTTATTCGTTATAGCTTTGTTTTAAGCATGGTTGGTACCCTTAGACTCAGAATTAATTTTTCTATATTATGTAAAATTTTGAAAATTTTAAGAAAATATGTAATATTTTTCCTGTGTTAATAATGCATTTTGTTTTGCTTTAAAATGCATCTGGTGTTGCATGATTAATTTTCTGGGGTTGAAATTTTTATTGTGGACTTCTGAAATGTTTTAATATCTACTGGTAATATTGTCTCATTTTATCAGTTTCTGGATTTTTTATTTCTAATTTTATGTGTATTTATTAGTCATTTAAAATTCCAGAATATTTCAGAAAAATTTCAGAATATTTCAGAACAATGTACATTTTAATTATGGCATAATCTGAATATTGTTTCTGTTTACTAGTTTCTGGATTTTTTATTTCTAATTTTATGTGTGTTTAATTAGTTATTTAAAATTCCAGAAAATACCAGAAAATTCTAGAAAATTTCAGGATGATGTACTTTCTGTTATGGCATAATTTAAATATTGAATACAGCATATTTTTTTTGGGTTTGTAATATGTTGTAATTAGAAGAGCATGATTATTTATTTATTTATTAGTATTCCATTATTAAATAAATATAGCATGAGTTATTTGTAGATTTACATTAAAATGCTATTGTATGGAATTTATCATGCTTTGTATATGCCATAGTCAGTGGGAGGTTATTCGGTTGAGAGAAATCTTTGTAGATTAACTCCCGAAAACCAATATTTTCCGCATAAATTAAACTAAATTTTGGATAATTGTCACTTGTGGCGCAAGAGATGATTACGAGCATAGCGGATTTTCGATCTTGCGACTTGTGTAATATTGTCACTATTTAATTTAGATTTTTGCGGCAAAATTATATTATGCTAATCAAATTAATCCCAATGCGAATTTCTCTCTAAATTGATTTAGCTTATGGAAGTTAATTTGGTTGACCTAGACTTAGTAGAGATGTTCAAATGTGAACAAACTAATCCCATTCTTTAGATGAGAAAAAGTCTTGGAGACTTTAGGTCAAACCTTAATTGAGCCAAAGTAAGGAAACATGACTCAAAGTCGCCGTGTTTTTGTTGCCTTGTTTGGCACAATAAAAACTAATGTGTGCGCTATAGTTAGCGGCACGCTACATAGTTTTGGTTGGCGAGTTTTGGAGTTATGAAATTAGTAAGCCCTCAATAGATCTGTATATGATCTTGACTAATGAGCTGCGCGGATTGACTTTGTAATTTGACTTGTAAATAATGTTACATCATTGGATGAAGTAACATTCAAGAGTTACGTCATCCAAGAAATGCGAGCTTAAATAAATTAGTCATTAAGTGTAAGACGAGTAGCCAGTACGAGCAGTGTTTTGCTCTCTACCCAATTATTGGGAGTGGATTGAGCGAAATTTCATGCACTATAATAGTGTGCGTTGAAATATCACGTGAAGTTAAAAGATTAGCGCTTAGAAGCTGCAAAATCTATTAACACTGAGTGAAAAGATTAGCGCTTAGTGGCTGCAAAATCTATTAGCATTGCCAACTTGTCTAAGTGTGGACACTTACTGTTTCCACACTTGAGTGTGAAACATGGATGAGGTGCTTCTTTGTGTGATTCCTTTACTAGGCTAACGTTTTGAATAACATTTACCACTAAGCGCAAACGTTGCAGCATAGTAATGAAAAGGTTAAGGCTGACAAGGTTGTTATGACTCTAAGAATTTAACGCATCGCTTGTAAGAGCATTGTGTTGAATTAGACTCTTTAGCCTAATTCCCGCTTAAGTTACTTCAGGAGCTATCATAGTTGATAGCTTATTCTCTCCTTCTTGTGGATAGTAGAATTAATTGCAAGTAACTATGAAGCAAGAAATAGAGATGGCAACAGGAGTATCGTCATCTTTCAACTAGATGTATTAAAGTGTATGGAGAATAAAATTGACTTGAAGGTGCAGGGGATTAGCACTTACTAGTTAAATTTGCGACTTAGGCGCAGTTGATATCTCCATGACATCCTTCTTATGATCTAGTGAATATGACTTAGTCGTGAGTCATTACCTAGTTGGGCCTAAACCTTTAAAACTTGTCTTCGAGAACTCACACATTAAGATGATTGGAATTAGTTTATGACATTGGTCATGAACCAGTGGCTTATTATACTTAATCACATTAATGAGATGATGACACGATGGTTTGAGTAGGCCTTCTCGGGCCCACTCGCTTATGACATCCTGCTCTCATGTGAATGTGTAACTTTGTTCGCAATGGGTGCGCACAAGTAAGTAGGAAAGCCGCAGAAGGTCATTTGTTTTGGCGCATTTAGTCCACTATGATATTTTGTGACTAGATATGTGTGAGGGTACAATAGCTAAGCCTCAATCTCGACACATTTATAGATTACGATACGCATCTGAGTCAAAACTATTTGATCTCCCATAAGTCAAAAGTTTTGAGATGATTTTTGACATTGCACATATGAGGTCGAGATCAATTAGATAAGAGTTTTTTGTGCTTTTAGTTTTGACCAAGGTGGCGAGTATCTATTTGAGTTATTTTTTCAGAAAAACTCTGTGAAGAGAGATGGATGCTTAGAACATTGATTATTCCTAGTACTCAACAACACACTGGTGTAGTAGAGATAAGGAATTAAATATTGTTAATGTTAGGTAGATAATGGCGCAAAATGTTTCCCAATTGGGAATTGCACTAGTTTGTTGCCTATATCCCTAACTAAGTGCCCTCCATATCAGATTTTACACTCCATTTTTGAGTAATGGGTTAGCAGAGAGCCATTTATGGGTGATCTGTAACCATTAAGCAGCTTATCTTTATTCTACTTCCCATAAGATTGCGAAGTTAAGACCTAGGGTTCTATAGCGCATTATTGTATGCTGTCTTGTAAACACAAAGGGTCGTGTGGCGCATTATTGTATGCGGTCATGCAAACCCTCCGGGTCATGTGCATATAGGTAAGCAGCTTTGTGGTAGTGTAACTAAGTCACATAAAGTTTTATTAGTAAGGGTGACGTGAATAGAGTTTTCGGAACTCTATAAGATGGAGAATTCCAAGCATAGCGCTCTATGTAGCCTAGTTGAGAATGGAAAGAAATTTCCAATATCCTAGGGACAGTGGGAGCGATGTGTCTACTAATGGATTACTCCATTAGAGTAGAATACTCTACATTCTTAGTTGCGTGGTAGCAAATGTGAAAATTTTCCACGTCATCACTGGGTGATTGAGAAGGAAACATTCATGATTGCTCCGCAAGATGATAAAGAGCCTAGGATAATGCCAAAGGCTCTAGTCCCCTGTTTTTAGAAAGTGGATCAATGTTGCGCAGTTTAAGACAAAGTCTTTGAGGATTAACCATTTTTATAATTTGGTTGACTTTCCATTATGACGCAAAACTGTTATAAAGTTATGCGTAATTTGGATAGTCATTGTTGAGGCATAAGGCTCGCTAGATACCGAATGGTCGCACCATTGAGGAAAGTGTTGACCATGAGAAGACTTCCTCCTGGGGAGTGAGGTTATTTTGACTTAGGCTATGATTGACATAAGTTCAGAACATTGATTTGTGGACATTGTGACCCATTTTTTCATTAGAGAATTGGATAAGTAGATCCGTAAGGATTTACCTTCTGCTTTTATGGTGAAAAGTTAGGAGCGCAAAAAGGTTGCTGGTTCCAATAAATCTTTTACAGCCTAAAACAGTTATCCAAACAGTGGTTCTTAGATTTCGTCAAGCCATGATAGGGCAACGATGATCGATGAAGACCACTGAGGCATGATCAATGGTCCAAAAGAAGTTTTTCCTTACTTAGTCATTATGAGCCAGGAATTTATAAGGTAGTCGCCATCTAGGGTGGGCAGTCCTCTATTTTAGATATGATGGACATGGGTGATGTAATTTATATGCTCGGATGTACGATCCTTAGGGATTGTTTTAGGAAAATCCTCGGTTTGTCTTCGATGACTTACATAGAGAATATCCTAGAATGATTCTAGATGCAAAATTGCAAATCCATTGACTTACCTATCGGTAAAAGCCAGAGCCTTAGCTATTGAGTGAATCCTCGGATTGTCTTTGGGAGGACCTATATTCCTTGATTTTCTTTGTAATGGGAGCCTAAAGTACGCTATGTGGGCGTATTCGGCATGATAAGTGTTATCTTTGGTAAATGGTCAACTGAGTTGTTTAGACATTGACCTTGCTCATTAGACTGTGGATAAAATGCTTTATTAGAAGCATTTTAATTTGCTCCTTATAAAATTCAATGCGCTAGTTGGGCGCATCTGCGCTAGTTGGGCGCATTAAGAATAAACGCAAATTGGTCACCAAAAAATATCTTTAGAGAGGTTATTGCGCAAGAGGTAGTGATCTTAAATCATTTCATGTGAGGCGCACATGGTGGATTCCGTTGTGTATACTTATCGCAAGAGGTGCTGATAAGGCTTATGTTTGGAATCCATAATTGCGCAAGCTGTGGTCAATTTTTTTTAAAAAATCGATCACTTATTTTGAGATGATGGGATGTTGACACTATTATGGTTTGTGTCATAATGATTAGCAAATGATGATGTCAGCAGGCAAGATTGGCTCACTCACACGAGCAATCGCCCTTGGCGCTTGGGAGCGAGCAAGGATGAGACTGGTGGTTTATTTTTATTTGGAGCCAAGAGAGGCTTAAATCATCCACTATGTATGTCGCCTTGGTTATAACCAAGATGAGGTCGTGTTAAGGACCAAACATGGATGTTAGCACCCACTTTCCATGTTGTGCCTGTTATGATTAGCCAGATGCGAGATCTCATTTGGCGCCTAGAAGGCGAGCAAATAGAGAATTCGGGTTAGACGCTAGAAAGCGACTAGACTAATATCTGTACGGTGTATCGAGTATGACGTCACTCTTTATGGAAGAGTTACTCCACCGTAGCATGTATTCATACTATATGTGCTTGGCGACCGAGTAATGAGGTGAGAGAATGGATCCCTGCTTCCTCACCGTGTGAGTCTTACGTGTCATTATTGATATGACTTTCATTTATGTACCCTTTTGTGACTTTTGACTATGTCATAAGGTAAGGGGTTGATGTTCTGCTACTTTGGTATGTTGCCTGCGGTCATGCATGATTCGGCCTTAAGGGACATCACTGGGAAAGCGGTCAATTCTAAACTAAATGGCATGAGTGCAAAGGGAAGATCATCTAGTATTACACCACTGTTGTATATTCACTGCCGGCAACTCATATCGCTCTGTATGAGAGACGAATTGAGTGTGAATATATTGCAAGAATTGAGAGGGTCAAACATGCTCTTTTTGAGGGATTAGAGATGTTTTTTGGACCGGTGTAATTAGATGGGTCTGGGGTATATGAGACACTATTTCTTTTCTTTTTTGGGTTGATGTCTCTATGCTGGCTCATTTTGAGTTTCTAGTATAGAGCTCCCACATGCAGGTGTTCTCAGCGGTCGCACGGTGCATTGGCTAGTATGAGATTGTTCGTTTTTGGGGAGATTGAGATAGAGATGTGGCAGTGTCATGCCAACTCATGTGCGAGTGGGAGATGTTAGTAATGGGCGCCCATGTGGCATGACCATTAAATTTGATTTTGAATCCTTATCCAAATAGGTTTTGATTTTGAAATCAAACCTATTTAGGATAACCACTCTTGAAACAGACGTTATCAGTTTGAACTGATATAGATAGATATAATATATATTAGATATTATCTGTATCTTAACTGATATGGATAGATATTATAATATATTAAATATTTGTTATATGGTTATGGGTAATCTAAGAGAAAAAAAACGTTGAGTCTGTTTCAACCCATACACTGACTCTCTCCCAAAAAATACAACGATCAAGTCTTTGACACTGTGGTTAGTGTGGGTGATATTCAATCTGTGATATCACTCCACTGCTGGGTTGGTTCATCAAGAAGTTTCCTGGAAGCACGTGATTTATCCAAGAAGGTTCTATCATCAAGAAGGTATGATCTGATCATTTTAATCCGCTGCATATTCTGTGTTTTTTGTTTTGATTTACAAGAACACATCATAACTATTTAATTGGACACCGCATTCTACACAAGTGTTCTTAATGGCAATTACTGAATTCTCACCTTGAACGGTATGTATTTGCCTCTTGATCACAAGTAGGGATGCCTACTATCTTAATCTCTGGTTGGCTTGCAATGCTGTTCAGTGAACAACTTCATTGCATCCAACACTGCATGAAAATGTCGAGAAACCGTTTCTCCCGAATGTTGAAACCGCTCTTGAATGTTTCGGTTTTGGTAGCGGGCCAAGGTATGGATAAACATGGCAACACTTTCTTCAATGTGTAATCCATGGGGTCTTTTAGGTACCCGTAAACCAAAATCACGTCATAATGTATCACATAACGCTTTAAACACATACAGAGGCATATGCAAATTTTCTTCGCCCCTACCCAAGTGTCTATCAAATAATTCTTGAACCCATGCACGACCGGTTAAAATTGAAGTTTGACATGGGATCTTCTCCATGTACTTCACGTAATATTCCATTGCTTGTCGCGCTGTTTCAACGATTACATCGTTCTGTTGGTCCTCTTGTTCTTCTTCTTGTTCGATTATGTCATCATCATTATTTCGACACAGATTGGTACATTCACCGTTCCACGTATCAAAATTCTTGAACCCTACAATGCACACAACACAGGATTAATTACTTCGACCATGTAGTCTTGTCATATTATAAACTAATGCACAAAATAAAAAGAATGGCAACACCCATGCATACATCCACATTTTCCTACAAACCATAAAGAGGAATGTAGTCAATGAAATTGAACAATTTTAGTTGGGAATTCTGCTATAGTAAACACAAACCACGCTACGATGAAGCAATACTGCATAAAATGTTCGACATTAGGTTCGCATCCATTCACCCAAAACATTAATTTTAACTAACAATACTGATAAGCGAAGCTAGGAAAAAGCAAAAATAAAGAAACATAACAGCACAAGTCATGTCCATAAACACCCAAAACAGTTTCCATTTTCCCCCAAAACAACAAACCGCAGGACTCACAGTCCTTTGGAGGCCTTCAATGCCGCAAGCCAACCAACCACATTACAATCATCAGGCATGCACATTAGTATCTCACGGTAATCTGCATTCTCCAATGCAATACAGGCAAAGTGGAAAAGGGGCTGTCGCGACCCAAACCCGCTCCTATAAGTTTAGTGTCGTAACTGGCCAGTAATCCGAGATTACCAAAGGCCTTCCTGTACAATCAAAATAATCGGGGCTAGCGGAAGCAATATACAAAAACACCAATAGTCCAATGAGCTGTGCATCTATATGAACAAATATTTACATGCAAAAACGCTAATTTACCCACATTCAGTACATAACTTGTAACTTCACATTTTATACATAACAAAAGTTTACTTCACGATCAAAAGCTTGACAACGGCCTTCCAGGCCTAGCCCCAACTCAAAGGCACGCAGAACAACTCAGTTGGATTCAAAATGATGACTCAACTATAGACCTCTTCTAGGCTTGCCCTCCAAAATGCTCACCTATACATATATATAAAAACAGTGAGCTAAAGCCCAATGAATAACATTAAAGTAAAGGAGTTAGTGAACGAATTCCACATATAACATATCCGTAAAACAAATCATGTCACAATCATTCATATCAGTCTCATATCAGAACATAACATAATGGCACATCCAAAGGAACAGATCACATATCGTCTTCTGACTAGAGTAATCAGTTCCTGATACCGATTAAATACATATCACCACAATGAAGTAGCTAACGAGATCTCGTATCACATTTATGTCATGGACCCACATTAACATGTCGTCCCCCATAACTTGGGACTATCTATGGATGCCATAATAGATTTCAAACATAGGACATTCGTTCTCGTAAACAAATATCATTTTAAAAATCATACCTTATCAAATCACATTTGGAACATAATTTATATGAACATATCTTTACAATAACGTTACTCACAGTAGGCTTCCAGAACGGTTGGTCAAGCAGTTCTTAACTCGTGACCTACAATCACAAATATGCATAGCACGATACACAATCATCTTAAACATATTTAGTTCACTTAAGCTTTTAAATATGGATGGCTAGAATTAAGAATTAATTAGATTATTAATTTTCTTTAACCTCTAATTAAAACATGTTTAGTCTTGTATTAACCAAACTAATTAAATATAAATAATCTAATCATATACTAACCCTTATTAAGTTCACTAATTACACAATTAAACTTAAATTAGGCTCATACACATTAAATTACAATTATTCAGTTATGTTTAAATTACTGAGTCAGAAACTCATAAACATATAAATTTCGCAATTCAACTTCAATTTCAAGGCCCGAAACTTCTTCAAAAACAATTTGAATTCACAATTTCCAAGTTCAAACAAAAATCATGAGTTTAAAACAACCTGAAATTGCCATGAAGAAATCAAATCCTCACTTTATTATGTACATGTATGTAAATGTATAAAACATGCAAGTGTGAGCTCTAAAACTCAAGTTTCCATGGAATTCCCTCTCAATTGAAGACCCATGCAAGAATTCAAATGGATAAAAACAAATTTGCATAAAAATCATGCCATGCATGTAGAATTTGGGAGCTAAAACACTCATTCATCACATATGAACTCATGCATGTAACAAGCTTTTCATTACATGAACCCACTTCAAATAAGTTCATATTTTCTTGCCTAATATTAAATTCTTTAACTTAAGGGCATAATTCTTCAACTACATTCTAATTCATGAGATTAGGGAGGAGAATCCTTACCAAAAGGGAGTAAATTGTGAGGGGTAGAGTGTAGTAGCAATGGTTTCTTCACTTCACTTTCTTTTCTTCTTTCTTCCTGGGTTGAGTTTACACTCTCAAGTCTCTCTTCCTCTCTCTCTCTCTACGTGTGTAGTGTGAAACCATCCAATAAGACCCATTAGCTCTCTCATCTAAATTCATTTGATGAGTATGAAAGACGTTAGGCTCAAACTAAATACATTAATAAATTAAGTAAATTATCTAAGGCTAAGAGATTAATTAAGATTAATTTGACTCAAAGTAAATTAGTCTCAACATCTTAAAATCTTAAAATTAGCGAATAAGACGGAATCAATTTTTAATTAAACTTCCCAAATAACTCTAAAAATTCCAATTAACATATCCTTGTACTCAATTTTGATTTATGAACCCATTTATGTCATCAATTTCAATTCCAAAGTTGTATTCTCAACAAATAATTTCCCAATTTGGACAAATATACACAAATTAAATCATATAATCCGCAATTAACACATGAATAAATCAGTTAATTATAATTTGCATTTTTGGGGGTGTTACAATCTCCCCACCTTAGAAAGTTTGGTCTCCCAAACTTATCTTACTCTGTAATACGATTAGAAACCTCGGTCTTATATTATTATTCAATTCCGTCACCCATGGTCAACGCAATTCAAAGATCTATTTCAGTCATCCAGAATTCTAAATCAACTACACATTTCCATCCCATAACAGTGAAGGCAGTAGTAGTCAAGCACATAATGAACATATCTTTCACATTTCCCACAAAATCAATTGGAGATAAGGCAATGTATCTAAATAATATACTTCCAAGTAGCTAGTAACATAAATGCAACCATTCCCTGAACAAGTAATAGCAAAGGTAATACCGAGGCATTCAATCTTTGTCATAAGACATGTGCTCCCAATTAGTCGAAGTTATACAATAAACAGGTTCTCGGTTTACTCCTCCATTAGCAAAGATAACCCTATCATTCGTTCAATAACAATTCATAGTCCTCATAAACAAATCAAATCAAATCAAGGTTCCATTTCAAACGGGTTCCTTCGTCACAAAACCATGGTCTCGAGGATCTAATTCTAAGGGTCACATATCATAACAAATTACTCCGAGGAAAGATACACACACATATGAGTCCATATTCCATGATTACATAAGCATTTGGTTATAAATTCGGAAGTAATAGTATTCAATAACAAAATGTGTCCCCCGATAATCAGCATAGCTGATTTGTCAAAGTCACAACGTTTCAAAGCATCACATATCATCTCTATCATTTCAATCAGCATGTTCCCAAGTCATATCAAATTGAGGAAGGTACATAATAGTGTCTGATAAATCAGCTAATTTCTTAGTCTATCTACACGTAAGTGTTATGACCAATCAGTATTCCATGTAAGTAATAGGAGTTAAGCTTCATGAGTAAGAAAAAGCAATTATCATAATTCATTACAATAGTCCAACAAATGCCACGATGTATAATAATTTCCACATATATATGTTGCCCATAAGTAAGATAATACTCGCATCTGTTGTCTCAATATTCTACATATTTTCTGAAACTAGAGTGTAAACTCTTCCCTACCTAAGATTACTCCCCTCCGCAGTTGTGATAACCCTGGTCTGTATTATGCTAATTAATCTTAATTATGATTGTGATTATGTGTTTGATATGATTTTGAGTGCTATTTACATGAATATATGTGATTTTGAATTTCTATCTGTTCACTGTAGGAAAATCTGTTTGATTATCTACTTTAGAATTTAAATTGAAGGCCTTATCGGCCACAGAAATCGAAATTGACTACGCCATTGCGATTGGCAAAATTTTTAGAGCCTACGGTGAAATTTAATTAGAAATTGACTCGGATCAAAATAATTAGATTCAGAACGATTAAATTAAGCCCAATTGCTTAGCCTTAATCAATTTGATTAAGAGGGCCTATAAATAGGCCTCTATATACACTTAATTCCTCTCCTTTGAGTTCATTTTGCTGAGATTACACTCTAGAGAGAGAGTGTGTGCCGGTTAGAGAGAGAGAGGGAGCTCAAGTTGAAGAATTAATCAAGAAGCTTGAAGATCTTGAAGACCAATTCAAGAATTAACCATAATTTGGGTGATTAGAGCTCCTAGGTAAGCATTTGAGTATAAATTCATGTGCATAAGTTTGTAATTTTGTGAATTCAAAGTTAGATGGCAATCAAGAGCATGAGTTATGTTGATTATAATGAATTGGGAACCCATATGCACATGCATGCATAGAATTGCCATGATTTTACATATTCAAGCATGGAGCATATTGAACATGATGAATTGGGCACCAAATCTCACATGCATGCATAATTCTCATGAGTTTCACGATTATAAGCATCATTAGTGCTAGTTGAAATGGAATTAGAGTCAAAAATTTACATGCATGCTTGATTGATGGAGATATGAGGCTTGTGTGAAGTTTGAATGCATGAATTTTGGTCATGCAAGAGAAATGTTGATTAATTCAAGAATTAGATCATGATTTTGAATAATTGGTCTTATATTGCTTACATCCTCATGCTATATAATGCATTTCCACGTTTTTGAACCAAAGACATGAGTTTTGGGCCTTTGAATGTCGAGTTTGAACTTCAAAACCAGTTCTGGAAATTCCAGAATTTGGAATGTCTGCTCGAGCGGGGAAAGGGCTGCTCGAGCATGGAATGTTGGTTCCCAGAACTTTTGCAGACATTGGTGTCCACTCGAGCGGGAAGATTCACACTCGAGCGTCAAGCCATGTAGTTTGACATTCAGCTCGAGCGTCCAAAGTCATGCTCAAGCGTATTAATGAGGTAACCAGCACTTTTGCAGACAAAAGGGGGTCCGCTCAAGCGGGGAAACCTGCGCTCGAGCGGGGAGCCCTGTTTCAGAAATTTTGTAAAAAATGTTTTGTGTTTCATTTTCCATTCTCTTTTATTTCTAAGCACTCATAGGCATGCATTGAACATTGTAAACGTATTAAAAAGATAAGAATGAAGCCTAAGAGGGATATATGAATTAAAAACGGGTTGAATCGTTTGTGACCCATTATGTTCATGAAATGTATAGGGTCAAGCACAAGGGCAAACCATCTGGCAGATCACTGTGAGTAATATCTTAGTAAAAATGTTTTGAAGTATATTATTTGTCTTATTGCTTGTTCCTATAAAAATCTTGTAAGCTTGTTAATTTGAATTATGGAAAAATATCTGTTATGTCATATGATTGGGCCAAAGGCCGTTGGATACGATTGATTGGGCCAAAGGCCGTTGGATATAAATGATTGGGCCAAAGGTCGTCTGACATAAATGATTGGGCCAAAGGCCGTTTGACATAAACAATTGGGCCAAAGGCCGTTGGATGCAAATGATTGGGCCGGAGGCCATTTGACATGAATGAAATAGGTCAGAGGCCGTTCGATATGCTCGGGCTTAAAGCCGTCTAACGTACTAGGTAAAACCAAAGATGGGCCCAAGGTCGTTTGATATTTGTATATCTATTCTGAATTTCATTCATGTATTCTCTTTATTTGATATTATTTACTGGGCTTTCACTCACTCTCATTCATGTGTATATAGGTGAGCCAAGAGATGTCCAAACCCAGCCCCGGTGAAGTATGTGAGAAATAGTCAAGTATTGAGGAGTCAGCCCAACCGTCTCACGCACGAGACTCGTTTTTGCCCTTTTGTTCTTTTGTTATGTTATAAATTTTGCAGTATTGGCGAAAACGCTGGATTACCTTTGTATATAAGTTTGGCTTGGCTGACTAAGACTTGAATGATCCTGTGTGTATAAAACTTTAAGCTATTTTCCTTTTGGTGTGAGTTATTAATGAATACCTATGTTTGATACGTTTGATGTGCCACGTAAGCACAGCTCTATGGACAAAAGTTTAAGTTTGCTTCCGTTTGGCCCATTTACCCTGATGATATATGTTTATTTGGTTTGAGGTCGTAGGTAATCCATTGATTACTGGTCGGTTATGACCTTAATCGATAGAGGCGGGTTAGGGTCATGACAGCAGTAGCAATTACATTTGTTCTTGGTGTCATTTCTAATTCAAACCTACTGATAACCAGTCTTTCATTGTTTGGGTGAGCTTGTGGACAAGATTTGGCTAAGTGTCCTTTTGGTCCACATCTAAAGCAAGCCCCAGAAAGGCGGCAGCAAATGCCCCAGTGTTGTTTCCCATACTCCCTACATTTAGGTACCTCATTGTTCCCATTATTTCTTTAACTTGTATTACCAAAAGTTCTCGAATTTGATTTTTCATTCACAGAGGCCATTGATTCACTAACCATTTCCATTTTCTATTTCTTTAATTTGTTCCTTTCTCCTTCGGTTACTGTTGTTGGCTTGGGCATTTTCAAGGCAGCAATGTTTGCTTCGGACATCAAGCTCTATCAAGTACGTCCACATATTTTACCAATTTCAACACATTTACCCGATCAAGTACTTCGACATCCAATCTGCCTTTAAATTTCCTTGCCTTTTTGTAGTCAGTGTCAACCATATGAGGTGCATAACGGGCTAATTCAGTGAATTTAGCTTCGTACTCCGCTACTGACATGGTCCCCTGCTTCAACTGTTCAAATTCAGATACCTTCCTGTCTTGAATGCATTGCGGGAAGTATTTTTCATAGAAAATTTCTTTGAACCGATCCCATGTCAAGTCTCTATTCTCATCGCGAATGAGCATCCACCATCTTCTAGCTTCTTCTTTCAAAGTAAATGTTGCTAATAGAACTTTATGCACATCAATACATGGAAACACTTCAAAAATCCTTTCAGTTTCAAGCACCCACGCCTTAGCTTTTAACGATTCAATACCCCTCAAAAATTCTGGTGACTTCATTTTCTTGTATTTTTGTGTAAGAGCAATGATGTCATCATTATTGATCAGTTCCATTTGAACAAGTGGTGGAGGAGGAGGTGGGAATGGTTGTCTCTG
The DNA here is from genome assembly GCF_055761805.1 of Camellia sinensis. NCBI lineage: Eukaryota > Viridiplantae > Streptophyta > Magnoliopsida > Ericales > Theaceae > Camellia > Camellia sinensis. The sequence continues at coordinate 104,799,829 of NC_138972.1, forward strand.
TTGTTGTTTCCTTTGCTCTTGTTGTTGTCTCACCAATTCAGTTAAAGCCTCCACCATTCTTTCTAACCGATCTATTTTGGCATTAGAAGATTCTAACTCATATATATTTCTTGCATTTGAATTCTCCATTAGTCTATAGAATCCATAGCAGAGGGAATCATAGGCAACCAAGTTTCACAGTCGATATACAACACAATCATATGGACTATAACAACAATTCCAAATAGCGCATGGAGCATAACATAATGTTTTCCCTATTATCTCACCATCTATAGTTCTTGTTCTTTCTATTCTCTTTTCATAGGTAGAGCACAGGCAAAGAATTCCATACAGTTTCAAAGTGTTTTGTTCATGTCAATTCTCGTCGGATAAATTCCTTTTAGTTCACATGTGTTCACTTCATGTCATTTCCAAATGTGCATAGTATTCAAATTCATTTCATTTCATATAAAGTACATACACACGCACATATGTCTATGCCATGCCCTATTGCTTTTCTAGGACATTATAGCAACCCCGGTCCTTTCCCATTTGATTATAGTATCTGGACTTAGGTTCCATAGATTCTGTCATTGTATAATTGTTGTTGTTGTTCCTTATTTTCTCATTTGGAGTTAGGATGTGTTGGGCAGGTTTGTTTCAGGTTGGTTGGGTTTAGAAATCAAGTGTTGCTGTCCAGAATTTTGGATCTTCGCTCGAGCGAGGAGTTGGTCGCTCGAGCGAGCTGTTGTTTTTGGTTCTTCGCTCGAGCCGGGGTTTGGTCGCTCGAGCGAGAGTTTGCGTCTGGTTTGAACCTGTAGCTTTGCATTCTTGGCTCGAGCGAGCTTTTCTTGGCTCGAGCGAGTATTTCTTGTGTCTGGTCGCTCGAGCGACCAAGTCTTCGCTCGAGCGAGCCTGTCCAGTTTAATTAGACAGCAGCGGGTTTTTAATCAGTTTTCATCATCTTTTTAGATTCCAAACCCTAAGGTCCGACTTCTCTCTCTCCCTACTCACCTTCTCTCTTAGGTTTGATCTATTTAGAGTGTGTTTCTACCCTAGTTGCTTTATTAAAAAGATAGAGGGAGTTTATGGCTTTCATTTAATCTGAACATTTGGCGGTTTGGAGCACATTGGTATTTGGTATTCATCTTTGTCTTCTCCATTTTGGGTTGCTTTCTTCGAGGTAGGGATTTCCTACTCCATTTTATAAGTTTTGTTCTAAGTTTTGGTATTTTGATAAGTTGGGGTTACTTTGATAATTTTGGGAAAATCCTAGTTGTTTAAATTAATTAATTTGAATAATTAATTTAAGGAAATTGGGGAATTTGGTTAAATTCATGAAATTGGGAAATTTATTGCTTAAATGGTGTAGTTGGATAATGTAAATCACTCGCCCATTGAATTGTTGATATATTTATTTCCAGTCTAGAAATAACTGTTTTGGGCTATCGGTGGAGGATAGTCGTGATTGTTGTAGACATTGCATGTGGATTAGGAATAACTGAAACTAATCACATTGGTTAAGTCATTAATTTTGATTATTGCATTGATACAAAAAATACGTGTATTGATTGAGCATTGCATTTGCATACATTGTTTTGTGTGGGAGGAGATAGGGGATGTACTCCACGGTTTAGGGGAAGATAGGGGATGGACCTCTAAACCGGATTTTGTTTGGGAGGAGATAGGGGATGGACTCCATTAGCATCACTTTTATGTGTGCTTATTTATATAGAAGTGTTTTTATTGATACAGCACTAAAATGTGTATCAATCTGGAAGTATGAAGTGTTTTGATTTGAGCTTGAGTCTCATTTGTTTGTTGATATTGAAAGGATGTGAATATGATATATATAATTCACTGTTGTAAGTTTGGCCAGGTTCTGAGCCATGTTGATAAAGTTGGAAAGTAAAACATGTCTTAGACAATAGTGTCATGAGACTGTAAAATGGAGTAATTGATTATCTTGGTTAACCATCTGTTGAATGCTATTGCTTTATTCATTGCTTATATGTGGTTTAGTATATTTCTACTGGGCTGTGGCTCACCCTTTATGGGAACATCATTTTCGGGTTCAGGTGATAAGCTACCTCCAAGGACTTAGCTTGGAAGGACTTGGACTTTGAAGACTATTTCTAGTTATTTGTTTTATTTTTCATTGTTAGTATATGTAAACACTCAAGCCTAGGGCTTTATTTATATTTGAGTTAGAACTCATACTTTTGTGTCCAAGTGTTGGCTTGGAAAGATGTAAGCCGTTAGGGCATTTAATTTGATGTTACATGTAATGTTTTTGTTTAGTAAGACTCTGATGAATATTATAATGAATTATTGAAGTGTTTTCTTTAAATAATGCATGTCATTGATATATATATAATGGGTTAATTTTTAGGGCGTTACAACTTGGTATCAGAACGTGCCAGGTTTGAATACTTTGGGTACGTGGGAAGTGATTAGTATCACATTGGGTTCGTCTCGTTTGATAGAGACTTAAAGTAATGTTATATGCTGACGTGATAACATGTTTATGTGATTATGTGGGTATGGAATGTAGTTTCTAGGATGTTGATTGGACCCTTGAGTTTCTAGTAGTCTTGTTGGAAAGGCACTTGATCACTGCTGCTTCCAACCGGAACTATAGTAACGCATTGGGACTATCATTATCCAGGAATGAAATTCGTAGGTGCTTATGTGATTATGTGCTTACGTGGAATGAATTATTATTGTCCAATGCATTAGGACGCGAGTGTTTAGCTTCGACACATTTATTAATGTGCTAATGTCTTTGTTTCCTTTATTAGGATGTGAGGACGAGGACGAGGACGCGGTAGGCATGGTAGGCCGGGTAGGCAGGAGGTGCCTGTGCCAGAGGAGATTTCGGCAGTTCAGGAGGGAATTGGCCAGGCCAATGTGGCCGAGCCAGTAGGCCAGCAGGCTATGGGCGCTCTAGCCCGAGAGATAGCAGGGGCATTCAGGGAGTCAGTAGGCATTCTCAGAGTTGAGAATCAAGCTCAGGTTGTTGTTGCGGATGCAGGACCTTCCTTTCTGAAGAGGGAGTTCTTCCGGTCTAATCCGGATGAATTTGTGGGTGATCCTAAAGAGCCGCTTAAGGCAGATGAATGGCTCGAACAGACAACGAAGATGTTTGAGATGCTTGGCATCGAAGACGAGGGGTTGAAAGTGACCTTGGCATCTTTCCAGTTGAAGGGGGATGCGGGTCAGTGGTGAAAGTTTACTAAGGGTCGTATAGGAGGTACGTGGGAGGCTTTTGTGAATGCTTTCCAGGAGAAGTTCTTATCTCCAGCAGTTAGGGAGAAGCTGAGAGACCAGTTCTGCCAGCTTAAGCAGTCGAGTTCTTCAGTGGCCGAGTTTGAGGCTGCGTTTACTAGCTTGTCCAGGTTTGCACCTGAGTTGGTGGCATCTGAGGAACGTCGTTGTATCGAGTTCGAGAAGAAGTTGAGGCGTGGCCTCAAGATGAGAGTTGGGGGAACTATGATTCGGGATTATGGGCGTATGGTTGATGCTGCAGCCCATATGGAGATCATGATGCAGGAGGAGGAGGAAGGGCAGAAGGGCTTCAAGAGGAGTCAGGATGGTTAGAGTGATGGTAAGAGACAGAAGGGTTTTAATCCTCAGCAGTCTCAGAGTAGCTTTTCTAGATCGACTTTTCCTGTGCCGAGTGCTAGTTCGGGAAAAGGCAGTCAGGGAGACATTACCTGTTTCAAGTGTGGCCAGCTGGGCCACAAGTCTCCAGTTTGTCCTCAGAGGGGAGGAGTGCAAAGAGCAGCATCATCTTCGGCTCGATCTCAGAGCCAGAGTCAGGGTAGAGGCCAGCCACTCTCGTGTTATCAGTGTGGTCAGCCAGGGCATATGAAGAGGTATTGCCCTCAGTTGGGTGGCACACCTGGTGCATCTGGTTTAAGGCAGATTCAGGGTCAGCAGCCAGCTCAGTCGGGTCAGGCCTCGAGGGCCAATCAGGGGGCTTCATCGTCCCAGTCAGTGCAGCAATCTTATGCTCCTAGGGGTGAGCAGGTTGATCAGAGGTCGTCTGGGCGCGTGTACGCTGTTACCGCGTAGGATCTTGTGCCGGCACCATCAGTTGTGAGAGGTACCTTCTTGTTTTGCAACTCGGTTGCTAATGTTTTGATTGATACGGGTGCATCTCATTCCTTTGTGTCTGCTGCATTTGCATCTGTTTTGGAGTTGGAGTTAGCACAGTTAGCATCTCCTATTTGTGTAGTGTCACCTCTTGGGGGTGAATTGATTTTGAAACAAGGTGTTAGGGGTTGTGATATAGAGGTTGATTACCATAGAATCCCATTTTCATTTGTAGTTATGCCTATGAGGGGTTTTGATGTTATATTGGGTATGGACTGGTTATCGTCATACCGGGCAGTTATTGATTGCTACCGCCAGAGGGTCACTTGTTGTACCGTGAGCGGAGAGTTTTTTCATTTTCTGGGGGACCGGGTTGGTAATGTGTTGCCACCGGGGTATGTTCCGCGAGGACGGAGTGAGCTTAGTGGTCTACTTGCTAACCTTTCGATTAGTGAGGATGATGAGACTCAGATTGTGTTTCCAAGGGTGGTTTGTGAGTACTCGGACGTCTTTCCCGAGGATCTTATTGGTTTGCCACCGCATCGGGAGATTGAGTTCTCTATTGACCTAGTGCCCGGCACGGCGCCGATTTCTATGGCACCTTATCGTTTTGCCCCAGCCGAGTTAGTTGAGTTGAAGATTCAGCTCCAGGAGTTGCTAGATAAGGGTTTTATACGTCCTAGTGTTTCGCCGTGGGGAGCACCGGCCCTCTTTGTTAAAAAGAAAGGTGGTGCTTTGAGACTTTGTATAGATTACCGGAAATTGAATCGGGCTACGGTTAAGAATAAGTACCCTATGCCTCGTATAGATGATCTGTTCGATCAGTTGAAGGGTTCCCGTTGTTTCTCGAAGATAGACTTGAGATCGGGTTATCATCAGTTGAGAGTCAGGGAGGTGGATATTCCGAAGACGGCATTTCGTACACGGTATGGCCACTATGAGTTTCTGGTGATGCCATTTGGGCTCACCAATGCACCGGCAGTTTTTATGGATTTGATGAACCGGATATTCCGGGAATTTTTAGATCGTTTTGTGGTCGTCTTCGTGGACGACATCCTTATCTATTCACCTTCTGAGGAGAAGCACAAGGAACACTTGAGAGTGGTGCTTGAGTTACTTAGAGCCCATAAGCTTTATGCTAAGTTTGGGAAGTGTGAGTTCTGGCTAGAAGATGTCAAGTTCTTTCTGGGGAAGGAGTGTCTGTTGATACATCCAAGACTGAGGCAGTGCAAGATTGGGCACAGCCTAAGAGTGTGTTTGAGATCCGCAGTTTTCTGGGGTTAGCTGGGTATTACCGTCGGTTTGTGAAAGATTTCTCCAGATTAGCTTCGCCTTTGACTAGGTTGACTCGGAAGGGAGTCAAATTTGTATGGAGTGAGACTTGTGAAAAGTCGTTCCAGGAGTTGAAAGTTAGACTGACCACCGCCCCAGTATTGATTATTCCAGAGAGAGGGTTGGGTTATGCTGTCTATTGTGACGCCTCACGAGAGGGTCTGGGTTGTGTGTTGATGCAAGAAGGAAAAGTAGTTGCCTATGGCTCACGTCAGTTGAAAATTCACGAGCAGAATTACCCTACGCATGATCTAGAGTTAGCAGCTGTGATATTTGCCTTGAAGATTTTGAGGCATTATCTTTATGGTGAGAGGTTCGAGGTGTTCTCGGATCATAAGAGTCTGAAATATTTGTTTACACAGAAAGATTTGAACTTGAGGCAGAGGAGGTGGATGGAGTTCATAGAGGATTATGACTTTGAGTTGCATTATCATCCGGGAAAGGCCAATGTAGTGGCCGATGCCCTTAGCAGGAAACCTGTTGGTGACATAGCTGGTATAGCCATCCGAGAATGGGTGATGTTGGGTGCACTTGGGGAGTTTGATTTACTTTTGGGCGAATCTGTTGAGGCTGCGGCCTTGTTTTCTGTTGTTGCATAGCCTACACTTGTGAATCGAGTGTTAGAGGCTCAGAGAGGTGACTTTGAGGTAGAATCTCTTCGTGAGAAGATTTCCAGTGGGAAGGTTGAGAAGGGTTTGGCATTGTATCCCGACCTCAGTGTGAGATACCGAGACCGTCTGTTTGTGCCGGAATCTTGTCGAGAGGAGGTACTCCGAGAGTTCCATCATTCACGCCTTGCGGTGCATCCGGGAGGCACTAAGATGTATCAGTATTTGGGTCGCCAGTTCTGGTGGCGGGGTATGAAGAGAGATGTGGCAGCTTTCGTATCTAAGTGCCTTACTTGTCAGCAAGTAAAGGTCGAACATCAGAGGCCAGCGGGTTTGTTGCAACCCTTGCCTATTGCCGAGTGGAAGTGGGAACACGTCACTATGGACTTCGTTGTGGGTCTTCCGAGGACTCAGCGGGTAGTGATGCTATTTGGGTGGTTGTAGACCGGTTGACTAAGTCGGCGCACTTCATTCCTATGCGCTTGAGAGATTCGGTAGATCATCTTGCCAACTTGTACATTCGGGACATAGTGAGGTTACACGGGGTTCCAGTGACGATCATCTCAGATAGAGATCCTCGTTTTACTGCCAGGTTGTGGCAGAGTTTGCAGAGTGCCTTAGGCACTAAGTTGACCTTTAGCACGGCTTATCATCCTCAGACTGACGGGCAGTCCGAGCGTACTATTCAGATCCTTGAGAATATGCTTCGGGGTTGTGTTCTAGACTTTAGTGGGTCATGGGAGAGGCACTTGCCATTGGTGGAGTTTGCCTACAACAACAGTTTCCAGTCTAGTATCGGTATGGTACCGTTTGAGGCCTTGTATGGCCGACCGTGTAGATCTCCTGTTTGTTGGGCCGAGGTGGGTGATGCACCTCTGTTGGGTCCGGAGTTGGTGAGGGAAACGACGGAGAAAGTTGAGCTTATCCGTAAGAGACTTGTTACAGCACAGAGTCGTCAGAAATCTTATGCCGACCGTAGGAGGAGACCTTTGGTGTTTGAGGTGGGTGATCATGTCTTTTTGAAGATATCACCTAGACGGGGTTTGATGAGATTTGGGAAGAGCGGGAAGTTGTCCCCTCGGTTCATTGGTCCTTTTGAGATCCTTGAGAGGATTGGCGAGGCTACCTATCGTCTAGCTTTGCCACCGCAGTTGTCCGGAGTACATGACGTGTTTCATGTGAGTATGCTTCGGAAGTATGAGCCGGATCCATCACATGTGTTGGATTGGACCGATTTAGTGGTTGATGAGGATGTTTCATATGAGGAGAGACCGGTTCGGGTCTTGGATAGGCGGGATCAAGTTTTGCGAGGCAAAACCATCCCTTTGGTCAAAGTTTTGTGGAAACATCACGGAGTGGAGGAAGCCACTTGGGAACGTGAATTGGAAGTCCGCCAGAAATACCCGGACATGTTTATTGATTTGTAATCTTGTATTTAGATTTGGTAATATTGTTGAACTTAAGAGCTTTATATATGTCTTAAGTTGTAAAACGTTGAGTATGTTTTGGTAAATGGGTGTATCATAGAAGTTTAGTGTAACATTGCAGATGTTGATTACATTGTTGAATGTGTTGTGTTGTATATATCTTGCAATTGAATATGATATGGGAATTGCTAACATTGAAAGGAATAATGCATAATGGTGATGCAGGTTGAAATATATGTTGTTTTATATATTGTGAGATGCCTCTTGATAAAGAGATGAAGTGACCAATATTGGGTCAAGTTGTTTAGTATTGTTATATAATATCTTTTGGAATTGAGAAAAACCTGCTTTCAAAAAAAAAAAAAAAAACTTGTGCTTAATTTCGGGGACGAAATTCTTTTAAGGGGGGGAGGTTATAGCAACCCCGGTCCTTTCCCATTTGATTATAGTATCCGGACTTAGGTTCCATAGATTCTGTCATTGTATAATTGTTGTTGTTGTTCCTTATTTTCTCATTTGGAGTTAGGATGTGTTGGGCAGGTTTGTTTCAGGTTGGTTGGGTTTAGAAATCAAGTGTTGCTGTCCAGAATTTTGGATCTTCGCTCGAGCGAGGAGTTGGTCGCTCGAGCGAGCTGTTGTTTTTGGTTCTTCGCTCGAGCCGGGGTTTGGTCGCTCGAGCGAGAGTTTGCGTCTGGTTTGAACCTGTAGCTTTGCATTCTTGGCTCGAGCGAGCTTTTCTTGGCTCGAGCGAGTATTTCTTGTGTCTGGTCGCTCGAGCGACCAAGTCTTCGCTCGAGCGAGCCTGTCCAGTTTAATTAGACAGCAGCGGGTTTTTAATCAGTTTTCATCATCTTTTTAGATTCCAAACCCTAAGGTCCGACTTCTCTCTCTCCCTACTCACCTTCTCTCTTAGGTTTGATCTATTTAGAGTGTGTTTCTACCCTAGTTGCTTTATTAAAAAGATAGAGGGAGTTGATGGCTTTCATTTAATCTGAACATTTGGCGGTTTGGAGCACATTGGTATTTGGTATTCATCTTTGTCTTCTCCATTTTGGGTTGCTTTCTTCGAGGTAGGGATTTCCTACTCCATTTTATAAGTTTTGTTCTAAGTTTTGGTATTTTGATAAGTTGGGGTTACTTTGATAATTTTGGGAAAATCCTAGTTGTTTAAATTAATTAATTTGAATAATTAATTTAAGGAAATTGGGGAATTTGGTTAAATTCATGAAATTGGGAAATTTATTGCTTAAATGGTGTAGTTGGATAATGTAAATCACTCGCCCATTGAATTGTTGATATATTTATTTCCAGTCTAGAAATAACTGTTTTGGGCTATCGGTGGAGGATAGTCGTGATTGTTGTAGACATTGCATGTGGATTAGGAATAACTGAAACTAATCACATTGGTTAAGTCATTAATTTTGATTATTGCATTGATACAAAAAATACGTGTATTGATTGAGCATTGCATTTGCATACATTGTTTTGTGTGGGAGGAGATAGGGGATGTACTCCACGGTTTAGGGGAAGATAGGGGATGGACCTCTAAACCGGATTTTGTTTGGGAGGAGATAGGGGATGGACTCCATTAGCATCACTTTTATGTGTGCTTATTTATATAGAAGTGTTTTTATTGATACAGCACTAAAATGTGTATCAATCTGGAAGTATGAAGTGTTTTGATTTGAGCTTGAGTCTCATTTGTTTGTTGATATTGAAAGGATGTGAATATGATATATATAATTCACTGTTGTAAGTTTGGCCAGGTTCTGAGCCATGTTGATAAAGTTGGAAAGTAAAACGTGTCTTAGACAATAGTGTCATGAGACTGTAAAATGGAGTAATTGATTATCTTGGTTAACCATCTGTTGAATGCTATTGCTTTATTCATTGCTTATATGTGGTTTAGTATATTTCTACTGGGCTGTGGCTCACCCTTTATGGGAACATCATTTTCAGGTTCAGGTGATAAGCTACCTCCAAGGACTTAGCTTGGAAGGACTTGGACTTTGAAGACTATTTCTAGTTATTTGTTTTATTTTTCATTTTTAGTACATGTAAACACTCAAGCCTAGGGCTTTATTTATATTTGAGTTAGAACTCATACTTTTGTGTCCAAGTGTTGGCTTGGAAAGATGTAAGCCGTTAGGGCATTTAATTTGATGTTACATGTAATGTTTTTGTTTAGTAAGACTCTGATGAATATTATAATGAATTATTGAAGTGTTTTCTTTAAATAATGCATGTCATTGATATATATATAATGGGTTAATTTTTAGGGCGTTACAACATCCTATAGCTCATATGGACACGTGTGTGGGTAAATTAACTCATGCTTTGATACCATTCTGTCGTGACCCAAACCCGCCCCTATAGGTTTAGTGTCGTAACCGGCTAGTAATCTAAGATTATCAAAGGCCTTCTTGCGCAATCAAAATAATCGGGACTAGCAGAAGCAATATACAAAAACACCAATAGTCCAATGAGCTGTGCATCTATATGAACAAATATTTACATGCAAAAACGTTAATTTACCCACATTCAGTACATAACTTGTAACTTAACATTTTATACATAACAAAAGTTTACTTCATGATCAAAAGCTTGACAACGGCCTTCCAGGCCTAGCCCCAACTTAGAGGCACACAGAACAACTCGGTAGGCTTCAAAATGATGACTCAGCTGTAGACCTCTTCTAGGCTTGCCCTCCAAAATGCTCACCTATACATATATATAAATATAGTGAGCTAAAGCCCAGTGAATAACATTAAAGTAAAGGAGTTAGTGAACGAATTCCACATATAACATATCCGTAAAACAAATCATGTCACAATCATTCATATCAGTCTCATATCAGAACATAACATAATGGTACATCCAAAAGAACATATCACACATCGTCTTCCGACTAGAGTAATCGGTTCCGGATACTGATTAAATACATATCACCACAATGAAGTGGCTAACGAGATCTCGTATCACATATATGTCATGGACTCGCATTAAAATGCCGTCCCCCATGACTTGGGACTATCTATGGATGCCATAATAGATTTCAAACATAGGACATTCGTTCACGTAAACAAATATCATTTCAAAAATCATAACTTATCAAATCACATTTGGAACATAATTCATATGAACATATCTTTACAATAACGTTACTCACAGTGGACTTTCAGAATGGTTGGTCAAGCAGTCCTTGACTCGTGACCTACAATCACAAATATGCATAGCACGATACACAATCATCTTAAACATGTTTAGTTCACTTAAGCTTTTAAATATGAATGTCTAGAATTAAGAATTAATTAGATTATTAATTTTCTTTAACCTCTAATTAAAACATGTTTAGTTGTATTAACCAAACTAATTAAATATAAATAATCTAATCATATACCAACCCTTATTAAGTTCACTAATTACACAATTAAACTTAAATTAGGCTCATACACATTAAATTACAATTATTCAGTCATGTTTAAATTACTGAATCAGAAACTCATAAACATATAAATTTCGCAATTCAACTTCAATTTCAAGGCCCGAAACTTCTTCAAAAACACTTTGAATTCACAATTTCCAAGTTCAAACAAAAATCATGAGTTTAAAACAACCTCAAATTGCCATGAAGAAATCAAATCCTCACTTTATTATATACATGTATGTAAATGTATAAAACATGCAAGTGTGAGCTCTAAAACTCAAGCTTCCATGGAATTCCCTCTCAATTGAAGACCCATGCAAGAATTCAAATGGATAAAAACAAATTTGCATAAAAATCATGCCAAGCATGTAAAATTTGGGAGCTAAAACACTCATTCATCACATATGAACTCATGCATGTAACAAGCTTTTCATTACATGAACCCATTTCAAATAAGTTCATATTTTCTTGTCTAATATTAAATTCTTTAACTTAAGGGCATAATTCTTCAACTACATTCTAATTCATGAGATTAGGGAGGAGAATCCTTACCAAAAGGGAGTGAATTGTGAGGGGTAGAGTGTAGTAGCAATGGTTTCTTCACTTCACTTTCTTTTCTTCTTTCTTCCTGGGTTGAGTTTACACTCTCAAGTCTCTCTTCCTCTCTCTCTCTACGTGTGTAGTGTGAAACCATCCAATAAGACCCATTATCTCTCTCATCTAAATTCATTTGATGAGTATGAAAGACGCTAGGCTCAAATTAAATAGATTAATAAATTAAGTAAATTTTCTAAGGCTAAGAGATTAATTAAGATTAATTTGACTCAAAATAAATTAGTCTCAACATCTTAAAATCTTAATTACACTAAATTAAATTAAACTAATGTGTATTAAACTCTAATTCCTATTCAATTATTTAATTCCAACCTATTAAAATTAGCGAATCAAAAGGAATCAATTTTTAATTAAACTTCCCAAATAACTCTAAAAATTCCAATTAACATATCCTTGTACTCAATTTTGATTTATGAAACCATTTATGTCATCAATTTCAATTCCAAAGTTGTATTCTCAACAAATAATTTCCCAATTTGGACAAATATACACAAATTAAATCATAAAATCCGCAATTAACACATGGATAATTCAGTTAATTATAATTTGCATTTGTTACAGGGGCGTACTATGGAAGTCGGGAATAACCATAATCCTTTGCATGCATGCCTCAATGCCATACTTCTGAGATGCAACAGTTCGATACCTGACCGTAAGGTGCTTCTGTGAACGAACCGCCTCGGAGAGATGGTTGAAACTGTTTACCAGCACTGATGCGCCACTGGTTGATACGGCTCAGTAAATGGTTATAACCCAGAGGAGTCAACTAAATTGGATTCACCGTCCGCAATGTCCGCAACTTGCTCACCAGGGGTCCAATGATGTTTCCCAGTCGCGGTTGCACTTGTGAAAACTTCCCGCATCAAATCTTCATGCTCCAATGGCTTGGTCTTGAATTTGTACGCTAGCTTGTTTGTCTGCAAATGAGAAGAATAAAAATTAGAAAAACCAAATTAAAGTAGTAAAGTAACAAACAACCAAATTAATTACGAATATGAAATAAACAATACACTACAAGTATATACAGCATATTACATACCGATTTCAAATTTTCCCACCACTCCTCTGACGCGGTGAACAACCTGGTTGCCCTGTCAAACCTAATGCCAGTTACACCCTTACTGCTGTCCATCAACTTATTCCAAGCCCGCCACTCCTTTTTCAAAGCAAGGTACTTGTTCTTGAACTGTTTCATATCATGACGTCTACCCGTGCGCTGAGCGAATTTCACAGCAATTTCCTTATACCCGGCAACTGTGATAGTTGTACCTAGCCTACGTCCCACTAAAATTTGCTCCTGCACACACTTTAAGAATATTTCGATTGATACATTGTCCCAAGTTGCTTTATGTGAAAGATCAATGTAATTAGCCAACCCTTCATTAGGCAAGTGTCCAACACCTTTATGTTTGGACGATGTTCAAGGGGACAAACGTGTTGCCGCCATTGAACTAATTACGGTACAAGGTAGTGTACACATGTTACACAAATTAGAAACGGAAAATAGACAACATCTCACAGGCAAATATGATATGCAAAAGTAAACTGAAAGGTAGGAGAAAAGTAGAAAATAACTAATAATAGCAAGTAGCATTTACAATAGTCCAGTTTTGTAACTTCAGTTACTAGTTAAACAAGCATCCAACGTACATACACGATGTTGTTACAGCGTTTTACATGCGTAGTAATAATATGATAACCGTTATGCACAACACAGAAATAACCGTTTTCATGACAAGCAAGGTATTAAAAATTTGCACGATATCAGCCCGTAACTGCATGACTTCGCTTGGGGATGAGTCATGGTCGGGGTTCGGTGTCCCTGATTCATCACACCAACCAATCCAATTTACACATTGCTGATGAGCAACAAACATAACTGTGGTTAGCTATGGAAGTTCAGTTTTGCCAATCAATGGAGATTCAAATAACATATTTTACACAACTCACCACGAGCCGAGGACAAACATAATGTGCACAACCAGGATTTTTGTGGGATCTAGAAACCTTAACAAAACAATGGCCATAGACGCAAGCACACATTCGTCGTGGCCATGTTGACATGCTAGTGGACATAGAGGAAGCCATTCACTGTTTCTTACTAAGAAATATTTAGTAAAAATAGTGATTTTTAAAATTTTTCTAGTACACTTTATAGAGAATATAGGTTTATCTTTAGTATAAATAATGCTTTTGTGATGTGATTCTATCTAAACAAACATGCATCATCTAAAGTTTGGCCTAGTCCGACATTATCATTTTAACTCTTAAATAAACCACTCAACCAATACATATCAGCTATGTTGTTGTCATTTATCTTGAAGAGCTATTAAATAAATTACACTATTTTCATAATTATTTGAATATGAAACATTAACAAACTTCATTGTTAAGTAAATATAGGTCTTCTCAGAAATATTTTACTTTAAGCCCAACTGTGATATATGTAATTATAAATTATAATTTATAATATTTCTAACGGATTAAATTAGAATTTCCCATCTCAAATCCTGTCCAAGAATTTATAAACTAGAAATGTATTCCAAATGTTAAAATTATGAGAATGAATTGGCCCATGGCTGCTTGTAATTTGAGATGCATGTGAGGCATGACAAGTTCCATAATGCAGCTTTATAAATCAGAATTATAAAGCTGCATATTTGACTAAAAACAAATGCACTTTAAAATAAGAGTTCAATCATTTTAGTTTGTTGTATGAAATTTGTTTTTGATTGTTGTAATCAAGGTATATTACAAGTAAAGAATAGAATTTATTTTCCAATGGCTTGCAGTCTTAATTTATTTTTTCAGGAAAATGACAAAATCAAATTAATTTATTTTAAAGTGTTTTTATTCTACCTTTATTGACGAAATCAGGAAAATGGCTTACAGTGGCTTATAATGGCTTTAATTTGTTTTAATTTAGATTAATTAAAATTTCTTAGTTTTAATTCCAATGGCTTCCAATCAGGAAAGTCAGATTAATTCATTTTAATTTGTTTTTATTCTACCCTTAATTCCAATGGCTTCCAATGGCTTGCAATCTTAATTAACAAACACAGATTGACAGATTATTATGAAAAAGTTGCTCCATCTCATATATGATGCACAAACACAGATTGACAGAAAAAAAAAATGGGAAAAACACAGCATACAAATCAAATTTCAAGCAACTGGTACGAAGATCAAAATATGGAATGTAATCGTTTTGAACCAAAAAAAAAATTTATTTCCAACTCCAAACCTAATCATTGCACATTCGGATTGTGAATTGATAATTATGAAAATCAAAGGGGGAAAAAAAAAACAGCTCAACACAATATTCTGAGTTATTATGAGCCATTTAGCTGAGGGGAGGAAAAAAAAACGTTGTTGTCGGCGATTTAAATTTGGGGAAAGACGAATCATCACTAGATTGGCGTAAATATCCACCGAATACCATCACTATGGACCAAAACACAGCAAGATCTTGTAGATCGGAATGGAAAATGAACAAAACCGAGTCAACAAAGGTAACAAACACATGTGTAATCAGTTCAGGTGATTTACTTGTCGCAGTTCTTCGTCGGTTGTGTTGTGTGGAAGGCAGAGCTTCGCCGGAGATAGGTCCGCCGGAGAGAGATCAGTCGTGAACTCGTGCTGCTACAGTCGGTTGTGAGAGACGGAATGGAAGAGATAAGAATAGGGCAGAGGCGCTTTTGTTTCAGTTGTGTATAAACCCATACCCTTTGAAATAGTCAAAAGGTAAAATGGTAATTCCACCATTGTTTGTAACCCAGCTGTACCCACGCGTGCACTGTTCACGCTTTTTGGCTTATTTCATAAAAAGAAATTGAGGCTACCATTTCTTTTTCCCCAACAGCGCCAAAATATAGGTATGATGAAGGTGGGAATTTTATTGAAATCTAAAACAATATTCAAAGCAATTAAATACAACTCGATTTCCCTTCAGTTTGCAATCGGACTGGAGGATGTTGTTGGGCTTGTGGAGACTTATTACGAGTCCTGTTTTGATAATCTGAACTATTCAATATGTAGAACTCATCGATTACTATATACTTGTAAAAAATCACTTTGATCAGATATAGATAGCTATGTGATCAAATCAGCTTTCTGTCAACCGTTTATTTTTTCACCGTTTATTTTTTTATTCAAAATTGATTTGATCAAGTAGCTATTAATATCCGGCCAACGTGATTTTTTACAGGCATATAGTATTCAATGAGTTCTACACATTGAACAGTTCAGATTATCGAAATGGAACCTATAGTGGGCTCCCAAGGGCCCAACAGTACCCTCCAATCTGATCACGGATTGGAAGGAAGCTCAACCTGAAGAAAAAAAAAATGCATGTAATCCTACAGTGCTACTAACTTTTTGGCACATCATCAGTCAACTGAATGTCGTCGGCATCAAGAATTCTCAGCCCTCTCCTCAATTCTCACCGGAAAACTGCCTTTCATCTTCGATGTTAGATAAGATATGAATTCCGGCTCCACTCCTTCCTCAAATGCCGGCACTACTCGAAACCGCCGCAAGACACCCGAAACCACCCTCTTCATCTGCAAGAACGCTATCTTCTTCCCCAAGCATATCCTCAGACCTTAATATTTTGGGATTATGAAAAATAAAATAAGGGATTAATATTTTGAAACAGAAGGAATATATGGTATGAAATATGTGTTATATAATTCTCCAATATATATATATATACTAGCGTATGCCCGTGCCTGAAGGCACGGTGTAAATAATGTTAGGATTATAATATAATTGTAATCGCAACACTATTTAAATTTAAGATTAAAATGCAATTATAAAAATCTATTTAATAGACTACACTTTACAATTTCAAACAAATCAAATATAAAAAAAATTAAATATCAAATAATGCACACCAGCCGATACTCTGCAATTTAAAAGAAATTAAAATTAAAATGCACATCAGTTAGTGTTACTGCTGCCAATCAAATTCTAACTGCATAAGAAAAACAAACATTATATTGTCATACGCCAAAAGAGTGAGTTAAAACTCTATAAAAAAAAGTGAGTCGAAGCTTTCCAGAATATGTATGCTTTACAGAAGATGTGTCAATAATGTGTCTTCAAACATGTATTTGCCCAAACTTCCTCCTCATTACTTTCGAAAAAGTCTTTGTATCAACTTGTATGCATCCCCAATGAGGAACATGCACAACAATCTAGTAATTTGTGGAAACAAAAAAAATATATATATAGATTGGTATATTTGTTGGAAATATACATATCAAAATACTTTGAGATTGAAATTACCTTATTACATCCTCATCGAAGCAAGCTAGTTGTATTTCTCCTTTTAAGCTCCATAAATTTTTCAATCCAATCCTTAAAAAATCCATACTTCCAATTATTATTAGATTGAAATTTTATTTAAAAAAAAATCTATATATATAATCAATAGAAATAAATCTACATGGTTACCTTTTGATAAAACACGATTTAATGAACATGGAACACTACAACAACACTTCAGGATAAACAATATTTGTAGTAGAATCCAAACTATCTTTAGGGAGAAAAATACTTGTACGATCAAATGATGTACATCTGGACAGTGCCACATATATATAATTGGCCATGGCTAAACACTGGTATGTGCAAATCAACCCCAAAAAATTTCACAGATTGTCCTTGAGATTTATTAATGGTCAAGGCATATGCTAATCGGACTGGAAATTGACGTCTTGTCATTTGGAAAGGCATTTCTGAAGAAGATGGTGTCAAAGATATCCTTGGTATGAATGCCAAATTGCCAAACTTTTCTCCAGTTAAAATTTGAGCTTCAATTATGCGAGTGTCGCACCTAGTAACCATCAATCTTGTACCATTACATAGTCCATCTTTCGGTGCAATATTTCTTAACAATATTATAGGACAACCCACTTTCAACTCTAACTTAAAAGTTGGTAGCCCGGGAGGATCCAATGAATTTAAATATTCATTAGGATATCTATTTGTAATGGTAGGATCTATTTCATTATCTTCAGACATTTTATCTAATGCAAAATAAGTATATAATCTCCCTGGAAAGATATTTAACGCAGTAGTATTAATGTCACTCACATCATCGTTACGCGCAAATAGAATGGTGCGTTCAGTTAAAAATGTTGGGGTCGACGTCTCTATCATATTCAACTGTGGGTAAACTGTAGAGAGCAATTCATTCAAATCTTGACATTTGTGTATTATTGATGGAAGGTTAATGATTTCTTGAGGATTAGTCTCAATCTAAAAAAAGTGAAATCAATTTAAAAAAATATGAGTGTAAAAACAATTTATTAATTTAAAAATCAATCTATTATTTATTTATTGTAAAATTTCATATTCATTATTGATCTTATTATTTGAAAGATATCAGAAAGACAAATCTACCTATATTAATTTTGTTAAAAATAGATTTGTAGAACTTATGTTATGCATTTTTAAATTTTTATAGGTCAAAATAAAGGGTAAAAATGTTAAAAATTATCCCTACCATCACATGTTTTTCCTTACCAACTCAGAAGTGTTATGAGTCTTTATAAACAACAAAAACCAAATCTTGGATCTAATACTTAATGCACCCCTCAACTTGGATTTACTGACAATTTTTCTATTTTGAAAATGTTGTCACTAATAAATTTTTATTTATTGACAGATTACAAAAATATGTTTTATAAAGATGGTTTGAGATATATAAAATTATCAATAATTAAATGAAACTATGATAATATTGGAAATAGCATATTAGTTGCTTTTTAAGAACAATAATTACGAAATTGAGGTGATTCACCTAGAAAGTGGCCTATCAAGTAATGTCAGCTACTTCATACATAAAGAAAATACTAAGAAAAATAATATATAGATCAAGAATTCAAACACAAAACAAATGTTAATAAAAATAATGTATGTTTTAAATTCACTTCACATGTGAATTTAAACCACACTACTTGATGTTGGCTTTTTTTTTTTTTAATTTTTTTGATATATTATTTTAGGTTATATTTGTTTGGGTATACTACATAATTTTTCTTAAGTAGTTTTACGAAAAATCATCTAGGTCGATTGATTGATTCTAAACATTTTTTTGTTGTTTGATCACAACTTTGAGACACTTTTCATAAAACATTTTTATGGTCGTTAACATTTTTTCAATACATAAATTGTAATATAAGAATTTTATTAGATAGTGCCTTCAGGCACGGGCAATCTCTAGTATAGAAATAAATCAGAATTAAACAACATACATAAACTACTAAAAAGCGACTCGCCTTTTAGTCTTTTACAAATCAATGCAATTAGTAATTTTTTTATTTATTTTTGGATGAGCAAAGAAGAGATTTTATTGATGTATAGAAGCATGATTAACACCACCAAATAGAAGCACGATTAAACAACATACATAAACCCTTTCCCCACCAAATTAACACAATTAAAAAAAGCAAGATAGAATTTAAATTAATCAAAATTACAGAGACCAAATCAGCATAAAGAAAAAATTACAATGACCAATGGCGTAATTCTCTCTTATTTCTTTTAATTTATAATTGTCAACTTATTATCCTAAAGGAGCATTACACAAGCAGTAGCCTTTTTGGTAACATTTGTTTTTTTATAAGACTTACAATGTCAGTAAATGTTAGGTAAGTTGTTGAAAACATTGTTGTATTGTATCCCATTGCATTTCAAAAGTTATTTGCCCAAAACAAAGGAAGAGGAATTGGAGAGATTCCAATTCAAAGGTGAACAATACACTCTGGCAATAATAGACAGCCAAAAACCCCAACAATAGCTGACAACCAAAAATTCCAAAAAAAAAAAAAAAACAGCCAGCCCAACCCAGCTATCTGAGTTGCATGAGCCAGCAGCCAAACGAACCCAGACCCAAAGTTGAACAATACACAGTGGGAGCTGAAACATGTCCATCTGTCATCCAAACCAACCCAGGAAGGTATTTGAAGTTTATAGATGCTTACTTCTAGTAGAGTCATGCCATTTTTTTGTAATAAACAAACCAAAAAAATAAATAAATAAATAAAATACATGTTCTTTCAATTATTGGTTCATTGATGAAACTCATTTACTCATTTCACATAAATTAAAACCCTACAGCATATAAAAAAAATAAAAAAAACCCGTAGAGAACAATGGTAATACCATCTTGATCACTGAAAACAACTCAAGATAACCCAGCAGCACAAACCCATGAAATGGACAGCTCAAGAATACCCAACTGTCGATTCAGTTAAAAAATAGAACAACCTCTCAGACCCATTCAAACAAACACTTAATGGGTGTGAAGCCCTGGACTGAAAAAGAAGATTAGAATAAGAGAAAGAGAAGCAATGGGTCCAGAGACAAAAATAAATAAATAAAATACATGTTCTCAATTATTGGTTCATTGATGAAACCCATTTACTCATTTCACATAAATTAAAATCCATTTACTCATTTACACATTTCACATAAATAAAAACCCTACAGATAGCCCCATAACTAACGGCCAGGGGTAGACGTGTCAAGCAATATAGAAGATTTTTTTTGTGAATCCTCTTTTTGCCTTGTAGTTTTCATAGTTGAGTTCAATTTTTCCATTGAGCTTCTTTGATGCATTTTGAACATGTTGGAACCCTTAGGGTGTTTTTAAAATAGTAATACAATATGGTACAAACTTATTTATCAAAAAAAATATTAATAAAATGTCATTCCGAGCCAAGTCTGTTGCATCAGATGGTCAATTAGCTATCATATATTACACTGGAGAACAGCATCTGCTGTCTCTCCTAAAGTTTGTGCTGACTAAAAGGCATTCTACTGGTGGTCTTTTATTTCTTTGTAGTTGAGGTAATAATGCCATTGCCGTATATCTATTATAGATGTAGTGTAATAAGTTGCTTGTTGCTTTTATAATTGTTTCAGATATGTTGAAAATTTGCTGCCTAAGTCTGGATATGACTTGTATTGCTCATCAATAAATTGCATCTCTAGATTATGCTGGTCCATTTTCTCTTAGAAGCGGGAGTTGTTTCCTGACTACAGATAACTATATATCAGTTATAGAATAAATAGAAAACTTATGTTTAGTAAAATTTACCCAAATCTATATATCGTTTTCAATCTATAAGTTTAGTAAAAACATATAAGATTTACCCAAATCTATAAGTTATTTTTTTTATAACCTTTTTTATAAGTTTAGTAAAAAAAAAAAAAAAAATAGGGTGGCTTCAACCAGATCATCATTTATTATGAATGAAAAATGAAGTACAATTCAGAAATTGAAATAGTTTCACAAACACACAACCAAATCAATTTCAATTAATCCATTGCCTAAAATGATCCCAGAACACAACAATTAAGAACAACTACAAAAGTAACATCACAAGTAATGAATAAATTAACTAATACTACCTGTAAACCTTTTTTAACAGAAACCTTATATTATATGAGTCGAAGAAAACTTTCCACCCCCCCCCCTCCCCACCCACCCACCCACCCACCCACCCAACCAAAAACCAATGATTCCCCCAATTGCAGTGAACCAGTAAGTTCTGATCTTCCTATACAAATTTCGGAAAGTGAAAGAGTTTTAGAAGTAAACCCAAATTGACTACTAGAGTGATCTTAATACAATCTCTGCCAATTTATTTTTCTAGGTTTTCTTTCTCAAAACCCCCAAAAAGAGAAAAGAATTCGGAGGAAATGGTGGGGCAAAAAAAGGCAAAAGGGATGTAAAGGAAAGGAAAGAAGAATTGAAATCAAAGAGCGAGAACGGAAGAGGTAGAAAAAGGGAGAACTTACCTTGCGATGAAGAAGAAGAACGGGAGGGAGAGGGAACTTGGCACACTGAGTATGGAAGAAGAAGAACGGGAGGGAGAGAGAGATAAAGAGGGAATGGGGTGGGTGAGAACAGAGAAGGGAGAGGGATAAAGATAGAAGGGAGGGGAGACATGGGCAAGCGGGGAGTTGATCAAGAGAGAGATAAAGAGAGAATAGAGAGAGACGTGGGTAAGTAGGAAGTTTACTCTTTCTTTGGGCGGGAAGTAAGTGTAGGTATCTATTGATATATATTTAAGGGTTATCTCAGTCATCTATGTAAATAGACAAATAAATCTTTCTCATTCAAATGTCTTAGTAGGACAATTGTATCTACTATAAATTTAAAAACTGTTCTATTTTATTATATAAATGTCACCGTTATAGGAACGTTTTTTGTTTTTAGCCAATGACAAAACCATCAATTCCATATTTACTCTTTCTTTGCTCCCTTCCAATTAATTCAGAAAAATCAGTATCTTTCTGAGTCAAAGAGTAGTCTGTTAGATATGATTAAATATTGAATGTAACAATAATATTATATGATAATATCTGTATCTATATAATATTGTTGATTTGTAATTAGAACTATAACATTGTAAGTTAGAGGGAGATCAAAGCTGATCACTTAATATAATTGTACTTTTTTTTTTCTTTTTTTCATAACACCACGTAGGTTTTTGTTACCATTAAATTCAACATTTTTTTTTTATTTTTTTATTTTTTTGCCAATGACAAAACCACCGGCTCCATATTTTCTTTTTCTTCACTCTCTCCCAATTAATTCAGAAAAATCAGTATCTTTCTGGGTCAAAGGGGTTGTATTAACATGTAGATTTTGAATGGTGAAATTTTGTTCTATCAATTTTTCTCACGTAGGATTTGTTTTGAGAAAAAATAAACATAAAAATAAAGAGAATAGTGTGATAACTTGTATTGATTTTTTTTTTTTATTTGCTATTTTCTTCACTCTTTGTTTTTTTTTTTAATCAGTTACTTTCTTCACTCCCTAAGGCTTTATACTCAAATATAATTAGGACTATTACAAAAAAAAAAAAAAACTCACAGTTTGAACTTGTATTAAAATAAGAGAATCTTTTTTTTAAGGTTCCTGATATTAAGATTTTCTAAGATAAATGACATACAATATTGTTATAGTAGTTAAGGTCCCTTAATATTTTCACAGAGAAAATTCGACTCAGAAAAATTTTGCTCGACTCTGAGAAATTTTGCCCGATTCAAAGAAATTTCAATTTTTGTAGAGAAATTTCTCTGATTTTACAGAGAAATTTTGAAATTTATTTGTGAAAATTAAAATTTTTTCAAGTTGGACAAAATTTCTTTGAGTCAAATTTTCTCTGTGAAAATATTGAGGGACCTTAATTAATAAAACAAAATCTAGAAACTCTCCTACTATACAAAGTTAGAAAGGGATGTTTCACTAATTTTTTTTTAAAATAAATCCTGAGCTTTTAATTTTGTCAATTTAAATCCTATACTTTTGACTTTCTTTCAATCTAAACCATTTGTCTCTTTTCTTTAAATAAAATCGACAGAAAAAGAATATTTAGTCATTAAACTCCATGTAAAATTTATAAAATATCATTTTTTATGAGTACAATAACTAAAACACAAAATTTTCAATCGATTTTAATTAAGAAAAATAAAATAATTATTTAGATTGAAAATAAATTCAAAGTATAAAGTTTAAATTGACAAAATTAAAAAAATATAATTTATTTTATTACATGACTCAAATTCTAATTATTATTATTATTTTTTTTTTAATTTGGCCAATGCATTTTTCTCCATAAAATTATTACAGAATAACAGGATAATTACATTTTCTAAATTATAAACCAGCATAATTGATGTTTTTATTTAGATTGAAAGGAATACAAAGGAAAATATCAAACATAATAGTACACAACGAGTACGACTGAACCATGCGAGAGTATGATCAAAAAAACAAACCATGCGAGAATTTTACAAAAAAAACTAAAGGGAAAAAAAAGTAGCGATGGTGAAATTTTTTTTTATGAAAATGATCATAAAATATTTATGATCTTTAAATTATTTTAATTAGTGTATAGTGTTTTATTTTAAATGTAATTTAAAGATTACAAAATTTTTATAATTATTTTCATAAAAATTTTTTTATGATACCTAACATTACTGAAACTTAAAAGCGATATTCAAACCAATTAAACAAAACCACATATTTGACACACAAATTTAGCATATTACATACTACTCTCAGGCTGGAAAACCGGAAAACCGCCTCTCCTCGATCCTCACCGGAAAACCGCCTTTCATCTTCGATGTTAGATAAGTTATGAATTCCGGCTCCACTCCTTCCTCAAATGCCGGCACTACCCGGAAACGCCGCAAGACACCCGAAACAACCCTCTTCATCTGCAAGAACGCCATCTCCTTCCCCAAGCATATCCTCGGACCTGCCTGGAATACCGGATACTCGTATGCGTCCCTCGCCACGAAGTTCCGCTTTCCGGTGGCGGCATCTCTCTTTGCCAACCATCTCTCCGGGTGGAATTCTGCCCAGTCCGTCCCCCACAGCTTCTCTGACCTCCCCATTGCGTAAGGATGGTAAGCAACCCTCATACCTTTCTTGACAACCGTGCCATCCGGTAACACGTCATCATCCACCGCTTGTTTTCCGTCAACGGGGACTGGCGGGTAGAGTCTCATGCTCTCGCTCAGCGACGCGTGCGTGTAAACCATGTCCTTCACTTCCTCAAAACTCGCAGCTTCCGACTTCTCATTGATCTCTTTCAGAATCTCCTTTTCGACATCTGGGTGTCTTGAGACCAGCCAGAAGAACCATGTCAAGGCCGCCGATGTGGTGTCGCGACCCGCCAATATAAAGCTGATGACTATATCGGTGACGAAGATTTCATCTGAATGTCCAGAACTCAAGAATCGTGATAGAAGATCAACGGATTCAAGCGATGACTTTTCACCAAGTTCTTGCTTCTTTTCTTTGACGAGTTCTTTGGCGAACTCCCGAATTTCATTGACTGCAATTCGAAGCTGTTTCTCGGATCCAATGTCGAGAAATCGTTTAGTTTTCCAAAACAAGGGATGAATGTATTCGAATCTTTTGCTGCTGATTCGAACCGCTGTTTCGAAGGCTACTGCAAATTTTTCTTGCGGGAGAGAAGGTAGCAAATAAGCAGGATCGTGTCCGAAAGCAATTTTGCATATGTTATCGAAGGCAAGTCTCTGCAGAATGTCCTGCAGGTCCAACACAGTTTTGTTTGCAGCAGCGGCAGACAAGATGGGAATGAGGCGGTCTGAGAGCTCGATGTCCACAACAGTCTCTATAAATTTGCGTAAAGATTTGGTGTTGAATTCATGACTAGCAACTTGTCTCTGGAACTTCCAGTTCTCACCATCAGCATTAAAGATGCCATCGCCGAGTAGGTCCGAGATATTTGTTCGAAAGATATCACCCTTTTGGTAGTTATGGAAATGGGTCTTGAGGATGTGCTGGACATTAGAAGGATTGGCAGTGAAGACTTGGCGGCGGCCTAGAGGGCGGTTGAGGACAAAGGTGGAAGTGGGTATAGTAGTTATCACATCCGATGTCCATTGGATGAATCGGTTTCGATTAGGATAGAATGCGAAGAACGAGCCGATAAGTGGGAATGATGATGGAATCTTAGCGGACTTTGAGGTGGAGGAAGAAAAACTTGTGAAAATGGACTTGAAACTGACGAGGAACAAGAAGAGAAAGGAAAGAAAGCAAAAGACCAAAGAAGTTGAGAGCTCGAGCTTTAACATGGCTGCTGTGAATGTGATGTGCAGAAAAGGGGTTAATAGAGTCAATGGTTTTTCGTGCAATGAAAATTGGGGGTACCATGTTGGAGTATTTATATGGAAAAAATTTATATAGACCACCACCTTCGATTGCGTCAGAATAATCAATTTTTAGTATTTTAAGTGAAACTTTCTTTGAAGGAATCTTTTGATTTTAATTTTTTATCATTTTGTATTAAAATATTCACATTTGTTATATATTGGGGCTGTTTGGAAAGGTTATTTTTTTGGTTTTTTTTTATTAAGAGATAAACTGGTTATAAAATTAAAAAAAATAAGAAAAATATTTTGGAGTTCTAATTTTTTAGCTTTAAAGGTAGCTCTAATAAGTTGACAGTGGGTTCCACCCACAGTGATGTGATGTTTTGATCTTGATTTGTTTTTATTTTATTTTTTTTGTTCATTGCTATGTCATTAGTGCTCTATTAGAGCACCAAAATTAGTAGTCTAAATCATTGTTGAAAAAATAAATCTAAACAAATTATCACATCAAATCTCATAATCATTTCATTATTTCTCTCATAAAAATTATATCCAATCACAAAAAAATTTAATTATCTTTCTAAACACAAAAAAAAAAAAAAAAAAAAAAATCTACTAATATCTTACAACTAAAAATTTTATAAAAAAACTCATTCCACATTGTATCTTAGAAGTTATAATAAGTGCAATGAGTGCGAAGAAAAATGCTTAATACCTTCGAAATATCATTCTTAAATTTATTTTTTCAATAATATATACAGCGGCGTGTTAATGAGGTTTGGCATGGCTGCCACTACAGGAAAAATGAGTTTTGGCGACGTTTATTTAACGGCGTTTTATAAAACGTCACATTTTATAACATTTAACGACGTTTCTTAAACGTCGCTGTTTTAAAAAATAAAAACGGCACCGTTTCACGCGTTTAAAAGCGCCTTCGATTGTCCTCTCTCTCTCTCCCTTAAATGGGCAACCCTGTGAATCCCTAATCTCTCTCACTCGCTCAGTTCGTAGCCCTAATCTCTTACTCACAGTCTCTCGTTCGCTCTCTCTATTTCTCTAAACCCTCTCAATGGATCGATTCATCTCTCACTGATTCAGCTCAGAATGATACAATCTCGCTGATTAATCTTGGCAGTTTCGATTTTGATTTTGATTTCGAAGTTCTCTCTGGATTTCGATTTCAAGATTTCTGTCTCGGTGATTCTCTCTCTCAATTTCAAAGTCTATTTTGAATCTGAGAATAATTGTTAAAGCCCTTTGTAAACCCTCATTTGGAATCCTCATGCCTTCAAATCTCGTCTCTCTCAACCTTCTCTAAACCGTTATCATTCTCACAGATTCATCTTTGAGATTCAGAGCGAATTCGATTTCGAAGCTCCATTGCCACCACCGTCTGCCCCGGCTCGATTTCTCAGATTTTGATTTCGAAGGTCCACTCCCACCACCATCTGCACCAGCGAGGTATCAATTTCTGTGTCTCTCTCAAGCTCTTCCTTCTCGTCTCTCTCGATCTGGTTATTGAAATTGAAATTCTAAACAAGAAACTACAAGTTGATTTGTGGCTGAACACATCATTTTCTTCTTTTCTTTACTCTCTGCTTCGTTGAACTAGATTTAAAGTCTTTGCTTCAAGTCCGTATGTGTGTGTGTGTGTGTGAGTGAGAGAGAGAGAGAGAGAGAGAGGATGAGGATGAGGATGAGGATGAGGAGGAGGAGAAGGAGTTGATTTGTGTCTGAAGGCATCCTTTCCTGATCTGTTATGTTGAAAAAGTTGAAAGATCTCTGAATATATACAGTTAAGGTCCTTCAATGCTTAAGTTTTCATTTTTTCATTATATAATATGTACATATATATATATATATATATATTTGGGTTGAAGTATTTATATCATGGGATCGATAAAGACCTTTGGGTTCATTGATCAGGTTTCTGGTTCTTCTTCTTTTTTTTTGAAATTTATTCAGAAAACAAATTCTGAAAACCAAACCAATTTTGTTTTGTTTCCACCTCCCCCTCTGTATGCCAAGTGTTTGTTGCTGCAGTAATTATGTATACTGATTGTCTAGACTGGAGTTTTATATGTTAGAACTGAATTTTACATTATATACTTGGTTCCAATCACAGTACACCAGTGCATGTTTAAGAGGTGCCTGCCCATGAATACTGTTGACTTTTGTCACACGATGGGCATGTTCCATTTTGAATGGAACACAGAGAATGACCAAAATAGAGTGATTCTAAGAGTGCCAAGCAACTTTTTATTCTTTTATTTTTTATGTACAATGTCACATTTGTTTCTTTTGGACTGATTATACATTTTGGTTTCCCCTCTAGAATGGAGTTGATCCTATGGATAGAAACATGGAAAAGCCAAAAACTTTGGATGATGTAACTGATAAAACCAAACCCTGGCAGTTGGCCGAAATTATAGATCCTGCTCAATGCTGGCAGGTTACCATGCCAGACAACATGGATGCAGCCAACAAGGTGTGTTCCTACTCATTTGTTGCTGCAAAATCTATCTATTGGATTATGCTCGACTGACACATCTACATCCAGGTTGCTTGACTACTCTATACAAATTCCGGTTTTGGTGTTTTGGCACTTGGGTCTAATGGGATTCAGAAGTTATGGAAGTGGACACGCAGTGAACAAAATCCAGGTGGAAAGGTAATAGCAAGTTGGGAGTAATTTCATTTGCATGTTTTCCTGTTTCTTTTCTTTTATTAGTCGATATTTGTGGAGGAGAATTCCGAACTTGGTGAGGGTCTAAAGGCCACTGCCAATGTTGTTCCACAGCAATGGCAACCAAACAGTGGTCTTGTTATGACTAATGATGTCACAGGTGTCAACCTTGAGGAAGCAGTGCCTTGCATAGCACTCTCAAAGAATGACTCTTATGTAATGTCAGCCTGTGGCGGCAACGAACAATCTGGTTTGGGTTTCTTTTTAGGCTTGATTGGTTCAAGGACAAAGTTGAAACAGTATAAATGCTGAATTTGTTTCAACACCATGTCAAATCTGTGCACATGTTTAGCAAATATCCTTCTGTGTTATCCTTTTAATCACATTGCAGTTTGGTACTGTTATGCCATATTAGAAAGAAATTTGTTTCAACACTGTGTTCACTTTAGTTTGTTTTTTTTATGCATATGTCATTGTCGATGGATTGGTTGGTTTGTAGCTTGGTCATCAAGATGAGAACAGTGAGATATATAAAAGCATAATGCTAAACTGTGTCAAGTATTTAAATAAATCTTTTTCTGTTGATCCTCATTATTTTTATTACTATTATTATTGTTGTTATTATTAATTTTACTACCATGGTGCGCTACATTTGTATCTTTGAAATTATCTATTGATAGAAGAATTAGAGATTTTGTTCTTGGCTTCTCAAAATTATCTATTGATTGTAACTATGAATCTTTTAATTTTCTATTGTCAAATTTTATAAATTTGACCTTTAATAGAATTGTTCCCTTAGAAGATGAATTTAAGATTCTACATATTGTTATAAATTAATTTCTCTCTCTCTCTCTCACGTGTGTGCGCATGCCGTGGTGTGGCAATGAAGGGAGACATCCTCGAAGATCCAGCAAATGAGCCAAACAAAGTTATGTACATGATGACTATTGAGCCAGAAGATGCACCCAACCAAACTGAGTAAGTTTGCTTGTTTGATGTGCATTTCAATTCCTTTAATTTAGTCAAATCTTGATTTATGCATTTGCTTCTTTGTTTTTTCCCCCCCATTATATTGTGCTTTTCAATATTTTGATGTCATGCTGATAAGTGTATATAGCAATAGGGGCGATGCATTGAGCGAGTCCTGTTGATGAGCCTTAAGCTTTCTCCACCCCTTTGTGTGTTTTGTTGTGTGGTTATGCACTCATGCTCCTTTTACATGTTTGGGGATGTGCTTTTCTTATAGTACTCGTGGTTGTTAATGTTATTGCCCAACAAAGAAAGTATTTGTATCAAATTGCAGCTTAAAGAAGCTATATACATCTCTTAAAATTATACCAGGAATTATGCCTGATAAGTATTGAAAATATGTGTCAAATATGGGAAACAATGGCAGTATAATTAGAGAGAGAATCAACAAGAAGAAAAATGAATGGTTTTGCCAATATAAAATGTAAGTTGCAGTCCTCAGGCATCAGTTGAGCTTGGAAGGATTTCTGTGTCTGTGCTCATCTTAGGTGCACCTTACCCTACCATACCTATGAAGAATAATCATCAAAGTAGCTTGCACTTGCAAAATAGGCATAACAGCAGCTGAGTAAAATCCAAATTAGAAAATTTTATGGTGTAAATAGACCTTGTGTTGTGGGAGATTAGCCCAAATGCATATAACTTGCAATTACACAAACTTCCTTTTAGAAAACTTTATGATTTGTTTTCTTGATGTATTCTTGCGGACGAATCACATATACCAAGCTAAGTCGGAGTATTGTTTATTTCTCAAGATCAAACATTAGATCATCTCTATCTGGACTATCCTATATTCTGCTGGATTTTGTTTTAGAAGGTGCCTCTCGACTGGTCTTTAACCGGCCCGGAACATATTGGTAAGTTGTAGCCTCCTTATTAATCTAGTCCATCTTTGTTTCATCTACGATAAGAAAACGAAAACGACTAAAAAAACAACAGTGTTTTCAAACTTTTCATCTAAGGTACATACATCTTCCTTTATTCTTCTTGGAGGTTTGCAGGTGATTTCAGTGTCTGGTCCACCATCAAGATATGCTGAGAAGTGGCTAGAAGATCAGCATTATTCATCTTTTTGCCAGGTTAAATGTACTTGAATATTCACTTCCATGTTAGTGAATCAAATGTGACTTTATTCTCTTTTTTTCTTTTTTGTATCATAGGTTATATGCGTCTGACATTTATAGCAGTTCTCCAGTTTTTCAATATTTGAGGTTTATTTGATTCCTTCTTTAGACAAGTAGGAAAATCTATGCAATATCAAAGGGTGCTCAAAATTAATAGTTTAATTACTTAACATGTCCAAGCACATTGTATTGCGGAGGTAGTGTAAGAAACACATACACTTCTAAAAAAGTATGTGTCTATGTTGGAGAATGACACTTGGACATGCTCTATGCCAATGACACTCCTCATGCTCTAAGCCTCCTACACATTTCAGATATGCCCCGATATGTGTTGGACATGCATTCAAACATGTTCTATTATTTGAAAAAAAAAAAAAAGAATTGAGCACACTTCATGAAGAAAAATAAAAGTGGAACAACAGATGATGTACAATAACATGTTCATGAAGTGTTGCCAACATGTCTAGCAAAAAATTAATAATTAAAAAAATTGACACGCCACATGGCAAAAAATTATAGACTGAATAATGGTTAAGGGAAGGGAAAAACTTGTGAAGATGAGAAGATGATAAGTATGAAACATCCATTCAAAACCTATTGCAAGTCCAAAATTAACGTAGTCACACATACTGTTGAAGAGGTATTCATGATTTTAAGGCTTGGTATCTAGGCAGCATGCATTTACAAGGGTTCTTACGTTCTTAGGCAGAGGAAATGCCCTTTTAGTGGAATTCTGCATATATGAAAAACAATTACGACTTTCAGAACTAGCATTTAAAAACAGTAGAATAGTTTGAAAAAGTTGAGATCAAGTACCCATGAATGTTATATGCCTTTGGATCTCATTCCATCAATACTATCAGTATAAGTAAACAGAAGACAATTCTATAGCTTATCTCATTGCATCAATACTAATTTACCGTGCTTTGCATGCCATATTCTATTTGTCAGTTTAGTTCTTTTTGTTCTTTCAATATTTAGCTTTCAATTGATGACTTAGCTCTCACAATGTTGGGGTTTATGAATAACAGGGCAGCAGCACCTGCAGCTAAGAACACAGGTATTCATAAGTAAATACTCGGTGTAATTGACTTACAATATTCACATTGTGTGATTAATGTGTCCTGTTGTGTGGTAATAATGAAAAAGTGAAGTTGATAATACTCTTATTGTGTGATTAATGTGTCCTATTGCTTTTATTGTTGCCCTTTGTAATAATCAATGAGACTTTTCATTATGATTTTAGAAATATTTTAAATCTCTAGCTTTAGATTCCTAAATTAATCTCAAGTGATATATCATAAGTCATGTGACTTCAAAGTTTCATTAAAGTATACTTATCTAATGGATATTTACCGTTTCGTTAAAGTATTTATCTAATGAATATTTACCATGTCATTGGGAGTTTAAAATTGAAGGTCCAAAAGGGAGGTATCATTACTGTAATCATTAAATTTGGTCACAAATCGGGGCAGTTAAATGTCTTTATCACAATCCAAAGAAAAGTAAATTTCGATGGATTTGAGGCACACTTCAGATTACGGAAATGTCATGGCATTTTGGGCTCAATTGCTTATGGCTCTTGACTACTTACATGTGAATCATATTCTTCATCGAGATGTTAAGGTAAGTTGCATCTATCTGTATACTAGAGGATTTAAGAATTATCCTTCTGAAATTTCTGAAATTGCATGTTACTGACAGTCTTGTTCTTGCGGTGTTTAATATCTTTGTTTTCCCTTCACGATTTTGGTAAGTCACCAATTTTTTCAAAAGCTTAAGCTGTTAGGAAATGGGCCTAACAATGTATATCAAATTATCTTACACAACCCTATCTTGTATGTGGAGAGACAAACAGAGAGCCAAACAGAAGGAGAAGCCAAAAGCCATACATAGAAAAAGAAACCAAATGGGAACCGAATACCAAGTGCCAATGGAGAGACTGGAACTGAAGACCTTTTTCAGCCTGAGCTCTGATTAAGTCACCAATTTTCCAAAAGCTTAAGCTATTAGGAAATGGGCCCAACAATTTATATATCAAGCTTTCTATCATATACCTTGTGGTAACCTTATTCCTATGCCTAATTTTATTTGTTTTAATTCTAATCGGATTTTTTCTTCTTTCAATACGCTTCTTGGATCTTTCAGAGACAGCATACTTTGGTTGGTGATATTGAAGATGCAGTATCTTCCACAATAAACAGAAACCTAAGGAAGCATTCTTCCACACAGAATTCAGAAGTGAGTGCCCTTTAGACTGATTGGAATAAACAATGGTCTCTTTTTTTCCTTTCTAATTTCGTAGTCTCTGCAGGATGTGCATTTGCTTGCTATTAAATCACTCAAACTAACTGAAGATGTTCTAGCTTCAGTTACAAAAACACGTCCTCAGTGGGCACGTCTACTTTCAGCTGTTGATCACAGAGTAGATCGAGCATTAGCCATTTTAAGGCCCCAGGCAATTGCAGATTACAGGGCCCTTCTTACTTCACTTGGATGGCCACCACCTTTGTCCATGTTGAATTCCTCAGATTCAGATGCAAGGAAACCAGCTGAAGTGCAAAATCCTCTTTTTACAATGCAAGGGGACCTCAAGCATCAGTACTGTGAAAATTTTGTCGCATTATGCAGCCTGCAGGAATTGCAGAGACAGAAAATCTCGGCAACTAGCGGGGCATAATAGGGAAGTTGCCCTGCACCAGCCACTTTGGTCTATTGAGGAGCTGGTGAACCCTTTAGCAATTGCATCCCAACGCCATTTCTCAAAGTGGGTTGATAAGCCAGAATTCATGTTTGCTCTTGTATATAAGATTACTCGGGATTATGTAGACTCCATGGATGAGTTATTGCAACCCCTAGTTGATGAAGCAATGCTATCAGGTTACAGTTGCAGAGAAGAATGGATTTCAGTAATGGTGTCCTCCCTATCAACATACTTAGCAAAGGAGATATTTCCTATATATGTTGGTCAGCTTGAAGAAGAGAGTGTCACCAGTGTTCGCTCCCAGGTTAGAATATCCTGGCTTCATCTTGTTGACTTGATGATTAGCTTTGATAAAAGAGTACAATCTCTGGTAGCACAGACTGGGAATCTTGCCTTCCTTCCAAGAAGATGGAAAGAAAATTTCTTCTCTATCTGTATTTTGTGATCGACCTGATTGGCTTGATTTGTGGGCAGAGATAGAGATTACTGACATGTTTGATCAGCTAAAACCTGAGATGGAGAATGAGAGAAACTGGTCAACCAAAATTCAGGGAGGAGTTGTCTCTGGTCCAGAAGATTATAAATCTCCTGCAATTTCCAGTGCTTTTCTTCGGCGCTTATCATCTGTGGTTGATCGTTCTCGATCAGTGCCAACCATTTATTTAAGGTCAAGGTTTTTATCCGATTGTCTGGTGTACCTCTTGTACGCAAATTTTTGGATTGTTTATTTCTCAGATGCCAAGAAGCCGAGGGCCTGACAGCCCTGACTGATGATGATGCTTTAATCAAAGTTACAAAATCCATTAATGCCGGTCACTATTTTGAGTCCGTTTTGAAGGAATGGTGTGAAGATGTCTTCTTTCTTGAGATGGGATTGAAACATAGTGATGAATTGGCCATACCAGTCAGTGAGAGAGGTTCTATTGGAGAGGCAAATGAAGCTGGGACTGGTATTTTTGACGAGGAAATTGAGAAGCTGGGAGAGTTCAGAACAGAATGGGTTGAGAAGTTATCTACTGTTGTTTTGAGAGGATTTGATGCTCGCTGTCGAGATTATATGAAGAACAAGAAGCAATGGCAAGAAAAGGGTGAAGTAGGTTGGGCAGTATCTAAACAGTTCATTGCAGCGCTTGATTATCTGCAAGGAAAAATGTCGGTTTTGGATTTAACTTTTGTGGCTTTGTATATAAGGTAGTAATTTTTTGATTGAGAATTGTGAATTCAATTTTTGAATATATTATTTTGTGGAAAAATTAATGCTATATTAAATTGAATGGGAAAGTGAATTAATACTATATTTGTTATTTGAATGGGAGTTATTATTTCATATTAGTGTTATTTAGTTTTATTATTGGTGTTCTTTTAGTTCAATCACATAAAATTAGTACAATTTCAAAACCAAAAAAAGAAAAGAAAGATAAGACGGCGTTTTTCAAATGCCACTATAACGGTTGGAATTTTTAAAATTAAAAAAACCTATGAAGGCGTTTTAAAAACGTCGCTAAAATCATACTGACGTCACAGTATTGTTAGGGCAGGGCATTTGGCGGCGTTTTTAAAAACGCCGCCTATACTAATACAGCGACGTTTTCAAAACGCCATAAAGTTATAGCGACGGCCGCGTCATCGGCGTTTGGTATTAAACGTCACAAAAAGAATTGACGACGTTTTTGGTACCTATAGCGGCGTTTTTTAAACGCCGCTAAAAGCCTAATTTCCAGCAGTGTGCTATGAATGGTGGTGTTGAGAATAGACTATTTTAATTTTTTTTTAATATTTTAGTTTGATTTAAAAAATTATGTTTAAAATGATAGTTAAATTTATTTTTTTTTAATTTATAATTAATTTGATGATTATGAAAAAAAAATATAATAATTATAATTTATATATAATATTTTATCTCATTAACTATTTTAATTTATTTTATTTTTATTAATTATTTTAATCTAAATTTAACGGGCCAATATGATGTATGAAAAGATGCCGTTAGTACAGTCAATGAGGTGGATTGCAATGAAAATTGGAACGTCACAGAGGTTTTTTTTTGATATTATAACTGGTGGAGAATGTGAAGTATTATGATTGATTGAGAAAATTTAGGGCAAATTACATATACCCCTTGAGGTTTGGCTAAATTATATATACTCCCTGAGGTTTGAGAAATTACGAATTCTCCCCTGAATGCTATATTTGCATAAGAAATTATGGGGTAATTTGTTATGAAATATAAACCTCAGGGGGTAAATTGTTATGAAAATACAAACCTCAGGGGCGGGATGTAATTTCCGAAACCTCAGGGGTATCTGTAATTTAGGCAAACCTCAAGGGGTATATGTAATTTGCCCGAAAATTTAACATCTCGAATAATACCTTTTATGAGTCATCTCTAAATTCGTACAAGTCATCTCTTGAGTACATATATCTGTTCTATTTTGTTATGAACGGTGATTATGATTATTTTGTTTATATAATTTCTGTATTATATGTATGTTATTCAAAACGATTTTCGTATTATATACTTTGTATTTTAATATTGAACTAATATCTGTTTAACCCAAATAGTTATATATGGTGATTTTTATATTTTTATGCTCTCAGTGCAATATTTTTTACTCTGTCATTTACTTAAAGTTGTTAACCACTTTCAGGTGATGTGTCAGGACCATTGCGTGGAGTAAGCACAAGGCACTTTGTAGTCATAGGTCAGTTTTGGCAATGTCAATGAATAAAACCTCCAATATATATGTTTTTGTTATAATTAAATTAAAATTTTGGTACCTTTTTATTTTATTCCACTGCACCATTACTTTGTTATGACTTCTTTTATTGTCTTGTTGCGACGCCGAACCTTCAGGTACCAGGTTTGGATCGTGACAAAAGGAGTATGAACACATGATATTTTTAAAAGTACTTAATAATTTTAATTATTAATATTTATAAATTTAACTATTTATTTGTAATTAATTTAAAAATTATACTTTGATATGAAATTTTTTCTTGTTTATAAATTTTTTTCTCAAATGTTATGGACTGATCTCGTGATTTTAAAAATTTTATGATTTGATTTTAAAATATTCCTAAATTGTTGGATTGTGTTTTGAGATTGAAAAGTATTAGAGATTCATAATTATAGATCCACAATTATAGATTCACAAATTTATCTATAATAATATAACAATAGAATTAGGCATTATATTATTGAATGGGTAAAAATAATAACAGCCGTGATCCATACACCCAGTGGGGTCGCGCCCCTAGTGACGTGGCGCGCCTCCACTGGCTGAAAACTTAAAAAAAAAAAAAAAAAAAAAAAAAAAAATATTTTTTTTTGGATCAATCCGGGGCCGACACCTCACTGGGGGTCGACCCCAGTGGGGGTACGAAGCTTTTTTCAAATAATAATAATAATAATGATGAATACCTATCACATAATGATAAATGCTTATATATATATATATATATATTCAACTATTGTTGTACGATTATACTCTTTATATTATAAATATTTATATAGTTTAAACTATATATATATATATATATCCATATATATATATATATATCCACTTTGATTATTGCACTGATGTTTTAGATCGAGCCATGGCGGCGGCCGCTTCTAGATGATATCACATTATTTGCATCTTAAAAAAAATATATATATATATATATATACGGTGGTTCTGAAATAAATTTATATGATGTCCTAAAATATTTATTGATTTAAACATATAATCACTTTGTTTGGTTTTAATTTTTTGAATTTATTTTTAAGAAAATTTTATTTTTTAATTTTTTTTAATTTTTTTTATTTTTACTGAATTTTTTTAATATTTTAAACAATTTTTTTAATTTTTTGACGGACCTAGCATAAATACATTTAAAAAATATAATATTTGTAAAAAAAATCTTTAAAAAATTTACTAAATACCAAAAATGTAAAAAAATACGAAAATTCAGTATTTTTTTTTATATTTTTGTGTATTTATTAATTTTTTAAAATATTTTTTCACAAATATTTTACTATTTAGATACATTTAAATAAGATGCCGCTAAAAAAGTAAAAAAATTACTTAAAATTTTTAAAATATTCACTAAAATAAAATAAAAAACTTAATGTCTAGAAAACTGAATTTAGAAAATTAAAACCAAACACACTGAATATTTACTAGAAAAGTGTTAAAAACCCCAAATATTTTATTAAATATTCTATCAAATGTCTTATGCCCATAATATTACTCCATTTTTTATTAACTTGTCAAGTAATAAATAATGCAGAAGAATACTCGAAAATCATCAAATAATCACAAGATTCTATTAATGTAGGAAGGACCACTGGTCAAAACCATGCAGAAACCTATTTTGAAAAAGAAAAATGTTTGAGGGACACAATTTTTGTAGCTACAATGGCTCAAAACTGTCAAAACGACGTCGACGTCGTTTTGACAGTTTTGAGCCATTGTAGCTACAAAAATTGTGACCCT
The DNA here is from genome assembly GCF_055761805.1 of Camellia sinensis. NCBI lineage: Eukaryota > Viridiplantae > Streptophyta > Magnoliopsida > Ericales > Theaceae > Camellia > Camellia sinensis. The sequence continues at coordinate 104,836,986 of NC_138972.1, forward strand.
CTAGCATTGTTGTTTGAAAAATGGTTAAATGTTAATTTTTTAAAACTTTTTTAAATATATATATATATATATAATATAAAATAATATAATTCAAAATAAATTAAGAGAAATGTTTGGGACCATTTTTTTGGTGTTTTATGACCTTTAATTTAATCTTGACCCTTGATGTGTGTGTAGAGTTCACTCATATATATGTGAGCCCCACATTATGAATGATTGGAATGAGAGTGAAGATTGTAAGAGTCATGTATGTGTAAGATCTCTATCACAATTGATAAGGGTCTATTTGGTAACGTTTACGTTTTCAGTTTATATTTACAAAAATTTTATAATTTGGTTTTTGTTTATTTTTAGAAAAACATAAACTATAAACGCGTTTGGTAATTGACAAAATGTTTAAAAAAATTTAAAAATATAAAAAGGAGTGAGAAATGATAAGTGATGGCAAGTGGCGACGGAAGATGGTGGTGGAAAGTGGTGACGGTGAGTGGTGGGCAGCGGGTGGTAGTGGATGGTGGCGAGTGGGTGGTTGGTGGGTGGGTGGGTGGGTGGGTGATGGTAACGAGTGGTGGGTGGTAACGAGTGGGTGGTGGTGGTGGCGGGTGGTGGGCGATGGTGGCAGGTGGATGGCGGATGGCGGATGGCGAGTGGTGGTGGGTGGTGGTGGTGGGTGGGTGGGTGATGGTGACGGTGACGAATGGTGGGTGGTAGCGAGTGGGTGGTGGCGGTGGCGGTGGCGGTGGTAGGTGGTGGGCGATGGTGGCAGGCGGGTGGCGGATGGCGGGTGGTAGTGGGCGGTGGCGGTGGGTGGTGATGGTGGGTGACGGTGGTGGTGGTGGGTGGGTGGGTGGATGACGGTGGCGGGGGGTAGCGAGTGGGTGGTGGTGGCAGGTGGTGGGTGGTGGTGACAGGTGTGTGGCGGGGTGGGTCATGGTGGCAGGTAGGTGACGGGTGGTGATGATAGGTGGGTGGGTGATGGTGGCGGGTGGTGGGTGGTAGCGAGTGTGTGGTGGTGATGGTGGTAACAGGTGGTGGATGGTGGTGGGTGGTTGTGGCAGATGGGTGGCGGATGGCGGGTGGTGATGGGTGGTAGCGGGTGGTGGTGGTTGTAGGTGGGTGAAGGTGGCAGGTGGTAGCGAGTGGGTGGTGGTGGCGGGGGTGGGTGGTGGGTGGTGGTGGCGGGTGAGTAGTGGTGGTGGTGGGTAGCTGGTGGTAGTGGCGGGTGGTGGATGGTGGTAGTAGATGGGTGCTGAGTGGTGTTAGTGGGTAGGTGGCGGGCAGTGGATGGTAGTGGCGGGTGGCGGGTAGATGGCAGGTGAGTGGTGGTTGCGAGTGGGTGGTGGGTGATGGTGGCTGGCAAGTGGGTGTTGGTGGCGGGTAGTGGGTGGTGGTGGCAGCTGGGTGGTGAGTGGTAGTGGCAGGTGGGTGGTGGGGGATGGGTTGTGGGTGGTGGTGGCAGAAGACAGTGGTGGAAAATGGTGACGGGTGGTGGCTAGTGTTGGGTGGTAAAAAAAAAAAAAACTCAAAACTCAAAACGGAAACACATTTTTTTAGTTTACATTTTTTGACCAAATTTATAAACTGAGGCCATTGATTTATAAATTAAAATTTTACTAAATAAATTTTTATTTAAATTTTTTAAATTTTTATAAATATAAATAGAAAATTGAAAACGTATAAAAAATCGACTTTGACCTTTTTTTAGCTCTTCTCAACAGGCCCGGAGTTAAGGAAAGTGCATGTACTCATATATGCAGGAGCGGAGGCACAGCGGGGGCACAGCGGGTTGAGGAGGGTCACGTCTCCCCTCAGTTTTGAATTTTCTTTTTTTTTTGGTTATAAAATATATTCTCTCTTTTTGTTAATATGTTGTTTGGCTAAGAGTTTATTGTATTGTTTATAACAAATAGTTAATTGATACTTTAGCCATAAAAGACAGTAGGTTGAGCGGGGTCCGTTTGGGAAGATAGGTTGTGGACTTTTTTGGCTATTTTAGTCATAAAAGACAAAATAGACTATTTTAGCCACAACAAACAAAATATCACATCCAACCCATAATCATTACACTCTTTTCTTACAAAAAAGTCAAAAAGTCAAAAAACCCTTCCCAAACCAAGCTTTTTAGCCCAGGCTAAAATAGCCAAAAAAGTCAAAAAGCCAAAAAGCTAGCCCACTTCCCAAACCAACCCATGATATTGTTTATGTAGTAATTTAAATCAATAATGTAGTGAAAAATATTACAGATTGGATATAATGAACTTATTATTTTCAAGTAGTTGACATATCACTTAATGTGATTCGTGATTTTCTATGTTTTAAGCATCACGTAGGGAACGTGATATAATACTCTAAGACTGTTTAATAATTTTTATTCAAAACACATCATTTATATGCAATATCATCTCTTTAATATTTTTCTGTCAAACAAAAATTAAATAGATTTTATAACAATTTGTACTATAAATGATGCGTTTTTATTTTTTAAAATTAAGAATTTTGATCCATAATTTTTTGTACTAAAATTGCAAACTTACATTATCATCTCACACTAAGCTATTCCACACTATCATATAGAATTTTGATTTGTTCATATTAATAATGAATATGTAATTTTTTATGTTTAAATTTATCTCATAGAATTTAGCTTGTTTGGTTATGTTTTTCAGAAAACAGTTTTCAAAAAATTATACTTTTTATTTTTCGTATTTTAATATTTTCAATAAATTTTTTAATATTTTAAGTAATTTTTTTAAATTTTTCGATGCACCTAACATAAATACATTTAAAAAGTATAATATTTGTAAAAAAAAATATTTAAAAAATACAATAAATACTAAAAATAAAAAATTACTAAAATTCAATACATTTTTCATATTTTTGTATATTTATTAATTTTTTAAAATATTTCTTCGTAAATATTTTAATTTTTAGATACATCTAAGTAAAGTCCATTTAAACAAAATTAAAAAATTCTTACAATTTTAAAAATATTCACTAAAAAAACACATAAAAACAAAAAACTCAATTTTTAAAAAATTAAATTAAAAAAACTAAAACCAAACACAATTATTATTTTAATATTACTCATATTTTTTTAATAAAAAATTATAATTAATAAGTAAGCCTCCCTCTTAATCTTCTGATTCTCCCACTACATACATGAATAGATTTTTTTAGTAGAATTCGGAAGTGTTGTCGTCACATTACATATGAATATGTTTTTGAAATTACAGGCGGCGAGCTACTTTCGTGTTATAGTCATTACTGACATCATCATGCTACTAATTACTTCAACTTTTGATCAAAATAATGGAGGCTTTCATAGTTATTCATTTGAGACAGGACCAGCTAGTCGGCAATTTTTAATGCTATCAATCATGTTAAGGATTGGTGGGCAGTTATTGATTTTAAATTAATAAAATTAAAATCAAGTATTAAAAATGAATATTTAAAATTTTAAATTAAAAAAATTGTTTGATAAAAAATGAAGTGTTGAATTAAAATAAATTTTTTGATATTTTCATGATAAAATTGTCAATTTTTCTATTTTAATTTTTATATTATTGTGGTAATAGATTAGAGGGAAAGTGGTTGCGGTGACTCTGGATATTTGGTGTAACGGAGACATAGATCGTAATATTAGTTGTGATGGTGCAGTGATAACAGTGGTTGGTGAGGTCAATTCAAGAAATTGAGCTTTTGGCAAATAATAATGCTTGCTGGATCGAAAATTTATTATTCGAACGTGTTAAAATGATGTCATTTTGAGAGATAAAACGACGTCATTTTGACACATTTGAGTCATTCGAGCTATATAAATTCGGGTCACTAAACAATTTTTTTTTTGGCAAAAGGTAGTATAGCTGTTGCAGAAAGTATTTTAATCATTAAACTCAATAAAAATAATATTTTAGACATTTTATGTACATCTATATTGAGTTTAATAATTGAAATATTCTTTTTCTATCGGTTTTACTTGACAAAAATAGACTAATGATTTAAATTGAAAACAAATCAAAATATTAGGATTTAAATTGACACAATTAAAAACTCGAGATTTATTTTGTTAGAAGGTTAAAATTCTAAGATTTATTTTGTAATTACCCCCACCAAAAAGAAAAGAAAAGAAAGAAAAGCATGACAAAAGGTGACTTATTATTGCAAATGCACATTTAGGAGTTGTTTGGGATGATCTAAATGAGTGTGCTTTTTAACTTTTTATGAAATATGAGTTGGGTTTGAAGTAATGTGATAGAGAAGTGATGTGACTTAAATAAGATAATATGACTTAAATAGAATAATAACTTTTTGACTTTTTTAAATTATGACAAACAAAATCTTACTCGTCAAAAATTTTCATTTATTTGCAACTGCTACTCGCCACCGTAAAAAAAGAAAAACCTCACTTTTTAGAGATAATAACACTTGTTGTTGCAAATAGTAAATAGATTTTTAACGTCTTAAGCAAAAAAAAAGCTTTGCTAATCCCTTATTCACAAATAATATAACATTTTACAATGACAAACTCAAATATTCCCATTTTTTTAATAAAAAAAATTGCAAAAATAAAAAAATCCTATATAAATGACATTTTTCTCTCCATAATACCAGTCACACATTTAGAACCAAATATAAGACAATTTTAAAACAAACAAAATAAATTAATATTATCTACAAACACAATATAATTATAATATTTATATGTACATTACATACAATCTTCTCCCATAATTCCAAATAACCAAAAAAAAAAAGGAAAATACATGAGACCCCCAGTGAGGGTGCTGGGATCTCTTCCTATTGGCCAAATTTTTTTTTTTTATTTTTTATTTTCAGCCAATAGCAGCGTGCCATGTCACGGGGGGTGCCACTGGAGATCACCCCCACTGGGAGTCAGAAGTATCACCGAAAAAAATAACTCCGATAACCAAAAGTGTTGTCCTTCGGCATAAACATCACCATCACCAAGCAAACTCGTACTCATGGGCAAGCACTAAAAAAAATTTCAAAAAATTTAATGACAGGTTAACTATTAGTAAATGTTAGAGTAAATTACACTGACACCATGGAAATTTTGTTTAATATAATTTTTTTTTATGTTTAAAAAATTATATTTATTTTCCTGTGAGATTAAAATAATATATTTACTTTTTAGTTTTTATACATATAAAATAATAAAATAATATTGATATTTTATTTATGTCATTTCAAGAGAAATAACAATAATTTTCTTTGGTTTGACTTACACAAAAATTAAAAAAAAATTGATTTACGTGTGTTTTTTATTTTTACTGAATTTTAAAAAATATTTTATGTAATTCTTTATTTTTTAGATACACTTAATCTAGATATACTTAAGAAGTATACTATTTTGTGATTTTTTTTTTAAAATTCACCAAATACAAAAAAAAATACAAAACATAGTAATACTATAATAAATTTTAATGACGATATTTGGTAATACTGTAATAAATGTTAGTGAATAGACAAGAAAGAAAAATGATGGTGGAAATAAATATGAAAAATTATATTCATATATAAAAATTTATACAAAAAAATGTTATAAAAATATTGTGATAGTGATATTGTTGTAAATATAAATCATGTTTATGGATGTTTTGTTTTAAAGTGAAAGGTCGCCATTAAACTATATTATTGTTTGAAAATTTTATATAAAATTTATATTTGTATATCATCATTCAATAAGAATACGTTCGGGTAGAATTTAATGATGAAAAGTTATAGATTGTAATTATGATGATAGGAATAAGAAATAATAGAAAAAAGACAACAAAAAAAAAAAAACAAAATGGTTATTTAGAAAAATTTTAGATATGACATCAACAATTCAAGGAATAATTTGTAATGAGATTACAAATCTTAAGGAGAAAATATAATTTTTTAAACATAAAAAAATTTTTATATTAAATAGAAATCTCAGATAGTGCCACTATAATTTACCCTAATAAATGTTACTCCCTCCGTCCCAAAATATTAGTCCCTTATTCCATTTTTCATTGTCCCAAAATATTAGTCCCTCTTTATAAATCAAGTACAAAAATAATGTAAATTTCCTATTTTGCCCTTCTTTTAAATTAATAAACAATTTAAAAAGTACAATTATGACATTGATATTCCCAAAAAATGTACTATCAAAAGGATAATTTTGGAAAATCAACTTTTTTCAAATGCAATAAGTGTACTACCAAAAAAAGTTAAATTCCCTAAAAGGGACCAATATTTTGAGACGGAGGGAGTATATACAATGGATGAATATCAAACCACGTACCATGTATGTAAATGTTATATGCAATGAATGTGTCACAGTTCATAAAAAAAACATTGTCTAGAATTATATGAATGGTAACATCATTTTATATAGATACTAGTTGGACCCAACACGCATACCAAACCACCTACCTTGTTTGTAAATGTTAAATGCAATGAATGTGTCATCGTTCATGATAAAAAAAAAACATAGCCTTGGATTATATAAATAACAGCATCATTTTCTATAGATACTAGTTGGATCCCACTCGATACGCCACTGGGGATTGTTAAATGTTTTAAAATGTGTTATTACTCTAATTTATATGTAGAAATACACTTTTAGTATGTTAATTCGTTCGATTTATATATATATGTATGCTTAATGAATTCATTTTATTTTAAATGAATTCAATACATTTATTTTAATTTTTTAAAATATTTTAGCTTTATTAAAAAAATTGTGTTCGAAATGATAGTTGATTTTTTTTTTTTAATAGTTGATTTGATGATTTTGAAAGAAAAAAATGTAATGATTATGATTTATATATGATATTTTATCTTATTAACTATTTTAATCTATTTTATCTTTATTGACTATTTTAATCTAAGGCCAAGTTTGGCAATACCAAAATAATCCTTTTTTTTTTTATCTTTTTATCTTTTTTCCATCACATCACCTCTCTACTTTTCTACACATCTTTTCGTAAAAAGACAAAAAGTGCACTTATTTAAGTCATCACAAACAACCCCTAAATTCAACTTCCCAAACAAGGCCAATGTGATGTATGAAAAGAAGTGATTAGTACAGTCAATGAGGCGGATTGCAATGAAAATTGGGATGTCAATGAGGCTTTTTTTTTGGTATTATGATTGGTGAAGAAGATGAGGTATTATTATTGATAGAAAAGGTATAACACCCTTGTGGGGACATATTTTGTAAATGACAACAAGTGGCCAAGGTGGCACCAGAATGTCAGCTGAGGTGCCACATGTCTTGGTCATGTTGCCGAGATGATTTTGGTTAAGCCGAGGTTATCTACAGAGATACCAGAATCGGATATGAGAGGATAGGGGACAAGAATCATAGAATAAGGGAGGACCTCAGTTTGGATAAAAATGAAGCTCTTAGAGAGTTTATCTCTATCTAGCTGGGAGTCCAAGATGAGCATTGAATCAAAGTTCATTGAAGCTAGGCTTTTACAGGCCAAGAGGGAGACGTTCCAAAGAAGGCAGGCCAAGGCGACTATTACAACGAAAGCGACCTCTAGGTATAGAAAGATAGATGCTTGAGGAGGGACGACGAGATGAAGGGGATGGCAAACAAATTGGTAGACCTGCAATCGGTTGTCAATTTCATGATGCAGAACAACGTCATGCAGCCACCGTTTCCATTAGAGGACACGTCGATTCCAGCGGCCAAGAACGATGCCCAAAAAAGGAGGCAGAAAGCAATCCCTGCAGCCCCTCAGCATGACAGGACAAAGGAGCATTCTCATCGGCCTTCACGGGACGTCGGGCGAGGAGAATCGATGAGAGGAGAGTCTCAGAAGATACCTCGTGCCAAGGAAACTTATGCTAAGGAACATCGGTATGTTCAAGGGAAGGAGCTTTGTTTTGACACGACGAATGGAGGGAGATCCAAGAGGACTCATAATGACACCGGGAGTAACGCACCAAAAAGGCTGAAATTCGTTGACAGCCGAGCTCCTGGACGAACTAAGGAGGATTTGAGGGACTACCTCCAGAGGAAACGACAAGATGCTGAGGTTACATCTCCGGTCCAACCAAGAATGTTGTTCTCAGTAAAGCTGGATAAGTTTGAGGCCCCGAAAAGGTTCCATATACTGAGATTCCAGATATACGACGGTAAGTCCGATCCTAACTTTCACGTCGCTTTATATTTGAACTCAATGGCATTATATATCAGGAATGAACCGTTGCTCTGTAAGGTGTTCCCCTCATCCTTTGGAGAAATCGCATCAGATTAGTTTCACAAGTTGTTGAAAGGAATTGTGAAAAGTTGGGAAGGCCTGGCCGAGATGTTTGTGGCCAGGTTTGTTACAAACAAACTATAACCATTGAGGGTAGACTCCTCGATGGCTTTGAGAATTGGCGAGGATGAAAGCCTTAGGGCTTATGCCAAAAGGTATTATGAGGTTTTTAATCGAATACTAGGGTGCAACCAAGAGTTAGTGGTCGTATCTTTTAAGAATGGCCTGAACGATGACTGTCTACTTCGAAAGTCACTGACAAAGATGCTGCCAAAAAGTATTGAGGAACTCATGGCGAGGATCAAGAAATATGCTAGAGCCGAAGAAGACACACCAAAGACAAAGGCGTTGAAACAGGAGAAGAGAAACGGCTCGCCGAAGCAAGGCCGAGGTAATACTGGATATAATAGACAAGAAACAGGATTGAGGGCTACATAGGCAGTCACCACAGTGTTCCGGATCACGATTTACAAAGTCTTGGAAAGGATCAGGAATCAGCCTTACTATAGAGTACCAGAGAATATCCCTAGCGAATTTATGGGAAGAAGCCTTGAAAAGCACTGTGCCTACCATAATGAGGATGGGCATCTGACTTAGGGGTACAGAGCCCTAAAGACTCATCTGGAAGATCTAGTAAGACAAGGTCACTTAAGGGACCTGGTAGATGAGGCCAAGGAAAGAACAAGCAAGGTTACCCCAAACACCAGCAGCACTACAACCACAAGTAGATGAACCTCGAGTGATCAATGTGATTCACTCGAAAGTTAATGAGAACAAGGTACGTGGGGAGACTCAGAGGGTGAAACACTTACAGCATGTATATCAGGTCCAGCAAAAGAGGCCTAGAGCAGACGAGTACCAAGGACCAATGGTGTCCTTTACTGAAGTCGATCTAGACATAGTGCAGCATCTACACAACGATACTCTAGTGATATCCCTTAAGATTGGAGAATGCTAGATAAGGCACATTCTGATTGACCAAGGCTGCCCTTATGACATCATGTATGTTAGATGTTACAAGGAGTTGGGCCTTTACCGAGATGATCTGGAGCAGTCCAACAGTCCAATGGTCGGCTTCAACGGAACGACGACATGGCCCTTGGGAGCAATAAGTTTGGAGGTGCAGGCAGGCACCATGAAGGTAAGTACAGAGTTCACAGTAATTGACACCCCCTCCCTTTACAATGTTATCTTGGGGAGGCCATGGTTGCACGCAATAAGGGTTGTTCCCTCAACACTGCACCAGCTGTTACGGTTCCCAACAGAGCATGAAATTGAAGAGGTCAGAGGGGATCAAGTGTAGGCAAAGAACTGCTCCATGACAACAATGAAATCCACCTGTAACACACAAGAAGCAGAAACAATAGAGATTGAGGACAAGGACATGGAGGTCCTAAATGATGTCGGCAAAGAGTCGGCCAACAAAAGCGAGGAAGCCTTGAAGAAAATTTTGGTCCAGTAAAGGGATGAAGAGTGCTTCTTCCTCTTCGACTCAGGTTTGGCCGAGAAGGAGGAAAAGGAGTTAGAAGCATTCTTGCGAGCAAACATCAAGGTGTTTGCTTGGACGCCATACGAGATGCCTGACATTGATCCTGAGGTCGCTTGTCACAGACTAAATATATGCAGGTTGGCCAAACCTGTCATTTAGCCAGCAAGGAGGCCGACATTGGTCCATATGGAGGTAGTCGAAAAAGAAGTAGACAAGTTGTTGGAGGCCGGAGCCATTTGTGAGGTAAATTACTCCACTTGGCGTAGACACCCCATTTTTGACCGTCCTTAAGACTTGGACGTCATCGTTTGAACACTCAATGATTACCCTTGTTTGTGCTCGTCTTGAGTTCTCGGAGGTTTCGGCTACGCGCCTTACCTCGAGACCTCTCGACTTGTTTGTTTTGTGTTTGGTTTTGCATCAAACACTTGTTGTTTTGCTTCCGAGGGTGGGAAATAGCTTGTAGGCCATCCCCACACCTCACCGGCCATGGCTTGAGGCCACCGGCCTTGTTTCCTTGCCACCGGCCATTGGTGATGGCCGGTCGGCACTATTGATGGTCGGTCGGCATTGTGTTTGGTCGGCTGGCCACTGATTTTGGTCAATCGGCCACTTTTTCTGGCCGAGACCTTTTCTTGAGGGGGTTTAAACCTTTTGAACCCTTGGCTTTAGCTTCTTGAGGAAGCTTGAACCTTTTGAACTCTTGGTTTTAGCTTCTCCAAGAAGCTTGAACCCTTTGACCCTTTTTAGCTTCTCCAAGAAGCTTGACCCTTTTTTAGCTTCTCCAAGACGCTTGATCATTTTTTTAGCTTCTTGAAAAAGCTTGAACCTCTTGACCCCTTTGCCTAGCTTCTCTAAGAAGCTTGGCCCTTTTGCTCCAAGCTTCTAAGAGAAACTTGGCCTTTTTGCTCAAAGCTTTTAAGAGAAGCTTTGCCCCCTTGGTTTCTCTATAAAAAAAGGGCCTCTCCTCCCCTTTAAAGGGTGAGAAAAATCTGATATATATCATATATATATCATTCCCTCTCTATATCTCCCTCTCTCTCTACATTTGTGTGGGTTAAAGGGTGCAAAAGGGTCTAGTTCTTGGCCATATGAACTACACCTCCTAGCACAACACCTCCATCATCAACCTAAGGAGCTTGGAGGCCATTTTCAGAGGCTAAGGGACTGTTTTTTTGGACCAAGAGGCTGTTATCCCCTTTTGGCTACAAAGGTAACTCATTTTCCTTCTTTATTCCCCGTTTTTGCACACACTTTTAGCCTATCTTGCTTTCTGTTTTGAGCTTTGTGTATAACATAAAAAAGTTCTATTTTTTTTTTTTTTTGTGTTTATGATACTTCATTAAGGTCACTTTTGTGTTTGGGGTCGTTTACCCCCTCTTAGGCCTTGTTTGGCCTTTTTTTTGTGCATTTTTGGTGAGCTTCGGGACCACTTTGTTTGGGCCTCCTCACCACTAAAATCTTGAGGGATTTCAGTGGTGAGGATGGTGGTTTGAGGTCCTGAGAAGGAGAGGGCCATCCCCTCTCCTTATTGTCTTGATTACTTGCATTTTTGGCCTTACAAAGGAGCTCCTATTTGCAAGCTTCCAAGCTTTATTTCCAGCATTTTTCAGTGGGTTTTAGGACCCCCATAGGTCATTTCCAGATCTGGTTTTTCCATGCTAACTGTCCTTGTTGCATGTGTAGAGTAACCCTCTTATTGGCCTTTCAAAGGAACACATCTTTCTTGCATGCATGAACCTTGTTTCCATGGGTTTTTGGGGCTTATTTGACATACCATGTTATTGTTTTTAGCTGGTTTGATGAGCTCTCACATGCTTCATATAGGTGTAGTGTAAACCATGCTTACTAGCCTATGTTGCATGTTGTTTTGGCCAAGCATGCTAGCTTATTTTGGCTACATTTCATACATGTTTTAGCATTATTTTGGGCTGCATAGGGACTGTTTGGGGCTGGTTTCATCATTCGAGCATCGCTTTGCATGTTTATAGTGTATTGCATTTCACTAGCTTTAGTGCTTGAGTCCTTAACAATGCATTACATGAGTGTTTGCATGCTTTTGAGTCATTTTGGAGTCATTTGGCATGCCATTTCAGATCTGGAACATGCACTATTGTATGCCATATTCCCTCCTTGCCATGCTTTGGTAGAGTTACATTTTTGTGCCTTAAGCTTGGTTAATGCATTGTGCATGCATTCCATGTATTTTGTTGCCTCACTTGCATCATTATGGCCACTGATTTTGGCATGCTTGAGAGCTATCCATGTTAGTTTAAGTCCATCATCGCATGTTGTTGCATGCCATATTTGTTTACATGTTTAGGTTGTGTGCCTATTGCATATTAAATGCATTGCATAATCATGTTGCATTAGCCTTGCTTGCATGCTTAGGTTGCATTGCATTGTGCATGCATCCCTTGTCTCTTGATTAAGCATGATAGAGGTTGGGGCCTTTGATGTGTTTTGTGTGTGCATTTCATTTGATATTGAAGTTGCACACTTGGCTTTTGGGCTATCACGCATTGAAATGCGCGATTGGTGGTCCGAGAATCGAGCACCATACCCCTTTGAGTCACAAACATGATAAGGGATGTGGTGGTGCACACATTTCTTTGAAAATATATTGCCATGCCTTATCTGCCCTCTGCTGCTGTCAAACAGGTTTCTGTAGGAAGTTTTGGCCGGCCGGCCATATATACTGCCGACCGACCAAATATATTTGGCCGAGAGCTCAATGGATGGTCGATGACCACTTCAAAATGGCCGGTGATGATCCCACTTGGTCGGTGATGCTCCCCAATATCCATAGAGTGCTCCTTGGGAGTTGTACAATTTTCAGAAGAGCAGAGCAGGGTAAACAAAGGCAAACTTGTGCATGGCAATGGATTTTTGGGCAAAGCCAATCCGAGCACGCATACATCAGACCCTCTTTCCGAGGCTGTTTACTACTTTCTTAGATTAGTTAATTTGCTTAACTAGTTGAACTAGTTTAATTTGTCTGTAATAATTAATTAGCTTATAGGTTAGTTAATTGTATTATTCTTTTGGCCCATCCGAGCGAGGGCGAATTTGTAATAAGTGTGGGTGTGTGTGTGCATGTCTTCCAACCCCACGTCTTTCTTCCCTTTTATTTACCAGCTTTCGATGGTTAGTCAAGAGCATGTTTCAATTAGCATACAGTATGATAGCATGTTTGCATCCATACATTTGTCTTGCATGCACCGGGCTCGGCGTATCATGCTAACAACATTGTATTTCAATTCCAAGTTGGATACATGTTAGTTGTAGCATCATTATATGCCATGTTTAGATTAGCCGAGCCTATTCTAGCTGCATTTTACCTGTGTTGCATTAGTCATCTTAACATGAACTAGGATCATGCATATGATTACTAACTAGTTCCTGTTTTGGCTCGGAGTACTAGGTAAGCTTTTATACTTTAGCATCCTTGCATGCGTGTGAGTGTTTTCCATGACAGCATGCTTGCCATGAGGCTAATTGCTTATGTGATATAATTGCCTGAATGCCTGTGGGTGAAGGTTGGATTGTTTGAATTGGAATAATTCATTGAAATCCGTATTTTAGCCTACTTGCGAGTAGCAAATCTCTAACCATTTTCAAACAAATGGATATGCAATGCTTTGTACCATTTTCAAAACAAACATGAAATGTTTTATTCCAATTTAGGCGATTTGGTCTATACTTGTTTGCTGTGCGCATAACATAGTAATTCTAGGCTAATAACCGGAACAAGAACACATAATGCTTTCAAAACAAGATATCATGGTTAGTAGAGGCCGATCTTCGGATCGGGCGAGAGGGGGTGCTCATAGCTGACCTTCCCCAATCATACACAAGTTCCCGAGCCGAGGCAACTTTGGTGATGACGGACACGTGGCCTTTGGCACCGAGTCAAGGTTTCCTAAATCCCCCCATAAAAAATATTTAGGTGGCGACTCTGTTCTGGCAAAACAGTCTATGTTTGGTACTTCTTTTCTAAAAATCTATTTTCTCAAAACGATTTGCCGGATTTGGACTCTTTGGTTCAGATTAAGAACCGTGACAATTCGAGAGTCCGAATTGTAGTGAGCCCAATATGAACAGAATGGGACTCATCCTCCCGGGGCGTTCGGGGACGTCTACACTTGGTTGTTAAACACCGTTGTTGTGAAAAAGAAGAATAGGAAGTGGAGGGTTCGTGTGGACTTCACTAGCCTGAATAAGGCTTGTCCCAAAGATAGTTTTCCACTCCCCAAGATCGATCAATTAGTGGATGCCACTACAGGGCATTGAAGGATGAGCTTTTTGGACGCTTACAGGAGGTACCATCAAATAGCAATGTACCCCCCTGATGAAGAGAAGACTGCATTTATCACCTTAAAAGGGCTGTACTGTTACAGAGTGATGCCTTTCGAGTTAAAAAATACAGGAGCAACGTACCAGAGGTTGGTGACCAAGATGTTCAGACATCTGATTGGCAAAATAGTGGAAGTATACATTGATGGCATGGTCGTAATGACCAAAGAACCTGAGGATCATCTGGCCAACTTGAAGACAATTTTCGACATGCTTAGAACATATCGGCTCCGACTCAATGCTTCAAAATGTGCATTTAGAGTGGGATCTGGTAAGTTCTTAGGATACTTGGTCACTAGAAGGGGCATTGAGGTAAGCCCAGATCAAATTAAGGCCATCCTAGATTTGAAAAGCCCAACGTCGGCAAAATAAGTGTAGATGTTGACTGAAAAGGCCGCAGCCCTAAACAGATTTATAAGCAACAGTTCCGATAAGTGTAAACCATTTTTCAGTCTGTTAAAAAAGCCCACAGATTTCTTGTGAACAGAGGAATGTGAAGTCACCTTGGCCAACTTGAAAAGATACCTGACCACAGCTCCAGTTCTCTCAAACCCAGTACCTAGGGAGGAACTGTTCTTATACTTGGCGGTTTTGGAGCATACAGTGAGTGCAGTGGTAATCAGAGAAAAGAGGGGAGAATAAAGGGCAGTATACTATGTGAGTAAAACCCTTGCAGGCGCAGAGACCAAGTATTTACCCCTGGAGATTTTGACATTGGCCTTAATGATTACCTTAAAGAAGTTGAACCATTATTTCCAAGCGCACAAGATTGTGGTATTAACTGAGCACCCCTTGAAGTCCCTACTACAACAAGGAGATCTGACAGGTAGGGTAGCCAGATAGATAGTAGTATTGGGCCAATACAACCTGGAATTTAGGCCCAGAGTAGCAATTAAGGGCCAGGTTTTGGCCGACTTTGTGGCCGAGTTCAAACTTGGAGCCAACCCATGATGGGCTCCGATGAGTTGTGGCAAGAAGAGACCCAGCTGGGAATGAAAAAACCCATAGCAGATCAAAAGAAAAAAGAAAAACTCAAGCCTTACGACATTTACATCAGCGATTCCTTCTGCCTGTTTGTTGATGGGAGTTCAAACCATCAAGAAGTGGGGGCAGGAGTGGTGTTAGTATCTCCAAATGGGCGAATGTTAGAGCAGTCTATACGTTTGGGGTTCAAAACCTTAAACAATAAAGCATAATATGAAGCACTGATCACAAGATTGAAGTTGGCAACAGCAATGGAAGCCGACGAGGTAGTAGTGTTCTGTGACTCCCAACTCATTGTGAACCAGGCAACAGATGAGTATGCAGCCCGAGATAAAAGAATGATAGCCTATTTTAAAAATGTTATTAGACTGTTAGCCTTGTTTCGGGACTGCTGACTACAGCAGGTTAGCTGAGATGACAACAACCATCTCAATGCCTTGGCTAACTTGGCTAGTGCAATGAAATCAAATGAGATAAAGACAATAATGGTTGACTATTTGTTAGGCCTAAGTGTGGAACCACTAATCACAGAATACGAAACAGTGTGTGTGGGAATGGGCCCAAGTTGGATGGATGCAATAGTAATGTTCCTTAGAGATGAGAAGCTGCCAAATGATCACAAAGAAGCACACAAGACCAGATTGAAGTTGGCTAGGTTTAGCCTGACAATAGAAGGACATCTCTATAGAAGGTCTTTTCTGGTCTCCTTTTGAGATGTGTGCACCCCTCTCAAGTTGAAGACTTCTTGTATGAAATACATAAATAAGTATGTGGAAGCTATGTTGGGGGCAGATCGCTTGCCCATAGGGCCATTACTAAGGGATACTAGTGGCCCTACATGTAGAAGGATGCTGATGCCTATATTAGAAAATGTGAGAAGGGTCAAAGGTTCGCACCTTTGATACATCAACCAGCAGCAGATTTGAATCCAATGTCCAGCCCTTGGCCATTTGCCTTGCAGGGCATGGATCTTGTTAGACAACTACCCCAAGCAACTGGACAAAGGAAGTTTCTGCTGTTAGCGACTGACTATTTCACAAAGTGGGTAGAAGCTGAACCCCTTACGAAGATTCGGGATGTTGATGTGAAGAACTTCATATGGAAGAATATCTTCACCAGGTTTGGGATCCCAAGGGCAATAATAGTAGACAACGGTACACAATTCGACAGTAAGCTAATCATGAGCTTCTGTGCAAAGTACAAAATCAAGAACTACTACTCTACTCCGAGTTTCCTTTAGAGCAATGGCTAGGAAGAAGCATCCAATAAGGCTATCTTGGATGAAATAAAAAAGAGGCTGGAGGCAGCAAAGGGAAAATAGATGGAAGAATTGCCCAATGTACTTTGGACATATCGGACTATGCCAAGAAGATTAACTGAGAAATCCTCATTTGCCATGACTTATGGCACAGAAGCAGTTATTCCACTAGAAGTCAGAATCCCAGGGATCAGAACCCAAGGAGTAGAGAATGGGACTAACGAGGCATTTCTGGCCCGAGATCTGGACTTACTAGAAGAAAGAAGAGAGAGAGCAGCAATTCAACTGGGGGCATACCAGCAACAGTTTGCTAGGACTTAATACTTGTTGAAATTTCAAAAAAATTTACAAGTTGAAATTAGCCGAGGTTATATTGGGAAAAGTATCCGAGATACATAATTGCCAAGATGGCCAACCAGGTTGCCAGGCTTGGAAAGGGTAGCAGGAAGAAGACTTGATAGAAGATAGCATGTAAGAGCAATATTGAATAACACTTATAAAAATATTTTGATATTTTTTAAGTGTTAGCCGAGGAAAACATTTAAGATTTGTATCTGAGGAATTGTGTCCCAAAGTCATCAAACAGCTAAGTTATACTTTGAAGGAATACAATAATATTCTAAGTATGGAAGCGTGAAAGACATGAAAGAAAGCAGCAAAACCTACAAACATTCAACACTTAGAAGAAAGAAGAAGACTTGCATTCAAAGAAGATTACTTATTCAATTACAAAAAAGGCACATTGGCCAAATATGAAGCTAAACATTGTTCAAAACAAAATACAACCAAAAGAAGAAAGAGTACAAAGTAAAGATGAAGTATCCAAAGTACTAGGATTGGCCTCTAATCTTTCAACCTCGGTGGGCGGTGTTGTATTCTTTTTAGCCGCTATCTTGGCGGCAATTTCTAGCAAAGTCTGATCCATACTCCTTTCTGCACACTGGACCTCAGCCTCCGATGTGTTTGGTTTGGAAGAGACGCCCTTGGAAACCAAGTCATCCTCTTCATCTTGAGTCAAGTTTATTTGCTCATTGAGGGTGGGAGACATGGCATCAGTGGTAGCTTCCTCCTTCACTTCATCGGCTTCACCATCCTCGGCATCATCTTCAGGCTCTGGAGGGAAAGGTACTTCAAGTTGATTGATGTCTCGGAGGTCGAAGTCCATGGGAACAGATAACTTGTTGAGCGCTGCCGTCCAACCAAGGTAATAACCTTGGTTACAAGCCAAGTTGACTTACTGTTTGTATTGGTCGCAGAAAGCGGCCTGCCCCTCTTCAAAAGCTTTTTCATCGGCCGCCTTGACTTTGGCTTCCTTTGAGTCAAGCGCCTCCTGAAGCTTAGCCTCTAGGTTAGCTGTCTTGGCCTTGGTAGTCGCAAGATTGACTCTGGCGACCTTGGCTTTATCTTGGGCCAATTTGGTTTTTTCCTCGGCCAAATTCTGAGCAGCTTTGGCAGCCTTAGACTGGTCCAATAGAGTACGATTGTTGGCTTTGGCATTATTGAGTGAGGAGAGGAGTTTGGTAGCTTCCTTGGTCTTCCTTGCCAACTCTTTCCTTGTCATGTTGGTCTTCACAGCATATGAGTGAGCATGCTAAATAGCTTGTAAGAAGTAAAACAGATTAGTGAGATTTTATTAAGTATAGAAAAACTATAAAAGAGTAAGTAAAAGAGGATTACCAAGACTGAGGGTTGCATCATAATAGCAAAGTTCTCATATTCGTGCAACTCAGCCACGTGGTTTATGTATTCAGGTAAAAGAATAGCCGTTAACAGGGCTGACCCAACTTCAAGATTCGCTGCGCTGTCACCAGTTGTTAAGGGTCTGTCGTCCACCATAACCTCGGGCGCCTAGGTCATGGTGCGGGGGTAACTGCTGTCTTCAGGGTGGTCGGATTTTGACTTTTTGGTTAGTGGGGCATTTGATGATGGGGCATCGGTTGGTCTTTTTTCGACAGAAGGGCTGCTCTTTTCGGCCTCGGCTAGTTTGGAAATTGGCATAATGTCCTCAAAATCGATCTGAGTCACTGTGGCCTTAGCCTTGGCCTTTTTCACCCTTTTCGGCTTTGAAATTGGTTGGGATAGGGAGGGTGAGAATTACACCATCACAACCCTGGGGATATTCGCGAGAAGGTCTTCAACAACTGCTAGTTTGCGGCCCATCTGGTCGGCAGTGAAGGCGACTGTAACTTTAGTGCCAAAGTGTATGGCTGGAAGGACGGTAGGAGGATTGGATGGGTCGAACACCGGTGTGTTAGAACCTTGACGCCTACGGCTTCGAGTCCTCCCAGCTGGAGCATTGGCAGGAACTCGGCGACGTGTTGGCGCTGATGTAGATGAATTAAATGGAGAGCAGAGGTGGATGGTTGCTCCACAGGACTAGAGGTAGATCCTTGTTCTGGCCTTGATGATGATTCAGCTTATGGAGTTGTGGTTGAAGGAGGGGTCTTGCTTTTCTTGGGGACATCGGGCAGTGCGGACTTGTAAGTCGGAATATAATTGAGCAGCAAGAGGCCTTTGCACTGGTCAACTGGCAAGCCCAGCAGCCTCTTAAGGTCTTTACTGGGGAAACAGGTTTTGCGAAAATCTTTTGATAGCTGGAGGAGAGCTGCAAGTACAAAATTCAGACATTAGCACAAATAAAGGGAATAAAATGATGAGTCTTAAGCAGAAAAGTTGACACTTAGTTCTTACCATCATCCTCTTTAAACACCGATCGGCGCAAAGGATAGAGATGATGGTCGTTGTCAGGTGTAAATTCCCAATTGCCAGAGACGATGAAATAATCATCTCCAGCACCTTTGTTGGAGTTTGGGAGGTCGGTTATGAGTTTGTAGGTTGTGGATCTCGGCTTCAGGTAATAGATATAGCATTTTTCAGATTTTAGGCCACACATGGTATAACAGTATTAGATATCAGCTAGTGTTATCCTAACATTTTCTCGGCTAGCTAGAGCAATTATATCATTGATGACCCTATATGAGTTAATGCCTAGTTGTATAGGATTGAGCTTATAGTAGTGGAGGACCTCCCTAAAGAGAATGTCTAGGGGAAACAGAAGTCCACACTCTATAAAGGTTACTACTGGGAAATGCATGGAATTCCCATCAGGCATGATGGACTCCTCCTTCCCAACCAACCTGAGGTGGATATCGGCTAAGATAGAGAACTGTCGATGGAAATATCTGAGTTTTTCTGGGATATCTACCCTCCATCTAAACATACCCATGATGTCAGCTAAAGGAAGAAGGAGCAAGATTTTAGAGGAGAGTGGTTAGTGTGGGTTTGAAGGACCTCAGCTAAACCCTAAACATGAACTGGGGCAAGGGTTTTTCAAGATCTAGGGGAGTTTGTTTCAATTTTCGTAAGTATGTGATTTCTCTATCAAAACCTAAGCCTAAATCTATATGGAAACACAAAATGATTTAGAATCAAGAAGGATTCAAAGACCAAAAACAACAATCAAGACTCAAGTAAACAGAAAATCAAGAACACTGAGTAAGTGTGTGCAGATGTGTAAAGGCCAAGAACAGTGGCAAAATTGTTGAAAGTTTCAAATTTATGAATGCTACGAATCTCATACAATGTACAAAGAATAAAAGGGTATCCTGAACAGCGTACAACAACAAGATTCGTACAAATGGGCAACACAGACTAACTTTCAAGAAGCATAATGACGAATTACAAAACAGAAAATAGATTCAAGAATTGATTCATGATCAAAGGAGAAACAGAGTACAACCATAAAAACAAATTCAACAGTAACAGAATAAACATACAAGGAATATATACAGAGTAATGAAAGGCTAAAGACTAAAATTGAAAGAAATAAAGAACTTACCGGTTGGGGCCGAGATCGAGGACAAAGGTTTGAGTTTCGCCGGAATCAGACGATGACGACGGGTGAAATAGGACGGTGAATGCTTTGTCGGATGAGGCGAACAGAGTGATTGCAGAAGAGCTTCGAAGGTAGGAAAATGGCAGTTTGAGAAATTTTCAGAGAGAAAGGCTCTGTGCAGAGAGAGAAATTGTTTTTGCAAAAGTGAAGAGACGGAAAGAGAGGGAGAAGTTTTGTTAAAACGTGAAAAGGCGGCAAACCATAAATGGTATGCCTTGGACGACTGTCTGTCAGGCGGCGTGCGCAGAAACGACGTGACCTGATGGTGCGTATCAGGTACGAATCAATGAGAGAAGGACGCATGGACGAAACGGTTGAGAAAACCGTGTGTGACAACTCATGTGCAGATAGAACTCTTGGAGTTCTTGATTTAGTGAAGTAAGAACCTCGGCTAGAAAAACGGTCCTAGTTAAGGAACTTGAAGAGCTTGGTTTTTAGTTCTTGACCATTGATCAAGTGGACTGCAGAGTCTTGGTTGTATGAAGCCGACGAGTGATGATCTCGGTCTAGAGAATAAAATAAATCTTAGTCGAAGTGCTATGTGGACAAATGATATAGATTCCATCACCTCAGGATGCCGAGGTAATAGAACCTAAGGGGCAGTTGTAGAGACATATTTTGTGAATGACAACACGTGGCTAAGGTGGCACCAGAATGTTAGCGGAGGTGCCACGTGTCTTGGTCATGTTACCGAGATGATTTCGGTTAAGCCGAGGTTATCTGCAGAGATACCGGAATCTGAGATGAGCAGATAGGGCACAAGAGTCCTAGAATAAGAGAGGACCTCAGTTTGGATAAAGATGAAGCTCTTAGGGAGTTTATCGCTATCTAGCTAGAAGTCCAAGATGAGCATTAAGCCAAAGTCTATTGAAGCTAGGCTTCTACAGGGATCAGGTAAGTGCTGGCTATAAAAGTAAGGCACCCTCGTGGGTCTAAGGTACGCTTTTTGTATTCTGTCTAGTGAGCTAAGTACTAGTGGCTATCTTTGAGAGATAATTACTAACTTGATCGTCGGAGTGCTGCTGGGTGGACGAACCACTGCCGAATTCTTATCTTTTTGTAGCAGGTTGTTTGGACTTAATCTATTCTGCCGGTGCTCTTTTGCTGAGTTCCTCTGTTTAGTTGTGTGGTTGGAAATCAACACCCACAACCCTAAACAATACATTTTACGAGCTACTTCTAGAATTCATACGAGTCACTTCTTGAGTCCATACATATGTTCTGTTCTGTATCGTGATTATAATTATTTTGTTTATATGATTTCTGGATTATATGTCTGTTATTCAAAATAATTTATGTATTATATATTCTATATTTTAATATCGAACTAATCTCTGTTTAGCCCAAATAATTGCCGTGGTGATTTTTATACTGTTATGCTCTCAGTGTAATATTTCTCACTTTGCCATGTGTTTATAATTGTTAACCACTTTCATGTGACGTGTTAGAACTAGTGTGGGATAGGCACATGACACTTTATAGTCATATTTTAGCTCTGACAATGTAAATGAATAGAAGCTCCAACGTATATATTTTTGTTATAATTAAGTAGGTGTTTGGAAAGAACTAAAAAAGTGTACTCTTTTCTTACATATATACACTTATTTGGGTCATATTAACCAACATTTATCAACATCTCCTCTTTACTTTTCTAGTCACTCTCTCTATTTTTCTAACCACTTTCTCTACTTTTCTACACATTTTTTTTTATATATAAAAAGTAAAAAAGTGCACTTATTTAGAATATCCCAAATCACCCCTAAATTAAGATTTGGGTACCCTTTTATTTTATTCCGTTGCACTATTACTTTGTTATAACTTCAGTTATTGTCTTGTTGTGACGCCGAATCTCCGGATACCGAAGTTATAACAAAGAAGTATGAACAAGTGGTACTCTAAAAGTATTTAATAATTTTAATTATTAATATTTATAAATTTAACTATTTATTTGTAATTAATTTTAAAATTACACTCTGATATGAAAATTTTCCTTATTTATAAACTTTTTTTCTCAAATGTTATGGACCGATCTGGTGATTTTAAAAATTTCATGATTTTATTTCAAAATATTCACATTTGTTGGATTGTGTTTTGAGATTGAAAAGCGTTTGAGATCTATAATTATAGATTCATAAATTTATCTATAATAATATAACAATAAAATTAGGCATTATCTCATTGAATGTGTAAAAAAAAAAAAAAAAAAAAATACCTATCATCAGAGTTGCAAACGAGTTGAGCCAATCCAAACCCAACTTTTGAATGTTCAAGCTCATTTATTAAAAATTAGTCAAATTCGAGTTTCAAAAATCAAGTTCGAGCTCAGCTCGTCAAATATTTGTTAAACTCAAGCTCGGCTCGATTTCGCTCGATTACATAAACGAGTCAAGTTTGAACTTGAGCTCGAGTTTGAAAAAAAATTAAATTAAAATTAATTTACTTATTAAGATAAAAAAATACAAAATTATGAGCAAAATATATAATAATACTTATATTAATAATAAATTTCATCAATCAAATATGTAAATTTACACAAATACCACTACTAAAATTTTAGTTTTTTGCGACGGTAAAATGCCGTCGCTAATACTCCGAATGCCGTTGCAAAAAACTTTTTGCGACGGCAAATGACTTTTTGCGACGGTAAGAGGGGGGTCGCAACTGGGGGCGTTGCAAATAGTTTTTGCGACGGTAAAGTGCCGTCGCTAATGTTTTGCGACGGCATTTTTTGCCTTTTGCGACGGCACTTTACAGTCGCTAATAATGTTCGAAATTTCTTGACTTTTTGCGACGGCACTATTTTACCGTCGCTAAAAATGTTTTTTGAGACGGCGAAAAATACCGTCGCTAATAGTCTTTTTTTGCAACGGCAAGAACATTGTTTTTGCGACGGTGTGGTGCCGTCGCAAAAAGTATTAAAAATATGAAAATTTCTATTTTTTGCGACAGTGTACTGCCATCGCAAAAAGTAATAAAAAATAATAAAATCTCTATTTTAAATAATAAAATTTCTATTTTTTGCAACAATTTAGTGTTGTCGCAAAAACTAAAACCTATAACAAAATCAATAAAAATATTAAAATTTTCCATTTTTTGCGACGATGTAATGCCGTCACAAAAAATAAAAAAACATCATGCGATAAAATTATTAAAAATATTAAAATTTCTCCATAATAATTGCATAATAATATAAAAATTTCTATATAAAAATAGCAATTTCTCCATAATAAAATATTTTTCCATTCATAATTACACATCAACAAAATTATTCCACTACATAATGTTCCATAATACATATATAATGTTTAAATACATGATTTTGTTCATAATTCAAAATAACATAAACCAAAATTAATTGTTTTTCTCATCATTCTTCGTAGATAACAAAAACAAAAATTATCCACATTCTCCACAGGTATGCATTCCACAAGAAGCACACTCCTACATGGAAAATATCTAAAAAATAAAAATAAAAATAATTAATGACAATATAATTATGTGTTAACGTTAGTTACAAAAAAACATAAAAATTTAACTACTATAGCATCAAATACAACATTTTTTTTGTTAGTCATCAAATCTCACATAGATAATTAAACATCTCAATCAAATACAAAAATAAAAATTTAACTACTATAACATCAAATACAAAAAAACATAAAAATTATATCTGAAATCTGGCTCTAACTCCCAACAACATCAAATACGACATTTTTTTTGTTAGTCATCAAATCCCACATAGATAATTAAACATCTCAATCAACAATGAGAATAGATGCAATTTTGAGAAAATTAAGCAATGGAAATAAGTTATAACACCTTTAAAGAAATGTCAGTCTTCTAGTATCTATACAAAAATTCATCATCCTTCAATTAATTGGCATATAAGCATATATTATGTTTGTACACATAAAGGTGTAAATATATCCTAGACTGAGCTATATGCTACACAACAAAATGTAAACCTCTAGACCTATATACAACAGGTATTTTATTCGTGGAGTTCCATAACTATGTTAATTTGTGGTTAAGCAAGCTCCAAATGCTCTTTTGGAAGAATCAAATTTTTATACACTACTCAAAACGGACTTCTTAAAAACATAGTTCTTTCTAATGTTGTAACTACATACCTTTATTCATCAAATAGAAGTTAATATACAACCTTTAAATAAGATGACAATTAAAAAAAATGGAATAAAAGACCTAGGAACAAGCAAGGAAGATTTCTAACCCCCAACATAAATTTCTTTACTTATTCTTGGAGAATGCAAAGACACTTTTAATGGAATATATATATTTATATGCATAGCTCGTTCAGTCTTCAGTACTGTTCTTTTAAGTGATTGATAGGAAGAATTGTGGTTCCTTGTTGATTCGGGTCAGGCTTTGACTAAATATGTTTGCTGGATTTACAAGGCAAAGTATGAATAATTAAACAAAAATGGTGAATGGTGAATGGTGAATGGTGAAGGGAGACAACCCCAGATGACCATCTATTTTAAATGTATACTTGTAATCATTCACTTGACACTTGAATGAAACAACTCTACAAAAATATCCCACTCTGTTTTACAAAAATATATTTTGAACCATACATATTTTAGTTTCTAAAACAATCCAATCAAGCCTACTGAGATACACTAAATCATTAACATAAAAGAATCAGAGATGCATATCAACACATATGAACCATTCATCTCTCAGTGAGGAAAACTAATTGAAACGTAATTGACATTATAATGCCCATATTCTGTTAATCAATGAAACATGTTATTTATAATAGATATAGCAATATCTGGCTAATGTAGGAGCATCTTAAAAGTTTGAAAAAAATTGAAAATATTTTTGATGGATTGGTTTGAATTGTGCGATTAAGAGATTGATTTAGGAACATCACTTTATATGATTAAGGGGCCTACATGGTGGTCTAAAAATGTGTAATGGGACAATTCTTGACCTAAAATTGTCAAATCCTTCATTTCCACATTGATTTTTTAACCTGTCTACATGTGGTTTTTATCTCTCTTAAAATTTGTCTCCAGAACTTATGATTACAACTTGATTTGATTCACGATTTATAAAAGTAAGATTTTGATTCATGATTCAAATCTTAATTTTATTTAACAACTATGATCAAATATAACATTTTTCGAAAGAAGGATGAGCCATCAATTGAGCATCATAGACAACAACTTCAAGCACTTTGAAAAGCTATATCACTTTACTACGTGCAAATCAGGATAGATGAATATTGTGCTGGGACAATGTGAATTAGAACAGATCCACCATAGTATGCTGGGGTATCAGAATGCAAAACCATATCAGATGCTAGAAAGTACTTGCCAGCTTGAAATCTAAAACAAAATGCAACAAATTGAAGTTCCATCACATGTTCATGTCTTACCACCACGTAGACCACCATAGATAAATATCAGGTCACCCACAGCAGCAGCGGCATGCCTACAGCGTCTCGTCAGCTCAACTTCAGCATCTCCACCAGCAGCATCAGCACTTTATCTGCCTGTCCTGGGAGTAGTAACAACAGATTTTGTATCGCACCAGACTCCTGCTGCAATATCCAGGACTAGACAAACAAAACAAGAGATATGAGAGAAATTGATGCCGTGAAGCTTTCAATAAAAAATCATAAATGAAACTGCTTCTAGTGGATAAAGTGGTTACACTTGACAACGGCTTTTTCATTTTTAAAATCAGAAGTGAAGAAGCTCTTGGTTAAATTCTTGATGAGGGTCCACTGTCTTTGGAAGAAGATAAATTTTTGTTAGAAGGTGGCACCCTGGTATGCAATTTTCAAAAAATTCTCATTGTTCTCATTTGGAATGCTATTGGCAAGGAGACCTTAGGATAAATTGCTAAAACAAACGAGAGAGGAGGATCGACCCATACAGTATAATTCCGAAGCGACTGTTGGCAGCAGGCAGAGACACATTACCCAGCTATTGATTACGTCCATGATTTAGGCCATATGATGTGCCCTCGTGTTTCTAGAAAGTTAAAAATAGAAGATTCTTGAATCACTCATAAATTTGGTTTCACTCAATGACAATGAGAAACTGGTCAGTTATTTCTTTTCTTCTAATAAAATCTTATCAAAGGGAAAAAAAAGGGGGGGGGGGGGGGGCGTAAATGCCTAAACATAAAATTACTAAGCCTAGTGTCATCCTTCACTATGCTTTTGAATTGCAAGACAACTTTCCTAGGATATATAAGTTGTCTCATAATAATCAACAGCCCACCTACGACCCAAATGACCAATCTATATCTCAGCCAGAAAATTCAAGCTAACATCCATAAGTGAAAATTCCAATAGTTCAGCAACAAATCCAGTATATAATGATTTCTCTGCACAATCATATGTAGAGGAGGTCAACTGAATCTATAAACCAAATATTATAGCCAACCTTCTGATCAGTTATCATATCATTGAGTGGCAAATAAAATGTATAAAGCATGAGAGTTGCACTTGATTATGTGACAGATTTTCTCTAAATAATGTGTATATAGTAACCATTTTATTGCCATTTGCTACATTCTCGTCAGAAACCAATCAGCCTCACCCATCAAAGCATATAAGAGTTCACTTGCAGAACCTTATTTCCGTTAGATAATACCCACATCAAAAGCTCAATCTCAGTGCAAGTATACGAGCAAATATAAGGAACAAATGAACGTTGTGCATCGAGTAGCTTTCTGGTGTTCTTGCTTACCACAATTAGGTAGGCACTCCATCTTTGATTTTCAAAGGTAAACCCTTGTGTACTTAAATAAAGATCCTTGTGATTTAAAAAATGTCATATAAAAGTGTAGCTTTTTTACACCAACGATGTCAACATACTTGCAAGGTTTCAAGGAACATACCTGCAACACTTGATGAGTCCTCCACCATAAGTCCACCACCAAGTGCACCTCCAGAAACATGGAGCCGCGCATTAACAAAAACCTACAAGAGTGGAGCACATGTGAAAGATTGGTTTTCCAGCCACATAAAAGAAGTCAACAGTGGTTTTTTTTATTATTTTTTTTAACATAAAAGAAAAACTCACTGCAGCATGTTGATATCTAGGAGATGGTGAGACACCAGGAGCAATTGCCCATTCCCACCGACCATCTTTATGTTTCGCAAGTCCATATGCACTTGCCAGTGGCTGCAAAAATATTCAAAGAGGACGTAAAAGGTTAAGCATTAACAACAATGGAAGTGATTTATCTTGATATCATTAGAGAGAATAAATCATATAGATAAAATTGAAAGATAATGTTCATAGCAGATTATAACAGTGTGTTGAGAGCAAACATACTACCATAAAACTCCACCAAAAACACACACACATGCACAACTACACATATATGCGTGTATTAGACATCATCTTCCAAAAAGTCAAGTCAACATGCAAAAAAATGGACAAAACTTAACTCCCAAAAGAAAAAAACAAATTGAAAAACAGAATAAAAACCCCAACAGATACAAACCCAAGAACCCAAATAGAGGAAGTGATGACTGATGGGTGATGACCTTACACACTCAAGATATGGAACCCTCTCTTGGCTAAAAAGTCTCACACACCATCACCCAATCTGTTGGTGGCATAGAGTCTAATGGGCTAAACACACTCCAATTCAATTTCAGCAACTGCTTCATGTTAACCTTAACCAAATCTTACCTGATCTCGACATGGAAATAATGGGTTAGACCCATCCAATTCAATATCAACTATAACATTTTTCATATTTACATTAACCAAATTTTAACTAATCTTAACCATGAAGAAAATGTTAAGTTTCACAAATGGTAGAACGTGGGAGTAACTTGGACAACAGTCTCTTCCCAAAGCAACCCCAAGGATAAACTATCTCACATGCATTCAACTTGACAATCCATCCCAATTAGTAGGACATGCATATTAAACCAAAACTATACCAATTTTTTTTCTTATATATAGCTGCATGGCCCAAAATGAAAGCTCCTGAAAGTCAAATAACTGAGACACCATCAAGTAGACACAGAACAATGCCAAATTAACCATTCATAGACAAACTAAAATGAAAATTTTGAACACTCCAGGTTCTGCTCCTTGAAAGGAACCAAAATACAAGAGAATACAGATCTTTCAACGAGTGCTACTGTCGGCTCCCCAAAGTAAAAAAGAAAGCCAACAACCAACTTAAGCGGAGAAAACATATAAAGGCAAAAAGTTCATCAATGCCCTAGAAAAACTAAACCGTTTCAGAATGGCAATAAGCTAGCTTAAGTACATGGCTTATAATATCTCAATACTTTGAATCCATCGAGCATGCAAAGAATACATTAACTTACCACACTATTAGCATCCCTCCCTCCACAGAGCAGAAGAAGACCATCAGAGCGCGCACTTGATGTTGCATACCTACTCAAAGTGAGAGAAGTAAATGATAGATCAACTAAAGAAGTCCTCAATAAAGTATACCATCAATGGAAACAAAATAGAGAACATTAAACAAAATATTCTAACAACCTTCAACACCAAATTAAAAACGAAGTGGTACTTTCACGTGAGCAGTGGTATTTTGTAGTGTACTCAGATTTATTCTCCGTCATCATCAAGAGTGTGTGTATGAGAGAGAGAGAGAGAGAGAGAGAGAGAGAGAGGTCCTTTCTGTGTGAGTAGTTATTTTTGAAAATATCAATTAATATGAAATAGTAATAGAGAATATACAGACCTTCTTGTTGAAGTTAGGAAGCTCATCCCGCAGCCATTCGCCCCTATGGAACGGCCTGAGTCTTCTGGAGGTCATACCCAAGAGGGAGTTGAGAGTGGAAGGGTTTGCGAAGGCCGTCACTCGCTGCTGCTCGTCGTCGTTCACCCTCGTCCACCCTCCTCGTCGTTCACCCTCGCTGCTAGCCGCCACTCGTTGCTCGTCGTCGTTCACCCTCGTCTACCCTCATCGTCGTTCACCGTCACTAGCAATGCTGAATGCTGGAACCCAGAGGTCGGGATTTTGGGGATTTTGGTTTCAAAAGTTTTAGGGATTTGGGGGATTTTGCTTTCAAAAGTATTTTAGGGATTTAGGGGAAAATTTCACCGCGAATGGGATAAATGAGCGGGTGAGGGAATTTTCACTTTTTGCGACGGCATATTTAAACCGTCACAAATGATAAATATGAGCAAATAAAACGACGTCGTTTTAACACGACATAGTTTGCAATGGACTTTTACCGTCACAAAATGTCCATTATTTGCGACAGTAACTTTTTCCCGTCTCAAGAAATTTTTTTTTTGCGACGGTACACCAGGCGTTGCAAATTCTCCTGAATTTTTCTTGTACATTTATTAGCGACGGGGTCACTACCGTCGCAAAAAGTCATTTTTTGCGACGGCACCCATACCGTCGCAAAAAGTTCCGTGTTATATATCCTGTTTTCTTGTAGTGTACTAAACATAAATAAAAAATAAAATGGATTATTGAAAATTTATCTAATATATTATTAAAAATAAATATTAATTAATTTATTTTTATGTTCACGAATCTTATCGGGCCGAGCTTAATGCTACTCAAGCTTGGCTTAATTAACAAACGAGCCTAAAAATCAAACTCAAACTCATTTATTTAGTAAGTGAATCTAGCTCAAACGAATTTTAAATTAGTCAAACTCAAACTGTTCATAAATAGCTCAATTCATTTGTATCTCTACTTATCACATAATGACCCTGCTAATATATAACTCTTTATATTATAAATATTTGTATAGTTTAATATATATATATATATATATATATATTCACTTTGAATATTGCGTTGATGTTTTAGATCGAGTCACGGCTGCGTAGCTTCTAGATCATAGCATCTTTAAACTAAAAAAAAAATATACGGTGGTTCTGAAACAAATTTAAAAGTGATGTCCTAACTTAATATTTATTGACTTAAAGATATAATCATTTTGTTTGATTTTAGTTTTTAAATTTTTTTTTTAAAAAAAATTTTACTTATTTATTTTTCGTTTTTTTTTTATTTTTACTGAATTTTTTAAATATTTTAAGAAATTTTTTTTATTTTTAAACACAACTAACATAAATACACTTAAAAAATATAATATTTATGAAAAAAAATCTTTAAAAAATTTAGTGAATACCAAAAATATAAAAAAAAATAAAATAAAAATTCAGTACATTTTTTTATATGTTTGTATATTTATTAATTTTTTAAAATATTTTTTTACAAATATTTTATTATTTAGATACATCTAAATAAGATGTATATAAAAAAGTAAAAAAATTACTTAAAATTTTAAAAATATTTACTAAAAATAAAAAAATAAAAAAAAATAAAAAACTCAATTTAAAAAAAATTAAATTTAAAAAACTAAAATCAAACACATTTAATATTTTTGATTAACTTATCAAGTAATAAATAATATAGAATTATACTCGAAAACATCAAATAATCACAAGATTCTATTAAAGTATGAGGGGGCACAGGGAAAAACCACACAGAGTTAAGGAAAGTGTGTGTACAGTGTACTCATACGTAAATAGAGTTTTTAGTAGAATTCGGAAGCGTGGTCGTCACATTACATATAAATATGTTTCCGAAATTATAAGCAGCGAACTACTTTCGTGTGGCTTAGAGCATCCCAGCCGATACCTTATATCACCTCCTTACACATCCTTACACAAAGGAAAATATTTTGTAGCTCGAAAAATATGTGACTTGAATTGGTTCGAATCCTCAAAACGACGTCGTTTTGGATATATATATATATTTTTTTCTAATTTATTCTTTCCTGTTTACAGAGAGGGAGAATAGATCTGAAAACCGCCAGATCAATTTTTTCTCTGAATCGACAGAAGATGGAGAGTGAGAAGGAGGAAAGATGGAGGAGGAGGAAGAGGAGGAGAAAAAAAAGATGGATAGTAGGAATGGATTTGTATACAGACAGATCTGTATACATCACACAGAGGAGACTCTTTTCCTCACTTTCTCTTGTGTGTGTCTGTGTTAGGAGAGATTGATGAGCTACTTATTAATGAAGTTTAGGTAAGGTGGGTGGTGAAGCATTCAATGGCCTCTCTATTATTATGGATGTCTCTCATCTCATCTCATCTCTCTGCTACACACACAGCTTTGATTTGAATCTCCGTGGGTTTGATTTTTGGCTTTGATTTGAATCTCTTTAGGTTTGATTTTTGATTTTAATTTGTGGGTTTGATTTTTTGTTTTGATTTGAATCTCTTTAGGTTGAATTTTTGGTTTTAATTTGTGGGTTTGATTTGTTAGTTTGATTTTTGGTTTTGAGTTTTGGGTTTAATTTGTTTGATTCTTCCTCTCCACTTCTCTTCTTCTTCTTTCTTCCTTCTCTATGGAACCTGTGAGTTACGGGAAAAAAAAAAAAAAAACAAAACGACAGCGTTTTGGTCTCGAGCCAGTCGAGCCTCCCATCATTCGAGCTACTTAGCAGGGTCGTTACTCAAAATAAGAAATTTTGCTGTCAAAAAATACTCCCATCAGATCCCTTAACCCACCCCTTAAATAAAAGTGTTGTTACAGTTGCTCTCCAAATGTAGAGAACAACTTATTTTTTTATTCAATCTTCAGCATCTTCCTCCCAAAAATATAAAATATAAAATAATTAAAAAATAATATTTTATTAGAATAGAGAAAGAATAAGAAATTTGTTAGGGGAAATAGATGAAAAAATAATTCCTAAAATAAGAAATAAAATTTTTAATAATATTTTAGGGTAAATCCTTATTTTATTTCGCACGTCTAGACATTCACTGTAGAGTTTCATGTTGTGCTCTTGCTTTTGTTTTTATTATTTTATTTTATTATTAAAAAAATATTTAAATTTAAAAGTAATGAAAAATATTATTTTAATAGAATAGGAAAATAATAGAGAGTCTGTTAGGAGAAATAAATAAAAAAGTGATTTTTAAAAATAAGAAATAAATTTTTTAATAATATTTTAAGGTAAAATTTAAGTAAACTGGGGATGCTCTTATGGTCATTACTGACATCATCATGCTACTAATTAATTCAACTTTTGATCGAAATAATGGAGACTTTCCTAGTGATTCATTTGAGACTGGACCCAGCAAGTGTGCAATTTTTAATGCTATCAATCATGTTAAGGATTGTCCTGTTCAAAAAAAAAAAAAAAAAAAATCATGTTAAGGATTGTTGGACAGTTATTGATTTTAAATTAATAAAATTAAAATCAAGTATTAAAAATGAAATGTTAAAAATTTTAAATTAAAAAATTGTTTGATAAAAAATGAAGTGTTGAATTAAAATAAATTATTTGCTATTTTCATGATAAAATTGTCAATTTTTCTTTTTAAAATTTTATATTATTGTGGTAATAGGTTAGAGGGAAAGTAACGGTGGAGATTTGGTGTAACGGAGATATAGATTGTAGTAGTAGTTGTGACGGCGTAGTGATAACAATGGCTGATGTGGTCAATTCAAGAAATTGAACTTTTGCGACGGAAACTTATTGTCGCAAAAGGTAGTATAGCTGCCACAGCAAGTATTAGCGATGATGTTGTTGGGATATACCTCCTTATTGGAGTGTGAGACCCAATTGATTTATTAAAAGAGTTTCAATTTGGCTTGGTTTAGGTATAATATATTTTTATATATTATATTTAAGGAGATCCAATCTAATTTGGTAACAATTAGGGTTTGATTACAAAACCCTAGATTCATAATATATATATATATATATTGATATTAGTTTTTGTTCTGCCGAAGAGACAGAGGAGTGCTATCTATATTGATTTGTTTTTTGGTGACTTTGCTGGGTAAATTCCATTGTTCCATTGTTGACCGTTGGTCAATGCTTTGGGCTAATCAATCAATTTGGTGGCATTTGTGTTCAAGCTTCGAAAAAATACTCTGTTCGTGATTGGTTCGAATTCGGCTGGTTTGATAGATTTGATTTCGGTCTATTATTTTGGGTCTTCTTCAACTTTGATTCTGAAGATTTTGATTCTTCTATTTGGTGAGGTCTTTCCTCTTGTTTATTTGTGATTATTTGAAATTCACCTAAGGGTGGTTTTGTGAGACTATTAGTGTCTCGTTTGTAATCGTTTGGAACTTGTTTGGAACTTATTTGGTTGATAGTGGAATCGGATTTCGATCCCGTGGACGTACCTCACATTGAGGGAACCACGTAAAAATTCTTGTGTTGCCTTTGATTTAATTTTTCCGCATTAGTTTTTATTCCCATTGATTGATTTACTTGTGGAGAATCACATCGATTTTCCCTAACAGATGTGGCAACAAAAATCACAACAGAGAAAGGAAAAAAAGAGGGAGAGGGGGAGGGGGAAGGGAGAAATTATAAAATCAGAGTTTAATTCTTATAATAAAATAAATCTTAAATTTTTAATTTTATTAATTCAAGCTCTTAACTTTTGATTTATCTTTAATCTAAACCATTTATATGTTTTTGTTAAGTAAAATCAATAAAAAAAAGAGTATTTTAATTATTAAACTAAATGAAAATGATTTTTTAGACATTTTATTTATATTTACATTGAGTTTAATAATTGAAATATTCTTTTTCTATTGGTTTTACTTGACAAAAATAGGCTAATGATTTAGATTAAAAGCAAATCAAAGATTAGAGTTTAAATTGACACAATTAAAAAATCGAGATTTATTTTTTTAGAAGGCTAAAATTTTGAGGTTTATTTTCTAATTGTCCCCTCCCCCCCCCAAAAAAAAATAAAAATAAAAATAAAAATAAAAATAAAAATAAAAAAGATAAAAAAGAAAAGCATGACAAAAGGTGACTTATCATTGCAAATGCACATTTGCTTGTCAAAATTTTTCATTTATTTGCAACTGTTGCTTGCCATCATCCACTACAAGAAAATAGGGTATATAACACGGAAGTATTTGCGATGGCATCATTTACCTTCACAAAAAGTTTATTTTTGTGACAGGATCATTTACCGCTGCCAATAAAGCGGTTTCAGCGACGGCACCACTTCCTGTCACAAAAAACAAGTTTTTGTGACAGCAACAATTGCAATCGCAAATAATACCCTTTTTTGCGATGGCAATCACTGCTGTCACAAATAAATTTATTTTTTGCGATGACAACCTCCCCTCGTCGCAAATAAAAAAATTTAGTTAACCGACGTTGTTCTATTATTTAAATTTCTATTTGTGACGGTGAAACTTGACGTCGCAAAAAAAAAAATCCCAAAATCTGAACGCTCGGCTTTTTTTTTTTTTTTCCTGCTCATTTTCCCCTCTTCAACTAAAAATTCCTAATCTCAAAAATCCCTAATCTTTTCAATCAAAAACCCTATCAAAAATCCCCATCTCTTCTTATGACTCTCTTTCTCTCTCTCTCTCTCGATCTCTCTCGACGGTGAGCAGCGGCAGACGACGGCGTCGAACGACGGCAGCGAGCAGCATGCGACGGCGGCAAGCGAGCGACGACGGTGCGGCGTGTCTCTCTCATCAATTCCGATTTCAACTCATTGCTACTGATTCTCTTTTTTTTTGGTAAACTACCGCTGCTTCTTTTTCACTCTCTCTCACTCTCTCTGTCTGTCTCTCTCTCTCTACGAAGCTAGGTTTTTGAAACCACCACAGTCAAGAGGTGTTGATTGGACGAAGGCAGATTTTTTTATTTCTTGCGAAACTCTGTTCAGATTTTTCTATCACCATTTGTTCTATTTCATGTATATGTTTAGTGATTTAGGGACTTCAATTGAAAAAAATATATATATAAATTTTGAGAAGTTATGTTTTAAATTGAAAATTTAGGATTTTTATTTGGGGGGTTTTGATTGAAAAATTAAGGTTTTGTTGCCATTGCCAATTTTTAAGGTAATTTTGATTTTTACTTCTAATGGTTCCTATTTTACTTTTTTTTTGGCAATGTTGGTGGATGATTGCTGCTGTTTGTTTTGTTATTTATTTTGATTTTGCTTTGAATTATGTTCTGTTTCATACACTCTTTTTGCTTGGATTAATGGTATCTCGAAACTTTACTTTGATTATATATGTTTCTTATTTGGGACTCATGTTTTTTTTGTTTTTTAGAGTTTATTTTTACTTCTAATGGTTCCTATATATATATATATATATATTGTTCAGATTTAAATGAAGAACATTTTTTCAAAGAATCTATTTTTAATTTAATCTATTAAGATGTTTATCTCTTACTTTATACGTTAAACTGTATATAACATTGCTAGGTTGGTGCTTATGAGTTTGATAATCTTGTTTCTTCAAAATGCTGATATTTGATTCGCTTTTTGCCTGCATTCAAGTCTTTATCACGACCCACTAAAGATGTTTCATATTTAAAGAATCTGTTAAAGTCAAGTGTTGTTAAGCTAATTGATTTTGGGAGTACTACGTTTGAATAAGCTATTGAATAGGATTTTGAATTATGTGTTAGGCAAAGATAAGTGTGCAATTTTTTGAGGAGGAACTTTTTTCCTTTTGCTGAATTTTACCAAATGCATTCGGTTTTTGCGGCCATAACAAGATAATAAAAAAAACATTTGATTTGTATTTCTGTGATTATAGTAAAATATTGAGGTGTTTTTACTTCTACATCATTCTTAAAGTAGTATAGTTGTTGATTTTTATTGAGTTTATGTGTTACTAATATTATTGAAAATTCAATGCAGGTGCGCTTAATAGGTCACTGTGTGGAGGGTTCATTATTCTTAGTCTATGAATTCAATGAGAATGGCAACTTAAGTCAACATATGCGTGGTTCAGGTAAAAAATTCTTATTCATCCACGAAGTGTGAATTCTATTCCTTAGTATTTCAATATGTTTTATGATTGTATAACTTATGTTGCTTTTAGATAGAGACCCAATGCCATGGTGTACTAGGGTGCAAATTGCCCTTGATTTAGCTGGAGGAGTTGAATACATCCATGAGCATACTGTCCCTAACTATATTCATCGAGATATTAAATCAGTAAATATTTTGATAGACAAAAACTTCCGTGCGAAGGTTATGAAAATGCCTGTACTAGATTGTGATTTGCAAACATTTATTATTTCAAATAGTCTAAATTGTTGTATATACTACATACAGGTTGTAGGATTTGGGCTGGCAAAACTGACTGAAGTTGGGAGTGCTTCATTGTAGACCCGTTTTGTGGGTACTTTTGGATACATGCCTCCAGAGTGAGATTAGTTCATTTTGTTTCTTCCTCATTTTTCACTATAAGTTAATACTATCATTTAAATTATGTTATATATATATACATTCATAGGAAGAATTATAGTGAACCTCTCGTGCTTGTATATCATCAAACTTGCCCTTGCTCATGGTTCAAAAGGAAACTCTGCTAGTATAAATTTTTGTGACGATAATGGCGATGGTGATGGTGCTACATAATCCAAAGAATTGCCTCAAGGCAAGTTGTGGTTGTCTGTGAGAATGAGATAAAAAATTAAAAAAATAAAATAAAAGTGATACACCTTTAGAAGTGGATTTTTCTTTGGTTTATTAATATTGGATAGTTACCTGAAAGAAAGTACTATTGACATAGGGTAGTTATAATGTGTCAGGGATCATTTGTAAATATGGAAATCATTAAGGATGACCACACCACATAGTTGATTGTCTTTTAATGTTAGTAATTGGCACCCAATTGATTGTCTTTTTATTGCTCCTTTTTTTTTAATGAAACCTGTGATTGAGAGTTCATATTCTAGGGAAGAATTTGTGGTTGTGGATCTGATTAGTCATGGTGGTAACTAATGGTTGAGGAAACTGGACAGTTGCTTTGAAAGTGCAAAAACAAAGCTAATATTAATGAACTTTTAAGTTTGTTGTTGAGTTGGGTGAATAGTTTGCTAGTAAGAGATTGACTTGGTTAAAAACTTGAAATTTTTGAGGCAACAATTACACTTAGTAATTTGATAACAGAACTTGTGGCTTGGAATTCTTTTAACCCTCGTATACCTTTGTTATCTTGTTGACCTTTTCTTTGCAATGTAAAATGATTATTGGGACAAAGAAAAAGAAAGCTAATAGCAAAGTTATTTTTTCCCCTGCATATGAAGAATGGATTATATTTCCCAGTCTCATGAAACTAACTGTTTTATTTTCTAGTTCCATAGTTCATAACTTATCAATGCTGGTATATTTAAAAATATTAGGTCAAACAAGACCTCTGTGGCACACTTCAAATAGAATAATCAGCATAATAGGTTTCTAGTTGGTCCAATATAACCTTGATCCTGTTGCCTATGGGACTTTGCTTACAGCTTGTTCTTTTTTATTTTAGAAATCTGTGTCAGAACTTTTGTAGGAAGTCTCCTTGTTACCACAGATAACAAGCTGCTGCTATTAGAACTTTTGTATGAAATCTCATTGTTACCACAGATAAAGGTATGTCCAAGAAGAAAAGAAATTTTTTGGTGCAGCATATGGGACTTTGCTTACAGCTTGTTCCTTTTTATTTTAGAAATCTGTGTCAGAAATTTTGTAGTAAGTCTCCTTGTTACCACAGATAACAAGCTGCTGCTATTAGAACTTTTGTATGAAATCTCATTGTTACCACAGATAAAGGTATGTCCAAGAAGAAAAGAAATTTTTGTTTTTCCACTTTTGTGATTAGTTTTATTTTATAGAAACTCCTCAGTATTATATTTGATCTAATATTACGTGGAAAGCTATCCTTAATTTTAATACGACTTCAATTACCAATTAGGTTCCCATTTTATGTTTCTTTTTTCTCCTTTTCTTTGGTTGGGACTTTTTATTAATTTGTTTATATCAAAAGTTCTTGCTAATTTAATCCACATGACACAAAGAAATCAAGATCAAAAGTTTTTCTCATAATTATATCTAATCTAATATTAGGTGGAAAGCTATTTTTAATTCTTAATATGATTTCAAATACTCATTATGTCTTTTAATTTTTTCCTTTTCTTTGGTTTGGTCTTCTTATTAATTTGTTTATATTAAAAGATTGCGCTAATTTAGTCCACATAGAACACAAAGGAACCAAGATAAGAATGATCTCCATGATATAGGTTTGTTGTAAAAACTCTTTTTTGTTGTAGTGCATGTTAGTTTGATTCTGATTTGAATCATTATTGTTCTTTCGGATATTGGAAATGATTAGTAATTTGTGATCATTGAATGCTATGAACATTGTGTTTAAATTTTATTATCATTCTCATAAGACTGTATAACGATGTGTTTAATTGCTTTATCATATCTGTACGGGGAGCAAATATTCCGGCAAGCCCGTACTCCTTTCTTCCGAGCTCCGTCGATGTCCGATTACCTGCGAGCAAGTAACGGTGAGCTACCCGGCGGTGTGTGGCCGGAAAAACCCTCCGACGATCAAGTTAGCACACACCTTAGGATGGATAGAGAGAAGGGAGAGAGTGTTTGAGTGCAAGAATCCCTTACAGAGATGTTCGTGTGTCGCGTATGGGGGGCGCAGACATGCTTATATACCTTCTGAGCCTCATATCCACTCCCAGTCATCTCCTGACACGTGGCTCTGCTATCCCATCTGTCAGCATAGACCTTGCTGAACATCACTTAATCTCAACAGCCCGCCATCACAGCTGGAGCTCGGCAGCCGAACTGCTCTTTGCGTTGCTGCGCCGCGCCGTGCTTCATACCCAAGCACTTCCCTGGCAAAGACCGAGGAGGACCGGGCTAGGTGGCATCTTGGCAAAGCCTAGCCCGAAGCACCCCGTGGTCAGCTTTCCTGCCGGTCAAACGGTAACCTCGGCCGACCGCGCCTTTTCGGGCGTCGGTCACTCGGCTTGTCTGGCTTCGGCTATCCTCGGACCGAGCATTCCGGTCCGACCGAGCACTTCCTTACCGAGCCACTTCTTTACGGTCTGGGGCGGGACGCGCTCGGCCCAAGTTCTGGCAGCCCATCTCTGGGCGAATAGTACATCATCTCGGCCCAATGCGCTGTTGGGCTCTTAACCTGCTCGGTCGCTACCTCGGCCCAACTCCAGATCATAAATCACCCTCTCAATTGCCCCTTAATTCCGTCCGTGAAAGCGTGACTGGGATTACTCACTTCGACCGAGATAACATTTCTCCGATCTTCAAGACGCCTAACCTTGACCAGGCTAGTTAACATAATTGTCTGCAAACTTGCCCGGTTACATTCCTCGGCTGACATCCTCTTCATCGAAAGTAGCTTGGTTGGCTCTTCGTCTTTTCAACCCGTCGCTTCAGCCCTGACTTTGCCATAAATAGGGACACGTGGCAAGCTGCCATTGGTCATCGAGCAGCCAACCCGCCGTCTGTGCCAAAATTTAAATTTGGGCGGTCTCGTGCTTACATATTCATGACCCCCATCATACCATTTCCTCCTACTGCTGCTCTTCTATCTGACGATTTAGAGGCTCAAGCCATTTCCTCAGACTCGACTGCCATTCCTCATTATTGGAAGAACAGCTCCAATCCTTCACAGGTAAGGTTTTCGATCCCTCGAGTTGCTATTTTCTTTCATATTACACACATTAGGGCACAAAAACGTAGCTCTTAGGGCATAGGCCTTAGAATCCGTCCCAAACCTCCCACTGTTCTTGGTGTTCTTCATATTCATGAAGAACACTGAAGAACTGGGGTGAACCGGGCTCCTGGTCCTCTTTTGATCCAAAAAACCAGCCTAACCGAGCAAATAACCAGTTCGTCCAAACCCCAGCGAAAACCGAGATAACAAAAGGACCTGGTCGCTCAACCGGGCTAACATCTGGTGTGCTTGGGCAATCTGGCTCCTTAGATAGAATAGACAACCGAGGTGGTTTGGCACTCTGAATGACCGAGCTAAAATCCAGCTCCTTTTGCGCAACCGCGCTCACACTTAACACTTGCCATCCTTTTCCTGCAGAGTGCAAGGGACCACTGTCATTCCTGAGGCTCTCAGGACCGAGCAGCATCCAATAACCAGTGCCAAACCCATCAGCCGGGGTCCACTAAGCCGGCCAGAAATGGGGAAATTCCGCTTTCTAGTGGATACTCCGGCCGCGCTAGCTGTTTTCAGAGAGGATTACGGCGTCCCGGCCGATGTTCATCTCGAACTGGCAGAAGAGGAGACCACACCCTGGGGCAGACTTGACCAATGCCCCTTCACCGTGCTCTCAATAGTCGAAGGGGGTCTCCGTTTCCCGCTCAACCCTCTTATAACCGAGTTCCTTCGCCGCACCGGGCTGGCTCCCACACAAGTGTCCACCAACACCTATAGGATTATCAACGGTGTTCACGAGTTGAACAATCGGTTAGGCACCAACTTAGGTCTAGCCGAGATATTAAGGCAATATACAATGGGCCACACCGGCGACGGCCTTGCATATTACTTGAAGATAAGACCGGGCAAGGAAAAAATCGTAACCGGCACCCCGGATAAAGATCTGCACGACGACGATTTTTTCTGGGTGTCGGGCAATTACGAAACGGCCGAGGTGCCGGGCTGGTTTATAAACAAGGGCTTCGGTTCTTCATGTAAGCTACTCAATTGTGCTCGGTTATCTTAACTCTTTATCTTGTAACTAATCGGTTTTCCTGTTTCTTTTGCAGCAATCCAAGCTTTGCAAGCCAACTACCAATTTCCCAACGTCGAAGCAATTCGGACCGTGCTTCGGTACCCTCACCGAGATTGCAACGATCTACTCGGCTACACACCGACCTACAGGTATTCTGCCCCGCGCCGGAGTAGAGTAACTGACTTCCTTCGCGCTCCTTCGCCGCCTCTAGATCCGTCCCTTCCTGACGTTCCCCTCATCCGCCTGACCGAGGAACAAGAAATGGCAAAGCGCAGCAGAATCAAGAACCTGCTCACCGCCACATCCACCGAGATG
This sequence comes from Camellia sinensis, assembly GCF_055761805.1. NCBI lineage: Eukaryota > Viridiplantae > Streptophyta > Magnoliopsida > Ericales > Theaceae > Camellia > Camellia sinensis. The sequence continues at coordinate 104,878,062 of NC_138972.1, forward strand.
CCGAGCGTCACAACTCGCTTGCCAGCCGCCGATCAATCCAGTGGCGCTGTGGTCGCCCTTGCCTCTCAATCTGCCGGGCAATCCAGCCGAGAACCCTCCACAAGACGTGCCGGTAAAAGAGCTCGGGCAGACCCGTCCGCCGAGCTAGTCGCCGAGCTTACCACCGAGCATCCAACTAACGCCCCCGCCCCAGTGCCGGCCTGGCGTCCACATTTGAAGCACCGGGGTCAAGACATCCCGGCAACGGCTTTGATCAAGGCTGACAAAGAGCATCTGCTCGCCTTTGATCTGTCCAAGGCCCTGCTACTACCGAGCGACGTGGTCGGCAGCGACCACGTCCCCGACACCCGGTTGGTCAAATCGTCGGTGAAGTCTATGGCCAGGGTAAGTCGATGTTCCTTTGAAAATTTCACAAGTGTTTGCGCGGTTCCCTTTCTGCTCGGTCCCCTTTCTAATCAACTTTGCTTTTTTGCAGGCCATTCAAAAACAGCATCTCGTCTTGGAGCGCATCCACAGGCTTCGGCAAAAGGCCAATGACACAGCCAGCCAGGTCGAGAGCCATCAAGCCGAGCTCGGCCGGGCTAAGGCTTCCCTCGAGATGGCCAATGCTGATAATAATAGGCTGCTCGGTCAGCTGAATGCAGCCGAGAAAAAACAAAATGAGCTCCAGACCGAGGTGGACACCCTGAAGAAGTCGGAGAAGAAAGCTTGCCGGGCTGCCAACAACGCCGGGTTTAACGAGGCCGAGCAAAGCTACAAAAAACAAGTCTTTGCAACTCAAGACATCTACTTCAAGGCCGACTGGAAGTCCGCCTGCGAACACCTCGGCCAGGGATCTGATACCGACGTGTTTGTCAACCCTCCTCCAGCTTCGCTACCGGTCTACCTCGTGCCTTATGCAAACGACGTTTTCAGCGCTTTGCAAGCTGAGGCCGAGGAAGGACTTGAAGATGGAGACGGTGAGACAGATTCCGAAGCAGAGGAGGCCGAGGTGCAAGAGCATCCCGGCAATACTGAGCCCGGTGCCCAAGAGGCAAGTCCAACCATCAACCTCGATGCTGGCGAGGACGAGTTCACCAATCTCTCCCCCCTAGTTTAGTTTTCTTTTTCCTTTTTTTGTATTTTTGCTTTCAACACTTTTGATGTAACCGTGCTCTGTCCCCACCTTTTGTAATGATTTTCTTTTCAATGAGAAACTCAAATTTTGCTAAGTGTTTGCACGGTAGTAATCAATTCCATCTTCAGCAAAATATCTCGGTATAACTCATCGTTTGAACAAAACACTTTGTCGACCGGAATGCATAACACGGTCGAAGTGCTTCAGCAGAACAAAACAACAAATTTATAAACCGGAATAACCATCCTGGTTAGTAATAACAAAGTTGGACAAAACACCAACACTTCCAACCGGATTAGATCATCTCGGTTGGGTATCCGAGGTTGGACAAAACACCAACTCTTCCAACCGGAGTACGCCATCTCGGTTGGGAATTCGAAGTTGGACAAAACACCAACTCGTCCAACCGGAGCACATCATCTCGGTTGGGAATTCGAAGTTGGACAAAACACCAACTCGTCCAACCGGAGCACGTCATCTCGGTTGGGAATTCGAAGTTGGACAAAACACCAACTCTTCCTACCGGAGCACGTCATCTCGGTTGGGAATTCGAAGTTGGACAAAACACCAACTCTTCCAACCGGAGCACGTCATCTCGGTTGGGAATTCGAAGTTAGACAAAACACCAACTCTTCCAACCGGAGTACGTCATCTCGGTTTTTAACATTAAAACAACAGTCCAAGTGCTTAAAGCAAAATCACTTCTATAAATTGATAAAAAGAATTACATGCTGTGGTGCAAGCCAAAAAATTTCTTTGCACAAGAAAAGAAAGCGAAAGCTTAAAAATAATACAGTTTCAAGTTGGCCGCATTCCATGGCTGGGGTATTGCTCTTCCCTCTAAATCCTCCAAGTGGTAAGCCCCCTTGCCCGCCAGACCAGTGATCTTGTAGGGTCCTTCCCAATTTGCCCCTAGTGTGCCTTCTCTTGGCACCAGGGTGTTGCCCATAATCTTCCTCAAAACCCAATCACCAACTTTGAACGGTCTGGGGTGCACCGTCTTGTTATACTTCTTTGAGAGCTCCTGTTGGTAGGCGGCCACATGGATGAGGGCCTTCTCCCGACGCTCGTCCACTAGGTCCAGCTCCAAGGCAATAGCCTCGGTGTTCAGCTCGGGCTCAAAACTCTCGCTTCTGAGGGTGGGCATTTTAACTTCCAAGGGTATGACCGCCTCCATGCCGTAAGCCAAAGCAAATGGAGTTTCCCCGGTAGAACGTCGCGGGGTTGTTCGGTATGCCCAAAGGACGCTAGGTAATTCCTCAGCCCATTTGCCCTTGGCCTTTTCCAGCTGTTTCTTCAACCCATCCAGTATAGTCTTGTTCGATGCTTCGGCTTGACCATTGGACTGCGGGTAAGCCGGGGTGGAGTTGTAGAATTCTATCTTCAAATCTTCACAAAATCCTCTGAATAGGCGACCGTCAAACTGGGTGCCGTTGTCAGAGATCAAAATCTTGGGGACGCCAAACCGCGTGACCACGTTCTGCCAAACAAACCGCTTCACGTCTTTCTCTTTGATGGTTGCCAAGGGCTCAGCTTCAACCCACTTTGTGAAGTAATCTGTGGCTGGGATGAAGAATTTCCGGTTGCCCGGTGCTGTTGGCAGTGGTCCCACTATATCTAGCCCCCACATAGCGAAGGGCCAAGGACTGGTGAGGGGAAGAAGTTCCCTGGCAGGCTGGTGGATCTGATGGGCGAATTTCTGGCATTTTTCGCACTTGCAGACATATTTTTGTGCGTCGGCCTGCATGCACGGCCACCAGTATCCCTGCGAAATAGCACGGTAGGCCAAGGACCTGCCTCCTATGTGGCTGCCGCAAATGCCTTCATGAATTTCGTACAAGAAGGCCTCCACACTATTCGGGTGCATGCATTTTAAATAAGGACCAGTGAAGGACTTCTTATATAACACGCCAGATGAAGAGAGCCAAAACCGCTCTGACTTCACCCGAATTTTGTGTGCTTCTCTCTTGTCAGTTGGAAGAGTCCGGTCTCTGAGGAACAAGATCAAGGGGTCCATCCAAGAGGGACCGAGCGCGGCGCAGAGTACATCTGTCTGCCCGGCGTGTTCAATGCTTGGCCGCGGAAGAAAGTCAATCAAAAGAGGGTTTGGAAAAGTATTATCCACCATAGAAGCGAGACCGGCCAGTTCATCAGCTCAGCTGTTTTCTTCCCGGCCAATCTGTTGGACTCTAATTGCCTCAAACTGCTTGATATGTGCCCTGACCAGAGCCTGGTACTTCGCCATCCTTTCGTCCTTTGCTTCATAAATCCCAGAAACTTGGTTAACCACAAGCTGGGAATCACTGTACACCAGGAGCTCGGCAGCTTTCATTTGAATTGCGCTCTTGAGCCCGGCGAGAAGTGCCTCGTACTCAGCCTCGTTGTTAGATGCCGGGAAGCCAAGCGTGATAGAATGTTCAATGGTTAGGCCATCCGGGGAGATAAGAACGATACCTAGGCCGGCACCATGGCGGTTGGACGCTTCATCAACAAAAAGCTTCCACATGTCCCCCACAAAAAGCTTCCAGCAGTCGGATGGGTCCTGAGAGTTGCGAAGGGCAACGGGATCACAACTGCTCGGCTGTGCAGTGTCGAGTTCGGTGTTGATCGGTTCAAATTCAGTGCCCCTTGGTGATTCGACACCGGACTCGGCAAGTTGTTCGGTACTGCTCAAGTCCGTGGGCGAATCATCAGGTTGCGGTGTGAAGCCGGCCGCAGGTTCTGAGCTGTGTGGATCCATTCCTTCCCCCCTTGATGATTCGGCACCGAACTCAGCAAGTTGATCCGTAATGCTCAAGTCTGTAGGCGAATCATCAGGTTCTGAGCGGTGTGGTTCAATTTCTTCCCCCCTTGGTGATGCTGGACCGGACAGAGTGGATGGGTTGGTGATACACAACTCCGTCATCGCAGCACCGGGTGGTATGACCGCGCAAACTGAGGGAACTTCGATGGTGCGCGCTAACTCCGCGGCGCCACCTCCGCGGCGCCACCTCCTCCAACTGGTTGTACCTCGGTTGGCATTGCGTGCATCTCATCATCTGCCTCGGTAATGTCGACCGGGCATACCGGATGAGTGCCAGGTGAGAACTCGGCGACAAAATCTGCCAAGGTCTGGGCTTTTATAGCAGTGCGCGGCTGGAACTTGACATCAAACTGTCCCAACTCGACCGCCCACTTAAGAATTCGGCCTGAAAAGTCCGCCCGTTCAAACAAGGCCTTGAGGGGAAACTCAGTCAGTACGACAATGGTATGGGCGTGGACATAGTGCGCCAATTTTCTTGAAGCCATCATCAAGGCTAAAGCAAGCTTCTCCAACGGCAAGTATCTCGACTCTGCCGGTAACAAAGTTTTGCTGACATAAAAAATTGGGAGGTGCTTGATTCCTTCAGCCCGGACCAGCACCGCACTGACTGCATGCTGGGAGACGGCAAGGTAAAGGTAGAGTTCCTCACCCAGCTCTGGTGTAACCAACAGTGGCGGAGAAGACAGATATTCCTTGAGCTCGGCCAAAGCTCGGTCACATTCGTCGTCCCATGAGAACTTTGACTTCAATGCTTGAAAGAAAGGGCGGCAGCGATCTGATGACCGGCTTATAAATCGATTAAGCGCGGAGGCCATACCGGCCAAATGCTGCACGTCCTTGGCCGAGCTGGGCTGCTTCAACGCTTTCACGGCTCTGATTTGAGTAGGGTCTGCTTCGATGCCTCGGTTCGTGACTAGGAATCCCAAAAATTTTCCGGATCCCACGCCAAAGGCACACTTTGAGGCGTTCAAGCGCAGCTTGTGCTTCCTTAGAATGGCAAACATCTCGGCTAAGTCGGACAAATGGTTTGCCTCATGTTAGCTTTTTACCACCATATCATCGATATAAGCCTCCATTGTCCGGCCAAGCAAAGGAGCAAACATTTTGGTCACCATCCTCTGAAAGGTTGCCCTGGCGTTTTTCAAACCAAATGGCATGACTCAGTAGCAGAAGAGTCCCCTTGGAGTCGTGAAAGAGGTGATCTCTCGGTCAGTCCCATGCATGGCGATCTGGTGATAGCCACGGTACGCATCCAAGAAACTGAGCCTATTGTGTCCAGCCGTCAAGTCCACTAGCTGGTCAATGCGCGGCAAAGGGAAGCTGTCTTTCGGACAAGCTCGGTTGACTGTCTTGTAGTCGACACAAACTCGCCAGTTCCCATTCTTCTTAGGTACCACTACTGTGTTGGAAATCCACCGAGGATAGTGCACTTCCTGAATTGCTCGTGCCTCAAGCAGGTTTTTTACCTCCTCAGCAACTACCTCGGCGTGATGCAACGCCGATCTCCTCGTTCGCTGGATGACTGGCTTTGCTCCAGGGAAAACATTGAGGTGATGGCAGATAAAACTTGGGTCGAGGCCAGGCATGTCGTAAGGCGACCATGCAAAGACTTCGATATTCGCCATCAAAAACTCAATCATCTCGGTCCTCTCTATGGCCGTGAGACTTGAACCGAGCAAGAAGAACTTGTCTGGCTGCTCGGTATCAATCCGCACTTCAACCAATTCTTCAACAGCCTTATCCTCGGCCTTGGCGCCCACATCATCCAAGACACCTTGGTCCTCCGGTCCCTCGATCATTTGAACGAATCCTTTGGCAGCCCGGCTTCCGTTGACCGCCACGAAGCACTTCTTGGACATGACCTGATCGCCCCAAATCTCCTCGATTGCCCCCATAGCCGAGGGGAATCTCATCACCTGATGATAAGTCGATGCTACAGCTTGCATGGCGTGTAGCCATCTCCTTCCAAGGATAAGGTTGTACGTCGAAGGCACTTGTAGCACCCAAAACTCAACTTGTTTGACCACGGATCCCGCTTTGACCGGCAAGATAATCTTTCCCAAAGGCCACTCCGGTTGAGAGTTGAATCCAACCAGTGGCGAAGTTGCCGGAGCCAAGTCTGTCTCCCGGAGTTTAAGCTGCTTGAACGCATCATAGTACATGATCTCGACCGAGCTTCCCTGATCGATCAAGATTCGCTTAACATCGAAGTCCTTGACGCGTAGTGTTACTACTAGGGCATCGTTGTGCGGCGTCTGAATACGTTCTATATCCCTTGAGGTGAAACCAATCACGTCTTTTTCTTCTGTCTTCCCCCTTTTGATGGCAGGCTGTACCGACAAAACTTCCCGCATATGCTCTGCCTTTTTTATCATGCCCCGAAGTTCGCAGACACGCTCCGGTTCCACGATGCCGTGGATGACATTAATTACCCCTTGCGGTGGTGCGTCTCGGTCATCTTGTCCCCGGGGATCGACCGGAGCCTGATTCGGCTTCACGCCGCCGTCAATGTAAAGGTCTAGATGCCCGGCAGCGACCAGCTCTTCTAAGTGTTGCCTCAAAGGCAAACAGTCCTCAGTCCGGTGGCCTCTCTCTCGGTGGAACGTACAACGATACCGCGGATTATAGCCCTTTTGTCCATCGCCCAACTTAGCAGGAAACCGGACATACTCCTCGTCTCGGATTTCACTAAGTATGCGATAGATTGGAATCTTGAAGACCGTGGTTATGCCAGTCCTCACCTTCATCCGTCTGTTTGCGTCCTCAACGTCATCTCGGAGGTAATTATCCCGGTCATTCCGACGTCCTGTACCCCTATTTTTACGATTTGAACCACGGTCTGATTCCTCGGCTTGGTCACTTGAGCGGCTGGACTCTTGCCCAACTGCGTGCACTTTGCCTGCTGTCTTCTTGTCTGTTACTACCGGACTGGCCTTCACGGTAGAAGGTGACGCGTCATCCTCAACACGGATGTGCTCATTGATGCGCTGCATGAGCTGGCCTATGGAGGTCGGCTGGTGCATGGTAAGCGAGTCCCGCAGTCTATGTCCGACCGGGAGACCGCGCTTATACTGCGTGATTGCAAGGTTGACCGGGCAATCCAAGATCTCGTTGATGGTTTCCCAGTACCTTGAGTTGTATACCTTCAGTGTGTCGCTCGGTTCCATCTTAACACTTAGCAAATGATCAACTTCTTTTGGTGTCTTTGTGTTGGTTTTGAAGCGTGTAACAAACGCCTCGGCCAATTGATGCCACCGTTGTACGCTCCCTTCCGGCAACCTCTCGAACCACTTTAAGCCCAGCTCGCCTAAACTAGACGGGAAGATTAGGCACATAAGTCCGTCATTGCGCCTATGTCCCGCCATGACCTGTCGGAAGTGGCTCACATGCATGTACGGATCGGTCTTTCCGTCGTAAAATGTGAACTTAGGCTGGTGGAAGCCTACCGGAAGTGGTGTTGTTTCAATTTCCAGGGAAAAAGGAGTGGCACTTAGCCTGGCCAAGTCCATATCTTCAAGGAGTTGCACTGCATGGCGGGGTGGAGGCATTCCGACCTCCTCGCTGGCATGAACCCCGTATGAAAGCCGCTGAAAAGCAGGTATTCTCTGGGCCTCGCGCCGGCGAGCTCGCTCCTTTAAGACTGCCCGCAAATCCTTTGACTGAGCAGAGTAAGAGTACCTCGACGTCGTCGCCGGACGTGAGGGTTTGTAGGTGCTGTCTTGCGCGCTAGACTTTTCTGCATGCATGTCGGAATCACCAACCTGGTAACTTCTGGTAATAGATATGGACTGAGTATGTCGTTGACTCTGACCGCCTGAACGGCGGGATGGGGTGCGCTCACTGTGGTCTCCCACTCCAACTACACCCTTCCCTTTGACATGCCGCTTGAGATTTTCCATCTCCACCGCCATTCGCCGGATGACAGCATCTTGATCCCTCAACTTGCTTTCCAGTCGCCTGGCGTGCGAGTCTCTCCTCCGCCAGTGACCGTCTGGACTCCGTGAATGTCCATGACTTCGTCCGCGCTTGTCCCGCGCGTCTCCTGACTGTCCGCCTGTGGGCGTTCCCAAGTCAGCCATTGGGTGGACAGTAGGAGGTCCCTCTCTCCTTCGGGTATACTCCGGGGTGGCTCCGTCGATGGCGGACAACGGAAACTCGTCGTTGTTCGTCATGGACGGCGATCAGATGAACCTGGAAGACAAGGTTTTGTCTGTCAAGCTTCCCACAGACGGCGCCAATTGTACGGGGAGCAAATATTCCGGCAAGCCCGTACTCCTTTCTTCCGAGCTCCGTCGATGCCCGATCACCTGCGAGCAAGTAACGGTGAGCTACCCGGCGGTGTATGGCCGGAAAAACCCTCCGACGATCAAGTTAGCACACACCTTAGAATGGATAGAGAGAAGGGAGAGAGTGTTTGAGTGCAAGAATCCCTTATAGAGATGTTCGTGTGTCGCGTATGGGGGGCGCAAACATGCTTATATACCTTCTGAGCCTCATATCCACTCCCAGTCATCTCCTGACACATGGCTCTGCTATCCCATCTGTCAGTATAGACCTTGCTGAACATCACCTAATCTCAACTGCCCGCCATCACAGCTGGAGCTTGGCAGCCGAACTGCTCTTTGCGTTGCTGCGCCGCGCCGTGCTTCATACCCAAGCACTTCCCTGGCAAAGACCGAGGAGGACCGGGCTAGGCGGCATCTCGGCAAAGCCTAGCCCGAAGCACCCCGTGGTCAGCTTTCCTGCCAGTCAAACGGTAACCTCGGCCGACCGCGCCTTTCCGGGCGTCGGTCACTCGGCTTGTCTGGCTTCGGCTATCCTCGGACCGAGCATCCCGGTCCGACCGAGCACTACCTTACCGAGCCGCTTCTTTACGGTCTGGGGCGGGACGCGCTCGGCCCAAGTTCTGCCCGGCCCAAGTTCTGGCAGCCCATCTCTGGGCGAATAGTACATCATCTCGACCCAATGCGCTGTTGGGCTCTCAACCTGCTCGGTCGTTACCTCGGCCCAACTCCAGATCATAAATCACCCTCTCAATATCATTCACTGGTTTTCACACAATGACACTTGGTATCTGTCATGATGATGATGATGTAATATGAAGAACATCTATCATAAAGGCAATAACTGACTTTGTTTTTGAAAGATTGTATTGTGACTTGCATGATGAGTAAGGACACTACTTTATCGTTAATGGATTTAAGTTTGTACATCTTTAACATATTTTCTTTCAAGATTTTGATTGTGTCAAATCTTTTTATTTACTCAATATGTAAAATCGATGTGTATTTAAAGTTATTCGAGGTGTTGACGTCCCAAAATCACCAAACGACGTCAGATTAGTACGAAACTTGGCACACACGGCCACCTAGGCACGAGAGACTTGTAGGAGAAGACGGGACTTGAATCGGGTTCCCAGTTTAGGAGTTAGAGCCGGATTTCGGTCTAGGCAAACTAGTTCCTTAAGAAACTTAGAATTCGAGGTGTTGACGCCCTAAATCACCAAATGGTGTTGGATTAGCACGAAACTTGGCACACATGACCGCTTAGACACAAGAGACTTGTGGGAGAAGACGGGACTCGAATCAGGTTCTCGGTTTGGAAGTTAGAGCTGGATTTCGGTCTAGGCAAACTAGTTCCTTTAAGGAACTTAGAATTCGAGATGTTGAAACCCCAAAATCACCAAATGGTGTCGGATTAGCATGAAACTTGGCACACATAACCGCCTTGTCATGAGAGACTTGTGGAAGAAGACGGGACTCGAATCGAGTTCCCAGTTTGAGAGTTAAAGCCGAATTTTGGTCTAAGCAAACTAGTTCCTTAAGAAACTAAGAATTCGAGGTGTTGATACCCCAAAATCACCAAACGGTGTCAAATTAGCACGAAACATGACACACATGACCTCCTTGTTACGAGAGACTTGTGGGAGAATACGAGACTCGAATCAGGTTCCCGGTTTGGGAGTTAGAGTCGGATTTCGGTCTAGGCAAAATTATTTACTTAATTATCTTTGTAATTGTATAGTAGTTAAATTTTTATGTTCTTTTGTACTTAACATATTAACACATAATTATATTGTCATTAATTATTTTTGGTTTTTGTTTTTAGATATTTCCCGAGTAGGAGTTTGCTTCTTGTGGAATGCATGCTTGTAAAGAATGCGACTAACTTTTGTTTTTGTTATCCACGGAGAATGATGAGGAAAATTTTTGTTTTTGGTTTTTGTTATTTTGTATTGTGAACAACAGTATGTATTTAAACATTATATATATATATATATATATATATGTATATTATAAAACATTATATAGTGGGGTAACTTTGCTGATGTGTAGTTATGAATGCAAGAATATTTTTATTATGGAGAAATTGTTATTTCTATACAAGAATTTTTATATTATTATGCAATTATTGGTTTCTTTTTCAATTTTTTTTTTCATTTAATAAGTAATTTTAACATTTTTAATAATTTTATTGCATTTTTTTTTTTGGCAACGGCATCACACCATTGCAAAAAACATTAGAACTAAAATGTATTTTTTTGGCGACATAGGCAATGCCGTCGCAAACGAAATTGGTGACAGAGGTCATGTCATCGCAACAAAAAAACATTTTGTGACAACATTTTTTTGCCATCCCAAATAAAGCTTTAGTGACAGTACAATATTGTCGTAGCAAAATGTCTCAATTTTTTACATATTATAGGCGATTGTAAAATGCTGTCGCAAAAAAAAAAAAAAAAGGCAACGGCATCAGGTTTTAGCAACACCCTCTGTTGTGACCTTTCCTTTACCGTCGCTAAAAGTTATTTGCGGTCGCTAAAGTTTTTTGAGACGGCATTACGAGTATTAGCGACGGTATTTTATCATCGCAAAAAATTGAAATTTTTGTAGTGGTCCAAAAAGAAAAACCTCACTTTTTAGCGATAATAACACTTGTCGTTGCAAATAATAATGGATTTTTAACAACATCGTAAGCAAACAAGCTTTGCTAATCCCTTATTAACAAATAATATAACATTTTACAATGAGAAACTCAAATATTCCCATTTTTTAAATAAAAAATTTGCAAAAACAAAAAAAAAAAAATCCTATATAAATGACATTTTCTCTCCATAATACCAGTCACACATTTAGAACCAAATATAAAACAATTTTTTTTTAAAAAAATAAATTAATATTATCAACAAACACAACCAAATTATAATATTTATATGTACATTGTACATTCTAATTAAATACACAATCTTCTCCCATAATTCAAAATAACCAAAAAAAAAAAACTCCAACAACCGAAAGTGTTGTCCTTTGGCATAAACATCACCATCACCAAGCAAACTCGTACTCATGGGCAAGCACCTAAAAAAAATTTCAAAAAATTTAATGACAAGTTAACTATTACTAGTAAATGTTAGAGTAAATTACACTACACTCCTGCGATTTTTATTTAATATAAATTTCTCTCACGTTTCAAAATTATACTTGTATTTCTATCAAATTAAAATAACATATTTATCCCTTAGCTTTTATACATATAAAATAAGATTGATATTTTGTTTATGTCATTTCAAGAGAAATAACAATCATTTTCTTTGGTTTAACTCACATAAAAATTAAAATTTTTTATTTTACGTGTTTTTTTTTTATTTTTACTAATTTTTTTAATTTTTTAATATTTTAAGTAATTTTTTATTTTTTAGATACACCTAATCTAGATATACTCAAGAACAATACTATTTGTGATTTTTTTTTTAAATTCACCAAATACAAAAATAAAAAATCACTACAAAAAAATTCACTTTTAGCAGCGTTTTTTATTGTAGCGGTCTGAAAAATGCTGCTATAGATGAGCTATTGTAGCTGTTATTGACCACAACTAAATATAAAATTTTTAGTAGCATTTTTTTCTTAAAACGTTGCTATATATATTTTTTTAGCAACGGTTTGACCTCAGGCGTTACAAAAACCAAGCAAAATGAAGCCGCCAAATAAAACGAAAATTTCGCGCCAAATCAGATTTTTTTTTCCGAAAATAACATATCAGAATTTCAATAAAAAAAAAAAAACAAAAACAAAAACCGTTCAACCATCCTTGATTACAATTTGTGCCCTAGTCTATCAACACTTCTCTCCTGCAAGTATCAGAGTCTTCGTTCATCCTCCATCGCGGCATACGTTGACGACATCAAGCTAGAGAACCACTGTGATTTCAAGGTTAGCCTCCTCTCTCTGTTTCTCCTTCTTTATCCCCTCTTTCTTCTGGTCTCTCAATTTCTGTCTCTACCCCTCTCTGTTTCTTCTACTGTTTTCGAACAAGATTGGGTCCATGGAATTCATTGTTAAGATGAGATACTTGCCATCCATGCATGGCTTCTAATATCTCCAAAACTTCTCTACTTTGAAGGATTTTAGAAACATCTTGAATGATTTTAGTTTGGGAAAATAATTTGGAAAATAGATTGATTAACATAATATGTATTTTGATTATGATATTCACACACACACACATATTTGATCATCTATGAGCATCATATTTTAACCAATATAATTAATGAAGTGAATGGATTGTTGTTGATGATACACAGTAAAAGTTCCTGCTTGAGGAATCATTGTGTATGCCAGATATTTGATGAAATGCCACAATGGAGTAATAGTGCCTACCTTTTAGTTTATTTGTTTGTTCTGTTGTTCTGTTTTTTTTTTTTTTTGGGTTGACTTCCTGGGAATCATTCCAATTACAAAATTTATCTGTTTTTGAAATTTACTTCACATTGATCAAATCATCACATATTATAACACAGTAAAGTATAGGCAAACAATATCTGCCATTGATCAAATCATCACATATTATAACAAGATATAAGAAAACTTAGACTTACATTCCTGCAATGCGTGGCTGAAATAGAATCTCCCCTGTCTGAAATCGTTCTTTCGAAAGAGTAAACCAACCTTCTGCAACAACTTCAAATGACCCTTCTGTATCTTTAGATAGTTCAGCATCATAATCAAGAGCAACATAACATAGGTTCTATGAGTGCATTAAACCCAAACAAAATCAGGCAATATGTATAGTGTGTGATAAAGCAGGAAAGTATTGTACAATTACCAAAGTGAAGTCAAACATATGCAGAAAAGAAGTAATAAACATTATACTAGGGTTCAGTTGTTATTTTGTGGAGGACCCTCTGGCATGATCTTAACTGTTCAAGTGTGGAAAATCCACTTAAAAATCTTATTAGCAGGATTCATATACTTCAGTGAGGGGATTGAGCAAAACCCTCCCAGCATTTGAGACTCTGCTGCCAAAATATGTCCTCATCAAATCAAATTAACAGCTAGAAAATAGTTGGTGTTTTAGAAGGTTTTTGTGGTCTTATGAGCTGTCAAACTGGCTATTGGGGGACAAAATGAACTAATTATATCATCCAAAAAAGTTTATAAAAGCTAAAATCAGTAATTGAATATACCCAAAAGCACTAAGAAGTGAGATTTTCATGGATTAGCATTAGCTATAAATGCAATATCTAATAGAGACCGGGGCTTTGAATTATCAATCGGCTTTCATCAATTAGACAATAAAAAAGGTTGTCCCTAGAAAGAGAGCTAACCATATGGGTGTCTTGCATAGACTTGAGGCTCCTAGAACTCATAGAGTTGTAGGCATCCCTTTTCTTAACTTTCAGTTGGGCAAGGGCAATACATTTCGATTGTAAAACCATACCATATCCCTGCCTGTTTGAAGAGCTACAGGAGAAAACATCCGGAGGAGGGAAGCTTACGGATGTCTACACATACGAAATCCCAAGTATAGAACAAAACCCTATGTTTCCAATATCACTTACTGCTATTTCTTCTTGGATTCTAGGGTGGAATTCATGACTTCTAGAGCCATCCAGCTGACTAGAACAATCAATTGGTGAATGTCACATTTACTCTACATGCTGACAAGCCAGCCACACTTTTGGCCAAACTTTTCCTCATTAATGAGAGGAAAGACAAATATCAGAGTCCATAGAGCAAAGGGCACTGTCAATACCTCTTTTAATGTGCGCACAGTGTACAGTGACTCAAAATGTATATTTTTCTACTGCATTTGTTCCCTAAGGAATCCTGTAAGCTTCAATGCTCCCATTCCCACAATTTTAACACCCACCTTGCACATGACTTGACCATGTAAAACTGCAGAATAGAATCCAAAACTTAGAAAATTGAGTCGCAGGTGACCATGCACAATTAGGAAAAGAGAAACTTAACAGAAATCATGTAATAGAGAATAAGAAAACAGTAGTGAACACCTAGCCATTTTTTATGCATAAACAAAAAAAGAACAGAAAGAAAGAAATTAATGAGATTGCTGAAAAAAATTAAAGCAACGGGTAGAAAATGCATGATTTGTAAAATTGATGTAATAATGACAGCAGTGAAGGGAAAGTATAAGCATTCTGTGCAACTATAAGTAATCAATTGCATTTAGAAAGTTTCGTAAAGCTTAGGTCCACTTGCACTGTACAACTGCGGGAAGTTGCTCAAATATTAATTTTGAAATTAAAATGAGATCCTATAGCTTTACTTGGAACAACAGAGGTCTGGTGGAAACCAATGTTAACAACAATTCCTGAAGTTCGTCTTGTTGCATACAAAGCTAAAGTTGCCTACACATGTATTACAATAATTGCATTAGGGGGTAAGAGAGAACAACAACAAAACAGTTTTATTGGTCATTCTATGCAGAAATAAACTAAGGAATCCAAGTTTGATGACCTCTTTTCTTTTCTACCTTATAAAAACCATCAAAATATGCGGAAAATAAAATACACAAATACTCTACCTGATTGATAGCACAAATAGTAGGGACATTCATGTCAAACAGAACTGAGGAAATGGTTTCTTTTAGCTTCCTTCTAGTTGCTTTAGCAGATTCTGTATCTAGAATAATACATTTAAAAATAAAATATATATTTAAAAAAAGAAAGAAAGAAGACAAATCAGAAAAATGGAAATGCTATTGTAGGAGTGAAAAGGGGGGGGGGAGGGAAGTAAGAAAAATAAAAAGTGTGATCAACCCCAATCATAAATCCATTTGCTCATCTACCATATCACCCAATCTCACAAAAGTTACACTGGAAGGGGGTAAATATAAGGAAAAGGATCATGCAGGTAATTTTTCCTCATAAAGTGGTCAGCTGGATGCTAACATAAAGTTTAGTTATTATTAATCAACAGTCACGTATTACATGTTCCCATAAGTTTTGGTAATTATCAAGAAGCTATAAAAACCCAGTCGGTCCTATGCTTCCAAAATAAGCCAACCAAAATAAAATTATTGCATACCTGCAAGACCAAAATAAAATTTGAGCATATTCCCTTATCTAATTAGCTTGTTTCAATGGTTCTGAATTAGCCAATCATAGTATTGTCTTTAGGTTCACAACTGAACCTCATGCTTCTTTGACTAATGCATTCCTTCATTGCTTTTTTTTTTTTTTTTTTTCGAGAAAATTGTTGTCCATGAATTTAATGCATAGTATACTTGTAATGTTTTGCTCGCCTAATAATGTGATTTAAGGAAATTCAACATTCATGTATGCCCTTTTGTTTGTTGAATACAAAGACCATTAAAGAAGATTTATCATCAACATAAAAACTTTGAAATATTCCACCCTTTTAATTAGTTTAGCAACCATAAAGCAAATACCCAAACTAAGTCCTAAGTCCTATGAAATGGGGTCGGCATAGGAAAAAATCATAACTCATAAAAATTAAAATGTTACATAAATTGTGAAAATGAAATCCAAGAAAACAATAAAAATAAAATGAAACGTATAAATATAAAATAGTTCAATTTTAGGAAAAGATATATAAAGAAAGTCATATAAAAATAATTCTACTATGTGCACCTACCCTAAGTTGTGTAGTGTTTTTTATGTTAGTATAGATAACTTTTTATATAATATATTTGACTTTTTATTTTGTTTCATGGTACTTCAATTTAGTTAATTATCAATCAATGGATAAGAGTTGGATGAAGAAGAGTAGATTGTCAAGAGATTATGTGCAAGGGATTAAAGAATTTTTGGAGTTTGCTTCTCGCAATGTATCTAATGATGGAACAATTCCATGTCCATGTATGAAATGTGTGAATTCATACATGTTGACTGTAGAAGTTGTACATGATCACTTGGTATCCTATGGAATTAGTCCAGGTTATAATTGTTGGTATCATCACGGGGAAATTATGTCTGCAACGACTTCTAGTAGAACTAGTCAAAGCCATGTTGAAGAAATACGACCTGAGTATGGTGATATACGTGACATGTTACGGGACGTGTTTCCCATGCACACTCGAACTATGGATGAATATGCAAAAGAAAGTAATTTACCAGAACCATCTGATCAAGGTCCAAGCGTGCAACGAGCTCAAGAAGATCCTAATGAAGATGCACAAAAATTTTACGACTTACTCGAAGATGCTGAGAAGCATTTGTATGAAGGGTGCAAGAATTTTAGCAAGTTGTCAGCGATTGTGCATCTGTATCACTTGAAATGTCTTAATGGATGGAGCAACCACTCATTCACAATGTTGCTTCAAATTTTGAAAGATATGCTTCCTTCAGATGCAAATTTGCCGAAAGACTCTTATGATGCCAAGAAGATTATTAAAGATTTGGGTCTCGGTTATGAAAAGATTCACGCTTGTCCTAATGATTGTATGTTATTTTGGAAGGAACATGCAAATGATGAAGTGTGTCATTGTGGTGCTTCAAGGTGGGCAACAAATGAGAATGATTTGGAGCATAATATGAGTACTTCATCTAAAAAGAGAAAGAAAAAGGCTGCAAAAGTTTTACGGTGGTTTCCCTTGAAGCCTCGATTGCAGAGATTGTTCATGTCTTCAAAAACTGCTGCTTCTATGAAATGGCATGCTGAAGGTCGTACAAATGATGGCATAATGAGGCACCCTGCCGATTCCATAGCTTGGAAAACATTCGACTCTCAATATGTAGATTTTTCCTTTGATTCCCGCAATGTGAGGTTGGGGTTGGCATCTGATGGATTTAACCCTTACGGGAATATGAGTACTAGTTATAGTATATGGCCGGTCATATTGGTCCCATATAATTTGCCTCCATGGATGTGCATGAAAAGATCTTCTTTCATCCTATCATTACTTATTCCTGGTCCAAGCTCCCCTTCGAATGACATTGATGTGTATATGCAGCCTTTAGTTGAAGAATTGAAGGAATTATGGGATGTTGGAGTACAAACTTACGATATTTCTTCCAAAGAGAACTTTCAAATGCGTGCAGCTCTAATGTGGACTATAAATGACTTTCCCGCATATGGTGATTTGTCTGGTTGGAATACCAAGGGTGCTCTTGCATGTCCTTCTTGTAATTATGAGACTCATTCGCGATGGTTAAAACATGGAGGAAAATATTGTTTTATGGGCCATAGGCGTTTCTTGGATAAAGATCATAGATTTCGTAAAGACAGAGCATCATTTGATGGCAAACAAGAAACAGAACCAGCTCCCAATATGCTATCTGGCTTTGAGATCATGATGCAAACAGAAGACCTTGATTACAAATTTGGGAAGACAAAGGCAAATGAAAAAAACAAAAAAAGAAAGAAACAAGCGAATGATGATGAGATACAACCATGGAAGAAAAGAAGTATATTTTTTACATTGCCGTATTGGGCAAATCAAAAATTGCGTCACAATCTTGATGTGATGCATATAGAGAAAAATGTGATTGATAATGTATATGGAACATTGTTGAATTTGGATGGGAAGACAAAGGATAACTTGAAGGCACGTCTTGACTTACAAGAGATGGGTATAAGACGCGAACTTCACCCACAAAAGATCAGTTCCAATAAGACATATTTGCCTCCAGCTTGTTTCTCAATGATTTTAAAAGAGAAAGATGACTTCTTGAAAGTTTTGAAAGGGGTAAAAGTCCCAGATGGTTATGCTTCAAAT
This sequence comes from Camellia sinensis, assembly GCF_055761805.1. Classification (NCBI taxonomy): domain Eukaryota; kingdom Viridiplantae; phylum Streptophyta; class Magnoliopsida; order Ericales; family Theaceae; genus Camellia; species Camellia sinensis. Next base: position 104,895,965 of record NC_138972.1, read on the forward strand.
ATTTCACGTTGCATCCAACTTAGACAACGTAAGATTATAGGTTTGAAGAGTCATGATGGTCACATTTTGATGCAACAACTTCTTCCTATCGCATTACGAGGTGCATTACCAAAAAAAGTTGCTTCACCTCTAATTGAGTTATCTTGTTTCTTTAGAGAACTGTGTTCCAAAGTATTGCAAGTGGAAGAGCTTGATCGACTTGCATCTCGAATTGTAGTGACTTTATGCAATTTGGAGATAATCTTCCCTCCCTCATTTTTTACTGTAATGGTGCATTTAGTCGTCCATTTGGCCATTGAAGCTAAAATTGCTGGCCCAGTTCACTATAGATGGATGTATCCTATTGAGAGGTTAGGCATGACGACTTGTATTAATTTTGTTTTTAACTTATATCACATTGACATCCAAATTAATCGATCTATAATTAAAAGGTTTTTCATGTAGGTATCTCCAACGACTAAAATCTTATGTTCGTAACAAAACCCATCCAGAGGGCTCTATTGCAGAAGGATACATAGCTGAAGAGTGCTTAATATTTTGTTCACGGTATTTGGAATCTGTTGAAACCATATTCAATCGACCCTTAAGAAATGTTGAAGATTCTACAGGGGCAATAATGAATATTGAACTTGATCAAAAGTCATGGATACAAGCACATCGTTATGTGTTATTTAACAATGATGAAATTCAACCATTTCGGATGTAAGCAATATTTATGAGTTATGCTATATAGATAAGTTTGAGTTTCCCATTTTAATACTTCCAATAGTAACACAAGTTAGGTTTGTATATACAGAGAACACAAGGAGCATATAAAGAGACAAAGTCGTCCGCGTCGTCTAACTGATGAAGTTCTTAATAAGATGCATATGGAAAATTTTTGTGAATGGTTTCGATCATATGTAAGTATGTAGCTATTAAATAATACTATTATCATATACAACTTTTAGTGTAGGGATTAATGTAATCATTTTAATGGATCCTATAATATATCAGGTTGTAGCTATGGATGACACAAGGAAGCAACAACTTACTGATGAAATCAAGTGGCTTGCTCAAGGCCCAAACACTCTAGCTAGACGATTCAAACGTTATGTTGTTAATGGTTTTAAGTTCCGAATTAAAAATTATGAGGAGGCCAAAAAAACTCAGAATAGTGGGGTTTGTGTCGCCACTGAAGGAGGCACCATGTATTATGGTGTTTTATTAGATATCATTGAGCTGAATTATTTTGACAAGTTGAAATATGTACTATTCAAATGCAATTGGGCTGATGTGAACACAGGCAGAGGCTACAAGATAGATGAATATGGTTTTAACCTTGTGAATTTTTCGCATTTGATACATACTGGAGAACGGTTAAATGATGAACCATTTGTCTTGTCATCTCAAGCTTCACAAGTTTATTATGTGGGAGATGTAAGGCATGAAAATTGGTTGGTTGTTGTTAAAACAAAAGCGAGAGATGTGTTTGATGTTGGTACTAGTGAATTGTGTGATGATGATGTTGACACTTACTATGATAACGAGCCGTATAATGTGATAGTTGAAGACACTCATGTGGATGCGAATGAAAACCTCAATTGGGCTAGAAATGATGCAGATGGAACGACAATCAATATACCACTTCCACTTGATAATCAACTGATTGATGAAGATGATTTAGATGAGGATGTTTAGTTGTTCAGTTGAACTAGTTTGATTTTAATTTATTTATTCTCATGTTAATCTTTGAAACATTATTTGATTTTGAATATAAATTTCAAATTTCTTAGTTTCATATATGTATGGCAACCCATGTTTTGCAAATTTTTTTTCTTTCTTTTTTGGATTTTTGTCTTGCTTTGAGGAAAAACTAGTTTCTAATGTCTATTTACTTAAGCAACAATTTTAGCCATAGGAACTCTTAAATAGGCATTTGAATGAAAATCTGAAATTAAACTCTGTTTAAACTCAACCATTTAGCAGCTGCTGAAAAAAGTGTTACTATCTTATGAATCACACAGATTCCTATTTGCAGTAACCCTGTTTAGAGATCTTATATTCCACTCGTCTTTATAATTCTTCTCTGTCTCATGTGTGAATGAGTTGAGCATGCATTTTCAATGATTTGGCTTCATTTTCTCCATGTTGATAGTGCTATGTTGATCTCTTATGCATTGTAGATACCGCTTGTCTTTCTTGTTATAGAATTCTGTGTGTGAATAAGAGTTGCATCAATTTTGTAAGAGTTGACAGCCTAAGCCAAACCATGTAAATTATCTGTTTTCTTCTTTATCATTGTGTTTGCATCAATTTTCTACTTTGTATCCGATTTGAAATTTGTGTGGGTTTGTCAGGACACTTGTCTTGTTGCCATTGAAGTATATTGTATGGGTTATTAATGAGGACATCTATATTTCTTCTAATAGATAACTGATTTTTTTTTTTAAATGTTTGTTGTTAAATATAGCTATTAAAAACGTGGACTGGAAAATCAGCATCTTGACATTCTTATTTTTATGCTCTCTCTGGTTTTAACTTTTAGTTTGCGAATGTAGGTATATCATATCTCAAGAAGGAAGAAGTCCGCACCCGTCTAAGAGAGGTGAGTATAGTCATGTATGTCCGCACCTGTGGTTTGATTCCTAGATTGTAACAGTTGTCATACTTCAAAAAATCCACACCCTGAATAACACATCACAAAATATCAATTAATGAAGCTCATGGATAGATAATGTGGTAAAGTGGCAGAAATTTCATCTAAATTCATGAATTCCTGATTAATTTTAAGGCACATTTATCTTGGTATTTTTTTATTTATTATTATTGTTATTTTTTTTTTCAGATTTGGAGGTAATTTGGTAACTTTCTTTTTAATTTAGAGACCGAACTATTTAGGTGGTTGTTTATGAGAATTATTGCGCCCTTCCCTTATTTGGAATACCTTCAAGTTCTTGTTTGTCTTTGAAATACTTGTTGGAATTTCTGGAAATTCTTAGTCTAGCAAGATAGTCTTATACTTCTATATAAAGTTAGCTTGCAGAGACAACGATACAAGTTTAGATAAAGAAATTTCTGGAAATTTCTCTTACATTTTTAGTGGTGGTGAGACTTCATTGAATCCTTCTAGATGAGATTCCTAGAAAATCTCAATGAGATTCAAAGGTTCTTCTTATATATTTAAATTCCAGAAAGCCTCTGCATAAATAACAACCACATCTATCTTTTCAGTCACCTTAACTGAGTCCGTAAAACCCTTAGACCTTGATCCAAACCCTAACCTTTATATTCTAACTCTAAGATTTCTCTGTTGTCCAGAAAATTCCAGATTCACCCTACAGCCCAGAAAATCCAGCAACTTATCTCCTTAAATTTCCAATTCAAAACGGCATCAAAGCTCAATCATTCTGACCACTATCTATGCTCAAATCCTCAATCCAATTTCCAAACCCTTGACCATTCCAAACCCATGACATTTAATTATAAGGCATCCTTAATCCACAGGTGCTAAGGAAAACACTTGACTTTTTCTTCTTCTTATATTTGATAAGATATCTCACAAACTAACCCAAGAGGCAAAAAGCTCTACATCATCATTTTCATGGTAGATTGATCCAGGTTGAACTCGACATGTATACATCCCATAAATCGAGTTGAATAAGTCAGAAGAGAGAAATCAGATTGTGACAGCAGTATAGAACACTTCAGAAATAAAAACTAGATAATAATTTAATTGTGATCTAATTTATAATCCTTCAACACAATATTAGGAATTAATTTTACCCAGCATCAGAATAAATTCCAAGCTTGAGGCCTTTATCATGTACATAGTCAGCCAGAGATTCCATTCCCAATGGAAAATTTTCTGATTCGGGGACTAGTTGACCCTGCAAGACCAATTTACAATGAAAATAAATTTATTGCATACCTGGCTTTAAAGTTCAGTTTCTACTATTTTTGAGCTTAACAATCAATATATTTATGTCAAAAGTGGCCTTTAGATCCAAAGTAAACATTACTATGTTTTAAAGAAAGAAACAATATTTTCCTAATAGACTGCAAGGTATATTGTTCAATTCTTTTTTTAGTCCAATGGTGATGGACACAATGAGAGGGTAGCTATTAAAGTGGGACTGACAATTCCAATCCCAAGTCTCCAGTACCACCACCAAAAGACTTTACCAATTAAACTAGATGGAAAACATGGCATAAATGTAGTAGGATTTAAATTGACCTCTGAATTTCGTTCTTCAGCCGAGCAGCAATCATCTGATTTGAAAAAACAATTATTTTGTATGAAACAGAACCAAGTTGTGAAGAGGAACAAAACAAATAGATCATGTGGATGAATACCTATGTTAACATAAACATAACCTAAATCAGCCAAACCAATTGTGATACGTGCATCAGCTTTCAAAGAGGAGAACATATGTTGGTATTTGTGACATTGAGTTTTTGAAAATATGATAAATGAAAGGACATATTTCTATTCACACATTCAAATTTTAATTACTTTTGACAGTCCATAGGGGCTTTTGCTTGGGCAATAATAAGTGGTTGGGTTCTCATGTGCAAGTTTTCAGGGGCCTCTGTTTTGTGTAAATAATGCCTCAACCCTCAAAGACCCTCAAATCAGAGACCCTCTGATATATAGAGTTACTGAAGTAGACAAAGAAAATAATCTTGTGAGGTGTATATGAGCTTTTCCTATGGCTTATGTTCTTTAATATCTTTTAGTATACTATGATAAATGCTCATTTAATTTGATTAATATCTTTGTTTCTGATTAATTATATCTATTATTTGTCTAGCAGATATGGCAAAGAAACGATTTAGAACTTGTAATATTGAGAATGAGTCACAGCACAAGCGATCAAATGCCTCTTCACAGCCTAACCAGCCAAAAAACCCTTCACAACTTAACGCACCAAGTGGAATTTCACAACCTAGTCACTCAACTGGGTCTCCACAGCTGAACTTGCCAAATAGAACTTCACAACCTAGTCGTTCAAATGATTCTTTACAACTTAATCAGCCAAATGGAACTTCACAGCCTAGTCGATCAAATGGCTCTTCACACTCTAGTTGGTCACATCCCTCCTCACATGCTCCGTCACATGTTCCACATCCTCAACCTCAAGAATCAGAGATTAACCCTCAGTTTGAAGATGATTTAGATGAGGACTGGTTAAGGGAAGAAGAAATGCAACGTACAGGTATTATTATGTTTTTAGTTGAGGTACAAATTACAAGTCAATCTTCATTTCCATGTTATATTTCATTGTTGTATTGTAATAGATGAATTGACCAAGCGAAACACGCGGGGAATTACACGTATGGTGGAAGTGTGGAATCTAACTCCAGAAGAACGCATTGTGCTCACCTTCAACAAGGATTTGCAGGTTGTTTCTACAGAGGGTGGTATATTCAGTCGCTTCATAGGCACCATTGCTAGGAAGCCGCACTTATGCCCAATTAAGTACAAGAATTGGCATGACGTGCCAGATCAGTATAAAGAAGATTGTTGGAATATCATCGAGGTAATTTTCTAACTACAAGTATTTTGTGATTATTCTACTATAAGAGAGATGGGTATATGCATGTGAAAAAGACAATCTTTCATACTATTATAGTTGAAGTAAAAAGCATAATATGAGAATTAGGCAAAGAAATTCACAAATGCAGTTTATATTATTGTATTGATAAATTTAAGAATGTTCATAACATGAAAAAACATACAATTGTAGTCCAAGTTTGCCATTCCTCAAGATGAGAGAAGGGATATGATTAGGCATCGAACATTGAAGTCAATGGGAGAAAAATGGAGAAATTGGAAATGTAGTTTAAAAGCAAAATACTATGATGAGACAAAGACAGCAGCACAGATAGTAGCTACTGCGCCTTTAACGGTTAACCGTGAGCACTATGTTGACCTTGTTGCGTATTGGTTTTCAAAAGAAGGACAGGTATGCATAGATGTATGTTTTCTATCAAATAATGCAATGTCATTATATCATTTTCTTTTTTAACCTACTGTTATGCATTTATGAGTGAAGGAGCTTAGTATGACCAATAAAGGAAGCCGGCAAGAGCAAACAAGTGCACATACAGGAGGATCTAAAACTTATGCACAACATGCATATGATATGGTATTTCAAACTTCATTTCTTGTTTTATATTTTGAATTTGGTCGGCACGTTGTATTATGATTTTATTCTCGTATGATATGATTGTTATATAGGAGCAAAAAGATAAGATTGCACTAGATCGAGCAAAATTATATATACCGCTTCATAAAAGGAAGGATGGGACACCGGTAAATGAAGCAGCAGCTGCAAAAATTGTATGTCCACTTAATAAGTTACATTTTCAAAATTCTAATGTGTTTGTGGCAAACAATCACTCTCGCTCTTTGCGTTCTTATTTTTTTTCCCCATTTATGCTATAGGAAAAACTAGAAGATTTGATGAGGTCACAACCAAGTAGCTCCGAAGGAAATGTTAGTGGACGGATATGTTGGTCACCAAATGATATTTATTCTCAAGTGATGGGTAAAGAGCGTCATGGTCGTGTTCGAGGTTTAGGATTTGGGCCCACTCCTTCCAAGCATGGCTTCATGTGTAATAGTGACTTAAGAATGGTTTCAGATGAGGAGAGAACGAGAGACAAAGAGGCCATAATTGAGTTGAAGGAACAAGTAAAAACTCAAGGTGATCAGCTGCAAACTCAAGGTATTCAGTTGCAAGCTCAAGATGCTGTAATAAACTCTTTAAAAGAGCAAGTAGCATTTTTGATGAGACAGAGACAGTGTTCTAGTGGTTTGCAGGTATAACTACAAGTAAACATATTTATTTAAATGATGTATTTATCATGTGTTATGCTTTTCTAAATTTATGCATACTCATTTAAACTTTATTGTATAAATTAGGCGACAGATGGCTCTAGTGGCATTCCGGACCAGGCTTCTCCACAAACACATCAGAGATCCTCTTTTGGGAATCATGAAATGCAACCTTTTAATCGGGGTAAGTCATCATTACAATACACATACATTGACACAAATTTAGAACCAATGTTAATGACTTCTCTACAAATAAATTGTTAGTTGGTTTGGAAAAAATTGGGATTTGATAGGATGACTTTCTACTTTGTTTCCTTTACTAGCATCCGTAAAAATACCAAACCAACCAGTGAAATAGAGAATTGGGCAATCGAACAAATTTGAATATCAACAATGGATCAAATTGTAATATACAATTAAAAAATAGACCCTTGGATGTTGCTATTGGTTGCTTGATTTAGTGGTTGTTACTAATGTTTGGCTTTATTGGTTGATTTAGTCCAAATGCCAACATGTTGGCATCTTATCTTTTATTTGGATATGTTTTAACATCCTAGCTTTGGAGTCTGCCCTCAGGATATATAAGGAAAGAGAGTCTTATATTCAAGGGCACATTGAAAAAATAGAGAGTATTACAGATAGCATGAGTAATAACTTCTTTTCATCTACAAAAAAAAGAACACTTGTCTGTAAGCGTCTTTCAATTGTAATGTTTATGTTTATGGTATATGAATAAAAGTCCATTTTCAAAAATGTTGTTCTTTCATAATATAATCCTCTTCTTGAGTGATACACTGACTATGAGAGATTGGGAGTAGGGTGAGGTAATGAGGCTATAGTGATTACCTATAGGCAAGAGACCACTTGGGAAAACAGAAGCTGAAAGCAACATCCAAACTTAAAAGACCTTGTAGTGTTCTGCATTACTGTATTTTTTCTTTTCATTTGTTGCTATTTTCTCTCTTAATGGCTGATCTATCTTAATATGTAAATATGATCTTCAACTTGAGTATGGTGATATTTTTCGATATGTAAACCATATACTTACCAAAAAGATAAGACTTGTCGAGAATTATTTTTAGTCTAAATTTTCTTTATAGATTTTGAAATGGAAAATGATACTAATACTCATTCAATCATTTTTATTGCAAGAAATAAGACAATATGAAAGCATCAATCAATGGACGTCATTTCTCGATTTGAACATTTTTTATGGAGGTCTTTATAAAATGGCGTCATGAGTAATACTTTTGAGTACTATTGTCCTGTGACAAGTTTATATATACCTTTTAGATTATGGTGTGGGCTATTAGTTTGTTAGAATTATTGGATCTTTTTTGTATTACAGGCTTATGTAATGAACCTTTTAATTAAGGTGTTTTGGAAATTTTGGGATTATAAAAATGCAGATTCTTTTACCTTTTACAATTATTGAGTATTGAGCCATTAGAATAAAATAGTGTTTTTATAGATATATAATGTGAGCAGGGATAAGTGAGAGACAACCATTAATGGTTAGCAAATCATTGAAAATTTCAATCTGTATATTATTGGTAATTGATTTGTAAACATAGCATATAACCGCGGTTAATAACCGCCACTGCAAATAAAATTCAAAAAGAATTTTATGGTTATAGCGACGGTGTAAAACTGATGGAATAGAGTCAAAATATAGCAGCGGTTCAGAAAATGTCACAAAAGTGAAGGATATAGTAGCGGTCGACACGTCACTATAAAGTTAGCAAGTAATGAGTAAATTTAAGATATAGTGACATTTATAACTGTCACTACATCGGCCGTCGCAATAAAAATAACTATACCAGCGTTTGAGGAAAACGTCACTATAAGGATATGCCGACGGGGCTACTGCGGCGGTTTGGCCGTCGCTATTACAACCGCGGGTAAAGGTTTTCTAGTTTTTAGCGACGCTTTTTCCTGCTTTTAGCGGCATTTTGGGCCGCTGCTAAAAGTGAATTTTTCTGTAGTGAATACAAAATACAAAAATTCAGTGATACTGTAATAAATGTTAATGATAGTATTTGGTAATACTATAATAAATGTTAGTAGATAGACGAGAAAGAAAAATGATATTGGAAATAAAAATGAAAAATTATATTAATATATAAAAATTTATACAAAAAATATTATAAAATTGTTGTGATAGTGATATTGTTGTAAATATAAATCATGTTTATAGATGTTTTGTTTTAAAGTGAAAGGTCACCATTAAGTTATATTATTGTGTTTAAAAATTTTATATAAAATTTATGTTTGCATATCATCACTCAATAAGAATATTTCAAGTGGAATTTAATGATAGAAAATTGTAGAATGTAATTATGATAATAGGAATAAGAAATAATAGGAAAAAGAGCAAAATGGTTATTTAGAAAATTTTTAGGTATAACATCAGCAATTTAGGAAGTAGTTTATAATGAGATTACAAACTTTAAGGAGAAAATATAATTTTTTTAAGCATGAGAAAGGAATCTATATTAAACAAAAATCTCAAATAATGTCAGTGTAATTTACCCTAAATATTATATGCAATGGATGAATATCAAGCCACGTACCACGTATGTAAATGTTATATGCAATGAATCTGTCACAGTTTATAAATTAAAAAAAACATTGTCTAGATTTATATGAATGGTAACATCATTTTATATAGATAATAGTTGGACCCAGCACACATACCAAACCACCTACCATGTTTGTAAATATTAAATGCAATGAATGTACTTTGCCAAGAATTATATAAATAACAGCATCATTTTCTATAGATACTAGTTGGATCCCACTAGATATGCCATTGGGGATTGATAAATGTTTTAAAATGTGTTATTACTCTAATTTATATGTAGTAATACACTTTTAGTATATTGATTCGTTCAATTTATATATATTTGTTGTGCTTAATGAATTCATTTTATTTTTTATAAGAAAAAGCTTGCAATTAAAAGAAAGAACGGGCCAAGAAAAAGAATAAAAGAATTCTTGCTATTATATAATGGCCCACCATGGAATAAAACAAAATAAGAAAAATTGATATACATGCCTACTTCCCAAAACACTACTGTGGGCTCGTTTTTTTCGTACCCCTTTTCGGAGAGCTCAAATTGGTTATACATTTCGGACTCCTATCACGATTTTGAATCTAAACTCACAAAGTGCAATGCGAAATTGATAAACACTAAAGAGTCCAATCCGACAAATCATTTTGAAAAATCGATTAAAAATCAAATAATGCCAAAATTAGACTGCTTTGCCAAATTACAGAGTCGTCACATAAATATTTTGTTTTGGGAAATTTAGGAAACCCTGACTCGTGCCAAAGGCCACATGTCCATCATCACCAAAGTTGCCTCGACTCGGGAACTTAGGTACGAGAGGGGAAGGTCCTGAAATGAGCACCCCCGCTCGCCCGATCAAAAGATCGGCCTCTACTAATCATGATATGTTGTTTTATAAACCTCATGTGTTCTTATTCTGATTATTAGCTAACATTACTATGTGACGCACACAAGCAATTATAGACTAAAATCGTAAGAATTGGAACAAAACAACTCATGTTTGTTTGTGAAAATGGTTTGAATTTGCCACCCTCAAGTGGACTAAAACGCGGATTTGCTATCAAACATGATGGGCATAAAACATGATTTTGCCACTTCGCAAAGTGGGCTTAAAACTCACATTCGTTGAATTGTTTCAATTCAAACAACAAAGCTTTCATCCACAGGCATTCATGCTATTAAACAAATAAGCAAATAGTCTCATGGCGAGCATGCTATCATGGCAACATGGCAATCGTACTCATGTAAGCATGCTAAAGCATAAAACTCACCGAGTACTCCAAGCCAAAACAAAAACTAGTTAGAAAGATGCATGATCTTAACTATGTTAAGTGTCTAATGCAACATATGCAATAATGTGATTTAATAGGCTCGGCTACTAATATGGCATATGATTTGATTCAATTTGATAACATGCTTTGAAACACGTATTCAAATAAGTATTGAAATACAATGCAGTTTGAATGATGCGCCGAGCCTCGGTGCATACAATACAAATGAATGGATGCAAACATGCGAGCATAAAGTATGCTAATTGAAACATGATCCTAAACTAACCAATGAAAGTGGTTAAATAAAGGAAGAAAGACGTGGAGTTAGAAGGTAAGCACACACACACATGCATTTATTACAACGTTGTGCCATCGCGAAGGAGGGTCCGAATGAGTTAGCTAACTAGCAACGCTAATTAAGCTAACTATTACAAACCAAAACTAATTAACTATTCTAAGCTAACTAATTATTACAAACAATTGAAATAAATTAACTAACTATTCTAAGCTAGCTAAAATATTACAAAATGAATTAAGCTTACTTAATTACAACGCTTGTATGGATGAATTAACTAACCTATACTACGCTAACAAAAGTGATTAAATGGCCTTGAGGGCGAGGGACACATGCATGCTCAGTTGATCCACCCGAAAATGCCCTTGCCTCGCCATCAGATGCCTCTGTTTGCACCCGTTTGATCTCTGAAAACTGTACCAACTTCCAGAATGCCTCTGCTCCAACATGAAGACATTTGTGCAAAAATTAACTGGTGGCCGGTCGGCTACAAAAAGTAGCTGTCGGCCACCTTAATTGGCCGGTCGGCTAGTTTAAGTGGCGGGTCGACTACCCCATTTTCTGGACTTCTGTTTTTGCTACAATAGAGGCAAAACAAAGCATTTTCAAGGAATGTGTGTACTGCTACACTCGTTATCATCTCTCAAGCGCAAAGGAGTGTAGTTCTTGGTTCTCAAGCCACCAATCAAGCATTTTCAATGCATGATGGCCAAAGAACCAAGCTTGTACAAGGTCAATGAATGCACAAACAAGACTCGAAGGACCACCACCTTATCACGCATGATCAAGGGTGTCGGTGACCAAGAAAAGTGGCACGTTTCATCACTTTGAGTATGAAACGTCCCAAATTTCTTGTGTTCGGATTAACGTCCGATCCGAACACATGCAATACAACACAACATACTTAACTTGCTCAAGTTTTACTTGTCCTGTTTCATTTACTCATTTTGCATTACCGATTAGTCCTTTAATCGATTAAGTCCAAAAGGTGAACGTCCTCTAACGGAAAGAGGGCTTAAACCTCAAGTACCTTAAGCATGAAAGAAGCCTCATGCTGTTGGTAATGAACTCCCGAAGGAATTAAACTATTAGGCATGAGGGTCTTAATTTCACACTCAAGCCAACAAGAGGCTCAAAGCCACTTTCAAAGCAAAGTAAAGAGTGAAGCATAGAGGGAGGTTGCATATATTTCAGTGCTGATATGGCATGTAAAATGATATTAAATCATGCAAGCAACACATGCAAGTGATGTTAAGAGCCTAAAACATTAAGCTAGTGAAGGAGATTGCACCACAACCACACAATACAAGCCTCAAAGGGCCAAACCAACTCAAAATAGAGTTAAAACATACCAAAACAGTTACTAAAACTTGTTGAGATTGAGGCACAAAATGCTAGAAAAGCATGTTCACATGTTAGCTTACAAACAAGACTCAAGAGCAACTCTAAAAAGCAATGAAAGAGTGAAGTGAATGAGCAGGTGACAGACCTATATACACTGAAATTACATGTAAAAAGACACTTCAACATGCAATCATCTCAAGCATTTCATGTTTAGAGGCCTAAAATGCCAAGCTAGTGAAGGCCATTTGCACTACAACTATACAAAACAAGGCGCACATGACCAAAATAACCCAAAACGGAGTTAAATCATGCCAAATCAGAGGTAAACACATGTTGGAAATACGCTAAGTTAAGCCACAAAAACATGCTAACATGTGATGCTAACTAGGCATGGAAATGAGACACGAGGAGCAGAGGCTACCCTCTCAATTTTTGGACTTCAAAACATACTTTTTATCACTGAAATAACTCTGGATTTCAGTGTTTAAAAGGGCCAAAAAGTTTGGTTTAAAGGTGGTAAGAAATGGCACAAAAGGCTTCACAAGCCAAAGAGCAAAAAATGGGAGACAACCCCCTAACCCACCAAGACCTAAACTACCATTTTAAAACCTTAAAAACATAGTTTTTTATAGTTGAAAACCAGGTCAAAACTGTGTAAAAAGATAGCCAAGCAATTGATTAAAACAAAGTCTACAAGGCAAGTCCTTTACCTCATGAAGCACAACACAAAATCAGTCACAATTTTGAGCTTAAACCACCCTTAGGAGCTCAAACTAAGCCTCAAAGAACCTCAGCTCCAAGATGAAGATGTTTGGTTAAGGGTCTTAGTGCAAAAGTGTAGAGAATTCTAACTATCAAGCACAAAATAAGAAGAGAAAGAGAGAATTCTAGAGAGAGAGGGAGAAATTTGCTCAAAATTGTGTAACCCTTTCAAATGGGGGAGAGACCCTCCATTATATAGAAAATCAAGCTAAAGGCTTGCATTCATCCCTCAATATACGTGTATAGAGATGGCATTCAATGAACAATAGGTGGCACAGATGGCTAAGAAAATATCTGAAAAAAGAAAAAAATGGCCGTCGGCCACTTTAGGTGGCCGACTAGCCACCTCACCTAGCTGACCGACCACTTTAAGTGGTCGACAAAGGGAGAAAGTGGCCGACAAGGTCAAAAAGTGGTTGACAAGGCCCCTCCCCCTTCCAGGCAAGAGGCACCAAAGTTTGGCCCCAAAAAAAGCACAAAAGAAAAAAGGTTTAGAGGCTCAAAGACAAGGCGTTCCGCCGAGAACTTCGGGCACTCAAAACAAGCACAAACAAGCACAATCATTGAGTGCACAAACGACGACGTCTAAGTCTTGAGAGCGGTCAAAAATGGGGTTTCTACAGTTGCTCCTCTTTGACAGAACTCGGAAGTCATGAAATGACAAGAGTGAATGTCAAAGCCCAGAGACGACCAATTTTTGACAAGGCCGAAGACTCAGACAAACAAGCAAACAAATCAAAGAATGGTTGCACCCGCAGGCTGCCTACGTATCCCTTTGCAAGGAATCAAACCAACGTAGTTATAGGGCAAGCTGCAAATGTGTAATAACCTTCACCAACGTTTACTGATAACACCACTGTTTACTGCTAAACTGAAACTGATCATGATAATTGACTGAATTGACTGAAATCCTGAACTGATTGATTGTCTGTATCTGTTTAAGTGCATTTCTATCTGTTCGACTGTCAAATTATCTGTTCATGTTTTATGTTTTAAATTGCAAATTGAAGGCCTTATCGGCGGCCGAACCAGAAATTGATTAGCGTTATGTGCTAATTAGAATTTATGGGATTTTATGGTATACTTACTTGAAATGTGATTCGGTATGATTAAATTAGATTAAATAGCATTGTAGCACAAAAGTCCAAGTATTTACCATAATGCCATGTTAGTGGACCACTTAGGCAACACATATTGAAGCCTTATTACATTCAAACAAAACATTTGTTCAGCCATTCTTGAGCCCTCAATCGGCTTAGAGAGAGAGAGAGAGAGAGTGAGAGAATTGAGTTGTTCTTGAGAGTTTTAGCTTGGAATTTGAGGAATCATAGAAGAGATTTCCTACTTGAGCTTCTAGTCTTATAATTGGAGACTTAAGGTAGAGTTTATAGCTTCTTGTTCATGAATTCAAGCCATTTTGTTGCATGGCATGGAAGTCTAGAGATTAAAGACATGAATTAGCTTCATATGTTGAATTAAGAGCTTAATCCATGTATGCATGTTGCCATTCTTGAGTTTTGAAGTTAATGTTCATGAAATTCCACATACATGTTCATATTTTTGCAATGGACCATGAATTCATCTTGTTTTTGAGGAAATTAGCTCATTAGAGCATGTAATTGAGGCTTTGATCTTGGTTAAATACTTGCATGTCACATTAAAGCTATGTTCTTGAAATTTGGCTCAAAATTGTGTTTAATTGAACTACCTTTGGGTTTTGATTTCTCAAATTGATCTTTGAAACATGTTATATTATGAGTTTTGAAGTGTTTTCCAGAAAATTAGCTCAAGAGGATCGAATTTGATGATTTAAAGTTGAGTTTTGAGCTTGAGGTTCAAATCTGGAAATTCCAGATTTTGGACTCACACTTGAGCAGGGTGACTGGCGCTCGAGCGTGAAATTCGTGCATCCAGCACTTTACACTGTTTTACAGTCCGCTCGAACGGGGTATTGGACGCTCGAGCGAGGACTTGTGTCACACGCTCGAGCAGGTGTCGAGCGCCCATCGAGCGTGATTTTCACACATCCAGTACTTTTTCAGTCCGCTCGAGCGGGAAAGTTTACGCTCGAGCGGAGACTTTTGTTTGCATGTCCGCTCGAGCGGGGAAACCCACGCTCGAGCGGGACCCCTGTTTTCTGAAAATTTGTTAAGTGTTTTAAAAGTGCATCTTTGCATCCTCATTTCATCCTAGGCATTCTTAGGCCTACTTTAAGGTATCTTAATGAGGATATTGATGTAGAACCACACCGACTCAAGATAGGGATTAAGTTATTATTTTCCCAATTGTGTAGCTTAGTGTGTGTTCACTCTGTAACTGTGTAGGGTTGGCAACCGAGGACGCGTACTAGCTTATCTATAGCCCAGAACTCTGTGAGTAACAATGTTGTAAAGATATGCTCGAAAATGAATATTTTTTGAATGATCAACTGAACTATTTTCTAAACTGTTTACTGTTAACTGAATGAATGTTTGTCCTCTATTTTGAACTGTATTGTGGCATCCTTAGCAACTACTGTTACTGTTACTGCTACTGTTACAAAGATCTCTGTCAGTTCCTATCTTGGAACTTCTGTTTACTGTTACGATGGCCATCATTGACTGTTCGGTCTTTTAAGACCTATTGTTTACTATACTGTTCTGCTAATGGATGTACCACATATGACTGTTACGACTGAATGACTGATATACTAATTCAATGAACTGTTTTCGTTACTGTAAGGATATTCATTCTTAACCTCTTTACACATTATGTTATTCACTAGGGTTTAGCTCACTGTTTATATGTATATGTAGGTGTTCAAGCACCAGACCGGAGCTAGGAGCGTGGGTTAGACTCTAGTTTTGTCAAGCCAACCACTGTGCCTCACTGAGAGGTTCCAAGTCCTTCAAGCTACGGTTTTTGGGGTGTTTTAGTTTTCCCCATTTTTGTTTATGTTCTATATAGACCGAACGATGTTGTACTGTACTGTTCTAATAGGGATTAAGTCCCTGTCTCGAATGATTGTATATATTGTACATACTGTTTGGGTACTAATTGTATATGTGTATACGATATGAAAAGCCTTTTTGCATACAGACTGTCATAGCTCATTGGACATATTTTAATTACTGTTTTGGCTTTCGCCAGCCCCTGTACTCTGTATTACTGTATTATTGTTAAGCAGGCCTTCGGTAATCTCAGATTACTGGCCGGTTACGGTGCTAAACCCATAGGGACTGGTTTGGGTCGTGACAGAGTGGTATCAGAGCGTTGTTAAATCACGAGTTATACCACACACACGTGTCCAAATGAGCTATAGGATGTCCTAGAAAAGTGATTAGGGCATTACATGAGCATGATAAGTATGTGTGGCTAAGGCATGAATATAACTGTTAATGTGATAATCTGTCTAAGTATGCAACTGCCTATGTTTATAATTGTTATAACTGCCTATAGCGAGATGGACAACGCAAGAAATGTTGATGAAACTGAATCCTCTGACGCAAGAATGACAAGGTTGGAGAGAATGGTGGAACTACTAACTGAAAGACTAAGGCAACAACAGAACCAACAGCCCCCACCTCCTCCAGTACAACCAGAGCCACCTATGAATGATGATACCATAGCTCTGACACAGAAATTTAGTAAGATGAAACCGCCATCCTTTCAGGGAGGCCTCAAACCGCTAAAAGCTGAAGCATGGGTTCTTGAGACTGAAAAGTTATTTGAAGTTTTTCCATGTTCTGAAGCACACAAAGTGCTACTGGCCACCTTTACTTTGTAAGAAGAAGCTAGAAGGTGGTGGATGCTTATTCGTGATGTCAACACTGTTATGACTTGGGCTCAATTCAAAGAAGCCTTCTTCGAAAAGTACTTCCCTCAGTGTGTCAGGGACAAAAAGGTGACCGAGTTCGAACAACTGAAACAAGGTGCCATGTCCGTAGCAGAGTATGAAACAAAGTTCACCGAACTTGCTAGATATGCACCACACATGGTGGATACCGACTACAAGAAGGCCAGGAAGTTTGAAGGCGGCCTCAAGGTAGAAATACTGGACAGAATCAATGTGCTAAAGTTAGTGAAATATGTAGATGTTCTTGACTGAGCCATCATGGCTGAAGCAAATATTGAAGCACTAAAATAGACTGACTCACTGGCAACTGAATGGCGCAATAAGAAATGGGGTTTTAAATTCAAGAAAGGCAAAAACAATTCATTGAATAAGAAGTAGAATACGGGGTCAACAACCAATTCCAGTCAGGGAAGTGGTTCCATACCGCCCTGTTCTGAATGTGGTAAGAAATACAAAGAGGTTTGTTATAAATTATCTGGTGCTTGTTACAGGTGTGGCAAGGTGGGCCACATGGTCAAAGATTGCCCTTCCATTCCTCAGGGCAATAGTAAAGCTGTACCAAGCGCAGCAGCATTAACTGCTCTACCAAAACCCAACCCTAAAACGACTGGAAAAGAGCCTATGAGGCAAGGCCGAGTGTTTGCACTCGTACCGGGAGATGTACAGAATACCGAGACCGTTGTGTTAGGTATATTCTCAATTTGTGCTCAAAATGTGTATGTTTTGATTGATTCGGGGTCTACACATTCATATATATCGCATGCTTTTTTGCGAAAATTGAATAGACCATTGGAACCCATAAACTACCTATTAGTTGTATCTTCACTTGTTAGGGGATCTGTGACTTGTGCTTATATGTACCCTGCATGTGAAATTATTGTTGGAGATTTGCATCTGTATATTGATTTACTGCCTCTGAACATTTATCATTTTGACGTGATATTGGGAATGGACTGGTTAACAAAATATCATGCTACTATAGACTGTGTGACAAAACAAGTTGTTTTCCGTCCACCTGGCCTACCCGAATTTGTATTTAACGGAAGTGGAGTGGTACCTCCCCTATATTTGATTTCATCTATGAAAGCATACAAACTGATTAGAAAGGGGTGTAAAGGGTATTTCTGTTCTGTATTGACTGTATCTACTGATGTTAACGCTAATGTGAACAGTATTCATATAGTCAGAGAATTTCTAGATGTATTTCCAGATGATCTGCCAGGGGATTTGATTGATAGGGAGATTGAATTCACCGTTGATGTGATTCCGGGTACACAACCAGTATCTAAAGCTCCTTACCGAATGGCTCCGACTGAACTGAAAGAATTGAAAGTGCAATTGTAAGAACTATTAGATAAGAAGTTCATCAGGCCCAGTACTTCGCCATGGGGTGCACTTGTCTTGTTTGTGAAAAAGAAAGACAGCTCGCTGAGACTTTGTATTGACTACCGTGAACTGAACAAGGTAACTGTGAAAAATAAATATCCATTGCCACATATTGATGACTTATTTGATCAGTTACAGGGTGCTCAAGTGTTCTCTAAGATTGATCTCAGATCCGGATATCATCAGCTGAAAGTTAAACCAGAGGACATTGACAAAATTGCTTTTCGAACGAGGTATGGACATTACGAATTCCTAGTTATGCCTTTCGGAGTTACCAATGTACCTGCTGCATTTATGGACCTTATGAACAGAATTTTTAAACCATTCATCGATGACTTTATTGTTGTATTTATAGACGACATTCTGATTTATTCTAAAAGTAGAGAAGAACATGAACATCATCTGAGACTTGCCTTACAGACCCTAAGAGAACAGAAACTGTATGCGAAATTGAGTAAATGTAAATTTTGGCTTGATCATGTTATGTTTTTGGGACATTTTATTAGTAGAGATGGCATTTCAGTTGATCCACAGAAAGTTGAAGCCGTGATAAATTGGCCTAGACCAACAAATGTTACAGAAGTCCGAAGTTTTTTAGGGTTAGCCGGGTATTACAGAAGATTTGTTAAAGACTTCTCCAAAATTGCCTTACCACTGACACAGTTGGCTCAGAAGGGGATATCATTTGACTGGACTGACCAAAGAGAATCCGCATTCAAAGAGTTGAAAACTTGACTTGTGACTGCACCGGTTCTTACCCTACCTTCAGGTACGGATGGTTTTACCATTTTTAGTGATGCTTCTCATAAGGGTTTGGGATGTGTTTTAATGCAGAATGGGAGAGTTATTGCCTATACTTCCCGACAACTAAGACCGCATGAAAAGAACTACCTGACCCATGATTTAGAACTTGCTGCAGTAGTGTTTGCACTGAAAATCTGGCGTCACTACCTTTATGGGGCGACATGTGAGGTGTATACAGACCACAAGATTTTGAAATACTTCTTCACACAGAAAGAACTAAATATGAGGCAGCGGAGATGGTTAGAACTGATAAAAGATTATGATCTACAAATTTTGTATCATCTGGGAAAAGCTAACACCGTTGCCGATGCACTAAGTCAGAAATCGATTGGAAACTTGGCCTGTTTACTCACCGGACAGAAAGAGTTGCTTTGTGACCTTGAGAAATCTGAAATTGAGATTGTTTTGCGAGAACAAGGTGGAACAATAGCTGCTATTTCTGCTCAACCGGCACTGATTGAAGAAATTAAAGAGAAATAGC
This sequence comes from Camellia sinensis, assembly GCF_055761805.1. NCBI lineage: Eukaryota > Viridiplantae > Streptophyta > Magnoliopsida > Ericales > Theaceae > Camellia > Camellia sinensis. The sequence continues at coordinate 104,915,539 of NC_138972.1, forward strand.
AACAGGATGACTCCTTAAGGAAGATCATCGATGAACGGGAATCCAAACCGAGGCCGAATTTCCAATTTGAGAACAATGTGTTGAAATTCCAGGGAAGATTATGTGTACCGAATGATTCTGACCTGAAAAGAAGAGTTCTGCAAGAGGGCCACAATTCGAAACTGTCTATCCATCCAGGGAATACGAAAATGTACCAAGACTTGAAATTGAATTTTTGGTGGCCTGGAATGAAGAAAGAAATTGCTGATTTTGTATCAAAATGTCTTCATTGCCAACAAGTCAAAGCGGAACATCAACGACTCGCAGGCTTACTGCAACCCTTACCCATACTGGAGTGGAAATGGGAACATATCACCATGGATTTTATTGTTGGATTGCCTCGCTCCAGTAAAGGTATGGATTTCATTTGGGTTATTGTTGATAGACTGACTAAATCTGCTCACTTCTTACCTGTCAAAACAATTTATAATGCAGACAAATTGGCTATACTCTATATTGATGAAATTGTGAGATTGCATGGAGTGCCTGTGTCCATTGTTTCTGATAGGGACTCGAAGTTTACATCGAGATTCTGGCAAAGCTTACAGACAGCATTGGGTACTGAACTGAGACTGAGTAGTGCATACCATCCTCAGACAGATGGCCAGTCAGAAAGGACCATCCAGACTCTGGAGGATTTACTGAGAATGTGTGTCCTTGACTTTTAGGGAAATTGGGAAAGTCATCTACCGTTGGCTAAATTCGCCTACAACAATAGTTTTCACTCAAGTATCGGTATGGCGCCTTTCAAGGCTTTTATATGGCAGGAAATGTCGATCTTCGATTTGCTGGGCAGAAGTTGGAGATGGGCCTTTGCTTGGGCCCGAGATTGTGTATGAAATTACAGAAAAAGTAAAACTGATCCAAAAGAGATTGAAAACTGCACAGAGCCGACAGAAAAGTTATGCGGATGTCTGAAGGCGAGACAGAGAATATGAAGTAGGTGATCACATTTTTGTAAAAGTGACACCGATGAAGGGCCAGACTCGTTTTGGAGTTAAAGGCAAGTTAGCACCGAGATATGTCGGACTATATAAGATTATTGAGAAAATTAATCCGGTGGCGTATCAAGTAGCGCTTCCTCCTGAAATGGAGCATATGCATAACGTGTTCCATATCTCAATGTTGAGGGAATACCTTCGGGATCCCTTCCATGTGATTGAGCCTACTCGTGTAGTGCTAAGTGATGACTACACTTATGAAGAACGTCCTATTCAGATTGTGAACAGACGGATCAAGAAGTTAAGGAACAAAGAGATTCTGTTAGTGAACGTTGACTGGCAAAACCATGGTGGCGTGTATGCCACTTGGGAAAGGGAAGATGACATGATGAAGAGATATCCTGAACTGTTCCAACTGAATCCGATTTTCTTCCAGAACGAAGGTAATTTGAGTTTGGAGGACCAAACTCTTTGTAAGGAGGGGAGACTCTAATAACCCTCACCACCATTCACTGATAACACTACTGATTACTGCTAAACTGAGAGTGATCATGATAATTGACTGAATTGACTAAAATCCTGAACTGATTGATTGTCTATATTTGTGTAAGTGCATTTCTATCTGTTCGACTGTCAAATTATCTGTTCATGTTTTATGTTTTAAACTGCAAATTGAAGGCCTTATCGGCGACCGAACCAGAAATTGATTAGCGTTATGTGCTAATTAGAATTTATGGGATTTTATGGTATATTTACTTGAAATGTGATTCGGTATGATTAAATTAGATTAAATAGCATTGTAGCACAAAAGTCCAAGTATTTACCATAATGCCATGTTAGTGGACCACTTAGGCAACACATATTGAAGCCTTATTACATTCAAACAAAACATTTGTTCAGCCATTCTTGAGCCCTCAATCGACTTAGAGAGAGAGAGAGAGAGTGAGAGAATTGAGTTGTTCTTGAGAGTTTTAGCTTGGAATTTGAGGAATCATAGAAGAGATTGCCTACTTGAGCTTCTAGTCTTATAATTGGAGACTTAAGGTAGAGTTTATACCTTCTTGTTCATGAATTCAAGCCATTTTGTTGTATGGCATGGAAGTCTAGAGATTAAAGACATGAATTAGCTTCATATGTTGAATTAAGAGCGTAATCCATGCATGCATGTTGCCATTCTTGAGTTTTGAAGTTAATGTTCATGAAATTCCACATGCATGTTCATATTTTTGCAATGGACCATGAATTCATCTTGTTTTTGAGGAAATTGGCTCATTAGAGCATGTAATTGAAGCTTTGATCCTGGTTAAATGCTTGCATGTCACATTAAAGCTATGTTCTTGAAATTTGGCTCAAAATTGTGTTTAATTGAACTACCTTTGGGTTTTGATTTCTCAAATTGATCTTTGAAACATGTTATATTATGAGTTCTAAAGTGTTTTCTAGAAAATTAGCCCAAAAGGATCGAATTTGATGATTTAAAGTTGAGTTTTGAATTTCCAGATATTGGACTCACGCTCGAGCGGGGTGACTGGCGCTCGGGTGTGAAATTCGTGCATCAAGCATTTTACACTGTTTTACAGTCCGCTCGAACGGGGTATTGTACGCTCGAGCGAGGACTTGTGTCACACACTCGAGCGGGTGTCGAGCGCCCATCGAGCGTGATTTTCACACATCCAGTACTTTTTCAGTCTGCTCGAGCAGGAAAGTTTACGCTCGAGCGGAGACTTTTGTTTGCATGTCCGCTCGAGCGGAGAAACCCACGCTCGAGTGGGACCCCTGTTTTCTGAAAATTTGTTAAGTGTTTTAAAAGTGCATCTTTGTATCCTTATTTCATCCCAGACATTCTTAGGCCTAGTTTAGGGCATCTTAATAAGGATATTGATGTAGAACCACACCGAGTCAAGATAGGGATTAAGTTATTATTTTCCCAACTGTGTAGCTTAGTGTGTGTTCACTCTGTAACTGTGTAGGGTTGGCAACCGAGGACGCGTACTAGCTTATTTGTGGCCCAGAATTCTGTGAGTAACAATGTTGTAGAGATATGTTTGAAAATGAAATTTTCTGAATGATCAACTGAACTGTTTTCTAAACTGTTTACTGTTAACTGAATGAATGTTTGTCCTCTATTCTGAATTGTATTGTGGCATCCTTAGCAACTACTGTTATTGTTACTACTACTGTTACAAAGATCTCTGTCAGTTCCTATCTTGGAACTTCTGTTTACTGTTACGATGGCCATCATTGACTGTTCGGTCTTTTAAGACCTACTGTTTACTGTACTGTTCTGCTAATGGATGTACCACATATGACTGTTACGACTGAATGACTGATATACTGATTCAATGAACTGTTTTCGTTATTGTAAGGACATTCATTCTTAACCTCTTTACACATTATGTTATTCACTGGGGTTTAGCTCACTGTTTATATGTATATGTAGGTGTTCAGGCACCAGACCGGAGCTAGGAGCGTGGGTTAGACTCCAGTTTTGTCAAGCTAACCACTGTGCCTCACTGAGAGGTTCCAAGTCCTTCAAGCTACGGCTTTTGGGGTGTTTTAGTTTTCCCCCTTTTTGTTTATGTTTTGTATAGACCGAATGATGTTGTACTATACTGTTCTAATAGGGATTAAGTCCCTATCTCGAATGATTATATATATTGTACATACTGTTTGGGTACTGATTGTATATGTGTATAGGATATGAAAAGTCTTTTTGCATACAGACTGTCACAGCTCATTGGACATATTTTAATTACTGTTTTGGCTTCCGCCAGCCCCTGTACTTTGTATTACTGTATTACTGTTAAGCAGGCCTTCGGTAATCTCAGATTACTGGCCGGTTACAGTGCTAAACCCATAGGGACAGGTTTGGGTCATGACCAAATGATATGCACGATGTGGAACAGAACTTATGATTATGCAATGAGGGCTGTAATGAAACATCTACATACAAATGTTATGCAAAGAAACGCTACAACAAACTCGTACATAAGCAAGTTAACATGAACCAAACAACATTTCATGCAAAAAGGATGTAAGAAAATTATGCAAGCTTAATTATGCATCACGCAAGAAAGGTAAAGAACCATAACCGTCGGGCCCACCCGAGGCGACAAACAAGATCCCAACACGTGGCACACACAAGGAGTGAGATGGTGTGAACCTAGGACCACACCTTAAGGTTCCGAGCCACAGAGAATAGTGATAACAAGTGAAACACATCCAACCATTATGCAACCAAAACAAAGAGCGGTATAAGCATTAGAATCCGTCCAAATGCATTTAACCAAAGCGTCTTAACGCGCTGCGCGCGAGAGGGAAAAGAGAGCGGTGAAAACACCGGAGGGTGGTATAAACATCAGAGCACGTTCCAATGTTTCTAACCAAAAACAGAGTGGTATAAACGTCGAAACTCGTTTCAAACGCTTCTAACTAAAAAGGGTGGTATAAACATCGGGCATACATCCCAATGTTTCTAACCAAAGCAAGGTATAAACATCTGGCACACATCCCAATATTTCTAACCAAAGAGTGTATAAGCGTCGAAATACGTTTCAAACGCTTCTAACCAGAGGAGGTGGTATAAACATCGGGCACACGCCCCAATGTTTCTAACCAAAGCAAGGTATAAACATTGGGCACACGACCCAATGCTTCTAACCAAAAAGGAGAGTGATGTAAACACAGGGCGTACCCGAGTATTTCTTACCAATAAAGGAGTGGTATAAACACCAGGCGTACCCGAGTGTTTCTAACCAAAAGGGGGGCTCCAAGGATAGGAATGATCTTACCTGGAGTTCCTCTAAATGAACCGTACATACAATATCGTCTAGTTGCACCAGTTTTGAATGAACCGTACATAAAATATCGTGCCTGCATAAGAAAGAAACTTTGACAAGTACAATACAATAAGAATGCATGTTCAATGCGAGATGAATAACCACGACACAACGCTTAGAGAGGCATGCTTCATGCGCATTATGCAAGGAACAAAACAGAAGCATATTCTATGCAATGAGAAATGGAGCATGTTCTATACAACACCGAATGCATATTCAATGTAACAGGTATGGACATCTTCTATGCGTATGTAAGGGCATGCACAATGCAATACAACACGACATGCATATTCTATGCAAACATGAGAACATGTGTACTGCAATGCAACGCAACATATACATTCTGTGCATAATAATAACAATGCATATTCAATGCAACATCAATAGCATGTTCGATGCAAAACACTGAATAAACAAATGCGCGTCTTAACAAGACTGATTTAGTTGCAACCTCCGATTTACCTCTCGGAGGAATTACAATATATTTCAAAAGGATACACCTCGTTCATGCCGGCTGACGATGAGTCATGCATCGAAGACATGAGTTAAAACTTCCGCAGAGACACTTTGAGTTGAAAAGCGAACCTTTCTTGCACTTTCTCGAGAACCAAGGACACAAAACAGCATAAAAACACACAGGGAAAACACTAGACACCTGCCAGCCACCCTGAAGCTATGTTGGCCACCTAAGTGGCCGGTCGGCCACAAAAACTGGCCGGTCAGCCAGTTGTGGTAAATCTGGGCCATTTCGGTCTTTTTGCATGGAGATCTTTAAAAACTCATTTCCAACTCACATTTCCTCATACCTACAGTCCCAAAAACACCTCCCCTTTATCCCTAGACACTTTTTTCTCCTAGATCCGTGCTTTACACGCATTTTCCAACGCCCCTCACGAAGTTGATTTGCTAAAACCTTTCGATTTCCTCCGTTTTGAACCAATTAAAATTTGTTTTCAGAGTTTCTTCTCCATTTTCGCCACTTGAGGTTTGTTTCCCTCAAGTTTGTCTTGAGTTTGACGCCTTTTCCCAGGCTTTCACTTTTTCTCCCATTTTATTTCTCCGAGAGTTGACTTTTGTTGACTTTTGACATTTTTCGCATATTTTGCTCATTTTCGGCTATTTTCTCGCCTTCTTTTCAGATGGCAGACGACGTTCCCCATGGTGGAGGTTCTCCAGGGATGGAAGGAGAGCCTGAATACATACCATTGCCTCCTACAGTGCGACATTTCGATCCGGAGAGGTACCGCCTCAAGGCGCATGCACTACCACCCAGTACAGTCTGTCACCTTTGCGGATTCGCACGAGGCACACCAGCAGATCTGCTGCTGCGAGAGCCAAAGTCTCACCTGTCTCATGGTGCCTCCGAGGTATGCATTGTATTCTTACATTTTCTGCGATGTACTTTACATTTCCTGCATAGCTCGCACCTTTGCACTGTATTTCATCTGCTCATTCTGAACACATGTACACACTGTATCTGCTGCTCATTCTGAATACAAGTAGACTCTCGTTTTACCTACGGATGTGGGTCCACCACAGCGAGGGAGTGCTACATGGACCTCCCCAACGGTGTTCGACAGATCATCGATGAGGCGGGGTTCGGTTTGTTCTACATGAGGCTGTCACACCTCATGGCGAGCAGGACCCTCTTGGGCGCACTAATAGAGAGATGGTGGGATACCGCCAACTCTTTCCATTTCTTTACCACCGGGGATATGACGATGAACCCATATGATTTCACCATGTTGACGGGCCTTGAGGTGGGAGGCCGGCCGATCCCTTATGACTCCGATATGGACGAGTGGGAGGCCGCCTGGACCTATTTACTGGGAGCACACCCACCTATCTTCCGATCAGGGATGGTCTGATATACCTGGTTCGTAGACCACTATAGAGGGATAGACCCAGCGAATGTAGAGGGGACCGAGCAGCATGCCCGAGGTTTCCTGATGTTCCTCTTCGGCACTACCTTGTTCGCCGACAGGGCAAACACAATCGGGCTATATCTTTTGAGTGCCTTAGTGGACTTATCTTAGGTTCAGCATTATGATTGGGGCGACGCCGGCCTCGCTACCCTGTACTGCTACATGAGCTCGACCTCCCGCAAGAGCGGGAACAGAGTTGGCGGCTATCGGAGAGCTTGGGAGGTATGCTTTACTTTTATGTTTTACATTCTCTGCCATGCTTTCTGCTTTGCACTTTCTATACACTGCACCCACATAGTCTAATCTTTGCATTTGTACTTTCTGTACACTGTACTACACACCTTGCTTTCTGCATTCTCTGTGTATTCTGTATTCTCTGCATTCTGCATTCTCTGGACATTACACACATACTCTGCTTTTCGCATTATCTGTGTTTATCTGTATTCTCACTATCACCCTCTTGCTTTTTTACAGCTATGGGTATAAGCCTACTTCCCGACGCTTGCTCGAGAGTCGGAGATCGAGACGCCTCTTGAGGTCCCCATATTCTCATCAATATGACAGTCGGTGCCAGCCGAGGACCTAGGAGACCCTCTCTTTCCTTCGCTAGTATTTCGATTTAGTGAGGACGGTAGAGGTAAGCCAAAACTCGCAGTTCTTTCTGCTTTCAGCTCCAATTCACTTTACATATCTAATGGCAACTTATCAATCTATGAACTCGTTGTCTGCAGATCACATGGCAGCCCTGGGCGATGATGCCAGAGGGTGTCAGATTTCAATTCGCTGGAGCTTGGGGCGCTTCCCGGTATCAGCTCATGCTTGAGGGATCAGTAGGCCGAGCCTAGTTCCTAGGCGAGCGCTTCATGCGCCAGACACTGGGTCTGCCGTTACAGTTGGTTCCCTTACTACCTCTGCCTTCTATGCGAGCCACAGAGAGTCTCTCTCTTTAGGAGATCATCGACTTCATGCGGGGTGGAGATGTAGACCTCTTCATTGGGGAGGAGGACTATACGACTTACATCCAGACGTACCGCATGCCTCCCTTGACAGGAATTCATGCTCATACAAGGAGGGCACCTGATGTCCCTTCGTCGAGCAGGACCCGAGCACCGAGGGGCAAGGCTAAAGGGATACCCCCTGCTAGGCAGAGTGTTGGATGGTCAAATCTTCTGACCGAGCTGACGGGTTGGCGATACTTTGGAGAGCCTTATCAGATCCTGATTGAGCCTCCGTTGTCTGGTCACAAATATGTCAGGACACCCGATTCACCACCAATATGTATTACAACTTTTCATTTTTTTTTATTCTTGCTCAGATACTCAAACATTTATTCATTCGCTGACCATTTTAACTTACATTTACAGCACTCCACAGGGTATGTTGAGGGGTTACTCGAGATATTAGCCTCATTCGAGGGCATGATCTTGAGGAGAGAGTCGATACTTGGCTCCCACGGCATTCAAGTAATTTTTTAGCTTTCTTGCATTTCGGTTATCATATTTTTGCTGATATACTAAAACTGACATCTTAACTGAACATTTCCCCACACTATACTGATACACTACATGTATAGATCACATCTAATACATTGCATTCACATACCATATTTGACTTCTGCATATACCCACTCTGTACAAGATACTTGTATCTAATACATATACTATGGCTGATATATTCAAACTGCCTTTTCAGGTCACACATTTACAGACAGGACCATCAACGCCTCCTATAGGAGCCGGGAGAGAGAGAAAGGTTCTGGCAGGTGACCGGGGAGGCGTCGGGAGCCCGTCATGCGCAATGACGATGATGAGACCAGCAAGGCCGAGACCGAGGAGGTCAGGGATCAGCACACCGAGTCATCTGAGAGCAGAGATGATGATGTCGGCTTGGGTTCCGCTAGTGGAGACGAGGCTAAGTCAGGTTCAGATGTAGAGGATGACGATTCTAGTTCCGATTCCTCATCAGGTTCAGACAGCGACGAGGACGGGGATAGCTCTGCAGTGTCCGTTCTGGCGAGGAAGAAGACGAAGAGGGCCTCTAGAGCTTGAGATAGCCAGTGCTAATTGATGTATTTTTGCTTCGTTTCTTTTTGCTAGTAGTGTTAGCACATTGTACAGCCTTAAGCAGTTTTATTTTCTTAAAAACTTGTACTTTTTTGTAAAAAGAAACCATAATTGGAATGAAAACAACTTTTTTGATGAAAACGTGTTGCATTTTATATTCTGAGCATCGCATTGCACCATTTTACCCAAAAACGGGAGTGATGAAAATTGAACATTGTACATTGTCTTGACAATTGCTTAGTCAGGTAGTGAACCAACCAAAACATAACAAACAAAATAAGACAATTCAATAGACAATGCAACAACTCGACAAACAACAACTCGATAAACAAAACAAATATAACTCGATAAGCAACAACAAAACAACTCGATAAACAAATTGCAACAACTCGATAGACAAATTACACCAACTTGATAAACAAATTGAAACAAACTTGAGAGCGACTCAACAAAACTAGTAAAACAGAATAGCAGAATGCATTCGGAGTAGAACAAAACACAGGTTTTTAGCATTCTCAACACACAGGAAGACCAAAGCAATTCTGCTGGACATAAACAGTGCCTGTCGAGCACTAAAGTGGCCGATTGGCCACAAAAGCTGGCCGGTCAGCTACCTTAACTGGCCGGCTGGCTAGTGATGCAGGGAGCCTCCAGATTGTTGCCACTTGTCTTCCACTCAGTGCTTTATCTTCTACAAAAGTTAGGGCTTCATAGTTTCTTCATTCCAGCTTTGTGTTTGCCACAAATGGAGCCATTCTTCACTGAAAAACTCTCAAATTGGATTGCAACTTTAGATGGGTCGTAAAAGCTAAATTTCTAGGGTTTTGAGATAAATGCACTATTCTCTCTAAGTCGTACTCCACTGTGTTTTCCGTTCCTTCATGCCGCGGCTAGATGTTGGAACCTGGTTACACATGTTTTCAGCTTCGGGGGGCAAGAGATATGTCCAACAACTGAAGAGTTCCAAGCTCTGATGGAATCCTGACGTGACGAGGAAATCTTGCCTCAATCCTGTTTTGGCCACATCTAAGCTTTAGGATGGATGTGTGGGCTCACTTTACACGATGCCTGATCTTTGGTTCACAACGGACAGTTGGATATTCCCAACCTCATTCACCGGTTTTCTAATGCCGGCGACCGCTGTGACTGTCTTTGGCAAAGTTTCGGCAGCATGCCCTTTGCTTGTGCATGTTGGCTCCCTGGTTTCAGAGGGTCTAGCATTCGCCTGATCGAAGTTGCCCAAGGCTTGAAAGAGGGCAAGAGCTGCATCGGCTTGACACTAGCCGAAACTTTAATAGGTTTGGATGTTTTCCATCACCGGGAGACAACTAAGTTCGCAGGAAGTCCACTACTCTTACAGGTAATGTTTCCCACCCTTCTCACATGTGTTTCTCACATCACTTGGCCCTTAGGCACTATTTTTCTCTCAAAACCCTTTCTCACTTTTTCTCTCTACATGTACATATCTATTCTTTAATCTCTCTTATTTTTCATCCTTTCCTAGATATAGCTCATGGACAAGTTGAAAGTAGTGGATGCTTGCCCTGTATATTCAGCACGCGGCTATTTCTTTCGCCAACAGCTAGTTAATTTCCCGAAAGAGGGATGGCGGTGCCATTGGATGTGCAACAGATCCGCTGTTGACATTGCTTGGCGTTGCCCATAGTTTGATCTGCCTAAGATGAGCTACAGCATGTCTCGCCAGCCTGGCATTCAGTTGATTGGCTTGACACACTATGTCTTCTACTTTCCATTCCGATTCAGGCGTCAGTTCGGACACGACCAAACTTGCCCAGAAGAGGGGGGTAGAGTACCCAGCTTCATTTCCAATCTGAGGCTCACAGCTAGCTTGCTATCCTACTACATGGAGGACAAGAGAACTTCTGGCTCCCGCTCCCAATTTCAGTTGCGCCCTTTCTGGCGAATGCATAGCTTGGCTTAAAGATGAGGCACAAACCAAGCGTACTTTTGCATCTGAAGCTTCCACAAGCTCTAGGAGGGGGCGTAGGAACACCTGACTCAACTATGCCCCAAGTTTATTGCTTTGATCTGTACTTTCAAGTTTTTCTTTTGAATGTAATAAAAAGTAACTTCGATTTGTATCAACAGTTGGAGAACTCTGTATTGAAATCAATGAAATTGAAGGTTGTGGGTACTGAAATTTTTTCTTTTGGTCCAAAAATAGTCTAAGTTGTAAAAAAATTAATTTGAACAAAATTAACTTTTATCAAAACTTCTCAAAACCATTTTCGATAAGGATCACAACTGGACACACCTGGAATCTATCCTTGAGATGTACAACCCTGAATCCAATAACTGGAAAGTTACCCCTTGTCTGAATAGCACTACACTACACTGGAGATCACAGCCAAACTCTTTGATGTAGAAAAGACAAAGATGACCAGAACAATCTCATGGACACAGTTGATTTGGAAGTGTTTATGGCTGGACATCAGAATGAAGTTGCCTACGTATCCCGAAGATGGGAATCAAGCCTTACGTAGTTCGGTTCGGGTTCACTCAGGTATTAACACTCTCCTTTTGCGCTCTAACTTTTGCCAAGGCCACCCTTTCTGGGTTTTCAACCGTGCGAGCTCATTTTTTCTTTTTTCTAATTTTTTGTGCTCTAACTTTTGCCTAAGTCGCCCTTTCGGGTTTTCGGTCTAGCGAGCCACTCAAGGGTAATATTTCTTCAACTTGTCTATGTTGATTGATTGGGAGAATAGGCCATCTAGGTCCATAAGAATGACAGCTCCACCCGACCAAATAGACTTGATGATGTAAGGACCAGTCCAATTAGGTCTGAATTTGCCCCTAGGGTCGTAGATGGGAGCTCGGTTGTCTTTGAGAACCAAATCCCCTTCTTTTAGATTCCTGGACTTAACTTTCTTGTTGAAAGCCTTGGCAATCCTTCGTTGATAACCTTGGACGTGGTACAGTACTTTCAGCCTCCTCTCATCGAACAACATTAGTTCCTCAAACCTGCTCTGCTGCCAATCTGCTTCTGCTATCTAGTACTCAGCCATAACTCACAGCGACGGAACTTCAACTTCAATCGAAAGAATAACCTCCATTCCATAAACTAGAGAATACGGAGTTGCCCTAGTTGGTGTTCGAATTGATGTTCTATAGCCCCAAAGAGTAAATGACAGCTTATCTGGCCAGTCCCTATAGGTTTCCACCATCTTCTATAGAATGTGCTTGATGTTCTTGTTGGCGGCTTCAATAGCTCTGTTGGTTTACGGCCGATATGTAGATGACTTATGAAAAGCCACGTTGTACTTCTCCAACAAGTCAACCACTTCCTTCTTAAAGTGGGAACCATTGTCCGAGATGATCTCATTTGGGACCCCATAGCGATAGATGATATTATTCCTGATGAACCTGGCTACATGTGACGCTTTCAGCACTGCGTAGGATTAGGCCTCGACCCACTTTGTAAAATAGTCTATTGCCCCCAGGATATACTTATGCCCGTTTGACCCCTTCGGAGTAACTGCCCCAATAAAATCAATTCCCCAGACTGAAAATGGCCACGGTGAAGTCATGTTGTATAGCTTTGACGGTGGGATATTCATGTGATTTGTATGGATCTGGCATTTATGGCATCGCCGAACAAAACCAATACAATCCTCCTCTATAGTTGACCAGTAGTAACCCTATCTGAGAATCTTTTGAGCTAGCATCACTCCTCTCATGTGTGCTCCGCACTTTCCTCTGTGGATAGCCTCCATTAGGCATTTCGACTCTTCTTCATCAACACACAGTTTATGCATTCCCAGACCTCGTTTGTACAATTTACCCTCACAAATAATAAACTGAACAGCCATTCGCCGTATTGCCCTTTTATCTTTGGCATTTGCCATTTGTGGATAACCCTCATTTTCCAAGAAGTTCCAGATATCATGATATCAGGGGATTTGATCCTGTACTTCATCTATTGCGGTGATCAGCTCGTAGGCCAGCACATACCTCTGTTCAATAATGATCGGACACATCCAGACTCCCAAAGGGATGTCTATCATGGAAGATAGAGTTGATAAAGCGTCAGTGAACCTGTTGTTCTCTCTTAACAGATGCGTGAAGGTTAGTTTCTCAAACTTGGGAATCAGAACGTCCAGGGTTTGGTGATAGATTTTTATCCTTTCTTCTTTAACCTTCCAGTCTCCTTTCGCTTGAGACACAACCAAGTTCGAGTCCCCAATGACGTCCAACTGTTTTGCCCTTAGTTCTAGGGCGGCTTCTAAGCCAGCGATACATGCCTCGTATTCTACTTCGTTGTTCGATACCTTGAACCGAAGTTTGAAAGCTAAAGGTATGTGGGAATTGTCGGGTGCTATCAGCAACACCCCTATCCCACACCCATACTGGTTAGACGCTCCGTCAAAGTACATAGTCCAAATCTCTTCTTCGACCTGCAGAATGGCCTCATTTGGGAACAAATACTCTATTGCTTCGTCTCCCTCCATTGGGTGATCGGCTAGGAACTCAGCTACCGCTCTCCCCTTCACAGACTTACGAGTCATATACTTCAAATCAAATTTGGAGAGAAGAAGCAGCCAACGAGATGGCTTACCCGTAAGCGCTGGTTTCTCGAAGAGATATTTGATGGGATCTAATCTCGAAACCAGAATTACGAAGTGCGATAACAGGTAGTGCCTCAACTTCCTGGTAACCCATACCAAGGCAGGCAAGCCTTCTCGAGCGGAGTGTAACGGGTCTCATATTCCAGCATCGTCTTGCTCAGGTAATAGATGGCCTTCTCTACTCTATCCTTAGATTCCTATGCAAGCATGCAGCCCTTTGTTGTGTCGGTTACTGACAGATACAAAATCAATGGCTCCCTAGCTCTAGCGGTGACAACATGGGTGGGTTCTGTAAATACTGCTTGATCTGCTCAAAAGCAACCTGGCATCAGTCATCCCATTGGAATTTCTTTCCTTTCTTTAGGAGACCAAATAGTGGTTCACAAGTCAAGGTTAATTTTGAAATAAACCGTCTTATGAATTGTACTTTACCCAGAAAGCCTTGCACCTCCTTGTCAGTCCTTGGTGGTGGCATTTCTAGTATGGCCTTGATTTTGAAAAGATCGACTTCGATGCCCCTTTGTGTAATCAAAAACCCCAGTATTTTTCCTGCTGTGACACCAAAAGTGCATTTTTGGGGATTCAGTTGCAACCGATATTCTCTAATCTGTTGGAAAATTTTCTTCAAAGCGGTGTAGTGGCCCTCTCTTTCTATGGACTTGACAATCATGTCGTCCGCGTACACTTCAACCTCTTTGTGGATCATATCATGCAAGATCGTGGTTGCAGCCCGTTGATAAGTAGCCCTAGCATTCTTCAAACCGAATGGTATCACCCTGTAGTAGTAGGTTCCCCACGATGTGGTGAAGACAGTCTTCTCCCTATCCTTGGGTGCCATCAAGATTTGGTTGTACCCAGAAAATCCATCCATAAAGGAGAGCAACGCATGGCCTGCGGTGAAGTCCAGTAATTCGTCGATGTGTGGTAGAGGAAAGTCGTCCTTCGGACTAGTTTTGTTCAGATCTCTAAAATCCACACACACCTGAATTCTGCCATCTTTCTTCGGCACCGGAACAATGTTGGCCAACCAAGTAGGATACTCAGATACTAGCAAGAACCCTGCATCTATCTGCTTGGTGACCTCTTCCTTGATTTTTAGAGCCCAATCCGGGTGTATTCTCCGAAGCTTCTGCTTGACGGGTCGGGCCTCAGAGTCAAGAGGGATCCGGTGCTGTACAATCTTAGGATCGATTCCAGGTATGTCTTCGTAGGACCATGTGAAAACATCTTTGAAATCTTTTAATAAAATGACTAAGCGCTCGCGTTCCTCCGAAGACAACATGGACCCGATCTAGACCAGACGCGGATCCTTCTCAGTACCCACATTAATTGAAACGATTTCATCAACCAAAGGTTTTACAAACCTCTCATCCTCTCGATCAATCAAATGTTTTAAAACCGGAGGAATTCCTTCATTGTCGTTTTTATCAAAATTTTAGAAGTCATGATCCATGCAATACACAGTGGCATAGAAAAGTACTCAAAAATAGCAGTGGTACCATTCTCATTCAAAACTTCCAGTTCGTCCAATTCCTCGGTTACAACTGACTCAAAAGAAAAGGAAAAAAGGACCTGGAAAAAACAACGGCATCCAGATTATCAACCCTAGAAATACCGGCCTTTGACTCAGAAGAACTAGAATCTGATTCCGACTCCACAAACTCTGTGGAATTAGATTCCAGTTCACTAGCTGATTCAGAACTGCTGGACAAAAAGCCCTCCTCAAACTACAAACGAGGGAGGGTGCGATAGATGCATCCAGGATACCACCAGAAGAAGGGCCCACAGTCGATTGATCTCCAATCATGGAAACAGAGAAGTCATTCCCCAAGCTCTCTGGTGTGATCTGAGGATCCGAGAGTAGACAAGCCAGCGCTGCTCCTATCTCGAGTTCTGTGCCATTGGACTCATCCTCTATACACTGTTCAGCCTCAGCTGGTAGGTCAGTCTGCTCTTCTACAACTTCATCTCCTTACAACTGTAGGTTGAAAAAGATCTCAAATCCGGGCAAACGCTACTTTTCAGAATTTATCCATGGCTCAGGAAAGCCACAGAATGGGAAATCTTCCCCCTCCCGGACAAAGCGGCCGTTCAGGGTTCCTTGAATGGGTCTATGCACCAGCTCGTAGTGCTTCCCAGTTTGCTTAGCTTTGGCCATTCCTTCTATTTCCTTTCCCTTTCTTACCCAATTCTCTTTGGTAGGCGTGTAACCTAGACCAAAGATATAAGGGTTGTGTGGCACTTCGGCCAATGCAGCGACGCCCTTTCGGCCGCTCCTGCCCAATCCCATTCCGAGTACATGTTGCAACTTATTCATGAGGTAGATGGATTGAGCAATGACACACAGTCCCTCATCAACAACCAGAATATCTTGCACTACCTGGGCCTCGGCCAAGGTGAATCCAGACAAAAAGACATCCTCCTCGCCGTGTACAATTTCTAGTACCGGTGTAGTGACCTCCACGGAGGATGTATGGAAGAGTTCCCAAAAACAATAGCTACCACATTCCCATAGGGGTACTTCAGCATCTGATGCAGAGTAGAGGAGACAACATTCACTTGGTGTAGCCATGGCCATCCAAGGAATAAATTAAAGGTGGCCAGAATATCCAAGACGTGGAATTCAATGTCCTGTTGTGCCGGGCCAACTTGCGTTCTAACCCGAACTGTCCCCATCACTTCCTAACTTGTATTGTCATAAGCCCGAATCACCTGGGCCGTTGGTGCAAAGTCTGCCAGCTTCAAGCCGGTAGCATAGGCCGTGCGCGACGGACACACATTAATTGCAGACCCGGTATCAACCAAGACGACTGGTATCCAATTCTCTTTACATTTCATAGAGATGTATAGTGGCTTGTTGTGCTCAGAGCCCTCAGGCGACAATTCATTATCTGTGAAAGTCAAAGTCGGTGAAGTGCCACCTGGGAAAACCAGTCCTACTAACTGCTCGGGGTTGTGTCAATAGAGAGCTTAGCCTTATCCATTGTTAATAGGACGGCTTGCCTATGCACCTGTGAAGCCATGAGTAATCCCCAAATAGAGATATCCACTTAAATCTTCTTCAGCTGCTTCAGTACAGCTTCTTCTTCTAGCAGTTTATCTTTCTGTTTCTCTGCCTCCTTGTCCTTCCCTGACGCTTCTCGTTGGTCCAAGTGTGGGGGCTTAAAATACCAC
Organism: Camellia sinensis; assembly: GCF_055761805.1. Taxonomy (NCBI): domain Eukaryota; kingdom Viridiplantae; phylum Streptophyta; class Magnoliopsida; order Ericales; family Theaceae; genus Camellia; species Camellia sinensis. Next base: position 104,932,106 of record NC_138972.1, read on the forward strand.
CCACTCCAAGTCATATGATCAACTTCGTCGGCATACCATGTATCATCTGGCAAATTCTGTCCCCAATCCTTATCCGCGTTGGCGAGATGCAAATCCTCATCTTCCCACCATATTCCTTCGGCAACCGACAAACAACTGTCCAGTTCCATTGTAAGCATTCCTGTATCCACAACACAGTCAGTCCCCGTAAGACCCTTTGCTTTTCTAGCCTTCTGATCATTCTTGATTCTTTCATGTTCAAACCATTTCAGCGTGGCCTCCTGTTTTGTACCGGTTATACAAATACTACCCAATTCTTGAGCAAGATTCTTAGTACCGGTGCTCTCCAGCAACTTCTCCTTATTATCGACCATTCCGGCCGTTGCAGCAATTCCCATTTCCAGCTGTTCCTATTTTGGTTGAGACCCCTCATCAACATCCGGTTTATCATTAAGCCACCCTGTATTGTCCGTTGATCCATTCAAGTCAAATGAACCAATCTGTATATTCCCCAGATCCTGTTCATCGAAGAACTGCAGGTTACTGATATCCTTTTCAAGCTCAGCTAAATCATCCAGTCCCTGGCTTGGCTCGTCCTCCTAAACTACATTAACCTCCATTCTCGTCGGCAATTCCACCTCTGGTTTGGCCTGATCAGCTGGTGCAATATAGCGGTAGGGGTTGTATGCTTTCTCAATTAAGCTCACAAGGCCCTCAAGCATGCCTTCTTCTACCACAGCCACAACCACGGGTTCGAGTTGGTATATGGACGCGCTCATCATGCACAAGACTGCGCTTTCTAGAATGAATAGCACCGGCTTAGACAAGTGAGAGGGGTGATGTATATGCTAGGGTCGTATGGGACGGCCATTGTTTGGATAAGGTTTACTTGCTTGGGTGGAAAAGAGGGTTGGTTATGTGGTGGGAGAGGATTTGTAGTGACGTTAGGCTTCTCAAGAGGTGCTATCACTTTGTTGTCAATGAGATCCTGATTCTTATGATGGAGTCTAAAGCATAGGTCAGTATCATGACCATGTTACTAGTGGAAGGCGCAATACTTGGCCGGGTTGTGTGTAAGAGGGAGGGGATTAGGCAATAGGCACGGCTCCAGGGGCCTTAGATGCCCCTTTCTGATTAGGACCCTCAAGGCCATAGATAGAGACATGTAGAGTGGGGTGAAAACCCTCTGGCCCCAAGGTGGGTACTTCGCAGGTTGTGAGGTGGTTCCGGATGTACCAGTAAAGGGGGTGGCTGTTTTCGGTGTGGTAGTGACCATACCAACATTAGAGGTCCTTGCAGCTGCATTACTACTCGTAGCCGCATTTGAATTGTGTGTAAAAGCTTCTTGGGCTGCTCTTTTTCACGGTCAATCGGACCCTGTTTCATTGTATCCTCTATTTGCACCCCTATCTCATGAAGGTTAGCAAATGTAGGTAGGGGTAAGACTATCATCTTTTGTAGCAGCCTCGGTTGCAGATTACGAATGACCATTCTTATCTGATCCTTTTCAGCTGGCCCGGTGGTCGTCATGGAGGCCTTGGCCCTCCACCGAGTAACGAAATCAGAGAAGCCCTCCTTCGGCTCTTGCCGAGTTGCTTCGAGATCACGAGTTGTGACCTCGATTTGAGTGTTTTAAGAATATTAGGCAATAAAGGCCTCAGCCATCTCTTCCCAGCTCCTTTTCATAGAATCTTCCAGTTTAGTGTACCAAATGGCCGCGATACCCGACAAGGTCCGGCCGAAGAAGGATAATTTCTACAGTCTAGTTAGGCCCATCAGCCGCAGAATATCTAAAAATAGTTGCAAGTGGACCATGGGATCACCCGAGCCATCGAAGCGGTCTATGTGTGGCATTTTAAATCTGTCCGGTAATGTCACCGCCGAATCTGTGTAGCCGTCCTCTATATCTGGGATTGAATTGACACCCTGAGCTCGTTTGAAAAGCTTCTCAAGCTTGCTCACTTTTAGAGTAATAGAATCGACCTCAAACTCAAACGGTGCGTCCGTTGGGTAGGCTGGTGCTTTGGAAGTTTGAGGTGGGACTGGCCCTGTTGGAATGTCCGCATTCTCCTGGACGTTAGTTGTATCCCCGGGTATCGGAACCCTGACTGGGGGTGGGTGCGAAGCAGAAGCTGCTGCTTGTTGTGGTTGTTGTTGCTGTTGAAACCTAGCAATCAGTTCAGCCTGCTGGGCTGCAATCTCTGTTTGGCGAGCGGTAACTCCCGCTTGGTGAGCAGTGTCCAACTGCATGGCCTCGATGGTTTGTTAAAGTTGGCGCATCATATCCTCTATATTGTCTACGGGATGCTGATCTGTCAGAACCGGTGTATACTCCCTTTCTGAGGTGGAAGCAGAAAACTGGGCCCGACTGCGCACAGGTGACGTAGATAATGACCGTTGAATTGGCGATTGCTGAACCGGTGATCTATGCCTGACTGCCCTCCGTCTCGTAACCGGGGGTAGTGAAGCAAACACTGATTGTCCTGCAATAAGATCCTTAGATCGGTAAATCCTCCTTACTCTGGTCCAGAGTGCTTGAGGGGTAACTGTCTCGTCGGAAGCAATTGTGAAATACTACCTTGCAAAAAGAAAATAAAGTAAAAAAAAGAAACAACAATCAGCAAATGCACAGCACCTTGGTTTAGACAGAAACAACACAGTTAAAATCATAAGCTAGACAATCTGTACTCAAACACTGATTTCTGTCCCAAATTTCTGCCTCAAAACTGGTACCCTCAAACTGATACCCAGACTTGCAACTGATACATGCATTCCTGTAGAGTCACACTCTAAAAGCACATATCAGGCAAATGAGAGCCAAAACACCCCTATGATGGGGTAGGGTTGCCCTGTCCTAATTTCATTAGGAGCTAGGGATTCACTATGCAAACAAGCAGTTTCATACAATCCTACATTCGGGTGAGCAACCTGTCCTAGTTTGGAACAGTCTCTATGGTTTCTGATATGCAACTAGGCCGATTGGTCAAAAGGGGTGCCTCAGCAAGACTACCTAATATACCTCTCGCTCCTAACACCGAGAAGTGAAAGGAGGATCAAACGGTACAGTGGTAGTCCAGATCCAAGGTTTGTGTTCCCATCGTGGCAGAGCCCACAACCGGTCAGCCTTATGGCACGCTTTTCCAAGCAAGCCTCCGACAACTGCTCAGGAATAGCAGACAGCAAACACTGTGACTTAGGCGCACCGATGCAAATGCAATGCAAAGAAACACATAAGTGTAAATAAAATATCATACCATGAGTTCGAGTCAAGTTCTCTAAGTCCCCAGCAGAATAGCCAGAAACTGTGGGCTCAACTTTTTCGCGCTCCTTTTCGGAGAGCTCGAATTGGTCCTACAGTTTGGACTCTTGTCACGGTTCTGAATCTAATCTCATAAAGTGCAATGTGAAACTGATAAACACCAAAGAGTCCAATCCGGCAAAGTATTTTGGAAAATCGATTTTAAATCAAATAATACCAAAATTGGATGCTTTGCCAGATTACAGAGTCCACCTAAATATTTTCTTTTGGGAAATTTAGAAAACCCTAACTCGTGCCAAAGGCCACGTATCCGTCATCACCAAAGTTGTCTCAGCTCGGGAACTTAGGTACGAGAGGGGAAGGTCCTGAAATGAGCACCCCCGCTCGCCAGATCAAAAGATCGGCCTCTACTAATCATGATATGCTGTTTTATAAACCTCATGTGTTCTTGTTCCAGTTATTAGCTAACATTACTATGTGACGCACACAAGCAATTATAGACTAAAATCGCAAGAATTGGAACAAAACAACTCATGTTTGTTTATGAAAATGGTTTGAATTTGCCACCCTCAAGTGGGCTAAAACGCGGATTTTCCATCAAACATGATGGGCTTAAAACATGATTTTGCCATTTCGCAAAGTGGGCTTAAAACTCACATTCGTTGAATTGTTCCAATTCGAACAACAAAATCTTCATCCACAGGCATTCATGCAGTTAATCAAATAAGCAAATAGCCTCATGGCGAGCATGCTATCATGGCAACATGGCAATCGTACTCATGTAAGCATGTTAAAGCATAAAACTCACTGAGTACTCCAAGCCAAAACAAAAACTAGTTAGAAAGATACATGATCCTAACTATGTTAAGTGCCTAATGCAACACAACATGCTTAACTTGCTTAAGTTTTATTTGTCGTGTTTTATTTACTCATTTTACATTACCAATTAGTCCTTTAATCGATTAAGTCCAAAAAGTGAACGTCCTCTAATGAAAAGAGGGCTTAAACCTCAAGTACCTTGAGCATGAAACAAGCCTCATGCTGTTGGTAATGAACTCCCGAAGGAATTAAACCATTAGGCATGAGGGTCTCAATTTCACACTCAAGCCAACAAGAGGCTCAAAGCTACTTTCAAAGAAAAGTAAAGAGTGAAGCATAGAGGGAGGTTGCAGATATTTCAGTGCTGATATGACATGCAAAATGACATTAAATTATGCAAGCAACACATGCAAGTGATGTTAAGAGCCTAAAACATTAAGCTAGTGAAGGAGATTGCACCACAACCACACAATACAAGCCTCAAAGGGCCAAACCAACTCAAAACAGAGTTAAAACATGCCAAAACAGTGGCTAAAACTTGCTGAGATTGAGGCACAAAATGCTAGAAAAACATGCTTACATGTTAGCTTGCAAACAAGACTCAAGAGCAACTCTAAAAAGCAATGAAAGAGTGAAGTAAATGAGCATGTGGTAGAGCTATATACACTGAAATTACATGTAAAAAGACACATCAATATGCAATCATCTCAAGCATTTCATGTTTAGAGGCCTAAAATGCCAAGCTAGTGAAGACTATTTGCAATACAACTATACAAAACAAGGCCCACATGACCAAAACAACCCAAAACAGAGTTAAGTCATGCCAAATTAGAGGTAAACACATGCTGGAAATAAGCTAAGTTAAGCCACAAAAACATGCTACCATGTGATGCTAACTCAACATGGAAGTGAGACACCATGAGAGGAGGCTACCCCCTCCATTTTTGGACTTCAAAACATACTTTTTACCATTGAAATAACTCTGGATTTTAGTGTTTAAGAGGGCCAACAAGTTTGATTTAAAGTGGTAAGAAATGGCACAAAAGGCTTTACAAGCCAAAGAGCAAAAAGGGGGAAACAACCCCCTAACCCACCAAGACCTAAACTACCATTTTTAAACCTTAAAAACAGAGTTTTTTTATAGTTGAAAAACTAGGTCCAAACAGTGTAAAAAGATAGCCAAGCAATTGATTAAAACAAAGTCTAGAAGGCAAGTCCTTTACCTCTTGAAGCACATCACAAAATCAGTCACAATTCTGAGCTTAAACCATCCTTAGGAGCTCAAACTAAGCCTCAAAGAACCTCAGCTCCAAGATGAAGATGTTTGGCTAAGGGTCTTAGTGCAAAAGTGTAGAAAATTCTAACTATCAAGCGCAAAATAAGAAGAGAGGGTGAGAATTCTAGAGAGAGGGAGAGAAATTTGCTCAAAATTGTCTAACCCCTTCAAATGTGTTAGAGACCCCCCATTATATAGAAAATCAAGCCAAAGGCTTGCATTCATCCCTCCATACATATGTATGGAGATGGCATTCAGTGAACAACAACTGGCACAGCTGGCTAAGAAAATATTTTAAAAAGGAGAAAAATGGCCATCAACCACTTTTGGTGGCCAACCGACCACTTCAAGTGGTCAACAAGGGGAGAAAGTGGCAGACAAGGTCCCTCCCCCTTCCAGGCAAGAGGCACCAAGGTTTGGCCCAAAAACAAGCACAAAACAAAAAGGGTTTAGAGGCTCAAAGACAAAGCATTCTGCCGAGAACTTCGGGCGCTCAAAACAAGCACAAACAAGCATAATCATCGAGTGCACAAACGATAACGTCTAAGTCTTGAAGTCGGTCAAAAATGAGGTGTCTACAACTACTATATGAGAAAAAAAGTTACATTACCTACAAGTGGGACTAATTTTTGGGTTGGTTGATCATTGGACTTGAAAAGTTAATGTAATTTTTGGAATAGAATAATACTAATTTATTCTAATTGATTATCATATCATTGAATTTGGAAAATAAAGTTGACAATGCCTAAAGAATAATTATATGAGGCTCAGTGTGTGGCACGGTGGAAAAATATTTTACTGGCACATGTGATAAATTTCTTTTGGAGCCAAGTACATATAATTGCAAATTGGTAAACCTGGCATATTCAAGCTTATCCGAGATGGGCGAAATTCAGCCAAAGTCTATTGGGATCAAATAAATCATTGCCGAGTAACTTCAAATGGGTTGAGACAATTGCCGAGTATATCAAGTAAGTCAACATGGTAATCTACTTTAAGTGGGCCTAGGCTTTCCTTGCTAAAAAATATAGTAGGAAAATGTGCTCTTACATGGCAATGAATGAAGGGCTAAAGTACAGGAGAAAAAAGTTGGTAGAGAATGACGCTATAGAATAAAGGGCTATGGGGTGAAGGAAAATGTATGTTCTAAAAACCTGCACTAAAAGAAATTCAAGCACTTCTTTCTCTTTCAAAGAAGACTAACTTGTTTGTCAGAGTGCTAATTTCGGGACCCCCGCCAGAGTATTTTGTCTATTTTTTATAGCAATGATCTTCCAAGGGCTTGTTTGGAGCGAAGGAGTATCCCAAAATTAGTCCCCCACAATTGGCGCCGTTTGCGGGAGCTCCCTTCTTAGGAAGTCAGTTAACTGGGGACTTATGTGGGAGCCTAATGGGTGTCCTTTCCACATTACTCTGTAAGTAAACCACAGTTCACTACTGTAGACCGCACGAACTTCCTCCGTGCACCCCCTTTTCGGAGAGGGCACGGATTTAGGTTCTAGCTACTACAGTTTGGACTCCTGTCACGGTTCTGAATCTAATCTCACAAAGTGCAATGTAAGATTGATAAATCACCAAAGAGTCCAAATTTGGCAAATCGTTTTAGAAAATCGATTTTAATCAAAAAGCGCCAAACATGGACTGCTTTGCCAGATTTTAGAGTCGTCACCTAAATATTTTATTTTGGAAAATTTAGGAAACACTGACTCGTGCCAAAGGCCACGTGTCTGTCATCACCAAAGTTGTCTCAGCTCGGGAACTTGGTATGAGAGGGGAAGGTCCTGAAATGAGCACCTCCGCTCGCTTGATCAAAGATCGGCCTCTACTAACATGATATGTTGTTTTATGAACACATGTGTTCTTATTCAGATTATTAGCTAACTTACTATGTGATGCGCACAACACACAAGTATAGACTAGATCGCCTAAATTGGAACAAAACATCTCATGTTTGTTTTTTAAAATGATTTGGAATTGCTACCCTCAAGTAGGCTAAAGCGCGGATTTGCCACCCTCAAGTGGGCTTAAAACAAGATGATTTGCCACAACCAAATGGGCTTAAAACTCGCATTTGATGAATTGTTCCAATTCAAGTAATAAAGCCATCATCCACAGGCATTCATGCAATTTATCAACTAAGTAAATAGCCTCATGGCAAGCATGCTAACATGGCTACATACACATCCCATGCAGTATGCTAAAGCGTAAACACTCACAGTGTACTCCAAGCCAAAATAGAAAACTAGTTTGAAATCATGCATGATCCTAGCTATGTTCAAGATGCCTAATGCAAAGCATGCAAAATGCAACTAAATAGGCTCGGCTATCTAAAATGGCATATGAATGGAACTTGATAACATGTATTCAAATAGGTATTGAAATACGATGCAGTTTGAATGATGCGCCGAGCCCAGTGCATGCAATACGAATGAATGATGCAGACATGCATAGCATAAGGTATGCTAATTGAAATATGCCCTAAAACTAGCCATCGTAAGCGGATAAGTAAAAAGGAGAAAAAAGTGGGGTTGGAAAACATGCACACACACACGCACCCTTATTACAACATTTGCTCTCTCGACGGAGGGTCCGAATAAGCTAAGCTAACTGGCTAACTAATCTAATTAAACTAATTAGACTAATTATTGCAAATTAAACGAATAACCAGCAAACTAATTACTAATTATTACAACACCTTAATTAATTAACAAATTAATTAATTGAAAAATTCAAGCTAACTAACAAGTAAAGCTTTAAACTATGCTGCTGCAGCAAGTTGAAGAAGTTGAACATGTATACTTCGGTTTCCACCCTGAAAAGCCTTCCGGTTTGCTCTCTTAAGGCTCTGTCTGCAGGGTGTCCTTAAGAACTTGCTGCAAGATCTTACCAAATCCATGCTAGGGAATGTACCAGTGGCCTGTCGACCATGAGGAGTTGCTGCTAGCCACCTGCCGGCCAAGGGTGTGCACTGCCGGCCAATGATAAAGCAGTGCCAGCCATCAATGTGGCACTGCCGGCCATTGGTGTGCTGTGACACCATTTTGCAACAGAACACAAACTAGAGAAAAAGGGATGGTCTCCCAAGGGTATGTACGTACTATGCCACTCCATATCACCTCAAAACATCAAGGGAGAGGCACCATTGCATCCAAGACAATCAATCAAGCATCTCAATGCATGATGGCCAAAGATCCAACTTGCACAAATTCAATAAATGCAATGCAAACAAGACTCTAAATCCACTACCTCATCATGGATGATCAAAGGCAACGGAGACAAAGGGAAATGGACCAATTCACCTTGTGTTCAATATAACATCTGATTGAACACAATGCAATGCAAACAACATGCTATGCAAACAACATGCTAATCTTGACATGTTTTACTTGATTTTTGTTTACACATTTTACATTACCGAGCCATTCATTAACTGGTTAAGTCCAATGTGAAAAGACCTCTAAGGAAAGATGGCCTCAGCCACAAGCACCTTGATCATGAAAGAAGCCTCATGCTTTTGGTTAGTAGAAACCCTCAAGAGAAGGCTAAAATCATTAGGCATGAGAGCCTCAACTCCATGCTCAAGCCAACAAGGGGCTAAAGACCTCTTTCAAAGCAAACGAAAGAGTGAAGCATGGAGTAATATGGCATGCAAAATGACTTGAAACCATGCAAGCAACACATGCAATGCATGTTGAAAGGCTTAAGCATAAAAGCTGGTGAAGTGTATTACACTAGAGGCATGCAAGACAATGCTCAAATGGCCAAACCAGCTCTAGACAGAGCTTAATCATGCCAAAATAATGGTCTAAACATGCTGGAATAGGAGCTCAAAATGCTAGAAGAACATGGACACATGTTGTTTATAAGAAAGGCATAATACACAACCCTCAAAAGCTATGAAGAAGTGAAGTACATGAGAGTGTGACTACACTATATACACTGAAATTACATGCTAAACGGTGCCATACCATGCAAACATCACATGCATAACATGTTAAAGGCCTCAAAACTCAAAGCCAGTCAAGGCCCTTTACACTACAATCATACTAAGCAATGCTCAAATGACCTTGACCATTCAAAATAGACCTAAGGCAGGTCGAAATAGTAACAAAAACATGCTAGACTTGCAGCATAGATGGCAAGAAAGACAGGCTCATGTATTGGCTCACAAACAAGGCATGAGGCTCAACTTCTCAAAAGCATTGAAAGAGTGATAAACATGAGAGTATGACAGAAGTTTATGCTCTGAAATTACATATCAAATGATGCCATATCACACAAACATCACAAATAATGCATGCTTGGGGTCTCAAAACACAAGACTAGCAAAGCCAATTACACTATAGCCCTACAAGGCAAGCCATACATGACCAAGACCACTTGGAACAGAGTTTAAGCATGCTAAAACAAGGCCAAAAGCATGCTCAAATAGAGCCAAAACAAGCTAGAACAATAGGCCAAAATGCTAAGCATGCAAGGCTAACAAGTAGGATTACACTACAAGTGCAAGAAGCATGCAAGAGGTGACCAAACCAGCCAAAAATAGAGTTATGGAAGGTCCAAAAAGTCACAAAAATATTCTTGAACTCATCTTAAAAGAAGGAGAAATGCATGCTCATTTGGTAGGCCAACAAGTCATGCAAGCAAGACAAGAGGAGAGGGGACCACCCCCTCCTATTTGGGAACCTCAAAACAAGGTTTTCACCATTAAAAATTCTCTGGATTTCAGTGTTTAAAAGGCCAAGAAAAGTGGTTTTGAAAGGCCTTGAAAAATGGCACAAAAGCTTCACAAGCAAAGAGACTAGAAGAGTGGACCACCCTCAAACTCAAAAGGGGCTTAAACCACCATTTTTAGGACTGAAAAATAAAGTTTTCTTCATTTCAAAACCAAGCCAAAAATAGTTTGCAAAGGTGGTAAAAACAAGTATGAAAATAAGCTTAAAAGAGAGAGATGCTCACCCTTGAAGCATAGCACAAGAACAGCCACTTTTCTTGAGCCAAAACCACCTTTTGGAGCTCAAACAAAGTCCTAAGCTACCTCAGCCCAAAGATCATCCACTCTTGTTAAGGGTTGATAGGTTGAAGATGGTTGTATGCAAGCTTCTAGCACAAAAGCTTTAAAGAAAGAGGAATCTAGAGAGAGGTTTGTAGAGAGAGAGGCTCCCAAAGCTCTTCCTCAAATGTTCTAACCCTTGAATATGAGATATTTGGCTTCAATATAGAGCAAAATACAAGCTTTAGGTCAAAAATATCTCAAGAGAGACAGCTGTGCCAGCTAGAACAAAAATATCTGCAAAAATCTGCTTCTTTGCGCTGATGGCCGGCACTTGACCATTGATGGCCAGCACCTTACCATTGTTGGCCGGCATGGGACACCCTTGGACGGCAGGGGGCCGGCATTGGCCATTCATGGCCAGCACTTGGCCAAAAAATCCCATTCATGGTCATAAACTTCCACCTCTGGTTGGACAGAAAAAATCTACTTTTTGGGCCTGACTTCAAATGGACATAACTCCTTCATCTGGACTCATTTTCAGATCATTATTGAGCCTAAATTGTATCCCTTGAAGTCTTATTTCCAATGGTGGCATCCTCACTTCAAAATTCCAAGTGTGCAAAAAGTTATGCCTGTTTGAGTGAAGACTGCTTAGTTTCGATCCTGCAGGGATTCATGCCAAACTTCTTCTCCAACTTGGTTTCTTCTCTCCTCTTCTTTTCTTCAACTCCAAACCCCTAAACAAGGTGTTTTGAAAGATTTTTCAAAAGAGTTCATCTCTCCTTCACTCATTTCCACTTTGTCCTTGCTCGATTTACCAAAAAGCGCGACATTTAACAAAATGTGAGCGTCGGAACATCGTAGGAACTCTTTCAAAATCTATTTTGAAAGAGAGGGTTTCAAGGTCTAAAATCTTTTGATCAAGATCATTTTGATCGAAAAGGGGGTATGAAGTTGGGATTTAACTCTCTTTTTGCCGAAAAAATTGAACTCTTGCACTGCACAACTTTCACCACCAAGTAAACCATCAGTAACGCCCAATTTTAAGGGCGGTCAAAAATGGGGTGTCTACAACTACATAAGTTAACTAACTTCTTCAAATTAGCACAAGGCCTTTTCTTAAAGAAAGAACAAAACTATGAGGCTATGTCCAAAAACAAACAATATTATGTTAATGGGGGATTGGTTGCTTTAGTTTCTTTTCATCATTTAATTAAGTTTTAGGGCTTCTTTCATTATGAATAGATGAAAACCTGATTGTGGAGAGATGAATTCTTTTTTTCTTTTTCTTTTTATTCTAATGAAAATAAAGAGAGTTTACAAGAACACTAGAGGAAAGACTACTCCCTTCTGGAGCTGATATTCATCATGTCAGCAACTAATAAAGCAAATAAAGAAACAGGTGGATTATCTAAAAACACTAAGTGTTCCTGCTGACTAACTCCTAAATTGGCCAAGGCATCAGCACAGTGATTTGCTTCCCTAGGTATGGCTTGAATTGAGCAGCTGCATCTTCTGAGGAGAAAATTGGCATCTTCAATGAGTGCTCTATAGGGGGAGGTCCCTACAACTCCATCACGTATTAGCTCCATAGTTGCCTGAGAGTCTGTCTCAATTTCAATGTTTGACAGTCCCTTTTGCATGATAATGGTCAATCCTCTGTAGATGCCCTAGATTTCAGCTTCTAGGCTTGTGCAACTGCCCAAATAGCCATGGTAGCCCCAGATCCATGTTCCCACTTCATCTCTGAGCAACTCGCCATAGCCTAATTGTCCTGGATCTCCCTTGGAACTGCCATCAGAGTTTAGCTTGAGCTTACCTATAGAGGGACAAAACCAGCTAGTTAATTCAGGTTCTGAGAAATTGGGATGAAGAACATTAAGGAAGGTTTCCTGAATGTCCATAGCTTGCTTGAGAATGGATTGGACACTGATTTTTTTGAGGGAGGGGGAATGGGTATGGTTCTCAAACACTTCTTTGTTTCTATCCTTCCATATAATCCAAAGAGTTGTAACAAAGATCAAGGGCCAGTGTGTATTATGGACCTGGATCTTGCAACTCATGTTTGTTTTAATCCACCTTTGCAATGAGGTGTTGTTGTTGGCTTGCCACTAGTCATGATCCTTGAGGTGCAGCCCGATAACCTTGGCTTTGAAGCAACTTATAAAGAGATGGTGGATGTCTTCCCTGGTTGTGTTGCATCTGGGACAGAGGTCAGTTTCTGACATATGCCTAATCAGCCTCATATAGTTTGTTAGCAACCTTTCATGCATAATTAACCAAAGAAAACTTTTGAACTTTTGAGAAATTTTGATTTTCCAAAGCCACTGCCAGTTAAACTCAATATTATCCTACTCAGATAAGGCTTGATAAGCAGCTGAGGTAGAGTACTCACCACTAGTAGACCCTATCCAGTGAGAGGAGTCAGGAAAGGTCACATACCTGGGTCTGTAGATCCTGAGGATGTCATCTTTATCCTGCTGGCTAATAATGTTTTGAATAGGAGTTAAATCCCAATTACCTTCATCATCAATTATGGAGCTGACTTTAGTAGTGTTGTTAATATGAGGCCCTTGGTAGGTGTTGCAAAATGGTTAGGAAGCACACCACCAGTCAGTCCATAGAGAGATATTATCACTTGTGCCAATAGTCTATTTGATATTATTTTCCAGGAATGCTCTATTCCTAATGATACTCTTCCAAGTGTGGAAAGCTTTGTTGCTGCTAGGCCAATTCGACAGAGAATGGTTCTTGAGGTACTTATTTTGGAGGATTTGGCACCAAAGATCATTAGACTTGCTAGCTAACTTCCACCCCAGCTTGGAAACAAGGGCAGAGTTCTATTCCCTAGCTTTCCTTATACCTAAGCCTCCTTGTTTTTTAGACTTGCAGACTTGTTTCCAATTCACAAGATGCACCCTTTTCCTGTTCACAGTACTGCCCTAGAGGAAATTTCTATTAAGTTTATCAATCTGATCACAGACACTTCTAGGTAATTCCATGGTTTGCATAAGATGATTAGGGATTGCAGAGGTAACAAATTGAACTAGGATAAGTCTACCAGCAAGGGACAAGGTTTTGGCCTTTCACCCTGAAAGTCTGTTGGCCATTTTATCAACAATACCTTGTATGTAATCCCTGGTGACTCTGTTGTGAAGGATAGGGGTGCCTAGATACTTGCCCAAGTCATTAGTAAGGGATATACCACAATTGTAACTGATGGGAAGAGCTTCCCTTCTAGGTATGTTGGGGGAAGTAAACAGTTTGGATTTGAGGAGGTTAATCTTTTGTCCAAACATCTCACAAAACTCAGAGAGCATTTCCATAATGCAATCACAATTTCTTCTATTAGCTTTGGTGAACAAAATCAAATCATCAGCAAAGAAGAGATGGGAAATGGTAGTACAGTTATTAGAAGCCTTAATCCCCTGCCATTCACCACTTTCAGTGTTAAGTCTGATCATGTTGGATAGGTTTTCCATACAAAGAACAAACAGGTAAGGGGACAGGGGGTCACCTTTACGTAAACCCCTTCCCGTACTAATACTAGGTAGAGCTTCTCCATTCCACAGGATAGATAAATTAACATTAGAAACACAATTCATGATAAGTGTAATCCAGTCAAAGTTAAGTTTTAATTTAGTCAAAGTGTGATGAATAAAGTCCCAAGAGATGCGATCATAAGCCTTCTCCAAGTCAATTTTAAGAACCATCCCACCCAGCTTGCCTTTCTTACATTTCAAAGTATGAATTATTTCTTGGGTGATAATAATGTTATCAGTGGTGGTTCTACCCGGTATGAAGCTACTTTGGTTAGGACTGATAAGGTCAAAAAGGAGAGGTCTGAGCCTATTAACAATGATTTTGGTGATGGTTTTGTACGTGACTTTACAAAGGCTAATGGGCCTAAACTGTTTGATGGTCTCAGGGTTTTCAAGTTTGGGAATGAGAACAATTTGGGTTTCATTGATTTCATTAGGGATGGATTTCTTTTGGAAATAGTTAATAATGAAATGACAAACAGATGGGCCAATGATACGCCAGTTTTTGTGAAAGAAAATAGCTTGAAGACCATCTTTTGCTGGTGCTTTAAAAGCTTTTATATTTTTGATGGCTTGCCAAATTTCAATGTGGGAGATAGGGGCAAGGAGCCTATCATTATCCTCAAGAGTAAATCTGGTTCTAGCAATGTTAATCCAATTATTCAAAAGAGGAGTGTCCTTATGCTGGAAAAGATTTCTAAAATGATCCAAAATATGGGTTTTGAGATGAGAAGGGTTGGATATCCAATTGCCATTATCAGCCTTTAAAACATGAATTTTCAACTTCCTTCTTTTGGTAATGGTAAAGATGTGAAAGAATCTGGTATTTTGGTCTCCCATGGTAAGCCACTTATTTCTTGATTTTTGATACCGTAGGAGTTCTTCTTGAAAGAGAGTCATGTTATATTGTTTGATCAGATCTTTCTCAAGGACATGTAAGTTAGTAGAGAAAGAGTTAGCCTGGGCCTTTTGGACTCCTTCTATACGAGCGAGAAGAGTTCGTTTCCTTTTAAAAATATTTTCAGAGACTTCTTTATTCCAAATTTTAACATTGTGAGTAAATAAGTTGATAACTTCAATAAGATTAGAGTCCATATTAGCCTAAGAATTAATAACAACATCACCAAAATTGGGGTGGGTAAGCTAAGAAGCTTCAAATCTAAAAGGTCTATTCTGAGGGTTGAAAGGATGCATACCTTGTGTGTAGACCACCAATGGCGAATGGTCAGAGTTGATCCTTGGAAAAGTTCTCGCAATACCTTCAGGGAAGAGAACTCTCCATTGGTCATTGCT
This sequence comes from Camellia sinensis, assembly GCF_055761805.1. Lineage (NCBI taxonomy): Eukaryota > Viridiplantae > Streptophyta > Magnoliopsida > Ericales > Theaceae > Camellia > Camellia sinensis. The sequence goes on from NC_138972.1 coordinate 104,947,270, forward strand.
CATAGCTCTGTCAAGCCTTTCCATAGTGTTTGCCAATCCTTGTCTGTTGTTTGTCCAGGTGAGTCGAGGTCCTACGCTCCCCAAGTTAATAAGATTGCAGTTGTTTATCCTGTCAGTGAATCTTGGTTCTGTTGTGATTTTGGGTGGGGGAGAAGCTTCTACGCTCACTCTTATTAGTGTAGTCATTGAAATCCCCAACCACCAGCCATGGTTTGTTGATGCTATTTGTAGTATCTTCTAGAGCTTCCCATAAAGACTCTCTGGCAGAGGGGTTGAGGCTGGCATAAATAGCAGAGAGCACCCACTCCTCATAATCCTCTTTGTGGACAGTGGCCTAGATGTATTGGTTAGAGACCGTAGAGGCTCTTACATTCACATGGTAGGTATTCCATAATAACCAGATGCCTCCAGATCTGCCAATAGGGTCGACAATGGTAGATGCTGAGAAGCCCAAATTAGTGAAGAAATTGCCTATAGAACTGTAGGTAACTTTAGTTTCAAGAAGGATAAGAATGTCAGATTTATGAGTGTTGAGAAGTTCCCTCATGTTTCTTCTGAAGGTGTTGTTTTCTACCTCACGGCAGTTCCAAATTAATATATTAAGAGAATTCATAAATGGGAATGGGGGGAGGGGGTCTGTAACCAAGTTGGGGCAGATACTACGGATCCTACGATGATCCTGTTTTGGTGACCTCAGGGATGCCATCTAAAGTGAATGAAGTAGAGGCCTTGGGATGGTGCTCCAACCTGGCTCTAGTCTCAGCTTTATCTGTTCGATCCACCAGATTGTAACTATGCGGTGAATGGCTTCGATCCCTTGTTCTAAGAGCAGCCCCATCGCATTGCCGTCCAACCTGTGGACTATCGTGGTTGGGAGAGGGATCTCTTCGTTCACCATAACTGAAGTCTAAGTCAGGTGGTTTTCTCGGTCAGGATTTACAAGGTTTCAAGAATGTGTTTGGGGGTGGGGGGAGGGGATTAGGGAGGTGAGGTTGATGTGGAGGTAAATGAGATAGTGAGGGTGTGCGAGGGTTACAAGTAACATCCAGAGCCTCATTGTAACGACCCTGACCCACGATTAACGTTAATCTATGATTTCATGTGCCTAATAAGTTATTAAGATCAAATTTTGGATTAATTGCATGTGTATTATGTTATTTGTGTTTTTATCTGTTCATTGTAAGAATATCTGTTTGAAATTTCGTTATATTTTACGAATCGAAGGCCATATCGGCATCCGATCACAAAACTGATTTAATTTATGTATTATTTGGAATTTTTAGAACCTTATGGTAGGTTTAATTAAAATTCAATTTGGAATGATTAAATTAGATTAAATTAATGCCCACTTATTTAACCTCAATTAATTACACTTTATCCAAGCCTATATAAGGCACCAATTGAGCCCCCACTCATCTCTTTTCCTTCATTTCAATACATTTTGAAGCTATTCAAGTAAGAAAATGTGAAAGAGGGAGAGTAGGGAGAAATTGAGCTCAAACAAAGGATTTGCTAGGAATTGTTGACATTTGAAGAGGATTTGAGAGTTTCGACTTCAACCTTTGTGAATACAAGTCTCTAGGTGTGGAATCAAACTCTTAGTTGTGTAATTGGGTTAGATCTTACAAGACTTCTAGTGAATTAAATGAATTCATGTGGGAATTGAGTTAGAAATGAAGAGTGTTAAACCATACCATGCATGCATGCATATTTTCTCACATTTTGAGTTGAATTTCCAAGAATTCCCTCATGCATGTCTTGAATTCACCTTAATTTTGGGAAATCATCAAGTTTCACAATGTTTTGTAGCATTTGATCATGTTTTGAGAAGTTTGAGTTTTAGGGAATTCATGCATGTTATGTTCATGAAACATTCATAAAGTTTAAGTTTAATTTTTGAACAATTGGCATGCTTTTGGGCCTTGATTTCATGAAATAATCTTCAAAGCATGATGTTTTGTGAGTTTCTAAATGTTTTCCAGAATTTTGGCCCAAGAGGATGAGTTTTGAGGTGTTGAATTCATGATTTGCAACTTGGAGACAAATCTGAAAATTCCAAAATTTGCACCTACGCTCGAGCGTAGGAATTCACGCTCAAGCGACCACTCTGAGTGCATGCACTTCCGCTCAAGTGATCTTAAGTATGCTCGAGCGTGAAATGCAAGCCCTCAGAAGTTTTTGTGTTTTGCAACACACTCGAGCGACAAAAGTCACGCTCGAGTGAGGGTCTGAATCTCACGCTCAAGCAGGGATCGAGCGTCCATCGAGCATGAAAAACAAGCAACCAGTACTTTTTTTCAAAGTTTGCAGACCGTTCAAGCGAAGGAAGTTGCACTCGAGCGGACTCTCACATTTTGCATGTTCGCTCGAGCGTGGAAAGCCAAGCTCGAGCGTGGACCCTGTTTTCAGCAAGTTTTGAAAAGTGTTTTCAAGTACATTTTTTTTTGTATCCTCATTCCATCCTAGGCATTCCTAGGCCAAGATTAAGACTCCATAATGAGGCTAGAGGCTAAAGGCTAAAAATGAACTAAGAACAAATGAAATAAGTTACGTACAATCTGAGCGTGTGTTTCAATGTATGAATCTACCATGTTATGTAGGTCATGCGCCTCAGGTTAAGTGAATTGCCCACTTTGCCGTCTATTTGGAGCTACCAGTTATCTGTGAGTAATAACTTTGTAAAGTTCTGTTTAATGTTAAATACTTTCTGAACATCATGACATGAAATGATTAGTTTTCTGAAATGCTATGCTATGTTTTGAATGAATGAATGATTGTCCAAGATTCTGAAATGCATTCATGGCATCCTTAGCATCATATGATATGAGTCCCTTTATGGGTCATCGGAATGCCTTTATGGCCGTCCCTTTATGGGTCATCGAAAAGCCTTTATGGTCATCCCTTTATGGGTCATCGGAATGCCTTTATGGTCGTCCTTTTATGGGTTATCGAAATGCCTTTATGGTCGTCCCTTTATGGGTCATCGGAAACATCTCTCTACACATGAGTCATCGAAATGCTTTATGGTTGTCCCTTTACGGGTCATCGGAATGCCTTTACGGTCGTCCGTACATGGGTCATCGAATTTGTTGACTCTAATGAATGTGCCGTGTACTATATTGTGAAACGTACGAACTTTGAATACGATTATGACTATGTATATGAATTTATTTATACTTTGACATTTGATCATATACAAGACTCTATTTCTTTATGGACATCATTCAGTAAAATCTTTACTTTGTTATTATTCATTGGGCTTTCACTCACTATTTACGTTATGTATGTAGGAGAGCAAATGCGTGACCAGGCCTAAGCTGCCATCTGGAGTTTTGGTGTCAGCCAGCCATCGTGACTCCCGTGAAGGTTCCTTTTGAGATCTGTTCAGCTTTTGTGTTTCTGGGACTTTAGTGCCCCCTAAATGTTTATGTCTGGTCTGAACATGTTTTGAAAGTTTTGTATAAATGGCTCAGGTGACGTAAGATTAATGTATTTATGACGTCACATATACGTGTATAAAGTTTAAAATTTTTATCCTATATATGTCTCCACAGCTCATTGGACAATGTATGTTTCTATATTTGCTTCCGCAGCCCCTACTTATATGTTATCCTGTATGAGGCCTTTGGTAATCCAAGGATTACTGGCCAGTTGCGACGCTAAACCCATAGAGGCAGGTTTAGGTCGTGACAGAGTGGTATCAGAGCACGTGTTCTACCACATACACAGGGCATTCCATCTGCATGTGTAAGTGTGTGTGTTTGAAAGCGAAAGCATAAATCCGATTGTAATCATGTGATATGGGAACAAACAATCTGAACAATGTAAAAGGACTATTTACCTATGTTTATAATGTCCTGTTTACTTATAGCAAATGGACAATACAAGAAGTGATGGAACAGCTAAATCATCTAAGGCTCGAATGAGTCGAATGGAACAAATGCTTACAGCTTTAACTGAGGCAATGGCGTAACAACAGAGGGAACAACATTTACCTCCTCCGCCTCCACCGGTACAAGTTGAACCGGACAACAATGACATAATCAATTTAACTCAGAAATTCATGAAAATGAAACCGCCGACCTTCTTGGGTGGCATTGAACCACTAAATGCTGAATCATGGTTGCTAGAAATGGAGAAATTATTTGAAGTCTTTCCTTGTTCCGAAGTCCAAAAAGTCCTTTTGACCACTTATACTTTGAAGGATGAAGCTCGGAGATGGTGGTTATTAGTTCGAAATGGTAATGGAAATTTGACATGGGCTCGATTCAATGAAATCTTTTATGACAAGTACTTCCCTCAATGTTTTTGGGACCGAAAAATGTCGGAATTCCAAGAACTTAAACAAGGCAGAATATCTGTAGCTGAGTATGAGGCTAAGTTTACTGAGTTAGCCAGATTCACTCCTCACATGGTGGACACGAACTATAAGAAGGCCCGCAAATTTGAAGGCGGAATGGATTTAGACATATTTGTTCGAGTTGGCGTATTGAAATGGCCAACATATGTGGGAGTCCTTGATAGAGCCCTCATGGCTGAAGCCAATTTGGCAGCAAAAAGACAGGCTAACACTCCGACAAGGAAATGGAGGGGCAAAAGACTGGGATCAAATTTTAAAAGAGGACGGTTATTTTCAAAGAAGCAAAATACGAGATCTTACAGTGGCTCAAGCCAAAGTAGTGGGTCTGCATCGACTTGCCCAAAATATAGCAGGAAACACAAAGGGGACAAAGGGGTTTGTTATTGAGCGACAGGTGCCTGTTTCAGGTGTGGGAAAACTGGCCATAAGATGAAAGATTGTCCTAGTAGGCTCGAAAATGACAACCGTTCAGCGGCAAGTGCAGCTGGATCTGCTTCTACATCCAAGATAAATACGAAAGCTAACACCGGGAAAGAAACCTTGAGGCAGGGTCGAGTATTTGCACTTGTGCCTAGTGATGTGCAAAACAGTGAATCTGTGGTGTTAGGGGACTTAATTGATAGGGAAATTGATTTTATTATTGATGTGACACCTGGAACACAACCTATTTCCAAGACTCCTTATAGGTTGACGACTACCGAATTGAGGGAGTTAAAGATCCAGCTTCAAGAACTCTTAGACAAGAAATTTATCCGTCGAAGTACCTCACCTTGGGGTGCTCTAATGTTATTTGTTAAAAAGAAAGACGGGTCTTTGAGGCTATGTATTGACTATCGGAAATTGAACAAAGTAACTATTAAGAATATCCATTACCCCGAATAGATGACTTGTTTGATCAACTCTACGGAGCCCAAGTGTTCTCTAAAATTGATCTTAGATCCGGGTATCATCAGTTGAAGGTCAAGGCGGAAGACGTGAAGAAAACCGCATTCAGGACTAGATATGGACAGTATGAATTTTTGGTCATGCCATTTGGGGTAACAAATGCACCATCAGCTTTTATGGACCTAATGAACAGAGTTTTCAAACAATATCTCGATGAATTTATCGTTGTGTTTATTGATGACATTTTGATTTATTCTAAAGGCAGGGAAGAACATGAGAATCATCTGATAACAACCTTGCAGATCTTAAGAGAAAAGAAATTGTATGCAAAATTGTCCAAATGTGAATTCTGGCTTGACAATGTAGCATTTTTGGGGCATGTAATCAACAAGGATGGTATCTTTGTTGACCAACAGAAAATTGAAGCTATTGTGGACTGGCCTAAACTGACAAATGTGACAGAAGTTAGAAGTTTTCTGGGACTTGCAGGTTACTACAAAAGATTTGTGAAAGACTTTGCAAAACTTGCCATGCCATTGACCTAGTTAACTCAGAAAAATGTATCATTCGATTGGAATGAACAACGAGAGTTAGCCTTTCAAGAGTTAAAGAGCAGATTAGTAACTGCACCAGTCTTGACTTTGCCCAATAATACTGATGGGTTTCAGATTTATAGCGATGCATCCTACAAGGGTTTGGGTTATGTACTAATGCAAAATGGAAAGGTAATTGCTTATGCTTCTCAACAGCTTTGACCACATGAAAAGAATTACCCGACGCAAGATCTTGAATTGGCAGCAGTGGTGTTCGCTTTAAAAAGCTGGCGACATTATCTATATGGTGTCACTTGTGAAGTATTTACTAACCATAAAAGCCTCAAATATTTCTTCACTCAAAAAGAACTGAACATGAGACAAAAGAGATGGTTAGAGTTGGTCAAGGACTATGATTTACAAATTTTGTATTACCCAAGGAAAGCTAATACTGTGGCAGACGCCTTGAGCCAAAAGTCGATTGGAAATTTGTTATGTTTACTTACCGGTCAAAAAGAATTGCTAGATGATTTAGAACGGAATGAGATTGAAGTTGTTTTACGAGAACAAGGTGAGACTTTAGCTGCCATATCCGCTCAACCTGCAATCATTGAGGAAATTAAAGAGAAGCAACTTGAAGATGAGTACTTGAAAAAGATTGTGCAAGAATTTGACTCAAAACCTAAGCCGGGGTTTATGTTTGAGAATATTGTGTTGAAATTTCAGAACATATTTTGTGTACCAACTTCCTCTGATTTAAGGAAGCGTGTTATGACTGAAGCTCACAACTCGAAGTTTTCTATGCATCTGGGGAATGCCAAGATGTACCATGATTTGAAACAAAACTTCTGGTGGCTTGGGATGAAGAGGAGTATTGCTGATTTTGTAGCTAGATGTTTACACTGCCAACAAGTTAAAGCTGAACATCAGTGACCCGCTGGTTTGTTACAGCCGTTTCCAATACCGGAATGGAAATGGAAGCACATCACTATGGACTTCATTGTGGGATTGCCTCGCTTTTCTCGAGGTATGGATTCTATTTGGGTTATAGTTGATCGTTTGACTAAATCTGCCCATTTTATGCCTGTCAAAACTATTTATAATGCGGATAAGTTAGCTAACATGTATGTGAATGAAATTGTGTATCTATTGTATCTGACAAAGACTCAAAGTTCACATCAAGATTCTGGCAAAGTTTACAACAGGCTTTGGGGACAAAATTGAGATTGAGTATCGTTTATCACCTACAGACAGATGGTCAAACTGAACGAACCAATCAAACCTTGGAAGATATGCTCAGAATGTGCGGGTTAGATTTCCAAGTAAATTGGGAGACCTATTTGCCATTGGCTGAGTTTGTGTATAACAACAGCTACTATTCAAGCATTGGAATGGCTCCTTATGAAGCTTTGTATGGAAGAAAATGCTGACCTCTGATATGTTGGGCCGAGGTAGGTGATAGATCTTTGTTGGGACCAGAACTTGTACAAGAAACAACTGAAAATGTGAGATTGATTCAGCAAAGGTTGAAGACTGCACAAAGCTGCCAAAAGAGCTATGTAGATGTCCGAAGATGAGATAGAGAATACGAGGTTGGGGACCATGTGTTCATAAAAGTTACCCATATGAAAGGACAAACTCGGTTTGGTATTAAGGGCAAGTTGGTGCCAAGATATGTTAGGCCATATGAGATTCTCGAGAAGATCAATTCAGTAACATATTGAGTAGCCTTACCTCCGGTAATGGAAAACATGCACAATGTCTTTCATGTCTCTATGCTTCGAGATTGTTTGAGAGATCTGCTACATGTGATTAAGCCAACTCATGTACTTTTAAAAGATGATTATACTTATGAAGAAAGACCTATCCAGATTGTAAATCGCCAGATCAAAGCATTCAGAAACAAAGAAATACCGTTGGTAAAAGTTGATTGGCAGAATCATGGAGGAACTTATGTAGCTTGGGAGGCGGAAGAAAACATGATGAGGAGATATCCTGAGTTGTTCCCTTTGAATCCGGTATTCTTTCAAAATGAAGGTAATTCAAATTTGGAGGACCAAACTCTTTTAAGGGGGGAAAACTGTAACAACCCTGACCCATGATTAACGTTAATCTATGATTTCATGTGCCTAATAAGATATTAAGATCAAATTTTGGATTAATTGCATGTGTATTACATTATTTTTGTTTTTATCTATTCATTGTAGGAATATCTGTTTGAAATTTCGTTATATTTTGCGAATCAAAGGCCCTATCGGCATCCGATCACAGAATTGATTTAATTTATGTGTTATTTAGAATTTTTAGAATCTTATGGTAGGTTTAATTAAAATTCAATTTAGAACAATTAAATTAGATTAAATTAATGTCCACTTATTTAACCTCAATTAATTACACTTTATCCAAGCCTATATAAGGCACCAATTGAGCCCCCACTCATTTTTTTCCCTTTATTTCAATACATTTTGAAGCTATTCAAGTAAGAAAATGTGAGAGAGGGAGAGTAGGGAGAAATTGAGCTCAAACAAAGGATTTGCTAGGAATTGTTGACATTTGAAGAGGATTTGAGAGTTTCGACTTCAACCTTTGTGAATTCAAGTCTCTGGGTGTGGAATCAAGCTCTTAGTTGTGTAATTGGGTTAGATCTTACAAGAATTCTAGTGAATTAAATGAATTCATGTGGGAATTGGGTTAGAAATGAAGAGTGTTAAACCATACCATGCATGCATGCATATTTTCTCACATTTTGAGTTGAATTTCCAAGAATTCCCTCATGCATGTCTTGAATTCACCTTAATTTCGGGAAATCATCAAGTTTCATGATGTTTTGTAGCATTTGATCATGTTTTGAGAAGTTTGAGTTTAAGGGAATTCATGCATGTTATGTTCATAAAACATTTATAAAGTTTAAGTTCAATTTTTGAACAATTGGCATGCTTTTGGGCCTTGATTTCATGAAATGATTTTCAAAGCATGATGTTTTGTGAGTTTCTAAATGTTTTCCAGAATTTTGGCCCAAGAGGATGAGTTTTGAGGTGTTGAATTCATGATTTGCAACTTGGAGACAAATCTGGAAATTTCAGAATTTGCACTTACGCTCGAGCGTAGAAATTCACGCTCGAGCGACCACTCTGAGTGCGTGCACTTCCGCTCGAGCAATCTGAAGTATGCTCGAGCGTAAAATGCAAGCCCTCAGAAGTTTTTGCATTTTGCAGCACGCTCGAGTGACAAAAGTCACGCTCGAGCAAGGTTCTAAATCTCATGCTCGAGCGGGGATCGAGCGTCTGTTGAGCGTGAAAAACAAGCAACTAGTACTTTTTTTCAAAGTTTGCAGACCGCTCAAGCGAAGGAAGTTGCGCTCAAGCATACCCTCACATTTTTCATGTCCGCTCGAGCGTGGACCCTGTTTTCAGCAAGTTTTGAAAAGTGCTTTCAAGTACATTTTTTTTGCATCCTCATTCTATCCTAGGCATTCCTAGGCCAAGATTATGACTCCATAATGAGGCTAAAGTCTAGAAACACACTAAGAACAAATGAAATAAGTTACATACAATCCGAACGTGTGTTTCAATGTATGAATCTGCCATATTATGTAGGTCACGCGCCTCAAGTTAAGTGAATTGCCCACTTTGTCGTCTATTTGGAGCTACCAGTTATCTATGAATAATAACTTTGTAAAGTTATGTTCAATGTTAAATATTTTCTGAACATCATGATATGAAATGATTAGTTTTCTGAAATGCTACGCTATGTTTTGAATGAATGAATGATTGTCCAAGATTCTGAAATGCATTCGTGACATCCTTAGCATCATATGATATGAGCCCCTTTATGGGTCATCGGAATGCCTTTATGACTGTCCCTTTATGGGTCATCGGAATGCCTATATGGTCGTCCCTTTATGGGTCATTGGAAACATCTCTATGTACATGAGTCATCGAAATGCTTTATGGTTGTCCCTTTATGGGTCATTAGAATGCCTTTACGACTGTCCCTACATGGGTCATCGGATTTGTTAACTCTAACGGATGTGCCACGTACTACATTGTGAAATGTACGAACTTTGAATAAGATTATGACTACGTATATGAACTTGTTTCTGCTTTGACATTTGATCATATACAAGACTCTGTTTCTTTATGGACATCATTTAGTAAAATCTTTACTTTGTTATTATTCACTAGACTTTCGCTCACCATTATGTTATGTATATAAGTGAGCAGGCGCGTAACCAGGCCTAAGCTGCTGTCTGGAGTTTTGGTGTCTGCCAGCCATCGTGCCTCCCGTGGAGGTTCCTTTCAAGATCTGTTCAGCTTTTGTGTTTTTGGGACTTTAGTGCCTCCTAAATGTTTATGTCTGGTCTGAACATGTTTTGAAAGTTTTGTATAAGTGGCTCAGGTGACGACGTAAGACTAATGTATTTATGACGTCACATATACGTGTATAAAATTTTAAATTTTTGTCCCATATATGTCTCCACAGCTCATTGGACTATATATGTTTCTATATTTGTTTCCGTAACTCCTACTTATATGTTATCCTGTATGAGGCCTTTGGTAATCTAAGGATTACTGGCCGGTTGCGACGCTAAACCCATAGAAGCGAATTTGGGTCGTGACACTCGTCCATAGGGATTTTTGAAGATTCACTGGCCACCTCGGAGGGCTAGTAGATGTAGCTCTCAGGCTAGAGATAGTGTCTGTGCAAGGAAGGACCCTATCCTTACTGATAACTGAATCGTGATGTGAGTTAGCAGTAGGCATGGTGTGTGGAGTTAGGGAGGAGTTACTTTGTATACTAGCTAGGCCTTCAAATAGGTTGGTGTTCTTGTTAATAGGCTTATGGTTAATGGACTATTGAGGAGTTGAGGGAATAATATGCCCAACTGGGCTATTTACATGGGATGATGCAGGAATAGGAGCCTCTTTCACATGGCCCAAATTAGTGTTCTTTTTTCGCCTGGTGGGTTCTTCATCTTGAGGGTTGTGGTTTCGTAGTTCAGTAAATTTATTACAGTTGGGATTAGGCCCATGGGATTGGGTTTTCCTATTGGGAGTGGGTCGCCGAGCCCTCTTAGTGACTAACATCCATGGCCCAAAAGCATTATCTCCCTCCTCAGTACTAGGCAGATTATCGTTGCCCTGGTTTTGAGCCATTTGGACCTTGCCTGAACTGGCTAGTTCGCCTCCCACCGGTAGTAGATTTGAGTTGGGATTCTCATGTGATACTGGGTTTGCTGCCTTAAATCGGCAGAGTTCTTTCCGATGATCAACCCTGCCACAAAAAAAAAAAAAAACAAAAGGAATGAATTGATTCGTATTCAATGTTATAACTTTTCTTACCTAAAACAAATCGTGGGCAGAGTGGTTTGCTGAGATCGACTTCAATGCAAACATTGGCGAATTTGCCTCTTGTAGCCATAGCAGTAGTAAGATCAATCTTGAGTGGCTTTCCAATTTGTTTGGCAATGGTGTAGAGGACTTTCTCTTGAAAGTATTCAATCGGAAGCTCGAGAAACCTAACCCAAACAGCAGTTGTGGTTTCAAAAGCGTCCGACACCTTGAAATCAGGCTTCCATTTACAGATTGTAAGGTAGTGGTCCATAATAACCCATGGTCCAACTGAATACGCCTACGCACAACCTTCCTGGGAAGAGAATTTAAACAAAAAATAGTTATTCTCCAAATCAATGGCTGTGAAGTCGTCCTATAAGGCCCATAAATTTTTGACCTTCATACAGAGTAGCCGATAACCGATGCTCTTGCCTAGCAGCCTAACGATGAGCGTATTGACCTATGGTTGTCGGATCTGTTGCAGGAGCTTTTTGGGGAGTGAGACGTTAGGTATCCCATTAACAGTCCCCTGTGGTGGATCTTCATGAATGTTTGTATCCCCATCTTCATCCTCATCATTAGGTGAGATTGTGTCTGAGATCGCATCAAAGTAGAAATACGTACTCTATGGAGCTGCTAGGGCCTCTTTGAAGGACTTAACCTTGATTGCTTCAACTGGCGGATTTGACGAAGATGTAGAGGGGATTGTTCTAGGGTTAGACTCAGTGTTGGTATCCATATACTTTTTCCCCATTGAATCCTTGTTTTTGATCTTCTTAGTGCTACGGATCAGATGATCCTCTTCCTCTTGTGATTTCCTGAGTGATGCAGAGTCAAAGAACGTGGGAGAGCTCATAATCAACTATGTACTCATCACTCTCAAACCTCACTTTTTTTGGAGAGATGAATTCATTTAGTCGTTTTTAATACATAATTTTCCCCCGTCTTATGGAGTTCTAATTTTATTTGCTAAGGTTAAGAGTGAAACCAAAATAGATTGTTTGTATTTTAGGATTCAATAACGGTTTTTATTTTTATTTTTATTTTTTTTTGGTAAACAACGGTTTTTATTGTTAGATTATTGTGATTGATTCGTTTAAATATTTTTAGGTAAATTTTTTATTTTGTATAATTTTTGGTTCTATCATAAACTCTAGACACTATAAAAGTTTAAAATTCTTGTGCATTAAATAAGTAGATTTTTATAGTGAAATCAATCAATCAAAATAATCAACATTTTGAAAATATTAATTATTTGAAATAACTGTTTTATTGTAGTCATCAATTGAGTTATAGAAATTGATCCAAAATAGTTTATAAATAAAAATTGGTGATGAATTCTTAATCCCTTAGTGCATTCATATATTGTTATTTCAATTTATTTTCAGTTAATTAATTCTCTCAAATCATTCAAATCTTTTTTAATTAAATTTTTATTCGAAAATACTATGGTCTCTTGGATTCGACTTTGTACTCACCGAAACTTTATTACTCAGCGACAACAAGAATTTTTATAGATGGGGTCATTCTATAAGCTCAAGTTCCGCACATTGTATAACAAGAAGAAAGAAGAAAAAAAAGAACAATATTCACTTTATTTGATTGTCAGTTTTCGAAAAAAAAAAAATTCATGTTTTGTTATCTTTAGAATTTTGTTCTCATATTTTAGTCTTTTTTTTTTTTTAATTTTTAAAATGCACATAACCTAGATATACCTAAGAAGTAAAAATATTTGTGAAAAAATCTATAAAAAATTTCAATAAATACAAAAAAAATTTAATAAATGTATTGATTTTTTTTGTATGTGTGCGCGCGCACGCGTGTGCGTGTGTGTGTTTAGTGAATTTCTAAAATAAATTTTTATAAATATTTTACTTTTTAAATGTATATAGATTAAGAGGATTCAAAAATTAAAAAATTGTTAAGAATATTTAAAAAGTTCACTAAAGACAAAAAAAAAAACCAAAAAAAAAAACCAAAAAAAAAAAACAAAAAAAAAAAACTCAAAATTTGTTTTTAAAAAGGAAGCAGATCCCCTCCAGTTCTTTATCTGAACGGGAGGGTGATGTTTGGGGCCATGAGGCTCACCACGGGCCTTATTTTGATAATTCGAATCATTTATTTTGTCGAGCACTTTGTGTAGTTTTATCACACAAAAAATTAGGCCGCTCCGATAATCGTAACATATTCAATTTATTGCGTTTGTCACAAAAAAAAAATGATATATTTTTAAAAACACAATTGTCGTATATTTTTTTTTGTGACAAACACGATGAATTGAATATATTAGGATTATCAGATCGATTTAATTTTTTATATAAATAAAATACATAAAATACTTAATAAAATAAATAATTCAAATTATCAAAACGGGACCCATGATAAGTCTCATAAGCCAAACAGCGTCCTTTTAAAAACTATTTACCAAACAAATGATTTAAGCTTTTCAAACAGTAAAGTCTCTAATGGGGTCCCTTAATTTTTTGATTAGATTAAACTGTATTAAATAAAATACTAATAATATAAATATATATATTTTTCAAGATTTCTTATTGCATGATGGGGTCAACTGACGCCATTACCCTTAGGGTGTGTTTGTTTGAACGGACTGAATAAGGGGCGATTGTAATCTATAAGACTATTAATTCTAGGATATATTGTTTCGGAACTATTTGGTTGAACTCACTACAAGAAATATGAGTTTTGACGACGTTCATTTAATGACGTTTTATTAAACGCTATATTTTATAATATTCGACGATATTTTTTAAACGTCATTTTTTTAAAAATATTAAAACGATACCGTTTCAATAACAGAAGGCGTCTTAAAGCGCCTTCAAATGTCCTCTCTCTTTCTCCCTTAAATGGGCGAGCCTCTGAAGCCCTAATCTCTCACTCACTCATTTTGTAGCCCTAATCTTTTACTCACTCACTCTCTCGTTTGCTCTCTCTCTCAACCCTCTCAATGGATCAATTCATCTCAAAATGATACAATCTCGGTGATTCATCTTGGCTATTTCGATTTTGATTTCGAAGTTCATCTTATTTGGAATCCTCACGGCTTCAAATCTCGCCTCTCTCAACCCTCTCTAAGCCCTTATCATTCCCACAAATTCATCTTTGAGATTCGGAGCGATTTCGATTTCGAATCTCCACCGCCAGCACCGTCTGCACCGGCTCGATTTCTCTGATTTCAATTTCATCTGAATCTATGATTTCGATTTCGATTTCGAAGCTCCACCGCCACCACCATCTGCACCAGTGAGGTATCGATTTCTCTGTCTCTCACAAGCTCTTCCTTTCGTCTCTCTTGATTTGGTTATTGAAATTGAAATTGTAACCAAGAACTATGAAATTGAAATTGATCGATTTGTGATTCCAGTTAAAAGAAAAAATCGATACGTGACTCAAGATTATAATTTTATTTATTTATTTATTTTTTCAATTGTTGTTTCTTCTTTTGTTTCTTTCTCGTTTCTTTTTTGGGGGTTGGCATTTTGATATTTTTGTGGATTTTGTTCTTTAGGGTTTTCAATCTCTGTGAGAAGATAAGCATCATAATTTTGAATAAAGAGGTACCCTCTCTCTCTCTCTCTCTCTCTCTCTCTCGTCCATGATCATCAGTGTTTTGTATGTATTTTGTTTGTGCATGTGAAATTTGTGTGTATATGTCAAGGATTGGATACATTTTTTTATGCTGTATATTTGATTTAGTGAACATTCAATATTTGAAGCATGTAATTTTGGTCAAAGATTGGCTATTCCTTTTCTTTTTTATCTTTTTTTTCCCTTTTCTGGGTGTTCTTGAATTGTCTCAAAGAGAGCCATTTGCATATTTAATGGCTTAAATTGATGCCCCTTCCATCATCGAAGTTTTTTTTTTGGATTGGCCCTCCATTTTTGAAGTTGATCAAACATCCATATTACAATTCAAAGGATTCTGAAGAGTGAAGAGTAATGATGTGGAGATGATCTTTGTTTATGAAATGAGTCAATTAACTCATATAAGGCCACTATAGGACATCAATAATCAAACCTATTTGGATATTTGTCCTGTTTTAAGTTATTTGGGCAATGACTTTATGTTACAGGCCAATCTTTTGTTTGTATGTTGTAATGGCCAGTGCAATTTGATGCATCAAATTCCATTTTCTTATTTAAACGTCTTTTTAAAGGAGCTTGTGTTATGATCCCATCATCCCACATCAAAACACAGAGGCCTTGTGAATATAGGTCTGTTTGGACACCCTCCTTTGCAAGCCGATTTTCGTGGGTAAGTTCTACCCATAGGGTTTGTATCACTTTGTCCAAGGTGTCAACACATCTTTACATCTCTCGTAAATATGAGAGAGGGAGAGAGAGAGGGGATGAGGAGGAGGAGGAGTTGATTTATGTTTGAACACATCCTTTTCTGATCTGTTATGTTGAAAAAGTTGAAAGATCTCTGAACATACACTTACCCATTTACAATCCCATATATACACTTTCCTTTTTCCAGTTTCTCTTTAGCTTGAGGTACAGATCTCCAATCTCTTCACTTTCTCTACCTTCAAATCTTGTGTGTAATATTTGGATTTATTTGTGTATTACATGTTTGTTTATATGCCAAGCTCAAGTTGAAGTTCTCTCTTTATTGTTCTCTGTTTGATTTCTATTTTTTGTCCCTTTTTTTTCCTGGGTTTTGGAGTGAGAAATTTTGGGCAAGTTTTTGTTTTTGTTTTTGTTTTTTTCCTTGATTTCTGATCTGGGTTATATTTATTTTTATTTTTTGGGTAAAAATTTTGTTTTTAAAAAAATTTCGTTTTGTGGTTCTTGCAGATCTCTATAGAAGCTAAGGAGCTTTGATCAGCTCTGTCTTATTCATCACTCTATTTTTTTAGGGCTGGTTAGTTTTTTTTTTTTTATGTATAAGATAGGTTTGCTTGCATACATATATACATATATTCCATACATATTGTTTGCTAAAACATGCAAATAGAGTCAATTCATTTTCAGACTAGCACAATACATTGCATGATTAAAAAGGAGTGCCAAAGAAAATAATTATTTCTGAAGGAAAAATAGTACTAAAGTAAATGAACTATGTAAGAAGCAGACCCACATTTTGAAGTTTCAATGGCCACATGTTGAACTCACATACTACGAAATTAGTACTATTTAATTCAAGTCTACTGTATGTGGTTCAAATTACCTCAAAGTTTACTGTCTCCTGTTCTCTTTATATCCATGTGTGACAATAATTCAAGTCATATAATAAATATTTAATTAACAAAACCATATTTTATGTCTTAAACTGCTACAGGTTTGTACTGTTTCAAGCCTACTCATACGTGCTCTCTACTTTAGTCAAGCAGTATGAGTTTTAATTGTTGAAACTAAGCTCTTACTGTTAACATGTTATAATGAAAAGATAAGTGATTTCTAAAATGGGTTTAAGCGGCGTTTTTTTAACGGCGTTTTTTTAAACGCCACGTTTATTAATATTTAACGACGTTTTATAAATACGTCGCATATTCCTGTTCTCTTTATATCCATGTGTTATTGAACAACTCTGTTTAGATTTGTTTACTCACTATACTGATGAGAATCTACTTGAATTTGGTTTCTCTTACTTTTCTGGAGCTATATTCTTTTGTCTATAATGCTTCTAAATATGAGGATACATTCACCATTATGTCAATTTCTATGTATCAAAATATATTTTGGTTTATTTAGATGATAAACATTAATTGGAGAACTCAGTAGTGATTAGCAGTCTGTCTATTGGTTAATTTGGGTATTGACTTAAATTTGATCTTTTTTTTTTTTTTTTCTATCACTCATCTATCTTTCAACTCCGCCGGGGTTGTTAACAACTCCGCCGGTGCCAAGCCCGGGTTAAGGAGGAGGGTTGTGTGTTAGGTAGCCGACAGCCAACACGTAAAAAAGCCGCTCGGATCCCTTATGAAAATGAATCCTACTTTGAATCATTTAAATGCTAGGTTGTTCCCCTCAAGTGACGCGTTGCGCCTGCCTCCGGGTGTTTCGAAAAGTGAGCAAGGGGCGCCGCATCGACGCCTGGGTGCGGTGAAAAATGGGCAAAGGTTTTCGCGTTTTTCTGGACGAGCGCGGGTAAAAAAGCTAGTCCAAGACTATAGGTTTAGGATAGCCACTTGGAACATAGGAACCTTAACTGGTAAGACGATGGAATTGGTAGATGTTATGATTAGGAGGAGAGTTAGTATAGCTTGCATACAAGAAACTAAGTGGACGGGAGAGAAAGCTAGGGAAATTGAGGATACTGGTTTTAAACTTTATTATAGTGGTAAGGATAGACGCAGGAATGGGGTAGGAATCATAATTGCCAAGGGTCTTGTGGAAAGTGTGGTGGCGGTCATTAGGAAAGGAGATAGGATTATGCTAGTTAAATTAGTTATTGGAGGGAATATAGTGAACATTATTAGCGCTTACGCCCCTCAAGTAGGGTTAGATGATCAGACTAAGAGGGATTTTTGGGAGCACATGGATGAGATCTTACAGGAGATACCCGTAGGAGAGAACCTGGTTATAGGTGGAGATTTTAATAGCCATGTGGGCATAGATAAAGTAGGTTATGAAAGGGTGCATGGTGGATACGGTTTTGGTGACAAAAATGAGGCTGGAGAGAGAATCTTAGATTTTGCGTTGGCTTCTGACCTGGTGGTGGCCAATACTATGTATAAGAAGAGGGAGGAGCATTTGATAACCTTTAAGAGTGGATTAGTTAAGAGCCAAATAGATTATTTCTTAATGAGAAAAGTAGACTGCCTAAAATGCAATGATTGTAAGGTGATTCCTGGAGAGAGTCTGGTCTCTCAACATAGGATTTTGATACTAGATTTATGTTTTAGAGGGCAATACCAAGCTAGGAAGGATGGTGGGCGTCGTAGGACGAGATGGTGGGACTTAAAAGGGGATAAACTAGAAATATTTAAGAATCGAATGGATAAGGAAGGTACTTGGGATTTAGAAGGTGATGCTAACACTATGTGGAATTCGATGGCCAATTGTATGAGGAGAATCTCAAGGGAAGTGCTTGGAGAGTCGAAAGGAACGGGACCCAGCTCTAGGGAAACTTGGTGGTGGAGGGAAGAGGTCCAAGCGGTAGTTAAGGCAAAAAAAGAGTTCTTTAAAAAGTGGCAGAAGGATAGAACTGAGGAAAACCTTAAGAGCTATAGATTGGCTAATAAGGAGGTCAAGAAAGTAGTGAGAGAGATTAAGTTGAAAGTTTATGATGACCTATACACTAGACTAGATAGTAAGGAGGGAGAGAAGAGGGTATACCAACTTGCTAAGATACGGGAGAGGAAAACAAGAGATTTTAATCAAGTAAAGTGCATCAAGAGTGAGGATTCTAAGGTATTGGTGAAGGACGATGAGATTAAGGAAAGATGGAAGAATTATTTTGAGAAACTGTTAAATGAGGAACATGGAAGTACGACAATAGGGGAAGAAATAATCAGTAATACGATAAACCAAGACTATAGGTTCTATCGCAGGATTAGAAATTTTGAAGTGGAGATTGCACTTAAGAAGATGAAATCAAATAAGGCTTTAGGACCTGATGATATCCCTATTGAAGCTTGGAAGTGTTTGGGTAAAAAGGGAGTTGCTTGGTTGACTAGGTTGTTTAGCAAAATTTTGTTGACTAGGAACATGCCAGATGAGTGGAGGAAGAGTATTTTAGTACCAATCTATAAGAATAAAGGTGATGTCCAGAATTGTAACAACTATAGAGGAATTAAGCTAATGTGTCATATAATGAAAGTGTGGGAGAGGGTGATGGAACGTCGATTGCGAGACATAACAGAGGTGTCAGAGAATCAATTTGGGTTTATGCCTGGTAGGTCAACAATGGAAGCGATCTATCTTTTGAGGAGAGTAATAGAAAAGTATAAAGAAAAGAAAAGAGACATTCATATGGTGTTTATCGACCTTGAGAAAGCATATGACAGAGTGCCCCGAGATATAATATGGTGGGCGTTAGAGAAGAAAGGGGTGACAAAAGGCTACATTGACGTGATTAGGGACATGTATGAAGGGGTGGTGACCACTATTAGATCGCCAGCTGGAGAAACAAATGAATTTCCTATCACTGCAGGGTTACACCAAGGATCTACCTTAAGTCCTTATCTTTTTGCTTTAGTTATGGACGAGTTGACGATAAATATTCAGGATGACGTGCCATGGTGTATGCTTTTTGCAGACGATATTGTGTTAGTGGATGAGACTAGAGAAGGAGTTAACACAAAGTTGGAGATCTGGAGAAAAGCTCTTGAATCTAAAGGGTTTCGAATAAGCAGAACTAAGACAGAGTACATGGAGTGTAAATTTAGTAACAGTAACAATGAAAGCAGAGGAGAAGTGAAGATTGAGAACCAAGAACTGCCTAAGAGTGAACATTTTCGTTATTTAGGGTCGATTATCACAACAGCGGGAGAGATTGATGCAGATGTGGCCCATAGGATTAAGGCGGGATGGTGTAAGTGGAGAAGTGCGTCTGGGGTATTGTGCGATAAACGAATACCCACTAGACTAAAAGGTAAGTTTTATAGAACGGCTATTAGACCAGCTATGTTGTATGGGACGGAGTGTTGGGCAACTAAGAAACAACATGTAGATAAGATGAGTGTGGCTGAGATGAGGATGCTAAGGTGGATGTGTGGTAAGACTAGACAGGACAGGATTAGGAATGAGTGTATTCGGGAATGGGTAGGAGTAGCACCGATAGAAGATAAGTTGAGAGAGAATCGTTTGAGATGGTTTGGTCATATTCAACGGAGACCAACAGAGGCAGTAGTGAAGAGATGCGATACTGTAACGGTAAATGGAAGTGTTAGGGGACGGGGTAGGCCTAGATTAACGTTGACTAGCGTTATAAATAATGATATGAATCTACTTAATTTGACTAATGAAATGGCCTTTTATAGGGCCGCGTGGAGAAGAAGGATTCATGTAGCCGACCCCATTTGATGGGACTTAAGGCTTCGTTTGGTTTGGTTTGGTCACTCATCTATCTTTCATTATATTTTTTCACAATATTGTATTGAAGGTCATCAGCCAAAGCTGGGTTTGGCTGGAACAAGTTTGTCATTGATTTATTGATTGAAAAGGAATTACATAATAAAATGTTGATCTAGAACCAGGTTCCTCCTTCCCATTCTCTTAGTAGCATCATAATAGTGTTATTATTTATCTTGCTTGCTTGTGTTTGTTTTTATTTGATTGTGTTTGTATTGTTTCTTTGTTTCTATTACATCTATACTTCAGTAATTACATTTTGGGGAGTACATAACAATACAGGCTAAACTAATCTAATTTTTTTTGTATATATGGGCAACATCCTTTTTGATTTGTCAACTTTAAGTGGACTTTGGTCTCCTCTTTCTCCTTAACTTTATAGTTTGCTAGAGGTTTTACTACAGGTTGCCTAGTTTTGTATCTTTTGTTAAATAGCCAATTTAGAATTAATGCAATGTAAAATAATTTTAAAAGATTTTTGTCTCTGTCTTGAAAATCATTTCAGAGGATGGTAAACTGAAGGCTGAAGACAAAAAGTTTATAGTGCTACACAGGTCCAGAGTTCGTTAAAAATATGTCTGAGAATAATTTCTTCAGTTATCGTCATGACTAAAATTTTGGTATCAAGATATGTCTATGCCAACAAAGTCACATTTGAGAGATGTTTGGATGACAGGGAACTAACTAGCAATTAAACACAAAAATGATAACATAGGATATGTCCTCATCAATCGAATAAATAATAGCATTTATCCAAGATATTAATGTATGCTTACATGGGCTTCAATAATTGTGGATAGAGTTTTCGCTCGTTTCAACAATCCAAGTTCAATGCGATTCCTTTTCACAGTATCGCGCAGACTTGATATCTCAACTCCAAGAGAATAAAGTTTTCTCAGCAGGATATAAATAAACTAGCTTGATTAATGAAACAAGAAAAATAAGGGGGTGAGGGTTAAATGACATGTTTCCACTATTGAAACAAAAAGCATAATAGTTTCGTTATCAGTGAAGTGAACTATTATACAGCACATGTGATATGACGCAAAGATGTTGAACAAAACTAGTGAAAGTTTCATGTATTGGGTGTTAATTCATAATCCAGATAACCAAATAATCAGCCAAAACTAAACTAATCTAACCTTTTCTGTTCTATGCTGAAATGAATGAGGGAGTGTAAATATAATTTACAGCCGCCACTAAGAGGTCATTGGTTAATGAGTAATATGTACTAGCACTTTGAGGTTCTCAAGGAGTGCCTGCCTTAAACAAAATCCATGAATAAATAGGGATACAACAAGCCAACAAACCTCAGTTTCCCATCTCTGGGCATGAATGGAGGCCTCTGCCTTTGCATTTGCAAATCTCCACTGCAGATGATGGTTATGAAGCAATTTCAGAGTATGCACTTCTTCTTGATGACTTAAAATAGTGAATGTTAAACTGTGGATTGGACATGGGAAAAGTTATAGCAGTACTTATCTGCTTCTGTTGATTACCGTTAAATTTTTTTGATAAATTGTGGTGTCTTACATCTCTATAAATTGTTGAATGTTACCATTGTGTATAGTCCTAACCATGCATGCTATTGCCTTCTGTTTGAAACATGCGTTGTAATAATATTTTAGTCCTAGTTTCTTGTAATTTCTGTTACCATAGGCACATATACATGTTTACTGTACTATTTGCATAGCTAAGACAGTACAGAAATAAACAATTTGTTGCTAGTCAAAAAAATGTAGGTCTTGTTTGGTTGTGTGGAGGTTTGTGTAAGTGACTTCACTCTAGGACATACTCCAATTTACATCTATCCCATTGTTGTGATTGCCAAGAGAATTGAGTATCATGCCATATAACTCTATTGAAGTGGGCTTTACATTTACAAATAAACAAAGAGCGAAAAGATGACTTATTGAAATATTAATGGAGAAATTATATTCCTTTAGGTGATGGGTAAAGTGTCATTGCCTCTTCCAATTGTGCTCTTGTTACCTTGAGTTAGTGTTTATTTATGTTTTGCTCATGATTATGTTTATCATTTGCAGGTGGAACGCATCTTGTTCCAGTGGGTCTTGGAGATGATGATCAATGCATGGAAGATGACTTTATTTCTGAAAGGTTAATGGATTTATCACCAGATACAATGTTTTAAAAAGCGGCCGCAATACGTAACGGTTTTGGCGGTTACCGCCACCCGTTACGGCCGCTTTTGCAGTGTGATTGAGATTCACAGGTGTGTCGGTCGTAGCGGCTACCGTAGCGGTCTTAACGGTGCCGTAATAGCCGTAACGGCCTGTTACGCACTGTTACGTAACGGTTCCAAACTGTTTCTTTCCAAAAAACACACAAAAAAAAGCTGAAAATGGGGGAAGAGGGATAGAGAGAAGAGAGAAGATAAAGAGAGAAAATGGAGAAGCAAGAGATAGAAAGAGAGAAGAGGGAAGATGAAGAACATGTTATTGATTCGTTGAAGTTGTAAGACCTATGTTATTCTATTCAGCTGCTATCACTCAACCATTTTGTTTGTGTGTGTCTATCTATATATTGTTTGAAAATAATAATAATAATGAGTGTGGTCATTATCTATTTGGGTTGGTTAAAATATGTATATATATATTTAGGCTTTTATTTATTCTTTTACTTTTGTCATTATTTATCTTATATATAATAGTTAGTGATTGATTTTTTGTATAATATAAAGTCATTAATTATTAAAATAAAATGAAAAAAACTCAGTTTATAGTAATTTAAAAATATGAAATATATTAGATCATACTTTAAAATTTATAAAAATTGATCAATATTTATTTTTAACCCAATAAATATGATCATGGAAAAAAAATATGCGTATCCGTAAGTTTGTTTCAAATTGTGCGAAAAATAAAAAAATTCACGGTTCCGGTTACCGCAACTGTTACACTACGGCCTTTACACCCTGCAACCGCAACCGTGCCACCGCCACCGTTACGGCGACCGCAACCGCTTTTTAAAACCTTGACCAGATACAAATTTCTCCATTCACACCGATAAAGAGGATGGCACTCCACTTGGTGGTAGCTCATTGCTGCCTCCTTTCCCTGCAAATACTTTGAATTGCCACTCTTGTATTTACATACTAGCTTTCAATTCATTGCATAGAATAAATTGTTTTTTTCCCTAGGTTGTAGAAGGTGGAGAAATTACTCAATCTGGAAGCTATAAAGAACTGTTGATGATTGGTACAACATTTGAACAGCTTGTGAATGCTCACAAAAGTTCAATTCCAGTCTTGGATCCTACAATTGTCAAACTATATTGATTTTCTAATTTTTGTATGCTAGTGGCTTATTAGATAATATAAATATTTTTAAAATTTTTAATTACTCTCTTATCGATTGATAAAAATAAAAAATAAAAGTCAAAGATCTATAAAATTAGGAGTAAAATGCTGACCAGATAAAATCCAATGGAAAGTAAAGTATGCAAGTTGTTCTATAGGAACTCAATCAAAGAATCTGATGTGTGAGGTAAAATCTTATTACTCATTTTGATGTGTGATGTGAAATCTTAATGTTCAGTTGATCAAACTGAGCCTATACATCATAGGTGAGTATTCAAACCATTGGAACTCATTCAAAGAATCTGATACGTGCACTGCGGGAAACTGAGCCTATGGCTGACATGTGTTCTTCAATCAGGGGCCACAATATGTGTACACTACTTTCTGGACCTTTGTTTACACTAACTGTAGTGGAGTGCAGTAAGTGTTGATCTGTGCCCTTACATTTACTCCTTTCCTACACTTTTCTCAGTCATATTAAGCTGTGTGTGATGCATGCTGAAATTTTGCATGATATCAAAGGAAGTCCTGATAAATTCGGGCTTACATAGTAATTAGGTGCACAGTTGCAAGCATGTGGCTGAGCTGAAATATTTCTATTGATAATTTCAGTGTTTGTAGAATACTAACTTATATTAAAAGCCTATTGTGTGCATGTCTTAATTTATCTAGAACAGGTTGTATTTTTGTTCCAGTTGATTTTATCCAGAACATGTTGTATATTTGTTCCAGTTGCTTTCTAAACTCCTCAATATGTTGAACAAGCACAATTAGGTGGATGATGAAAACTAGATATGCACAAACCTTTAGAAAAGCGTGAGAGATATGCTGAGCTAGACAATAAATTGCCAAATTTATTTATTTATTTATTTATTATTATCAATTTTTAATCTCAAAAAATTGTGTTTTCCTGTGATGTAGTTGCCTTCTACGTTGCCTGTGCAAGGAGCACTGTCAAATTTGTCAGCTCCTACAGCCTTATTGCAAACTGCAGATACCCACTCCTCCCATTTGATGCAGCCTCAGGTTTCATCTTATGGATCTATACCCACCTTCACAGGTACCTTCTTCGGGAATGTCTCCATCTCCTGGTAAAATCACACCATCAGCTTCTGTTTTTGTTTCCATTCACTTGAAATTTTCTTCTATATTTTTGTCATGTCCAATTCTATGGTTTCAGGGGCATTCATGGGGCAACAATTTCCCAATAATATGCCATTTCCCAGGTATTGTTGGCCGTCAATTAAAAAACCTTCCTTTCTAGAATATTACACGAAGGATATTTTTGAAAAAATTGTCTATCCTGTTGTGTGACTACAATTATTAAGGAACTCACCATTTAATCAATTTGGCCTTTATTTTGAAATTGAATGCCCTTACCAATGTGCTTTCAAAATATTTATTTACACTTCATGAACTCAAAATCAAGATAATAATGTACAAATTTTGATGTGTGGGTAGGGAGTTTTATGCATGTACACATTGTGTCACTTCTGTTATCGGTTGTTTTCTCTCTCTCTCTCTCTCTGATATGAATCTGAATATGATATGATATTTGCATCCAAAAGAATCAATCCCGAACCTTAATTTTCTTCATTGCAGACCACAAAAAGTTGGCACTGTTAGTAGAGGTAACGATGCTTTTGCCTCCTTGAACCCAATTTAGATTAAATATAATTATGGGTTTCCTACAACTGCATAACACGAGAAAGGAAATCTTTTACCAATATACGACTTTGTTTTGAATTGATACTTATAATCCTTTTGCTGTATAGGAATTTGGTTCAAGTTTCAAATATATAAAATAGCTTTATACATGATGCTGGAAAGTTATCTCTATGATCATTCAAATTAGAACCTCAATTCAGAACTATTCTATAGCAGCATAAGTTAAATAGATGAGGTGAATATAAATTGATTGTGAATTGGCCAGACCCAAGTTTATTGTCCTAGACATTTCTGCTAAGTTTTATTTTTTAGTTTTTATTTTTGGTGAATCATTGATTATTCCCTCCATTCTCCCATGAATAACAGGAATAAATTGGACATAATAGATTTTATCATTATCTTTTTTCTACAATTTTTCCTGCCAATGTTTTTGAGGTTTATATATATATATATATATATATTTTCTCTACTCCTATACACATTGTTAAATTCTTATGAGTTATTACATAAAAGTCTTTGAAATTAGGGCTACATGTAACGCCCTCAAAATAATAGATAAAACCAATCTCATCCACATTCTTCAATTCATCAGAGTATTTCTTTACAAAAGTATTACATGTTAACAACAAAAGCAAATACCCTGCGGGCTAACAGCTTTTCAAGTTAACACTTGGTTACAAAAAAAGAGAGTACTAACTCGATTACACATTAAGCCCTTGGCTTGGATCTACATGTAATACATCAAAAGGAAATAAGACAACAAAAGTTTGCCCGCCTCTAGCTTCCCAAGCTATGTCCTTGGAGGTGGCATGCTACCTGTACCTGAAAATGATGTTCCTATATAGGGTGAGCCACAGCCGAGTAGAAATACACTAAACCAAATATGAACACTGACTAAAAGATTAGCAGTTGATAGATGGCCAACACTGATACTTTTACTTATAACGCTTTACAGTTTCATGACATACAAGTCCATGTTACAGTCCATTTTTCAATTCTTTTCAATTCTCAATTTATAACCATGGCTCAAAACCTGGCCAAACAACTTGTATGAGACAGTAACTCATTAAACACTTTCCCATTTCATAATAGATAAGCATACTAGCTATATCACACATCAACAGATAAGCATACAAGCTATATCATCACTTCCATAGATATGCATAAGAGCACTATCACACTTTCAAGGACAAGCATATGAGCTGTGTCGACACATTACTAGATAAGCATATGAGCTCTATCTATGGAGTCCATCCCCTATCTTCTCCCAACAACATCCGGTTTAGAGGTCCATCTTCTATCTTTCCCTAAATAGTGGAGTACATCCCCTATCTCCTCCAACACGACACAATGCATATAAACAATAATTATACACATCATCACACAGTACATAAATTTAATGTATTCTTTCAACCGTCATACTCAATGACACATTCCAGTGATTAGTTTCAGTTTGCCTAATCATCATGCATTGTCTACAACAATCAAGACTATCCTCCACCGATAGCCCAAAGCAGCTATTTCTATACAGAAAATAAATGCAACAATGGATATATAATCAACATTTTAACTAGGTGAGCGATGAATAATCCAACCACACCCTTTAATCTCATACCTTTCCAAATCAATTTCTCATTTCTCATAATTAATTATGCGAATTAAGTAACCAATGTAATTAGGGCATTTTCCATAATCAACATTACAACCCTTAGGTTCCATTTTCATTAATGTTTTAACATTAATTTCACTTTTCCATGCCAAACATGTATCTAGGTTTTATATAGTTAAAATCTCAACTTTTGTAAATTTACACAAAAGCCCCAAACTTTCACAAAATTACCAAACCAACCCTAACATCTCAAAATACTAAAATTTAAAGACAAAGCCCATAGTGAGGAGTAGGTTATTCCTACCTCAAAAGATGACTCCCAACCAAGAAGGTGAAGAAAACGAAAATGCTCCAAACCACGAATTTCTCGGATCAAAAGATAGCCCTCGACGATCAACAGCCTTTTTGTAAAGGCCAAAGGTGAGGAAATCACTCCTACTAGATCAATACCTAGAGAGAAGGTAGAGTTCTAGAGTGAGGAGTTCAACAATGGGGTTTTTGGGAAAGTAAGAGAGAGAAGAAAAGTGAAAAAGTGATTTAAAATGACCCAGCAGATAACTCATATACGCATGACCCACTCGAGCGTAGAATAGAGCGCTCGAGCGTAAAACGCAAACATCTGGTACCGCTCGAGCACATAGATAACCGCTTGAGCGCCAAGAAACAAAAGCAAAAACACATCTGCTCGAGCGTGAAAACCAGTCCGCTCGAGTGCAGATTTTCATCTCCCAGAACTTTACCGAAAAAGGACTACCCGCTCGAGCGCCAACAATACCGCTCGAGCGCCAGAAACCCGATCGAGCGTAGAAAACACACCTGTAGAAGTTTTGTAGGGCCACGAAATACTGGAAGTGTGTAAACCCCGCTCGAGCGCAAGAAGACCTGCTCGAGCAGAACGCCTAAAAACTGGGCAACAAGGAATTGAAACCAAGGCCTAACCAACCTGTAACAACCTTGCCCAAAACATCCTAAAACTCACACAAATGGAATTAAAGGACGACAACCAGATAGATACAACTACCAACTCCACGGAACTGAGTCCGGAATACAACAGAACAGTAAAGGGACAACCGGGATCGCTATAACCTCCCCCTCTTAAAGAATTTCGTCTCCGAAATTAAACATAAGTTTTTCAAAAATAGGTTTTCCCCATTCTCAACATTATTACAACATAATATTAAACAACCCGACCCATTACCGGTCGATCCCATCTCTTTTCAAGAGGCATATCACATTACACATTATAACCTGCATTAACAACGTGCATTCCTTTGAAATTTACCAATTTCAATTCATTTTTCACAATTCCATAATACATGCAACATTAATATCATGCCTACATTTCCACAATATACTTAACATACGCAATGTTAAAACAAACTTCCATTAATCAAAACATTCACAATGTTTTACAACTTAAGACACATATAATGTTCTTAAAGTTCAACGATATTGCAAAATTACCAATACATGGTTACACATCAACAAACAAGTCCGGATATTTCTCACGGACTTCCAACTCACGTTCCCAAGTGGCTTCCTCCACTCCGTGATGTTTCCACAAAACCTTCACCAAAGGAATGGTCTTGCCACGCAGGACTTGATCCCGCCTATCCAAGACCCGCACCGGTCTCTCCTCATACGAGGCACCCTCATCTACCTCCAAGTCGATCCAATCTAACACATGGGATGGATCTGGCTCATACTTCCGAAGCATACTAACATGAAAGACGTCATGAACCCCGGACAACTGTGGTGGCAAAGCCAAACGATAAGCAACTTCTCCAATTCTCTCGAGGATCTCAAAGGGACCAATAAATCGAGGGGATAACTTCCCACTCTTCCCGAACCTCATCAAACCTCGCCTAGGTGATATTTTCAAGAAGACATGATCACCTACCTCGAATGCCAAAGGCCTCCTCCTACGGTCGGCATAACTCTTTTGGCGACTCTGGGCTGTAACAAGCCTCCTACGGATAAGCTCAACTTTCTCCGTCGTCTCCCTAACCAACTCCGGACCCAACAAAGGTGCATCACCCACCTCGGCCCAACACATTGGAGACCTACACGGTCGGCCATACAAGGCCTCAAACGGTACCATACCGATGCTAAACTTGTTGTTGTAGGCAAACTCCACCAAGGGCAAGTGCCTCTCCCACGTCCCACTAAAGTCAATGACACAACCTCGAAGCATATCCTCAAGGATCTGAATAGTACGCTCGGACTGCCCGTCAGTCTGAGGGTGATAAGCCGTACTAAAGGTCAACCTAGTGCCCAAGGCACTCTGCAAACTCTGCCACAACCTAGCAGTAAAGCGAGGATCTCTATCTGAGACGATCGTCACTGGGACCCCGTGCAATCTCACTATGTCCCGAATATACAAGTCGGCGAGATGATCTACCGAATCTCTCACGCGCATAGGAATGAAGTGCACTGACTTGGTCAACCGGTCTACAACCACCCAAATGGCATCACTACCCCGCTGAGTCCTCGGAAGACCTACAACGAAGTCCATAGTGACATGCTCCCACTTCCACTCGGCAATAGGCAAGGGTTGCAACAAACCCGCTGGCCTCTGATGCTCGGTCTTCACTTGTTGGCAAGTAAGGCATTTAGACACGAAAACAGCCACATCTCTCTTCATACCCCGCCACCAAAACTGGCAACCCAAATTCCGATACATCTTAGTGCCTCCCGGATGCACCGCAAGGCGTGAATGATGGAACTTTCGGAGTACTTCCTCTCGGCAAGACTCCGGTACAAACAAACGGTCTCGGTATCTCACACTCTGGTCGGGATACACAGACAAATCCTTCTCAATCTTCCCACCGGAGATCTTCTCCCGGAGGGATTCTACCTCAAGGTCACCTCTCTGTGCCTCTAACACTCGTGTCACAAGTGTAGGCTGCACAATAACAGAAAATAAGGCCGCAGCCTCAACGGATTCGCCCATTAGCAAATCAAACTCGCCAAGTGCACCCAACATCTCACATTCCCGGATAGCTATACAAGCTACATCACTAATGGATTTCCTACTAAGGGCGTCGGCCACAACATTGGCCTTCCCCGGGTGATAGTGCAACTCAAAATCGTAATCCTCAATGAACTCCATCCATCTTCTTTGCCTCAAATTCAAGTCTCTCTGTGTAAACAGTTACTTCAAACTCTTGTGGTCCGAGAACACCTCGAACCTCTCATCATAAAGGTAGTGCCTCCAAATTTTCAAGGCAAAGATCACTGCTGCTAACTTTAGGTCGTGTGTAGGGTAATTTTTCTCGTGTATTTTCAACTGACGTGAGCCATAAGCTACCACTTTCCCCTCTTGCATCAACACACAACCCAAACCCTCTCGTGAGGCATCACAATACACCGCGTAACCCGACCCTCTCTCTGGAATAATCAAAACTGGAGCGGTGGTCAATCGAACCTTTAACTCTTGGAACGACTTTTCACAAGTCACACTCCATACAAACTTGACCCTTTTCCGCGTCAATCTAGTCAACGGCGAAACTAGCCTGGAGAAATCTTTCACAAACCGACGGTAATACCCAGCTAATCCCAGAAAACTGCGGATCTCAAACACACTCTTAAGCTGTGCCCAATCTTGCACTGCCTCAATCTTGGATGTATCAACAGACACCCCTTCCCTGGATACCACATGGCCTAAGAATTTAACCTCTCCTAGCCAGAACTCACACTTCCCAAACTTGGCATACAGCCTATGGGCTCTAAACAACTCAAGCACCACTCTCAGGTGTTCCTCGTGCTCTTCCTCAGAAGGCGAATAGATAAGAATGTCGTCCACGAAAACGACTACAAATCGATCCAAGAACTCTCGAAAGATCCAGTTCATCAAGTCCATAAAGACTGTCGGTGCATTGGTAAGCTCGAATGGCATCACCAGAAACTCATAATGGCCATACCGCGTACGGAATGCCGTCTTAGGAATATCTTCCTCCCTGACCCTCAACTGGTGGTAACCCGATCTCAAGTCTATCTTAGAGAAACAACGGGAACCATTCAACTGGTCAAACAGATCATCTATACGGGGCATAGGGTACTTATTCTTGACCGTAGCCCGATTCAACTTCCGGTAGTCTATACACAATCTCAAGCAACCATCTTTCTTTTTAGCGAAGAGGGCCGATGCTCCCCACGGCGAAACACTAGGGCGAACAAAACCCTTATCTAGCAATTCCTGGAGCTGAACTTTCAACTCAACCAACTCTGCTGGAGCAAAACGATAGGGTGCCATAGAAATCAGCGTTGTGCCGGGCAGTAGATCAATAGAGAACTCAATCTCTCGGTAAGGTGGCAAACTAACGAAATCCTCGGGAAAAACATCGGAATACTCACAAACCACCCTCGGCAACACAATCTGGGTCTTATCACACTCACCACTCTCAAAGCTAGCAAGTAGACCACTAAGCTCACTCCGCCCTCGCGAATCATACCCCGGTGGCAAAACACTACCAACCTGGTCCCCCAAGAAATGGAACCATTCCCCGCTCAAGGTACAAACAGTGACTCTCTGGCAGTAGCAATCAATAACAGCCCGGTATGACGATAGCCAGTCCATACCCAAAATAACATCAAAACCCTTCATGGGCATGACAACAAACGGAAAAGGAAGCCTATGGTCTGCGACCTCTATATCACAACCCCTAACACCTTGTTTCAAGATCAACTCACCACCAATAGGCGATACCACACATAGGAGATGTTAACTGTGCTAACTCCAATTCCAAAACAGATGCAAATGCAGCAGATACAAAAGAATGAGATGCACCCGTATCAATCAATACACTAGCAACCGAGTTGCAAAATAGAAAGGTACCTCTCACTACTGATGGAGCCGGTACTAGGTCCTGCACGGTAACAGCATACACGCGCCCTGTAGGCCCCTAGTCTACCTGCTCACCTCTAGGAGCAAAAGACTGCTGCACTGTCTGGGATAACGAAGCTCCCGGATTGGCCCTCGAGGCCTACACAGACTGAGCTGGCTGAAACCCCTGTGTCTGTCTAGAACCAGATGCTCCTGAAGTGGCACTCAACTGTGGGCAGAACCTCTTCAGGTGCCCAGGCTGTCCACACTGATAGCAAGATAAGGGCTGCCCTCTGCCCAAACCCTGACTCTGCGGTCTAGCTGAAGAAGAAGCAACTCTCTGACCTCCGCCCTTCTGCGGGCAAACCGAAGATTTGTGACCCAGCTGGCCACAGGTGAAGCAAGTCAAACCTCCCTGATTATCTCTCCCAGAGCCCGTACTCGGCACTGGAAAGGTCGATCTAGCCACACCACCCTAAGACTGCTGAGGATTAGAACCCCTCTGTCTCTTGCCATCACCCTGACCATCTTGGCCTCTCTTGGAGCCTCTCTGCCCCTCATCCTCCTCCTGCATCATAGTCTCCATATGAGCAGCAGCATCAACCAAACGTCTGTACTCTCGGATAAACGACCCTCCAACCCTCAGCTTGAGGCCTCACCTCAACTTCCGCTCAAACTCAAAGCAACGGCGTTCCTCGGACGCCACCAGTTCAGGTGCAAACCTGGACAGACTGGTAAAAGTAGCCTCAAACTCGACCACTGACAAGCCCTGCTGTTTAAGCTGGCAAAACTATTCCCTCAGCTTCTCCCTTGCAGCTGAAGATAAAAACTTCTCCTGGAAAGCGTTCACAAACGCCTCCCATACACCACCAACACTGCCCTTCTCGTACTTCCACCATTGACCCGCATCTCCCTTCAGCTGGAAGGATGCTAAGGTCACTTTCAGTGCCCCGTCCTCGATGCCAAGCATCTCGAACGTCTTACTCATTGTTCCAACCACTCGTCAGCCTTAAGTGGCTCTTTCGGATCCCCAACAAACTCGTCCGGGTTAGACCGGAAGAATTCCCTCTTCAAGAAAGAAGGCCCTGCTTCAGCAACCTGATTCTCAGCTCTGAGAATCCCCAAAGCTCCCGCTATCTCTCGAGCCAAGGCGCCCATAGCCTGCTGACCCGCTGGCTCGGCCACGTTGGCCTGACCAACTCCCTCCTACATTGCCAGAACGTCATCCGGTAATGGCATCTCCTGCCTACCACGCCTACCACGCCTACCACGTCCTCGTCCTGACATCCTAATAAAGGTAACCAAGACTATTAGCACATTCACAAATGTGTCGAAGCTATAACACTCGCGTCCTAATGCATGGACAACTGTAATTCATTCCACGTAAGCACATAAACACATAAGCACTTACAAATTTCATTTTCGGATAATGATAGTCCCGAGGCGTTACTAGAGTTCCGGTTAGAAACAGCATTGATCAAGTGCCTTTCCAACAAGAATCACAGAAACCCAAGGATCCAATCAACATCCTAGAAACCAAATCCCATACCCATATAGTCACATAAGCATGTTATCAATTAAGGACTAGCATATGACACTATATCTAAGTCTCTATCAAGCGAGACAAACCCATTGTAATCCTAATCACTTCCCACGTACCCAAAGTATTCGAACCCGGTACGCTCTGATACCAAGTTGTAACGCCCTCAAAATAATAGATAAAACCCATCTCATTAAACATGCATTTATATATATAAGATCCACATTCTTCAATTCATCAGAGTATTTTTTTACAAAAGTATTACATGTTAACAACAAAAGCAAATACCCTGCGGGCTAACAGCTTTCCAAGTTAACACTTGGTTACAAAAAAAGAGAGTACTAACTCGATTACACATTAAGCCCTTGGCTTGGATCTACATGTAATACATCAAAAGGAAATAAGACAACAAAAGTCTGCCCGCCTCTAGCTTCCCAAGCTATGTCCTTGGAGGTGGCATGCTACCTGTACCTGAAAATGATGTTCCTATATAGGGTGAGCCACAGCCGAGTAGAAATACACTAAACCAAATATGAACACTGACTAAAAGATTAGCAGTTGATAGATGGCCAACACTGATACTTTTACTTATAACGCTTTACAGTTTCATGACATACAAGTCCATGTTACAGTCCATTTTTCAATTCTTTTCAATTCTCAATTTATAATCATGGCTCAAAACCTGGCCAAACAACTTGTATGAGACAGTAACTCATTAAACACTTTCTCATTTCATAATAGATAAGCATACTAGCTATATCACACATCAACAGATAAGCATACAAGCTATATCATCACTTCCATAGATATGCATAAGAGCACTATCACACTTTCAAGGACAAGCATATGAGCTGTGTCGACACATTACTAGATAAGCATATGAGCTCTATCTATGGAGTCCATCCCCTATCTTCTCCCAACAACATCCGGTTTAGAGGTCCATCTTCTATCTTTCCCTAAATAGTGGAGTACATCCCCTATCTCCTCCAACACGACACAATGCATATAAACAATAATTATACACATCATCACACAATACATAAATTTAATGTATTCTTTCAACCGTCATACTCAATGACACATTCCAGTGATTAGTTTCAGTTTGCCTAATCATCATACATTGTCTACAACAATCAAGACTATCCTCCACCGATAGCCCAAAGCAGCTATTTCTATACAGAAAATAAATGCAACAATGGATATATAATCAACATTTTAACTAGGTGAGCGATGAATAATCCAACCACACCCTTTAATCCCATACCTTTCCAAATCAATTTCTCATTTCTCATAATTAATTATGCGAATTAATTAACCAATGTAATTAGGGCATTTTCCATAATCAACATTACAACCCTTAGGTTCCATTTTCATTAATGTTTTAACATTAATTTCACTTTTCCATGCCAAACATGTATCTAGGTTTTATATAGTTAAAACCCCAACTTTTATAAATTTACACAAAAGCCCCAAACTTTCACAAAATTACCAAACCAACCCTAACATCTCAAAATACTAAAATTTAAAGACAAAGCACATAGTGAGGAGTAGGTTATCCCTACCTCAAAAGATGATTCCCAACCAAGAAGGTGAAGAAAATGAAAATGCTCCAAACCACGAATTTCTTGGATCAAAAGATAGCCCTCGACGATCAACAACCTTTTTGTAAAGGCCAAAGGTGAGGAAATCACTCCTACTAGATCAATACCTAGAGAGAAGGTAGAGTTCTAGAGTGAGAAGCTCAACAATGGGGTTTTTGGGAAAGTAAGAGAGAGAAGAAAAGTGAAAAAGTGATTTAAAATGACCCAGCGGATAACTCATATACGCATGACCCGCTCGAGCGTAGAATAGAGCGCTCGAGTGTAAAGCGCAAACATCTGGTCCCGTTCGAGCGCATAGATAACCGCTCGAGCGCCAAGAAATAAAAGCAAAAACACATCCGCTCGAGCGTGAAAATCAGTCCGCTCGAGCGCAGATTTTCATCTCCCAGAACTTTACTGGAAAAGGACTACCCGCTCGAGCGCCAACAATAACGCTCGAACGCAACCCGCTCGAGCGCAAGAAACCCGCTCGAGCGTAGAAAACACACCTGCAGAAGTTTTGCAGGGCCACGAAATACTGGAAGTGTGTAAACCCCGCTCGAGCGGAACGCTTAAAAACTGGGCAACAAGGAATTGAAACCAAGGCCTAACCAACCTATAACAACCTTGCCCAAAACGTCCTAAAACTCACACAAATGGAATTAAAGGACGACAACCAGATAGATACAACTACCAACTCCACGGAATCGAGTCCGGAATACAACAGAACAGTAAAGGGACAACCGGGATCGCTATACTACATTTGTGTGGATGCATGAATGACCTTTACTTGTAAGCTGGGCTTTTTCTAAACAATTTTATGTTCTTGCAGGAATTCTCACCGGATAGACGATTCATTATTAGTGCTGATCGGGATTTTAAAATTCGTGTAATTGGCGATTCTTACCCATTGAAACAAATAAATTATTAAATATTAAATTCCATTTCAATTTGTTTTTAATGTTATTTTGTGACAGGTTGCCCTGTTTCCAAAGAAGACTTTAGATGGAGCTCATGAGATACAGAGCTTTTGCCTTGGTCATTCTAAGTGAGTGAGTTTTTTTATCTTCGAATATGTTGCAGAGCAGATGTGATTTCCATGAATAGTTTTTCTCTACAATAGTGTATTAAAGCACTTTTCATTTATCAACAAGAAAAGCAAACAAGTGCTGCAATTCTTTGTAAAAATAGTCTCTCTTATTCTGTGTGCATTGCAGGTTTGCACAAGCTCTCTCTATTGAACATGGAAGGTTGCCCTGTTATTGATGGGCTTTAGTCTTTTTTGAAAAAATAATAAATAAAGAAATGTAATAAATCCCTTAAACAGAGCCTTCTGTTAAAATCTAAATTGTTTTTGAAGCTTCTTTTCAATTCTGGATGAAAACAAAAAGTTTAGCCCTGGTTTTTGTTTAAATACTATTGAAGGAGTAAAGTTGTAACTTAAATCATAGATTTGTGTCAGGAGCAAAACTCTAACCACCTATAACAAAAAAATTAAACAATTAAAAATAAATAAATGCAATCAAGTGATCAAGAAAATTAAGTTTACAAATTCTTCAATTTATGTTTATTTTGGTGAATCTGATTATAATTTATGTTCTGATGCAGGTATATAGACATATGAAGACTAACAGTGAACTCTCTCGTCAATTTGAATCAATGAGTTAAACACTTCTTTCTCTGTTAATGTCTTTGTTAAAACATGATTTGTGAATATGTTATTTTGTGATTAATGGTGATTGGATATTAAATTGAATGGGAAAGTGAACTAATGTTGTGTTTGATATTTGAATGAGAGTTATTATTTCATGTTAGTGTTATTTTTTAGTTTTTTTAGTTCAATCACATAAAATTAGCAGAATTTTTTTTTTTAAAAAAAAAGAGGCTATCATGGCGTTTCTAAAAACGTCGCTAAATATTATATCAACGGTTAGATTTTTTAAAAAGAGATACGACGGCGTTTTAAAAACGTCGCTAAATAGCTTGGTGATGTCATAGTAGATCTTTTAGCGGCGTTAAAACGCCGCCTATAGTAATATAGCGACGTTTCTATAGTGTCAAAAAGTTATAGCGACGGCTGCGTCTTCGGCGCTTGGTGCAAAACGTCACAAAAGGTTTAAATGGCATTTTTGGGACCTATAGCGGCGTTTAAACGCCGCTAAAATCCATTTAGTTATGGGATTAGATGTCTGGATTGGACTATTTTTAGTTATCTAATGTTTGTTTGGAATATTATGGAGAAGGATAAATGCTCAAATGACTATTTTATCATTTTCAATTATTTACTAAGTAATAGTAATATTAAACATAACTTTAATATTTTAATTATTTTTAACTAGATTAAATAAAAATTTGTTTTATTTTATTTTTTGCACAATATTTTAATTATTTTAATTTATTATTTTCAATTAAATTAAATTTATAATATATTAAACATGCTATTGCCTTCTGTTTGAAACATGCGTTGTAATAATATTTTAGTCCTAGTTTCTTGTAATTTCTGTTACCATAGGCAAATATACATGTTTACTGTACTATTTGCATAGCTAAGACAATACAGAAATAAACAATTTGTTGATAGTCAAAAAAATGTAGGTCTTGTTTGGTTGTGTCGAGGTTTGTGTAAGTGACTTCACTCTAGGACATACTCCAATTTACATCTATCCCATTGTTGTGATTGCCAAGAGAATTGAGTAACCATGCCATATAACTCTATTGAAGTGGGCTTTTCATTTGCAAATAAACAAAGAGTGAAAAGATGACTTATTGAAATATTAATGGAGAAATTATATTCCTTTAGGTGATGGGTAAAGTGTCATTGTCTCTTCCAATCGTGCTCTTGTTACCATGAGTTAGTATTTATTTATGTTTTGCTTATGATTATGTTTATCATTTGCAGCATCTTGCTCCAGTGGGTTTTAGTCATGGGACTAGATGTCTGGATTGGACTTTTTTTAGTTATCTAATGTTTGTTTGGAATATTATGGAGAATGATAAATGTTCAAATGACTATTTTATCATTTTCAATTATTTACTAAGTAATAGCAATATTAAAAATAACTTTAATATTTTAATTATTTTTAGCTAGATTAAATAAAAATTTGTTTTATTTTATTTTTTGCACAATATTTTAATTATTTTAATTTATTATTTTCAATTAAATTAAATTTATAATTTATAATTTATATTTTTTAATTTAATATATAATTTTAAATTAACAACAATAAAAAATAAATTTATTTAATATATAAATTAAATTTTCAACAACACTAAAAAAATTTAATTTATAAGGCCATAATTTATAATTTGTTATTTTTAAATAAATTTAATTTATAATTTATATTTTTTATTTAACATATAATTTTAAATTAACAACACTAAAAAAATAATTTAATTTAATATGTAAATTTAATTTTTTAACAACACTAAAAAAATTTAATTTATAAGGCCATAATTTATAATTTATTATTTTTAATTAAATTTAATTTATAATTTATAATTAAATTTTTTTATTTAATATATAATTTTAAATTAACAAACCAAAAAAATAATTTATAAATGTTCAAAAGACTATTTTATCCTTTTCTAATTGTTTGTAAGTAATAGCATAGAGGGTAAAATGAACATTTCACAAAATAATCCCATGAAATAACAATCCCATGGTTTCTATCCCACCTCCCTCCGTGGGATAGGATAGTCCCATATTTGTGGGACTAATAGTCCGGGGGGACTATTAGTCCGGAGGAAAAAAAAAAATGAAACAAACAATGGACTATTAGTCCAGTGGGACTAATAGTCCAATCTCACTCCCTAATTCTTCAAAACAAGCACACCCTTAGACCATGTTTGTTTGGGTGGACATGAGCTTGGGATTGGACTAATAGTCCAATAAAACTATAATCCGATGTTTGGTTAAACAATTGAAGTACGGACTAATTGTTTTAAACTTGACTATTAGTTAAGATAGGATACATAATCTAATGGATTCGTAGTCCTAGGAATATTAGTCATGGGAATGTTAATCCAGTCCACCCAAACAAACATGGCCTTAGTGGCAACCTGCACTTGGGTATATGCATTCAAAGTCGCAGCAGGAATTGCATTGTAGTTGGCTAAAAATACATGTGTACATGAGGTGTATCTTGAATCAATTGATTTAGTATGTATTTATTGAGTTTTCTAAATGATTTTCCGTGGACAGAGGGTAATATGCATGAAAATATATAGAATTCCAGACAAAGAAGCAACTTTGAATCAATCCAATGGTCTCTGTTTATAAAAGCAATCCCCCCCCCCCCCCCCCCCCCCCCCCCCCCCCCCCCCCCCCCCCAATGAGTGATGCTCACAAACTCTAAATATATGTAAACATGAGTTATGCTGTTCACACTGCCAACGGGAGTAAGTTGTGAACGACAATCTTTGCTCTATAAATCTGTCGAGTATTTATAAATAAAAAACAAATGTCTCCAAAGTTCATTTATCAGTAGACATTTACCAATTATGGGGTGATGCTATGGTACATTTGGATGTACTATACATCAGTTATGAGGATATGTGATTTTATATTATAACTAATATCATATGGATCATAACTATTATCATATTAACTCAAAACTTAGTGATATTTAGTTATTCATACATAGCATATTATCTCATAACTACCACATAACTAAATTATTTTAATAATTTAATTTGAATTGACAACCGATGTAAGTGGTTACCAAAAAGAGGGCAAAAGAAATCAAAGGAGTCCAGGAGTTCCAACATCGCATATTTTATAACCACTAGTCACATATATCATAACTAACACATTTTTTTCATAACCAACATCACATATCTCATAACCACTAGCCACATATCTCATAACAAACACCATTTTGCTCATAACCACACCACTTTGTTCATTACCAATATCACATATCTCATAACCATTGATCACATATCTCATAACTATTATCCACATGAATCATAACCACATCTCATAACCAACCCCTTTGAGTCATAACTAACATCACATATTTCATAACTACTAGTCATATATCTCATAATTAACAATCATTTTACTTATAACTACACCACTTTGATCATGACCCATATCTCATATTTCATAACCACTAACACATATAGCATAATCAAATACCATTTGATACCACTTTGCTCATAACCAAAATCACATATCTTATAATCACTAATCAAATATCTCATAATCATTACCCACATATCTCATAACCGACATCGCATATATCATAATTACTAATCACATATCTCATAATCACATCACTTTGATCATAACCAACATTACATATCTCATAATTACTAGTCACATATCTCATAACCTAACATTCATTGACTTATAACTATATCACTCTGCTCATAACCAAAATCACATATCAAATAATCACTAATCATATATCTCATAACCTTTACTCCACTTATGTCATAACCACATATCATAACCAACATCACATATACCATAACCACTAATCACATATCTCATAACCACTACCCACATATAGGAGTGTAAATTTGGCCCACAAGCTCGCGGCACACCCCAAGTCTCTCTCTCTCTCTCTCTCTCTCTCTCTCTCTCTCTCTCTCTCTCTCTCTCTCTCTCTCTCTCTCTCTCTCGTTTGGGCTAAAGAAAGAGCCTAGGGATTTGTCCAAAAAAATTAATGAGGGAATTTTAATTTTGACAAAATTTGGTTGTTCCAAATTTTTGGAGAAAATGGGGCCGAAATTATGTAATAACCATCATAAAAAACAAAATTAAAACATTTATGAATAGAGACTTATAATAAAATAAATTATTAATTTATAATTTTGTCAATTTATACTTAAATTTTATTTATTTATTTTTAATATAAATCCTTCATGTATTTTTATTAAATAAAATTAATAAAAAAGACTATTTTACTCATCAACTACAAAATGTATAATCACACCATTAATTGACGTAATAAAAATATTTAAAATTTTAAAAACCACAAATATCATAAATAAGTCACAAAGTTTTGTAATATAAAACACAAAATGCATAACGCCATCACTAATTGGTGAAACAAAATTGTTTAAAATTATAGAAAATCACAAATGTTGTAACTAATTCCCAAAATTTCGTAACATTAACCAAAAATTATGTAACTATCCATTAATTGGTGTAACAAAAACATCTAAAAATTTTAAAAATCACAAATGTCATAACCAACTCAAAATTTAATAACATCAACTACAAAATGCGTACTGCACCACTAATTGTCATAATAAAAATAATCAAAATTTTTACAAATCACAAATGTCATAATCAACCCAAAAAATTTCATAACATCAATTACAAAATGCGTAATAACCCAACTAATTGATGTAGCAAAAATATCCAAATTTTTTATAAACCACAAATATTGTAATCAAGTAACAAAGTTTCATAACAATTATCATAAAATGACTAAACAAATCACTAAAAATCTTAGAATCACCAATTAGGATCTTTTATAATACAGAGAAAACAAAATATAATGACAATCATTAATT
Source organism: Camellia sinensis (assembly GCF_055761805.1). Taxonomy (NCBI): domain Eukaryota; kingdom Viridiplantae; phylum Streptophyta; class Magnoliopsida; order Ericales; family Theaceae; genus Camellia; species Camellia sinensis. The sequence goes on from NC_138972.1 coordinate 104,988,489, forward strand.
TACTTAATCAACAACTTAAAGCCATGGAACAGAAAATGAGAGTTAGAGAAGATTAGCTTGTAGAGTGAGAGGAAAGGGAATATGAGAAAAAGAGACTAAACGGGCTTATCACCTGTGAAAATGACATCAAAGGTGCTATCATTTCCGATAAGGGACATCAGAGATATCTACAATGACAGTAAAGAATGAGAGAGATGCTTGAGGGATGAAGAGAACTAAGATAGCAAAACAGTACAACAAAATGCGTAATATTCATTTTTCAACAATTCTATAACACATGTACAAATTGATGATATCAAAACATTTTAAATTATAACTACGGCCAAAGGTTTGTGTATGTATGACATATTAATGTGAAAGAGCTAGAGTTTCGATATAGATGCATTTACTAGATAGAGAAATATCACTAGATTGAATAATGTTGAAATAGACAAAGAGAGTAGTGACGAGTTTAAGGATCTATTGCAGAGACACAGGAGTAAAGGGAGGAAGAATCCAGTAATGAAGAACTATCAACAATGGTCGTTCGATAATTTGAGTGAAATAGAGAAGTCTGAGTAAGAAATAGAGAGAGTTCAGGCACAACTAGGACAAATTAAGGGGGGGGGGAAATAGAGTAGAGAAAAAAACAAAGAAAAGTTAGGGAAAAAAGTTTAGGAGAAAATTTATTTAGTAGAACAAAATAAAATCACGTCATAGATAATTCTTTTCAACATATTTTTATTAAAATTTAGTTAAATTATATATATATATAAGTGTATATAGATATTTTAAAAAGTATATCGTTTGTATATTACTATTTCTATTATATTTAATGAAGATACTATGACTAAAAATAAATCTAAAATAGAGATAGGTGATCAATTGCAATTGTCACTTAGGGATGGCACTTCAAAATTAATTGAGAGAGTTGAGAGTTCAGAGATAATGAGAGTTTGAGAGACAGATTTGTTTGTGAAAAATAAAATGAGAAAGGTGTGGTATTTATAAGAGTTGGGAGGGAGGGGTTAATTTATATATATAAAAATAAAAAATAAATAAAATTGACTATTGATGGAATTAACAATTATATGACTGTTTCAATTTTTATTTTTATTTTTTTAATTTTTGACTGTTGTACTAACAAGGGGCAAGGAGCTGTGGGGGTGAGGTCGGGCCAGATTGGGAAAATTTTTTTGGATCGAGCTCACGAAATGGGTCGCACTCCATAACACACCAGAGTCAGGTCGGGCTCTAGAACACATAGCCCAGGGTTTTAGGTTGGGCTTAGGCTCAGGCCTAGTTAGGCCCACCCAGGGTACAACTAGACTTGGGGTGTGTCGTGAGCTTGTGGGCAAAATTTACACCCCTATATGTGGGTAGTGGTTATGAGATATGCGATTAGTGATTATAATATATGTGATGTTGGTTATGAGGCAAATGGTGTTAGTTATGAGATGTGGTTATGACATAAGTGGGTAAAGGTTATGAGATATATGATTAGTGATTATTAGATATGTGATTTTGGTTATGAGCAGAGTGGTATAGTTACAAGTCAAATGGTGTTTGGTTATGAGATATGTGATTAGTGGTTATGAGATATATAATGTTGGTTATGATCAAAGTAGTGTGGTTATGAGATATGTGATGTTGATTATGAGATATGTGGTAATGGTTATGAGATATTTGATTAGTGATTATAAGATATATGATTTTGGTTATGAGCAAAGTGGTGTCAAAGGGTATTTGGTTATGCTATGTGTGTTAGTAGTTATGAGATATGAGATATGAGATATTGGTTATGATCAAAGTGGTGTGGTTATGAGCAAAAAGATTGTCAGTTATGAGATATGTGATATTGGTTATAACTCAAAGGGGTTGGATATGAGATGTGGTTATGATTCATATGGATAATAGTTATGAGATATGTGATATTGGTTATGATTAAAATGGTGTGGTTATGAGCAAAAGGGTGTTAGTTATAAAATATGTGACTAGTGGTTATGAGATATGTGATATTGGTTATGAAAAAAAAAAAACGATATTGGTTATGAGATATGTGACTAATGGTTATGAGATATGTAATGTTGGTTATGACTTAAAGGATTGGTTATGAGATGTGATTACGAGATATGTGATTATGGTTATGAAATATATGATATTAGTTATAAATAAAATGGTGTTGGTTATAAGATGTGGTTATGATTAAGTTATGATCAATTTGATTATAGTCATGAAGAAATATGATTTTCGCTCATAATTATAAAAAGTGACCTGTTTACCAAATCACTTTTAATGATATGGCTCAATCTTAACCATTGATTTTCTATGTATCGTATATTTTTTAACAAATGTACTATTGTTGGCCTTTTGGCTTTCAAAGGTCATTTTTGTAATTATGAGCGTGCCAGCAAGGATCAAACAGTCCTTACAGAATTTTGATTGCCAACTAATTATCAGACGATTGTGTTGTAGTTCTTTCAGCCTCAATGAAGAGGACTTTTACTGGTGGCTTGATTTAGGAGAATTTAAGCACAAGAACAGTTAAATAAAGAGCAATTGAAGCATTTCATTAGTATGAAAAACTTACAATGATCCAAACTCAGCCTCGTAGAGGTTTACAGCGACAATCTACTTGAAACTACTCCTATGAATGAAGTGCAATGCAGGAATTTAAAGTATAGGAATGTAAAGAACAGGAAATATAAAAACTGGAATGAAATATGTAAAGTATGACTGGTTTTTTGGATCTGAGTCTGGGCCTTTTTCTGGGGTTTTCCCTGCTATTTATACTCCTCAAAGATGACCATCGAACTGCACCTCCGTGATCGTTGATCATGCTGCCTTATAAGTAGTTCCACTACGCCATCACTTGTAGTTAGGCTTCCCTCCTATATTTGAATTTGAATGTGAGTAACCGTTGAAGCCACGTCACCTTGCATCTCTTTGTTGATCCACTGCTACTTAGATCTCATAACAACTAATATTAACTTCTACGTGTGCGATCAGGATCGAAGACTTGAATGGTCTCCCCATATTACCCTTACTTTGCCACGCGTCGAATTGTAACTGGCTTGCACAAAACATGTAGCCAACATTACCCCCCGCACTAATATACCCAAGACTTGGTGATTTTAGTGGATCAGGGTCTTTTCCTCACGTCTTAGAACGTGCATGAGTTTTGCATTTTCCCAGAAATGCAACTGTCACTCACCATCTGTATTAAACTCTCGTTTAATCCTTTGAACACTTCCACCGTCTTAGCATTCGAACAGACTGATACATTTCATGGCCGAATTAATTTTTTCCTCCAGCGATCGAGCACACGAAGAGTCATATGTCAATGCTGTTCCTCCTCGAAAGAACGTCCATGCATTTATTAGCCACATTTACCCACCTTTCTATATTCAGGTCATAGATGCCTTTGTACATTATCAACCCTTGGACTTCGACAATATTGCCCTTAATCCTTCGATCCAGAAACTCACAAATATGGACATGGGAGGTTCTTCTTCTGTCTCACCCTTAGACTATGAACAAATTGCTCTCAATCTTTTAATTCAGAAAGTTGCAAATATGGACATGGGAAATTCTTCTTCACAATCCTCCGCATGGGACAAGGCTGCGACTTCTTCCTCTTCTGGTGCTTCCGACTGGACAAGTTGGTCAAAGCTTGAGGCTTGTGTTTTGAGGGAATGAATTAACCATCACTTTGTCGAATTTACTGACCCTTTGGAGTTCCCTTCTTATGCACGAAGCTCGGTGGTCTATCCTTACGTGCCCATTGACCATCGACGCAGTTTGGAGGAGAATCTGCTTGTGGCATGGTATACATCCTCCATGCCTACAAAAATAGCGCACGCCACCCAACGCCTAGAAGAGGCACAAGGGTATAATCCATCATTCTTAGCCCAGAAGGCGAAGATTTGTTCTTCTGACTGGCTTGATTATATTAATGCCCTTGTTCCTTCTACCCTTGTTCCACCTCCCAAAATAGAAGCATCCACACCTTCTCCCCTGCCAAATCGTTGTTGGATAGAGAGATTGAGGCTTGCCCTCTCTGTAGATAAGATCTTTCCACCTTACAAGCCTCCACCTTCCCCCACTCTTGTTGAACGGAAACAAGCTCTACTTCTGCTCGCGGCTTTCTCTCATTTGCCCTTCAATGTTCTTGAGGATGAAGTTCCTCTCAAAAACCTTCGATGGGCTTGTGATATTCTGACTCGGGGTCATGTTCTCAATCCCCTTGCCCAAGCAGAACTTCACATGTTTTTGGACCAGCTTCCGTTACTTCTCCACTGGCATCGGACCTCTATGGCCACTACACAATCTTTAGACCAACTTTCGTCCCTTCGAATTCATGCCTAGTACGAAGCAGAGAACTTCATTGAAGAATTTGATGATTTTAAGAACAAAGATTCTGCGTACTGGGATGACTTAGAGATGGACGAATTGGAACAAGGATTGAGAGAAACATCTTTCAAAATAAAGGCTGAAGAACTCTTTTACGAAGTGAGAGCTCATCAACTCATGCAGCCAATATTAGAAGAAATAGAGGACAGAATAAAGAAAGAACAGAAATTCATTGATTATAGCTGGACCAAATTTCATGATCTTGTTATTTATTCCATTCCTTATTTTTATGAGCTTGAGTTTGTACCCAAATAGGGCCATTCGATGTAACTGCTTTTGCTTTAATACAAGACTTTTCTTTGTTTGATATGGTTTGATCTTGTCTCTATTTGTCTTTAAAAGCAATTTCAGAGCTCCGAACTGAAAAATCTTTTCCTTCGAGCCTGGATTCGATCATTTAAAATGAATACTAACAACATGACCATGAACTTTTCCAATTTATGCAATGCAGTAAAAAGTTATGGTCAATGATTTAGTATGATTAATCGGTTCTAAATTGATCTTTTTGTTTTTGAACAACAGTCCATACTTTCAAAAATATGGAAGCTTCTTTTGAGGGCTGCACTATTTTAGTTCAAAAAGTCAACTTTTCTGAATATATATATAAACCAACTATGGGTTTAGATGTTTCGAATGCCAATTTCCCTTCCCAAGGAATTTCTAATTTTACTTTGAAGAACATCACTGTCATTGAGAAACCTAAAGCAGGTCTCTAGTCTTTTTGAAGTAAACGAATACTTGAGCATTCTTGTATCCCTTGAGTACGGAATGCGCTTCGAAGCCGGCTCTTAGTTTCGAAGCCATTGTTATTGGACTTTTGGTGCCAAAATCTAGTGTGTTATGTTTTGAACACCAATTTCCATCCTCACGGCGTCTCAAGTTTCACTTCGAAGGTCATTGTTTTCATTAAGAAGCCTAAAACAGGTCTTTAATTACCTTCTAAGTAAATGAATATTTGAGTACTCTTACATTCTTAAGTATGGAATGTGCTTCGAAGCTGGCTTCTTAGTTTCGAAGCCGTTGTTATTTGACTTTTGGAGCCAGAATCTGGCTTCGAAGCCAAACATTCTATTTCGAAGCTAGTATCAACATCTGAGATATGTTTTTTCCCTCCAAAAGTATCAATATTGAAGGAAATTCTTTGTATTCATACTTTTAGTATTTAACGAATTTACACGATATATCTTTCAAATATAAAGGCTTTTGAAACCCTTTTATTCCACATTCTGAAATCACTTGCTCGCTCAACATACGAAACCCTTTACCTCTATTTGTCTCCCACTTCTTTCTATTTCCTTTTCCAGCTTCGTCCTTTGAGAAATCGTTTGATCAATGGCTTCCTCCTTATTGAAAGTGCCAGTTGTAGAGCGTTCGAGCCCATCTGTAGCCCTGAAAAGGATCATTGACGCAGAATGTGAAAAGTACAAAGCTGGGGAGAAAAGTGCCATTGACGGATGCATCTTCATTCCTCATCGTCATGTGCAACAAGACTATGTGCTTGGTCCCATATTCAAGGAGATTCCTATTGAGCTTCCAGCTCTATACCCTCGTCTGGAAGACCATTGTCTCATTTACGAAAGTGGCCTTGACTGGAGGAACTGGAAGACGAATCGCCCCCACCAATGCTGGCCCACGGTGAGACTGGAGTGGCAAGAATGGTATGATAGAGTTGTCCCTAGTAGGACCCTGGACCTTCAAGAACTCTGCCTCCTCGACGCCCTTCGATTATCCAGGTTAACCATTTCAGAGGACCCATTTTTAGTTCTTGCTACTCTGTGCTTTTGGAATTCTGTTTTTAATTTCTTCCAATTCAGATGTGGGATGATGGCCCCTACTGTTCTTGACATTTTCTATCTTTTAGGATTATCTCCCGTTGAAACTCTCATTGGACCAAATTATCCTGACCTAGTAGTCCCTTTTTCCCTCCCCTCTGTTAACTCATCCTATAGTGACTTTGTCAAAGCTGAGAATAGAAGGGAGGGTCTTGCGACCGATAGGGAATTCTTTTCTTTCTTATGATATTGTCTTTGCAAGTTCCTTTTCTGTACTTCCTCTCAAAGAATTATGCCTGAATTTGCCCCTCTTGCCAAAGCCCTTGTTTTACAGAAGAGGGTGGCTTTAGCCCCATACATTCTAGGTCACGTATACAGAGCCCGCTCTCTTTTTTGTGAGAAACCCTTAGATGCCAATCAAGGGGGATAGATTTGGATTCTTCATCTTTGGCTTTTTGCTTATTTCCCCGAGTTACAATCCAAATGCCTTAAATTTTTTGAACCAGACCCTCCTACTCATGGCATGAGGCTAGCCAATGCTTCTCTTCTTCGTTTTACTTTTGGTTTTTACTTCTCTTTCTTCCACCAACTTTCAACTTCTCCTCTTTCCCACTGCTTTCGTCCCTTCGAACCCACTACTATTGGCCCACTTTGGTTGAAGAATTTCCTAAGTGATAGGTTCTGTGCTTCACCTGTTCACAAAGATATATGGGCCTCCATTTTAATTCCCAGAGAATTATTCATTGGGACTATGAACCCCAGGGCTTGCAAATGCATTGCCGAGCCCTATTGTCCTGCCCAATTTGCTAGACAATTTGGCTTCACTCAGGGGGTCCCAATACCTCTCTGTAGTAACACCAATCTAAGTCTTACCATAAGGGATGTGAAAGTTCGAAGGTCCAGACTAGAAGAGGCAACTTCCAAATTTGTACAGGACTTAATCGATTTTGAGTATATCCCTTTCCTTCCCCAAGGTAACATTTTGAAGAGATACCAAAATTGGTGGGTGACCAATATGGAAGTGCACCTGGCCATTCCCCCTCAAGACCTACTGACGGTGTTAAATGTGCCCGAGCCCAAAGGAGCTAGAGCTGCTACTTCTTCCACTGTTCTGACCACTCCAGTTCCTGTGTCTGCCTCCACTCCTAGAGTTACTCGGGCCATCTCAAAGAAAGGTATATACTCTCATCTCTTCTCTTTTACTTTCTTTATAATGCTTTCAGTCTTATTTTAGTTCTTCCTTTTGTGAAGGTGGTACAGGTACCTCACGGGGAGACTCTCCTCAAAAGATTCAAGCTCTAAATCTCCTCAAAAGTAAACAGCAACAAAAGAAAATGAGACTTTTACTCGAACCTAAGAAGGAAGTTTTTGAGGTACAAGCAGAAGAAGAAGGAGAAACAGACGAAGAGTTAACCCAAGAGCAAGATTCTCTCCTGAAAAGAAGGAAAAGAGTGGCCGCCTCTTCTTTTGGCTTGGTTCAAGATCCCATGCATGAGACAATTGTCAGAGTGGAGGAACTCACTTCTGAAGAAACTGAATCTCAAACTGGAGAGAAAGAAGTTGAAGAAGAACATTCAATGCATGTACAAAGAAAAAAGAGAAGGAAGATGACCGTCTCTCCTTCTGATTTTGTTGAAGACCCTATACATGAGGCAACTGCTAAGGCAGTGGAACGAGAGCACTCCAAGGCCATAATTGTCTTTGAGAGAGCTGAGAAGAGACGGCAGCAGCAATTCTTAAGAGACGAAGCTGCTGCTGCTGATGCACTTCAAAGGGATACTGCAAGAAGACAACACGTTGCTGATCACTACTCTCTTCGAAGCTCTCCTGCTGCTACTGTCACTTCTGAAACAAGTAACTTTCTTAAAGCCTCTACTATTTTTCCTTGTTAATCTTGTGGGTATTGAGCTTTGACATCACTTTGTCCTTCTCTTCTTTTGCAGCAACAAATCTTGAGCTTACTCTTCCAATGAGAACTCTCTCAGTTTCAATTGAGGCTGATCAAATGCAAAATGTGAAGACCATTAAGATAATACTCCCACTTCCTAGGCCTACATTCAATGTATCCTCCTTGAGGCCAAGCATTCCTGCATCTCTTTCTTTTGGATTGAGTCCATATCTCCCTTTCTTATCTTTGGATCTACCTTTATTCGATTATTTTCCAAGCTTTGCTCTTTCCCTACCCCCTGAGGAAATTCCAACTATTACTCTATCTCAGATGATAGCTGATTCCCCAAAAGGGGGTGCTGGTGGCTCTCCAACCCATGCTTTATTACCTTTATCTACTTCCAGCCCTTCTTCACTTGATTCATTGGTGGCTAGGACCATGGAGACTGCTAAAGATGCTCCACCCATTTCTTCTATCCCTATGCAGCCCTCTGTGTCTTCCACCACAACTCTTTCTGTGCCACTTATGTCTAATGATGAGGTTGATGTCTTCGAAGCAAGACTAGCTAGTCTCTTTGACATCCCCTCTACTTCTCCAACATTCGATGAGGAAGTTGAGCCATTAGTTTTGGCTGACTCTTTGCTGGAAATTTTTGAGAGCTTTTCTTCCTCCTGCAGCAAGCCTTCTGTACCTTTGATAGATTTGGACACCTGCCTGAAACTGTTAATCTCCTTTTCAAGGATTCCCTTCGAGGCTCTACAAAGGCCTATAATCATAAATGGGTTTCTTCAGTGCTGCAAAATTGCTGAGGAGTCCGGCATGAATGTCTCAAGTCACCTATCCCAGGCAGCATCTACTATCGACTTCTACATCAGCATTTGTCATGCTGCCAAGGCTACAAATGAGAAATTGGTTAGAGACCAGAGTTTTGTTTCCCAAGTGCATACTGAAGTGTCAAAGCTTAAGAAACAACACTCCTCTGCCTCTCACTTTCGAATTCAGCTACTGGAAAGGAAAGCTCAACTTGAAGAGGAGCTTTCTGCAGTGAACCAGGCTTTAGTCCGAACTGACATCAAACTGCAAATCACCAACCAAGAACTGGCCGATCAAAAGGGAGACATGGCTGTAGCTATTCAACTATTTTCATCATTTACCAATAGGAAATCTGTTATACAAAAACAATTAAAACATTGTAACGATTTTTGGGCCAATTTGTGGCACGATGTACTTGACTCTTTATGAAAAAAAAAATTCTTGTTTGTCATCTGAGTAATCTTGTGTTCTTATACTTAGTGTTTATTTTATTCCTTGTGTTTCCCAAATAGTTGGAAAATAAGGCTTCAAATATCTGCCATTAATCTTTTTGGGATGCACATAACCATTCAAATTTCTCAAATGGTATGCTCCAAAAGGCAGAACTCAATGGATTTGATATGGTCCTTCCCAATTAGGTGACCATTTGCCAAACTTATGGCTTTTAATTCCTATTGGAAGTATTGTCTTCCATACCGAATCACCTTCATCAAAGCTAATGCGTTTGACTTTCTTATTATAAATTTTGGCTGCTTTCTTCTTCTGAAAGAGAATGCTATTTAATGCCAGAATTCTAGCTTCATCTATGCTTTCTAACTCCAAGCACATACTCTGATGGTACTGCTCAGGATCCAATTGATCTTGGCATCTTACCCTCAGGGACTTAACATTGATCTCCACAGGTAATACTGCATCATGCCCATAAACTAAGGCATAAGGAGTGACTCCTGTGCTTGACATTAGGGAAGTTCTGTAAGCCCACAATACATCCAACAATAAGTTATGCCAATCCTTAGGATTATCTTCCACAACCTTTTGTATTCCTTTCTTCAAGGACTTATTGGATGATTCAGCTTGACCATTGGCTTGTGCATAATATGGGGTGGAATTAACAAGGCTAATTCCAAACTCGGCCACAAAAGAATTCACCATTTTCCCATAAAAAACAGTCCCATTATCAACCGTTATAGTTTGTGAGATGCCAAATCTATGGACCAAATCTTTAATGAACCCAATAACCTCTGTTTGGTCTACAGCTTTGTATGGCTTAGCTTCGACCCACTTAGTGAAATAATCGGTAGCCACTAGAATGAAACAATGGTGCTTCGAAGAGGGTGGATGTATTTTCCCCATCATATCCATGGCCCATCCTCTAAAAGGCGAAGGCTTTCCTACTGCATGCAGGTCAGTTATGGGCACATGCCTTATTGTGCCATGCTTTTGACATGCTTGGCAACCCTTTGCATATTCTATGCAGTCTTTAAGGATAGTTGGCCAATAGTAGGAATGTCTTCGAAGCAACCATCTCATTTTCACACCAGGCTGATGTGCACCACAGATGCGTTCATGAACCTCAGCCATAGCTGTTAATGCTTCTTTTGGTCATAAACATTCCAACAATAGACCATCTTCCTCCCTTTTATAGAGATCATTGTTATATATGATGTATTGCATAGATTGCAATTTAACTCTTCTGCTGGCCTTTGAGGATGGGCCAGCCAAGTACTGTATTATTGGATGCCTCCAATCTTGTTCCTGCAAATCATTATGATTGACTTCCAAGACCACATTCCTTTTATTTAAGGGTGGTATAGATTTCTGGTATGTTGTTTGGCTTATGTCCCGTTGGGTACCATCCTTCCTCTTGAAATTCGAGGCTTTCTGAGCCATATCATTAGCTCTATTATTCAAGAATCTTGGAACATGAGTTACATTTGCTATTTGAAATTGAGAGAGCAAATGTAATGCGACAACATAATATGGCAAAATGCTTATGCTTTGACACTTGAAAATCCCTTTCACTTGATTAACCACCAATTGAGAGTCCCCAAATATGTCAACTGCATGAACTTGCAATCCAATAAGAATTTTTAGTCCCACTATTAAGGCTTCATACTCAGCTTGGTTATTGGAACAGGTAGCTTCATCCACTCTGAAACCATGTGTGGTTTCTACCCCTTGTGGTGACCTAATCACAATACCAATTCCAGTAAAACCATTGGCCTTTGATCCATCGAACCACATTTGCCATGGCTCAACACTAGCTGTTCCAAGTTCCATTATCTCTTGGCTTTCTATTTGAGATGGATGGTCTGCCAAAAAATTGGCTAAAACTTGGCCTTTTACTGCCTTTTAGGGAACATATTCTAAATGAAACTCTGATAAGGCTAGGATCCACTTGCCAATTTTTCCCCCCAACATGGGTCTAGATAACATGTACTTAACCAAATCTGTGGTTGCAATTACCAAGACGGTTGTAGGTAAAAGATAATATCTTAATTTCATTGCAGCAAAATACAAAGCAAGACACAGCTTTTCAACAGCTGAATATTTACATTCATAAGAATTTAGAAATCTACTAAAGTAATAAACGGCTTGCTCCTTGCCTTCTTCATTGTCTTGGGCCAAAAAGGCTCCCAATGAATCATCTGCTGCAGCTATGTACAACTTTAAGGGCTTATCACCCTTTGGTGGCATCAGCACCGGAGGGTTGGCCAAGTAGGCTTTGATACCTTCGAAAGCAATTTGATGCTCCACTGTCCACACAAATTCCTCTTCATCTTTCAGCCTTAATAAGGAAGAAAATACTTTAGTTTTTCCTGCAGCGTTAGAAATGAATCTTCGAAGAAAATTAACCTGTCTAAGGAACTTTTGTAATTCTTTCTTACTTGATGGAGGTCTGGCTTCAATGATGGCTTTGGCTTTATTCTGGTCAATCTGTATTCCTTTCTTATGTACTACATAGCCCAAGAAGTTTCCAGATGATACACCAAAAGCACACTTAAGAGGATTAAGCTTCAATTTGAACATTCTTATTCTTTCAAAGGCTGCTTCTAGGTGAAACAGATGCTCCTCCATGGATTGGGATTTAACTACAATGTCATTAATATAACACTCTAAATACCCTCCAATAAGGTTATGAAAGATAGTGTTCATAGCCCTCTGATATGTAACCCCAGCATTCTTTAGGCCAAATGGCATTCTAACCTATTCGAAGGTCCCAATATTCCCAGGACATCTGAATGCTGTCTTGTGAACATCCTCCTCCGCAATGCAGATTTGGTTGTAACCAGAGTGCCTATCCATCATTAATAAAATTTGATGCCCTGCTGAACTGTCCACCAGCAAATCTGCTATAGGCATAGGATATTCATCTTTTGGAGTTGCTAGATTTAGGTTTCTAAAATCGATGCATACTCTCATTTTGCCATTCTTCTTAACTATAGGCACAATATTAGATAGCCATTCAACATACCTGGCTGTCCTGATAAAGCCTGCCTTGAGTAGTCTAAGAATTTCTTCCTTAACTTTCTAGATCACTTCTGGACCCATTCTTCTTGGTTTTTGTTTATATGGCTTGAAGTTAGGCTTCATAGGAAGCCTATGTTCCACTAATGACCTATCCAATCCTGGTAGTTCGTTATAAGACCATGCGAAACAATCTTTATATCTCCTTAGAATAATCAACAACTGGTTCCTGTCAAGAGTATTCAACCAAGCACTTATATAAATGGGTTGTTGTACAGAACCTTCCCCTAAATTTATTTCTTCTAAGGGGTCTTGTATTTGAGTACTTACTGGAACTCCTTCTTTGATTCCTTCTGGCTTCGAAGCAATCTACTTGCTGCGTTCTATTCCCAGGTTCTTTGATTTAACCTCTTTACCCTCCTCCTCATAGACAAAGTCTGTCCACATGGCTTCTTCTTCCTGTATTTCTTGGATTTTTGTTTCTATGTCCAATGCACAGTATTTATCAAGGGTCAAAACTCTAGCTTGTTGTTGCTCCTGTTTGTAGCCAATTATCATGACTTCTTTCTCTTGCTCCCGCACTTTTTGGACTATTGACTTTACATCCAATATTGAAAACTTAATTAAAGCCAAAGACCTGGCTTCTGGTGCTTCATCTTGCTGCCTATAACCAGGCATCATTGTCATCTTTAACGACCACCTCTTCATCAGCACTCTCCTGGACTAAGTGCTTCAGGTATGTCACTTCCTCATTAGCCGTTACTTCGGCTGAGCCATAAGATTTCATCAGTATACTGAGCGGTGTCACTCCCTCAATATACAATTTGGCTTCTGCGAAGTCTGCGCAGGCTATGAAAGGTTGAGGATCTGTATCAATTTCCTCCGTCTCCCCATTGCCTAGAGCCATTATCATTTTCTGATGTAAAGAGGAAGGCACACATTTGTTAGTGTGGATCCAATCTCTACCAAGTAAAGCATTGTACTTCGCATTGCTGTCGATGACGAAAAACGTCGTCATGCAGTCCCTGGTTCCCACACTCAGGTTGATGGGTAGAATTCCCTGGTCCATCTGTTTGTCCCCAGCAAAACCAGCAATGGTTGTACTGGTTGGGATCAACCTGGGATTCTTTTTCCCTAATTTCTTCAAGGAAGATTTCGGTAGTAAGTTCACCGCTGCCCCATTATCCACTAAGACTCGGTTTAACTGTATCCCATCGAAAAAGGCCTTAATAGACAAAGGCTTAACATGCTGTGTCATAGAATTTGAGGGATATTCAAAAGAATACGAGAGGTTAATACTTACCACTTCTTCACTCTCATACTCAGTTTCCATTGGGGTAACCATTCCGGAATTATCTTGTACCATACTCGCTTGTGAGTCTTCACTAGAGATTGGAATTGGGTCAATTTCTTGCCCCTCTTGATTCTCATCTCCAGCTTGGAATTCATGCGGTAGTATGTGTACCATGTTTATTGATACTGGAGGAAACGAGCCAAACTGGATGGTTGGCTGTACCTGTTTCCCTTCTTGGCTACCTTGGTCAATTACCTCAGAAGCATCCTGCATGCTGCATTCTGGCACTTCATTGCTAACAGGTTCCTTCGAATGGTTTTCCTCGACTGGTTTTTCAACCAAAAATGTTTGCTCGGCCATGAAGGCTTCGAACATTTCTTCGTCCACCATTTCTTTCTTTTGGCTTATGCCAATTTCTTCTTCTGTCTCGCTACCACTCTTCATCAGAGCTTTCTCCAATCCTGCTAAGCTAGCCTTCTCTCTGACTTTTAATTCAGAATGAACCTTAGCCAACTGTTCTCTGCTGCAACCCACCTTGCTTTGTAGAGTTGGCTTTGGAGTGTGGTCTGACTTTGGATACTTCTTTCCTTCGATCTGGATCAATGAAGAACTCTCTCCACTTTCTTTCAAGTCTTGCTGGTACTGGGTGTACCTACGCTGAATTTTCCTCCTTTGTGATCTGGAAATCACGAGGACCATATCTGGTTCCTTCGTTCTTGGGTGTTTCAGCAATACCCAATTGTTGCGGGCCACAAAAGGAGGCTTAACCATCCTACCTTGGTTTCCAACATTCCTTTGGGTAGGCACTTCCCTAGGTTTGTTCTGCATCACAAACCAATCTGGAACTCCAGGTACCCACGAACTTACTGACCCAAATCTTGAGCTGCCATTTTCTTCCTTCAAGGCCACCTTCGAAGCTGGCTATGAAGGCAATTGCTTGGCCCTGACCCCAAGCTTTGAGCCTGATTCAGGCCTTTGATGAAGGTGATCATTTTCTATCCTCCGTGAGGCTGATCTAGGGCGTCAATCTCTGGCTTTGATCCTAAAACCTGAACTCTTCTCCAGTCTTCTTTCAGAATGACTATTCTCCATTCTGTAATAGTTAGGTGGCCTGGACTCATATAAGGGCCTCTTGCCTTTAGCATGCACTCTATCAACTGCAGGCTCAACCACTAATGGCTGCTGCTTAACATTAGCCGGATACGGTCTTTTATTATAAGCATTGATTGGTTTGGGACGCCTCTGCACATCCCTGTAATATTGCTTCCCATCGATTGTAAGGCCTTTCAACCACTTATAACTCAGTCTGCACCTGGGGCACATCCTCTGCATTACGGCTGCCTCTAGGGAATCATCATCCAGTGCTTCTTCATCAGAGTCTTCCATCTGGTGTGAGAAATCTTGTCCAATAGCTGGTAGATTTCTAGTGTCTTTCTTGATTGCTGTCTGGTTGGCCACGTGCATCTGTACATTGACTTCTTCCAATTCTTTCAAAGACAGGTTTTGAAAATCTGGCATAATGACATTGGCGGCCACCTCTCTAATTTCTGAAAATAGATTACTGTCAATCCCCATGGCTTTTTCAGCTTTGGCTGGGAATTTCAAACTCCCTTTTCGAATTTGTTCTTGGATCCTGTCTCGAAAAACAATATAGTTTTTAGTCGAGTGAGACAAAGAATTATGCCATTTATAATATACTTTTCCTTTAAGTTCATCAAGAGATGGAATTTTAACCCTTTTTGGAAACTTAAGGAAGTTGGCCGCAAGCAAATGATCAAAAATGTCATCTGCCTTAGTTAAATCGCAAGAATATTTCCTGTGGAGATCTTTCTTTTTAAACTGCTGGTCAATTGTCGTATCCTTATGAATTAATGCTTCACAGATCATAGGCTCTTTCCCCACAATCTCTGCTGCATCAATCTCATAGTTAGGATCTTTGTAGTATGTCTTATATGATGCATTATTTCGATCTTGCTCCTCTTCTAGTAATGCTTCATATCTAGATACTTTGTAAGTCAGTTCCACTAAATCCCTGAACTCTGTTGAGTCAAACTTCTTTCGAAGCCTGAACTCTAAGCCATTTTGGGCCAATCTTACGAATTCTGGCTCTGGCAAGATTATTCTACATTTATTTCGAGCCCTTTTAAATCTGGCAATAAACTGAGTAGCCTTCTCTTCAGGCCTTTGACTCAATCTTACCAAGTCTGCTATGGAAACTTCTGGCTCTGATTGGAAGAATTGGGCATGAAATGCCTCTTCCATTTGTTGCCAAGTCTGGATGGAGCCAGGTAGAAGGTTAATGTACCATACAAATTGTCACGACCCAAACCCGGCCCTATGGGTTTAGTACCGTAACCGGCCAGTAATCCGAGATTACCGAAGGCCTGCAGAACAGTAATACAGTAAAACAGAGTACAGGGCCTGGCGGAAGCCAATACAGTAAATAAATAGTGTCCATTGAGCTGTGACAGTCTGTATGCAAAAAGGCTTTTCATACATTATACAAAAACAGTACAGAACAGTATACACAATATTCACATCCATTCAACTAGGGACTCAACCCCACAGAACAGTACAGAAAACATTCCGTCTGTACAAAACAGTACGGTCTATACAAAATAGTAAAACAGTACAGAAGGGGGAAAAACAGACAAAACACCCCCAAGCCATAGCATGGCAACTCGGAACCTCACAGTGAGGCACAAAGGCTGGCTTGACAAAACTGGAGTAACCCTGACGCCTCTAGCTGCGGTCTGGTGCCTGAACACCTACATATATATATGAGCAGTGAGCTAAAGCCCAGTGAATAACACAATATGTAAAGAGGTTAAGAATGAATGTCCTTACAGTATGAAAACAGTTCATTTCAATCAGTCATTCAGTTGTTCAGTACAGTAAACAGTCATATGTGGTACATCCATTAGCATAACAGTAACAGTAGGTCTTAAAAGACCGAACAGTAATGATGGCCATCAGTCAGTAAACAGTAGTGGTTCCACAAGGAAACCGACAGAGATCTCTGTGACAGTAACAGTAACAGTAAACCGTAGATACTAAGGATGCCACAGTACAGTTCAGAAATAAAGGACATATATTCATTCAGTAAATAATACCAGTTCAGTAAACAGTTCAGTTCAGTATTCAGAAGATAATCAGTTGAACATATCTTTACACAATTGTTACTCACAGAGTTCTGGGCTACAGTATGCTAGAGCGTGTCTCCCCAGTTGCCAACCCTACACAGTTCACAGGTTGAACACACTAAGCTACACAGTTGGGAAACATCATAACTTAATCCCTAATTTGCCTTGGTGTGTTCTACATCTATACCCTCAACAAGATGTCTTAAACTAGGCCTAAGAATGCCTAGAATGGGACGAGGATGCAAAGATGTACATTTAAAAGCATTTTCAGAAAAACAGAGTCCCGCTCGAGCGCAGGTTTCCCCGCTCGAGCGGTCATGCAACAAAGATACACGCTCGAGCGTAAACTTTCCCGCTCGAGCGTACTGTAAAACAGTGCAGAGATACTGGATGCTCGGATTCTCCGCTCGAGCGCCAAGTTCCCCGCTCGAGCGGGAGTGCGAAATCTGGGAATTCCAGATTGCACCTCCAAGCTCAAACTCAAGCTAAAATGCATCAAAACCGATCCTCTTGGGCTCATTTTCTGGAAAACATTTATAAACACATAGCACAACATGTTTTAAAGCTCAATTTGAGAAATCAAAGCCCAAGGGTGTTTAATTCAAACTCAATTTCAAACCATTTTCAAGAACATGAAGAACATGCAAACATGCATGAATTCAAATCAATTCAAAGCTCCAACTTGATGCTCTAAGGAGCCAATTCTTTTCAAAACATGGTGAAATCATGGATTTAACATAAACATGAACATGCATGCACCAATTACCATGAATTCAACTCCAAACTCATTAATTCCAACATGCATGCATGAATCACACTCTATAACAACATGTATGCACCAAAACGTGGCCTTGCTCTACAATTGAAGCATGAATTGTGCAAGAATGAGTTCTAAGACAACAACAAGGAGATGGATGTCCTACCTTAGTCTTGTGCTTAAGGTCTAGGAGCTCAAAGTAGCAATCAACACTTCAATCCTCAAGCAATTCCAAGCAATTCAAGATGAAAACCAACTCCTCAAGTCTCTCTCTCTCTAGGGTCGGTTGAGGCTCAAAATGTGAGAAGAAATGTGGGTTTAATCAATACGTGGAGTGTATACAAGGCCCATGTGTGTGTGTGTGAGTGGCCCACTTAGTGGCAAGTTGGTAATTATGGCAAACTCTGCAATTAACTCATTTTAATCTAATTTAATCATACCTAATCGGTTTTCAGATAATTATACCATAAAATCACATTAATTCTGACGATCATAGAACACTAATCGGTTTCTGATTCGGCCGCCGATAAGGCCTTCAATTAGCAGTTTAAACATATAAACATGAACAGATAATCAGACAATCAAACAGATAGAATGCAATTAGCTAACATATACTCGGTCAATTCAGTTTCCAATTTCAGTCAGTCAGTTCAGTACTTTAATCAGTTCAATTATCAGTCAGTTATCAGTCATCATCAGTTCCGTTTAGCAGTAATCGGTGATTATCGGTAATCAATCAGTCCTTAATCAGTAAACAGTATGAGGGTTGTTACAGTCTCCCCTCCTTATAAAGAGTTTAGTCCTCTAAACTCGAGTTACCTTCATTCTGGAAGAAAACAGGATTCAGTGGAAACAGTTCAGGATATCGTTTAGCCATGTCATCTTCCCTTTCCCAAGTGGCATACACGCCACCATGGTTCTGCCAGTCAACTTTCACTAACGGGATCTCTTTGTTCCTCAGTTTCTTGATCCGTCGGTTTACAATCTGTATAGGCCGTTCCTCGTAAGTGTAGTCATCACTCAACACTACGTGGGTAGGCTCTATTACATGGAAAGGATCCCGGAGATAATCTCTTAACATAGAAATGTGGAAGACGTTATGCATGTGCTCCATTTCAGGAGGAAGCGCAACTTGATACGCCACCGGATTGATTTTCTCAATAATCTCATAAGGTCCGACGTATCTCGGTGCTAACTTGCCTTTGACTCCAAAACGAGTCTGGCCTTTCATTGGTGTCACTTTCACAAAAACGTGATCACCCACTTCATACTCTCTGTCCCGTCTTCTGACATCTGCATAACTCTTCTGTCTACTCTGTGCAGTTTTCAATCTTTGCTGTATCAGTTTCACTTTTTCAGTTGTTTCATATACAATCTCGGGCCCAAGCAAAGGCCCATCTCCAACTTCTGCCCAGCAAATTGGAGATCTACATTTTCTGCCATACAATGCCTCAAAAGGCGCCATACCTATACTCGAATGGTAGCTGTTGTTGTAGGCGAATTCAGCTAAGGGCAAATGGCTTTCCCAGTCTCCCTGAAAATCAAGGACACACATTCTCAGTAGATCCTCCAGAGTTTGGATGGTCCTTTCTGTTTGGCCATCTGTCTGAGGATGATAGGCACTACTCAGTCTCAGTTCAGTACCCAGTGCAGTTTGTAGGCTTTGCCAAAACCTCGATGTAAACTTCGAATCCCTGTCAGAAACAATAGACACAGGCACTCCATGCAGTCTTACAATTTCATCAATATAGATAACAGCCAATTTGTCCGCATTATAGATTGTCTTGACAGGTAAGAAGTGAGCAGATTTGGTTAGTCTATCAACAATAACCCAAATTGAGTCCATACCTTTTCTGGAGCGAGGTAATCCAACGATAAAATCCATCGTGATATGCTCCCATTTCCACTCTGGTATGGGTAAGGGTTGCAATAATCCGGCAGGTCGTTGATGTTCAGCTTTGACCTGTTGGCAATGAAGACATTTGGATACAAAATCAGCAATTTCTTTCTTCATTCCCGGCCACCAGAAATTCTGTTTCAGATCTTGGTACATTTTCGTATTCCCCGGGTGGATAGACAATTTCGAATTGTGGCCTTCTTGCAGGACTCTTCTTTTCAGTTCAGTATCATTCGGTACACACAGTCTTTCTTGAAATTTCAGTACATTATTCTCACATTTGAATCCCGGTCTCGGTTTAGATTCTCTTTCTTCGATGATCTTCTTCAAGAAGTCATCCAGTTGCTGTTTCTCTTTAATCTCTTCAATCAGCGCCGGTTGAGCAGAAATAGCAGCTAAGGTTCCACCTTGTTCTCTCAAAACAATTTCAACTTCAGATTTTTCAAGGTCACAAAGCAACTCTTTCTGTCCTGTAAGCAAACAGGCTAAGTTTCCAATCGATTTCCGGCTCAATGCATCGGCAACGGTATTGGCTTTTCCCGGGTGGTACAAGATCTGTAGGTCGTAATCCTTTATCAGTTCTAGCCATCTCCGCTGTCTCATATTCAGTTCTTTCTGTGTGAAGAAATACTTCAAGCTCTTGTGGTCGGTATATACTTCACATGTTACCCCGTACAGGTAGTGACGCCAAATTTTCAGTGCAAATACTACTGCAGCAAGTTCCAGATCATGGGTCGGGTAATTCTTTTCATGTGGTCTCAGTTGTCGGGAAGCATAAGCTATAACCTTCCCATTCTGCATTAAAACACATCCCAAACCCTTATGAGAAGCATCACTAAATACAGTATAACCATCCGTACCTGAGGGTAAAGTCAAAACTGGTGCAGTCACAAGTCGAGTTTTCAACTCCTGGAAAGCAGATTCTCTTTGGTCGGTCCAGTCAAATGATGTCCCCTTTTGAGTTAACTGAGTCAATGGTAGGGCAATTTTGGAGAAATCTTTGACAAATCTTCTGTAATATCCAGCCAATCCCAAAAAACTTCGGACTTCAGTCACATTTGTTGGTCTAGGCCAGTTCACCACAGCTTCAATTTTCTGCGGATCAACAGAAATTCCATCTTTGCTAACAACATGCCCCAAAAACATAACATGGTCA
This sequence comes from Camellia sinensis, assembly GCF_055761805.1. Classification (NCBI taxonomy): domain Eukaryota; kingdom Viridiplantae; phylum Streptophyta; class Magnoliopsida; order Ericales; family Theaceae; genus Camellia; species Camellia sinensis. The sequence goes on from NC_138972.1 coordinate 105,009,069, forward strand.
AGCCAAAATTCACATTTAGACAGCTTAGCATACAGTTTCTGTTCTCTTAAGGTTTGTAGGGCAAGTCTCAGATGATGTTCATGCTGTTCTATGCTTTTGGAGTAAATCAATATGTCATCGATAAATACAACAATAAAGTCATCAAGGTACGGTTTAAAAATTCTGTTCATGAGGTCCATAAAAGCAGCTGGTGCGTTCGTGACTCCAAAAGGCATAACTAGAAATTCATAATGTCCATACCTTGTTCTAAAAGCAGTTTTATCAATGTCTTCCGGTTTAACCTTCAGTTGATGATACCCCGATCTGAGATCAATCTTAGAAAACACTTGTGCACCCTGTAACTGATCAAATAAATCATCAATGCGTGGCAAAGGGTATTTGTTCTTTACAGTTACCTTATTCAGTTCACGGTAGTCGATGCACAGTCTCAGTGAGCCATCTTTCTTCTTGACAAACAAAACAGGAGCACCCCATGGCGAAGTGCTAGGTCTGATGAACTTTTTATCTAACAGTTCTTGCAATTGCACTTTCAGTTCCTTCAGTTCAGTTGGAGCCATTCTGTAAGGAGCTTTAGAAACTGGTTGTGTTCCGGGAATCACATCAACGGTAAATTCAATCTCCCTATCAGTCAAATCTCCTGGAAGATTATCTGTAAAAACATCTGGAAATTCCCTGACTACAGGAATACAATTCACATCAGTTTTAACACTATCATCAGTAGACACAGTCAGTACAGAACACAGATATCCTTTACACCCCTTTCTAATTAATTTAACAGCTTTCACTGACGAAATCAAATACGGAGGAGGTACTACTCCACTCCCATTAAACACAAATTCAGGCAAACCAGGTGGACGGAAAACAACTTGCTTGGTCACACAGTCAATAGTGGCATGATATTTTTGTAACCAATCCATCCCCAATATTACGTCAAAATGATCAATGTTCAATGGCAGTAAATCAATAAACAGATGCATATCCCCAACAATAATTTCACATGCGGGGTACATATAAGCACATGTCATGGATCCCCCTACGGGTGATGATACGGCTAGCAGATAGTTCATGGGTTCTAAGGGTCTATCCAATTTCCGTGAAAAAGCATATGATACATAAGAATGCGTAGACCCCGAATCAATCAGTACATATGCATTTTGAGTACAGATAGAGAGAATACCTGACACAACGGTCTCGGTATTCTGCACATCTCCCGGTACTAGTGCGAACACTCGGCCTTGCCTCATAGGCTCTTTCCCGGTAGCTTTAGGGTTAGGCTTTGATGGAGCATTTGATGCTGCTGCGCTTGGTGCAGCTTTACCAGTGGCTTGTGGAGCAGAGGGGCAGTCTTTAACCATGTGGCCCACCTTGCCACACCTGTAACAGGCTCCAGATATTCTGTAACAGACCCCCTTGTGCTTCTTGCCACACTCAGGACAGGGTGGTATGAAACCACTCCCTTGGCTGGGGCTAGTTGTTAACCCCGTATTCTGTTTCTTGTTGGCTGGGTTGTGCTTGCCTTTCTTAAATTTGAAACTCTGCCTTTTTCCATGCCATTCAGTTGTTGGTGTTTCAGATTGTTTCACCGCTGCAATGTTCGACTCGGCCATCAACGCCCGGTCGAGAACACCTACAAAAGTCGGTAACTTCAAAACATTTATCCGGTCAAGTATCGCCACATTAAGGCCACCTTCAAATTTTCTGGCCTTCTTATACTCAGTATCCACCATATGCGGTGCATATCTAGCAAGCTCAGTAAATTTCGTCTCATATTCCGCAACAGTCATTGTGCCCTGCTTCAGCTGTTCAAATTCAGTCACTTTTCTATCCCTAACACACTGAGGGAAGTACTTTTCAAAGAAGGACTCCTTGAACTGAGCCCAAGTTATAACAGTGTTTGTTTCACGGATCAACATCCACCACCTTCTAGCCTCTTCTTGTAGGGTGAAGGTAGCTAACAATACTTTGTTTGCTTCCGAGCACGGAAACACTTCAAATAATTTCTCTGTTTCCAGAACCCAAGCTTCAGCTTTTAGCGGTTCAAGGCCTCCCTGAAAGGATGGCGGTTTCATTTTGCTGAACTTCTGGGTCAAAGCAATTATGTCCCCATCATTCGCATTCGCATTAAGTTCCGGCTGTACCGGAGGAGGAGGAGGTTGTTGGTTCTGTTGTTGTTCAAGTCTAGCAGTTATCAGTTCTATCATTCTTTCCATTCTTTCCATTCTTGCCTCGGTAGACGAGGATTCAGGTTCATTTGCATTGTCCATTTCACTATAAGCAGTTATAACAGTTTTAAACATAAGTAGTCATTTGCTTACCAGTTTAACACATTAGCAGATATTCAGTCGTAACGTAATCACACACTTAACATGCTCATGAGATGCCCTAATCACTTTCTAGGACACCCTATAGCTCATTTGGACACGTGTGTGCGGTATAACTCGTGGTTAAGTATCGCTCTGATACCACTCTGTCACGACCCAAACCCGGCCCTATGGGTTTAGTACCGTAACCGGCCAGTAATCCGAGATTACCGAAGGCCTGCAGAACAGTAATACAGTAAAACAGAGTACAGGGCCTGGCGGAAGCCAATACAGTAAATAAATAGTGTCCATTGAGCTGTGACAGTCTGTATGCAAAAAGGCTTTTCATACATTATACAAAAACAGTACAGAACAGTATACACAATATTCACATCCATTCAACTAGGGACTCAACCCCACAGAACAGTACAGAAAACATTCCGTCTGTACAAAACAGTACGGTCTATACAAAATAGTAAAACAGTACAGAAGGGGGAAAAACAGACAAAACACCCCCAAGCCATAGCATGGCAACTCGGAACCTCACAGTGAGGCACAAAGGCTGGCTTGACAAAACTGGAGTAACCCTGACGCCTCTAGCTGCGGTCTGGTGCCTGAACACCTACATATATATATGAGCAGTGAGCTAAAGCCCAGTGAATAACACAATATGTAAAGAGGTTAAGAATGAATGTCCTTACAGTATGAAAACAGTTCATTTCAATCAGTCATTCAGTTGTTCAGTACAGTAAACAGTCATATGTGGTACATCCATTAGCATAACAGTAACAGTAGGTCTTAAAAGACCGAACAGTAATGATGGCCATCAGTCAGTAAACAGTAGTGGTTCCACAAGGAAACCGACAGAGATCTCTGTGACAGTAACAGTAACAGTAAACCGTAGATACTAAGGATGCCACAGTACAGTTCAGAAATAAAGGACATATATTCATTCAGTAAATAATACCAGTTCAGTAAACAGTTCAGTTCAGTATTCAGAAGATAATCAGTTGAACATATCTTTACACAATTGTTACTCACAGAGTTCTGGGCTACAGTATGCTAGAGCGTGTCTCCCCAGTTGCCAACCCTACACAGTTCACAGGTTGAACACACTAAGCTACACAGTTGGGAAACATCATAACTTAATCCCTAATTTGCCTTGGTGTGTTCTACATCTATACCCTCAACAAGATGTCTTAAACTAGGCCTAAGAATGCCTAGAATGGGACGAGGATGCAAAGATGTACATTTAAAAGCATTTTCAGAAAAACAGAGTCCCGCTCGAGCGCAGGTTTCCCCGCTCGAGCGGTCATGCAACAAAGATACACGCTCGAGCGTAAACTTTCCCGCTCGAGCGTACTGTAAAACAGTGCAGAGATACTGGATGCTCGGATTCTCCGCTCGAGCGCCAAGTTCCCCGCTCGAGCGGGAGTGCGAAATCTGGGAATTCCAGATTGCACCTCCAAGCTCAAACTCAAGCTAAAATGCATCAAAACCGATCCTCTTGGGCTCATTTTCTGGAAAACATTTATAAACACATAGCACAACATGTTTTAAAGCTCAATTTGAGAAATCAAAGCCCAAGGGTGTTTAATTCAAACTCAATTTCAAACCATTTTCAAGAACATGAAGAACATGCAAACATGCATGAATTCAAATCAATTCAAAGCTCCAACTTGATGCTCTAAGGAGCCAATTCTTTTCAAAACATGGTGAAATCATGGATTTAACATAAACATGAACATGCATGCACCAATTACCATGAATTCAACTCCAAACTCATTAATTCCAACATGCATGCATGAATCACACTCTATAACAACATGTATGCACCAAAACGTGGCCTTGCTCTACAATTGAAGCATGAATTGTGCAAGAATGAGTTCTAAGACAACAACAAGGAGATGGATGTCCTACCTTAGTCTTGTGCTTAAGGTCTAGGAGCTCAAAGTAGCAATCAACACTTCAATCCTCAAGCAATTCCAAGCAATTCAAGATGAAAACCAACTCCTCAAGTCTCTCTCTCTCTAGGGTCGGTTGAGGCTCAAAATGTGAGAAGAAATGTGGGTTTAATCAATACGTGGAGTGTATACAAGGCCCATGTGTGTGTGTGTGAGTGGCCCACTTAGTGGCAAGTTGGTAATTATGGCAAACTCTGCAATTAACTCATTTTAATCTAATTTAATCATACCTAATCGGTTTTCAGATAATTATACCATAAAATCACATTAATTCTGACGATCATAGAACACTAATCGGTTTCTGATTCGGCCGCCGATAAGGCCTTCAATTAGCAGTTTAAACATATAAACATGAACAGATAATCAGACAATCAAACAGATAGAATGCAATTAGCTAACATATACTCGGTCAATTCAGTTTCCAATTTCAGTCAGTCAGTTCAGTACTTTAATCAGTTCAATTATCAGTCAGTTATCAGTCATCATCAGTTCCGTTTAGCAGTAATCGGTGATTATCGGTAATCAATCAGTCCTTAATCAGTAAACAGTATGAGGGTTGTTACACAAATGCTCCCCCAGTTAGAGAGTTTGGGAATAGTCTCAACTTCATATAGTCATGATTGGTAAATTCACCACATTGAGCAGCAAACCTAGCAATATGCTCTACTATTGATTGGTTCTCGTTCCCATAAAAAAGGACAAAATCTGGTATCCTGAAACCCCTTGGGTATTCATGTACCTTGTCGACCCATTCTGGGTATGGTTTTCTATACATAGGAGTTTGGACCCCCCGAGCCATTGGTCCACACATCTCCCTAACTATATTAGTAATTTGGTCCCTAGGGACCATATTTTGTGCCTGCTGAACCACTACGGGGGGAACAAACACAGGATTTGGTGGACAAACTTGTGCTTGTGGTCCTCTTGGTCCATAGGGTGGTACATTTGGGACTGGTTGTCCCTGTGGTACAGGTTGCTGTTAGGGGTGTGGGTAACCTCTTTGAGCCTGCCCTGCGAAGGAACCTACGAAAGGTGTTGGAACAGGTGTTGTATCCCTTCCATTTGTGGGAAAACCTTCCAACCCCCGGGTATAAATTCGAATAAGGGATTATTGTACCCCCTAGTGCTAGGTATGGCTTAGAACGTAGGATTTGGAACCATTCTTATGCCATTTTCTTGTACTGGGCTAGATCCACCAACTTGCATGGCTTCACTGTTGAACATTGAGGCATTTTGGCCTGCTATAGGCCTCGAAATGGGTTCGTACCAAGACTGAGGTGGTGGTCTTTCATGAATCTGATTACTAGTTTGACCATTAGAATGTGTATTAACTTGCATAGGCTGTTTATCTCTAGCCAATCTTAGCTGAGGGACATTTACTTCCTCCATGTGTCTTGCATTTGTTGGTTGGTGGTTATTCATTCAATCCAAAAAGGATGTTGTCCACCTTTCCATTATGTTTATTAATTGTTGTCCCATGGCATCTACTAGGCCACCCCATGGATTCACTGGCTGAGTAGATGGGACAGTGGATGGTCCAATTCCTTGGTCTCGTCCAATATTACGAACAAATGGTATTTGCTCTGAAGTACTGGTCTGTTCGACCATAGGTTCCGATAAAATAGGAGTTTCCACAGGATGTGTTATCACATTATCCTCTAGATTAGGTATCTCTACCTCTCATTCCACGCCTTCTTCCAAGCATTCATTTTCTCCTTGTCTTCTACGTCTAGCCATTTTAAATGTGTCCCACTGGGCGTGCCAAAAATATATGTTGGCTTTTTGGCTTTCGAAGGTTATTTTTGTAATTATGAGCGTGCCAGCAAGGATCAATCAGTCCTTACAGAATTTTGATTGCCAACCAATTATCAGACGATTGTGTTGTAGTTCTTTCAGCCTCAATGAAGAGGACTTTTACTGGTGGCTTGATTTAGGAGAATTTAAGCACAAGAACAGTTAAATAAAGAGCAATTGAAGCATTTCAATAGTATGAAAAACTTACAATGATCCAAACTCAGCCTCGTAGAGGTTTACAGCAATAATCTATTTGAAACTACTCCTATGAATGAAGTGCAGTACAGGAATTTAAAGTATAGGAATGTAAAGAACAAGAAATATAAAAACTGGAATGAAATATGTAAAGTAAGACTGGTTTTTTAGATCTGAGTCTAGGCCTTTTCTGGGGTCTTCCCTGCTATTTATACTCCTTAAAGATGACCATCGAACTGCACTTCAAACCGTCGAACTGCTCCTCCGTGATCGCTGATCATGCTGCCTTATAAGTAGTTCCACTACGCCATCACTTGCAGTTAGTCTTCCCTCCTATATTTGAATTTGAATATGAGTAACCGTTGAAGCCACGTCACCTTGCATCTCTTTGTTGATCCACTGCTACTCAAATCTCATAACAACCAATATTAACTACCACGTGTGCGATCAGGATCGAAGACTTGAATGGTCTCCCCATATTACCCTTACTTTGCCATGCGTCGAATTGTAACTGGCTTGCACAAAACATGTAGCCAACAACTATAGAAACAAAACAAGTACTATTTTAGAAATAAGTCAAATGACTTTAAAAGTTACCCTATTAAACCAAGTTGAATGAAATTGAAATCTCCACATTTCTGAATCTATAATAGTAGTTTAGGATCGATTAAGCTTAAATAACCAAACAAAACAAATATTAAGCCCCAAAAGAAAAAAATATAAAGACATAGTCACAGATAAATCAAGGTGAAGAGGACTTGCACAACCTGCCCTCAACCTAGAAATGATTTGCTTCCAAATCGATTAACAACATGGAAACAAAAAAAAAGTACTTTTTCATTTCTTTCTAATGTATGTTACTTAACGGATTGAGGATTGAGACTTTAGGAGGCTACTCTATAGTTTGAAAAATTAGGGGGCTACTCTATATAATTTTGAGATTATCTATAAAAAAAATTGGGGATACGAACTCCTATAATTTTAAATTATTTTAAAATTTCTAATATAATACATGATATTTTTTAAATTTTTAGAGATGCGGCCGCCCTCCCTAGCAACCCCCCCCCCCCAACAAACACACACACACACACACACACAGAGATCCATCATTGTGTTACTTGTTATATACAGCAGAATGCTTTCCCAACCTATCCTGGACATCTTTTGAAGTATTAATCTCAATTTGAAATGGAACTCTTATCTCAAATTGCAACATGGTAGCCCAATATTCCCCGCATCCTTCAATTACTACTTGGTTGTAAATTTAGTCTCAAACTATGTTGTAATAATGTAACCATATTTGTGGTGAATCAACCAACATTGTCAAGGAAAAATTTGCGAAAGTGCTTGTATAAATCTGATCTTAAAGCCTTAAAAATCGAATCAATAAATTCTCTATCAAGAAAATAACCATAAATAATATAAAAATAAAAAAAATAAAAAAAGAACAAAAACTAGTAAATTACAGTTTGTGAGACACTAATAGCCAAAGAAAGATGATCCAACTCCATTAACCAGCCGAGTACCCACAAAAGAACAACAATATGGCAAAGACAAGTTTTGAGTTAACCATAGGAAGCCCAATAGACTCAGAGTCCTGATTTCAAGTTGTTCCAAGGAGAACAAGTAAATCGTTCCAGCATTGCCTCAATTAGGAATTACAAAAACAGACAATTTCAATCCTTGATCAAATAAATTCTAACAATGATCGTCGTGCGGGGGATTAATTCAAACCCATGTAGAAAATACAACAAACATTTGATAGACAGACAAACAAAAACAATTGCATGAATATATATATATATATATATAGCTAAGAGGGGAATTCATAGAAAAGTTTACCTTCTTTGAAATAGTTTTTTTGTCCTTTCCCTTGAAGATGATATCCCTCAATTTGTGAAAGTAGTGATCCAATTGCCCACCATATGCAAAGCCATAGAGCTTCAAAACGGTTCCAGTATATTAAAAAGTTCAACAATAGACACATAGAACCAAACCTAGAAACCACCATTACAAATTACCTCATCAAACATAGCAAATAATTGTCCAATTCATACCAAATAAAGCTCTAAAAAAGTTTACAAAATAACATTAAAAGAAGTAATTTTCTTAAATGAAGCTTTTTTATTCTAGAAAACTTCTGAGAAACTATGTCATTACATCCAGCCAAAACTGCGGTGTAATTTAACCATGAAATAAAATGAAGACCGCAAGGCATTGTCAACACTGTGATTCAATCGAGACACAACATGATTAATGTGGCAATGAATTCATGAATTATAATATGAGACCCAAGAAACGAATGAAAAGATATGGTATCTTTATTGATTTGAATGTGTAAGTAGATATGGAAACTAAAATGTTCTAAAGACAACTCAATAATCATTTTTTCAGCAGAAAGTAACATGATATTGCTAAGCAAAGACTACAAGTAAATTACCCTTAAGGGCTCATGGTCCACTCTCAACCAAAATTATGCTCTTTATTGATCATTTAAAATATTTCTGACGTTTCAAATACACTGATATTGATTTTCAAAGCCATATGTATATCTTTTATCCTTGGCTAAATCTTATTATCACCATTTATACCTTTATCCCTTTTCCATCATTGTGATAGAATAGAATTCTGATGATACTGTTAATCCCTGGGGGTCCAGTCGGGCTAACCCATGCTTCCAACACCATTCTCTATTCACTAAGCCCCCCAGGGTATCTGCACAAATGCCCAGTGGGGAACGGGAGTCCCCCAGCGGATCCTCCAACGATCAAGTTAGAAGACAGAGAGGTTAATGGCCAATAGAGAGAGAATAATGATAGGGAACTTAACTTTTTGTGTGTCTTGGAAGCCTCCTTATATCCTTTGTTCATCATTTCCTCGTCTACTCCGACCTGTCATGTTGGCCAAAAGTCTATACTCTAGCTTGCCTTGTTCATGGTGAGGCTGTCTGTTTCGACGTGTAGGGACTATCACATTTAATGCTACAGGGGACCTCATTAATGGCTGATGTATGGTGCAATAACTCTGCAGGATTTTTGTCTGCTTGCGTGGCTGGTTCTCCTCTTGACAAGTGTTTAGATGCCATTGGTTCTTGTTACAACGTTGGGTTTCAGTAGTGTTGAGCTATAGTGCTTAAACTGTAAATTGGGCTCTAAGTGATGGGCTAAAAGCCTCTATGGGCCCACCGATGTCAGTAGTCTCCCATTTCCAAGTGTAGCTTCAGTCTAACGAAGGAATAAGAAGGGAGACGAGTATTGTGTGTAGTCGAGTAAGAAGACCGACTGAGAGGAGGGCCGACCACGAAGGGGGACCAAGCGAGAAGATGGACCGAGATGAGGGCCGACCGCGAAGGGGGACCGAGCGAGAAAGTGGCGGCGCGCGGTGGTGATGTGAAGTGGAGTAGATAGGGAAGGGGAAAAGGGTAGTGAATCGTGGTTGTACACATGGCATGATCCAGTGATAAGGGAGGTGATGCGCCAACAGGAAGCGAAGGGTTAGGACTAATATAGGACGTGGAAAAGGCAAGGGCAGAAACTTTCAAAATTTTCAAACTGGGGAAATTTAATCTCGATCCTTGGAATATAGGCAAACTGTGGGCATTTGGAGTTGTTCGTTTTATGTACCTCTTCGCAAAAAACTAATACATCCTAGAGTTGAACGCATTTGTTTCGTGTGACACATCTCTCCAATACTTTGCGAACTTCCTTATGCCAGCGTCCGAAGCAATATGCAAACACGTAGAAAAGATGGCTCGAGATGAAGTGCCAACCATCAGGCTAGAGGCATTGGGGGAGGATGACGCAGTGGAGTTGGCTAAACAATATAGAGCAGGGAGGCGGGAGGAAAGAGGGGTGGAGTAAACGACGCGAGCTCGCCCATTGACGATGATCGTAGCCACAAGACCAATTAGCCAAGTGGAACCGAACCACTGGCACACCAAGGCTGACAAGTCTATGTCACGGTGGAGGAGTTGGAGAAGGTACGAAGGAAGTACCAAATTTCGGCGGAGATAGAGCTGAAGTTGCCCACGTCTAAAGAGAGGGCATTGGATGCACGACCGATAGAATTTACGTTGTACGAGGAAGCGTTGCGGAAGGGAGCTGAGGCTGTTGCTCCCCCAAATAATAGTGGACGTACTGAACCGACTGGAGGTGGTGCCAGGGTAGTTGATGCCCAACGCATGGAAAATACTAATGGCCTGTGCGATCGCATGGCCACAGGCGACCGGGGAGGCGGTGATGATAGTAGAGGAATTTTTTTCATGCTACAAGGCCTCCGGTCAACAAGAAACGTGGATGACCTTACAGGCGGTGGCGGGCTTACCACCGTCGGTGAAAGGGTGGAGACCGAGGTGGTTCGATGTATCAGCAAATGGTGGGAGTGGGGTTCGCACCACGTAGAAAGTTCCCACGAAGTTGGTGGAGCCAAGGCTAGAAGTGGAGGCTGAGAACAGGATAAAACAAGTGAAAGAGTAGAGGGAGAAGGAGGGTGCGAAGTGGGATGACCTAATCCGACCTTCAACCCTGTTTTCCTTGAGTCTGGGGCCGCAGCCAGCTGAAGAGGATCCTACGCGTGAGGAGTTGGAGGCAAGGAGAAAGGCACAGGAGACAAAGGAGCGGAAAACGTTCACCAAGGCAGGCAAGTATAAGGAATCGCAATTGGGGCCTGCGCCTAAACTGGTGATAAGGAAGCAGGTCCGACCACAGCCCAAGTCATTAGGAGACAAAGATTTGACTAACTTTGCACCACTGTCGCCCCCAGTGGATCCGCTTAAGGAGAAAAGCAAACAGGAGGTGGAGGTGGTGTTAAAGAAGAAGAAGAAAAAGAGAGCACCGCAGAAGAGGGTGAGAGGGGTCCGCTTTTGAAGAAGATGTAGGAGGGAAAGGCAGAGGAAACCCCAGAAGTGGAGGTGGGAGAGATAAGGGCGGTAAGGGAAGAAGTGATGGGCCCAAGTGTCCAAGTGGGGATGGGCGCGGTGGAGCCAGAGCAAAGAGCGCAAAAACTCAAGATGGGGCCTGTATCAGAAGTGGCCCCAAGTCTTGTAGAAGGGAAAGTTAGAGCGAGCAAGCCAGAGATGTGTGCTGCGCTGAACACCGCTATGTTCAACGTGCGCGCGGTGGCCGGTCGATCGGCAGAAGAAGAAGGGAAGCTAGAGTCACAGCCAACCATCTTGTTGGAGTGGTGGAGGATGCAGCCGTGTAGTCGATGGCTCGATTAACAGAGGCCGACCTCCTGAGAGGGTTCTGCTCGGCATAGATGGAGGCAGCGACCCTGGCGGCTGCCCTGATGAATAAAGCAGCGCACGAGAAGGTGGAGGTAGAGCCGCTAAGGGCCCAGCTGGAAGGAGTGAAAGCGCAACTACAAAATCTAAAGGCTAAGATAGTGGGCTGGATAAAGGCCGCGATGAGCGCGTTTGCCAAGGAGCTGGAGTATGTGTAAAGGGCAAAAAAGATGGAGGTACTAATAGTGGTGCAGAGTTACTTGGCAGATCGTGCTGCCGCCGAGCTCGCCGTGACCAAGTCAGAGCTGGAAGTGGTGCGCCACAGGGCGGTATTGCTAGAGTTCGAGTTGGCGGGCGAGCAGAGGAAGGTAGGCGAAGTCCAGGAAGCCTGCACCACTGCCAAGGAAAGATTGGAGAAAGCCCTGGCAAACAACGAAGATCTTCGTGACCAGGCAATCAGAGACAAGGAGGAAGCAGTGAGGCGAATTGCAGACTTGGAGAAGGCCTTGGCAGAAAAGAGGGCCAAATTGACATTTGAGAGGGCGGCGTACCTCGATTTATGTGTGGCTACTATGGAGCAATTTAAGGGGTCTGCCGAATTCCAAATGGTCATTGATGTTGCGGTCGCTCGGAGCTTAGCGAAGGAGGGGGAAGGGGGTGGTAGGCCGTCAGGAGTGGCCGCTGAAGGTAGGAGCGAAGAAGAAGTGATCCAAAGATTTCAGCGGTCAGACTTCTACAAGCACGAGATGAGCCAGTACTGGGATAGCGGCTGGATGAGCTTCAAGTACAAGGCACAAGAGTTATTCGCGGACGTGGACTTCAGTCTCGTGAAGGTAGGGGAAGACGACATTGCCCAGACTTCCTTGGATGAGGGGATTGAAGAGGAAGATCTCGAATCCAGCGAGGGGGATTAATCGCTGTAATGAAGTGTAAAAATTTTTTTTTTTTGTACATGTAATTTTTGTAACGAATTGTATAAAAGTGTAAGTTTGTTAATAAAACCACAAATTCTCTTATTGTTGTTGTTATTGTTATTGCTTTGATTTGTAAAGTTTAAATGGTAAAAATGGCAGAGTAGACTTGGATAAAAATGGGTAAGAAAAATTTAGGAATATGAAATTTGATAAGTAACCTATCTTGTAAAAATGGTAAAAATGGGCAAACAGGCTAACTTGTATGAATTAGTAAAAATGGATGATTATGAACTGGGATTTTAACTAAGTCTGGCAACAATTGATTGTAACTGCATACTTTGTCTAGATGAGACTAGTTTTGACTCAGACTGGCTGAGTTCTTCGCGCTTAGTCTGCCTGAGACTGGAAGGGCTCAGTCGGGCTGAGGCTTTAGTTAGCTCAATCTGGCTGAGTTCTTCATGCTCAGTCTGGCTGAGACTTGAAGAGCTCAGTCGGGCTGAGGCGTTAGCTATCTCAGTCTGGCTGAGTTCTTCATGCGCAGTCTGGCTGAGGCTTGAGTTAACTCAATTTGGCTGAGCTTTTCTTGCTTAGTCTGGCTAAGACTTGGAAGGCTCAGTCAGGCTGAGGCTTTAGCTATCTCAGTCTGGCTGAGTTCTTCATGCTCAGTCTAGCTGAGGCTTTAGTTCACTCAGTCTGGCTGAGGCTTCAGTTAACTCAGTCTGGCTGAGCTTTTCTTGCTCAGTCGGGCTGAGGCTTTAGTTAATTCAATCTGGCTGAGCTGTTCGTGCTCAGTCTGGCTGAGACTTTAATTCACTCAGTCTAGCTGAGCTTTTCTTGCTCAGTCTGGCTGAGGCTTGGTCAAAAAGTTGTTATTGAAATGCAACACAAATAATGGAGATGTCAAATTGTTGTCATTTAAGGCATAGTCTATTGATCACAAGTTTACACCATGTATGGAAAGGGCAAGTGTGCAGATCGGCAAAAGATGACATACAATAATTGAACAATACAAAAACAGGAGACGTCATTTCTCTGGAAATAACACTTCAAGTGGTCGGCATTCCATGGATGGAAGAGGTCTCTGCCTTCCATATCTTGGAGATGATAAGTGCCAGGGCGGGGTCTGGCCTTGACAACATAGGGTCCTTCCCATTTGGCTACTAGCTTGCCCTCGGTCGGACTTTTAGTAGCAAGGGTTTCTTCGCGCAAGACTAGGTCACCCACTGCAAACTCTTGAGGTCAGACTTTGCAGTTATAATGTGTTCTCATTTTCTGCTGATATGACGCTCGTCTAACAGCAGTTGTCTCTCGGAGCTCTTCAATTAGGTCCAAGTTAGCCCGACACAACTCTTCATTTAGCTCTAGATTCGGGCGTAAAACCCGAGGGGTCAGCAGGCCAATTTCCACTGGGATGACTACCTCAGCACCATATGTTAGGCGAAAAGGGGTCTCCTCAGTAGGGGTTCTGGCGGTCGTCCAATAAGCCCAGAGCACGTTCGGTAATTCCTCAGCCCAGAGTCCTTTAGTGACTTCTAACTTAGTTGTGATGATCTTCAGAAGGGAGCAATTGGTGACTTCGACTTGCCCATTAGCTTAGGGATGACCTGGGAAGAAGAAACATGACCTAATGTGAAGCTCTGCACAGAATTTCCTGAACTTGACATTGTCGAATTGCTTGCCGTTGTTCGAAACGATGGCTTGGGGGATTTCAAATCTGCACACGATCGACTGCCAGATGAACCTGGTGGTGTTTCGTTCAGTGATTGTAGCGAGGGGTTCTGCTTTTACCCATTTGGTGAAGTAGTCAACGGCAACCACAGCGAATTTGGTCTGGCCTCTACCGGTGGACAAGGGACCGAAAAAGTCGATGCCCCACTTGGCGAAAGGGTAGGGGCTAGTGAGTGTAATCAGTTCTGTTGGTGGAGCATGGGGGATGTTGGCAAAGCGCTGACATTTATCATACTTGAGCACAAATTCGGTGGCATCTTGGTTGAGAGTAGGCTAGAAGTAGCCGATGCGGAGGATTTTATGGGCCAAAGACCTTGCACCCGAATGATTACCACAGATGCCCTCATAGACTTCTCTCATCACATAGGTCGTTTGAGCAGGACTGAGAGACCTGAGGTATGGGCATGAGAATCCTCGTTTGTATAGTAGGCCGTTGATGGGGATGTAATTGGACAACCGGGCTCTGACTTTGGCGGCCTGTTGTTTATCGTCTAGCAACTCCCCTCGCGTCAAAAACAGAATGATGTCTGCAGCCCATGGGATAGGTTCGTTTTGGAGGAAGTGAACCTCCTGCTGGTTAGATGAAATAGTCGGATGGGTCAGGTATTCAATGCGAATGCCATGGCTGAGGTCTGACTGGTCGGCTGAGGCCAATTGGGCCATTTCGTCTACCTTGGAGTTTTCTGACCTAGAGATGTGTCTGATCTAGAAAGTATTGAAAAGGTGAACAAGAGGGAGTGTAATGTCCCTGTAGGCTCGCATCGTATCTTTCTTTGTGTCGAATTCCCCGGTAATCTGTCCGACGATCAATTGGGAATCATGAACACTTGGAGATGGCTTACACCAATGTCTCTGGCCAGTCGAAGACCTTCTATCAAGGCCTCATATTTGGCTTCATTATTACTCGCGTCGAATAGGAAACGAAGGGCACACTTGAAATACCCTCCCGTGGGGGCGGTGAGGATAAGATCGGCCCCACTTCCTTTTTTACAGGATGATCCATCAACACTAAGGGTCCAGGAATGGGGGTCTTCTGCCTCAGTGTTGAATTGCGTTGGCGGAGAGGGTACGTTCGGAGTGAGATTGGTGAATTCCAGGCTAAATTCGGCGATGACCTGTCCTTTGATCGCTATCCGAGGTTGGTTAGAGATTTCAAATTGACTAAGCTCGACAGACCATTGCATAAGTCTGCCCGACAACTCTGGTTGTTGCATGACCTTCTTCAAAGGCTGGTCAGTGAGAACCAATATGGAGCAAGCTTGGAAATAAGGTCGGAGTCGTCTTGAGGCTATAACCAAAGCGAGGGCTATTTTTTCCAGTAGAGGATAGTTCTGTTCTGCCCTCTTGAGAGCGCGGCTAATGTAGTAGACTGGACGCTGGACTGAGCTGTCTTCCCTAATAAGGGCAGCACTGACTGCAGTGTTTGATATTACTAAGTAGTGGAAGAGGGTTTCGCTTGAGAGCGCTTGAGAGAGAAAGGGGAGCTGGCCATGCACTGCTTCATTTGTTCAAAAGCCTCCTCAGATTCGGTGCTCAACTCAAAAGCCTGTTGGAGGACTTTAAAAAATGGAAGACATTTGTCTATTGCCCGGGAAATAAAACGGTTGAGGGCATCAACCCTGTCGGTGAGCCGTTGAACCTCCTTGACCGTTCTAGGAGACTGCATTTCTATCAGGGCCTTGATCTTTTCAGATTTGGTCTCAATGCCCTGTTGGCTAACCATGAAGCCCAAGAACTTCCGAGATCTTACGCCAAAGGCGCACTTCTCCAGATTTAGCTTCATCTGATGTTTGCGTAAGGTTTTGAAGGTTTCGCGCAGGTCTGCCAAATGATCAAAGGAGAGTTTACTCTTGACTAGCATGTCATCGACGTAGACTTCCATGTTCCGGCCTATCTGGTGGTGAAAGACGGCATTGACCAAACGTTGGTAAGTTGCTCCAACATTTTTCAAGTCAAATGGCATAACACGATAGTGATAAGTTCCTATATCTGTGATAAAGGAAGTGTGTTTCTAGTCAGCCGGGTGCATCAGAATTTGATTGTAGCTGGAGAAGGCATCCATGAAACTAAGCATCTGATGTTCGGCAGTGTCATCGACCAGCAGATCTATCCAGGGGAGAGAATAACTATCTTTGGAGCAAGCTCGATTAAGGTCGGAATAGTCGACGTAGAGTCGCCATTTACCATTGTTTTTACGGACCAAGACTACATTGGACAGCCATCTTGGGTAGTCCACATTTTGGATGAACTGCGCCTTCAGTAGTTTGTCTACCTCGGAGGCGATGAGGGCATTGCGTTCGGGTGAAAGATACACTGCCTCTAGCGAAAAGGTCGGAAGTGGGGCTCGATGCTGAGACTGTGAGTGATGAAAGAGGGATTGATGCCCGGCATGTCAGAATGGGTCCAGGTGCACACATCATTGTGCTCGGTTAGGAGAGCTGTGAGGTCGGCCTTGGCCTGGGAGGATAGTTGGCTGCCGATCCTAGCTTTTTTAGCTGAGTTCTTAAGATCGATGGAGACTTCGACAAGTTCTTCCACTCATTCCCCTCTGACTAACTCTTCTTCATCTCTAACGTCGAGTCCTTCGATGATCATAGCCTCCTTCAGCTTGACCTCTATTAGTGAGGCGACGTAGCATTCTCTGGCCATCGTCTGCTCCCCTCACGGTGCATATCCCAAGGTTGGTGGGGAATTTCATGGCTAGATAGTATGTGGAGGTGACAGCCTAGAAAGCGTTAAGAGCTGTGCGTCCGAGGATTATGTTATAAGCAGAAGGACAGTCGATGACAAGGTAAGTAAGTAACTTGGTGGTTTGTCATGGATACACTCCGATGGTGATGGGAAGATTGATAAAGCCTATGGAGGTCACCCGATCCCCTGTGAAGCCGACTAGCGGGGTCTAGAAAAGGGACAATTTTTCTTCTCCGACCTTAAGCTGGCAATAGCCGTTCAGGAAGATGGTGTCTGAAGAATTGCCATTGTCAACAAGCACCCGTCTGACTTTGTAATTGGATAGGAGAGCAGAGATGACGAGGGAGTCATCGTGGGGGTAACGGATGCCTGTGCAGTTGTCCTCCGTAAAGGTGATGGGTTCAGTCCGCTGCTTGGGGTGTTTGAAGGAACGATCTAATGTGGCGACTTCCTTATCGGAGCCATGTCTGATTTTTTTGATTTTGGCTCGTTAGGCCGAACGAGATGAACCTTCGACCGGGGCGCAGGGTTGCCTTGTGCTCAGGGTTGTGGTGGAGGCCGATCATTGTCCCGCTTGGGTTATGCTGGTTGTCGGGGAAGGGTATGTCTACGGTGCCCCCCAGGGGGGTCGGTTCTTGGTCGCTGCTGGTAACAGGCTACTGTGAACCGGATGAGGCAACCCTGTCGTATCAAATCCTCCACTTGGTCTTTATGGTTAACATATTCCTCAGTGTTGTAGCCGTGGTACTGATAGAAGCGACAGTACTTGGATTGACCTCGCCGGTTAGAGGGAGACCGCGACGGTTGGGACCATTTCAGGTTGTAATCTCGTTGGATCTAGTTCAAGACTTGTTCCATAGAGGAATTGAAGGGAGTGTACCGCTCGAACCAACTAGGCAGTCGGGTAGGTGTCGATCGGTTGGCACGAGCGGGTCGGTCGGTATACTGAGGGGTTTGTTGTGTATATTGGGAGGCTTTGGTTTCAGATTCCTTTCTCTTCTCCCTGGGGGTTTGATTTTTAGTTGTAGTCTCTTGGCGGGCTGCTAAAGAGTCTTCGGCGTTCATATATTTTTGGGCTTTGGAAAGGAGGGTGGCCATGGAGGTTGGAGGGTTTTTGGAGAGACTGAAAAGGAAATCGTATGATCGTAAACCGGCCATGAAAGTCGTGAGGATGACCTTGTCGTCGTTTTCCGCCACCTGTAGGGCTTCAGTGTTAAAACGGGTGACAAAGCTACGTAGCGACTCCCCCTCCATCTGACGGATATTAAGAAACTAAGTTACCGAACGCCGCTAGCGCTGAGCGCCAATGAAATGGCTCAGAAAGGAATCACTTAGGTGTTGGAAAATAGAGATGGAGTCCGACGGTAGTTGGCTAAACTATAGTCAAGCCGACCCCTTAAGCGTCACGGGGAAAGCCCGACACATGATCTCATCAGGAAAAGCATGGAGGATCATTAGGGTCCTGTAAGTCTCCAAATGGTCAACTAAGTCCATTGTGCCATCGAAAGAGTCAATCGAAGGCATTTTGAACTTGGGAGGTAGGGGCTTGTCCCTGATGGAGGCGACAAAAGGGGAGTTGGTTGTTGTGGATGGTTTATTCTGTATGTTCTGCATGACTCCTTGAAGCTGGAGTTTCATGGCTCGGAGTTCCGCATCCCAAATAGGAACATTGTCACCTCCTGAGTGCAATGGAGGCTGAACACTACTAGCCTCTCCTTTAGGGACAGGTGTTTGAGCGAACGGATGTAAACCTCGAGGTGGCGGGTTCATGCCTTGGGGTGGGGCTTGCCAACCCTCTAAGTTGGAGAGGTGGGCTTGTTGGAAAAGATGGCTTGGGGTTTGTTCCCGATTGAGAGGGATATCTTGTGGTGGTGGAGGAGGTATAGGGAGGTTTTGCTGGAGCAAAGCGTTGATCAAGGCCTGGTTTTGCTCGGCCAAGAGGTTGATGATATTGGTGAGTTATGTGAAGTACTGATGTGAGTTGTTTGGATTGGGAAGGTCGGCTTGGGGGTCGATGACGTTGTGTTGAGAAGCCATAGATCTCGTTGTGACCATCCACCTTGATAGCCGGCAGGGAAGAATTATCGAGAACGAGTCTCCGGTAACAATGAGCACAACTGTCACGCGGTGTGGCATTCCCACAAATGGCACCAACTAATGATACTGCTAATCCCTGGAGATCCGGTCGGGTTGACCCATGCTTCCAATACCATTCTCTGTTCATTAAGCCCTCCAGGGACCTGCACAAATGCCCAGTGGGGAACGAGAGTCCCCCAGCAGACCCTCCGACGATCAAGTTAGAAGACAGAGAGGTTAATGGCCAGTAGAGAGAGAATAATGATAGGGAACTTAACTTTTTGTGTGTCTTGGAAGCCTCCTTATATCTTTTGTTCATCATTTTCTTGTCCACTCCGACCTGTCATGTTGACCGAAAGTCTATGCTCTAACTTGCTTTGTTCATAGTGAGGCTGCCTGTTTCGACGTGAAGGGATTATTGTATTTAATGCTGCAGGGACCTCATTAATGGCTGATGTGTGGTGCAATAACTCTGCAGGATCTTTGTCTGCTTACATGGCTGGTTCTCCTCTTGACAAGTGTTTAGATATCATTGGTTCTTGATACAACGTTGGGTTTCTTTAGTGTTGGACTTTAGTGCTTAAACTGTGAATTAGACTCTAAGTGGTGGGTCAAAAGCTTCTATGAGTCCACCAATGTCAAATTCCAAAGTAGTGATTAGGGGGGAGTTGTGTTGCTTCACAAAATTACAGCAGTTTGATCTTAAGCATAATTGGCTCTTCATTGTTTCATAAAGCTTTCATTGTCCTAAAAATCTGAAGAAACCATAACTAAAATAGACTTATAATGACAAATTAATCTAACTTCCATAAAACCTCACATATCAAAGAAACACAGTATCCGAAAAATGGAAGGAATGAATTAGCAATCATAAATAAGGAAGAACACCCCAATATTCCTTTTTGGATTGTGTGTTTATGTTTACACAATATTTTCTTATTCCAAAAGCCAATTAAGGATGAATTTGCAATGAATTGTTCCAATGCTATGATCATTTGCTGAGAAAATGAAACTACAGAAACCAGTTAAAGTACCTTTTTTCCAACCTTTTATACCATAATCCTTTATCACTGATCAATTTCTTTATTTCTCCTAAATTTCTTGAGAAACCAAAGTAATCCAGCATAAATACCATAGAATTTGAATTGCAATCGTTGTGAAATAAGCCAACACACAAACAATAGCAACAAGAAAGCAAAACAATCTCACACAAGAAATGAGACATAGAGATTTATGTGATTCGAAAAAATAAGAGAGAATGCATGAGGCAACAATATATGGCACAAGGTTACATCAACAATTACCAAACCACCCTAGTACTCAAAATTTGATGAGTTTCACCACACATGCCTATTCCTAATGCAATTACATATGAGATAGTAAATTAAATATGATATATAAATGTGGTCAACATTACATTATTGATTCTCATTATATAAAAAAAATATTATTATTGATGTATAACATTAAAATTTATAGTGGTCCAAACTAAGTAAACACTTTCTCAACCTTAATTATAGGAGCTGGCTTTCCTACCATCTATCCCTAATTTAGAATTGAGGGTGTTGTCTAGGCTCGTAGGGTTGATCATGGGTCCTGTTTCGATAATTTTAACTATTTATTTTATCAAACTCTTCATCTATGTGACGCAGCCAGCACATTGCCAGCACAGCAAGCCGCAAGCTATTCGTGACCAGCACAGCAAGCAAATCCATGACCATTGCTTTAGTTGCCATTATTTTATGATTATGTTCACTTTTGGCAATTCGTGACCAACACAGCAAGCAAATCCATCCATGACCATTGCTTTAGTTACCATTATTTTATTATTATGTTCACTTTTGGCAATTGCCTTGTTATTTGTCTTATATTTTATTAGTTTTGCCTTGTTGCCTTAGTTTATTATATTTTATTAGTTGCCTTTTTTGCCTTCCAAACCTGTGTTGCTTCGTGGAGTTAGCCTCTGTTTTTCTTATAAATAGTGGGTGTAAAGCCTTAGGGCTCTAGCATTTTTTTGATGATTAATATATTTTGAGTTTTATTACTCTTTGTTCCAACTTTGGTTAATTCTGTGTGAATCAACTTTGGTTGAGCCTTTAAACTCGGTATTCTTGGGAATCAACGGGTCTAAAGAGGAGTCTTATTTCCGGTATTCTTGTGTGAATCAACAGATCTTAAGATTGTTACTTTTGTTTCGATCAGCACTGCATCAGTTGGTATCAGAGCATAGGCGACGATGGCACCGAGGAGGTGGCCCATGGACGACATCTATGAAGCTGATGCGGCGAGGATGCAACAATAAATTGATGCCCTGACCGAGCAACTTGCAGCGTTGCAACAACAGCAGCAACGCCAGCCACATCCAAACCCACGGTCTATGGAGGATGAAGAAAGTATGGAGGAGATAGACGACAACCCGTTTGCTGGAAATTTCCGGAGGGAAAGAGTTCGACAAGGTACAGAAGCAAATTCACGTCGGTGGGAAGCAGGCCTGAAAATTGACATCCCTGAATTTCATGGTAGTGTTCAACCCGAAGAATTCTTGGATTGGCTTTTTGCTGTTGAAGAGGTTCTTGATTTCAAGGAGGTTCCGGAGAACAAACGAGTTTCCTTGGTGGCCACACGTTTCAGGGGAAGAGCAGCAGCTTGGTGGCAACAAATAAAGTTAACTCGAACCAGACAGGGAAAGAGTAAGATTGCTTCTTGGGAGAAGATGAAGAAACATATGCGTATGGCGTTCCTTCCTCATAACTATACACGCATGATATACCAACAATTGCAGAATTTACGGCAAGGGACGAAGACGATCGATGAATATACCACTGAATTCTATCAATTGGTGTCACGTAATGACCTTGCTGAAAACGAAGACCAACTTGTTTCCAGGTACATCGGGGGATTGCAAGAACAATATCAAGATACCCTGAATTTATTTGATCCCTATTCTATTTCTGAAGCACACCAGAGAGCTATACAATTAGAGAAAAGGTCAAAGCGTCGCTCAGGAGTTACCGGGTGGCCAAGTGGAAACACTAGTGGCAACCGTAATCTGCCCCCAACAAACCGAAATACGAGTCCGAATCTACCAGGGGCAAGGTGGGCACCACCCCAAGTTGATACGGCTGGTAAACCACCAGGAGGACAGTCAAACAGGAACCCTGGTACTAGTGGTGGGATGCGTTGCTTCAAGTGCGGGGAAGTTGGTCATCGTGCTGCAGATTGCAGAAAAAGTGATCGGATTGGCAAGGGCCTATTCATAGACAGCGAAGAGATTGTCGAAGATGGGATTAATGAAGTTCTGCAAGATACTACCAATGATCCCGAAGTTAGTATTTATGACAAGGAAGAACGAGTTGCCGGCGATGAGGGTCCTCTATTGGTTGTGCGCAGGGCTTGCTATACACCTCGAGAGGTTGAAGGGAATGGGTGGTTACGAAACAACATCTTCCAATCCACATGTACCATTAGTGGGAAGGTGTGCAAGTTCGTAATTGATTTCGGAAGTTGTGAGAATGTCATTGCGGAGGACGTTGTAGCAAAATTGGGAATAAGTACAAGCCAACATCCCAACCCCTACAAACTGTCATGGCTTTAGAAAGGCAAGGAGGTAACGGTTTCCAAGCGTTGTTTAGTCCCATTATCTATTGGTTCTAATTACAGGGACAAGGTAAGGTGTGATGTGGTTCAGATGGATGCTTGCCATATTTTATTAAGAAGGCCTTGGCAATTTGACCGCGCCGTATTGCACAATGGACGAAAGAACACTTACTCCTTTGTATTTAACAAGATCCGTATTGTTCTTGAACCTCATAGAGAGGAAGCACCAAAGCTAGCCACTGAGAAGAGTTCTAGCTTATTGTCTATGCACCGGTTCTTGGAGGAGGTGGCTGAAACGGGAATGGTGTTCGTACTAGTAGGAAAAGGCAGTGCTATAGAGAGTAAGATTCCTGAGCCTGTGAAGGCTCTAATTGCAGAGTTCCATGATGTATTTCCCAAGGAGTTACCCCCAATGTTACCACCCATGCGAGACATACAACATCAAATTGATTTGCTTCCAGGATCAAATTTGCCAAATAGACCCCACTACCGCATGAGTCCAAAAGAGCATGAGGAACTTCGCCGACAAGTAAAGGAATTGTTAGCCAAAGGACACATCCGAGAAAGCCTCAGTCCATGTGTCGTACCTACACTATTGACCCCCAAGAAAGATGGCTCGTGGCGCATGCGCGTCGATAGTAGAGCAATTAATAAGATCACCATCCGATATAGGTTCCCCATACCTCGGTTGGATGACTTATTAGATCAGTTAAGTGGAGCAACCGTGTTTAGCAAATTGGATCTGAAAAGTGGTTACCATCAGATTCGGATTCGGGAAGGTGATGAATGGAAGACAGCCTTCAAGACTCGAGAGGGGCTTTATGAGTGGCTAGTCATGACATTTGGTTTATCAAACGCTCCCAGTACCTTTATGCGCGTGATGAACCAACTATTTCGGCCTTTTATCGGGAAGTTTGTTGTTTATTTTGATGATATTTTGGTTTATAGCGCTAATAATGAATTGCACCTTCAGCACTTGCGTCAGGTTCTATCAGTACTGCAGGAAGCAAAATTTTATGTTGGCACCAACAAGTGTTCCTTTTTAACCGATACTGTTGTGTTCCTCGGTTATGTCGTATCTAAAGATGGCCTCTCTGTAGATGAAAGCAAGGTAAATGCAGTTCGTGACTAGCCAGTACCAAAAAACATTCACGACGTACGAAACTTTCATGGGTTGGCTTCGTTCTATCGGAGGTTCATTCCCCATTTCAGTACCATTATGGCACCAATTACGGACTGCATGAAAGCTGGCCAATTCTATTGGACAGAGGCAGCAACAGAAGCATTCCAGCAACTCAAACAAAAATTGACTTCAGCACCAGTCCTCATATTACCAGATTTTGCTAAAACCTTTGAGCTATACTGTGATGCATCTAAAGTGGGCATTGGGGCTGTTTTGAGCCAAGGGGGTCATCCAATTGCATATTTCAGTGAGAAGCTTAGCGGTTCCAAAGGCAACTACAACACTTATGATGCAAAATTTATTCCATTGTCCAATCCCTGAAACATTGGTATCCTTATCTGTCCCAAAGTGAATTCATTTTATTTTCTGACCATGATGCGTTGAAGCACATCAACAGCCAAGACAAACTTTCTTCAAGGCACGCCAATTGGGCAGCATATCTACAGTAATTCACCTTTGTGATTAAACATAAATCAGGGGCCTTGAACAAAGTGGCTGATGCACTTAGCCGCCGTTCTTTTCTACTTACTACTATGAGAAATACAGTACTTGGATTCGATTCCTTTCAAGAACTATTATCTGTTGATCCCTATTTCTCTTGTATTGTGGCGGAAGTTAAATCAGGTCAGAGGTCGGACTTTCTTCTCCATGATGGATTCCTCTTCAAAGGCAACCAATTGTGTGTGCCTGCATCAAGTCTTCGATTGAGAATTATCAAGGAGTTGCATGAAGAAGGCCATGTTGGGCGTGACAAAACTCTGCAGCTTGTGGCTGGTTCTTACTTTTGGCCTTCTATGAGGAAAGAAATTTTCAAGCTTGTGGACGGGTGTCGCATCTACCAAGTATCCAAAGGATCCGCAACCAACGCAGGCTTATACATGCCATTACCCGTGCCCAACCAGCCATGGACTAACGTTAGTATGGACTTTGTTTTGGGACTCCCACTCACTCAGCGAGGTTGTGACTCCATCTATGTGGTCGTAGACAGGTTCTCAAAAATGGCCCATTTCATTGCGTGCAAAAAGACGACGGATGCTGTAAATGTGACCCAATTATATTTTCGAGAAATCTATCGTTTGCATGGGCTCCCTCAGTCCATTGTATCAGACAGGGACACCCGATTTCTTAGTCATTTTTGGAGATGTCTGTGGCGCTTGGCTAACACAAAGCTTGATTTCAGTAGCGCCTATCACCCTCAAACAGATGGGCAGACAGAAGTTGTCAATCGTTCTTTGGGCAACATGTTACGATGTTTAGTAACGGATCATTTGAAATCATGGGATCACAAATTGCACCAAGCAGAGTTCGCTTACAATTGCTCTGTAAATCGAAGCACGGGTTTTAGTCCTTTCTATGTCAATTATGGCTACCAGCCTCGGGCCCCGCTGGATTTAGTACCTGTGCCAGACTTAAAGCGCATAAATGGGAAGGCAGAAGAGTTGATTCACAACCTTCAGGAGGTGCACAAATTAACCCAGTCCAACTTACAACAATCAGTCGCCAAGTATAAGTTGACAGCCGACAAGAAACGTCGATTGGTCGAATTTGAAGTTGGCGATTTAGTGTGGGCAGTTCTTACAAAAGACAGGTTTTCAGCCGGTGAATATAACAAGTTGGCAGCACGAAAAATTGGGCCCCTTGCAATTTTGGAGAAAATCAATTCAAATGCCTACCGTTTGCAGTTGCCTAGTCATATTCGTACTTCCGATGTGTTCAACGTTCGATACCTCATTCCGTATCACGGTGACACCACCACCAACGAGGCTGCGAATTCGATGGCGAATTCTCTCCATCCAGGGAAGGATGACGCAGCCAGCACATTGCCAGCATAGCAAGCCGCAAGCTATTCGTGACCAGCACAGCAAGCAAATCCATGACCATTGCTTTAGTTGCCATTATTTTATGATTATGTTCACTTTTGGCAATTCGTGACCAGCACAGCAAGCAAATCCATCCATGACCATTGCTTTAGTTACCATTATTTTATTATTATGTTCACTTTTGGCAATTGCCTTGTTATTTGTCTTATATTTTATTAGTTTTGCCTTGTTGCCTTAGTTTATTATATTTTATTAGTTGCCTTTTCTGCCTTCCAAACCTGTGTTGCTTCGTGGAGTTAGCCTCTGTTTTTCTTATAAATAGTGGGTGTAAAGCCTTAGGGCTCTAGCATTTTTTTGATGATTAATATATTTTGAGTTTTATTACTCTTTGTTCCAACTTTGGTTAATTCTGTGTGAATCAACTTTGGTTGAGCCTTTAAACTCGGTATTCTTGGGAATCAACGGGTCTAAAGAGGAGTCTTATTTCCGGTATTCTTGTGTGAATCAACGGATCTTAAGATTGTTACTTTTGTTTCGATCAGCACTGCATCACTATGTCATTCATCAAAAAATTAAATCAATCTGATAATCCTTGTCTATTCAATTTGACGTATTTATATTAAAAAAATAAAAAATAAAAGAACCAGAACACATGATGAGGCCCAGATTCAAAATCACAATCATTAATATATATTTCCCAACGTATCAAATTTTAAAATCATATCCAAGGCGGGCACACTTTTATCACACTTCTATAAGACCATAGTCATTATTTATTTTCATTTTTTATTTATTTATTTTTTGTTCTAGGAAATTCCTCCCACTCTCCCGTAGATTCAGGGCAGCGCTCTTTGCAGAAATTACCAAGGTATCCTATTATCCGTTCCAAGATAGGAGACTATAACTTGGGAACTTACCCCAACCTCCCAAGACAAGTTTCGCTTAAGTCAGGACTCGAGCATTGTGCTCACACTAAGTGCTGGGATAGCAATAACTTGAGGTCAACCTCCTAACCAACTATCCTACGCCCAACAGATTAGACCAAGGGATTTTGAACTTGGGACTAAGATCTTAACCCCAAGCCTTTACCAAATTACCAAACAGCCTTGAGTTAATAGCCATATTTTTGACTTACCTTCACATAGTTAACGTTGAAGGGCATATAGTTGCAGGGGCCTGAGATATACAAACAACAATACATCGTGTAGGACAGATTCAGATCAATAAGTCCTATACAGGAAAAATTATTAACGTCAAGTTTGATAATTTAAAAATAATTTATTTTTTTATCTTTTTATTTTTTTTATTACATTATTTTTTTTATTTTTTTACATATTATCTTTATAAAAAGATAAAAAATATATTTATTTGGGCGATTCCAAACAATTCACATGTGTGCGGTGACTATGTGCTAATCGTTCATATTTTATTATTCTTTTATATTATTTTTATATTTTAAAATCACATGAGTAGAAAAGTCAACAGGAGGGACTAGAGAGGTTCTGACTCCACAACTTGGTACTGGGACTATGGTATAATTTTGCTATAGGGTGATACCTCGAAAGACCAAATAATTATTCCATATATATAGAAGTCTTCACACTGTTGCAACGGCTACAGCCGCAACGTCGCCGGCGTCAGATATCCTTCTCAACCCTCTCCTCAATTTTCACCGAAAAACCACCTTTCATCTTGGACGACAGATGAGCTATTAAAATAGGCTCTTCACCTTCCTCAAAAGCTGGCACAACTCGAAACCGCCGCAAGACACCAGAAACCACCCTCTTCATTTGCAAGAACGCCATCTCTTTCCCTAGGCATATCCTCGGTCCAGCTTGGAACACCGGATAAGTGTATGGGTCCCTTGCCACGAAGCTCCACTTTCCGGCCGCCTCGTCTCTCTTTTCCAACCACCTCTCTGGCCGGAACTCTGCCCAGTCCCTCCCCCACAACTTCTCCGATCTCCCCATTGCGTATGGATGGTAAGCCACCCTCGTACCTTTCTTGATTACCGTCCCATCCGGCAACACGTCGTCATCTATCGCTTCTTTTGAGTCAATGGGGACTGGCGGGTATAGTCTCATGCTCTCGCTCAACGATGCGTGCATGTAAACCATGTCCTTCACTTCCTCAAAACTCGCATCTTCCGACTTTTCATTGATCTCTTTCAGAATCTCATTTTCCACATCTGGGTGTCTCGAGATTAGCCAGAAGAACCATGTCAAGGCCACCGATGTGGTGTCTCGACCTGCCAATATGAAGCTGATGACTATGTCGGTGACGAAGTTTTCATCTGAATGTCCAGAACTAACGAATCGTGATAAAAGATCAACGGATTCGAGCGATGATTTTTCACTCAGTTCTTGCTTCTTTTCTTTGACTATTTCTCTGGCGAATTCCCGAACTTCATTGACAGAAATTTGAAGCTGTTTCTCAGATCCAATGTCGAGAAGCCGTTTAGTTTTCCAAATCAGGGGATGAAAGGCTCTGAGCCTTTCATTGCTGATTTGAACAGCAGTTTCGAAGGCTAAAGCGAATTTTTCTTGAGGAAGAGATGGCAGCAAATAGGCAGGATCGTGTCCGAAAGCAATCTTGCATATGTTGTCAAATCCGAATCTCTGAAGAATGTCCTGAAGATCAAGCACAGTTTTGTTCGCAGCTGCGGCGGAGAAGATAGGAATGAGGCGATCTGAGAGCTCCGTGTCGACAACAGTTTCGACAAATTTGCGTAAAGATTTGGGGTTGAATTCATGGCTAGCAACTTGTCTCTGGAACTTCCAGTTCTCGCCGTCCACATTAAAGATGCCATCGCCAAGTAGGTCGAAGATGTGTGTTCGAAAGAATTCGCCTTTTTGGTAGATATGGAAATGGGTCTTGAGAATATGCTGAACATTGGAAGGATTGGCAGTTAAGACTTGGCGGCGGCCCAAAGGGCGGTGAAGGACGAAGGTGGAAGTGGATGTGCTGGTCACAATATCTGATGTCCATTGAACGAGTCGGGTTCGATTTGCATAGAATGAGAGGAAAGAGCCGATAAGTGGGTATGATCTTGGACTCTTAGCGGACTTGTTGGAGGAACAAAAGCTTGTGAAAATAGACTTGGAATTGATGATGAAGAAGAAGAAAAGTAAGGATAAAAGGCAAGGGAGCAAAGAAATTGAGAGCTCCAGGTCTAACATGGCTGCTGTGAATGTGATGACCCAAAAACAAGGGAGGTTTGCTGGACTGAAAACAGATGTGATGGGGGATTTATAGAAAAAATAAATAAATAAAAATTAATAATTAAAAAAAAATTGTTCTGAAAATTTATTTTAAGAATTTAGAAAAAAAATTACGGGTGAGAGGTATTTTTAAAATTTAATTACAAATTTATGATTTTACTTTTTTAATGTTTATAAAATCTGTCATTAAGGCCAAGTTTGGGAAGACTAAATAAGTGCACTTTTTTACTTTTCTTGTATTATGTGTAGAAAAAGAAGAGAGTAGATGTTGATTGATGTGACTCAAAAAAGATAAAAAGATGAAATAAGTGCACTTTTTTAGTTTAGCCAAACTTGGCCTAAGTTAGAAATATTTTTCTAAATATACACTCACGTAAAAAAAAATTCAAAAATTTATTTCATTATTTCACAGCAACAATTTTTATTATATATTTTGAAACAATTTCAGAATTTTTTTCTTGTCCATTGACTTTAAAAAAGAATAATGCGATATGTATTAATTAATGTATCAATTGATGATATAACATAATTTAAGAGATTTTTAACATTTGTAATGTAATTAATAAATAAAATTAATAATAATGTCATAACTAGTGTTAGTACACTAGTTAATATACTAATTGATACATATAGTATCGTCGTTTCAAAAAACTCAAAAATCATAGAAGGTTGGTTTGGGAAGTGGGTTGGCTTTTTGACTTTTTGACTTTTTTGATTATTTTAGCCTGGATTAAAAAGCTTGGTTTGGGAAGGACTTTTTAACTTTTTTTTGTGAGAGAAAAGTGTAATAATTATGAATTGAATATAATATGTTATTTTTTGTGACTAAAATAATTTATTTTATTTTTTTATGACTAAAATAATCAAAAAAAAAAAAAAAAAAAACGCCTAACCTAACTTGCCAAACGGGCAGAGCACCGCGTGTGTTTAGGGGTGAGCATGGTCCGGATTGGACCGGATTGGGATAAAACCAGGACCAATCCGTTATTTACGGTTCCTAAAAAATTGGAACCAATCCAATCCGTTTAAATCATGGAACCAATCCGAACCAATCCATTTACATACGGATTGGATCGGTTTAGGACCACGGATTCACATAATTAAATAACAAAAATATATATATAACACTTGAATTTCATAAAAATATAAACATAGCGCTATATTAGTTCCATAATAGCAACATGTTTTTTTATAATAACGACATACTGTTCTAGAATTTAAACAACCATAAGAAAACTGGTTTCACCATAAGTATTTAGACCATTGCAAATTAAAACTTAAAACTAACAAACAAAAGTAATAAAAGAAGATATTATACGATTTTAGGTTTGAGTTTAGATTTTACATAGAATAAGAAAAGATACTATGGGGGAGGATGTATAATAAAAATATAGACTATTTGTATACAGTCCGGATCGGTTCCAATCCGGAACCGTGGGATTCAATCCGGAACCAATCCGTGAACTACGGATTTTTAATTATTCAATCCGGAACCGAACCACGGATTCAAAAAACCAATCCAAACCTATCGGATTGGACTGGACTGGATCGGATTACGGATTTCACGGATTCCTTGCTCAGCCCTACGTGTGTTCCACCCATCGTCTTTTTCTTTTTGGTGGGACACCACCAATCATCTTTAAGACTTTTATGTGGATTTCTTTCTTTCTAATGTTATGGGAAATTTTAATATACACCTCTTTTAGCAAGGGTGTATTATATAGATATTTATGTGTGATTTTGAATGGTTTAAATAAGTGTATTTTTTATTTTTTTATAAAATATGAGTTAGATTTGAAATGATGTGATAGAGAGGTGATGTGACTTAAATAAAATAATGTGTCTTAGGTGGTGTTTGGCAAGTTAGTTTTGTCTAAAATAGTCACAAAAGACAAAATAAGCTATTTTAGCCACAACAAACAAAACATCGCATTCAACTCATAATCATTCTACTATTCTCTCACAAAAAAAGTTAAAAAAGTCAAAAAGCTAAAAATCCCTTATCAAACTGAACTTTTTAGCCCAGGCTAAAAAAGTAAAAAAGCCAACCCATTTCCAAACAGAGACTTAAATAAGATAGTGACTTTTTGACTTTTTTAGGTTATAACAAACAAAGTCTTAGGTATTGTTTGACAAATGGTAATTTTAATTAAAAAATTAAAAAATCATCAAAAAAAAATCTATAAATTTTACCCTACAAATCTATACACCGTGCCTTCACGTGAAGTGTGCCAGATTCAATGTAAAAAGACATTTTTACCTCTCATTGATGTGTCTTTATTTCGTATTTACCCCTCCTATATGTCAAACATTAATGGACGACTATCACAGCCGAGTAAGGATCCCCTTCTTGACTTTCCTACTTAATTTCTTACTTGATGGGTCATTGAGCCGACTTTTGGGTTTAATTTTAATGATTCGAACTGTTTATATTTTAAAATTTGTCATGTATATCGTATCTGTAAAAAATCAAGTTGATCGGATATCAAAAACCACATGATCTAAAAATTTTATTAAACAATAAAACTATTTATTAAATTTTTTTTAATAAACAATTGTTAGGTTTTTCGATATTCGATCAATTTGATTTTTTACAAATATAATGTACATGACAAATTCTAAAATATGAACAGTTATTATTAAAATTAGGTTAAAAAATGGACCTAATAGCCCATCAAGTAGAAGAGTCAAATAGGAAATCCATACTTATCACAGCCATGAGTATTATGAATAGAGTTTAATTATGATTTGACATTGGAATGCAGACTTTTACCAAATAGTTTGATTGTGACTTGAAACGAGGACTTAAAATAAAAATAAAAATAATACAAATCATCACAAACACTCCACCCTCCTGACCCCATATATACTTGTCAGAGAAATAGAAAAACAAAAATAAAAATATACATGACCAATCACAATTATTCTAAGATCACGAGGGTTCTCTAAAATGAGGGTCTCAAGTATTTTTCAAATAAAAATTTAAAAACATTATTACAGCACATAAATTACATTCCATATCACTATTTTATCATAACACAAATAAAACGAGCAGAATATGTTATTCCCCCCATTCTAAAATAGTAGTTCATCATTCTATTTTTTTTTATTATCCCAAACTATTACTCCTTTCTCAAAAATTACTCAAAAAAATTAATATAAACTTGTTATGTTGCCCTTTTTTAACATTACCAACAGATAGAATATAACTACGACAATTGATAATTTTAAAAAATTATACTATCAAACGATAATTTTTTAATTTTTTTTAAGTGTAATTATTACACTATAAAAAAAAAAGGAAGAATTATTCATTACAAAATATTCAAACTTTTTGCAAAATCAAAAAAAATAAATTCCAACAAAATATCACATCTAACCTCATAATCATTTCACTTTTTCTCTCATAAATATCACATTCAACCACAAAAAAACCCAACTATCTTTCCAAATACCAAAAAAATTTCTCTAATAATATCTTATAATTAAAAAAATCTACATAAAAACTCACTTCCCAAACACTCACATTATTTTAAAACAAATGGAGTATATATTGATATATATGTTGTCAAGTCAAAGTTCATTTTTGTTCGAAATTTAAAAAAAAAATTAAAAAAAGAGAAAACCATCTACCGACATAAAGACCCCGTTTGGTGTAGCTGTTAAAACAGCTTATAGATTATAACTTAACAGATTATAATTATGACTTTAATCAGAAGTTGTTAATCTGCTTTGTGTAACTGTTGGATTATAGATTTAAGTTGCTGAGTAGTGTTTGTTAAATAAACTGTGAAATAGCTTTTTCAATTAATTTTTTTTTTGTCTACATTTCTCATAAAAAATAATAATAATAATCTATAATCCATTTGAGTATTTTTTTATTTTAAAAAAAATAAAAAATAAAAAAATTTAAGAGTATAACCATAAATTAACATATCCACAGCAGAAACTGATAATCAAAAGCAAAGGGTGAACAGCTTTTCAGAATCAGCTTTTTTGAGTTAAAATAAGCTGTTAGAATCAAAAGCTGTTTGAAATAAGTTTAACCAAACAGTCCAAAATAACTTTTTCAAAGTTAAAAGTCGTAAGTTGGCTCTGAAAAGCTGAAACAAACACCCCAAAAATGACCACTTGCAGGTTGGCAGCAGTCTGCCATGTCAGAAGCATGTCACGGGCTGAACACGCCAAGGGTAAAATTGTCAAGTTAGCAACTTTTATATTTTTATATTATTTCTTTTCATATTTTTTCATAAAAAATTAAAAAATTCATCTAAAACATATTAATTTTTTCACATTACATTTTATTCAAAAATTTTAAAAAGTTACTTAAATAGCTTGTTGCCAAATGTGCCCTTAATTATGTCATTTTTTTAAGTTATTATTAATTTTTTTCTTTAATCTTGATATCATTTTAATATGACTCATGAATTCTTTAATTGTGCCTCATGTTATATTTAGTTATGACTTGTTTTTAATTATGACTCAAAAAAATAAAATTATATCATTTTTTTAATTATAAGGTATATATAATGCACACTGTTTGAAGAGTGTGTACCATTATGTTTTTCGTTATAAAGTAATCTTTTTGAAATTATTTATTTAATTCGTTTAGTTTTCAGTTTTTTTTTTAAAATCAAAAACCAATTCTATGAAAAAAAAAATAATAAATAAAAATACTAGTCCATTTTATATAATTTTAAAAAAATTTAAATTTTCACTTTGTTATTTATTTATTTTTATTTTTGGTCAAATTAATTGCGACAAAAAAATATTTATTTTAGATTTAGAAAATTGATGAGATATTTATTATATACGGGAAAGTGTCGTTTTAGGGTGTGTTTGTTTTGAAGGATTAGGGTGTGAGATTGGACTATTAGTCTCACCGGACTAATAATCTATTGTTTGTTTCAATTTTTTGTTCCGGACTAATAGTCTCCCCAAACTATTAGTCCCATATTTGTGGAACTATCCTATCCCATGGGGGGTTGGGATTATTTCCATGGGATTGGTATCTCATGGGATTAGACTCTGAAATGTCTATTTTACCCCATGCTATTACTTAGCAAACAATTAGAAAAGGGTAAAATAGTCTTTTGAATATTTATAAATTATCTTTTAGTATTGTTAATTTATAATTATATATTAAATAAAAAATTTAAATTATAAATTTAATTTAATTAAAAATAATAAATTAAAAAGTATGGCCTTATAAATTAAATTTTTTTAGTGTTGTTAAAAAATTAAATTTACATATTAAATAATTTTTTTTTTTTTGTGTTGTTAATTTTAAAATAATAAATTATAAATTATGGCCTTATAAATTAAATTTTTTTGGTGTTGTTGAAAATTTAATTTATATAATGAAGAAGATGTGTAACATGTGTAAAATGTAGAACATGGATGGATTACGAAACCAAATATGATTCAACTTAAATACCAGAAGGCGGAAGCAAGTAAAATGAAGAACATGTGTAAAATGAAGAACATGGATGGATTACGAAACCAAATATGATTCAACTTAAATACTAGAAGGCGGAAGCAAGTAAAATGAAGAACGCGTGTAACATGTGTAAAATGAAGAACATGGATGGATTACGAAACCAAATATGATTCAACTTAAATACCAGAATTGGAATGCACTAATTAAAGAAAATCATTTAATAAAACTCTTAATTAAAATATAGAAAATAACTTACAATTATAATTGTAGCAACTGCAAGAATCTTAATTGGATACAAACGGGAAGAGGTAATTTGCACTCAGAGTTCTCTGTTTTTTCTGAAGAACTGAAGAATGGAGAAAACTGAGAAGTGCCGAATGAATTCATTTCATTACAATATATAAAAAAGAAAAGCAAAGTAGCATGTGACTTCATTGATTGATGAAAACAGCTGGCAGCGCATGAGGTAGAACAGATGCTATCGGTTGCTTTCGGTGGAGTGATTGCACAGATGAGCAGCTTTAGCAACAGTTGATTGAGTGAATAGTGACGGTGAACAGTAAAAGTAAACAATAACTTTTACTATTCATCACTTTTGGTGGAACATGTGAATAATGAATCAATACAAATACAAATTGGCAGCTTTTCTCAAAAGAGTATTGACTGAAGCTAATTTGTATTTATAGGGAATCCTATGTTGATCAGGCATATGGGTCCTGAGCATCTTGGAACTCAAATTTTCCATATGAGATGGGTTGAGTAGTGGCGTGAACTATCTCTTGAATTTTCTGAACTGGTTGACTGGGTTTCTCCTTGATCCATAATTTTTTGGACTAACTGGAGCACTTCATCTTTGGATAATTTGGACTTGCTTTTGGATTTTACTTTGGGCTGAGCCGGAAGTGAAATGGGCTTTGACTAAGCCTTGGACTTGGATTTTGATTTGGGCTTTGATTGAGTCTTGGGCTAAGCCGGTACTGCAGGAGCTTTGGACTTAGCCTTGGACTTGGATGAATTGGGTTTGGAACCACTAAATGAGGGGCTTCCAAGGCTGATTAGAGGAAGACTGGGCTGACTTCCTTGGCTGATTGTAGCAACTGGGTTCTGCTGCGCTTTAACAAGTGCAGGAGTAGGAGCACATTGATCAATGGGGACTTCTTCTTGAATAATTTCAAATATACGAGGCACATTGAATTTAGCCCACCATTTGACTGAGTGTTGACGAATGATGATTTTATCATCAATTCCATAATGTCATTTAAATATCCAAGGGATTTTATATTTGGATATAAAAATTAACAAGGATGGAAATGATCGCTAATCAGCAGTGAATGGGTAAACAGCAGCAAAATAATTAATTAGTTCAATAAGATCACAAGGGAGGATATCTGAAATGGCGCCATAATGAGTCCACCGTCGCAGAAACCATAAAGGTAATTCAGACTTGAATTTTTTATCAAAGGAAATGAACCAGGTGTGACTGAAAGTTTCATTTTGGTACAAGAAGATCTTGAACCAAGCATCAATGTAATCATGGTAATTGTATTGAATAGAGTGACCAGGTAAATCACGAAACTGATAAGGAGGACCCCATTCAGCTAAGGAAACAATGTTGTGAATGCAAATAGAATGATACAGAACCTTGCTAGCAAAGGTTCGATCATAAATGGGTTTGATTAAAATTGATTGGTGATGGATCAGAATATCCTTGTAATAGGTGAGTGTTTTCTCTGGATGTGAAAGGAAGAAATGGCATCCAGAGCCAAAATAGGATTTAGCAATTTCATGGATAACTTGACCCTTGGGGTGACTAGGTTCTTTATAGAATAGGTTAGTAGTATGTGATTTGGTATAATCAGATCGAGATAACCTGACTGGGTTAGCAGGGAATGGAGTAACTGAAACTGCTTGGCTGGAAGAAGCAAAAGGATCTGAGGCCAAAGTAGATGAGTAATTAGGTCGGTAAATGTTACCAAGGACTTGGTAGCGATTAACCAAGTCAAGAGGGTGAGACTGGGTTATTGACTCCGAGAGAGGAGGAACAAGAAGTTGATTAGGTTTAGTAGAAGATGGGACCAAAGCCTTGGAAGGAGGCCTTGGACGAGACATCTGTTAAACAAGAAACAATGATTAGCAACCAGAAAGAAGATCTAAATAATCTTAATGATGATTGAAACAGTTGTAATTGTGAGTAAGTAAATTGCGACGGGCTTGTATCTGGTGGTAAATGATATATTGGGCTCGTTTAGTGGTTGGTCTGGCTAATTCGAGGCGGTGAATACGATAAGTAAGTTGTTTGATCTGGGTTCTGAAATAGGTAATTCGGGATTTATGGTAAGAAATAAAGGGTGGGTGTAGCAGTCATCCCTTACCCCCCTGTAAAAATTCCCAGGTAAGAAAATCAGGAATGAAATTTTGACAACCAGGTATATAGGTAATATCAAAATAAAAAATACTTAAAATAGATTGCTAACGGGCAAAAATTTGTTTACTAGCAAGATTTTGAACTTCTTTTTCTAAAACATATTTAGCAGATTTGCAATCAACACGAAGTAAAAATTTTTGATTTAAAATATCATCTTGAAATTTTTGAATGCATAAAACAGTAGACAAAATCTCTTTTTTAATAGTACTATAATTTAATTGTGCTTTATTCCAGACACCAGAATGATAGCGAACAATCTGTTCAGAGGATTGAGGAGTGACTTTTTGGAGAAGAATGCCACCATAACCAATATTAGAAGCATCAGTTTGAATAATTTTGAAAGAATTTTCAGAAGGAATACCAAGACAAGGAAGAGACTTAACATATTGTTTGACTTGTTGAACAATAGAAGTGTGAACAAATGACCAAGGAGGAGGATTATCTTTTAACCTATCAAACAGAGATTGACAGACTTTCCTAAGGTCTTTGTAAAATTCAGCAATGTAATTGAGGGAACCTAAGAACTTTTGTAATTGAGTTTTATCAAGAATTTCATTAGGAAACTTAGACGCAAACTCGATGGAGCGACTAATTGGCAGAATGGTATTGTGATGAATATTAGGGGTGAGCAGCGGATATACCGATCTGCCAAAATCGACCGAACCAAACCGATCCACTGCATTTTTGATGGATGCGTGATGACAAGCGGACGGTTATGGATTGATTTTCTCCAATCCGCCAATCTAGCAGACGGATGGCGGATTTGAGATTCCTTTGGCCGCAACCGAACCGTCAAACCGCGAGAACCCCTAGTAATTTATAAGACTTTGTGTTTTTAGTTTGTTTAAATATTATGTTTGTGTTTTCAATTAAAAAAAAGTTTAAATATTTTGTTGAAAAAAAGTTTTCAACTTAAATATCTTTTTTGAATTGAAAAAAATAAACGTATTACTTATCTATATTTTTTTATTTTTAAATCTATCTCTAAAAATAATAAATAGAAAATATGATATGCGCTGGTTGGTTTTTGTTTTCAAAAATAGATATAGATGTAACAATATAGAGACATACAATCTCTACTACTGCTCCGTTCATGATTTTGGTGGTTTGAATTCTTTTTATATTTTAATAACCACAGATTGTAATACTTTATGTGGATGAAGCATGTTGTGATTGTAGTATGTGGATGAGACATGCAGTGATTGTGATATTCTAAAGTTTCAAACTTTCTTGCTTTGGATGAGGCGTGAAGTGGTTGTAATATTTTTTTTAAGTCATTGACTGTAATACTTTCTTCTTCTTTTTTTGAGGAAGTGCACAAGTTGAATTATATTGAAAATTTATAAAATTTTAAACTACCAAACCGATTCGCATCCATCCGCCAAACTGCCAATCTGCTCAATCCACATCCGCCGAATTAGCGAACGGATGCGGATTGATTTTCTCCAATCCGCCAATCTAACGGATGGATGACGGATTGGAGGTTCTGTGGCCGCAACCGACCCGCGCCCACCCCTAAAGAATATCATATCCTAAAAATCGAACTTTAGTTTGAAATAATTTAATTTTAGGAGCAAAAATGACTAAACCATGACTTTTAATTGTGTAAAAGAATGCAGTTAAATGTTTCCAATGTTTATTAATGGATTTTGAAAAAATTAATATGTCATCAATATAAACAATAGAAAAATGACTAAAAGGGTTGAATATATCATTCATTATATTTTGAAATTCACTAGGAGCATTTTTTAATCCAAAAGGCATGACATTCCATTCATATTGACCAAATGGTGTATTAAAAGCAATTTTATATCGATCTTTAGGGTGAATTTGAATTTTCTAGAAACCACTTTTTAAACCAAATTTACTAAAAATAACAGTTTGACTAAGTCTTTTAATTAAATCTTTTTTATTAAGAATATGATATCGAATTCATTCTAAAATAGCATTTAATAGTTTATAATTGATAACTAAGCGAGGGACACCTCGTTCTAATTCAGCATTTTTATTAACATAAAAGGCAGGACAAGACCAGGGAGATTTGCTAGGACTAATGATCCGGTTTTTCAATAATTCATTAATTTCTTTTTTACACATTTCAAGTAAATCATGATTCATTTGAATAGGTCTAGATTTAGTAGGTATTTGTCGTTCATTAAAATTTTTAATATATGGTAAAGTAACTACATGCTTTTTCCTATGCCAAAATGCAGTAGGTATAGTTGAACAAACAATTGATTCTAGTTTTAATTTAAAATCATTAATTTGAGAAATAATAATTGGATCAGTTAATTGTTGGTCAATACGTTTATAATTAATTTCTTCTTTAAGAAAGTTTAAATGTCGAGTTAATCGGTTAATAGTATGAAAAACAGAGCAATCTTTTAATTGATTTAATTCTAGTATTTCAATTGGAGATAAAAAATTGAATGTAACAGGTTGTCCTAAAACATGAGTTGTTATGCCTTCACTAGATGTAGTAAATGGATATAGTAAGTAGATAAATGGTGTTCCTAAAATAATTTTATCTGTCATATTTTTAACTAAAGCAAATGAAGTTTTAAAACATACATTATCTTGACAAACATGAACTTTAGGTAATTTATATTTGATATACATTTGACTACCATTAGCAGAAGTTAATTTCTCATGACATTTCTCATAATATTTAGTAGGAAGTAATCCTTCTTGTATGCAATTTAAATCAGCACCAGTGTCGATTAAAGCAATTAAGTCTAATTCAAAATTTTCAACAACAATTTTAATTTTTGAATACCATTTTTGAATATAAATTTTATTAATTAGATTTAATCGTTTGTCTTCAAGATTATTAGAGTGATGTGATCGATTATCAAATAAGAGTTTATCTGGATTAGTGTGATCAGAATCATGGTCAGAATGATTTTCAGATTCATGAGGTGATGTATTTGGATTAGGTTGGAAATTATCTAAACTTTGATTAAGTTTTAGAGTAATAATTTCATCTTCTAATTTTTTATCGCTATATTGTAAATCTCGAATAGTTTATTTAATTTGGTTGATTTCAGATTGTAAATCTTGAAGTGTAACTTCTTTATTTTTGTTCTTAAATCTTTCTAAAGTCTTAGATAAACTAATAATAGGTTTATCAAACTTGGGTTTCTTATCTGAATGAATTAATAAAGATTTTAATTTATCAATATATTTTTGTTTTAAATTGGGATCATCTAACTTACTAATTAAGTTAATTAGAGCAGATTCTTCTTGAGTGTGTTTGGTTAGGACAGTAATTTGTTTAACTGGTTTACAGCAGATATCATTACATCCTAATGTTATATTATTATTATTAGAATCAGTACTGGGTGAATTATCATCAGAGGAAGTTTCTAGATTATCATAAGAGGAATTACTAACTGATTGATCTAATTGAGAGATTTCAAATATTTGGGTCTAGATTCATCATTTATTAGTAATTGATTAACCTTGTCTTTTAATTTTTGTTTTTCTTTACATTTATTAGAATAATGACATTTTTACCACAGTTATAACATGTTATATCTTTATTAGATTTAGATTTTGGATGTGATTTTTTGTAATATTTCTTTTTATGTTTTTTATGTTTAGTATAAAATTTATCATTGGATTTCGAAGGTGAATAATTCTTTTTGTATTTATTAGAATATTTGGACTTATATTTATGCTTAGAATATTTAGGGGATTTCCTTCGAGAGGGAGCTACTGGAGGTAAACCATATTGTTCACAGAAATTTTCTAATTCAGATTTAGCTTTATGTTTATCTTTAGTGGCTTTTTGACTAAGTTTAAGATCAATACACATTTTTAATCCTTCTTTTTAAATAGTACTAATTATATCGCCATAGGTTAAATTATCATATTCTATAATACTAGTAGGTTGACTAAGAACATTTCTAATTTTGTGAGCAAATAGACTAGGGAGTCCATTAATAAATTTTTCTTTCCAAAATGATTTAGTACAGTTTTCCCTTAACATAAATCTGGAGGTAAATACATCTTTATACCATCTAAAATCACTTAAGGTTGGACAAGTAAGATAACTAAGTTGATCATGTATGCGAGAATAACTATTCGTAGGAGTACCAATAAAATGTCGAACAATCGTATAGATTAATGCATTAATATATCTTTATACCATCTAAAATCACTTAAGGTTGGACAAGTAAGATTACTAAGTTGATCATGTATGCGAGAATAAATATTAGTAGGAGTACCAATAAAATGTCGAACAATCGTATAGATTAATGCATTAATACCATCAGGGTGGTAACAACCAAGATTTTCATCAAAAGATGGGTAGACCATTTTCATCAGTTTGATTAGCATAAATTATGGATTCTCTTTGTTCTTCAGTTAAATATTTTTCCCACAAAGATTTGAGTATACCAGTGAAACCAGAGGTAATTAAAGTAACAATTTCAGGTTGAGAATATTGGGGATAATTGGAGAGATAACTATTGGAAACCATAGATAAATAATTCAATTTTTGGAGAATTTGATCTTCACTAAGACCACCAATATTCCATTCGTGTAATCTTTTAGCAGAAACAAAAAATTGATTATTAAGGTTAGTTTCTTCAAATTGGAGATCAGGAGGAGTAGGTCAAGAATACCAATTTTTGGTAGTTTGTGGATTAACTTTGGGATAATGAATTTTATTAAGATTAGTAGATTGGAATTGTTGAGCTAGTTGATTGACGTCATTATCAGTGGTTTCAGTGTCAGAAAAGGCAGTTTCAGTATGAGGTTGTTGATTTAAAATAGTAAGACCTTTATCTGTAGAGGGTGGAGCATTATCAGAAGTAGATGATTTAGTAAATAATTTTTCTACCCAGTA
Source organism: Camellia sinensis (assembly GCF_055761805.1). Lineage (NCBI taxonomy): Eukaryota > Viridiplantae > Streptophyta > Magnoliopsida > Ericales > Theaceae > Camellia > Camellia sinensis. The sequence goes on from NC_138972.1 coordinate 105,050,490, forward strand.
ATCGTTCTAAATGAACTAGCTTAGTTACCAATGATCAATCCACTGTTAAAGCTATTGATGAAAATTTAATTTATATATTAAATAAAATTATTTTTTATTGTCGTTAATTTAAATTATATATTAAATAAAAAATATAAATTATAAATTTAATTTAATTGAAAATAATAAATTAAAAATTATGGCCTTATAAGTTAAATTTTTTTAGTGTTGTTAAATTATAAATTTAAAATTGTATATTAAATAAAAATTATAAATTACAAGGATAAAATAGTATTTTGAACATTTATCCTTATCCAGTCCGTTTAACCAAACATTGGATTCACTAAAAATAGTCCAATCCCGACATCTAATCCCATGACTAAACAAACATAACATACAAATTCAATCCAACCAAATAATTTGAGGACAATATATCTTGAGACTAACAATCTGATAAATTATAATACCTTCTTATCTAGTCTGTCCCAATCAAACACATCCTTAATTTACAAATTTCATGGGAATTCTATTATTTTAATCTTAATTTGTTAATTTTCTGATTTTTTTTTTTATCTAAAAAAAGAAGAATTTTCTGGCCTTGCTTGTTACCTTAAATCCAAAACAACCTTTCCGCCCTATTACGCATTACCAAAGCAGCCAGCCTAGCTACCTATTATCCTATTACCACACAAGCTACCTAATACCCTATTGGGTCATGACTGACACCCCTTCCACTACCATTCCCACCACTGCGGATGGTGATCGGAAGAGATAGAAACAAAAAAAAAAAGGGCAAATTACATATACACCCCTCCAGGTTTGGTTAAATTACAGATACCCCTGAGGTTTCGGAAATTACATCCCGCCCCCTGAGGTTTGTATTTTCATAACAATTTACCCCCTGAGGTTTATATTTCATAACAAATTACCCCCTAATTTCTTATGCAAATATAGCATTCAGGGGGGAATTCGTAATTTCTCAAACCTCAGGGGGTATCTGTAATTTTGTCAAACCTGGAAGGGTGTATATGTAATTTGCCCAAAAAAAAATGATCAATTATGTTAAGAGAGGGTCAAAAGGGTGAAAAAAAAGGGCTTACCCATTACCACAGAAGCAACCTAAAGAAAAAATTTGGATGAGAGAGAGAGAGAGTTCATTCACAGCGACAACATAGTTTTGGGACAGAATTTTAGAGTAAAAACATTTCAAATCTATGAATAAATTATTTATTTTTTTCGTATAGTGGGTATATTTTTAAATTGATTAAGAATAATTATAAGGGATGGTTTGATATATTTAAAAAAAATTAAAAAGTTAAAAATTTATTATTCTATTAAAATCATATCATCTTATTTAAGTTACATCACATCTCTAACACGTCACTTCAAACCCAACCTAAACTCAACTCATATTTTATAAAAAGTTAAAAAGTGTACTTATTTAGATTATCTCAAAGTACGCACTACTAATGATAATGATTAAATTAATTTTTGTAATTGGATTTTTTAATTTATTTCTTTAAATGATTGTGTTTTTTTACACTTTATTAAACATTTCAAAATATGTGAGTAAATGATTATATTTTTAAATTGATTAAGAATAATTATATTTATTAGGTTCACATTTTTAAATTGATTAAGAATGATTATATTTATTAGGTTCACATAAAATATTAATTATTGATGATGATTGGATTGTATTTTGTGATTGTGATTAAAACTTTATTTATTTTTCAATATTTTATTTTTAATCTAGGTTCACATAAAGTACGCATTATTGATGATAATGATTAAAGTATTTTTTGTAATTGGGTTTTTTAATTTATTTTTTAAAATAATTGTGTTTTTTTACACTCCATTTAATGTGTTTTTTGAAAAAGAAAAGAAAAGAAAAGAAAAGGATTGTATTCATGTTTTTTGAATACAATCAGATGGCAATTGTATTTTTAATCTATTTTTTTTGAAAAAAAAGTTAAATTGTATTTATTAGATTCACATAACGTGCTCATTGTATTATTTTTTTAAAAAAAAGATTGTGTTTTTTAATTATCAATTAACTTTAATTTATATGTTTCTTTTTTAAAAATAATTTTATTTTTTAATTACTAATTGACTTTATTGTTTTTAATACGGTGATTGTATTTTTACACTCTATTTGATTGATGATGATTGGATTGTATTTTTTAATTGTGATTGTTTATTAAATTCACATAGCGTACTTACTGTATTCTTTTTTTACAAAAAAGGTTGTGCTTTTTAACTATTAATTAACTTAATTTGTATGTTTTTTTTAAAATAATTTTATTTTTTAATTACCAATTGACTTCATTGTTTTTTAATACGGTGATTGTATTTTTACACTCTGTTTGATTGATGATTATTGAATTGTATTTTGTGATTGTGATTGGACTTAATTTATTTTTCAATACAATAACTATTTTTTTAATCTATGTTTTTTTGAAAAAAAAAAAAATTAGATTGTATTCATTAGGCTCACATAAACTACACACTATTGATGATGATGATGAGATTATATTTTGTAATTAGATTTTTCAACTCATTATATTTTTTTTTTAAAAAAATGGTAGTGCTTTTTAAATATTAATTAGCTTAATTTGTGATTGGGTTAAAAAAAGGTTGTGCTTTTTAGCTATCAATTAACTTTAATTTGTATGTTTTTTTTTTTAAAAATAATTTTATTTTTTAATTACCAATTGACTTCATTGTTTTTCAATACGGTGATTGTTTTTTTACACCCTATTTGATTGATGATGATTGGATTGCATTTTATAATTGTGATTGTTTATTAGATTCACATAACGTACTCACTGTATTCTTTTTTTAGAAAAATGTTTTGCTTTTTAACTATTAATTAGTTTAATTTGTGATTAGATTTTTAACTTACTATGCTTTTTTTTTTTTTGGGGGGGGGGGGGAGGGGGAAGAAAATTGTATTTTTCAATTATCAATTGACTTTATTACTTTTTTTGTAACTAGCTTAATTTGTGATTGTGTTGTTTTACATTCCATTTTGATCACATGGTGATTTTATTTTTTTTAATAATTGTGTTTTTTTACATTCCATTTTGACCACGTGGTGATTTTATTTTTTTTAATGATTGTGTTTTTTACACTCTATTTAATCTATGCTTTTTGAAAAAAAGAAGAAGATTATATTCATATTTTTTAATACAATCACACGGTGATTGTATTTTTAATTTATATTTTTAGAAAAATTAGTCTAAGGTCCCTCTCTCATTTTTAGTAATGGAAGAGATCCACAATATTATTTTATGATATCTAAGGTCCCTCTTCCCACACCCATGTATCACAGAGAAATTTGACTGAAATCAAACCTTAGCTTCCCACTTCTCTCTCTCTCTCTAGAATACATTCACAAATATATATATATATATAGCTTCAATGGCGGTGGAGCTGGATTGAAAAGCATGGAATTTGTATTCCACCACAGCTCCATGCATCACCGCGACTAGATCTTCCAACATCAAGTCATCTTCGATTCCTCGGTGTCCCGATTGCAGAATCTTTAGATTCCAAAATTTCAATTCTAAACCTGTATCCAAACACGCCACCAAATTCGCTACGATTCACTGCTCCACTGCCACACCCACACGACGCTACACCATCACTTTGCTTCCAGGTGATGGCATTGGCCCTGAAGTCATCTCCGTTGCCAAGAACGTACTCCAGCTCACTAGCTCTCTTGAAGGTAAACCCTTGTCTCAAAAACCCCAACTTGATTTCTTGTTCGGTTGCTGAGAAAATAGAGGAGAAAGATAGGAAAATAACTGATTTATTAACCTCAATTTCTTTGTGGACTAAATGTTGTTCTAGAGGTCATCAACAGTGAAGAGATTATGCTTAAAAATTTTCTTACTTATTTCACAAACCAAACAGAGTTGTTATTTTATTTCAGTGCTCTTGACCAAAATATACACATATCTCAGTGGCCAAAGAGGTTCTTATATACACATCAAACTGGTTCTTATATACACATCAAACTAGTGTTTGACGAAACAAGTTCTTATATACACATACACATCAAATTGGTTCTTATATACACATCAAACCCAGAGAAAATTCAAATTTCTCTGGGTTCATTTTGACCAATTTTCTTTGGATTTTTAAATTTCTCTGGATTCATTTTGATCAATTGAAGGCCGGTGAAGTCAAAGAAATTTTCAAATTTCTCTGCAATGTTGAGTCCAGGAGAGGCATGAAAGGAATTTCTCTGGAGATGTAATTTTGTGGAAAGGCAGAAAAATTTCTCTGGGAAAGTGGGAAGTATATGGAAGGCAGAGAAATTTGGAGATGGTGAGGGCAGAGAAATTTGCAGTGGGAAATTTCTTTGTGACGTGAATTTTCTCTGGACTAATTTTCTCTGGACCAATTTTCTCTAGATCAACTTGAGGGACCTTAGACATTATGAAAATATTGAGTGTCCTTTATGCTGTAAAATCTTAATACCAGGGACCTTAAAAAAAATTTCCCTATATTTTTTGAAAACAAAAATTAGATTGTATTTATTAGGTTCACGTAAAATACCCACTATTAATGATGATATGATTGGATTGTATTTTGTGATTGTAATTGGACTTAATTTATTTTTCAATACGGTGATTATTTTTTTAATCTATGGTTTTTGAAAAAAAAGAAGAAGATTGTATTAATTAGGCTCACATAAACTACGCACTAATGATGATGATGATTAAATTATGTTTTATAACTAGGTTTTTTAACTCGTATTTTTTTTAAAAAAAAAAGGATTTGTTTTTTAACTATTAATTAACTTAATTTGTGATTGTGTTTTTTTACACTCTATTTTGAACACACGGTGATTTTATTTTTTTAATGATTGTTTTTACACTCCATTTAATCTGTGTTTTTTGAAAAAAGAAAAGATTGTATTCATGTTTTTTAAATACAATCACACGGTGATTGTATTTTTAATTTATGTTTTTTGAAAACAAAAATTAGATTGTATTTATTAGGTTCATATAAAACACCCACTATTAATGATGATATGATTGGATTGTATTTTGTGATTGTAATTAGACTTAAATTTATATTTCAATACGATGATTGTTTTTTCAATCTATATTTTTTGAAGAAAAAAAATTAGATTGTATTCATTAGACTCACATAAACTACGCACTATTGATGATGATGATTAGATTATATTTTGTAATTAGGTTTTTTAACTCATTGTATTTTTAAAAAAAATGATTGTGTTTTTTAACTATTAATTAGCTTAATTTGTGATTGTATTTTTAACTAATTATGCTTTTAAAAAAAATGCTTGTAATAAATTATAATACTGTTGGCTTTTTGGTTTTCGAAGGTTATTTTTGTAATTGTGAGCGTGCCAGCAAGGATCAATCAGTCCTTACAGAATTTTGATTGCTAACCAATTATCAGACGATTGTGTTGTAGTTCTTTCAGCCTTAATGAAGAGGACTTTTACTGGTGGCTTGATTTAGGAGAATGTAAGCACAAGAACAGTCAAAGAAAGAGCAATTGAAGCATTTCATTAGTATGAAAAACTTACAATGATCCAAACTCAGCGTCGTAGAGGTTTACAGCGACAATCTACTTGAAACTACTCCTATGAATGAAGTGCAGTGCAGGAATTTAAAGTACAGGAATGTAAAGAACAGGAAATATAAAAACTGGAATGAAATATGTAAAGTAAGACTGATTTTTTGGATCTGAGTCTGGACGTTTTTTTGGGGTCTTCTCTGCTATTTATACTCCTCAAAGATGACCATCAAACTGCACTTCAAACCGTCGAACTGCTTCTCCGTGATCGCTGATCATGCTGTCTTATAAGTAGTTCCACTACGCCATCACTTGCAGTTAGGCTTCCCTTCTATATTTGAATTTGAATGTGAGTAACCGTTGAAGCCACGTCACCTTGCATCTCTTTGTTGATCCACTGCTACTCAGATCTCATAACAACCATTATTAATTGCCACGTGTGCGATCAGGATCGAAGACTTGAATGGTCTCCCTATATTACCCTTACTTTGCCACGCGTCGAATTGTAACTGGCTTGCACAAAACATGTAGCCAACATTACCCCCCGCACTAATATACCCAAGACTTGGTGATATTAGTGGATCAGGGTCTTTTCCCCACGTCTTAAAACGTGCATGGGTTTTGCATCTTCCCAGAAATGCAACTGTCACTCATCATCTGTATTAAACTCTTGTTTAATCCTTTGAACACTTCCACTGTCTTAGCATTCGAACAGACTGATACATTTCATGGCCGAATTAATTTTTTCCTCCAGCGATCGAGCACACGAAGAGTCATATGTCGATGTTGTTCCTCCTCGAAAGAACGTCCATGCATTTATTAGCCACCTTTACCCACCTTTCTATATTCAGGTCATGGATGTCTTTGTAAATTATCAACCCTTGGACTTCGAACATATTGCCCTTAATCCTTCGATCCAGAAACTCACAAATATGGACATGGGAGGTTCTTCTTCTGTCTCACCCTTGGACTACGAACAAATTGCTCTCAATCCTTTAATTCAGAAAGTTGCAAATATGAACATGAGAAATTCTTCTTCACAATCCTCCGCATGGGACAAGGCTGCGACTTCTTCCTCTTCTTGTGCTTCCGACTGGACAAGTTGGTCAAAGCCTGAGGCTTGTGATTTGAGGGAACGAATTAACCATCACTTTGTCGAATTTATTGACCCTTTGGAGTTCCCTTCTTATGCACGAAGGTCGGTGGTCTATCCTTACGTGCCCATTGACCATCGATGCAGTTTGGAGGAGAATCTGCTTGTGGCATGGTATACATCCTCCATGCCTACAAAGATAGCGCACGCCACCCAACGCCTAGAAGAGGCACAAGGGTACAATCCATCATTCTTAGCCCAGAAGGCGAAGATTTGTTCTTCTGACTGGCTTGATTATATTAATGCCCTTGTTCCTTCTACCCTTGTTCCACCTCCTGAAATAGAACCATGCACACCTTCTCCCCTGCCAAATCCTTGTTGGATAGAGAGATTGAGGCTTGCCGTCTCTGTAGATAAGATCTTTCCACCTTACAAGCCTCCACCTTCCCCCACTCCTGCTGAGCGGAAACAAGCTCTACTTCTGCTCGCGGCTTTCTCTCATTTGCCCTTCAATGTTCTTGAGGATGAAGTTCCTCTCAAGAACCTTCGATGGGCTTGTGATATTCTGACTCGGGGTCATGTTCCCAATCCCCTTGCCCAAGCAGAACTTCACATGTTTTTGGACCAGTTTCCATTGCTTCTCCACTGGCATCGGACCTCTATGGCCACTACACGATCTTTAGACCAACTTTCGTCCCTTCGAATTGATGCTTAGTACGAAGCAGAGAACTTCATTGAAGAATTTGATGATTTTAAGAACAAAGATTCTGCGTACTGGGATGACTTAGAGATGGACGAATTGGAACAAGGATTAAGAGAAACAGCTTTCGAAATAAAGGCTGAAGAACTCTTTTACGAAGTGAGAGCTCATCAACTCATGCAGCCAATGTTAGAAGAAATAGAGGACAGAATAAAGAAAGAACATAAATTCATTGATTATAGCTGGACCAAATTTCATGATCTTGTTATTTATTCCATTCTTTATTTTTATGAGCTTGAGTTTGTACCCAAATAGGGCCATTCGATGTAACTGCTTTTGCTTTAATACAATACTTTTCTTTGTTTGATATGGTTTAATCTTGTTTCTATTTGTCTTTAAAAGCAATTTCAGAGCTCCGAACTGAACAATCTTTTCCTTCGAGCCTGGATTTGATCGTTTAAAATGAATACTAACAACATGACCATGAACTTTTCCAATTTATGCAATGCAGTAAATAGTTATGGTCAATGATTTAGTATGATTAATCAGTTCTAAATTGATCTTTTTGTTTTTGAACAACAGTCCATACTTTCAAAAATATGGAAGCTCCTTTTGAGGACTGCACTGTTTTAGTTCAAAAAGTCAACTTTTCTGAATATATATATAAACCAACTATGGGTTTAGATGTTTCGAATGCCAATTTCCCTTCCCAAGGAATTTCTAATTTTACTTCGAAGAACATCACTGTCATTGAGAAACCTAAAACAAGTCTCTAGTCTTTTTGAAGTAAACGAATACTTGAGCATTCTTGTATCCCTTGAGTATGGAATGCGCTTCGAAGCCGGCTCTTAGTTTCGAAGCCGTTGTTATTGGACTTTTGGTGCCAAAATCTAGTGTGTTATGTTTTGAACACCAATTTCCATCCTCACGGTGTCTCAAGTTTCACTTCGAAGGTCATTGTTTTCATTAAGAAGCCTAAAACAGGTCTTTAATTCCCTTCTAAGTAAATGAATATTTGAGTACTCTTACATTCTTAAGTATGGAATGTGCTTCGAAGCTGGCTTCTTAGTTTCGAAGCCGACTTCTTAGTTTCGAAGCCGTTGTTATTTGACTTTTGGCGCCAGAGGCTTCGAAGCCAAACATTCTACTTCGAAGCTGGTATCAACATCTGGGATATGTTTTTTCCCTTCAAGAGTATCAATATTGAAGGAAATTCTTCGTATTCGTACTTTTAGTACTTAACGAATTTACGCGATGTATCTTTCAGATATAAAGGCTTTTGAAACCCTTTTATTCCACATTCTGAAATCACTTGCTCGCTCAACATACAAAACCCTTTACCTCTATTCGTCTCCCACTTCTTTCTATTCCCTTTTCCAGCTTCGTCCTTTGAGAAAGCGTTTTATCAATGGCTTCCTCCTCATTGAAAGTGCCAGTTGTAAAGCGTGCGAGCCCATCTGTAGCTCTGAAAGGCTCATTGACGCAGAATATGAAAAGTACAAAGCTGGGGAGAAAAGTGCCATTGACGGACGCATCTTCATTCCTCGTCATCATGTGCAACAAGACTATGTGCTTGGTCCTATATTCAAGGAGATTCCTATTGAGCTTCCAGCTCTATACCTTCGTCTGGAAGACCATTGTCTCCTTTACGAAGGTGGCCTTGACTGGAGGAACTAGAAGACGAATCGCCCCCACCGATGCTGACCCACAGTAAGACCGGAGTGGGAAGAATGGTATGATCGAGTTGTCCCTAGTAGGACCCTGGACCTTCAAGAACTCTGCCTCCTCGACGCCCTTCGATTATCCAGGTTAACCATTTCAGAGGACCCCTTTTTAGTTCCTACTGCTCTATGCTTTTGGAATTCTGTTTTTAATTTCTTCCAATTCAGATGTGGGATGATGGCCCCTACTGTTCTTGACATTTTCCATCTTTTAGGATTATCTCCCGTTGGAACTCTCATTGGACCAGATTATCCTGACCTAGCAGTCCCTTTTTCCCTCCCCTCTCTTAACTCATCCTATAGTGACTTTGTCAAGGTTGAGAATAGAAGGGAAGGTCTTGTGACCGATAGGGAATTCTTTTCTTTCTTATTATATTGGCTTTGCAAGTTCCTTTTCTGTACTTCTTCTCAAAGAATTATGCCTGAATTTGCCCCTCTTGCCAAAGCCCTTGTTTTGCAGAAGAGGGTGGCTTTAGCCCCATACGTTCTAGGTCACGTATACAGAGCCTACTCTCTTTTTTGTGAGAAACCCTTAGATGTCAATCAAGGGGGACCGATTTGGATTCTTCAGCTTTGGCTTTTTGCTTATTTCCCCGAGTTACAATCCAAATGCTTTAAATTTTTTGAACCAGACCCTCCTACTCATGGCATGAGGCTAGCCAATGCTTCTATTTATCCTTCTACTTTTGCTTTTTACTTCTCTTTCTTCCACCAACTTTCAGCTTCTCCTCTTTCCCACTGCTTTCGTCCCTTCGAACCCACTACTATTGGCCTACTTTGGTTGAAGAATTTCCTAAGTGATAGGTTCTGTGCTTCACTTGTTCACAAAGATATATGGCCCTCCATTTTAATTCCCAGAGAATTATTCATTGGGACTATGAATCCCAGGGCTTACAAATGCATTGCTGAGCCCTATTGTCCTGCCCAATTTGCTAGACAATTTGGCTTCACTCAGGGGGTCCCAATACCTCTTTGTAGTAACACCAATCTAAGTCTTACCATAAGGGATGTGAAAGTTCGAAGGTCCAGACCGGAAGAGGCAACTTCCAAATTTATACAGGACTTAATCGATTCTGAGTATATCCCTTTCCTTCCCCAAGGTAACATTTTGAAGAGATACCAAAATTGGTGGGTGACCAATATGGAAGTGCACCTGGTCATTCCCCCTCAAGACCTATTGACGGTGTTAGATGTGCCCAAGCCCAAAGGAGCTGAAGCTGTTACTTCTTCCACTGTTTTGACCACTCCAGTTCCTGTGTCTGCCTCCACTCCTAGAGTTACTCGGGCCACCTCGAAGAAAGGTATATACTCTCATCTCTTCTCTTTTACTTTCTTTATAATGCTTTCAGTCTTATCTTTAGTTCTTCCTTTTGTGAAGGTGTTGCAGGTACCTCACGGGGAGACTCTCCTCAGAAGATTCAAGCTCTAAATCTCCTCAAAAGCAAACAGCAACAAAAGAAAAGGAGACTTTTACTCGAGCCTAAGAAGGAAGTTTTTGAGGTGCAAGTAGAAGAAGAAGGAGAAACAGACGAAGAGTTAACCCAAGAGCAAGAGTCTCCCTTGAAAAGAAGGAAAAGAGTGGTCGTCCCTTCTTCTGGCTTGGTTTAAGATCCCATGCATGAGACAATTGTCAGAGTGGAGGAAGTCACTTCTGAAGACACTGAATCCCAAACTGGAGAGAAAGAAGTTGAAGAAGAACATTCAATGCCTGTACAAAGAAAAAAGAAAAGGAAGATGACTGTCTCTTATTCTGATTTTGTTGAAGACCCTATACATGAGGCAGCTGCTAAGGCAATGGAACGAGAGCACCCCAAGGCCATAATTGTCTTTGAGAGAGCTGAGAAGAGACGGCAACAGCAATTCTTAAGAGACGAAGCTGCTGCTGCTGATGCACTTCAAAGGGATGCTGCAAGAAGACAACATGTTGCTGATCACTACTCTCTTCGAAGCTCTCCTACTGCTACTGTCACTTCTGAAACAAGTAACTTTCTTAAAGCCTCTACTGTTTTTCCTTGTTAATCTTGTGCGTATTGAGCTTTGACATCACTTTGTCTTTCTCTTCTTTTGCAGCAATAAATCTTGAGCTTACTCTTCCAATGAGAACTCTCTCAGTTTCAATTGAGGCTGATCAGATGCAAAATGTGAAGACCATTAAGATAATACTCCCACTTCCTAGGCCTACATTCAATGTATCCTCCTTGAGGCCAAACGTTCTTGCATCTCTTTCTTTTGGATTGAGTCCATATCTCCATTTCTTATCTTTGGATCTACCTTTAGTCGATTCTTTTCCAAGCTTTGCTCTTTCCTTACCTCCTAAGGAAATTCCAACTATTACTCCATCTCAGATGACAACTGATTCCCCAAAAAAGGGTGCTGGTGGCTCTCTAAGCCATGGTTTATTACCTTTATCTACTTCCAGTCTTTCTTCACTTGATTCATTGGTGGCTAGGACCATGGAGACTGCTAAAGATGCTTCACCCATTTCTCCTATCTCTATGCAGTCCTCTGTGTCTTCCACCACAACTCTTTATGTGCCACTTATGTCTAATGATGAGGTTGATGTCTTCGAAGCAAGACTAGCTAGTCTCTTTGACATCCCCTCTACTTCTCCAACATTCGATGAGGAAGCTGAGCCATTAGTTTTGGCTGACTCTTTGCTGGAAATTTTTGAGAGCTTTTCTTCCTCCAGCAGCAAGCCTTCTGTACCTTTGATAGATTTGGACACCTGCCTGGACCTGTTAATCTCATTTTCGAGGATTCCCTTCGAGGCTCTACAAAGGCCTATAATCAGAAATGAGTTTCTTCAGTGCTACAAAATTGCTGAGCAGTCCGGCATGAATGTCTCAAGTCACCTATCCCAACCAGCAGCTACGATCGACTTCTACATCAGCATTTGTCAAGCTGCCAAGGCTGCGGATGAGAAATTGGTTAGAGACCAGAGTTTTGTTTCCCAAGTGCATACTGAAGTGTCAAAGCTTAAGGAACAACACTCCTCTGCCTCTCACTTTCGAATTCAGCTACTGGAGAGGAAAGCTCAACTTGAAGAGGAGCTTTCTGCAGTGAACCAGGCCTTAGTCCGAACTGACATCAAACTGCAAATCACCAACCAAGGACTAGCCGATAAAAAGGGAGACATGGCTGCAGCTATTCAACTATTTTCATCATTTACCAATAGGAAATCTGTTGTACAAAAACAATTAAAACATTGTAATGATTTTTGGGCCAATTTGTGGCACGATGTACTTGACTCTTTATGAAAAACCAAATTTTTGTTTATTATCTGAGTAATCTTGTGTTCTTGTACTTAGTGTTTATTTTATTCCTTGTGTTTCCTAAATAGTTGGAAAATAAGGCTTCAAATATCTGCCATTAATCTTTTTGGGATGCACATAACCATTCAAATTTCTCAAATGGTACGCTCCAAAAGGCAGAACTCTATGAATTTGATATGGTCCTTCCCAATTAGGTGACCATTTGCCAAACTTATGGCTTTTAATTCCTATTGGAAGTATTGTCTTCCATACCAAATCACCTTCATCAAAGCTAATGTGTTTGACTTTCTTAGTATAAATTTTGGCTGCTTTCTTCTTCTGAAAGAGAATGCTATTTAATGCCAGAATTCTAGCTTCATCTATGCTTTCTAACTCCAAGCACATACTCTGATGGTACTGCTCAGGATCCAATTGATCTTGGCATCTTACCCTCAGGGACTTAACATTGATCTCCACAGGTAATACTGCATCATGCCCATAAACTAAGGCATAAGGAGTGACTCATGTGCTTGACCTTAGGGAAGTTCTGTAAGCCCACAATACATCCAACAATAAGTTATGCCAATCCCTAGGATTATCTTCCACAACCTTTTGTATTCCTTTCTTCAAGGACTTATTGAATGATTCAGCTTGACCATTGGCTTGTGCATAATATGGGGTGGAATTAACAAGGCTAATTCCAAACTCGGCCACAAAAGACTTCACCATTTTCCCATAAAAAACAGTCCCATTATCAACCGTTATAGTTTGTGGGATACCAAATCTATGGATCAAATCTTTAATGAACCCAATAACCTCTGTCTGGTCTACAGCTTTGTATGGCTTAGCTTCGACCCACTTAGTGAAATAATCGGTAGCCACTAGAATGAAACAATGGTGCTTCGAAGAGGGTGGGTGTATTTTCCCCATTAGATCCATGGCCCATCCTCTAAAAGGCCAAGGCTTTACTACTGCATGCAGGTCAGTTATGGGCACATGCCTTATTGTGCCATGCTTTTGACATGCCTGGCAACCCTTTACATATTCTATGCAGTCTTTAAGGATAGTTGGCCAATAGTAGGAATGTCTTCGAAGCAGCCATCTCATTTTCACACCAGGCTGATGTGCACCACAGATGCCTTCATGAACCTCAGCCATAGCTGTTAATGCTTCCTTTGGTAATAAACATTCCAACAATAGACCATCTCCCTCCCTTTTATAGAGATCATTGTTATATATGATGTATTACATAAATTGCAATTTAACTCTTCTGCTAGCCTTTGAGGATGGGCCAGCCAAGTACTGTATTATTGGATGCCTCCAATCTTGTTCCTGCAAATCATTATGATTGACTTCCAGGACCACATTCCTTTTATTTAAGGGTGGTATAGATTTCTGGTATGTTGTTTGGCTTATGTTCCGTTGGGTACCATCATTCCTCTTGAAATTCGAGGCTTTCTAAGCCACATCATTAGCTCTATTATTTAAGAATCTTGGAACATGAGTTACATTTGCTATTTGAAATTGAGAGAGCAAATGTAATGCGACAACATAATATGGCAAAATGCTTATGCTTTGACACTTGAAAATCCCTTTCACTTGATTAACCACCAATTGAGAGTCCCCAAATATGTCAACTGCATGAACTTGTAATCCAATAAGAATTTCTAGTCCCACTATTAAGGCTTCATACTTAGCTTGGTTATTGGAACAGGTAGGTTCATCCACTCTGAAACCATGTGTGGTTTCTACCCCTTGTGGTGACCTAATCACAATACCAATTCCAGTTAAACCATTGGCCTTTGATCCATCGAACCACATTTGCCATGGCTCAACACTAGCTGTTCCGAGTTCCATTATCTCTTGACTTTCTGTTTGAGATAGATGGTCTACCAAAAAATTGGCTAAAACTTGACCTTTTACTGCCTTTTGGGGAACATATTCTAAATGAAACTCTGATAAGGCTAGGATCCACTTGCCAATTTTTTCCCCCAACATGGGTCTAGATAACATGTACTTAACCAAATCTGTGGTTGCAATTACCAAGACGGTTGTAGGTAAAAGATAATATCTTAATTTCATTGCAGCAAAATACAAAGCAAGACATAGCTTTTCAACAGCTGAATATTTACATTCATAAGAATTTAGAAATCTACTAAGGTAATAAACGGCTTGCTCCTTGCCTTCTTCATTGTCTTGGGCCAAAAAGGCTCCCAATGAATCATCTACTGCAGTTATGTACAACTTCAATGGCTTAACACCCTTTGGTGGCATCAGCACTGGAGGGTTGGCCGAGTAGGCTTTGATACCTTCGAAAGCAATTTGATGCTCCGCTATCCACACAAATTTCTCTTCATCTTTTAGCCTTAATAAGGAAGAAAATACTTTAGTTTTCCTTGCAATGTTAGAAATGAATCTTCGAAGAAAATTAACTTGTCCAAGGAACTTTTGTAATTCTTTCTTACTTGATGGAGGTCTGGCTTCAATGATGGCTTTGGCTTTATTCTGGTCAATCTGTATTCCTTTCTTGTGTACTACATAGCCCAAGAAGTTTTCAGATGATACGCCAAAAGCACACTTAAGAGGATTAAGCTTCAATTTGAACATTCTCATTCTTTCAAAGGCTGCTTCTAGGTGAAACAGATGCTCCTCCATGAATTGGGATTTAACTACAATGTCATCAATATAACACTCTAAATACCCTCCAATAAGGTCATGAAAGATAGTGTTCATAGCCCTCTGATATGTGGCCCTAGCATTTTTTAGGCCAAATGGCATTTTAACCCATTCGAAGGTCCCAATATTCCCAGGACATCTGAATGCTGTCTTGTGAACATCCTCTTCCGCAATGCAGATTTGGTTGTAACCAGAGTGCCCATCCATCATTGATAAAATTTGATGCCCTGTTGAACTGTCCACCAACAAATCTGCTATAGGCATAGGATATTCATCTTTTGGAGTTGCTAGATTTAGGTTTCTAAAATCGATGCATACTCTCATTTTGCCATTCTTCTTAACTACAGGCACAATATTAGATAGCCATTCAACATACCTGGCTGTCCTGATAAAGCCTGCCTTGAGTAGTCTAAAAAATTTTTCCTTAACTTTCTGGATCACTTCTGGACCAATTCTTCTTGGTTTTTGTTTATATGGCTTGAAGTTAGGCTTCATAGGAAGCCTATGTTCCACTAATGACCTATCCAATCCTGGTAGTTCGTTGTAAGACCATGCGAAACAATCTTTACATCTCCTCAGAATAACCAACAACTGGTTCCTGTCAAGAGTATTCAACCAAGCACTTATATAAATGGGTTGTTGTACAAAACCTTCCCCTAAATTTATTTCTTCTAAGGGGTCTTGTATTTGAGTACTTACTGGAACTCCTTCTTTGATTCCTTCTGGCTTCGAAGCAATCTCCTTGCTGCGTTCTATTCCCAGGTTCTTTGATTCAACCTCTTTACCCTCATCATCATAGACAAAGTCTGTCCACAAGGCTTCTTCTTCCTGTATTTCTTGGATTTTTGTTTCTATGTCCAATGCACAGCATTTATCAAGGGTCAAAACTCTGGCTTGTTGCTGCTCCTGTTTGTAGCCAATTATCATGACTTATTTCTCTTGCTCCCGCACTTTTTGGACTATTGACTTTACATCCAATATTAAAAAATTAATTAAAGCCAAAGACCTGGCTTCTGGTGCTTCATCTTGCTACCTATAACTAGGCATCATTGTCATCTTTAACGACCACCTCCTCATCAGCACTCTCCTGGACTAAGTGCTTCAGGTGTGTCACTTCCTCATTAGCCATTACTTCGGCTGAGCCATTAGATTTCATCAGTATACTGAGCGGTGTCACTCCCTTAATATACAATTTGGCTTCTGCGAAGTTGCGCAGGCTATGAAAGGTTGAGGATCTACATCAATTTCCTCCGTCTCCCCATTGCCTAGAGCCATTATCATTTTCTGATGTGAAGAGGAAGGCACACATTTGTTAGTGTGGATCCAATCTCTACCAAGTAAAGCATTGTACTTCGCATTGTAGTTGATGACGAAAAACGCCGTCATGCAGTCCCTGGTTCCCACACTCAGGTTGATGGGTAGAATTCTCTGGGCCATCTGTTTGTCCCCAGTAAAACTAGCAATGGTTGTACTGGTTGGGATCAACCTGGGATTCTTTTTCCCTAATTTCTTCAAGGAAGATTTCGGTAGTAAGCTCACTGCTGCCCCATTATCCACTAAGACTCGGTTTAACTGTATCCCATCGAAGAAGGCCTTAATATACAAAGGCTTAACATGCTGTGTCATAGAATTCGAGGGATATTCAAAAGGATACGAGAGGTTAATACTTACCATTTCTTCACTCTCATACTCAGTTTCCATTGGGGTAACCATTCTGGAATTATCTTGTACCATACTCGCTTGTGAGTCTTCACTAGAGATTAGAATTGGGTCAATTTCTTGCCCCTCTTGATTCTCATCTCTAGCTTGGAATTCATGCGGTAGTATGTGTACCATGTTTACTGATACTGGAGGAAACGAGCCAAACTAGATGGCTGGCTGTACCTATTTCCCCTCTTGGCTACCTTGGTCAATTACCTCAGAAGCATCCTGCATGCTGCATTCTGGCACTTCATTGCTAACAGGTTCCTTCGAATGGTTTTCCTCGACTGGTTTTTCAACCAAAAATGTTTGTTCGGCCATGAAGGTTTCGAACATTTCTTCTTCCGCCATTTCTTTCTTTTGGCTCATGCCAATTTCTTCTTCTATCTCGCTACCACTCTCCATCAGAGCTTTCTCCAATCCTGCTAAGCTAGCCTTCTCTTTGACTTTTAATTCAGAATGAACCTCAGCCAACTGTTCTCTACTACAACCCACCTTGCTTTGTAGAGTTGGCTTTGGAGTGTGGTCTGACTTTGGATTATTCTTTCCTTTGGTCTGGATCAATGAAGAAGTCTCTCTACTTTTTTTCAGGTCTTGCTGGTACTGGGTGTACCTACGCTGAATTTTCCCCCTTTGTGATATGGAAATCATAGGGACCATATCTGGTTCCTTCGTTCTTGGGTGTTTCAGCAATACCCAATTGTTGGGGGCCACCAAAGGAGGCTTAACCATCCTACCTTGGTTTCCAACATTCCTTTGGGCAGACACTTCCCTAGGTTTGTTCTGCATCACAAACCAATCTGGAACTCCAGGTACTCATGAACTTACTGACCCAGATGTTGAGCTGCCCTTTTCTTCCTTCGAGGCCACCTTGGAAGCTGGCTGTGAAGGCAATTGCTTGGCCCTGACCCTAAGCTTTGAGCCTGATTTAGGCCTTCGATGAAGGTGATCATTTTCTATCCTTCGTAAGGCTGGTCTAGGGGGCCAATCTTTGGCTTTGATCCTAAAACCTGAACTCTTCTCCAGTCTTCTTTCAGAATGACTATTCTCTATTCTGTAATAGTTAGGTGGCCTGGACTCATATAAGGGACTTTTGCCTTTAGCATGAATTCTATCAACTGCAGGGTCAACCACTAATGGCTGCTGCCTAACATTAGCCAGATACGACCTTTTATTATAAGCATTGATTGGTTTGGGACGCCTCTGCACATCCTTGTAATATTGCTTCCCATCGATTGGAAGGCCTTTCAACCACTTATAACTCAGTCTGCACCTGGGACACATCCTCTGCATTACGGCTGCCACTAGAGAGTCATCATCCAGTGTTTCTTCATCAGAGTCTTCCCTCTGGTGTGAGAAATCTTGTCCAATAGTTGGTAGATTTCTAGTGTCTTTCTTGATTGCTGTCTGGTTGGCCACATGCATCTGTACATTGACTTCTTCCAATTCTTTCAAAGACAGGTCCTGAAAATCTAGCATAGTGACATTGGCTGCCACCTCTCCAATTTCTGAAAATGGATAACTATCGATCCCCATGGCCTTTTCAGCTTTGGCTGGGAATTTCAAACTCCTTTTCCGAATTTGTTCTTGGATACTGTCTCAAAAAACAACACAATTTTTAGTCGAGTGAGACCAAGAATTATGCCATTTACAATATACTTTTCCTTTAAGTTCATCAAGAGATGGAATTTTAACCCCTTTTGGTAACTTAAGGAAGTTGACCGCAAGAAAATGATCAAAAATGTCATCTGCCTTAGTTAAATCGAAAGAATACTTCCTGTGAAGATCTTTCTTTTTAAACTGCTGGTCAATTGTCGTATCCTTATGAATTAATGCTTCACAGATCATAGGCTCTTTCCCCACAATCTCTGCTGCATCAATCTCATAGTTAGGATCTTTGTAGTATGTCTTCTATGATGCATTATTTCGATCTTGCTCCTCTTCTAGTAATGCTTCATTTCTAGATACTTTGTAAGTCAGTTCCACTAAGTCCCTGAACTCTGTTGAGTCAAACTTCTTTCGAAGCCTGAACTCTAAGCCATTTTGGGTCAATCTTACGAATTCTGGCTCTGGCAAGTTTATTCTACATTTATTTCGAGCCCTTTTAAATTTGGCAATAAACTGAGTAGCCTTCTCTTCAGGCCTTTGACTCAATCTTGCCAAGTCTGCCATGGAAACTTCTGGCTCTGATTGGAAGAATTAGGCATGAAATGCCTCTTCCATTTGTTGCCAAGTCTGGATGGAGCCAGGTGGAAGGTTAATGTACCATACAAATGCTCCCCCAGTTAGAGAGTTTGGGAATAGTCTCAACTTCATATAGTCATGATTGGTAAATTCACCACATTGAGCAGCAAACCTAGCAATATGCTCTACTATTGATTGGTTTTCGTTCCCATAAAAAAAGACAAAATCTGGTATCTTGAAACCCCTTGGGTATTCATGTACCCTGTCAACCCATTCTGGGTTTGGTTTTCTATACACAGGAGTTTGGACCCCCCGAGCCATTGGTCCACACATCTCCCTAACTATATCAGCAATTTGGTCCCTAGGGACCATATTTTGTGCCTGCTGAACCACTACTGGGGGAACAAACACAGGATTTGATGGACAAACTTGTGCTTGTGGTCCTCTTGGTCCATAGGGTGGTACATTTCGGACTGGTTGTCCCTGTGGTACAGGTTGCTGTTGGGGGTGTGGGTAACCTCTTTGAGCTTGTCCTGCGAAGGGACCTACGAAAGGTGCTGGAACAGGTGTTGTATTCCTTCCATTTGTGGGAAAACCTTCCAACCCCCCGGGTATAAATTCGAATAAGGGATTATTGTACCCGCTAGTGCCAGGTATGGCTTCGAACATGAGATTTGGAACCATTCTTATGCCATTTTCTTGTACTGGGCTAGATCCACCAACTTGCATGGCTTCACTATTGAACATTGAGGCATTTTGGCCTGCTATAGGCCCCAAAATGGGTTCGTACCAAGACTGAGGTGGTGGTCTTTCATGACTCTGATTACTAGTTTGACCATTAGAATGTCCATTAACTTGCATAGGCTGTTTATCTCTAGCCAATCTTTGGTGAGGGACATTTACTTCCTTCATGTGTCTTGCATTTGTTGGTTGGTGGTTATTCATTCGATCCAAAAAGGATGTTGCCCACCTTTCCAATGTGTTTATTAATTGCTGTCCCATGGTATCTTCTAGGCCACCCCATGGATTCACTGGCTGAGTAGATGGGACAGTGGATGGTCCAATTCCTTGGTCTCGTCCAATATTACGAACAAATGGTATTTGCTCTGAAGTACTGGTCTGTTCAACCATAGGTTCCGATAAAATAGGAGTTTCCACAGGATGTGTTATCACATTATCCTCTGGATTAGGTATCTCTACCTCTTCTACCACGCCCTCTTCCAAGCATTCGTTTTCTCCTTGTCTCCTACGTCTAGCCATTTTAAATGTGTCCCACGGGGCGTGCCAAAAATATATGTTGGCTTTTGAAGGTTATTTTTGTAATTGTGAGT
Source organism: Camellia sinensis (assembly GCF_055761805.1). Taxonomy (NCBI): domain Eukaryota; kingdom Viridiplantae; phylum Streptophyta; class Magnoliopsida; order Ericales; family Theaceae; genus Camellia; species Camellia sinensis. The sequence goes on from NC_138972.1 coordinate 105,070,685, forward strand.
GTTCCAGCAAGGATCAATTAGTCCTTATAGAATTTTGATTGCCAACCAATTATCAGACGATTGTGTTGTAGTTCTTTCAGCCTCAATGAAGAGGACTTTTATTGGTGGTTTGATTTAGGAGAATTTAAGTACAAGAACAGTTAAATAAAGAGCAATTGAAGTATTTCATTAGTATGAAAAACTTATAGTGATCCAAACTCAGCCTCATAGAGGTTTACAGCGACAATCTACTTGAAACTACTCCTATGAATGAAGTGCAGTGTAGGAATTTAAAGTACAAGAATATAAAGAACAGGAAATATAAAAACTGGAATGAAATATGTAAAGTAAGACTGGTTTTTTGGATCTGACTCTGGACGTTTTTCTAGGGTCTTCCCTGCTATTTATACTCCTCAAAGATGACCATCAAACTGCACTTCAAACCATCGAACTGCTTCTCCGTGATCGTTGATCATGCTGTCTTATAAGTAGTTCCACTATGCCATCACTTGCAGTTAGGCTTCCCTCCTATATTTGAATTTGAATGTGAGTAACCGTTGAAGCCACGTCACCTTGCATCTCTTTGTGGATCCATTGCTACTCAGATCTCATAACAACCAATATTAACTGCCACGTGTACGATCAGGATCGAAGATTTGAATGGTCTCCCCATATTATCTTTACTTTGCTACGCGTCGAATTGTAACTGGCTTGCACAAAACATGTAGCCAACAAATACTAAGTATCATGTTGACAATGCAGGAACACTGATGGAAGACCCACAACGATTTAAATTTTAGTTATACTTTATTTTATTTATTCAGTGAATTTCGAACAAATGTAATAAATTCTTATTTTTATTACTTTAATTATGCAATGTCAATATTTTATTTTTAAATTACCTATATGGTAACAATTTTAAAATTCTTATTTTTATTACTTTAATTTTGCAATGTCAACATTTTATTTTTAAATTACCTATATTTTATGGTAACAATTTAAAAATATGTTTGACATATCATAAATAATTTTTTAAAATTTAATCCCATATATAACACGAGTGATATGCTAATTTTTCATTATTTAAATATGACAAATAGAATAATGATTTTTTAATTTTTCTTATCATTAATTAAAAAAGTTTTTTTTAGCTCCTAACAAACAGCTTAACGACTTTTTATTTTTATTCTTTTGACTTTTATCAAAATTGTTAACTTTTTTTTTTTTTTTTTTTATCATTATCCAAGTTGCTTTTTGTTGATGTGGATTTTTCATGACTCCCATCTTAATTTTGAATCTCACAAATTAAGTTGGCATCTTAAATAAACTTAATTTTCTTTTTTCTTTTAAGAAGTCAAAAATTTAAAGGTTGTTAAATAGTTTGTCATTAGTTAAAAAAACTTAGAATTAGTTTGAGATAAGACTATTTTAATTAAAAAGTCAAAAAGTGAAAAAAATTTAAATTCTTACAAAAAAAAAAAAAATCAAAATTTCATTCATTTTTATTTTATCTTTTTGCACATTTTTTATTTTTATTTTATATAAGAGGTTAAAAAAATATTCTAAAACATATTCAGTTTGTTTGGTTTTGTTTTTCAAAAAACAGTTTTTAAAAAATTTTACTTTTTTATTTTTCGTATTTTAATGTTTTTAATTAACTTTTTAAATATTTTAAGCAATTTTTTTAAAAAATTTAGACACTCCTAACATAAATATACTTAAAAAATATAATATTTATGAAAAAAATCTTTAAAAAATACACTAAATACCAAAAAATACAAAAAAAATGAAAATTTAGTACATTTTCTTGTATTTTTATATATTTATTAATTTTTAAAAATATTTTTTCATGTATATTTTACTATTTAGATACATCTAAGTAAGGTGTATCTAAAAAAGTAAAAAAAAAAATTGCTTAAAATTTAAAAAATATTCACTAAAAACAAAAAATACGAAAAATAAAAAGTTTAATTTTTAAAAAGCTGAATTCAAAAAATTAAAATCAAACATACTGATTAATTTTTTTAATATCATATTTTAATCAAAAAAAACTAAAAAGCTATTCAAAAAGATACTTCCCAAATAGGCTTTAAATCGTCACTTCAACTTTTTTTCATTTAAAAATAATTACTAAAAAGGTTAATTCCAAACAAACTTTAAATAAGTGAGATCCACTTGAAAAGATAGATGATGAAGTCTCTTTCAGGGTAAAGAATTCTCGAAGTTGTTACCATAGAAATTAAAACTTCTTTTTCTTTAATGTACGGGGAGTAAATATCTGTTGTTGCCCGTATTCTTTGTGTCTAAGTTGCGCTTCACTCCAATTGATCTGAAAACACAATGACGATAAGCTACCCGACGGTGTATTGCCGAAAAACCCTTCGACGGTCAAGTTAGTATAGAGAGAGAGAGAGAGAGAGAGAGAGAGAGAAAAGAGATAAAGTGGTAGGTGAGTTGCGATCATAAGATGTTCCAGCCCTGCGTATGGGGGTGCAACATCGTTTATATACCTTTTGCGTACGCCTCTACGTCCATTCGCCTTTGGACGCGTGGACTTGCTCTCCTCTCCTATTTTCCCACGTATCAGTGCAAATACAGCTAAATACCACCTAACAAAACCGCCAAACGGCTTTGGCGCGAACGGATAACACGGTTCCTTACCATCACACCTTGACCACGCCATGATCGTAATGCTCGTTTGGTTTAACTGGAGGATCCCACTGCGACTTAGCCGACCTTCTTAGTTCTGACCTAGAAACTGCCCAGTCAGACTGATCTTTGGAAGACTATGCCCATCTAACTCAGCGGAGCGAATATGATTAACCGGGCAGACGATCTCAGGTTGCTTCGACTGGACCGGACTTGGGCCCTGACCGAGCATACCAAGTATTCGTTTGAACTTAGCTCAGTCTAACTGCGCTTGACCCAGCTTAGCTCGGTCCAGTGTCAATTTATGAAATCGCCCTCTCAATTGCCCTTTAATTCCACCTGCGCCAGCGTGATTGGGATTACCTTCTCTAGCCAAGACCGCTAGTCTACTCAATTGGCATCCTCAACATACTCGCCGTGCTGATTTCCTTGCTTGGCTCCATCACTCGCTCGGTCAATGTTTTGACTTTTCTGTCTGTCTCTTCAGTACTAACACCGGTTTTATCACAGACACGTGTCATTTGCTCATTGGCCTTGTGCTGCTAACCTAGCCGCCCCACGCTGTCTTCTCAGTTTCAAATTTTGGTGCCTTTTCTCCCCTTATACATACATTGTTCGCCCCTTCAAATCTCTCCCTTCTTTGTTTATCCTCTTACTTCGACGATCCAGCAACCCAGAGCCACAAAGTAACCACCCTCATTTTCTACATTTCTTGCCTCTGTATCTCTTGCCTACATCGAAGCATCTCTCTGGTGGGCTTGGTCTCGCCATCAACGTGTCGGAGCACCTCCCTGCTTGGAACTCCGATCCTCACTCCCAAACTCGTAAGTATTTTGAATTCCCTTTCTCATTCATATTGTTTTTTACGTTTTTTGGGCTTGTCACGTCTTTAAATTCAACCTCCTTAGATGAGTCTGAAACACGATGATAGCAGACCTTAGGCTTTGAATGGAGTTAGTCTGGGGTGTGATCTCAAAAACTATTTTTGCCCCATTTTCCTTCCACACTATTTATCATCTTCTGCGATAAAACAAGTGTGAGTTTGGAATTGACCAGGTTAGAAATCTCCGTTTGATCCAAAATTATGCCTTGACCAAGCAAGTCTCCTGTTTGTAAATCCTGGGGGCAAAGCCGGGATATTAAATGCGAGGAACCGCTCTACCGTGCTAATATCTAGTCTGCTCGAGTGACCGAGCAGAAGTGACCGAGCTGAAATCAAGCTCGTTTGCGCGCCCACGCTATCACTTACACTTAGTTTTTCACTGCAGTGTCCTAGGGGACCAGACACACTACACGGGCTCTCAAAGACCGAGTAGCCACTGTGCAAAACTTAATCAAACCAATTCTGCTGAGCTGAACAAGCCAGTCCTCCATGGAGCGCTACCGCTTCCTTGTAGACATGTCGAGCGCCCTGGCTTGCGTTTCACGAGGAGTACGACGTCTCCATCAATATACACTTGGAGCTTAGTGAAGAGGGCATAAATTCGTCGGGCAGATTAGAGTTTTGCCCCTTCACCGTATTAAGCATGGTCGAGAGAGGGTTGCGCTTCCCAGTGCAGCCTCTCATGTGTGAATTCTTGATACGAATCGGGCTAGCTCCCACTCAAGTATCCACCAACACCTTTAGAATCATAAACGGCATGGCCGAGTTGAACCACCGGCTTGGTTTAAATTTGGGCCTAGCCGAGATCTTGCGTCAATACACGCTCGGCTAAACAAAGGACGGCTTCAACTACTACTTGAAAATAAGGCCGGGCAGGGAACGATTAGTGACCGGTACGCCGGACAAGGACATGAACGATGATGATTTTTTCTAGGTGTCCGATAACTATGAAACAACTGATGTGCTCGGTTGATACATCAGCAAGAACTTCGGTTCTTCTTGTAAGCCCATCTTCCCAACTGATTTATTTTGTCAGAATTGTTTGTGCTGAGCATTTTTTTTTTTTTACAACTATCGAAGAATTGCAAGCCAACTATGAATATCCTAATGAAGAGACAATCAGGGTCGTGCTAAGATACTGGCACCGAGATGCCACGATCTCCTTGGTTACGTCCCCACCTATCGTTACTCAGCTCCTTATAGGAGCAAGGTGACAAACTTCTTCCGGGCTCCTTTTCCTTTGCCTGACCTAACTTTACAGACGTCCCTCTAATACGGTTGATCGAGGAAGAAAAGATGACAAAGAGGAGCCGGATCAAGATCTTAGTCACTGTTACCTCAACCGAGCTGCCGAGCGTTCCTCCAGCTCCATCCGTTGGTCAGAGTTCAGGAATCATGCTTGCCCTTGCTTCCACGGTTGTGCCTCTTGCTGAGTCTCGCCGAGCTGGCAAGTGAGCTTGGTTAACTGATCCATCTACCGAGCTTGTGGCCGAGTTAAGCACCGCGCAATGGTGCATGAAGCTGAGCCGACTCCACCATAGAAGTCGGAGTTCAAACACCGGGGCAAGGAGATCCCGGCAACTGTGTCTGTCAAGGGGGACAAGGAGCACCTCTTGGCCTTCGACTTATAAAAGGCGTTGCTGCTGCCGAGCGATATGCCCGGGAGCGATCATGTTCCTGACACCCGGCTCGTGAAATCAGCTGTCAAATCTATGACTAGGGTACATTTCGAAATCTTATCAAGTCCCTGCTCGGTTAATCCTCTTCCTTTGGCTAACCCTCTTCTTACCTGTTACAGGCCAATAAAAAACAACACATGGTCATGGACTGCATTGTCAATCTGCGCCATAAAGTCACCGAGCTGAGCAACGCTAGTAAAAACGTCTCGGCTGAGCATGGCCGAGCTAAGGCCTCTCTTGAAATTGCCAATGCTGACAATACCAGATTTCTTAGCCAGCTTGGTAGGGCTGACCAAGAGAGGGACGCTCTGAAGGCCGAGCTAGAACCTGAAAAGCAAGCGAGGCGGAACGTTGTAGCTGAGGCTAACAACTTCGGTTTCAAGGAGGCTAAAGACAACTATATCAAACAAGTAGAAGCTACCAAGGACATCTACTTCCAATCTGTTTGGAAGGCTGCTTGTGAGAGACTTGGCCAAGGATCTGAGATCGAGGTGTTCGCCTTTCCTTCTCCCGCCTTCCTACCGGTCTACTTGGTACCTTATGCCAATGAGGTCTTTAACTCTTTGCAAGAGGAGGTAGAAGAAGAGGTCGAGGATGGAGTAGGCCAAAGGGAGACCAGCGATAAGGAAAAAGCTGTTGTGGTCGACTTGGAAGCCGCGACGGAGGGGACCGAAGATGAGTTTACCGACCTTTGCCCACTAGCGTAGGTGTTAATACTCAATCTTTTTTATTTGAACTTTTGTAACCGGGCTATAAGCCCCTCCTTTTGTACTTAAAATTTCAATCAATGAAAGTTTTTAGCAACTTATCTTGAAATTTTGTATGTTGTCTTTCTTAAAACCATGCAATGCGTGCCGGACAAAGTGGAACATAACATGACATCTCGGTCCTAAGAAAGTGGAACATAATATCCCGCCTTGTTCAGTGCAAATGGCCTTGACTTGTGACCGCATAAAAGCATCTCGGCTAAAACACTGAGTTCATCGACTCTATTGACCGAGCTAAATCATCTCGATTAAAAGAACAGAGTTGAACACTTCATCGACTCAATGCCGAGCAAAATCATCTCAGCTTTGATTCTAGAGTTAAACAATTCACTAACTCAATTGACCGAGCTAAATCATCTCGGTTAAGAGAGCAGAGTTGAACAATTCTTCAACTCTATTGCTGAGCTAAATCATTTCAGCTTCGATCCTAGAGTTGAACAATTTGCCAACTCAATTGGCCAAGCTAAATCATCTCGGTTAAGAGAGCAGAGTTGAACAATTCTTCAACTCTATTGCTGAGCTAAATCGTTTCGGCTTTGATCCTAGAGTTGAACAATTCACCAACTCAATTGACCGAGGTAAATAATCTCGGTTAAAAGAGTAGAGTTGAACACATCATTAACTCTATGCCGAGCTAAATCGTCTCGGTTAAGAGTGCAGAGTTGAACACTTCATCAATTCTATGCCGAGCTAAATCATGTCGGCTAGGGCAGCTGCCCCTTGTTCATTGCACAATCCATCAATCAAACGAATTGACTGTGTACAGTAACTCTTCACTGTTATGTTCAAGAATTTACAAGGTGACGAGAAGAATTACATTGGTAAATCGAGGGGAATGGTTGCCCCTTTTAAAAAATTACAATGAAAGATGGAAACTAAAAATAAAACAACTTCAAATTGGCTGCGTTCCACGGTCGTGGTATATCTTTGCCATCCAAGTCTTCCAGATGGTATGCCCCTTTGCTCGCCAGACTGGTGATCTTGTAAGGCTCTTCTCAGTTTGCCGCGAGGTTTCTTTCGCCCGGTACCAGGGTGTTGTCCATCACCTTTCTCATAACCCAGTCCCCAACTTTGAACAGTTTGGGACGAACCGTCTTGTTATACTTCCGGGATGGTTCTTGTTGATATGTTGCGACATGGATCAAGGCCTTTTCTCAGTGCTCTTCTGCGAGGTCAAATTTTAAGGTGATGGCTTCAACGTTCAAGTCGGGCTTGAAATTTTTGCTGTGGACGGTGGGCATACCGATCTCCAACGGGATGATTGTCTGCATACCATATGCCAAAGCGAATGATGTCTCCACAGTCCAGCGTCTTGGTGTTGTTCGGTAAGCCCAGAGAACATTTGGCAGTTCCTCAGCCCACTTGCCTTTGGCTTTCTCCAATCTCTTCTTCAGCCCATCTAGAATGGTCTTGTTTGATGCTTTGACTTGGCCGCTGGACTGAGGGTAGGCGGGGTGGAATTATAGAATTCAATCTTTAGTTCCTCACAAAATCCTCTGAACAACCGTCCATCAAATTGAGTGCCGTTGTCGGAGATCAAAGCCTTGGGGACACCAAACCGTGTTTCTACATTCTGCCAAACAAATTTCTTCACATCATTTTCTTTAATTGTCACCAAGGGCTCGACTTCAACCTACTTGGTGAAGTAATCCGCCGCAGCTATAAGAACTTGCGATTGCCCGGCGTGGTTGGGAGTGGTCCCACTATATCAAACCCTCACATTGCGAAAGGCCAAGGACTTGTAAGAAGAATGAGCTCTTTTGCCGGCTGATGAATTTGGTAGGCGAACTTCTGGCACTTTTCACATTTCCTCACATATTCTGTGCGTCTACCTACATGCACGGCCACCAGTAGCCTTGCGAAATAGCACGGTAGGCCAAAGATCTCCCGCCGATATGGCTCCCACACATTCCTTCGAGGATCTCGTACAAAAAAACATCGGCTCTATTTGGGTGAACGCACCTAAGGTATGGACCAGTGAATAACTTCTTATACAAAATGCTGGATGGAGAGAGCCAAAACCACTCAGACTTCACCCGGACTTTGTGTGCTTATTTTTTTTTGGTCGGCAGGATCCGTTCTTTTAGGAAAAGAATGATAGGGTCCATCCAAGAAAGACCATGCTCGGTGCAGAATACTTCCGTCTGCTCCGAGTCTTCAATGCTAAGTCTTGGGAAGAACTCAAGCAGGAGAGGGATGGGAGTTGATTTGTTAACCATGGAAGCTAGGTCGACCAACTCATCTGCCCAACCATTATCTTTACGGCCAATTTGTTGGACTCTTATTGCTTGGAATTTCTAGATGTGTTCTCTCACTAAGGTTTGGTATTTGGCCATTCTGTCATCTTTGGCTTCATACTCTTCAGACACCTAGTTTACAACGAGTTAGGAGTCGCTGTAAACCATCAGCTCGGATGCGTGCAATTGGAGCGCGCTTTTTAGTCCAGGTAGTAGTGCTTCGTACTCAGCCTCGTTGTTTGATGCTAGAAACCCGAGCATGATGGAATGTTCAATAGTTAGTCCATCCAGAGAGACCAAGACTACTCCCAGCCCGGCTCCATGCGTGTTTGAGGCACTGTCTACAAAAAGTTTTCATATTTCGCCGATGAAGTGCTTCCAACATTCTGCAGGGTCTTGTGATGTTTCGAGATTCAAGTGGTCAAAATTACTCGGCTGCTTGGCTACTTCCGTGACAAGCATGCCTTCATTCCTTTTTGGCAATGCGGGGTTGAATCCAACAAGTTGCCCGATTATTTCCAAATCCAACTGCGTATCACTATTCTGGCGTGGGTTTTCAAGCGATGGGTCTGCAGACGAGCGCGCAACTTCTGCGTCACCTTCAATGTTTAGTTGGCTGGGAGGATGTGCAATTTTTGCCGTGCCTACCTCCCTTAGCCCGGTTGAACTGGTAAGATCCATCAGGCAAACCGGGTGAATTCCAGGCGAGAATTCCACAACGTAGTCAGCCAATGCTTGGGCTTTGATGGTGGTTCGGGGTTGAAACTTGACGTCAAATTGCCCCAACTCGATTGCTCATTTCAGAATTCAGCCAAAAAAGTCCGCCCGCTCAAATAAGGCTTTCAAAGGGAACTCAGTCAGCACCATGATCGTGTGAGCATGGAAGTAATGTGTCATCGATGTAAGCCTCCATCGTGCGACCAAGTAGTAGGGCGAACATCTTGGTCACCATCCTCTGGAAGGTCGCCCCGGCATTTTTCAAGCCAAAAAGCATGACTCTGTAGCAGAACAATCCCCTCGGTGTTGTGAAAGAGCTAATCTCCCAGTCAGGCTTATGCATGGCGATCTGGTGATAACCGCAATATGCATCCAAGAAATTGAGTCGGTTGTGTCTAGCTATAAGGTCCACTAGCTAGTCGATTCTGGGCAAAGGAAAACTGTCTTTAGGGCAAGCTTGATTGACCGTCTTGTAATCGACGCAGACTCGCCATTTCTCATTCTTCTTTGGCACCATGACCATGTTAGAAACCCACCGAGGGTAGTGCACTTCTTGGATTGCCCTTGCTTCAAGCAAGTTTTTGAGCTTCTCTGCCACTACCTCAGCGTGATAAAAGGTTGATCTCCGTGTTCTTTGAATGACAGGCCGAGCATCTGGGAAGACATTGAGTTGGTGGCAAATAAAGCTAGGATCAACGCCAGGCATGTCGTAAGGCGTCCATGTAAATACTTCAATATTCGCTACCAAGAACTCCACTATCTCCAGCCGTTCTTGTGCGATCAAGTTGGATCCCAATAGAAAGAACTTGTCTGGATTGTCTTCGCTGATCCGTACCTCCATCAAATCTTCAACGGCCTTTTTTTCGGCTATAGTGCTCACATCATCTAGGACACTTTGATCTTCCGGACCTTCAATCATTTGCACGAAGCCTTTGGCTGCTCGGCTCCCATTCACGGCCACGAAACACTGCTTGGCATTGACCTGGTCACCCCAAATCTCTTCAATCACCCCCGTAGTAGAGGAGAACCTCATAACTTTGTGGTAGGTCAACGCCACAGCGTGCATGGCGTGAAGCCATCCCCTGCCTAGGATCAGATTGTATATGGAGGGCACCTTCAACACCCAAAACTCTACTTGTTTGACCACAAATCCGGCTTTGGCGGGTAGAATTATTTTTTCCATAGGCCACTCTGGTTGCGAGTTGAAACCAACCAGTGGCAAAGTTGCCGAAGCCAAATCTATATCTCTTAGTTTGAGCTGTTTGAAGGCATTGTAGTACATGATCTCGACCGAACTACCTTGGTCGATCAAAATGCGCTGAACATCAAAGTCCCTAATGCGAAGATGGACTACCATAGCATCATTGTGCGGCATTTGAATGCACTCAAGACCCCGACTTGAAAAGCTGAGCACATTTTTCTCATCGGTCTTGTTTCTTTTGACTGTGGGCTGGACTGACAAGACTTCCCTCATATGTTCCAACTTTTTAATCATACCTCTGAGCTCGTATATCCGCACTGGCTCGATGATACCATGGATCACATTGACTATTCCTTGGCGGGGCTTCTAGGGCAGCTAAACCATTTGGCTCAGCCAGAGCATGGTGTGCGACTTTGACACCCCCGTCGATGTAACGGTCTAAGTGACTAGCGGGGACCAACTCTTCCAAGTGTTGCTTCAAGGGAAAACAATCCTCTTTATGGTGCCCTCGCTTACCATGAAAGCTGCAACGATATTGCAGATTGAAGCCATTCCGTGCATTGCCTAACTTAGCCGAAAATTGGACGTACAACTTATTGCAGATTTGGCTAAGGATATGGTAAATTGGGATCTTGAAAACCGTGGTGATACCTGTTCGGGCGTTCAACTTTCTATCCGCATCTGCCATGGCATCACGGGGATAATCAGCTTAGTCGTTGCGGTGACCTTTACCCCGGTTTCTATGATCCGGACCACGGTCTAATTCTCTTACGGGGTCACTTGGACAATTTGCCTTCTATCCGACCGTGTGAACTTTTCCAGCCACTTTTTTGTCCGTTGCCACCGGATTTGCCTTCGCGGTGGCCGCGGTCGTATCATCCTCTACTCGGATGTGCTCGTTTATGTGCTGTATCAACAACTCCATGGTGGTTGGTTGGTTCATGGTGAGTGAGTCCCTCAGTCTATGTCCGACCAGGAGACCGTGCTTGTATTGGATGATTACCAGGTTGGTTGGGCAATCAAGGATCTCGTTAAAAGTTTCCCAATATTTGGCGTTATATGCTTTGAGAGAGTTGCCCGACTCCATCTTGTCACTCAGGAGGTGGTCAACCTCCTTTGGCGTTCTGGTGTTGGTTTTGAATCGAGTCACGAATGCTTCCGCCAACTGCTGCCACCGTTCGATGCTTTTCTCTGGTAGCCTCCCAAACTATTTCAGGCCTAACTTGCCCAAACTTGACGGGAAAATGAGGCACATGAGAGCGTCGTTACGCCTATACCCAGTCATGACCTGTTGGAAGTGGCTTATGTGCATGTATGGGTCAGATTTTTCGTCGTAAAGTGTAAACTTGGGCTGGTGAAAGCCCGAGGGAAGCAGTGTGGTCTCTGTCTCTAGGGAGAGGGGGGTAGCACTCAGTCTTGCCAAGTCTTTGTCCAAAGGGACATGTACAACTGGACAGGGTGGCGGCATTACGACTTCTTCACTGGCGCGACCTTCGTAGGATAACTGCTGGAGCACCAGCACCCGTTGCGCTTCTTGTTGCCGCGCTCGCTCTTCCAAGATGTCTCTCAAGTCCTCCGAACGAGCGGAGTAGGAATATCTCGATGTTGTCGGTGGACGTGAGGGACGGTAACTGCTATCTTGCGCGCAAGACTTCTCTGTTGGTGGGTTAGAGTCACCAACCCCATAACTTCTGGTGATAGAAAGGGAGAGCACGTGTCATTGGTTCTAGCTGCCTAAGCGATGGGTTGGGTGCGCTCACTGTGGTTACCCACTCCAGCAATACATTTCCCTTTGACCTGTTGCTTTAATGTCTCCATCTCTGCCGCCATCCTTCGAATGTTGGCGTCTTGATCCCTCAGCTTATGCTCCAGGCGCTGAGCGTGCGACTCTCTTCACCGCCGGTGCTCGTCAGGGCTTCGTGAATGGTCAGTGCTTCTTGCGCGCTTGTCTCATGCATCTCTAAGGAGCTCTCTAGGAAAAGCCTCCAGACTAGCCATGGTAGGGATGGTGGGAAGACCATCTCGTCTCCGAATGGACTCCGGAGTGATGCTATCGATGGCAGATAGTGGAATGTCGTCGTTGTTCGCCATTAAGGATGATCGGACGAGCTTGGAGGACAAGGTTTTGTCTGTCAAAGTTTTCCATAGACGGCGACAATTGTATGGAGAGTAAATATCCGTCGTTGTTTGTACTCCTTGTGCCTAAGCTGTGCTTCACTCCGATCGATCTGAAAACACAATGACGGTGAGCTACCACGGTGTACTGCCGAAAAACCCTCCGATGGTCAAGTTAGCACATAGGGAGAGAGAGAGAGAGAGAGAGAGAGAGAGGAGATAAAGTGGTAGGTGAGTTGTGATCATAAGATGTTCCAGCCTTGAGTATGGGGGCGCAGCACCGTTTATATACCTTTTGCGCGCGCCTCTGCGTCCATTCACCTTTGGACGTGTGGACCTGCTCTCTTCTCCTATTTTTCCATGTGTCAGCGCAAATACAGCTAAACACCACCTAACAAAACCGCCAAACGGCTTTGGTGCGAACGGATAGCACGGTTCCTCGCCATCACACCGTGACCACGCCACAACCGTGATACTCGTTCGGTTTAACTGGAGGATCCCACTACGGCTTAGCCGACCTTCTTAGTTCTGACCTAGAAACTACCCAGTCAGACTGATCTGTGGAAGGCTACGCCCGTCTAACTCGGCATAGCGAATATGATTAACCGGGCTGACGATCTAAGGTTGCTTCGATTGAACCGGACCGGGGCTCTGACCGAGTGTGCCAAGTATCTGTTTGAACTTAGCTCGGCCCAACGACTCTTGGCCCAGCTTAGCTCAGTCCAAACTAGCTTCGCCCAGTGTCAATTTATGAAATCGTCCTCTCATTTAAAAACACCTAAAACCAATTTTCTCTCATAATCTTGATGAGATAAACTCCATCAACACTTCATTTTTTTTTATATCTATAATTTTTTTTTTAATGGGTCTGAATTCAAACTCACTTTAATAATTTAAATTATTTATTTCATCAACTTTATAGTGTAGGTTATTTTTACAAAAAATTAAACATATCGAATAATTATAAATATAAAAACAAATCGTGTTTTAGCTTATAAATAAATGATTTAAATTTAGGAAAAATTATTTATAAGTCCTATTAGGGAGACTTATGCTACATATGGTTCTACTAAAAAACTTGTGTTCCTATAAGTCCTGTAGCAAGTTTGTTGACACATTTACCCTAAATATTAGTTGTCAATATCATAGTAATGGCAAAAACATATATAGGAAATTGAATATTGCCATAGATCATATCTATATGAATGTGAATTTGAATTTCAAAATACACATTTACCCTCAATATTAGTTGTTAATATCATAAATAATAGCAAAACTATATATAGGAAATTGAATGTTACCATAGATCATATTTATATGAATGTGAATTTGAATTTCAAAATAAACGAACAAGCAATATTTTTACATTCAATTTAAAAAATTAAAAACCTAGTAAGTTTGCGAAACGTAACGTGACACATACATAAACGTTAAATATAACAACGTCACAACACAATTTCAAAGAAAAAATATAATCGAACGTAACACGCACAAAATATGACAACATTATAGATGTGGGTTAACATTACAATCTAAATGTAATGTCATTGAAGGTTAATGAAAGTGTGTCAATGTATGGATATACCATTTTTCGTAAACCAGCAACATTTTCACATTGAATTAAAAAATAAAAAAATCCATTAAGTTTGCGAAACGTAACGTGACACGTATATAAACACTTAATACAGTAACGTCACAACACAAATTTAAAAACAAATACAACCAAACGTAGCACGCACAAAACATGACAACATTGTAGATGTAGGTTAATATTACAGCCTAAATGTAACGTCATTGAAGGCTAATGAAAGTGTGCCAATGTATGGATGCATCATTTTTTTATAAATCAGCAACATTTTCACATTCAATTAAAAAAAATTAAAAACGCATTATGTTTGCGAAATATAACGTGACACCTACATAAATATAACGTTACGTGACGATATCATAAGCGACATTTAGATGTAGAAAAAACACATTCGCATTGTAAAATGATACATTCATACATTGGCACACTTTCATTAGCCTCCAATGACGTTACATTTAGGTTATAATGTTAACCCACATCTGTAATATTGTCATGTTTTGTGCGTGCTACGTTCGGTTGTATTTTTTCTTTGAATTGTATTGTGACGTTATTGTGTTCAATGTTTATGTACGTGTCACGTTACGTTTCGCAAACTTATTAGGTTTTCGATTTTTTAAATTAAATATGAAAATGTTGCTTATTCAGGTATTTTGAAATTCAAATTCACATTCACATAGATATGATTTATGATAACATTTAATTTCGTATATATGGTTTTGCCATTATAAGGTATAATAGTATGTTAATACTATTTTTTTACAACTCATAGGATCTTGTGGAATACATTCCTATTTAAATAGGACTTAAACTCTATAAGAAATTACACATGACTTCACATAGCTTAAGTTCTCTTAATAGGACTTATAAATAATTTTTCTTTAAATTTACAATCTTATTTACTATTCATTTTATAAAATAAAATATAATTTAGTTTTATGTTTATTTATATTTGATGAAATTAATTTTTTGTATAGAAAATATTTATTATGAAACTTACAACGAAAACGAATTAAATTATTAATGTAAATTTAAATTTGGGCCTATGAGAAAAGTATAAATGAATATAGAGACATGGAAAGAAGTTTATCCCTATGTTGATGGCGTGCACCGTAAATGAACTGCGCCGTCATCAAGATTTTGCCATCTATTAATCATCCAATCAATATGTAAATAAAACAATTTACTCTAACAATTTAGGTTAGACCTATTTTTTAGACTCGGTAATGTATTAAAAAGATATTTGATTGATAATTAAATATTTTTTAATTATCAATCAATCATTTTCTTGATACATCATTAGGTTTATAAAATAGGTCTAAAAAGTAAACTTAAATATGATTTTTCTTAATGAATCAAATAGTTATAGAACTCTTTGGATGGCTATATATGACCTGAGTATTTTACTACGGAAACGTTTCACATCTTATGGCCTCTTTTGAAAAGTAGTTTATAAACTAATTTATTGACTTTTTGACTTATTTAGGTCAAATTACTTCTTTATTTTTTGCATATCTTTGATAATATGCGCAAAAAAAAAAAAAAAAAACTTACTTATTTAGCACTTCTCACTAATTGATTTTTAAATATAATAAATTCTACGCGTATACATGAAAAGTGTGTTGATGAATGGTTAAAAGTGCCCAATTTTTTTTTTAATCATTATTATATTTTTATTAAATTAATTCTTCCACGTTATTGTGAGTTGAGTTTGATGATTTAATTTTAATTTTTGTAGTATAATGTGCAAATAAGATAAAGAATGATGAGGCTAGTTTGGCAATTAAAGAAAAAGAAATCAAAATTAAATCAAATTCTTTCCTTGCAATTAATGAAAGTGACATCACGTGAAAGCAAATCCTATTGGTTGGATGATGCATCAGTGATGATCACCTGATACTTTAGAAATCCTATTGGTTGGATGATGCATGAGTGATGATCACGTGATACTTTAGAATTATTGTATAATTTTTCTCACTTTGTAAATTTATTTTTTAAATTTAATAATGTCTAAATTATATAATTAATTAATAGTTACAGAAAATATGAGAAAATATTTAGTTATCACATCATTAGATTTGAAAAGTAAGTCTAACTTTTGTTGTCGAACAACAATGCTAAATCTGCAAAATGAATTTAAAAGGAGGCTTCTATATCATTTTTTGTTTAAAAATATATATAAATACTAAAAAAATATTAATTTCAATAAAAATACATTAAATTTAATAAAAAAATATCTTATAATTTTTAAATTCTTTACCTCTTACTTATGTCTTGATAATCGATAACCAGACTCATTTTGTAACTATGAACACAATAATAAACTTTTTAAGGTTTTTTTCTATATAAAATAATTGAGATTTCATTTGTCAACAGTATATTTTAATTTAAAAAAATTGAAAAATTATTATAAATTATCACATTATTTTTTATTTTTTTACATATTACTTTATAAAAAAACTAAAAAATTATTAAAATAACATATTTCAAACAATGTCGGAATGTAAGGCCTTATTTGTCATAACTTAAAAAAATTAAAAAATCACTATCCTATTTAAGTCATATCATCTTATTTAAGTCTCATCACCTCTCTATCAGATCACTTCATACTCAATTCATACCCAATCCATATTTAATAAATTTTTTTAAAAAATACACTTATTTAAACAAACCCAAACAACACCTAAGGGAGAACAATCGTACGACAAACACGTTCCACTGATCATTATGTTAATTGTTAAAGAATTTTATATAAATAAATAAATAAATATTCAAAGCAATTAATCCTTCTCCCGGCAATTATATCAGTCAACCAACGTCGCCTCCATTAGAAATTCTACACCCTCTCTTCAATTCTCACCGGAAAGCCACCTTTCATCTTCGACGACAGATGAGCTATGAAAACAGGCTCAATACCTTCCTCAAAAGCTGGCACTATCCGGAACCGCCTCAACACACCTGAAACCACTCTCTTCATCTGCAAGAACGCCATCTCTTTCCCTAGGCATATCCTCGGACCGGCCTGGAACACTGGATACGTGTATGGGTCCCTTGCCACGAAGCTCCACTGTCCGGCCGCCGCGTCTCTCATTTCCAACCACCTCTCCGGCCGGAACTCTGCCCAGTCCGACCCCCACAGCTTTTCCGACCGCCCCATTGCGTAAGGATGGTAAGCCACTCTCGTACCTTTCTTGATTACCGTCCCATCCGGTAACACGTCATCATCTACCGCTTCTTTTCCGTCAACGGGGACCGGTGGGTAGAGTCTCATGCTCTCGCTCAGGGCCGCATGCGTGTAAACCATGTCTTTTACTTCTTCGAAAGTCGCAGCTTCGGACTTGTCATTGATCTCTTTGAGAATCTCATTTTCGACATTTGGGTGTTTAGAGACCAGCAAGAAGAACCATATCAAGGCGGCTGATGTGGTGTCGCGACCTGCCAATATGAAGCTGATCACTATATCAATGATGAAGTTTTCATCTGAATGACCAGAACTCAAGAATCGTGATAAAAGATCAACGGATTCGAGTGATGATTTTTCACCCAGTTCTTGCTTCTTTTCTTTGACTATTTCTTTTGCGAATTCCCGAACTTCATTTACAGCAATTCGCATTTGTTTCTCTGATCCAATGTTGAGAACCCGTTTAATTTTCCAAATCAGGGGATGGAACTCTCCGAACCTTTCACCGCTGATTCGAGCAGCATTTTCAAAGGCTAGCGCAAATTTTTCTTGCGGCAGAGATGGTAGTAAATACGCAGGATCGTGTCCGAAAGCAATCTTGCATATGTTATCGAATCCAAATCTCTGCAGAATGTCCTGAAGGTCCAGCACATTTTTATTTACAGCAGCGGCAGAGAAGGTCGGAGTGAGTCGGTCTGAGAGCTCTTTATCAACAACAGTCTCGATGAATTTGCGTAAAGATTTGGTGTTGAATTCATGACTGGCAACTTGTCTCTGGAACTTCCAGCTCTCGCCGTCGACATTAAAGATGCCATCACCGAGTAGGTCCCAGATAAGTGTTCGAGCCATATCGCCCTTTTGGTAGATATGGAAATGGGACTTGAGAATGTGCTGGACATTGGAAGGGTTGGCGGTGAAGACTTGGCGGCGACCTAGAGAGCGGTTGAGGACGACAGTAGAAGTGGGTGTGCTGGTCACCAAATCAGATGTCCATTGGATGAGTTGATGTCGATTCGCATAGAATGCGGGGAAGGAGCCCACAAGTGGGTATGATCTTGGAATCTTAGGCGACTTGTTGGAGGAAAAAAAGGTTGTGAAAATGGACTTGGAATTGAGGATGAACAAGAAGAGCAAAGAAAGAAGGCAAAAGAGCAAAGAAGTTGAGAGCTCGAGGCTTAACATGGCTACTGAGAATGTGATTCTAAAGATGTGTTGCAATGAAAATTGGGGGTAGAGATGATAGGGCATTTATAGGGGGAAAAAAAAACAATTACATAGAGGACCACACATTCCTTTGCGTCACATATAATTGAGTTTAGACTTCTACTTATTCATGGTCAAAAAAACCAACGTTGACAAATAACAAACTATATTTCCTTCGTAAATGTTACGTACCTAGTTATTATTATTTGCTTTTAGAAGTAACAATATGCACGGCTTTTTAGTTCTCTCTTTACTTTTTAAATGTCTCGGGCCATTCCTAGGCTTCCAATCACATTGCGTTACTTCCAATCAAATTGCCATTGGTTCTATTTATATAGGGGAATATTATGATACCGATGTTATTTGTGAATTTAATTATTACAAATTATATAATTCAATACTATGAATGGTAAGGCTCTCTGGTTTTTAGAACAACCCATGGGATGAAGGCTAGCTCAGCCTTGCAAGGAGAATGTCTAGCAATTAGGTGGGCATGCCTTATGGCCAGGCACTCAATCTCACAAGTAAAAATTATTAGGGATGACAAAACAGCCATCACACTATGTGTGTCAAAAACCGACCCCCTTGGGCTTATGCGTCTATTATACATGATATTCGTGTTTTAACTCAACATTTTGGCTTATTCTCTTGTTGGTTTCCTAGATTTGCGAATGAGTCAGTCAGTGGTGATGGGTGGTTGAGTAAGAGACGGTTAGGGAGACTCTGATACCAAAAAAAATAAAAATAATTATTTGACTTATCAATCAATGAAGTCCATTGGGCTTGTGCTTTTATTATACATGATATTCGTGTTTTAACTCGACATTTTGACCTATCGTTTTGTTGGTTTCCTAGATCTGCGAATGAGGCAGTCAGTGGTGATGGATGGTTGAGTAAAAGATGGTTAGGGAAGCTTGGATATCAAAAAAAATAAAGGCCATATTTGATTCACAAGACTAATAGTGAGGTATTAATAATTCTATCAAATTAGTGTGGTATTCACTATCAAATTGGATTAATAGGATAAATTATCCATTGGATTAATAATTCCACCCATACCCTATTGCTAATAATCCTACAAATTTGTTGGATTAATTATCTATTGGATTAATAATCTTAAACCAAAACGTTAAAACAAACATAAGATAATTGAGCTCACGGATTAATAATCTCAATCACATGCTCTAATCCATCCAAGCAAACATGCCCAAAAAGAATTATTTGGCTTACCAATCAATGAAGTAGAAGGCATGTATATATAATATATTCATGATACAAATTAGGAAACAATATACACAAGGTAAGATTCTTATAATCAAATAATTCATATTCTAATTTTCATATTCAAACATAATATTTTGATTTCTATACATAATGTAACTCTGTTTTAAAAATAGACGTAGCATATCACTTAGTAGTATTAATTATGTTTTGTACCATTACATTTTTACCAAAATCTTAATTTAGTTTCTCAATTTAATTTCTCAATCAATTTTTGAACAACGGTATATGACTAGACCTAAAATGTAACTTAATTCACTACAAGAAAATACATTTTTCGCGATCATTTTTGGCTACCAAAAACAATTTAGTCGCCAAAAGTTACGGAATTGGCTACCAAAAATAATATTAGTCGGCAAAAGTAAAGTTTTTAGCTACTAAATTTTTTTAGTAGGGGAATGTTGATTATTGGCGACTAAAAAAAATTTAATAGCTAAAAATATTACAATTGGTGACTAAAAAAATTTTTAGTAGCTAAACATATCACAATTGGCGACTAAAAGAAATTTTAGTAGCCGTAGAGCTACTTTTGGCTACTAAATTGTTTAGTAGCCGAATGAAAAGAAAAAATTTATTTTTTATCTTTGGCGACCAAAATTTTGGTCGCCAAAAATATATTTTCAGCAACAAAATTCCTTTTTAGTCGCTGTAGAATTACTTTTGGCTACTAAATTGTTTAGTAGCCGAATGAAAATAAAAAATTTATTTTTTATGTTTTCAACGGCAAAATTCCTTTTTAGTCGCTGTAGAGCTACTTTTGGCTACTAAATTGTTTAGTAGCCGAATGAAAACAAATGATTACTTTTATCTTTACCGACCAAATCATATTTTAGCCGCCAAAGATGATTAAACAAAATAGTTACTTTTATTTTATTTTATTTTAGTTTACTAAACAAAATAGTTATTTTATTTTATTTTTATTTTTATGAAGAGGTCGTCAAATCTTGAATTTTTCGTATAGAGATTGTCAAATCTTAAATTTGTTTTTGTTTTGTCTTTGCAGTATGAATAGATTAACAACAATGACATTTTATGTCTCCACTTGAAATTTGACTTTCTTTTTTTTTTTTTAATGAGAAAAATAAAATTGAAAGAAGCTTCTTTTTTAAAAATAAAAATAAAAATAAAAATGAAACATGCTTATTAATTAAATAAAAATGAATTCCCATTAGTAATAGGTATATGAATAAAACATTGGTTTGAATTTCTACAGAAACTTTGTAACATTTACTTCTCTTTTCTTTTAAGATAATAAATTAATATTTTAAATTTTATTTTTGTATCGCATGAACCATTGGGCAACATCTAAAAAAATCACCTATTTTTTCAAAAAAATTTGTCCTTTAGTAATTTTATTTTAAATTTTATTTTTATTTTTTCAATTCATTTTATCGAGCCAAATCTAAGAAATATATATGTTTTAAAATTTTAAAAAAATTCAAAATTCAAAATAAGCAACAAATATTTACTATTTTTTTGTTAATTTTTATCTATATTGAATTTTTTTTTTAATTTTAGAAAAAAATTATAATCTTTCGATTTGTTTTGTCGAATGAAAACGAAAAATAAAAAAATTTGTTTTTTATCTTTGGCGACCAAAATTTTGGTAGCCAAAAGTTTGTTTTTAGCGACAAAATTGAATTTTAGTCGCCAAAGAAGTAAAATGTTTTGGAGGGAGACATTTCAAATATTTAGAGGGATTTATAAAATATCTTTAGCGACAAAAAGCTTTAGTCGCCAATAATCATTTCTATAAATTATCTCACGCTCTCACCAAACCAAATGCAACCCTGAACCATTAATAGCGCCTCTCTCTCTCTCTCTCTCTCTCTCTCTCTGTCTCTCTCTCTCTTTTCAGCGTCCTTCTCCCTCTCCGTCGCCCTCTCCCTCACCGCCGCTACTCTCCCCTCCACTCTTACCGCCAGTCCTCCTCGCGTTGGCCGGCAATCGGAGCACCGATTCACCTCCTTGTTGGTCACTGTCGCCTGAGATCCTCTCTCTCCCTCTCGGCTCTGTTTTTCTGTCTCTCTTTCTTTCATCATTCGCTCACAAAAACCCATACACTCACACACATGGGTTCTTCAAATAGTCAGAAGGTATGCTTTCTAATCCATTAATTTCTTCTCAGGTTTGTGTTTTTCTTCTGCTTCACATCTCTTTAGTTCTTTCTTTGATCATCTGTGTGTATGCGTTTGAGTATGGCTATTTGTTTGTTAATTGCTGAATGAAACTTGCCCTAATTGCTCATTTTTGTACAAATTTGCAGTGGAAAAAGAAGTGAAATAGAGAAATGAAGTTTTGCGATTGGTACCTGAAGATATCAGTCGTGTCGGTGATGATTGGAGGTTCAATGGAGTTTTTCATGGTCAAAACCGGCTTCTGTGTGAGAACACTCCTTTAGCTCTCACTCTTTTCCATTTTGCTTCATTTTTATCTATTTGTGTTTTCTATTAATGCCCTGATTTATGAAATTTTGATTTTTTGGATTCAATGCACTCATTCATTATGAATTTGCCCAACTAAAATGAATGGCTGACTGTGGGTTATGGATTGAATTTATCAAATTTATTCAATGTGTTGATGAGGAGATTGGGTTGTAAACAAATTGCCAAAACAATGGATTATGTGAATTTAATTCATAATTTGCAGATAATCTATTAGAGACTTAGATAGTGTTTGGTTCATTGGAATGAAATGATTATTCCATCAAAATATTTTTTCTTATGTTTGGTTAGACTTAAAAAAATAATGAAAAATATTCTTTCTTATGTTTGGTCATTCTATAGGAAAGCCTATGGAATCACCATTCTATTCCCTCTGTAGTTAATTCTAAAATAGGTTTTCGGTTGGTACTGCTGCATTTAGCCTTTATCTGAGTGGTTGGAACTTGGAAGTGCTAAATTTAGAACTATTAATTGCAAGAGTTGAACTATCTTAATGGTTTAAAAAAGAAATGGCTTATTCAATTCTTGCCTTCAGTCAATGCTATATGGAAATGCAATTGATTTATAATTATGTACTTTGAATTTTGGTTTGCCCAATGATGAGAACCTTGATCTAACATGAGTTACTTTTAAAAAAGTTTAAATGTTTTAAAAACATTAGTTTCATGTAGTTCAACTCTAGCGTTTAGACAAAGTTTTATTGGGAATTCTATTGGTTAGGGAAGTGTATGTATTCGTCATGAAAATTTCAAATTCTATTATATACAAACAATTTAATGATTTATTGGTTGGGCAAGTTTTGTAGACGTGCATAGGAGTGACAAACAATTTATTGGTTTTGGATTTTGGATTAGGATTGATTTCATCATGATTCACGACATTAATATATGCGTTGAGGTGAAATTAAAACAAAGTCTTACGAGCTTGTAATATGCTAGTCTTGGCAACACATGATAAAGCTGAACCTGTTAAATGCGTACTCAACTCATTAAGGCTTTTTATTAAATTTACTTCTTGTTGGCTTCATGTACTGTTTTTCGCAATTCAGCTGTCTATGCCATCATCTTCGGCCATCATGACCGAGATTAGGTCTAGTCACATTAACAAGTGTACCCTGTTAGAATTCATTCAATTTATTCAATGTGTGAATGAGTTTGCCTTTCAATTTAAGTTTTAGTACGGCTTACATTTGGCATGTTGGCAGATGATAAAATAACTGTTTTGGAGTCAGAAAAGAGAGCTTGGGAAATTTCCTCGAATTATGAACATATAGGGGCTTCTTGCATTTTTTTTACACATATTGTCACCAACCTTTTGATCCTTCAGTAAATAATTGGGATGTGAAGTATTTTTGCTGTATCATGAACTACTTATTTTATTGTTTCGATAAATAACTTTACTCAATAATTTGTTTGATACCAGTGCAAACCACATTATCTAAGTAACCTTCCCTCCTTTGCAACATTATCTAAGTATTGTTGATGTATTGAAAGCAAAAAAGAAGAAATGAATAGCAATGACTTTTCTCAGAAGTTTCTATTTACATCAGCACTTTCTCATCAGTGATACTTCACAACACTTCTTTCATAACAACACATATGCATGTTCTATATTGGAATAAATGAATAGTAATGACTTTCATTATTTAATATTGATGAGTTTTCTTTTTTATTTACTACATCTGTTTCCTAACTCAATTGCTGAAGGTCTCTTCAGGCTCTGGAGATGCAAGAATCTGAACACAAGTCCAATTGCCTGGTTGGGATGATGGGTTCAACTTCCATGGTACTGCAGGTAAGCACGTCTTTTATTTTTTTCCTATGCAGTAATTTTACATTGTATAATTGGATCGAGGACACTATGAATATGTCTTTCTATATTTTTATTAGACATGCACTTGATTTCACATTCATGCAATGGTTCTGCAGGTGCCAGCAGCAGTGGACGAAGGGGATGGGCGAGTGAGAGTAGTTGGCCCCTTCCAATCGAAGGGTTTTATGGAAGGACTCGAACAATGGGAGCTTATAGTGATGCCAGGACGACATCTTGTACTTATTAGTACTTATTTTTGGATGGTTGGAACTAAAATGTGTAATGGGAGTAGTTGGTTTTTCCTATATTATGTATGAAATTAAATTATTGACGTTGGATTAGATTTGGTTCTTATGGAATTTGTAATATATATATAATTAGACGTTCAATATTAATTTTTTGGATGGTTGGAACTAAAATGTGTGCACATTGTTGAATGCTTGATAACATATTTAGCGTTGATGGATTATATTGTTTATACAGGGTACAAGTTGTATTAATAATGGATACATGTTGTTTAGAAAAAAAAAAATATAAAAAAACACGTTAAAGTATTTGGCCACCAAATATTTTGGTAGCTAAATACATAATCAAATGTTTTGGTGACTAAGAATTTAGTAGCAAAAACATAACCCAATGCACTTTTAGTGACTAATACTTTAGTCGCCGAATGCACCTTTTGCCGACTAAATACAGTTTCGTAGCCAAATATATACTTTCGGCGACTAATTATTTAGTAGCTGAAGGTGACACCTTCCCTGATCACAACAACTTAGTAGCCAAAAAGCCTCATTCGGCGATTAAAGGTTTTAGTGGTGGAAACATAACATTTGCCGACTAAACTAATATTAGTAGCCAAATGTAGTCACTTTCGGCGACCAAACGAAATTAGTCGCCAATACTATCGCCGACAGGGTAAAGGCGACGAGCTTGGCGACAAAATATTTTAGTCGCTAAATCGTTTCAGCGACTAAATATTAGACTTTTGGCAGCCAAAAGTGACATTTTTTGTAGTGATTTTAAGTGTATAATAGAACTTGACTTGAAATGTAGGAAGTTGACTACAATTAAAAAGTTAAGGAATAAAATAGAATTTGGTATAAAGTGTACGGTTGCAAACTAATAATTTGTCCTAATATGCATATAGAAAATTAATACTACAAAAAAAAAATGTACTTAGGCCTTGTTTGGTAACATGTTATTTTAGTAATTTTTTGATTTTTTGACTAAGACATGAGATAAAAAAACTAGTATGTTTGGAATGAATTTTGATTTTTTACGAAAAGACTTGTAAAAAGTAGAGAAAAAATTGAATCTTTTACTTTTTGATATAGGTTATAGGCTTTTTGATTTTTTTAGTAACCTCTTGACTTTTAGGCTAAAATATGTGTATCCCAAACAAGGCCTTAATATGAAAATTTCACTTTAAACAACAAAGCTGTATACTATAATATCTAAGATAATTATATTTCATATTTTTTTTAATTATCAATTAATTATCTTACTTACACATCATTGAATTTAAAAAACAAAGTTGTATATTATTTTTCTTTTTTAAATTTATAAACTTTTTTTTTTTTTTTGGAATGAAAATTTGTAACATTGTAGAAATAGTTTATGTACAATTTGTGGCTTGTCTTATTACATAGTTTTTCTAGAGTGGCAGTTATTTGATTATTTTAAAATATGACCACTTAATGTCTTAAATATGTTAGTATAATTTTGTATTTCATCATCCAGAAATATGGTATTTGGTGACTGATGGTGGGACATGGCTGGTTGAATAAATAATTTTCCCGCAACCAGCTACTAGCTAGGAACATTCCGTTTGGCCTAAAATCGTCATCACTGACATTAAGCTGAAGACTTTTCAGTTTCATAATTAAAAAAAAAAAATGAAGACTTTTCAAATTCATTCATTTGAATGGATCGGTAACGTGGGCTAGCATTAATGCTTTTAATAATGTTATGAATGATCCTTACTCCATTTCGTTTTTTAATTAGAAAAAATCAGTATTGAAATATGAAACTGATATGTGCAAGTTAGTTTTATTTTAGTCAAGCTAGGGGGCTGTTTGGGAGGTTAAGAATTTTTTAATTTGTTACCAATTTAACTTATTCATAAAATTAGTGAGTTTGGTTAAATATTTTACCAATTTAAACCAACAGTTTGAGTAGATTAAGCAGGCTAGAAATGAAAAAGGATATCACTGACCTGACAACTATAATATTTTTATAATTTCAAACAAAAAACTAATAGTTTATTTCAAATCTTGGCACAAAATTTTAAATTATTCAAATACC
Source organism: Camellia sinensis (assembly GCF_055761805.1). Lineage (NCBI taxonomy): Eukaryota > Viridiplantae > Streptophyta > Magnoliopsida > Ericales > Theaceae > Camellia > Camellia sinensis. The sequence goes on from NC_138972.1 coordinate 105,096,722, forward strand.
TGATCATCATATTTCACAAATTAATATACAAAAGAAAAATCATATCAGGAAAAATAAAATAGAAAATTTGTGAAAAGCTTTTTTTGAAGAATTTGTTTAGTCATAGATGCTATGAAAATATTAGTGATTCGATAAGCTGTATATGTTTAAACCGTGTTATAAAAAAAAATTAAAAAAAAAATAAATGTTTTTTCATGATAATTTTACACTCTTTGGTCAAGATGCTTACATGGTAACTTTTTTTCTTTTCTTTTCTTTCCTTTTTTTTTTTTTAATTTTTTGCAAAACTTTGAAAATACAAATCCATTTTTTTTTATATATAAAATTTTGATTTTTGAAAACCACTCGATAAGATATATCAAACAAAATCGTAATTGAATATAAAATTATGTAAAATGAAAAAATAAAATTTTCACTTTTTTTTTTTTATGATCTGAAAGTATGATCTTTTTTTTTTTTTTTACTTCTAGAATTTTACATTTTTTAGAGATGTTTTGTGTAGTAATTGTGAAAATTATAAATGTGAATATTTATACTTTCATTTCAATTAGTAAAATATCATAAATTTTTTAAAAATATAAAAGTTAGTGTGAATATTCATACTTGTTAAAAAAATTCACAGGTCTTAAAAATACATATTATTCTAAGGGAAATGTTTCGTAGCTCGAAACATTTTGGCCCGAATGGCTCGAGGGAGAAGACGCAGAGAGAGGCAGAGGGAGAGAAAGAGAGAAGCAGAGGGAGAGGGAGAGAAAGAGAGAAGCAGAGGGGAAGAGAGAGAGAAGACGATCGTCGCCCCGGCCAGCCGCCGATCGTCGCCTCTCCCAGCCGCCGATCCGCCGATCGTCGCCCAGCTCAGCCCCGCCGCAGCCTCCGACCACCGTCGCCCCGCCTCCGCCTCCTCCTCCCCCGAATATTATGCCCCCTCCATTCCTCCACCTCCTCCCTCCTTCCTCCTCTTCCTCCTCCTCCTCCTCCTTTCTTCCTGGTTTTCGTTCTTCATCTGCAAAAAAAAAAAAAAAATCGAGCCATTCGGGCTCCCCGTTTTCGAGCTACGTAGCACGATCGTTATTCTAATTTATTGAAAGTATGATTATTTCGTTATTCTAATTTATTGAAAGTATGATTATTTACATTTCAAAAATGTTAGAAATCCCAAAAGTTTTACCAAGTGTCTTACGCTCGCATGGAATTTGCATGGTATGGATCTTATACCTATGTAAAACATTTAATAAAAATTTTAATAAAATTTTTAAAATGTCTTGTATTTTTTGGGTGAATAAAATGTCTGGTATTACTCCTTATATTTTTCAAAAATTCACAATATTATATTCACTAAAATTGTGAATATCCACCCACGTTCTCGAACTTCAAGGGTTAGTTTGGGTTGGTATAGGTTTGGAAAAAGCCTCGGACCCCCACTGGAGGTGATCCCAAGGCCCCCAATGGGGTGTGATTGATTCATTTTTTTTTTTTGATCTAATGACCAATCCCCACGTGTGTGTAGGGGGTGATGGGGGTGCTTGGAGACTGGGGGTCTCCGGCACGTTTGGTATAGGTTTATGGTTGACAATTTTTGCACACACCCCTATCAAACAAAATGATAATATAATGAAGCAGGGAGGAAAGCATGGAAATTACAGGAGAATATATTCATTGAACTTACTCTACTCTTGATCCCATCAAAAATCAAAGATAATTTGAAAGGAATATACAAATTCTAATGCTTGAATTTTGAAGGACAAGATTTGATATATCAAACAACAATACAACATGAAAAATGCTACAGTACACATATTTTAAGGGTGTGTATTATATGCATTCTTGTTATACAATTTTATGATATATATTATATATTTTTATGGTAATATTATGTTTTTTTTTCTGGGTAGAATTATGAAAATTTATGACTCAGAAATGAAGCATTTTGTGGTAATGTTATGCTTTTTTGTGGTAATATTACACATTTTTTGGTTAAAAAATATTTAGATAAAAAATGTGTAACATAATCATAAAAATACATAACATTATCACAAAATTTATAACTTTTTTTTTTTTTTTTTGTAAATCACAAATTGTCGTAATTCTACTAAAAAAATTAGATAATATTACTATTGGAAAAAATATGATTTTATGGTGACTTTAATGTGAAATTATAGTAGGTCCCAACCATTGATTGAGGTGGCATTAAGTGAGTTTAGATTCTTTGTAACAAAGTCTTTACACCACAAAAAGCATGACCAAAAACCATTAAAAATTGAATGAGAAATTGTCTCATAAAAATGGCCTCATGAATGAGGTATTGAGAATTGTGTATAACTACAAATCCCACATTAATTGTAGAGGAAAATTTTGATGGATATTTAAACCTCAAGGTTTTGATAAGGGCATGAGCCCTTTGGGGCATCCGAATTTTCCGAAGGAAAGAAGTTATGGATGCTTTAAGTGGGATCGGTGTGACCCCTCCAGTCTTCCTAGGAACACTTTTGACCATGTTCGATTCTAGGTTAAGTGGTGAGACTAATTTTGAATTAAATTTCCAACTGTGAAATTTTCTAGTGTTGAGTTTAATTTTCAGAAACATAGAAAGTGAAAGTCTGTTGTAATTTTTAGAAATAGCAACTGTCACCGATGCTGCTCCTACTGCTAATGTTGATGGGGATTTGAACCCCAGGACAACTGGCTTACAAGCCCCTACTGCTGTGACCTCTGTGGTCAACCCTGTTGTTGCTCCTGGTTTTCCAAGAGGCCTGCTCAACCATTACGACCGCCCGGAGAAGTTCACGTGAGTGAATTTCAAGAGGTGGTAGCAGAAGATGCTATTCTACTTGACTACTCTTAACCTTGCGAGGGTTTTGAGTGAGGATCTACCAGCTGTGGAGGAAAATGAGCCAGACAAACAGAAGCTCATGGCTCTAGATGCTTGGAAGCAGTCAGACTTCTTTTGCCGGAACTACGTTTTGAACGGCTTGGCAGATTCACTTTTCAATGTGTTTTATGCCAAGAAGTCGGCAAAGGAGCTGTGGGGTGCTTTGGACACGAAGTACAAGACAGAGGATGCTGGGGTAAAGAAATTTGTCGTTGATTGGTTTCTTGACTTTAAGATGGTGGATTCAAAAACCATCATCGGTCAACTCCAAGAGTTCCAAGTAATTCTGCACGAAATTCATGTAGAGGGAATGTTCCTGAGTGAATCATTACAAGCCGCTGCACTGATTAAGAAGCTGCCTAATAGGTGGAAAGAATTCAAGAACTATTTGAAGCACAAGCGGAAGGAGATGACAGTCCGGATTGAGGAAAACAACAGAAGGAAATGGGGGAATACCTCCATTGTAAAAGCAAATGTGGTCACTGTAACAAAAAAAGTCTTTGGAGATGAAAACTAATGACGAAAATAAATTTTGTCACAAAAGACGTACCTTTTAGTGAAGAAAATAATATTGTCTCCAAATGTACTATTTTTAGAGAGAAAAATAAAATTTCGTCACCAATCTACATACATAATAAAAAAAATTAGGTAACAAAATTATTTTTCATCATTATTTTTATTTTTTTGTCACCAAAGATTTTCTCGCTAATTTTTTTGGGTGGCACCAAAATTTTGAGACTTTTGGTGAGGAAAAAATTAGTCACCAATTATAAAATTATTACTGACGAATATATTTTCGCTACCAATAATTTTTAATATTTTGATATCATTTGGTGAGAAAACACTACTACAAAAATACTTAAAGATCACACTTAAGAAAATTAAAACATGACACTTTTAATAAAAGTATGATTGAAAAAACCAAATTAATATTTTAATCACACCTTCTAATTAAAGTAGCAATGCTTCAGACCCCCACAACCCCCATACCCCCACAACATTTGTGAGAGAGAGGGAAAAAAAAAAAACGAGTAGTTACAAATCAATTGAGAGTTACGAGGGTCACCAAAAATAGGAGTCTCAAGCATTTTTCTATGATTATATATATATTTTTAAATTTTATTTTTATACCTAATATTCCCAGATCCTTATTTTGAATAAACAGGGAGCATCATTCCAAAAAAAATTGGCCCTAATTTCATTGCCGCTTGCCACAACCTTAGTTCTCTCCTCACTCATTCTCTCTCTCGCTGTGGTGCCACAGATGACAACACCTGCGTGGGCGGAACTTCCTCTGGCGTCTAGGTAACCATTTTCCTCTCTTCTCTCTCTTTCTCTCTTGTTCTCTCTGTCTCTCCCTTAATCTCTAGCTTCATATGACTCTACCCTGTTATTACCGCAACTCTCCTTTTCCATCTTGATGCGACTTATCTCCCATTACTGCTGGTGAGAGCTCTCCTTCTCATTTCCTGACTCATCTCACTCCCAGAGATGTGCCAAAGACAATGATATCCTTAGATCAGATGGGCCCAATACAAAGATGTGTCCATTTTAGAGCCTAGATAAGGTGGACTGGTCGCCGGATGCCCATGCGCCGTTGCTTTGCCGACCCTACTTTTCAGCCGCTGCTACTTTTCGGCCACCGCCATAGAGCTACATTCCGATGCTACCCCTCTTCATATACTGGTACAACTTTTCACTTGTATATAGCATAGATTTATAGATTTGCAATTTCTTGTAGGATAAAGATGCGAAAAAAAGGCGTTCATATGTGTATTATTTGTTTGAATTTATGCCGAATAAACAGATTTGAGTTTCAATTAATGAGAATTTATCGCTGATGATTTCAATTGCAACACAAGCCTACATACTTATTTAAATGCCATAGTAGTTTTTGTTTTTGATTGCCAGGCTTAATTGTTTTAGGAGTTGGAATTGTATTATTTAAAGTTTGTTTTTGTATATGTATGTATGTATGTATGTAGGTGAGGCTGGAACATGAAGAGTGCTACTGTAATTATTATAAAAATGTTTGATGGCTTTTATTTTGAATAAGTGGCATGTTGATGGTCAGTGAGATTTTGCTGGTTTGGTTTATTTGACACTATTTAGTATCAAATGCAAATGAGGATAAGGAAGTCTGTGTAACCAAAAGACCAAAAGTTAGTTGGAAATGATAATTGTTGCACTTTTACTACATTGTTAATTAGAATGTGGTTAGTAGTTGTTAGGTTAGGTTAGTTTAGTTAGGATACAACTGATGTATATATACTCTGTTACATTCAAAAAATGAAGTCATAAACTTCTATAACTACTGCTGAAATGTCATTTGTGAATACCCTGGTACTAATTATTAATGAAAACCTTGCTTTGTGCTTTTGAAAATGCAGACCATGTGTATCATGATCCAAACCCGCCCCTATAGATTAAGGTCATAACTGGCTAGTAATCATGAGATCACCTGCGACCTCAAACAGAAATCAAGTAAAAATTAATAATATGGGGCCAGATGCGGAAGCAGACTTAAAAATTTTGTCCAATGAGCTGTGCTTATATAGCATATCAAAACATTTCCCTTATACTTAATAATTACTCACACAACATATTAGTAATTAACATTTTGTATACCCAGGATCATTCAAACACATAGTCAGCTATATTAAAAGCTTATACACATAAATGGTCTATCATGACCAACGAAAATAGCAAAAAAAAAAAAAAAATACAAAAGATCATAAACAAAGCCTCTTGCGTGAGGCGCCTGGGCTGACTTCACTAAACTTGGGTTCCTTTCTCAAACTCCTCTAAGGCTGGGGTTGAACATCCCTTTGCTCACCTACATACATATTAATACGGAGTGAATGTCCAGTGAATAATACTAGAGTAAAGAGGTTAATGAATGAGATTCATACATAAATAAATCATACTTATAATTTAAACATTTAAACTACCATTTTCATTCATATCAGATTTATAGATCATAACAAAGTAAAATGACCCCGAGTCCAACACATCATATCCATACGAAACGACCTCAGGTCCATTGTATGCAAAACGACCTTGGGTCCATCTATACAAAACGACCTCGTGTCCAATACTCATTCATAGACCAACCTTAGGTCTAATGAATCCATATACGAATGACCACTGGTCCTTCATATCATAATACCAAACGGCCTTGGGTCCAGCATTCTTATAATTCATAACTATACGCATAGTCACATTCATGATCATGATCACATCCGTATTCATATTCAAAACGACCTTTGGTCCAATCAATTCCTTATTCAAAACGACCTTTGGCTCATTTAACAATCATACAAAACGACCTTCAGTCCAATTCATATACAAGATGATCTTTAGTCTATCTTGTTAAACATTCCAAATGGCCTTGGGCCTAATTTGAGTCCTCATCAAATATACCAAACGGCCTTAAGCCCAATTTGTGTCCTTATCAAACATACCAAACGACCTTAGGGCCATCTCATATGTTTGCACCAATCGCTTTACAGATTCTACTACAAATAGAACGGATAGAATACTCATTCATAGTACAAATTCATAAGGTCAGAAATTTAACATGTAGGTAACATTTAGAAAATAATGTATACACAAAATATTGTTACTAAGATATTACTCACAATGTTTGGAGTGTTGATTCATCCTTGTGGATGCTCCTACACAATTCATAAACATACACAAATCGGATCACAATGTTATTTAATCTGCTCCTTAACTTATTTAATTCTCTTAGACTCCTCTCTTATTCTTTTATTCATTTAGAATGCTTAATGCATGCGTAAGAGTGCTTAAAAGATGAAAAGAACGGAAAACAGAACGTGAAATAGCTTTTCAAAACTTTCTGAAATAGGGTACCTCGCTCGAGCGTAGCTTTGCTCGCTCGAGTGGACCCTTTTGGTCTGCAAAACTTCTGGTTGCCCTCATTCTTCGCTCGAGCGGCAACCCCTTCGCTCGAGCGAAGAGGCTGATTTCTAGGTTTTTAAACATAAAGTTTGAGCTCCAAACACGAATTCAAAGACTTGGGTCATGTTTGGATTATTCAAAAACACAAAATTACTTTAGAAAACATATATAAATGACCCCATAAAAAACATTTGCTTCAAAATCTCATCAATTTGGCAAAATTGAGCTTAAAACTCTCATGTGTGCATGATTTTCAAACTCTTTTCTCAAAACTCAATTCCAAAGTGTGTAAGCTTGCATGTTTGAACCAAACTCTTGAAATTACATGGAAATACATATGGATGAGCTCAACTTGAAACCATGAGCTCAAAAGTGTTATGGTTTGCCAAAATTAAGATCAAAACTTCTATACATGCATCAATTCCCTTCAAAGACTTTCAAAACATGGAATTAAGCTTCATAACTTTATGATTCATGAATGCATGTAAGTGACAACTCCCAATTCAATATGGATTACAAAGTTTATGCAAGAAACATGAGAGATCATAACAAATTCATGCATGCATGTATGATTTAGTACCAATTTCCTCATTCCAAGCTCAATTCTTGCATTTTGGTTCAATATCTTCTAGAATACACATAAATATTAACTTAAGCTCATAAATTAAGGTTCAAAAACCTACCTAGAGGCCTCAAGAACAATAATTCTTGCAAGATTATGAGTTGTCTTCTTCAATTCTTCAATCCTTGAGTAATTCTTCAATCCTTGAGCAATTCTCCAAAGTTTTTGTTTTTCTCTCTTTCTACAAGGATGATTCTCTCTCTATATAGTTTAATCTTAGCAAAATGGTGAAGATGAGCTCAAAATTATGAGCCTAGGCACTAACTCAACATATTTATAGTGGGTGATTAGCTTAGGCTAATTAAGCATGATTAAGACTAATTAACCTTAATTTAATTCAATTTAATCTAATTAATTTGATCCGAATCAATTTTTAATTAAATTTCACCATAGGCTCTAAAAATCATGCTAAACACAACAAATTAATCAATTTTGGTTTCTGGCTCCTCTACAACCCTCAATTTCGGATTATAGCAGAAATTGTAACAGATATATCTACAATCAATAGATAGGCATCCAAAAATTACATAGGACACATAATTAGCATTCAGATTCATATTAGGCATATAAACACATATATAATTAATGAATTAAAAGCTTAATAATGTGTCATTTATCAAAGATGTAGCTGCAACTCAACCACCAGAGCATTTGCCTTATCTTTTGAAAATTCTTCAAGCGAGAGGTAAGGTGTTGAATGAACTCTCAACTACTTAAATTGTGAGGTGGAGTCATTGCATTGGATATCTTTCGAAATGAAGATATTTTTATTTTAAATAGTTAAAAACGGATCGCAAAACAACCTAGAAAGCAATTGATATACTTTGATTCCTCAACTCAATTAGTTGTCATGACCCGAACCCACCCCCGTGGGTTAAGAACATAACCGGCCAGTAATCATGAGATTACCTACGGCCTCGAACCAAGACAAATGTATTTTAACAGAGTTAATGGGGGCCAAACGGAAGCAGTTCAAAAACTTTGTCCATAGAGCTATGCTTACATGGCACATCAATACAACCAAACACATATACATTAATAACTCACAACAGAAAAGCAGTAGCATAAGTTCTGTACAAACAAGATCATCCAAAAACTAAGTCAACCCATGAAAGCTATATACAACATAAACAAAGACTTCGCCAATATAACAACATAAACAAAATGACAAAAGGCAAAAGCGAGTCTCATGCGTGAGACACATGGGCTGACTTTCCAAAACTCAGTTGTTCCACACAGACTTCACTGGGGCTGGGTCTGGACTTCTCTTGGCTCACCTACAAACACATGAATGAGCGTGAGCAATAGCCCAGTGAATAATATCAAATAAGAAGACATAAACAATATATAGAACAACATACTCCGAAAGGCCTTGAGCCCAATTCACATTTTTATTTAATATTTATTCTTCATTCCTGTCAAAACGGCCTCTGGCCCGCTCATTTATGTCAAAACGGCCTCTGGCCCATCCATCCATATCAAAACGGCCTTCGGCCCATTCATTTATGTCGAAACGGCCTTTGGCCCATTCATTCATGTCAAAACGGCCTTTGGCCCATTCATTCATGTCAAAACGGCCTTCGGCCCATTTGTTCATGTCAAAACGGCCTTGGCCCATTCATTCTTGTCAAAACGGCCTTCGGCCCATTCGTTTATTCGTATCAAACATTTGTCCATAATTCAAACTGGCAAACTCACTAGGCTTATAAGAAAATAAGCAATTGGACAACTGATAAGTTTCAAATATCGATATTACTCACAATGATCGGTTGGTTGGTTTGCCCTGGAGCTCGACCCTACACAGTCCATGAACACAAAAGGGTTAACAACCATTCAATCCGTTCCCAAATTCACATTTTCCTCTTTAGGTTTCATTCTTATCTCTTTAACTCAATTACAATGCTCAATGCATGCCTAAGAGTACTTAGAAGTGAAAGAGAACAGAAAACAAAACACAGAATGCATTTTCAAAATTTCAGAAAACAGGGTCCCCACTCGAGCGTGGACTTCCTCGCTCGAGCGGACCCCTGGCGGCCTGCAAAAGTGCTGGATAGGTGAAAATTACGCTCGAGCGTTCATTCTGGCGCTTGAGCGGAAGGCCTCTCTACATGGATTCCCGCTCGAGCGTGAACTTCTCCGCTCGAGCGGACACCATGTCTGCAAAAAGTACTGGATGCATCATTTTTACGCTCGAGCATGAACTTGGACGCTTGAGCGGAAGTTCATTCCACATAGCTCCCCGCTCGAACGTGAACTTCCCCGCTCAAGCGGACATCATGGTCTGCATAAAATACTGGGAGCATGAAATTCACGCTCGAGCGACGGTTTCCCCGCTCGAGCGGACATCAAATTTCTAGGTTTTCCCAAATTGTGTTCTTGAGCTCAAATTCGACATTTCAACCACATTTCTTGCATATTATGGCTCCAATTTCATATATACCTGTACTAATATGATATAAAAACACCAAAACACATCATCCTGGAGCTCAATTTCTTGGATTACCTACATGCATGTCTCAAATTAATCCAAATTCATCACCAATACATCAAATTCAAACATGCAATGCTTACACTTTCATGATATATTCTTGCATGTGAGAAATACACATTATTCACAACTTATTTGATGAAGAAATGGTCATACACATGGATTTTAATCAAACTTCAACATAGATTACTCAAATTAAGCTCAAACATGGAAATCCATGACAACTCTCTACATGCATGTGTTCTATGACTTCAAATTCAATAAAATCAACTCAATTTCCTTATAATCAAACTAATTCATGTTCTTGGCCATTAATCAAACTTGAATTTACAAATTCCAAACAAAACCCATGAGAAACTCACCTATGAGCCTTAATCTTCACAATCTATGGCAAATTCTGGAGTTATCTTCAAGACATTCAAAGTTCAAGAGCAAAACTTGAACAATTCTTCTTCTCTCTCTCTCTATAGCCGGCCTTCACACCCTCTCCGTGCCTATCTCAAATTTTTGAGTTCAACAAGGAGCAAAGAGAGTGTATATGGCCATATAAAAAGTCCCACTAATGCTTATTTAATAATATTAAATAGTTGGGCACTAATTCACCAATTTAATCAACTTAATTTGATCCAAATCAATTTTTCAATTAAACTTCACCGTAAGCTCTAAAAATTATGTCAATCACAATGGCGCAATCAATTTTGGTTTCGGTGGCCGTTAAGGCCTTCAATTTAATTTCCAAAGTGGAAAAATCAAACAGATATTCCTACGGTGAACAGGTAGAAATTCAAAACCGCATATATTCACATAATGGCACACAAAACCATATTAAACACATAATCATACTCAAATTAAGGATCAATTAGCGTACTACGGAATAGAGGTATCACAGTCTTCCCCCCTTTAGGAAGTTTGGTCCTCCAAACTTAATTTACCTTTGTCGGGAAACAAATGTGGATAGCGTAGTAGCATTTCCTCCTCTTTTTCCCACGTGGCATCCGTCCCATAGTGTTCTTTCCATTCAACTTTCACCATTGGGATGGAGTTGTTTCTCAGTTGCTTCACTTGTCGGTCAATAACTCGTTCCGGCCATTCAGCGTACTCCATATTTTCATCCAAAGCTACCCGGTGATAATCAATCACATGAAGTGGGTCTCGGAGGTAACCCCTCAACATCGACACGTGAAACACATTATGGATTTGTTCAAATCCCGGTGGCAAAGCAACTCTATAAGCAACTGGACCGAGCCTTTCCAAAATCTGAAACGACCCAATGTAACGGGGCGACAACTGGCCCTTCTTTCCAAACCTGACTTGGCCTTTCATTGGTGACACACGAATAAACACATGGTCACCGACCTCATACTCAAGAGGTCTCCTTCGAACATCTGCGTAGTTCTTTTGTCGGTCCTGAGCTGTTTTGAGCCTTTGCCGAATGATCTTGATTTTCTCAGAAGTGTCTTGCACAATTTCAGGCCCAAGTAAAGCTCTATCCCCGACTTCTGTCCAACAAATAGGTGATGTACACCTTCTACCATATAAGGCCTCGTATGGTGCCATACCGATGCTGGAGTGGAAGCTGTTATTATAAGCAAATTCTGCAAGTGGCAAATAGTCTTCCCAACCCCCTTGAAAGTCTAAAGCACACATCCGAAGCATATCTTCCAAAGTCTGTATTGTTTGTTCTGATTGTCCATTTGTCTGTGGGTGGAATGTAGTACTAAATCTCAATTATGTTCCCATAGCTTCCTGTAAATTTTTCCACAATCTAGATACAAATTTCGGATCTCTATCCGACACAATAAATACCAGAACTCCATGTAAACGAACAATCTCATCAACATAAATAGTAGCCAATCTGTAAGTAGTAAATGTAATTTTGACAGGCAGAAAATGTGCAGATTTAGTCAGTCTATCAACCACAACCCAAATAGAATCCATACCTCGAGAAGTCCGAGGTAGGCCAACAACAAAATCCATAGTCATATGCTCCCACTTCCATTCGGGAATAGGGAGAGGTTGAAGTAGACCGCCTGGTTTCTGATGTTCAGCTTTAACTTGCTAACACTGAAGACATTTGGACACACATTCTACAATCTCTTTCTTCATCTTAGGCCGCCAATAGGTTTGTTTCAAATCCCAATACATTTTATTGTTACCCGGATGCATAGCAAATACGGATCTGTGGGCTTCATCTAAAACCCTCTTCTTTAGTTTCGGAATATCTGGGATACACATTCTGTTCCGAAATCTCATCACTTCATTCTCAATACTAAACTCCACTTTCAGACTTGTCTCAAATTCATCAATCACTTTCTTAAGGAATTCATCCTCTTTCTGTTTCTGCTTGATTTATTCAATGATTGCCGGTTCGGCTGTAATAGCGGCTATCAATCCACCCTGTTCACACATTACCACTTCAATTTCAGACTTCTCAAAGTCTTGCAAGATCTCTTTCTGTTCAGTAAGCAAACAAGCCATACTCCCTGTTGATTTTCTGCTCAAGGCATCCGCAACTATATTAGCTTTCCTGGGGTGATACTGAATCTCTAATTCATAATCCTTAATCAGTTCCAGCCATCTCCTCTGACGCATATTCAACTCCTTTTGCGTGAAGAAGTATTTCAGACTTTTGTAATTCGTGTAGACTTCACACTTTGCTCTATACAGGTAATGCCGCCAAATTTTCAAAGCAAAAACAACTGCGGCCAGTTCTAGGTCATGCGTTGGATAATTCTTCTCATGTGGCCTCAACTGTCGAGAGGTGTAAGCAATAATATTTCCGTTCTACATTAACACACAATCCAAACCTTTATAAGACGCATCACAGAAAATTACAAAATTCTCCATACCTGAAGGTAGTGTCAAAATTGGTGCGATGGTCAATCTTGTTTTTAGTTCATGAAAGACAGCTTCTCTTTCTTCGTTCCATTCAAACGGTTGCCCTTTTCTTGTCAATTGGGTAAGAGGCACGGCTAATTTCGAAAAGTCCTTCACAAACCTCCTATAGTACCCAGCTAAGCCCATGAAACTACGGACTTCCGTTACATTTGTCGGTGTAGGCCAATTCATAATTGCCTCGATTTTCTGTGGGTCCACTGATCCCTTTCTTGTTGATCACATGCCATAAGAAAACAACTTCATCCAACCAAAACTCACATTTATTTAGTTTAGCAAATAATTTTCTTTCCCGAAGTATTTGTAGGACAGTTCTCAAGTGATGTTCATGTTCAAGTCTATCTTTGGAATATATCAAAATATTATCAATAAAAACCATAACAAATTCGTCAAGGTAGGTTTTAAAAATTCGGTTCATTAGGTCCATAAACGCTGTCGGAGCATTAGTCACTCCAAATGGCATAACAAGAAACTCAAAATGTCCATACCTCGTTCTGAATGCGGTTTTCTCAACATCCTCTGCCTTAACTTTCAGCTGATGATACCTGGATCTCAAATCGATCTTAGAAAACACCTGTGATCCCTGCAACTGGTCAAATAAGTCATCATTACGGGGTAGGTCGATAATCGATGCACAGGCGTAGGGTTCCATCCTTCTTTTTCACAAACAACATTGGTGCACCCCATGGTGAAGTGCTAGGTCGGATAAACCCTTTGTTAAGCAGGTCTTGCAATTGTTCTTTCAATTTTTTCATTTCAGCTGTAGCCATTCTATAGGGAGTTTTAGAAATAGGTTGGGTGCCTGGCACAGTCTCAATGGTGAACTCTATCTCCCTGTCTACCAATCCCCTGGTAATTAATTTGGAAACACATCTGGAAATTCTCTAACAATAGGGATATCATTCAATTCAATATTCACAGATTGTTCAGACAACACATAGCACAAATAACCCTGGCACCCCTTCCTAATCAGTTTATGTGCTTTCATTGCAGATATCAAATAAGGTGGAGGCACTACCCCATTACCCACAAACACAATCTCTTTATGTTCTGGTGGTTTAAATACAACTCGTTTTGTCACACAATCGATAGTGGCACAATACTTGGTCAACCAATCTATGCCTAAAATTACATCAAAATGCCTAATGTTCAAGGGCAGCAAATCTACATATAGGATAGCATCCTCAACACGCATATCACAAAACCGGTATATAGATTCACACAATACAGATTCCCCAGATGGAGCCGACACACATAGCAGATATGGCAGTAATTCTAAAGGTCTATTCAGTTTAGATGCAAATGCATATGTCACAAAAGAGTGTATGGATCCGGAATCAATTAATACAAAAGTATCCTGATTACATATTGAAATAGTACTTGAGACAACTGTGTTGGCATTCCGTGTATTGCCCGGAACAAGCGCAAAAACTCTTCCCTGTCTCACAGTATCCCCGGTGGTAGCGGATCTCAATTATTTTCCGGCTTTGGGATCGATGCAGTGGAACTAGCAGTTACTTTTCCACTATTCTGAATACAATCTCGGGCTATATGCCTTTGTTTCCCACATTTGAAACAGGCTCCTGACACACGGTAACCAACTCCGCGGTGCTTTCTGCTACAAATGTTGCACATGGGAGTTGTGTCTCGGGAAGAATTTGAAGTATTTGTGGAGCCCATATTTTGCTTATTTGAAAACTTCTTCTTTGAAAAGAAGCCCTGCCTTTTGTTGCCTTTCCACTCTGTTGTTGGCTTAGCTTGTCTAGCTATGTTAGCCTCTGATATGATGGCCCTGTCTAGTACCCCAATGTAGGTCTCTAGCTTTAAGATATTCACTCTTTCTAGGATGTCACTTCAGAGCCCACCTTCAAAGTGTCTCGCCTTCTTATAGTCAGTATCAATTACATGTGGTGCAAACCTGGCCAATTCGGTGAATTTGGCCTCATACTCAGCTACAGTCATACTGTCTTGCTTTAGTTCCATGAACTCAGCTACTTTCCTATCTCGAACACACTGTGGGAAGTACTTGTCATAGAAAATTTTCAGAAATTTCACCCAATCAACATCTTTATGATTTTCTATCATTAACATCTACCATCTTCTTGCCTCGTCTTCTAGCATAAAAGTGGCTAGAAGCACTTTTTGTGACTCCGAGCTGGGGAACACTTTAAACAATTTTTCAATGCCGAGAACCCATGCTTCGGCTTTCAACGGATCTAATCCACCATGAAACTGTGGTGTTTTCATTTTCTTGAATTCTTTGGTGAGAGCTATGATTCAGTCATTATTCTGATTATCTGGCACGGGTGGTGCCAGAGGTGGGGGTGGCGGATGTGGTTGCTGCCACTCCTGTTGCTGTCTCAAAGTTTCTGCCATTTCCTGTATCATTCTTTCCATTCTGTCCATTCTGGCAGTAGAGGATTCCTTTATCTCATCACCTCTTGTTCTCACTATCTGATTAAACTTACATTATACTTCATACAATAGATTTACAAGTATGCATCTATTAAAGAGCATACATATTCAAATAATTTGCAAAGCAAGCAAATCACAAACTTATAACACATAATTGTTCACATTTAACAGTTAAGCGTATTCTTGATGCTTTCAGATTTATACTTATCACATGAATGCAACCTAGATCTTTTCTAGACACTTATTACTCTTTCAGACAAGTGTGTGAGTTATTAACTCGTGCTCTGATACCACTCTGTCATGACCCGAACTCGCCCTCGTGGGTTAAGGACATAACCGGCCGGTAATCATGAGATTACCTACAGCCTCGAACCAAGACAAATGTATTTTAGCAGAGTTAATGGGGGCCAAACGGAAGCAGTTCAAAAACTTTGTCCATAGAGCAGTGCTTACATGGCACATCAATACAACCAAACACATATACATTAATAACTCACAACAGAAATGCAATAGCATAAGTTCTGTACAAACAGGATCATCCAAAAACTAAGTCAACCCATGAAAACTATATACAACATAAACAAAGACTTCGCCAATATAACAACATAAACAAAATGACAAAAGGCGAAGGCGAGTCTCATGCGTGAGACACATGGGCTGACTTTCGAAAACTCTGTTGTTCCACACAGACTTCACTGGGGCTGGGTCTGGACCTCTCCTGGCTCACCTACAAACACATGAATGAGCGTGAGCGATAGCCCAGTGAATAATATCAAATAAGAAGACACAAACAATATATAGAACAACATACTTCGAACGGCCTTGGGCCCAATTCACATTTTTATTTAACATTTATTCTTCATTCTTGTCAAAACGGCCTCTGGCCCACTCATTTATGTCAAAACGGCCTTTGGCCCATCCATCCATGTCAAAACGGCCTTCGGCCCATTCATTTATGTCGAAACGACCTTTGGCTTATTCATTCACGTCAAAACAGCCTTTAGCCCATTCATTCATGTCAAAATGGCCTTTAGCCCATTCATTCTTGTCAAAATGGCCTTCGGCCCATTTGTTCATGTCAAAACGGCCTTTGGCCCATTCATCCTTGTCAAAACAGCCTTCGGCCTATTCGTTCATTTGTATCAAACACTTGTCCATAATTTAAACTGGCAAACTCACAAGGCTTATAAGGAAATAAGTAATTGGACAACTGATAAGTTTCAAATATCGATATTACTCACATTGATCGGTTGGTTGGTTTGCCCTGGGGCTCGACCCTACACAGTCTATGAACACAAAAGCGTCAACAACCATTCAATCCGTTCCCAAATTCACATTTTCCTCTTTAGGCTTTATTCTTATCTCTTTAACTCAATCACAATGCTCAATGCATGCCTAAGAGTACTTAGAAGTGAAAGAGAACAGAAAACAAAACACAGAATGCATTTTCAAAATTTCATAAAACAGGGTCCCAACGGACCCCTGGAGGCCTGCAAAAGTACTGGATAGGTGAAAATGACGCTCGAGCGTTCATTCTGCGCTCGAGCGGAAGGCCTCTCTACATGGATTCCCGCTCGAGCGTGAACTTCCCCGCTCGAGCGGACACCATGTCTGCAAAAAGTACTGGATGCATCATTTTTACGCTCGAGCATGAACTTGGACGCTCGAGCAGAAGTTCATTCCACATAGCTCCCCGCTCGAGCGGACTTCATGGTCTGCAGAAAAATACTGGGAGCACGAAATTCACGCTCGAGCGGCGGTTTCCCCGCTCGAGCGGACATCAAATTTCTAGGTTTTCCCAGATTGTGTTCTTGAGCTCAAATTCGACATTTCAACCACATTTCTTGCATATTATGGCTCCAATTTCACATATACTTGTACTAACATGACATAAACACTAAAACACATCATCCTGGAGCTCAATTTCTTGGATTACCTACATGCATGTCTCAAATTAATCCAAATTCATCACCAATACATCAAATTCAAACATGCAATACTTACACTTTCATGATCTATTCTTGCATGTGAGAAATATACATTATTCACAACTTATTTGGTGAAGAAATGGTCATACACATGGATTTCAATCAAACTTCAACATAGATTACTCAAATTAAGCTCAAACATGGAAATCCATGACAACTCTCTACATGCATGTGTTCTATGACTTCAAATTCAATAAAATCAACTCAATTTCCTTATAATCAAACTAATTCATGTTCTTGGCCATTAATCAAACTTGAATTTACAAATTCCAAACAAAACCCATGAGATACGCACCTAGGAGCCTTAATCTTCATAATCTATGGCAAATTCTTGAGTTATCTTCAAGACATTCAAAGTTCAAGAGCAAAACTTGCACAATTCTTCTCTCTCTCTCTCTCTATAGCCGGCCTTCACACCCTCTCCATGCCTATCTCAGATTTTTGAGTTCAACAAGGAGCAAAGAGAGTGTATATGGCCATATAAAAAGTCCCACTAATGCTTATTTAATAATATTAAATAGTTGGGCACTAATTCACTAATTTAATCAACTTAATTTGATCCAAATCAATTTTTCAATTAAACTTCACCGTAGGCTCTAAAAATTATGCCAATCACAATGGCGCAATCAATTTTGGTTTCGGTTGCCGTTAAGGCCTTCCATTTAATTTTTGAAGCGAAAAAATCAAACAGATATTCCTACGATGAACAGATAGAAATTCAAAACCGCATATATTCACATAATGGCACACAAAACCATATTAAACACATAATCATACTCAAATTAAGGAACAATTAGCGTACTACAGAACAGGGGTATCACATTAGTAGTACCTCTAGAGTCCACGTATCCCCCATACTAAGAGCAAAAGAGAAAATGTAAATGTGGTGACCTCAATCCAAGAGCCAAGACCCCAGAGATGTGGTAGAGACGATGATATCCTCAAATCAGATCAAATCTATGTGTTTAGGGTTTTTATTTTTTGTCAATTTCTGTTTTTCTGCTTTTTTCTATTTCTTCATGTTTTTGCTTGTTTTTTTGTTATTTTATATATTTTGGTTCTATATCTTCTGGTTTGATCTTGTTTTTTCTTCTTCTCTTTACTTCTTCACTATTAATTTGTGTACTTTTTTCTTGTTCTTTGCATTCTATACATTTGTTTCAATTGCGCTGCTTAGTTATTTTGTATTTTTTTCTCTACAGAAAACACTCAAAAATCATGCTCTATATAGAGAAGCCAGTTGAAGTATACGATACTTTTTTCTTCCCCATTGTTTTGTTATATTAATTTTTTGGCTACATCAACATAACTTATGTGTTTTTATAGCCTTTGTTCGTTTAGGTTTCAAAGTTGTTGGTAGCAGAGCTCTATGCAAAGTAGTTATTTATTTATTTTTTATTTTTTTAATAAATTTGTTGACCATTATTTTTTTATCAGTATACTGATCATTATTAAAATGCTTCAGAATATTATAAATTTTGATTTTGTGATGATGAAATTGTATGATATTTGGGGTATTTCATATCTATCTGATATATTATGTAACACTCCAAAATTTTCCCTCCGCTCGAGCGCAAGAGTTGACGCTCGAACGGTCTTGTGAGGCTCCCAGTACTTTTGTAATTTGATCCAGATTCTGAGAGTTGTGAATTTCCGCTCGAGCAGTCAGCTTTGTTGGTCTATTCGCTCGAGCGTACGATTGGATGCTCGAGTGGTCTGCCAGGTTGAGTCTGAATTTTTAAGACTAGTGGGATTTCTCTTGACATTTTTATTATTGTATTTGGAGCCTCCTTGTTTTAGTTTGGGTTATTGATCGAAGTGGTAACATGATGGCAAAATAAGATTAGATCAAAAACTTTGACTCCGGTAATGTTCCTGCGAACAACCATCACTCTTTTGCCATTTTCTCTTTCCACACTTTGAATTTGGGTGTGAGGCTAGAACAATTGGAAATCTTGTTTCCAGGGCTTCGATTTGACATAAGAACAACTTAAAACGGAGTCTGGATGAAGGAGTTATACCCGTTTGAAGTTTTAGTATCTGTACTGGAAGCAAGTGCGCTTGAGCGCAGAAAGTGGCACTTGAGCGGACTGCGCAAATTTAGCTGTTTAAAAAGTGATTTTTTAGATCATTCTCTCTATTTTTTTTTCTCTCTTCCTTCCTCTCATCCTAGGTTTGAAAAACCATTGATTTTTGGCCCAAATACCTTCCCTTTCTAAAAAATTTGGCCAAGATCTCTCACCAAAAAGTGAAGAATACATAAAGCTCAACATTTTCAACTGATTGAATTTTGGATTTTCAAAAGGATGCTCTTGATCTAGCTTCTTTGCTTGGTCTTTGAGGTAAGGGTTTCTGGTTCTTCTTCAATACTTTCATTTATAGATAGATTTGTGGTATTTTCTTTATATAAATACAAAATTTATGTTTTTAAGCATATTGTGATAAATCATGAGATTGGGGGTCTAGGGTTTGAAGTATTGGGGTTTATTTGTTGGGTTATAAATTTGGGTGTATAACCAATAGGAGAATTAGAATAAAAATGTGTTTTATAAAAAGCTTTAATTTCTCTTAAAAACCCTAGTTTGGTTCATGAAAATAGATGATGGTTTTGCTTAAATTGAAAGTAGTATTATGAAATTGAGGTGTTAAATTGTACATATACAAGTTTAATTGAATTTTGGAAGTGTTTGGACATTTATGTAAAAGTTGCGATTGAACTTTTATTGTTGATCTTATAAATCATGTTATAATATGAAACCAAATTTGGGTAAATGAATTGTTAATGATATGGATTATATGAGATTTGTGATAAAATGATGAAATGAATATTTAAGAATTTTATTGTGTTATGTTAAAATTGCATTAAGTTATGTTAAATTGTGGTAAGTCTATGTTGGGTTAAGATGAGTGTGAACAATGATAAATGGGTGATCGTGAAATATGATGGGGTTATATGAAGGAGTTATATCAAAGAAATTAGTGTTGGGGATTTAATTTACAGCCTCGGGTGGTAATTGAAAGTCAATGTGATGTGAAAAATTAAGTTTGAAGACTTGATAATAATATGGAGAAGTAAAGAAATAGTTAAAATATAAGTGTTGTGAATGTTTTAAAAATGAACCCTTATGCCCTTGGTAGAGGTGTTGTCATATTATTGTGCAAAATAATGAATAACTTGATGGATGATAGAGAATGTGGTGGAATAAAACGGGGACTTGTTATGTAGAGGAGTTCTTATCACATGGTGAACGTATATTGAACCAATGCGTAACAGAAATAATAGAAGGTGTGTTGGCATTGTGTCACGACCCAAACCCGCCCCTATAGGTTTAGGGCCGTAACCAGCCAGTAATCCGTGATTACCAAAGGCCTGCTTAACAATAATAACAATAATACATTATAAAGGAGGCTGGTGGAAGCCAATCAATAATACAAAATACCGTCCAATGAGCTGTGGAGACTTAAATGAACAAAACAAATTTCACACACTTAGAATTATACAAACACTTAAGTCCATAACACATATGTGTTCATAACAAAACATAAGCTAGGGAATTAAATACCATTGCCAAAAATAGTTAGCAAAACTCATTATGCATTCTTATCTCATAAACACAATGTCAAAAGGGTGAATTTGAATCACCCAATAAACCCTGACATGCAATGGTTCGGAACCTCACAGTGAGGCACAGTAGTTGGCTTGACAAAAACAGGGTTTGGGTCGACGCTGCTAACTCTGATCCGATGCTCGATCACCTACATATATATAATAAATAATGAGCTAGAGCCCAGTGAATAACAAATGTGTAAAAGGGTTAAGAATGAATGTCCTTTTAGTATATAAAACAGTCAATTGTATCAGTAAATCATTTATTCAATCAGTATCTCATATTTCATATCATATCTGTCATATAGTGATCATAGCAGTCATACGTGATACATCTAATAGCAGAACAGTACAGTTGGTCTTAAAAGACCAAATAGTCAGTTGATGGCCATCAAACAGTAGTTCCAACAATTGGAACTTACAGAGATCTCTGTAACAGTAGCAGTAGCAATAGTAATAGTAGTAGCAGTAGCAGTAACAGTAACAGTAGTAGTAACAGTCAGTTGCTATGAATGCCACGGGTATAGTTCATAAAATAAGACAAATATTCCTCCAGTAAACAATATCATTTTAGAAAGCAGTACAGTTAATCATTCATAAAATAATTATAATTGAACATAGCTTTACAACATTGTTATCCACAATAGGCTCTTGAAAAACACGTGCTAATCGTTCGACATTCGACCTAAACAAACAAATTCAAGCACAATAACTCAATTACATCTCTGCCGGATTCAATCATTTCTATTTCTATTCGCTTCGTTGTTATTCAGTTAATTTCTATTTATTGTTCACTTAATCGGTGCTAACTTTCATTCGTTCACTCATGAGATGCAATGCATATGAAATACACTTTAAAATCATGTAAACAAAGGGCTAGAAAGTAGAAAAGATGAGCAAAAAGTAAACCGAAACTACCTTGTTGGCCGCACATGCGGTGGCCTTGGCCGCTATAGTTCGACTTTTTTGCGCCCCCTTTCAGAGAGCTCGAATCGGTCCTACAGTTCGGACTCCTGTCATGGTTCTGAATCTAATCTCACAAAGTGCAATGTGAGACTGATAAACACCAAAGAGTCCAATCTGGCAAATCATTTTAGAAAATCGATTTTGAATCAAATAATGCCAAAACTGGTCTGCTTTGCCAGATTACAGAGTCGCCACCTAAATATTTTGTTTTGGAGAAATTTAGGAAACCTTGACTCGTGCCAAAGGCCACGTGTCTGTCATCACCAAAGTTGCCTCGCCTTGGGAACTTGGGTATGAGAGGGGAAGGTCCTGAAATGAGCATCCCCACTTGCCCGATCAAAGGATCAGCCTCTACTATCATGATATGTTGTTTTATAAACATGATGTGTTCTTATTCTGATTATTAGACTATTTTTACTATGTGATGCACACAAGCAAGTATAGACTAAGATCGCAAGAATTGGAACAAAAAAACTCATGTGTGCTTTTGAAAATGGTTTGAATTTGCCACCCTCAAGTGGGCTAAAACGCGGATTTGCCATCAAACATGATGGGCTTAAAACATGATTTTACCACTTCGCAAAGTGGGCTTTAAAACATACATTCGTTGAACTATTCCAATTCAAACAACAAAGCCTTCATCCACAAGCATTCATACAGTTTAGCATATAAGCACATAGCCCCATGGCAAGCATGCGAAACATGGCAATATGGCAAACATACTCATGCAAGCATGCTAAAGCGTAAAACTTACAGAGTACTCCAAGCCAAAACAAAAGCTAGTTAGAAAGATGCATGATCCTAACTATACGAGATGCCTAATGCAACATATGCAATATGAAATTAATAGGCTCGGCTACTAAATCATGGCATATGATACAATTTGATAACATTCTTTGAAACACGTATTCAAAGAAGTATTGAATTGACAATGCAGTTTGAATGATGCGCCAAGCCTCGGTGCATGCAAGACAAATGAATGGATGCAAACATGTGAGCATAAGGTATGTTAATTGAAATATGTCCCCAATCTAACCATTAAAAGCGATTAAATAAAAAGGGAGAAAGACATGGGGTTGGAAGAAATGCATACACGCACGTACACTTATTACAACATTACACCCTCGCAGAGGAGGGTCCGAGTGAATAAGCTAACTAGCTACGCTAAGCTAAGCTACTTATTACAAAAATGAAATTAATTAACTGTTCTAGCTAATTATTACATACCGAATTGAATAACAAGCTACGCTAAGCTAATTAAGTACAACACTTGAATTGAATAATTAGCTACGCTAACTAACTAAAGCAATTTAAACAAAGCAAGTAAATGGTCTCGAAGGTAAAGGACGCATGCGTGCTCAGTTGCTTTGCCCGAAAATGCCCTTGCCTTGCCATCGAATGCCTCTATTTGCACTCGTTTGATTTCGGAAAACTGTACCAACTTCCAGATTGCCACCGTTCCAACGCAGGAACACATTTGTGCAAAAATTGATTGGTAGCCGGTCGGCTACAAAAAGTGACTGTCGGCCACCCCAATTGGCCGGTCGTCTATTTCAGGTGGCCGGTTGGCCACCCCATTTTCTAGACTTCTTCTTTTGCTGCAATAGAGAGCAAACAGAGGCAAAGCAATGCATTTTCAAGAAATATATGTATTGCTACCCTCCTTATCATCTCTCAAGCTCAAAGGAGTGTAGTTCTTAGCTCTCAAGCCATCAAGCAAGCATGTTTAATACATGATGGCTAGAGAACCAAGCTTGTACAAGCTTAATGAATGCACAATTAAGACCAAAACAACCACCACCCTATCATGCACGATCAAGGATGATGGTGACCAAGAAAAATGACACGTTTCATCACTTTGAGTATGAAACGTCCTATTTTCCTTGTGTTTGGATTAACGTCCGATCCAAACACATGCAATGCAACACAATATGCTTAACTTGCTCAAGTTTTACTTGTCATGTTTTATTTATTCATCTTAATTACCGACCCATTCTTTAACTGCTTAAGTCCAAAAGATGAGTGTCCTCTAATGGAAAGAGGGCTTAAGCCACAAGTACCTTGAGCATGAAAGAGGCCTCATGTTGTTGGTAATGAACTCCCGAAGGAATTAAACCATTAGGCATGAGGGTCTCAATTCCACACTCAAACCAACAAGAGGCTCAAAGCCACTTTCAAACAAAGTAAAGAGTGAAGAATAGAGGGAGGTTGTAGATATTTTAGTGTTGTCATGGCATTCAAAATGACACTAAATCATGCAAGCAACACATGCAAGTCATGTTTAAGAGCCTAACTCATTAAGCTAGTGAGGACCATTACACTATAGCCATGCAATACAAGCCTCAACTGACCAAACCAGCTTAGAACAGAGTTAAAATATGCCAAAATAGTTGCTAAAACTTGCTAATATTAAGGCACAAAAGGCTAGAAAAACATGCTCACATGTTAGCTTGCAAACAAGACTCAAGAGCAACTCCTAAAAGCAATGAAAGAGTGAAACAAATGAGCATGTGACAGAGTTATAAACACTGAAATTACATGTTAAAAGACACTACAACATGCAACCATCTCAAGCAAATGAAGTTTGAAGGGCTAGAATGCTAAGCTAGTGAGGCTATTTGCACTACAACTATGCAAAACGAGGCTCACATGACCAAGACAGCCCAAAACAGACCTAAAACCAGTCAAAACAGTAGCTAAAACATGCTTGAATTAAGCTAAGTTAAACCACAAAAACATGCTACCATAGGATGCTAACTAGGCATGCAAACGAGACACAAGGAGGGGAGGCCAACCCCTCCATTTTTGGGCTTCAAAACATGCTTTTTACCATTGAAATAACTCTGAATTTCAATTTTTTAAAGGCCCAAAAAGTTTTGACTTTAATATGCTAAAAGATGGTGTAAAGGCTCACACAAATAAGCAACAAGAAGGGTAGACAACCCCTTAGCACAAAATGGCTTCAAACTAACATGTTAAGGCTAAAAAATCAGAGCTTTTGGTAGTTGAAAACTAGGCCCAAAACAGTATAAAAAGATGGCCAAACAAGTAATCAAAATAAAGCTTACAAGGCAAGTCCTATACTTCTTGAAGCACAGCACAAAACATGCCCTCTTTTAGGCTCAAACAACCTTCCAACAACCCAAAATAGGCTCCAAGGGACCTTAGCTCCAAGGTGGTCCAATTTGGTTAAGGGCTAGTGTGCAAATGTGTAGAGAAAATCAACTATCAAGCATAAAACAATATGAGAGAGAGAGAATTCTAGAGAGAGAGGGAGAAATTTGCTCAAAATTATCCAACCTCTCCAAATGGGGGAGAGAACCCCCTATATAGAGAAAATTAAGCTAAAGGCTTGTATTCATCCCTCCGTACACGTGTATGGAGATGGCCTTTAGTGATCAACAGCTGGCACAGCTGGCAAACAAATATCTGAAAAAGGGAACAAATGGCCGTCAGCCACTTTAGGTAGCCGACCGGCCACTTCAACTGGTCGACAGGAACAAAAAGTGGCTAACAAGGCCAAAAAGTGGCTGATAAGGTCCCTCTCCCTTCCAAGCAAGAGGCACCAAGGTTTGGCCAAAAAACAAGCACAAAACAGAAAGGGTTTAGAGACTCAAAGACAAGGTGGTATAAGCACAAAAAAGCACAATCATCGAGTGCACAAACGATGACGTCTAAGTCTTATGGTCGGTCAAAAATGGGGTGTCTACAGTTGCCCCTCTTTGACAGAACTCGGAAGTCATGAAATGACGAGAGTGAATGTCAAAGCCTAGAGCGACCTATTTTTGACAAGGCCGAAGACTCAGACAAACAAGCAAACAAAACAAAGAACGATTGCGCCCGCAGGCAGCCTACATATCCCTTGTCAGGGAATAAACCTGCGTAGCTCTGGGGCAAGATGCAAATGATATGCACGATGCAATAACATAACCTATGATCATGCAATGAGAATGTAATGAAACAACTGGGTGTAAGTATTATGCAAAGAAACGCTATAGCAAACTCATACATAAGCAAGCAAACATGAATCAAACTACATTTCATGCAGAAATGATGTAAGAAAATTATATAATCTTAACTACGCCTCACGCAGGAAAGATAAAGAACAACCCAACCCTCGTGTGCACCCAAGGCGTGAAACAAGATCCTAATGCGTGACACACGCAAGGAGAGAGATGATGTGAGCCTAGGGACACACCCTAAGGTTCCAAACCACAGAGAACAACGATAACAATTGAAACACGTCAAACTATTATATAGCTAAAACAAAGAGCGGTATAAGCATTGGAATCTGTCCAAATGCTTTTAACCAAAGCATCTTAATGCATCACACACAAGAGAGAAAAGAGAGCGGTGCAAACACCGGAGGGTGGTATAAATATCGGAACACGTCCCAGTGTTTCTAACCAAAACAAAGTGGTATAAGCATCGGAACACGTTCCAAATGCTTCTAACCGGGGGGTGGTCTAAACATCGAGAACACGTCCCAATGTTTCTAACCAACAAGGTGGTATAAGCGTCGGAACATGTTCCAAACGCTTCTAACCGGAATGGTGGTATAAATATCGGGAACACGTCCCAACGTTTCTAACCAACAAGGTGGTATAAGCGTTGAAACACATTCCAAACTCTTCTAATCGGAGGGTGGTATAAACATCGGGCACACGTCCCAATGTTTCTAACCAACAAAGGTGTTCAAGGAACATGAATGATCTTACCCGGAGTTCCTCTGAATGAACCGTACATACAATATCATTTGGTCGCACCAGCTTTAAATGAACCTTACATACAATATCATTTGGTCGCACCAGCTTTAAATGAACCTTACATACAATATCGTGCCTGCATAAGAAAGAAACTTGACAGGTACAATACAATAAGAATGCATTTTCTATGCAAGACGAATAACCATGACACAATGCTTAGAGGCATGTTTTATACACATCATGCAAGGAACAAAACAGAAGCATATTCTATGTAGCGTAAGCGAGAGCATATTCTATACAACACCAAAATGTATGTTCAGCGCAATAGGTACAAACATTTTCTATGCGAATGTAAGGGCATGCACAATGTAACATGCATAGTCTATGCAAACATGAGAGCATATGTAATGCAATGCAACGCAACGCAACATGCATATTCTATGCACAATAATAATGGCGCATATTCGGTGCAACATCAATAGCATGTTCGATGCGAAACACTGAATCAAAAAATGCGCGTTCTATGTAATGAGAAACAGAACGTGCCTTAACAGAACCAATTCAGTTGCAACCTCCGATTTACCTATCGGAGGAGTTACAATATATTTTAAAAGGAAACACCTCGTTCATGCCGTTTGACGATGAGTCATGCATCGAAGACATGGTTCGAAACCTCCGCAGAGACACTTTGAGCTGAAAAGTAAACTTTTCTTGCACTTTCTCGTGAGACAAGGACACAAAACAACATAAAAACACACAGGGTGCACACTGGGAGCCTGTTGGCCACTTGAAGATGTTGTCGGCCACAAAAACTGGCTGGTCAGCCAGTTGTGGTAAATCTAGGCCATTTTGGTCTTTTTGCATTAAGATCTTTAAAAACACATTTCCAAATCACATTTCCTTACACCCACAGTGCCGAAATTGCTTGTTCTTTATCCCTAGACACTTTTTCCTCCTAGATCTGTGCTTTACATGCGTTTTCCAACACCCCACGCGAAGTTGATTCGCTAAAACCCTTTGATTTCCTCCGTTTTGAATCGATTGAAATTTGTTTTCGGAGTTTTTTTTCTCTATTTTCACCACTAGAGGTTTATTTCTCCCAAGTTTATCTTGAGCTTGACACATTTTCCCGGGCTTTGACTTTTTCTCCAATTTTCTCTTTCTGAGAGTTGACTTTTGGCACTTTCCACTTATTTTGCTCATTTTCGCCTACTTTCTCTCCTTCTTTCCAGTTGGTAGATGATGTTCTTCACAATGGAGGTCCTTCAGGGATGGAGGGAGATCCCGACTACATACCATTACTGCCTAGAGTCCGACCTTTTGACTCAGAGAGGTACCGCCCCGACGCGCATGTACTACCGCCTAGTACAGTCCGTCACTTCAGCGAATTTGCACGAGGCGCACCAGCAGATCTCCTGCTATGAGAGCCAGAGTCTCACTTGTCTCATGGTGCCTCTGAGGTACACACTGTATTCTTATATTTTCTGCGATGTACTTTACATTTCCTTCATAGTTCGCATCTCTGCATCGTATTTCATCTGCTCATTCTGAACACATGTACACACTGCATTTCTTCTGTTCATTCTAAACACATTCACACACTGTATTTTTTCTGCTCATTCTGAACACAGGTAGACTCTCGCTTTACCCGAGGATATAGGTCCACCTCAATGAGGGAGTGGTACATGGACCTCCCTGGCGGTGTCCGCCAGATCATCGATAAGGCAGGGTTTGGTTTGTTCTGCATGGGGCTGTCGCATGTCATGGCGAACAGGACTCTTCTGGGCACGCTGGTAGAGAGATGGTAGGATACCACAAACTCTTTCCATTTCTCTACCACCGGGGATGTGACGATGACCCCATATGATTTTGCTATGCTGACGGGCATCGAGGTAGGAGGCCAGCCGATCCCATATGATATTGGCATGGGCGAGTGAGAGGCCGCCTGGACCTATTTGCTGGGAGCACACCCACCTATCTTCGGATCAGGGATGGTCCGGTATACCTAGTTCACAGACCACTGCAGAGGGACAGCCCCAGCGACTGTAGAGGAGACTGAGCAGCATGCTCGAGGTTTCCTGATGTTCCTCTTTGGCACTACCTTGTTTGCCGACAGGGCGAACATAGTCAGACTGTATCTTTTGAGTGCCTTGGTGGACTTATCTCAGGTTCGGCATTATGATTAGGGCGGCGCCAGCCTTGCTACCCTGTACTGCTATATGAGTTCGACCTCCCACAGGAGCGGGAACAGAGTTGGTGGCTATTGGAGAGCCTGGGAGGTATGCTTTGCTTTTCAGCTTTACATTCTCTACCGTGCCTTCTGCTTTGCACTTTCTGTACACTGTACGCACCGTACACTGCACACACATAGTCTAATCTCTGCATTTGTACTTTCTATACACTGCACTACACACTTTGCTTTCTGCATTTTCTCTGTATTATGTATTCTCTGCATTTTGCATTTTTTGGACATTGCACACATACGCTGATTTTCGCATTATCTGTGTTTGTCTGCATTCTCACTGTCGCCCTCTTACTTTTTACAGCTATGGGTGTATGCTTATTTCCCGACACTTGCCCCAGAGCCGGAGGTCGAGATGCCTCTTAGGGTACCATATTTTCATCGATATGATGGAAGGTGTCAACTGAGGACCTGGGAGACCCTCTCATTCCTTTGCTGGTATTTCGATACAGTGAGGGCGGTAGAGCTAACTTAAAACTCACAGTTCTTTTTGCTTTCAGCTCCAATTCATTTTACATATGTAATGGCAACTTATCAATCTATGCACTTACTGCCTGCAGATCACGTGGCAGCCCTGGGCGATGATGCTAGAGGGTGTCAGATTTCAGTTCGCTGGAGCTTGGGGCGCTTCTTGGTATCGGCTCATGCTTGAGGGACCAGTAGGCCGAGCCTGGTTCTTAGGCGAGCGTTTCATGCGCTAGATGCTGGGTCTGCCATTACAGTCGGTTCCCTTACCACCTCCACCTTCCATGCGAGCCACAAAGAGTCTCTTTCCTCAGGAGATCATTGACTTTATACGAGGTGGGAATGCAGACTTTTTCCCGAGGCGGGGGACTACACGACTTATATCCAAACGTACCTCATGCCTTCCTTGACAGGCGTTCGTGCTCATACAGGGAGGGCAACTGATGCCCCTTTGATGAGCAAGGCCCGAGTACGGAGGGGCAGGGGGATACCCCCTGCTTGGCAGAGTGTTGGATGGCCAGATCTTCTGACCGAGCTAACAGGTTGGCGGTACTCTGGAGAACCTTATTAGATTCTGATTGAGCCCCCGTTGCCTGGTCACCGATATACGAGGACACCTGACTCACCACCGGCATATACTACAGCTTTCATCTATCCATTCTCACTCATATACTCAGACATTCATTCATTCACTGATCATTCTAACTTGCATTTGTAGCCCTCCATAGGGTACGTCGAGGGGTTACTCGAGATGTTGGCCTCATTTGAGGGCATGATCTTGAGGAGGGTGTCGATACTTGGTTCCCACGGTATTCAGGTAATTCTCCAGTTTTCTAGGATTTCGGTTATCATATTTCTACTGATATCCTGAAACTGACATCTCAACTGAACACTTACACACATTGCACTGATACACTGAATATATAGATCACATCTGGGACATCGCATTTACTCCCCATATCTAATTTCTGCATGTACTCATTTTGCACACCATACTTGCATCTGATACACACTGTGGTAGTCATATTCTAACTGCCTTTTTAGGTCACACCTCTATAGACAGGACCAGTGACGACAAAAGCAAGACCATCAGCGCCCCCTCTTGCAGCAGGGAGAAAGAGAGTGGCTCCGGCATGCGGCTGAGGGAGGCATCAGGAGCCCATCATGTGCGATGACGATGAGACCAGCGAGTCCGAGGAGGCTGGAGATCAGCATGACGAGTTATCCAAGAGCGGAGATGATGATGCCGGCTCGCGTTCCACTAGTAGAGATGAGGTTGAGCTAGGTTTAGATGCAGAGGATGATGACTTTGGTTCTAGTTTTGCATCAGATTCAGACAATGGTGAAGATAGAGATAGCTCTGCAGAGTCTGCTCCGCTGAGGAAGAGGATGAAGAGGGCCTCTAGAGCTTGAGCTAGCCAGCGTTGATTCATGTGCTTTTGCTTTGTTTCTTTTTGCTAGTACTGTTATTGTACAGCTTAGACAGTTTTATTTTTCTTTAAAAACTTGTGCTCTTTGTAAAAAGAAACCATGATTGGAATGAAAACAGTTTTTGATTAAAAAAAAGTGTTGCATTTTATATTCTGAGCATTGCATTGCACCATTTTACACAAAAACGAGATCGATGGAAATTGAATATTGTAAATTGTCTTGACAATTGCTTAGTCAGGTAGTGAACCGACCAAAACATAACAAGCAAAATAAAACAATTCAACGGACAATGCAATAACCTGATAAACAAAACAACTACAACTCGATAAGAAAAACAAATACAACTCGATAAATAATACAACAACTCGATAAACAATACTACAACTCGATAAACAAATCGAAACAAACCTGAGAGTGACTCAACAAAACTACTAAAACAAAACAGCAAAATGCATCTAAAGTAGAACACAACACAGGTTCTCAACAGTCTCAACACACAGGAAGACCGAAGGAATTCTGCTGGACACAAACAAGGGCTGTCGGCCACTTAGTGGTGACTGTCGGCCACTAAAGTGGCTGGTCGGCTACTAAAAGTGGCCGGTTGGCTACCTTAACTGGCCGGTCGGCCATTAATGCAGGGAGCCTCCAGATTGCTGCCGCCTGTCTTCCACTCAGTGCTTTATTTTCTACAAAAGTTGGGACTTCGCAGTTTCTTCACTTCAGCTCTATTTTTGCCACAAATGGAGCCATTCTTCACTGAAAAACTCTCGACTTGGATTACAACTTTAGATGGCTCGGAAAAAGTGAATTTCTGGGGTTTTGGGATAAATGCACTATTCCCACTAAGTCGTACTCCATTGTGTTTTCCATTCCTTTACGCCGCGGCTAGGTGTTGGAACCCGGTTGCACATGTTTTCAGCTTCGGGGGACAAGAGATATGCCTTACAATCGGAGAATTCCAAGTTTTGATGGAATCGTAGCGTGACGAGAAAATCTTGCCCCAGTCCCGTTTTAGTCATATCCAGGCTTTAAGAAGGATGTGTGGGCTCACTTTACACGATGCCCGATCTTTGGTTCACAATGGGGAGTTGGATATTCCCAACTTCATTCATTGATTTTCTGATGCCGGTGACCGTGACAATCGTCTCTAGCAAAGTTTTCGGCAAAATGCCCTCTGTTTGTGTATGTTGGCCCATTTCCTACTTGCCCCTGGCTTTGGAGGGTCTAGCATTCGCTTGATCGAAGTTACCCAAAGCTTGAAAGAGTGTAAGAGTTGCATTGGCTTGACATTAGCCGAGACTTTGATGGGCTTGGATGCTTTTCATCGCCCGGAGACAACCAAGTTCGCAGGAAGTCAACTACTCTTATAGGTACTGTTTCTCGCCCTTCTCACATGTGTTTCTCACATCACTCGGCCCTCAAGCTTTATGTTTCTCTCTAAAACCTTTTCTCACTTTTCCTTCCACATACACCTCTCTATTCTTTAATCTCTCTTATTTTTCATCCCTCCCCAGGTATGACTCATGGACAGGTTAAAAGTAGTGGACTCTTGCCCCGTATATTCAGCACGAGGCTATTTCTTTCGCCAACGGCTAGTTGATTTCTCGAATGAAGGGTGGTTGTGCCACTGGATGTGCAACAGATCTGTTGTTGACATTGCTTGGCATTGCCCCTGGTTTGATCCGCCCGAGATGAGCTACAGCATGTCTCGACAACCTAGCATTCAACTGATTGGCTTGACACACTGTGTCTTTTACTTTCCATTCTGGTTCAAGTGTTAGTTCGGACAGGACCAGACTTGTCCAGAAAAAGGGAGTAGAGTACTCGGCTTTATTTCCCATCTGAGGTTCACAGCTAGCTCGAAATCCCACAGCGTGGAGGATAAGAGAACTTCTGGCTCCCGTTCCCAATTTCAGTTGCGTGCTTTCTGGCGAATGCACAACATGGCTTGAAGACGAGGCACAAACCGAGCCTACTTTAGCATCTGAAGCTTCCACAAGCTCTAGGAGGAGGCGCAGGAACACCTGACTCATTGATGCCCCAAGTTTATTGCTCTGATTTGTACTTTCAAGTTTTCCTTTTGAATGTAATAAAAAAGCAACTTTGATTTGTATCAAGAGGTAGAGAACTCTGTATTGAAATCAATGAAATTGAAGGTTGTGGGCATTAAAAATTTTCCTTTTGGTCCAAAAATGGTCTAAGTTGTAAAAAGATTAATTTAAACAAAATCAACTTTTATAAAAACTTTTCAAAATCATTTTCGATACGGATCACAACTGGACCCACCCAAAATCTATCTTTGAGATGTACAACCCCAAACCTAGCAAACGAAAAAGTTGCCCTTTGTCTGAAGAGCACTACACTGTACTGTAACTAGTTCTCATAGTGAAGATCACAACCAAACTCTTGGATACGGAAAAGACAAAGATGACCAAAACAATCTCATGGACACAGTTGATTTGGAAGTGTTTATGACTGGATGTCAGAATGAAGTTGCCTACATATCCTGAAGATGGGAATCAAGCCTTACATAGTTCGGTTCGGGTTCACTCGTGTATTAACACTCTGCTTTTGCGCTCTAACTTTTGCCAAGGCCGTCATTTCCTGGTTTTCGACCTTGCGAGCTTAGTTTTTCTTATTTCTAATTTCTTGTGCTTTAACTTTTGCCTAGGTCGCCCTTTCGGGGTTTCGGCCTAGCGAGCCACTCAAGGGTAATATTTCTTCAACTTGTCCATGTTGATCGGTTGGGAGAATTCGAGGCCATCTAGGTCCATAAGAATGATAGCTCCACCCGACCAAATAGATTTGATGATGTAAGGACCAATCCAATTGGGTTTGAACTTGCCCCTAAGGTCATGGATGGAAGCTCAGTTGTCTTTGAGAACCAAATCCCGTTCTTTCAAATTCATGGACTTAACTTTCTTGTTGAAAGCCTTGGCGATTCTTCGTTGATAACCTTGGATGCGGTACAGTGCTTTCAGCCTCCTCTCATCAAACAACATAAGTTCCTTAAATCTGCTCTGCTGCCAATCTGTTTTTACTATCTGGCACTCAGCCATAACGTGCAGTGACGGTACCTCAATTTCAATCGGCAGAACAACCTCCATCCCATAAACCAGTGAATACGGAGTTGCCCTAGTAGATGTCCGAATTGATGTCCTATAGCCCCAAAGAGCCAATGGCAGCTTGTCTGGCCAGTCCCTGTAGGTTTCCACCATCTTCTGTAGAATGTGCTTGATGTTCTTGTTGGCAGCCATAACAGCTCTGTTGGTTTGTGGCCGATATGTGGATGACTTATGAAAAGCCACGTTGTACTTCTCCAACAAGTCGATCACTTCCTTCTTAAAGTGGGAACCATTGTCCGAGATGATCTCATTCGGGACCCCATAACGACAGATGATATTATTCCTAATGAACTTGGCTACATGTGACGTTTTCAGCACTGCGTAGGATTGGGCCTCGACCCACTTTGTAAAGTAGCCTATTGCCACCAGGATGTACTCATGCCCGTTTGACCCCTTCAGAGTAACTGCCCCAATAACATCAATTCCCCAGACTGAAAATGGCTACAGTGAAGTCATGTTGTACAGCTTCGACGGCGGGATATTCATGCGATTTGCATGAATTTGGCATTTATGGCATCGTTGAACAAAACCAATACAATCCTCCTCCATGGTTGACCAGTCGTAGCCTTGTCTGAGAATCTTCCGAGCTAGCATCACTATGCTCATGTGTGAACCACATTCTCCTCTAGGGATGGCCTCCATTAGGCGCTTCGACTCTTCCGCATCGACACACAACTTGTGCATTCCCAGATGGCCTCGTTTGTATAATTTACCCCCGCAGATGATAAATTGAGTAGCCATTTGCCGTATCGCCCTTTTATCTTTGGCATTTGCCTCTAGTGGATAAGCCTCTTTTTCTAAGAAGTTCCAGATGTCATGATACCAGGGGTTCTGATCTTGTACTTCATCGATTGCGGCGATCAACTCGTAGGCCGGCACATATCTCTGTTCAATAATGATCGGACGCATCCGGACTCCCAAAGGGATGTCTATCATGGAAGATAGAGTTGATAAAGCGTCTGCAAACCTATTGCTCTCTCTTAACAGATGCGTGAAGGTTAATTTCTCAAACCGAGGAATCAGAACATCTAGAGTTTGGTGATAGATTTTTATCATTTCTTCTTTAACCTTCCAGTCTTCTTTTGCTTGAGACACAACCAGGTTCGAGTCCCCAATGACGTCCAACCATTTTGCCCCTAGTTCCAAGGCGACTTCCAAGCTAGCGATACATGCCTCGTATTCTATTTCGTTGTTTGATACCTTGAATTGGAGTTTGAAAGCTAAAGGTATGTGAGAATTGTCGGGTGTTATTAGCAACACCCCTATCCCATAACCATACTGATTAGACGCTCCGTGAAAGTACATAGTCCAAATCTCTTCCTCGACCTGCAGAATGGCCTCATCCGGGAACAAATCTTCTGCTGCTTCGTTTCCTTCCACTGGGTGATCAGCTTGGAACTCTACTACCGCTCTCCCTTTCACAGACTTGCGAGTCATATACTTCAAATCAAATTTGGAGAGAAGAAGCAGCCAACGGGCTAGCCTACTCGTAAGTGTTGGTTTCTCGAAGAGATATTTGATGGGATCTAATCTCGAAACCAGAATTACAGAGTGAGCTAACAGGTAGTGCCTTAACTTCCTGGTAGCCCATACTAAGGCCAAGCAAGCCTTCTCCAGCAGAGTGTAACGGGTCTCATATTCTAGCATCTTCTTGCTCAGGTAATAGATGGCCTTCTCCAATCTATCCTCAGATCCTTGCGTAAGCATGCAGCCCATTGTCGTGTTGGTTACTAACAGATACAAAATCAACGGCTTCCCCAGCTTTGGTGGTGACAACACGGGTGGGTTCTGTAGATACTGCTTGATCTGCTTAAAAGCAACCTGGCATCGATTATCCCATTGGAATTTCTTTCCTTTTTTCAGGAGACCAAATAGTGGTTCACAAGCCATGGTTAATTTTGCAATAAACTGTCTTATGAATTGCACTTTACCCAGAAAGCCGCGCACCTCATTTTCAGTCCTTGGTGGCAGCATTTCTAAGATGGCCTTAATTTTGGAAGGATTAACCTCAATGCCCCTCTGTGTAATCCAGAACCCCAACATTTTTTCTACTGTGACACTAAAAGTGCACTTCTGTGGATTTAGCCTCAACCAATACTCTCTGATCCGTTGGAAAAATTTCTTCAAGGCGGTGCAGTGGCCCTCTCTTTCCTTGGACTTGACAATCATGTCGTCCACATACACCTCAACCTCTTTGTGGATCATATCATGCAAGATCGTGGTTATAGCCCGTTGATAAGTAGCCCTAGCATTTTTCAGACCGAGTGGCATCACCCTGTAACAGTAGATTTTCCACGGCGTGGTGAAGGCGGTCTTCTCTCTATCTTTGGGTGCCATCAAGATCTGGTTGTACCTGGAAAACCCATCCATAAAGGAAAGCAATGTGTGGCTTGCGATGAAGTCCACTAATTCGTCGGTGTGCGATAGAGGAAAGTCGTCCTTCGAACTAGCTTTGTTCAGATCTCTGAAATCCACACGCATCCAAATTCTGCCATCTTTCTTCGGCATCGGAACATTGTTGGCCAACCAAGTAGGATACTCAGATACTAGCAAAAACCCTGCATCTATCTGCTTGGTGACCTCTTCCTTGATTTTCAGAGCCTAATCCGGGCGTATTCTCTGAAGTTTCTACTTGACGGGTCGGGCCTCAGGGTCAAGAGGGATCCGATGTTGTACAATCTCAGGATCGATTCCAGGTACGTCTTCATAAGACCACGCGAAAACATCTTTGAAATCTTTTAATAAAGCGACTAAGTGCTCTCGTTCCTTCGAAGACAACATGGACCCAATCTGGACCAGACGTGGATCATTCTCAGTGCCCACATTAATTGATGTGATTTCATCAACCAGGGGTTTTACAAACCTCTCATCCTCTCGATCAATCAAATGTTTCAAAACCAGAGGAATTCCTTCCTCGTCGTTTTTATCAAAGTTTTGAAAGTCATGATCAATGCAATATACAAGTGGCATATAAAAGTACTCAGAAACAGTAGTGGTACCATTCTCATTCACAACTTCCCGTTCGCCCAATTCCTCGGTTACAACCGACTTAAAAGAAAAGGAAAAAGATGACCTGGACAAAACAACGACATCCGGATTATCAACCCCAGGAATACCAAACTCTGACTTAGAAGAATTGGAATCTGATTCCGACTCCATAGACTCTGTGGAATCAAATTCCGGTTCACTACTTGATTCAGAACTGCTGGACAAAAAGCCCTCCTCGAACTGCCAAACGAGGGAGGGTGCGATAGATATATCCAGAATGCCGATAGAAGGGTCCACAACTGATTGATCCCCAGTCATGGAAACAGTGAAGTCATCCCCCAAGCTCTCTAGTTTGATTTGAGGATCCGAGAGGAGACAAGCCAACCCTGCCCCCAGCTCAAGTTCTATGCCACCGGACTCATCCTCTATACACTGTTCAGCCTCAGCTGGTAGGTCAGTCTGCTCTTTTGCAACTTCATCCCCTTGCAATTGTAGGTCGAAGAAGATCTTGAAGCCAGGCAAATCTCACGTCTCATAGTTCAGCCATGGCTCAGGAAAGTCACAAAATGGGAAATCTTCCCCCTCCCAGACAAAGCGGCCGTTCAGGGTTCCTCGAATAGGTTTATGTACAAGCTCGTAGGGCCTTCCATTTTTCTTAGCCTTGGCTCTTCTTGCCATTTCCTTTCCCTTCCTTACCCAATCCTCTTTGGTAGGCGTGTAACCTAGACTTATGGTATGAGGATTATGTGGCACTTCGGCCAACACAGCAACGCCCTTCCGGCCGCTCCTTCCCAATCCCATTTCGGGTATATGTTGTAGCTTATTCAGGAGGTAGACGGATTGCACACTGACATACAACCCCTCATTAATAGCCAGAATATCTTGCACTACCCGGGCCTCGGCCAAGGTGAACCTAGACAAAAAGACATCCTCATCGCCGTGTACTATTTCCAATACCGGTGTAGTGACTTCCGGCAGAGGATGTATCGAAGAGTTCCCAAAAACAATAACTACCCCTTTCCCATGGGGTACTTCAGCATCTGATGCAGAATGGAAGAGACAGCTCTCACTTGGTGCAGCCATGGCCGTCCAAGGAGTAAATTAAAAGTGACCGGAACGTCCAGGATGTGGAACTCAATGTCCTGTTGCGCTGGGCCAACCTGAGTTTTGAAATGAACTGTCCCCATCACTTCCCGATTTGTATTGTCATAAGCCCAAATCATCTAGGTTGTTGGTACAAAGTTTGCGGGTTTCAAACCGATAGCATAGGTCGTGCGCGATGGACACACATTAATTGCAGACTCGATATCAACCAAGACGACTGGTATCCACTTCTCTTTATATTCAACAGAGATGTAAAGTGGCTTGTTGTGCTCAGAGCCCTCAGACGACAATTCCTTATCTGTGAAAGTCAAAGTCAGTGAGGCCCTTCTTGGGAAAACCAATCCCACTAACTGCTCGGGAGTTGTGTCGATAGAGAGCTTAACTTTATCCATTGTTGATAGGACTGCTTGTCTATGCACCAGTGAAGCCATGAGCAATCCCCAAATGGATATATCTGCCTGAATCTTCTTCAGCTGCTTCAATACAGCTTCTTCTTCTAACTGTTTATCTTTCTATTTCTCTGCCTCCTTATCCTTCCTTGATGCTTCTGGTTGGTCCAGGTGTGGGGGCTTGAAGTACCACCTGCTCCGAGTCATGTGATCAACTTCCTTAATATACCATGTATCATCTAGCAAATTCTGTCCCTAATCCTCATCCGTGTGGGCAAGATGCAAATCCTCATCTTCCCACCACATTCCTCCTGCAACCGACAAGCAACTGTCCGGTTCCGTTGCAACCTTCTGATCATTCTCAGTTTTTTCATGTTTGAACCGCTTCAGCGCGGCCTCTTATTTTGTATCGGCTGTACAAGTACTACCCAATTCTTGAGCAAAATTCTTAGTACCGATGCTCTCTAGCAACTTCCCCTTATTGTCGACCGTTCTGGCCATTGCAGAAATTCTTGTTTCCAGCTGTTCCTGCTTTGGTTGAGACCCCTTATCAACATCCGGTTCATCGCTGAGCCACCCCGTATTATCCGTTGATCCGTTCATATAAAACCAGCCAATCTATACATTTCCCAGATCCTATTCATCAAAGAACTGCAGATTACTGATGTCCTCCTCAAGCTCAACTAAGTCATCCAGTCCCTGGCTTGGACCATCCTCCCGGACTACATTAACCTCCATCCTCGTCGGCAATTCCACCCCTAGTCTGGCTTGGTTAGTTGGCACAATGTAACAGCATGGGTTGTACTTTTCTTCAATTAAGCTCATGGAGCCCTCAGGCGTACCTTTATCTACCACAGCCACCACCACGGGGTTCGGGTTGGGATATGGATGCGCTCATCATGCACATGTCTATGCTTTTTGGGATGAATAGTCCCGGCTTGGGTAGGTGAGAGGGGGTGATTTATATATTGGGGTCATATGGGACGACCAGTGTTTGGATAAGATTTATTTGCCAGGGTGGTGGGGGTTGGTTGTGTGGTGGGAGAGGATTTGTAGTGAAGTTAGGCTTTTCAGGAGGCGCTATCACTTTGTTGTCAATGAGATCCAAAATCTCATGACGGAGTCTAAAGCATAGGTCGGTATCATGACCATGCCGCTGATGGAAGGTGCAATACTTGGCCGGTTTGTGTGTAGGAAGGAGGGGATTAGGCAATAGGCACGGTTCTAGGGGTTTTAGATGCCCGTTTCTAATCAGGACCCTCAAGGCTACAGATAGAGACATGTAGAGTGGGGTGAAAACCCTCTGGCCTTGGGGTTGGTGCTTTGCAAGTTGTGAGGTGGTTCTGGATGTACCGGTAAAGGGGGTGGCTATTTTCGGTGTGGTGGTGACCATACCAACATCAAAAGTCCTTGCAGCTACATTACTACTCGTAGCTGCATTTGAACTGCGTGTAAAAGCCCTCTTGGGCTGCTCTTTTTCATGGTCTATCAAACCCTGTTTCATCGCATCCGCTATCTGCACCCCTATCTCATGGAGGTCGAAAAATGTAGGCAGAGGTAGGACTATCATCTTTTGAAGCAGCCTCGGTTACAGGTTACAAACGACCATTCTTATCTGGTCCTTTTTTGCTGGCCAGGTGGTTATCATAAAGGCCTTGGTCCTCCATCGAGTGACAAAATTGGAGAAGCCCTTCTTCGGCTCTTGACGAGTTATCTCGAGATCACGAGCTGTGACCTCAATTTGAGTGTTATAGGAATATTGGGCGACAAAGGCCTTGGCCATCTCTGCCCAGGTCCTCTTCACAGAATTCTCAAGTTTAGCATACCGAATGGCTGTGATACCTGACAAGGTCCAGCCGAAGAGGGATAACTTCTGCAGTCTAGCTAGACCCATTGGCTGCAGAATATCTAAAAACAGCCGCAAATGGACCATGGGATCACCCGAACCGTCAAAGCGGTCTATATGTGGCGTTTTAAACCTGTCTGGCAAGGTCATTGCTACATCGATATAGCCATCCTTTATATCTGGGATTGAATTAACACCTTGAGCTCGTTTAAAAAGCTTCTTAAGCTTGCTTACTTTCAGGGCAGTAGGGTCGACCTCAAACTCAAACGGTGCCTCCGTTGGGTAGATCGGTGCTTTGGAAGTCTGGGGTGGGACTGGCTTTGCCGGAATGTCCGCATTCTCCTGGACATTAGTTGTATCCCCAAGTATTGGAACCCTAACTGGGGGTGGATGTGAAGCAGAAGCTGCTGCTTGTTGTGGTTGTTGTTGCTGTTGAAGCCTAGCAATCAGTTCAGCCTGCTGGGCTGCAATCTCCGTTTGGCGAGCGGTAACTTCCCCTTGACGAGCAGCGTCCAACTACATGGCCTCGATGGTTTGTTGAAGTTGGCGCATCATATCCTCCATATTGTCTACGAGGTGCTGATCTGTTAGATCCGCTGTATACTCTCTTTCTGAGGTGGAAGCAGAAAACTGGGCCCGACTAAGCAGATGTGATGTAGATAGTGATCGTTGAATTAGCGACTGCTGAACCGGTGATCTATGCCTGACTCTCCCCCGCTTCATAACCAGGGGTATGGTTGTCCTCTAATAAGATCCTCAGATCGGTAAATCCTCTTGACTCGAGTCCAGAGTGCTTGGGGGGTAACTGCCTCGTCGGAAGCAATTGTGAAATACTACCTTGCAAAAAGAAAATAAAGCAAAAGAAACAAAAAATAAGAAAACGCACAGCACCTTGGCTTAGATAGAGACAATACACAATTGAAATCACAAGCTGGACAATCTGTACTCAAACACTGATCTCTGGCCTAAATTTCTGCCTGAAAATTGATACTCTGAAACTGATACCCAGACTTGCAACTGATACATACGTTCCTACAGAGTTACACTCTAGAAGCACATATCAAGCAAGTAAGAGCCAAGACACCCCTATGATGGGGTAGGGTTACCCTGTCTGAATCTCGTCAGGAACTAGGGGTTCGCTACACAAGCAAATGGTTTCAAACAAACATACATTCGGGTGAGCAACTTGTCCTAGTTTGGAACAGTCTCTAAGGCTTCCGATATGCAACTAGGTCGATTGGTCAAAAATGGTGCCTTAGCAAGACCACCTAATATACCTCTCACTCCTAACACTGAGAAGTGAAAGGAGGATCAAACGGTACAGCGGTAGTCCAGATCCAAGGGTTGTGTTCCCATCATGGCAGAGCCCGTAACTAGTCAGCCTTTTGGCGAACTTTTCCAAGTAAGCCTCTAACAAAATGCTCAGGAATAGCAAATGGCAAACACTGTGACTTTGGCGCACCGATGCAAATGCAAATGCAAAGAAACACATAAGTGTAAATAAAACAAGATATCATGAGTTCGAGTCAAGTTCCCTAAATCCCAAGCAAAGTCGCCAAAAACTGTAGCTTGACTTTTTCGTGCCCCCTTTCGGAGAGCTTGAATCGGTCCTACAGTTCGGACTCTTGTCATGGTTCTGAATCTAATCTCACAGAGTGCAATGTGAAACTGATAAACACTAAAGAGTCCAAACCGACAAATCATTTTGGAAAATCAATTTTGAATCAAATAATGCCAAAACTAGACTGCTTTACCAGATTACAGAGTCACCACCTAAATATTTTGTTTTGGGGAAATTTAGGAAACCCTAACTCATGCCAAAGGCCATGTGTCCATCATCACCAAAGTTGCCTCGGCTAAGGAACTTGGGTACGAGAGGGGAAGGTCCTGAAATGAGCACCCCCACTCGCCTGATCAAAGGATCAGCCTCTACTATCATGATATGTTGTTTTATAAACATCATGTGTTCTTATTCCGGTTATGAGATTATCTTTACTATGTGATGCACACAAGCAAGTATAGACTAAGATCGCAAGAATTGGAACAAAAAAACTCATGTGTGCTTTTGAAAATGGTTTGAATTTGCCACCCTCAAGTGGGCTAAAACGCGGATTTGCCATCAAACATGATGGGCTTAAAACATGATTTTACCACTTCGCAAAGTGGGCTTTAAAACATACATTCGTTGAACTATTCCAATTCAAACAACAAAGCCTTCATCCATAAGCATTCATACAGTTTAGCATATAAGCACATAAGCCCCATGACAAGCATGCGAAACATGGCAATATGGCAAACACACTCATGCAAGCATGCTAAAGCGTAAAACTTATAGAGTACTCCAAGCCAAAACAAAAGCTAGTTAGAAAGATGCATGATCCTAACTATACAAGATGCCTAATGGAACACATGCAATATGAAATTAATAGGCTCGGCTACTAAATCATGGCATATGATACAATTTGATAACATGCTTTGAAACACGTATTCAAAGAAGTATTGAATTGACAATGCAGTTTGAATGATGCGCTGAGCCTCGGTGCATGCAAGACAAATGAATGGATGCAAACATGCGAGCATAAGGTATGCTAACTGAAATATGTCCCTAATCTAACCATCAAAAGCGATTAAATAAAAGGGAGAAAGATGTGGGGTTGGAAGACATGCACACACGCACACACACTTATTACAACATTACACCCTTGCGGAGGAGGGTCCAAATGAATAAACTAACCAGCTACGCTAAGCTAAGCTACTTATTACAAAATGAAACTAATTAATTGTTCTAGCTAATTATTACAAACTGAATTGAATAACTAGCTAAGCTACGCTAAGCTAATTAAGTACAACACTTGAATTGAATAATTAGCTACACTAACTAACTAAAGCAATTTAATTAAAGCAAGTAAATGGACTCGAAGGCGAGGGACGCATGCATACTCGGTTGCTTCGCCCGAAAATGCCCTTGCCTTGCCATCAGATGTCTCTGTTTGCACTCGTTTGATTTCTGAAAATTATACCAACTTCCAGATTGCCACTGCTCCAACACAAGAACACATTTTGCAAAAATTGATTAGTGGCCAGTCGGCTACAAAAAGTGGCTATCGGCCACCCCAAGTGGCCGGTCGGCTACCCCAAGTTGCCGGTCGGCCACCCCTTTTTCTGGACTTCTTCTTTTGCTGCAACAGAGAGCAAACAGAGGCAAAACAATGCATTTTCAAGAAATATATGTATTGCTATGCTTCTTATCATCTTTCAAGCTCAAAGGAATGTATCTCTTGGCTCTCAAGCCATCAACCAAGCATTTTTATTGCATGATGGCTGGAGAACCAAGCTTATACAAGCTTAATGAATGCACAAACAAGACCAAAACAACCACCACCCTATCATGCATGATCAAGGGTGATGGTGACCAAGAAAAATGATACGTTTCATTACCTTGAGTATGAAACGTCCCATTTTCCTTGTGTTTGGATTAACGTCCGATCCAAACACATGCAATGCAACACAATATGCTTAACTTGCTCAAGTTTTACTTGTCATGTTTTATTTACTCATTTTAATTGCCGATCCATTCTTTAACCGGTTAAGTCCAAAAGATGAGAGTCCTCTAATGGAAAGAGGGCTTAAGCCACAAGTACCTTGAGCATGAAAGAGGCCTCATGCGGTTGGTAATGAACTCCCGAAGGAATTAAACCATTAGGCATGAGGGTCTCAATTCCACACTCAAGCCAACAAGAGGCTCAAAGCCACTTTCAAACAAAGTAAAGAGTGAAGAATAGAGGGAGGTTGTAGATATTTCAGTGCTGTCATGGCATGCAAAATGACACTAAATCATGCAAGCAACACATGCAAGTCATGTTTAAGAGCCTAACTCATTAAACTAGTGAAGACCATTACACTATAGCCATGCAATACAAGCCTCAACTGACCAAACTAGCTCAGAATAGAG
This sequence comes from Camellia sinensis, assembly GCF_055761805.1. Lineage (NCBI taxonomy): Eukaryota > Viridiplantae > Streptophyta > Magnoliopsida > Ericales > Theaceae > Camellia > Camellia sinensis. The sequence continues at coordinate 105,140,744 of NC_138972.1, forward strand.
TTAAAATATGCCAAAACAGTGGCTAAAACTTGTTGATATTAAGGCACAAAAGGCTAGAAAAACATGCTCACATGTTAGCTTGCAAACAAGACTCAAGAGCAAATCTTAAAGGCAATGAGAGAGTGAAACAAATGAGCATGTGACAGAGCTATAAACACTGAAATTACATGCTAAAAGACACTACAACATGCAACCATCTCAAGCAAATGAAGTTTGAAGGGCTAGAATGCCAAGCTAGTGAAGCTATTTGCACTACAATTATGCAAAACAAGGCTCATATGACCAAGATAGCCCAAAACAGAGCTAAAACCAATCAAAATAGTAGCTAAAACATGCTTCAATTAAGATAAGTTAAACCACAAAAACATGTTACCATAGGATGCTAATTAGGCATGCAAGTGAGACACGAGAAGGGGAGGCCAACCCTTCCATTTTTGGACTTCAAAACATGCTTTTTACCACCGAAATAACTATGAATTTCAATTTTTTAAAGGCCCAAAAAGTTTGACTTTAATATGCTAAAAGATGGTGTAAAGGCTCACACAAATAAGCAACAAGAAGGGTAGACAACCCCTTATCACAAAATGGCTTCAAACCAACATGTTAAGGCTAAAAAAATCAGAGCTTTTGGTAGTTGAAAACTAGGCCCAAATAAGTATAAAAAGATGGCCAAGAAAGTAATGAAAATAAAGCTTACAAGGCAAGTCCTATACCTCTTGAAGCACAACACAAAACCGACCCTCTTTTAGGCTCAAACAACCTTCCAATAGCCCAAAATAGGCTCCAAGGGACCTCAGCTCCAAGGTGGTCCAATTTGGTTAAGGGCTAGTGTGCAAATATGTAGAGAAAATCAACTATCAAGCATAAAACAAGGTGAGAGACAGAGAATTCTAGAGAGGGAGGGAGAAATTTGCTCAAAATTATCCAACCTCTCCAAATGGGGGAGAGACCTCCCTATATATAGAAAATCAAGCTAAAGGCTTGTATTCATCGCTCCATACATGTGTACGAAGATGGCCTTCAGTGATCAACAACTGGCACAGCTGGCAAACAAATATCTGGAAAAGGGAACAAATGGTCGTCAGCCACTTTAGGTAGCCAACCGGCCACCTCAACTAGCCGACCGGCCACTTCAACTAGTTGACAAGAACAGAAAGTGGCTGACAAGGCCAGAAAGTGGCCGACAAAGCCCCTTCCCCTTCCAGGCAAGAGGCACCAAGGCTTGGCCCAAAAACAAGCACAAAACAAAAACGGTTTAGAGGCTCAAAGGCAAGGCGTTCCGCCGAGAACTTTGGGTGCTCAAAACAAGCACAATCATCGAGTGCACAAACAATGACGTCTAAGTCTTGAGGTTGGTGAAAAATGGGGTGTCTATAGCCGCACGAGCGGTGGTCCAGCAGAATGCTCCCTTGAGTTCAAGAAGGTTTGCTGCTTGAGCGAGGGCCTAGGCCACTCGAGCAGTCTAGGTTGAAAGGGTGTTCGAAACTGGTATGTTAGAGCAGTACATTTCCAAGCAAATTTGACCTCAATTCCAAGTATTTCACTCCCAAAAACTATGAAGGTGACCTTGACATTACAAACTCCATCCTTAAACACAAGAGTGCTTTAATTCAACTCAGGTTTTCCAATAAAAATCAACTAAACTTTTGAAATGCAAACATGAACATATATATATATATATATATATATATGAATTTTATACCTTTAAATTTCCTAAACTTCCCTTCATTTGCTAGAAACTCATGTAAGAAAACACATATATGATCATGAAACTCAAGAATTATGCCATGCATGGTGAACTTAAGTTCAATTTCCCTCAATTCTTTTCTATCTTGGTTTGCATGTACTAAAGCCTCTAATTTCTTATAAATTCTCTTCAATTACATTGTGTCTTAGGAGATGCTAAGCAAAGGAGCTTTAGTTTCAAGAAATTAGAAAGAAGAATTTACCTATTCTTGATGATTGAAGAAAATTTTCGGTCAAGTTCTCAACTTCCTCTTAGTTCTTCCTTCATTCCTCTCTTCTTGCTAAGTTCTTTACTTAGAGCACTTTCACTCCCTCTCTCTCTACCTGTGGTATTCCTAGGTGAACACCAAGTACTCACTCTCTTTCTTTGATCAATAGATGAGTAGAATGCTCTGTAATAATAATAATAATAATAATAATAATAATAATAATAATAATAATAATAATAATAATAATAATTCATTACATTAATTAAATTGTATTCAAGTAATTCAAATTCATTTAATCTCATTATCTAATGATCTTAATTACACTTAATTAAATTATACAAAGATGGATTAGGCTCTAATTTCCTATCTTATTATTTAATTCTAACTCGTTAAAATCAGCGAATCAGAAAGGTTTAATTTTCATTCTAACCTATCTGCTCAAACAATACAAGTCAATAAATATCATAACAATCAATAGCACTTAAATCACATAATTAACATGTAGGAACATAATTAATAGTTCTAATTAGGGCTCAATTCAATCACAGTCAATTTCAGTAAACTGAATCAATTTTCAATTAAACTTCCCAAATGGTTCTAAAAATTCCCAAGAGCCCATCCATGCACTCAATTTCAATTTGTAATTGTCAATTTCAATTTCAAAGTTGTAACCTTTTTCCCTATTTGGACAGATAGGCACAAATTAAATTACTAGGCACTTAGTTCAATTAGAATTAACACATAATTACTTAATTAAAATCACGATTAGCAAGTCTGGGTTGTCACACATTGCCTACTAATTATAATGATGGATTGTGATGTTACCATGGGGTCCGTTTTCCACCGTATTTTGAGCCGGAAAAGCGTGGCACTTGAAATAGGTTCCACCTGCCTTTTGGAGTAGCACCCGATAAAGCATGTGGTATGTTGAGGTTCTGCATTCCTTTCGGCTTGTGACCAGTAAAGCGTGAGGTTCCGCGTTCCTTCCGGCTTGTGACCGGTAAAGCGTGAGGTTCCGCGTTCCTTCCGGCTTGTGACAATAAAGCGTGAGGTTCCGCATTCCTTTCGGCTTGTGTCCGGTGAAGTGTGTGACTATTAAAGAAAACTATTAATGAGACTTGTAAATATGACGGCGATAGTCATGGACTATGTTCATGAATTATGCAAGTGCAAAGGTTGGAGTTGAATAAATCTTATTGTTTAATTGGATTGTTGATATGTGATGAAATAAATGTAGTCATACATGTATCTTGTTGGGATACTAATTATTGTGGAACATTGGTTATTGTGATCATGAGTGTGGTATGCATGAATATTGGTAATGTCTAACTAATTGAGCTCAGAACTTTATGAAATGTAAAAAAAGAAGTAATGGGAAAGAGATTATTAACTGATACAAGAGTATTATGTGATAAGTAAAAAGATGCTTTCTTCAAGAGCTTTTTGGAATCCTATTGAAAATAAAATTACTTATATGTATTGTATTTGATCATAAATAGCACATTTTCTACTTATGTATTACCCTGCATGCATGATCATTTCTATCTATGTGTTAGTTATTGTTTTAGAACTGTGAGACTCCTACTGGGCATTAGTGCTCATCCCTTGTTTTATTTTATTTTTCAGGAAGAGCATTCAGATTCATTAGTTGAAAAGTTAAGAAATCCATGAGTCTCTCAAGTGTAATTTCACTGTAGATGTGAAGAAAGTGAATATTGTACATTGATATTTGTAATTATTTAATTGTAGTTCTGTAGTGGAAACTTAGCATGTATTATTGTTGTTGTATTCATTGAGAGAGAGAGAGAGAGAGAACAGGTGTTATTATGTTTCTATTACTCACAGGTAATAGATATTTGTATAATTTTTTTTAAAAAAAATGGACCTAAATTAAAGGCTTTTGGTAATGTTTCCGCGTAATTAAAACTTGGGGCGTTACATATTAGAAGCAAGAAATACATACGAACAGAGTTTCTATAGCATTAGAATTTTTTAACTTGGCCAATTCTTTTCAATCCATTGAAATTGTACTTCATCCATCTTATAATTCCTTTCAGCACTCATCAAAAGAATTATTGATATTATGTGATAACAATCTTTGAGTACAGGGCAAAAATCAAAGGAACGACGAAAGCAACAGCTATAGACGAACAAGTTGTAGCTTGCTAATAACAACTACTTAGTAGTTCTTGCAAAAGTCTTGGTGGTTTTTGTGTAAAGTGTTTGCATCAGGTGGTAAATCTTTACATTTTTTATTGTCTATCTTTTTTAGAATGTCCAATACACATTTTTCATTTGGAATTCTATTTCTCTTATATATTAAGGATGTCTTTGGTTAAAGGATTTGATGAGAAAAATGAAAAGTGAAGGAGAAATTAGAAAGAAAAGGAGATAGAATTAGGATTCAAATTCTAAGCTATTTTGGTTGAATTGGGAATTGGAGAAGGAAAAGAGCTCAAGTGAACCCAAAAGACAAAAAGTGAGATTGCATTTTTCTCACTTGTTTTTTCCTTGTGTTTTCCATTATAACCAAAAAAAAAAAAAAAAAAAGTGGGATTTTGGGATTGCATTTCCTTTTACTTTTTCATTTCTCTAATCAAATCCCCTAACTAAACATAGCCTAAATGTCATTAGTTAAAAACATGTATTTGGGACCGTTATCAAAATTATGTAACTCAGAATTTATCAAAAGACTTATAATTTTCCTAAATCATTTCTTTAAATTTATGCTGAAGTAGTTCAACATTTATCAGTTGATGACTTGTTCTTGTTTTAAATTAATTTATACATTTAAAAAAATTCCATTAAAAAAAGGTCAAGTTTGTGTTACATACAATATAAAACTTGTTTGGAATTAGTTGATCAACATTATTCATTCATGTGCTTTGTCCACTTATATTTTAGTTATCAGATTCTGATGGACAAGCTTTTTGGTTAGTATATTATGTTTTCATGTTAATTTAGTAGAAAATTTCTTTTTCGACTAGGGTAGAATAAAAAACTACTTTTGATATTTAGGTACGAAAGGCCCTGGTAAAATAGTGAAATATGCATGTAAAGGCTCGGGAAACATCACAAACACCTTGAGACGGAACAACATAAGTTGTGCAAACTTACGGAACAAGCACGTGGCTCCCCATTGGAACAAGCATGTGACTCTTAGTTTGAAAACTACTTTGAATTATGTATTTTTCCAACACTTATGCTTGAAAATAGGCCATTGAGAGACAAAATAGTGAAATATGAACAACAAGGCCCGGGAAACATCATGAACACCTCGTGAGGAACCAATGTAAATTGTGAAAACTTATAGAATAAATACGAGACTCCCAATTTAAAAACTACTATGAAATTTGTAAATTTCCAACACTTATAAGCCATTGAGGGGCAAAATTGTTAAATAGGTATGGAAATGTATAGAAATTATCATGAACATCTTGGAAGGTGTAGACACCCCATTTTTGACCGACCTTATGACTCATACATCATCGATTGAGCGCTCGGTGATTATGCATGTTGTGCTTGTTTCGAGTTTCCAGAGTTTTGGCTGAGAGCCTTGCCTCCGGGCCTCTGAACTCTTTGTGCTTTGGCTTGGTTTGTCGACCGAACTTGTTTCTCTTCCCTAGAGGGATGGGGAGGTCTTGTAGACCATCTCTTTGTGGTCGTAGACCACTTTTTGCGATCATAGACCACTTTCCCCGCTTGGAGACTAGTTTTCGATTTTTGGAGCCTTCGGCTGCACGCCTTGTCTCGGGACCGCTTAACGTTCTCCGTTTGGCTTGGTTTTCGAACCATGCCTTGTTGCCTTTTCCTAGAGGGACACTGTGGTCCGGGAGACCACTTTTGTGGTCGTAGACCACTTTGGATGCCCGTAGAAATAGGCTGGGTGCCTGGCATGATCTCAATTGTAAACTCTATCTCCCTGTCCACCAATTTCCCTGGTAGTGCATTTGGAAACACATCTGGAAATTCTCTAACAATAGGGATATTATTTAATTCAACATCTACGGATTGTTTAGACAATACATAACACAAATGACCTTGGCACCCTTTCCTGATCAATTTACATGCCTTCATTGCAGATATTAAATAAGGTGGAGGTACTACCCCGTTACCCACAAATACAATTTCTTCTTGTTCAGGTGGTCTAAACACAACTCGTTTTGTCACACAGTCAATGGTGGCACAATATTTAGTTAACCAATCCATGCCCAAAATTATATCAAAGTGCCTAAAGTTCACGGGCAACAAATCCACATATAAAATGGCATTCCGAACACGCATGTCACAGAAACGATATACAGATTCACACAGCACAGATTTCCCGGATGGAGCAGATACACATAGCAGATATGGCAATAATTCTAGAGGTCTACTCAGTCTAGATGCAAATGCACATGTCACAAATGAGTGTGTTGATCCGGAGTCAATTAACACAAAAGCATCCTGATTACATATAGAAATAGTACTTGAGACAACTGCGTTGGCATTCCATGTATTGCCCGGAACAAGCGCAAAAAACTCTCCCTTGCCTCACGGCATCTCTAGTGGTAGTAGTTCTCATAGTATTTCTCGGCTTCGGGATTGATGCAATTGAGCTAGCAGCTAGCTTCCCACTGTTTTGGTTACAATCTCGGGTCATGTGCCCTTGTTTCCCACATTTAAAATAGGCTCCCGACACACGGTAACAAACCCCACGATGCCTTTTACTACAAATGTTTCACATAGGAGATGTATCTCGGGAAGAATTCGAAGTACTTGAGGAGCCCGTGTTTTTGCTTTTTCAGAAATTTCTTCTTTGAAAAGAAGCTTTGCCTTTGGTTGCCTTTCCAGTCAGTTGTTGACTTAGTCTGTCTAGCTATGTTAGCTTCTGATATTATGGCCCGGTCTAGCACCCCAATATAGGTTTCCAGCTTCAAGACATTCACTCTTTCTAAAATGTTGCTTCGAAGCCCACCTTCAAAATGCCTCGCTTTCTTATAGTCAGTGTCAATCACATGTGGTGCAAACCTGGCCAATTCAGTGAATTTGGCCTCATACTCAGCTACAGTCATACTGTCTTGCTTTAGTTCCATGAACTCTGATACTTTCCTGTCCCGGACACATTGCGGGAAGTACTTATCATAGAAAATTTCCATAAATTTGGTCTAGTCAACATCCTTATGATTCTCACGCATTAACATCCACCATCTTCTTGCCTCATCTTCTAGCATAAAGGTGGCTAGAAGCACTTTCTGTGTCTCCGAACAAGGGAACACTTCAAATAGCTTTTCGATGCCAAGAACCCATGCTTCGGCTTTCAACGGATCTAGTCCCCCATGGAACTGTGGTGGTTTCATTTTCTTAAACTCTTTGGTGAGAGCTATTATCCGATCATCATTCTGATTATCTGGCATAGGAGGTGCCGGAGGTGGAGGTGGAGGTGGAGGATGTGGTTGCTGCCGCTGTTGTTGCCACTCTTGTTGTTGCCTCAATGTCTCTGTTATTTCCTGAATTAACCTTTCCATTCTATTTATTCTGGCAGTAAAGGACTCTTCTATCTCATCACCTTTTGTTCTCACCATCTGATTAAACTTGCATTATACTTTATACAAAAGATTCACAGGTATGCATATACTAAGAGCATACATATTTAGATAATTTGCAATGCAAGCAAATCACAACTTATAACACATAATCGTTCACATTAAACAGGTAAGCGTATTCTAGATGCTTTCAGATTCATACTTATCACATGAATGCATCCTAGATTTTTTCTAGACGCTTATTGCTCTTTTGGACAAGTGTGTGAGTTATTAACTCGTGCTCTGATACCATTCTGCCATGACCCGAACCCGCCTCCAAGGGTTAAGGACATAACCAGCCAGTAATCCTGAGATTACCTACAGTCTCAAACCAAACCAGACATAACTCGTCAGAGTAAAAGGGCCAAACAGAAGTAAAATTTAAAGCTTTATCCATAGAGCTGTGCTTACATGACACATCATAACAAACCATGCACATACATATTAATAACTCACATCGAAATATGTACTAACACAAAGCTTTGTACATACAGGATCATTCAGTCTAGGTTAGCCAATAAAAACTATATACAATCAAAAACCAAAATCCTCGCCAACATGACAAAATAAAACAAGATAGCAAAAGGGCGAAGACAAGTCTCGTGCGTGAGACGTAAGGGCTGACTCTTCAAAACCTTGGTTGTTCCACACAACTTCACCGAGGCTGGGTTTGGACCTCTCTTGGCTCACCTACAAACACATGAATGAGCGTGAGCGAAAGCCTAGTGAATAATATCAAATAAAGAAGATACGTTGGAACAATATACATCAGACGACCTTGGGCCCAATTCATATTTCTATCTAAGGCGTACATATATACATATGTAGGTCAAGTAACTACGGTTCCAAACACATCGGACGGCCTCGGGCCCAATCTATTCATGTCAAACTGGCCTTTGGCCCATTTATCTTTCATTCATGTCAAATTGGCCTTTGGCCCAACCATTCTTTCATTCGTGTCAGACTGGCCTTCCGCCCATTCATTCACTCATGTCAAACTGGCAGACTGGCCTCTGGTCCATTCATTCTGTCTTTCATGTCAAACTGGCCTTTGGCCCATTCATTCTATCTTTCATGTCAAACTGGCCTCTGGCCCATTCGTTTATAGCGAATGGCCTTAGGCCCAACCATAGGGCATAGCAAACATTTGTCCATGATTCAAATCAACAGACTCATAAAGCTTATGCAGGGATAAGTAATTGGACAAATAACATATTTCAAAATATCTTTATTAAGATATTACTCACAGTGATCGGCTGGATGATTTGCCTTAGAGCTCGACCCTACACATTCCATGAACACAATGGGTCACAAACAGTTCAATCCATTCTTAATTCACATATTCCTCTTTAGGCTTCTTTCTTATCTTTCTAATTCATTCGTAATGCTCAATGCATGCCTAAGAGTGCTTAGAAGTGAAAGAGAACGAAAAACGAAACACAGAATACATTTTCAAAATTTCAGAAATAGGGGTCCCCGCTCGAGCGCGGACTTCCCCGCTCGAGTGGACCTGATATGTCTGCAAAAGTACTGGTTGCCTCGTTTTTACGCTCGAGCGCGAACTCGGACGCTCGAGCTGGAGGTCATTCTACATAGCTCCCCGCTCAAGCGGACATCAAGCCTGCAAAAAGTCCTGGGAGCCCGTATTCCCCGCTAGAGCGTCGGTTCCCACGCTCGAGCAGACATTATAAATTCTGGAAAATCCAGAGTTGTTCTTGAGCTCAATTTCGACCTTCCAAGGTTCAAAACCCATAATTTTGGTTCCCAAGCATGCAAACACATCATATATCATGGGAATACAAGTAAGATGAGGTCAATTGCTCAAGATCATGGTCACATTCTGAAATCATTCAACACTTATTTTGTATAATCAAAGTTCATGCATTCAAACTTTATACCTCCAATATTCAAACATGCATGCCAATTTTTTACTTCAATTTCATTTCAAATGATGAAAATGGTGTCTATTCTCATGAAACTCAACAAAACCATGCTTGCATGTATGATCAAACTCCCAATCTTGCATAATTGGCATGCTACATGTTAGATTATGCAAACTCGTGGCAATTGATAGCAATTCTATGCATGCATGAACATATCTCATCAAAATCAACACAACTCATGATCTAACTCACCATTTAATCTTGAATTCACAAAATCACAACATTAAACTCATGAATTAAGGGTCGATTACTCACCTAAGAGCTTTAATCTTCCAACTTATGCTTAATTCTTGAGTTGGTCTTCAAATCATTCAAGTTCAAGATCAAAACTCCAATTGTTTCCCTCTCTCTCTCTCTAGCCGACCCTCTCCCTCTTTCCTAGAGTAATTTCAGCCAAAATGTATGAGGAGAGAGAGGTTGAGTGCTTAGTGCCCCCTTTATATACAATTTCCCTTAATTATAATTATCAACATTACATATTTGAGCACTAACTCATTAATTTAATCTATTTAATTCGATCCAAATCAATTTTCAATTAAATTTCACCGTAGGCTCTAAAAATTACGCTAATCAGAAGGGGGTAATCAATTTTGGGTTTCGTGGCTGATAGGGTCTTCAATTTAAATTCCAAAGCAGATAATCAAACAGATATTCCTACGGTGGACAGATAGAAATTCAAAATCACATATTTTCACATAAATGGCACAAAAAATCATATCAAACACATAATCACATTCATAATAAGGACCAATTAGCATAATACGGAACATGGTTATCACAGTTAACTCGAGAGTTAGTAGAAACGTCGTCAAGAGGAATGAGATAAGGCTTTTAGTAATGTTATCGGAATGGAAAACCCAACCTAGTTGACTGGAGATCCAAAGATCTAGGTTCAAAGGGATAACCTAATTTCATATAATAGGTGAATTACTAAAGAGGTAAATTATCTTGCCCATTCCTTTGTACAGTGATTCCCTATGGGGGTAGAAGGTTAAGCTAATGCTTTTAATGACCTAAGTGATATGAATAGTCAACCGTGGTATAATGAGATAACTTATATAGGTCACCTATATGAGTGCAAAGTAGGGCCGCTTCTTTAAGAATTGGTGAGGCTGAATTCTTTAAAGCCACTCACTAAACCAAGCTAGTGTTCCAGGGCCATACCGGACACACTAGTGAGAACAAGAACAATGGTTGGATTAACTCCTGTGTGAGGTCTATTGTCTCAGTTTACACAAACAGCAGAACAGTTCAAGACATCACGTTCACTGGTCATCCAGTAAATCCGATAGGCTTTCACTACGAAAGGTTCAAGGCCAACAGCTACCTTTTCTAATGCAGGGTTAGTCTGTGTGCTCTCTTTCTGAGTCTTTGTTGTAAACGTTGTCTGTTTTTCTTTATTCGGTCAATTTTTATTCATATGGGGTATTGTTGGAAAAAAATATGATTTTATGGTGACTTTAATGTGAAATTAAAGTAGGTTCCAATCATTGGTTGAGGTGGGATTAAGTGGGTTTAGATTCTTTGTAACAAGATCTTCACACCACAAAAAGAATGACCAAAAACCATTAAGAATTTAATGAGAAATTGTCTCATAAAGATGGCTTGATGAATGAGGTATTGGGAATTGTGTATAATCCCACATTGATTGTAGAGGAAAGCTTTGATGGGTATTTAAACCTCAAGATTTTGATAAGGGCATGAGCCCTTTGGGGCATCCAAATTTTCCGAAGAAAGGGAGTTATTAATGCTTTAAGGATGGGCTTGGGCCAAGACTATGGTCCAAGTTGGTTATGCAAAATTGCCACACACGCATGCCGCCCGTCCGGACTGGATCGGGACGGGTCCGAGTCCGGGTCTGTGGATCATGGGGCTTGGAGCTTATGGGTTAGGTTTGGGCTAGGTCGAATTGGTGGTCTATCAACCTAATCTTTTTGGCCCAGGTATATACACAGATGTGTATATTGTGTGTAACTCATACTTTAATTCTCATCAGTTTTGTAGGATAATGGCCTGCATTTGTTGCCAGCCTTGATGGCTAGAGGCTCCTCCTCTCTCCCCCATGGTGTATAAAAGGAGACCCATCTCCCTTGGTTTAGGTGCAGAATTTTTCCTCACAGAAATCTATGATAGTCAGTTTGCTCCTATAATTTTCTTTCTGTGTGAGAGAGTGTTGCCATTGTCGGTTTGCCAAAGCTAGCAGAAGGTGCTTCTCCGTTAGTCGGTCTAAACCGTCATATCCTGGAAGACAGAAGTCGACGTACTTCTAGCATCCACGATGAAATGACTAATCTATTTTAAAGAGACTGTGGTATCACACAGGTTTCGGTTTGCATATTCTACCAGTTTATTGTATTCTATATTTTTGTTTTGTTTCATTTGGTTATAATTTTCAACATGTGCTCTTGTTATATAATTTAATTTAGTTGATCATAAATCTATTTATTTAATTTCATAACTTATTCAACAATTACCACAAACATATCTAATAGATGCATATAATAAACACTTGGGTGTATAGGATAGAGTTTTCCTGCAAACATATATGGATTTGAAATGACTTTGACTGAGCATGGGAAAATGACCACCAATTTGTAGATCTCAAAATTTACATGCAAAAGTACTAATTAATCAAGGGAATATATATATATATATATACATGCTTCTCTTTAAAAAAAAGAAAAAGAAAAAAAAAAAGATACAGAAAAAAGGAACAATTTTGTAGCAATTAGATTTGCAACAAACTTGTGTATAAAGATCCTATTTTTGGTCTCTAAATAGATTACATACATAAAACAAAAAACAAAAAATTCAACATCGCATGATATTTCAACAAATGCATATATAGTTGATGATGGTAGACATGTACACTCCTAGAACAAATAAACATCATATTTCAATCTCAATTTTTGTAATTCTTGTTGCTGATGAGATTTTTCTTAAATGAATTGGAATACTTCATACCTATTTCAGAATGAATTAAAAGCATAAGCAAATAATCACAGCCAGCCTCGAGTGATTCTAACTTGTTATTAAGGTACAAAATTTCATATTCAATAGCAATCAGACTAGTTTGTCCACGATCAGTAGAGGATTATTGCTAATTGTACAAGCACGAAATAATCTTCTCGTATAATCCTGTTGATCAAGTTTTTACTCCTCCAAACGTCGTCGTTTTACTACCTGAAAACACAAACGTGAGATAGTTGGGGGGTGCGTGCTGGAAACCCCTCTGATGCCTAAGTCAGCAAATAGACAATAGACACAAAAGCTCAGTGTATTCCAGAGTAAGAATTCAGATACCTGTACATAGGTCCTACCATAAGCTTTTATAAATTCTACCTAGCATAATCCTAGTAGGACTCCAACTCCCAAGGATAATACCTATCCCGGTAACACCTTGTAGACATCTCATTTTTGATGACCCTTATGACTTGGACGTCTTTGCAGGTACACCCGATGATGAGTCTGTTTGCTCGCAGAGCGCTTGAAGTCCTCAGCGAAACGCCCCAACTTTGAGCCTTTCAAACCCTGCATCTTTTTTTGTCTCATTTTTAGACCATGCCTTGGTCTTCCAGCCTGCAACCTCTAGTGGCCTGTCGACCATCCCTAGAGGCTGCCAGCCATCACTTTTGGTTTGTCGGCCACTGATGTGGCTTACCGGCCATCACTGATGGCCAGCCGACCACCACTGATTGCCGGCCGACCACCAGTGTTTTCTGTAGATATTTTATGCTAGCTGACAGATATTTTATGCCAGCTGTGTCAGCTGTTTACACAGATGTATGCATCTGTCCACACGTGGAGGGTTGGATCTCCTTGTAGAAATTTAATGTTTTCTGTATATAGGGACCCCCTCTCTCATGTTTTGTGGTTAGAAAATTTTACACTAAAAAATTTTCCTCTCTCTACAATTCTGTCTCTCTCTACAAATTCTCTACACTTTTGCCTACTTACACTACACTCTTGCATATACTTCCTTAACCAAAGTTGATCACCTTTGAGCTGAGGTTCCTTGAGGCCTTCTTGGAGCCCTTGAAGTTGGTTTTGGCTAGAATTGTTGCCTAGAATCAATCTTCTCTTCAAGAGGTATGATACTAGCTTTGTTAGCTTGTTTTGCATACTTGTTTTCCCATCTTTTTTCCACTGTTTTTGGATTTGTTTGGGCTATAAAACTTTGTCTTTGTGGGCTGAAATATGTGGTTAGAAGTTGATTTAAGGTAGGGGGTGGTTCACCCTTGTTTGTACCTTGTTTGTAAGGCTTTTCCACTTGTGTTTCCCATTTTCAAACTATCTTTTTTCCAAGCTTTTAAACACTAATTTTCAAAGCTTTTTTAGTGATGAAAATCATGTTTTGAAGTCCAAATTTAGAGGGGTTAGCCTTCCCTCCTTGTGTCTTATTTGCTAGCCTAGTTGGTGCCATGTGTTAGCTTATTTTTCTAGCTTGTGGCTTAATTCCAGCATGTTTTAGCCTCTAATTTAGACTATTTTAACTTTGTTTTGGGTTGGTTAGGTCATTTGAGTCTTGTTTTGCATGCTTGTAGTGTAATAGCCCTTACAAGCTTGATGTTTTAGGCCATTAGACATCACTGTTTGAGTTAATAGCACTTATTTTGGGCTTTTTATACTTAATTTCAGCAAGCATAATCTCTGTAACTTCCCTCCTTTCTTGGCTTTTAATTTTGCTTTGAAAGTGGTTTCAAATCACTTGTTTGCCTAAGTGTGAAATTGAGGTTTCATACTTAATGGTTTAATCCTTTAGGAGGTTCATTACCAACGGTATGATGCTTCTTTCATACCCAAAACAACTTGTGTTTTGAGCCTTCTTTCCATTAGAGGACTTTAACTCACCTTTTGGACATAATTGGATTAAAAGATGGTTGGTAAAGTAAAATGAGTAGCTAAATCTTCGGACTAAAAGTGAGCAAGATAATAACTTGTTGTGTTCAATCGGACGTTGATTGAACATAAGGAAAATTGGGACATTTCATACTCAAAGTGATGGAATGTGTCAAGTTTCCTAGGTCTCCATTGCCCTTGATCATGCATGATAGGGTGATGGCTTTTGTATGTCTTGTTTTGCATTTATTGAACTTGCACATCTTGAATCACAAGCCATCATGCAATGAAATTACTTGAGTTGGTGGTTTGTGGCTTAAGTTCACCACTCCTTGGATTTGCTCATGAAAAGGAGGGGTGAGTTGTGCAAACAAACCCTTGAAATACCCTGTATATGCTCTGTTTGTCCTCTATTGTAGCAATATGAACCAGTGCATCAGTGGCCGACAGGTGGCCGACAGAGCACCATTGATGGCTAGCAGGCCACTTTCATGGCCGGCAGATGGGCGTTAGTCTTTACCAGTGGCCGGCTGGCCACTGATGCAAACCTTAGCAGAGTGTTGGTAAGGTGGAGCAAAATGGTTCTGGAAATGTTCAACTCTGCAAATAGAGGTTTTTAGGAGCAAAACGGAGGTCTTTTCGGGTGATATCCGAGCATGTGCATGCACATCTTCTATTTCCCAAGGCAGAGTAGTGGTAGAGTAGTTAAATACTTTAATTACTTGGCTTACTTGCATTTTTGTAATTTAATTAGCTTACTAGTTAGTTAAATTCAAAGTGTTGTAATAATTAGTTAATTAGTTTAGCTATTTATTTTATTCGGTTTTGTAATAGTTAGCTTAATTAGCTTAGCTTTAATTAGTTGCTAGTTAGCTTAGCTTTATTCATTCAGACTCTCCTTCGTGTGAGCGTAATGTAATAATGTGTATGTCTTCCAACCCCATGTCTTTTTCCCTTTTACTTAACCGCTTTCAATGGTTAGTTTAGAAGCATCACGTTTCAATTAGCATACCTTATGCTTGCATCCATTCATTTTGTATTGCATGCACCGAGGCTCAGCGCATCATTCAAACTACATTGTCGTTTTAATACATCGATGAATACATGTTTAAAACGCATGCTCTCAAATTGTTACAAATAACATGTTAAGTAACCGAGCCTATTTTAGTTGCATTATTGCATGTATTACATTAGCCATCTTGTATAGTTAGGAATCATGCATTTTTTCTAACTCTTTTGGTTTATCTTGGCTTGGAGTACTAAGTGAGTTTTTGGTACTTTACCATACTTGCATGGGTGTGAGTGATTGTCATGTCTAGCATGCTTGCCATGAAGCTAAATGCTTAATTGATAAACTGTTTGAATACTTGTGGATGAAGGCTTGTTGTTTGAATTGGAATGATTCAATAAATGTACGTTTTAAACCCACTATGTCTAGTGGCAAATTCGCAAACTTTAAACCCACTTGAGGTGGCAAATTCAAACCCTTTTCGAAAAACAAACATGAAATTGAATTGTTTCAATTCTTACAATTTTAGTCTATACTTTCTTGTGCGCATCCTATAGTAATGCTAGCCTAATAATCGGAACAAGAGCATATATTGTACATAAAAATCATATCATAATTAGTAGAGGCTGATATTTGATCAGGCGAGTGGGGGTGCTCCATTCATGACTTTCCCCTCTCGTAACTATGTTCCCGAGCCGATGCAACTTTGATGATGACGGACACGTGGCCTTTGGCACGAGTCATGGGTTTCCTAAATTTCTCAAAAATATTTAGGTGGCGACTCTGTGTCTGGCAAAGCAGTCCAATTTTGATATTATTGATTCAAGATCAATTTTCCAAACGATTTTCCAGATTTGGACTCTTTGGTGTTTATCAATTTCACATTGCACTTGCGAGATTAGATTCAGAACCGCGGGAGTCCGAACTGTAGGGCTTCTTTCGAGCTTCCAAGGAGAGGCACGAAAAAGCCGAGCTACAGTTTCTGGCGACTCCACTGGGGAAATAGAGACCTTAACTCGAACCCATGATATGAAATTTTATCTACACTTATGTGTTCTTTGCATTTTCATTTGCATTGGTGCGCCTAAGTCACTGTGTTTGCCATCTGCTATTCCTGGACAGTTTGCCGGAGGCTTGCTTGGAAAAGCTTGCCAAAAGGCTGACCGGTTGCGGGCTCTGCCACGATGGGAACACAACCCTTAGATCTGGACTTTCGCTATACCGTTTGATCCTCCTTTCACTTCTCGGTGTTAGGTGTGAGAGATATATTAGGTACTTCAAGCCGCCGCAATTGGACCAAGCTGAGGCCTCCAAGAAAGATAAGGAGGTAAAGAAGCAGAAGGAAAAGTAGTTAGAGGAAGAGGCAGTGTTGAAACAATTGAAGAAAATTCAGGCTGATATTTCAATCTAGGGTCTACTTATGGCTTCTCGCGTGCATCGACAGGCTGTGCTATCAGCGATGGACAAAGCCAAACTGTCCATTGATACGACTTCTAAACAGCTTGTGAGGTTGATCTTCCCTGGAGATGCTACGCCAACTTTGACCTTCTCAGACAAGAAACTACTGCCAGAAGACTCAACACACAACAAACCTCTGTATATATCAGTTGAGTGTAGAGAAAAGAGGGTGCTAGTGGTATTGATTGATACAGGCTCGGCTATCAATGTCTGTCCATCTCATACAGCATATGCCATCGGCCTGAAACCAGTATATTTTGTGCCTACAGCCTAGGTGATTCGGGCATATGACACTATAAGCAGAGAGGTTATGGGTACGGTACAGATCAGAGTTCAAGTGGGCCCAACTCAATAGAATATTGAGTTCCAGGTCTTGGATGTGCCAGCCACTTTCAATCTACTGCTAGGGAGACCTTGGTTACACCAGGTGAAAGCTGCCTCCTCTACCGTCCATCAGATGCTGAAATATCCTCATGGGAAGGGGGTGGTGTAGACACCCCATTTTTGACCGTCCTCAAGACTTGGACGTCACCGCTTGAACATCCGGTGATCATCCTTGTTTGTGTTCGTCTTGAGTTCCTGGAGGTCTCGGATACGCGCCTTGCCTCAGGATCTCTCGACTCGACTGTTTTGTGTTTGGTTTTGCACCAAACACTTGTGTTTTGCCTTGGAGGGGCAGGGAATGGCTTGTGAGCCATCCCCACACATCACCGGCCATGGCTTGAGGCCACCGGCTGTGTTTTGTTTCCACCGGCCAAATACTTGGCCGGCCGGCACTATAGATGGCTGGCCGGCTATCTTCTTTTGGTCAATTTCACTTTTGGCCGACCGACTACTGTGCATCTGCTTTTGCAGATATTTTCATGCGGCTGGCATGCACTTGGCTCCCCCCCATACACGTATGGAGGGATTTCCTTCTTAGCTAGCTTGTCTTGTAAGCTAACAAGATTGAAGCTCTATAAGAGGAGGCCTCCTCTCCCTCTTTTAGGGGTTAGACAACTTAGACAACATTTTCAGAGGGTTTTGAGTTTTAGGGTTAGGGTTCATACGTCTTCCATCTCTATATCTCTCTCTTTCTTTGTTTTGTGAGTGTTTTTGTCTTAGTTTTGCACACAAACACCCACCATCACACCTGTTCTTGGAGCTGAGGCCATTGAGGGTTGTTTTTGGAGTTGTGGAGCTGGTTTGAGCTTGAAGAACCAGCTGGTTCACCATTGGTGAGGAGGGTCTACAAGGGTAAGAAACTTGTCCCTTTATTCTCCATTTTTGCATTGTATTTTTGTCTACCTTGCATCTGTTTTTGAGCTTCGTGTATAACATATAAAAGTTTTGATTTTTAGTGCTCTAAATAGTTGGTTAAGGTTGCAATAAGCTTTGGGGAGGTTTGACCCCTCTCAAGCCTTGAAAGGCTTCATTTTGTGCCATTTTGGTTGAGCTCCGGCACCATTATGTTTGGGCCTCCTCACCACTGAAACCTTGAGGGATTTCAGTGATGAGGACGGTGCCTTGAGGTCCTAAGAAGGAGAGGGCCACCCCCTCTCCTTGTTGTCCTTGAAAAGGGCCATTTTTGCCTCTTTAGTGAGCATCATGTTTAGGTTCATGTTGGCCATGCCTTGACTGATATTTATGCTTATTATGTCATGATATAGCTCTGTTTTTAGTTGGTTTTGGTACACCATGCTTGCTTAGCATACATGCCTTGTAATGCCATGATTTGCCTCAATACATGCATAGCATTTAGACTGCCATACTCATGTGTTTTAGCTAAGCTTTGTGTAGCTTACATGCATATTTTGATGTGCTAAGGGACTGATTTAGGTCATTTGAGTCATTCATATCTTGCTTTGTATAGCTACCATGCAATCCCTCTTGAATGCCTTAAGCTTTGGCCTCTCTAGCATGCCATCCTTGCTTTGTTCCAGTGGTTTGGAATCACTAGGTATGTTATTTAAGACCTCATGATGTGCTTATATGCTTGCATTTTCCATCCCTTTCATGCTTTGAAGAGTTGATGGCTTATGCTCCATGTTTAGGCCCGTGTTGATGCATATTTGTGTGTGTGTCTTCATGCCTTTGTTGCATCATTTTCGCCACTGTTTTAGGCATGTTTGAGGGCTGCCTAAATTAGTTTAAGTCCACCCCTTTGCATGTTGTTACATGCTCACCTTGTGTGTTGTTGCATACTAGTGTGTTGTTGCATGATTGAATGAAGCCACATGCTTGCTTGCATGCTTGAACATCCTTATTGTGTCTTGCATACTTGTAGGTTGCATTGCTTCATGTCTTACATGCTTCTTTACTTAGGTCGTGTGCCTAACCTACATTACACATTGCATTGCCATGTTGCATACTAGCCTCCATACCTAGGACGCATTGCATTGGCATGCATGCTTGACCTCTTGAGTTGAGCATGATAGAGGTTGAGCCCCCTTTGCTTGATTATGTGCATTGCATTCCATATTAAAATGCATACTTGGTTCCTTGGGCCATCATGCATGGAAATGCGCGATTGGTGGTCCGAGAATCGAGAATCATATCCCTTTGAGCCATGAATACGATAAGGGGTGCGATTGGTGCATACATTGCTTGAAATGCATTGCCATGCTATGTTTTGCTCTCTGCTGCTGTCAGCTGCAGGTTTCAGCAGGAAGAATTGGCCGGCCGGTAGTGTTGGGTGCCGACCGGCAAAACATGTTTGGCCGAGAGCATAAGATTTGGCCGATAATCCCATTCCCATGGCCGGTGGCATTTTGTTCCGGCCGGTGACATTCCACAATGCTCAAGGGGCAGTTCTGGGGACTTTCCGAATTTTTAGAGGGGCAAGGCAGTGTAAACAGAGGCAGCTTGTGCATGGCAATGACTTCCGAGCAGAATCGAGCACGCATCGCATTGGACCCTCTTCCCGAGGTTGTTTATTGCTTAAATTAGATTAATTAATTTGCTTAATTAATTAGGTGGTCTGTAATATTTAATTAGCTTGTTAGTTAGTTAAATTGTATTATTCTTTCGGTCCCTCCAAGCGAGGGCAAATTTGTAATAAGTGTGGGTGCGTGTGTGCATGTCTTCCAACCCCCACTTCTTTCTCCCTTTTACTTACCTGCTTTTGATGGTTAGTACTAGGGCATATTTAATTTAGCATCCTTATGCTATGCATGCGTGCATCATTCATTAGTATTGCATGCACCAGGCTTGGCGCATCATACTAACTTCATGGTATTTCAAATCAAACTTGAATACATGTTATCTGTCGCATCTCACATGCCATCCACAGATTAGCCGAACCTATTCTAGTGACATTTTGTATGCGATGCATTAGCCACCTTAACATGAATTAGGATCATGCATATGATTACTAACTAGTTCACTGTTTTGGCACGGAGTACGATGTAAGTATTTATGCTTTAGCATCCCGCATGAGTGTGAACGTTAACATGATAGCATGATTACCATGAGGCTAGATGCTTATTTGATGAACTGCTTGAATGCCTGTGGGTGAAGGTTGGATTTTTTGAGTTGGGATAACTCGTTGAAATCCGTATTTTAGCCTACTTGTGAGTAGCAAATTCCAAAGCGTTTTCCAAACAAACGGATATGCAATGTTTTGTTCCAAATTAGGCGATTTGGTCTATACTTGTTTGTTGTGCGCATAACATAGTAATTCTAGGCTAATAACCGGAATAAGAACACATAACGTTTTCAAAAACGGATATCACAGTTAGTAGAGGCCGATCTTCGGATCGGGCGAGAGGGGGTGCTCATAGATGACCTTCCCCAATCGTACCCAAGTTCCCGAGCCGAGGCCACTTTGGTGATGACGGACACGTGGCCTTTGGCACCGAGTCAGGGTTTCCTAAATTTCCCAAAATAAAATATTTAGGTGGCGACTCTGTATCTGGCAAAGCAGTCCATGTTTGGCACTTCTTTTTTAAAAATCTATTTTCTCAAAACGATTTGTCGGATTTGGACTCTTTGGTTCAGATTAAGAACCGTGACACAAATTGAGTCCGAACTGTAGTGAGGCCCAAGGGCGCGTCTACCGTTTTTGGCGACTCTGCTGGGGAGTTAGAGAGCTTGACTCGAACTCGTGATATCCTGTTTTGATTTCATTTATGTGTCTCTTTGCATTGCATGTGCATTGGTGCGCCTAGGACACCGTGTTTGCCATCTGCCATTCCTGAACGGTTTGCCGGAGGCTTGACTTTGTCAAAGCATGCCAAAGGCTGACCGGTTGTGGGCTCTGACAGTATGGGAACACAAACCCCGGTTTTACCGGGGCACCCTTTTCGACCATTCAACCTAGTCCATATCGAAATCCATAGTGACTATTCCAAACTAGGACAGGTTGCTTACCCGATGTTAGGTTGTTTGAAAACTGCTGCGTGCATAGTGAAACCCTAGCTCCTGACAAAAATAGGACAGGAAAACCCTACCCCTCCATAGGGGTGTTTTGGCTCTCTTTACTTGCTATGTGCTTTTAAAGTGCATCTCTACAGGGAACGTACATATTAGTTTGCAAGTTTGAGTATCAGGCCGGAGGGCACCAGTATCAGTTTATGAGAATCAGTTATATCTGTGGGTATCTGATTCAGCATTTTGGGGCAGTGATTTCGGGCAACAATGGTCAGCAGTAGAGTATAGTTGTTCGGCTACATCTGTGTTTGATCCATTTGGACTGAAACGCTGCTTGTTTTTCCTTCCAGTTCAGAGAGTTGATACAAAATAGCTAGTGTTCCCCCTTTGCTGAGTCAAGACAGATATCTGATCCGTCAGTCAGCGTTCAGTACAGCGGACTTATCATGACGTAGAATTCAGAGGAGATTGTGGTTATGACGGCCGCATTAGATCAAGGAATCACTCTGCAAAGCGAGACCAATGTCGATGTACCACATCCACCCAGGTCGCCTGTCGCGCGCCCGGTCTGGAACCCCCAGTTGTATCAGGCTCGTGAGCCCACCACATTCGAATTGATGGGAATGATAGGTGACCTCCAGAGGTCCATGGCAGATCTCGCTTACGGATTGTCAGCTTCGCCACCAGCCGCACCGTATGCCGGGAATTTTGTACCACAGGAGCCCCCACTGTTAGGACGGATTGTGATCGAACTTGGCCAACCCGAGGTGGCCTCCAACTATAATAATGACGTATCAACATCAACCTAAACCCTCGATCAGGATGAGGCCAGAGGCAAGAACAAAATGAAGGCAGATGCCGATCCCATTGAACAACTGCTATGGGCAGTCGAGGCTTTGAAAGCCGAGGGGATGAGTAAACAACAGGTATTCGCAGTCATAGCTAAGGCTGTGGATGATGTTTTCCCCACTCCAACCAAAGGCAGTACAAGCCAGTTAGAAAATCAGGATAGGCCTCGTCATGCCAGAACAGTTCCTTCCACTCCCAACCCTGCACCTGGGAAAGATCAGAAAGCCAAGGCGGCGCCTACCGAGCCTTTCGCTAGTGCGTCTAGCAAGAATACTCAACCTTCAAAGTACCTGCCCCGAGGGCGCAGTGTCACACCCCAAACTTGCCCCTAAAAGTTTGGGCATGACCTATTCAGAAACGGACGTATAGTATACATAACCTACGGGGCCTTATCAGAAGCATAAAATACAAACATAATATAGATACAAACTACTCCATTGAGCTATTTCTAATATGCCAGGATCTCATACATCACACACACCATCAAAGGCGGACAAAGTTTAAAACTATATCCCTGGACATCTGTTATATCCACATACATTTACAGTTCCAGCCCCATGATTGGGCGTATATAAAAAAAAAACATGAAGTTATGTACATCAACCTTAGATGGACGCTTAAATACCAAGCCAACATCATAACAACTTCACAAAATGAATGGCTTTGTATAGTGCCTGAACACGTAAAGGCTGACAAAAGAAGACGGCATCAAGGCTAAGACTGACCTCCGGATTGATGACCTACAGAAACAGACATAATAGAGAGTGAGCTAGGCTCAGTGAACAGTAATACATAATAAATGATGCTTAACTTGAAACATGAAATACATCAATACATAATAAGATGCAGAGTTCACACGGTGAGTCTGATTCTGTGTTAAGTACATAATGGCCATAGGCCCAATCCTGCAACATAAGCATGTGGCTATAAGCCCTTGAAACGTGATGGCACGAGGCCCTTAAAACAAGTGGCACGAGGCCCTTGAAACATGCTTGAAACTTATGGCACTAGGCCCTTGAAACATATGGCACGAGGCCCTTGAAACATGCTTGAAACTTATAGCACTAGGCCCTTGAAACATATGGTACGAGGCCCTTGAAACATGCTTGAAACTTATGGGAGTAGGCAAAATGTTCACCTTCTCATCATCATGCATTAATATTAAGAACGTTCATACATTAACATTAAGAACATTCATGCATTAACATTAAGAACATGTGCATAATTATCATCAATAGAATACTAAGAGCAATCATTATCTGTAGTAAAGCGTACTACTACTCACAGGGTTGAGATGGCGTGTTACTTCCTCCCGGAGTGTGTCCTGCACACATTAAAACTTGCACATTAGTTCCCTTCTCTTTCTTAAGTCATTCCCGGAGTCATTACACTTTGCATGAATGTACAACTATCTTAAAATTATTAGAAAAATATTCTAAAAATACCAGCGAGTCAAGCATGCAAAACGAAGCAAACCATGTTTCCAGCCTAGGCCGCACGTGCGGCCGGACCCTCCGCTCGAGCGGCCATGCACCGCACGTGCGGTCGTACCCCTTCACTCGAGCAGCCATAGACAGTAGCCATCTCTAGGTTTTTCTTCTTTCTCCGCTCGAGCGCCCAAGGCCTCCGCTCGAGCGGCCATGGCCCTGTTTTGGGGCAGCTCGGTTTCAACTCACAATTACACATCACCACTTCATTTTACATGCAATTCACTATGAAATTCATGCAATATATGGACCCAACTTCACTATAACATGAATTACCATTTGAATATCACAAAGTAACATGATTCAAAGCTTGATCAAGTCACTATTTTTTCCAAATTCCATCCTTTAACTTAAGTTATTTATGTTCATAAATCATAACACATGGTACATGGCATAAAACCAAGGATTGAAGTATAAATTTCACCATAGCATGTACTAGAACTTGAGCATCCTAAAATACACATGAGAAGAAGCTTATTCAAGTTACAAACCTTTTAAATTCCATCTTTAATTCAAGTTCCTCAAGTTTATTAAAACATCACACATTATATAATTATATTTTCATGAGTTTAACATGAGAAACAAAGATTGAGGCATAATTTCATGTCAAAACAACCAATTGATGAGTATCCTCTTCAAGCAAACATAAATCATGAACAATTCTCCATAACCCTAAATCACCAAACATAAATCATAAGCAAGCCCTTCTTCACAATTAAAAGGAGAAGTTTCATGTACAATAATTTTTAATATACCTTAAGCTTGAAAAATTCAATGATTCTCCTAACTTGATCCCAATTCTCTTCCTTGTTGTACCTTGTCTTTGTTCTCTTTTTCTCTTCTTTTCAAACCCTTATTCTCTCCAAAAGATGCTTCACGTTTTTTATCAAAGCTCAAGAGAATTTAAGTATATATATTCATAAATAATGACATATAGGACAAAATTTAATCGTTTAATCATTCCAAAATTGAAATTTCGTAAACATGCTTAATATTACTTAAAAATTACGCTGATCACAAATATATTATCAATTTCAGATAATTAAGCCGTTAAGGCTTCCCATTTCTAATTCAAACGTTTTAGTGGTGACAGATAGTTTTCTTAAGAAACAGATAGGCATTCATAAACATAAATTTCACTTGCTTAATCATAATTTTTCATGGAATTTTACAGTAAGCATTTAAAAGTACCAATCGAGGACCGAGAATATAACAGAAATCATGTGCGAGGGTCGGGTTATTACACTCTCCCCCCCTTAAATGAGTTGGGCCCTCCAAACTTGTTTTACCTTAGGATTGAAACAAATGTGGGTATTGGTGTTGCATTTCCTCCCCTTTTTCCCACGCTGCGTCAGTTCCGTAATGTTCTTGCCATTCTACTTTTACCATTGGAATTTCTCGGTTTCGTAAGTGTTTCACTTGTCGGTCCAAAATGCGGATTGGTTTTTCCTCGTAAATAAGCTTGTCCTCCAACTCAATTTGGTGGTAATCAATGACATGTGACGGATCCGGAAGGTATCCGCGAAGCATAGAAACATGAAACACATTATGTACTTGACTCATATGTGGCGGAAGGGCAACTCGGTAAGCTACCGGACCCACTCTTTCCAGAATCTGAAAGGGACCAATATACCGGGGTGTTAACTTACCCCTCTTTCCGCATCTTGGGTGTCCTTTCATTGGAGTAACTTTCAAGAAGACATGACTATCCACTTCAAACTCCAAATCCCTCCGTCGGTTATCCGCATAACTTTTCTGTCTACTTTGAGCAGTTTTCAATCTTTCCCGAATAACTAGAACTTTTTCAGTTGTCAACTGAACAATTTCAGGCCCTAACAAGGATTTGTCCCCAACTTCATGCCAACACACGGGAGAACGACATGGTCTTCCATACAAAGCTTCATAGGGTGCCATATCTATACTCGCATGGTAGCTATTATTGTACGCAAATTCTACCAACGGTAGGTGGGTTTCCCAATTTTCTTGAAAATCTAGCACACACATTCGGAGCATATCCTCTAGAGTCTGTATCGTTCTCTCGGATTGACCGTCGGTCTGGGGATGGAAAGCTGTGCTGAACTTTAATTCGGTACCCATTGCTTCTTGTAAACTTTGCCAGAATCTGGAAACAAACTTCAGATCCCTATCTGACACAATTGAGACCGGAACACCATGAAGTCTCACAATTTCATTCACATAAATTGCCGCCAATTTGTCCGCGTTATACTGAGTCTTTACTGGTAGGAAGTGAGCAGATTTAGTTAATCGGTCTACAATAACCCATATTGAATTCATACCTCGGGGAGTTCGTGGTAACCCCACAACAAAGTCCATGGTCAAATGTTCCCATTTCCACTCCAGGATGGGAAGAGATTGCAACAAACCGGCAGGTCTTTGATGCTCCGCTTTTACTTGCTAGCATTGCAAACACTTAGAGACAAACTCCACGACCTCCTTCTTCATACTTGGCCATCAAAAATTTCGCTTCAAATCTCGGTACATTTTGGTACTCCCTGGATGCATTGAAAACCTTGAGGTATGTGCATCTTCCATCAACTTTTGCTTAAGGTTTAACACATTGGGGACACATATTCGGTTTTGAAATTTGAGCACTGAGTCTATCAAACTGAATCTCGGTTTTGATTTTGTTCCTAACTCATCACATATCCTCTTTAGAGCTTCATCTTCTATCTGATGCAATTTAATTTCCTCAAGTAAGGTTGGTTGGGCCATCACTGCTGCCATTAAAGCTTCCTGTCCATGTAGCACCAAGTCTACTTCCATGTTATCCAATTCAATTACTAATTCCTTTTACCCTGTAACTAAACTTGCCAAAGTCTCCATACTTTTCCGACTGAGCGCATCTGCAATTGTGTTGGCTTTACCAGGATGATAATGAATCTGCAAATCATAATCTTTAAGAAGTTCCAACCACCGTCGCTGCCGCATATTCAACTCTTTTTGAGTAAAAAGGTACTTGAGACTCTTGTGGTCAGTATATACTTCGTAAGTGGTGCCATACAAATAGTGTCTCCATATCTTCAAAGCAAAAACTACTGCTGCCAGCTCAAGATCATGCGTGGGATAATTCTTCTCGTGGGGTTTCAACTGCCGAGAAGCATAAGCGATGACTCTTCCATTTTGCATCAGTACACAACCAAGCCCTTTGTGCGAAGCATCACTGTAGATTACAAATCCCTCTGTACCGGATGGTAAGGCCAAAACTGGTGTTGTTGTCAACCTTGTCTTCAATTCCTGAAAAGCAGATTCTCGTTCTTCTGACCATTTGAATGCAACTCCCTTTCGAGTCAGTTGTGTAAGTGGCACAGCAATTTTAGAAAAATCTTGAACAAATCTCCGGTAATAACCAGCTAACCCCATAAAACTACGCACCTCAATCACATTAGTAGGAGTTGGCCAATTTATGATTGCCTCAATCTTGTGTGGGTCAACAGAAACTCCTTCCTTTGTGATGATATGCCCCAGAAATGCCACCTCTAGTAGCCAGAATTCACATTTCTTCAGCTTTGCATACAATTTCTTTTCCCAGAGGCTTTGAAGAATCAAACGAAGATGATTCTCGTGAGCATCTGCATTCTTCGAATAGATGAGAATATCGTCAATAAAAACCACCACAAATTCATCTAAATAGGGCTTGAAAATACGGTTCATCAAATCCATAAAAGCTGTTGGTGCATTAGTTACTCCGAAGGACATAACCAAAAATTCATAATGACCATACCGGGTTTGAAAAGCTGTCTTCTCAACATCATCAGCCTTGACCTTTAATTGATGGTATCCAGACCGTAGATCAATCTTGGAAAAGACTTGTGCCCCCTGCAGCTGATCAAATAGGTCATCAATTCTCGGCAACGGATACTTATTATTGATTGTGACTTTATTAAGTTCCCTGTAATCGATACAAAGCCGGAGTGTTCCATCCTTCTTCTTTACAAACAGTACTGGTGCACCCCATGGAGACACACTCGGATGGATAAATCCCTTGTCCAATAAATCTTGCAACTGCATTTTCAATTCCTTCATCTCAACTGGCAACATTCTATACGAAGTCTTCGAAATGGGTTGGATTCCCGGTGCTACCTCAATGGTAAACTCAATTTCACGATGTATCAACTGCCCTGGCAATTCTTCAGGAAAGACATCCGGAAATTCACACACAATTGGGATCATGTCGATATTTCCATTCACCTGCCCCTCCAAAACACTGCATAAATACCCCTGACACCCTTTTTGAATTAATTTACAAGCCTTCGCTGCCGAGATCAAATAAGGTGGAGAAATTACGCCATGCCCCTGTAAGGTAGACTCTAATTGTCCCGGAGGGTGGAAACTGATTTGTTTAGTTAGACAATCTATAGTTGCACCATATTCACCCAACCAGTCCATTCCCAGAATAATATCAAAATAGGTCATGTCAAGAGGTAACAGATTGGCGTATACCCGGACATTCCCAAGCTCGAGTTCACAACCAAAATAGACAGAAGTGCAAAACATAGAGTCTCCCATAGGTGAAGACACACATAACATATAAGACAGTGTTTCCTCAGTTTTATCTAAGTTTTGTGCAAATAATTTTGACACGAAGGAATGAGTAGAGCCAGAGTCAAATAAGACAGAAGCAGAATGACCGTGAACCATAAATGTACCTGACACCACTGTTGCTACATTCTGCACATCTCCTAGAACCAATGCAAACACTCTGCGTTGTCTCGCTGTGTCTTTCTTGTTAGTAGATTTAGCAGCTGACTTGGTGTTGGCCGTTGGTGCAGACCCCGCTGAACTGGTAGCAGCCCTATCGCCATTTCGTTGATTTCTCTGAGGGCAATCCTTATCAAATGACCCATTTTTCCACACTGATAACAGGCTCCAGACTTCCATTGGCATGTCCCACGATGCCTCTTTCCACATTCCGAACAAGCAGGAATCGTACCTTGACTAGGGGCAGAAGTATTTGAAGTCCCTAAATTTTGTTTCTTGTTTGGTGGAATACTTGGCCCCTTTGACCATTGATTATTCAGCCTTTTTCCTTTCCACTCGGTGATCCGATTCTGAGCAGCAAGGTTTCCCCCAGCTATAACAGCCCTCTCCAGTACGTCTACATAGGTAGGTAACTTCAACATATTGACTCGATCCAGAATTGCTCCCCGTAATCTCCCTTCAAATTTTTGTGCCTTTTCGTAGTCCATGTCCACCATGTGCGGTGCAAACCGGGCTAACTCTGCAAATTGGGCCTCATATTCAGTAACAGTCTTGTTCCTTTGTCTGAGAGTTTTGAATTCAGTCACCTTTTTATCCTGCATGCTTTGAGGGAAATATTTATCATAAAACAGCTCCAGAAATCTGTCCCATGTTAACCCTGGATGGATTGTTCTCATAAGCATCCACCACCTCCGGGCCTCGTCCTCAAGAGTGAAGGCAGCTAGTTGCACCTTTTGAGCTTCGGTACAAGGGAAAACTTCGAATAACTTCTCTATTCCCAACACCCAGGCTTCAGCTTTCATTGGCTCTATTCCCCTTTTGAAAGACGGCGGTTTCATCTTTTTAAACTCCTTAGTAAGGGTAATAGTCCGGTCTTCAGCATGAAAACCTTGTACTGCTGGTGGAGGTACCGGTGGCGGCTGTTGTTGAGGCAGTTGCTGTTGTTGACGTAGAGTCTCCGCCATTTCCATAATCATCCTCTCCATCCTATCCAGTCGTGCTGAGGTAGCATCTTCCACATCTTCTGTCTTTGTTCTCACCATGACCTACACAACAGTCAATTATATACAATAGACATAGTTCAAAATTGTTAGCATTATCAGAGTACACGTAATGTTGCCATCGAACTTGTCTTATACTTTTAGGATGTCATGCATGATGTCTAAATATTTTCTAGACACCCTACAGCTCAATGGATCCGTGCGTGAGATAGCAACTCGTGCTCTGATACCACTTGTCACACCCCAAACCTGCCCCTAAAAGTTTGGGCATGACCTATTCAGAAACGGACGTATAACCTGGTATACATGACGTACGGGGCCTTATCGGAAGCATAAAATACAAACATAATAAAGATACAAACTACTCCATTAAGCTATTTCTAATATGCCAGGATCTCATACATCACATACACCATCAAAGGCGGACAAAGTTTAAAACTATATCCCTGGACATCGGTTATATCCACATACATTTATAGTTCCAGCCCCATGATTGGGCGTATATAAAAAAAAAACATGAAGTTATGTACATCAACCTTAGATGGACGCTTAAATACCAAGCCAACATCATAACAACTTCACAAAATGAATGGCTTTGTATAGTGCCTGAACACGTAAAGATTGACAAAAGAAGACGGCATCAAGGCTAAGACTGACCTCCGGATTGATGACCTACAGAAACAGACATAATAGAGAGTGAGCTAGGCTCAGTGAACAGTAATACATAATAAATGATGCTTAACTTGAAACATGAAATACATCAATACATAATAAGATGCAGAGTTCACACGGTGAGTCAGATTCTGTGTTAAGTACATAATGGCCTTAGGCCCAATCCTGCAATATAAGCATGTGGCTATAAGCCCTTGAAACGTGATGGCACGAGGCCCTTAAAACATGTGGCACGAGGCCCTTGAAACATGCTTGAAACTTATGGCACTAGGCCCTTGAAACATATGGCACAAGGCCCTTGAAACATGCTTGAAACTTATGGGAGTAGGCAAAATGTTCACCTTCTCATCATCATGCATTAATATTAAGAACGTTCATACATTAACATTAAGAACATTCATGCATTAACATTAAGAACATGTGCATAATTATCATCAATAGAATACTAAGGGCAATCATTATCTGTAGTAAAGTGTACTACTACTCACAGGGTTGAGATGGCGTGTTACTTCCTCCCGGAGTGTGTCTTGCACACATTAAAACTTGCACATTAGTTCCCTTCTCTTTCTTAAGTCATTCCCGGAGTCATTACACTTTGCATGAATGTACAACTATCTTAAAATCATCAGAAAAATATTCTAAAAATACCAACGAGTGAAGCATGCAAAACGAAGCGAACCATGTTTCCAGCCCAAGCCGCACGTGCGGCCGGACCCTCCGCTTGAGCGGCCATGCACCGCACGTGCGGTCATATCCCTCCTCTCGAGCGGCCGTAGACAGTAGCCATCTCCAGGTTTTTCTTCTTTCTCCGCTCGAGCGCACATGGCCTCCGCTCGAGCAGCCATGGCCCTGTTTTGGGGCAGCTCGGTTTCAACTCACAATTACACATCACCACTTCATTTTACATGCAATTCACTATGAAATTCATGCAATATATGGACCCAACTTCACTATAACATGAATTACCATTTGAATATCACAAAGTAACATGATTCAAAGCTTGATCAAGTCATTATTTTCCAAATTCCATCCTTTAACTTAAGTTATTTATGTTCATAAATCATAAAACATGGTACATGGCATAAAACCAAGGATTGAAGTATAAATTTCACCATAGCATGTACTAGAACTTGAGCATCCTAAAATACACACGAGAAGAAGCTTATTCAAGTTACAAACCATCTAAATTCCATCTTTAATTCAAGTTCCTCAAGTTTATTAAAACATCACACATTATATAATTATATTTTCATGAGTTTAACATGAGAAACAAAGATTGAGGCATAATTTCATGTCAAAACAACCAATTGATGAGTATCCTCTTCAAGCAAACATAAATCATGAACAATTCTCCATAACCCTAAATCACCAAACATAAATCATAAACAAGCCCTTCTTCACAATTAAAAGGAGAAGTTTCATGTACAATAATTTTTAATATGCCTTAAGCTTGAAAAATTCAATGATTCTCCTAACTTGATCCCAATTCTCTTCCTTGTTGTACCTTGTCTTTGTTCTCTTTTTCTCTTCTTTTCAAACCCTTATTCTCTCCAAAAGATGCTTCACGTTTTTTATCAAAGCTCAAGAGAATTTAAGTATATATATATTCATAAATAATGACATATAGGACAAAATTTAATCGTTTAATCATTCAAAAATTGAAATTTCGTAAACATGCTTAATATTACTTAAAAATTATGCTGGCCACAAATATATTATCAATTTCAGATAATTAAGCCGTTAAGGCTTCCCATTTCTAATTCAAACGTTTTAGTGGTGACAGATAGTTTCTTAAGAAACAGATAGGCATCCATAAACATAAATTTCACTTGCTTAATCATAATTTTTCATGGAATTTTACAGTAAGCATTTAAAAGTACCAATCGAGGACCGAGAATATAACAGAAATCATGTGCGAGGGTCGGGTTATTACACGCAGGGTCTTTCACACTCTCTATACGCCATTGTCAAAGGCACTTCAGATCCTTGCCGAAAGGGGGCATCTTAAACCCTTGGAGCCTCGGCCTCTCCCAAAGAATCTCCCTACTACACATGATGCTGCCTTGTACTGTGCGTACCGCCAGTAAACCGGTCATGCTACCGACAATTGTTTTCGCCTCCGTCATGAGGTGCAAGACTTGATCGACAATGAAGTTATCCTCCCGCCCACCTCAGCCAAGTCCGTTACTACCCAGTTGTTAGATTTTGAGGATACTGATACTGCGAGTATGTAATTAGGAAGTGAACCACCTGCGGGCGGCGCTCGGCGTATTTTGGATGTGGCGTCTGGCACGCATTTTTGGAGCACCTGCGAATGCTAGTTTTGTAAATTCTGGCTTGGGTGTCGAGTCAGTCTTTTGTTTTGTTTTAAGTCTGTCTCATTGTTTTGAGTCAGTCCTTTTGCTTATGGGTCAGTCTTGTTGTAGCGAGTCAGTCCCCTTTGCATAGAATGTCGGGTGATTCCGGAGTTGTTGCCTCGAACACCGTTTTGTTTCGTAATTACCCTTTTGCTTTCTTTTGAGTTTGTCTCTGTTGTGAAGCCAGTTGCAACCAGGGAATCTGGATGAAACAGTTGCGGCTATCATGTTTCCATGCTACTACTATTCTGAATTAGTTGTGCCAGGGGACTTGAATGGAACAGCAGTACATTCCACTTGTTCTCTTGTGCACTGAAAATCATTGCATTGACCTAAGTTTTTCAAAACTTTTTGAACACTGCGGTGAAAACAAAGAGGAAGGAGTTCCTCGGGTTTTGCAAACTTTGATCAATTGAGAGAAAGAGAGGCAGACTAAGCCCTTAATGAACGAAATCATGCTTGTCAGCGTGAGTATTGAGAAGGACCCTGGCTTGATCCAGGCTGGTTCCACATTATCTTCAGCGCGAGCGATTTGTCGCTTCTTTAAAAACTTTCAAAAATAAAATGTTTTGCGCAATCTTGCGAAGACCTGTGTGGAATCGCTCTTGAGATTGTGAAGCTTAGGATCGCTCTCAGCCTCAAGACTCGAGCCCTTGTTTTAAAGCCTTGAACCACAATTCGGAGTGTTCGACGATCGACCATCAAGAGAGGCCTGTGTGGCCAGATTGGAAGCAGCCCTCGAACAAGAGGCACCAAAGTCAGATCAAGAAGATCAGATCTCATCAAAAGAAGCCTGTAAAGCTAGAACAGAAGCACCCCTCCAAACTAGGGGCAAAAATGTCCGATTTGCTTGAAGAGCCGAAGATGGGTCCTTCAGTAAGTCAATGCAACAACCACTCTCCTGGATACGGATGGCTTCAAAACCCTAAAACCATTTGGCATGGACTTGTTACACTTTTACCCTTTGAGTGGCTCGCTGGGCCGAAAACCCAGAAGGGTGTCCCAGGCAAAAGTTAGAGCAAAAGAAAATATATACAAAAAAAAAGAGAAAAAAAAAAAAATAAAATATACAAAAGAGAGAAAAAAAAGAAGGGAAGAAAGAAAAAGGAAAGAAAAGCTCGCAAGGTCGAAAACCCGCATCGGGCGCCTTGGCAAAAGTTAGAGCCTAAAAAGTGAAGGTTAAAATACCTAAGTGTACCTTAACCGGAACTACGTAAGGCTTGATTCCTATGTTTGGGATACGTAGGCAACTTCGTCTTGAAGTCCAGCCCCCAACGCTCTCATAGCGCCTCAGTCCATGTAATGGTTTTTGATTATTCTTGCCCTCCCCGAATCCGATAGTTCGGTTGTGACAACCGGATACGTAGGCAACTTCATCCCGAAGTCCAGCCCCCAACACCTTCAATGTGACTGTGTCCATATATTGGTTTTGACCATCTTCATCTTCTCTGTATCCGAGAAAGTTCGGTCGTGATCATCACTAGTGAGGACTGTTTACAATATGCTGTGGTATCATCCAGACAAGGGGCAACTTTTCGTTGCCATGAGTCGCCGTTCAAACCAGGGGCAACTTTTCGTTGCCGTGCAGCGTCCTTCAAACAAGGGGCAATTTTCCATTGCCTCCGATCCGAGGTTGTGCATCTCGAGAGTGAGTTCTGTGCTCATTGGGCGGCGGCCGTTTGGCAAAAATAGTTTTTGAAAATTTTTACTGAGGTCGACTATTTTCTCGAAAACTATTTCATTTTTCCAAAACTTAGACCATTTTGGACCCAAAAAGGAAAATTTTCAGTGCTCATAGCCGGATGTAGACACCCCATTTTTGACCGACCTTAAGACTCAGACGTCACCGTTTGAGCGCTTGGTGATGTTGCATAATGTGCTTGTTCAGAAGTTTTAGAGTCACGGCCGTAAGCCCTGCCTCCGGACTTCCGAACCCTTTTCTGTGCCTTGTCTCGGTTTGCGAACCAAACTCGGTTTTCTCTGTTTCTTTTCCCGAGGGAAGAGAGAGGTCCTGTAGACCAACTCTCAATGTCCGTAGGCTACATTTGGTGGCCGTAGGCCATTTTTCCCATTTCGGAGTCCGGTTTCCGGTTTTCGGGACCGTTGGCCGTGTGCCTCGGTTCGGGACCGCTTAACCATCTCCTTTTGCTCTGATTTTTGGCATACTTCTTATTTTCTCCCTTTTGAGGGACAATGGGGTCAGAGAAACCCACTTCGTGGTCAAATACCACTTTCGGTGCTTAACAGCCCATTTTCGGGACCCCGAACTGCGTGTTTTGGTCCCCGAGCTTTCGTTTTGCAACGGTTTTCGTTCATTTTTGGCAGGTACCTCTGTTTTATCACTGGAGAGGTCACTGAAGGGTGGGAGGCCAGCAATTGTTGCAGCAACCAGTTATCTCTCCTCCGGAGCCTCCCGGCACCCGTTTTTCCAACTTCCGGGCTAATGTTGAACACCTTGGAGTTAATGTTGCCAACTTTCAACCACATATCTGTGATCTGCACACATGGGAGGCCCCTAAAAGTTGGTGGCCGGCCATTAAGGTTACCTGACCCTTTTGACCCCTTTCTTCCGGGCTAATGTTGAACACCTTGGAGTTAATGTTGCCAACTTTCAACCACATATCTGTGATCTACACACATGGGAGGCCCCTAAAAGTTGGTGGCCGGCCAGTAATTCAAATTGACCCTTTTGAACCCCTCTTTCCGAGCTAATGTTGAACCCCTTGGACCCACTTTCTCAGACTTTTAACCACATGGTTGTGTTGTACACACATAGGAGTACCTTACCAGTTGCTGGCCGGCCAGAAAATATGATTGAACCTTTTGACCCCTAGTCGGCCGGCTAGGGGGTGTGGCCGGCCGACCACCTGGAGCAAAAGTGATAGGCCGGCCGTGTTCCTTGTATTGTGCACTTTACAGCTGTGGGGCAATATCCCCCAGAAAAGATATTTATCCAGGGGATATTTTGTGGGGGAGTTTTGCTCTCATTTCTTCAAAAAACCCTAAGTCCCTAACCATCATTCCTTCTACACCACCAAGCTCTACCACCACCATCTCATTTCCAGCAACAAGGAAGGATTCTTAAAGGCTAAAGAAGCTGCAAATTCATCCAAGAAGCAACAAAAGTTTGAGTCTTCAAGGGTAAGTGATACTTTTACCCTTTTGACCCTTTTTCTTGATCTATTTGTAAGCCCCACTTTCCTTTTGTTTCAAGCTCCGGCCCTAACAGAAAATGGCCCTATTTTGAGCTCATCTTCACTTTTCATTAAGGGCTCAACCCTGTTTGAGCCCTCCATGACACACTTGCTTCATTGATCCTCTTATATGTCACAATCTTGCATGCTATTTTTGACCCATGAGCAATTTATTTTCGAGCATGTTGTAAACTGATATGAGGTTTATTTTGAGCCCCTCTTCAACATTGAAGTAGGGCTCAACACCATTTGGGGTTTCCATGTTATACCTACCTTTATACTCCTCTTTTCTTCCCCATTCTTGCATGCAATGGCAGCCTACCATGCTTTTGTTTTTGGCCACTTTACAGTTCTGAAAAAGTTCTTATTTTGGTCCATACTTCATGTTTCATTTAGGTCCTTTCATAGTTTGGGGTCTCCATAGGTCACTTCATGTTATATCCCCCTTTTATTCCCCATTCTTGCATGTTTAATTAGCCTACCATGCTTTTGTTTTTGTCCATTTTACAGTTCTGGAAAAGTGCTTATTTTGGTCCATTCTACATATTTTATTAAGGGTCTTTGGCTGTTTGGTGATTATTTTGCATACCTCATGTTATAGCCATTTTTGAGCCTTGTTTTGCATCACATTTCTATCATGTTTGTATACTGATTTGAGGTCTACCATATACCGTAAACATTCATATTTTTGGTCCCTCTTCAATGTTGTAGAAGGAAAATTTTCAGTTTGGGTTTTGCTTATACCACTTGCTTCATTACCCCTCTTTTGGCCCCTATTCTTGCATGCTATTTTTCCCCTACCTATGCTTGCTGTTTGGCCATGTTTATAACTGTGAAAGTGCCTTTTTTGGGACTGTCTAGCTTCTGTCTTTGCATTGCATGTCCATATTGTGCATGTTTGGCATAGCTATAGGCCATTTCGGGTGCCTAACGTTGCATTTCGGGACAATTCCATGCATTTCATGTCATTTCGCCTCATTTCGGGACTGTTTTCCCCCATATTTTACTGCTGAAATTCCATTAGAATGATTGCTATCATTTCCATGTCATTTCATCATATTTTGTCATCGCCTCGGTTTGCGTGCCCGTGTGCACGCGTTTCGAGGCACTTCATTTTTATCCGCCGGCATCCTATGTGAGTGTGGCTGAGGCTCACTCATGTTGGTATAAGCCCATTTGTCATTTCCATGTCATTTCATCATATTTTGTCATCGTCTCGGTTTGCGTGCCCGTGTGCATGCGTTTCGAGGCACTTCATTTTTATCCGCCGGCATCCTATGTGAGTGTGGCTGAGGCTCACTCATGTTGGTATAAGCCCATTTGTCATTTCCATGTCATTTCATCATATTTTGTCATCAACTCGGTTTGCGTGCCCGTGTGCACGCGTTTCAAGGCACTTCATTTTTATCCGCCGGCATCCTATGTGAGTGTGGCTGAGGCTCACTCATGTTGGTATAAGCCCATTTGTCATTTCCATGTCATTTCATCATATTTTGTCATCGCCTCGGTTTGCGTGCCCGTGTGCACGCGTTTCGAGACACTTATCATCGCCTCAGTTTGCGTGCTGGTGTGCACGCATTTCGAGACACTTATCATCGCCTCGGTTTGCGTGCCCGTGTGCACGCATTTCAAGACACTTATCATCGCCTCAGTTTGCGTGCCCGTGTGCACGTATTTCGAGACACGTATCATCGCCTCGGTTTGCGTGCCCGCGTGCACGCATTTCGAGACATGTCATTTTCTCGGTTTGCGTACCCGCGTGCACGCATTTCGAGGCATCTCATTTTCATGTCATTCGCATTGTTTCTGCCATTACCTCGGTTTGCGTGCCCGTGTGCACGCATTTCGAGACATCTCATTTTCATAGCATTGTGTATGTTAGGATTGCACCTTAGTTGCATTTCATGCATATCATGCATATTGCATCGTGTCCGGAATAGGAGTTAGCCCGGGCACGGGAAACGAGGTACATTTCGTACTCCGAGTGACGGAATGTGTCTCAATTCCCCCAGTCACCGACACTCCGGATTATCCATGATGGAGTTAGGTTTTAGCTGTAGTTTCATGTGCATTCATCCTATATTGAGTTGTGCATTTCGACTCCTCGACCATCATGCCTCGGTATGCGTGATTGGTGGCACGAGGATCGAGACATGCATATATTTGTGCAAATACATTGCTATGCCCCTTTCCTGCTCTCTGTTGCAGCAAAATGAAGAATCAGCAACCTTTTGGGGCTTGGCACGCATTTGAAGAACAGGTGTAAACAGAGGCTAATTGGGGCATTCCGGTGGATTTCCGCGCAAGACAATCCGGACATGCATCATCCACCAGAAGCAAGGCAGTCCCTGGCTTGCACGCCAGATTTATTTGCTTTCTTAGTTAATTCATTAATTAATTAGGATTTTGTAATATTTTGGACTGTAATATTCTTTTATTCGGGACTGTAATATTTGGACTGTATTATTTATTCGGACCCTCCGAGCGAGGGCATAACTGTAATAAGTGTGCGTGAGAATGTTGTATGTCTTCCAACCCCACGTCTTTCTCCCTTTTATTTATCCGCTTTTGATGGTTAGATTAGGGCATGTTTAAATTAGCATACAATATGACAGCATGTTTGCATCATTCATCTGTATTGCATGCACCGGGCTCGGCGCACCATACTAACTGCATTGTACTTTCAATTCAAAGTTGAATACATGATAGTCGTAGCATTTCATATGCCATGTTTAGAATAGCCGAGCCTGCTATAGTTGCATTTTGCATGTGTTGCATTAGGCATTTCTATATACTTAGGATCATGCATGATTTCTAATGAAGTTTCTATTTTGGCTTGGAGTACTCGGTAAGCTTTATGCTTTAGCATCCTTGCATGCGTGTGAGTGAATGCCATGATAGCATGCTTACCATGAGGCTATGTGCTTATCTGATATATCTGCCTGAATGCCTGTGGGTGAAGGTTGGATTATCTGAATTGGAATAAATCACCGAATGTTTCAAAGCCTACCTGCGGGTAGCAAAACCTCTTTAAAAAAAAAAAACAAACATAAAATGTTTTGTTCCAATTCGGGCGATCCAGTCTATACTTGTATGCTGTGAGCATCACATAGTAACCTAGGCTAATAACCGGAATAAGAACTCACAATGTTTTCAAAAATTGATATCATGGTTAGTAGAGGCCGGTCTATGACCGGGCGAGCGGGGGTGCTCACGAAGTGACCTTCCCCAATCGTACCCAAGTTCCCGAGCCGAGGCAACTTTGGTGATGACGGACACGTGGCCTCTGGGCACCGAGTCAGGGTTTCCTAAATTTCCCAAAATAAAATATTTAGGTGGCGACTCTGTATCTGGCAAAGCAGTCCATGTTTGGCACTACTTTTTCAAAAAATCAGTTTCTCAAAACGTTCTGCCGGATTTGGACTCTTTGGTTCAGATTAGGAACCGTGACATTTTAAGAGTCCGAGCTGTAGTGACCC
The DNA here is from genome assembly GCF_055761805.1 of Camellia sinensis. NCBI lineage: Eukaryota > Viridiplantae > Streptophyta > Magnoliopsida > Ericales > Theaceae > Camellia > Camellia sinensis. The sequence continues at coordinate 105,179,620 of NC_138972.1, forward strand.
CAAATGAACAGAACGGGAGCTCACCCTCCCGGGGCGTTCGGGGACGTCTACAGTTTCTGGCGACTCTGCTGGGGATTTAGAGAACTTGACTCGAACTCGTGATATCTGTTTTTGACTACACTTGTGTGTTTCTTTGCATTGCATTTGCATTGGTGCGCCTAGGACACCGTGTTTGCCATCTGCTATTCCTGAACAGTTTGCCGGAGGCTTGTCTTGTCAAGGCATGACCATAAGGCTGACCGGTTGTGGGCTCTGCCAGTATGGGAACACAAACCCCGGTTTTACCGGGGCACCCTCTTTGACCATTCGACCTAGTGCATATTCGGATCCATAGTGACTATTCCAAATTAGGACAGGTTGCTTACCTGTTTATAGGTTGTTTGAAACCGCTGCGTGCGTAGTGAAACCCTAGCTCCTGACACAATAGGACAGGGAAACCCTACCCCAACATAGGGGTGTTTTTGGCTCTCACTTATCTGATATGTGCTTTAGAGTGCGTCTCTACAGGAATGCATATACCAGTATATGAGTTTGGACATCAAGCCTGCGGGCATCAGTTCAGTATTGACAGTATCAAGCCTGCGGGCATCAGTTCAGTACATGAGTTTCAGCATCAGGCCTGCGGGCATCAGTTCAGTATTATGGGTGTCAGGCCTGTGGGCATCAACCGGTATTTGAGAACGAGTTATCTGCGGATATTAGATTCTGTTTTAGAGAACAGTGATACAGAGATAATAATCAGTGTTTGAGGACAGTGTGTTATTCAGCTTGTTGACTGTGTGTTGATTATGCCCGACTGTGTGTCTTGCATTTTATTTTAAGCTGTTATGCTGTCCGTTTATCTGTTTATTTATTTCCTTTTCGCTTTATTTATCTTTTGCTAGGTCAGTTTTAGCACGATTGCTTCCAACCCAACAGGCATTCCCCAAGCACCTTGGACACGAGGTCGTCGACTCCATCGATCTGAGGATCTAATCGACGGACAGCCAGTGTTCCATTCTCTACCCCCTGTTACCAGAAGGAAGCCGAAAAGGCGCAGTGTGTCAGAACAGAGGTTGTCAGAGCAGTGGGTTACTTCATCAGAGGACTATAGGACTGAGGTCTCAATTACTGCTGTAGAAATAGACATACCAGTTAGACAGATGGATCAACAGAATACATCAGGGATGGAGGCTCTAATGCGCCAGATGCAGGAAAGCATGAGACAGATGCATGATGATGCCACTCGTCAAACGGAGTTCTCCAAACAGCAGGCCGCGATCATGGCCCAACAGGCCGAACTAATCGCCAGATTGCAACAGCAGAATACAGCGTCTGCTTCACAACAAATTCCTCCTCCGGCAAGGGCTCCGTTACCTGAGCAGGCACCTACTGTTCAGAACGCCCCACCAAATGCCCAGAATACTCTGCCGCATGTCCAAAATTTACAAGAGGACACGAATCTTCCAACGGGGCCAGCTTCGCCCCCGCTTCCACCACAACTGTCCAAGGTCCATACATCCAATCACCCGGACTCTCCATTCGAGGTCGAGGTTGATCATACAGCTCTGAAATTGAGCAAACTGGAGAAGCACTTTAAGAAATCCCAAGGGGTCAAGGCTATGCCGGATATCGAAGATGGATATACCGAGGAGGCCGTAACACTCCCCGATAGGTTCAAAATGCCACAAATCGACCGTTTTGATGGGTCCGGCGACCCCATGGTCCATATCCGACTGTTTGCAGACGTCTTGCGGCCAATGGGCCTAACACGACCACAGAAGCTCTCATTATTCGGCCGAACCCTGTCGGGTGTGGCCTCTCATTGGTACGCAAGATTACAAGATGAAGTGAAGAAGAATTGGGATGAGATGGCTGAGGCCTTTGTCACGCAATATTCATACAACACTCAGATCGAGATCACAACTCGTGATCTCGAAACGACAAGGCAAGAGCCCAAGGAATCTTTTTCGGACTTTGTGATCCGATGGAGGGTGAAGGCGTCAATGATGACTTTAAGGCCCACGGACAAAGATCAAATCCGGATGATTGTGCGCAATCTCCACCCAAAACTAATGCTGAGGATGATTGTAGTCCCCTTTCCTACTTTCGCAGATTTACATGATATGGGGGTGCAAATCGAAGACGCAATGAAACAAGGTCTGTTTGACCACGACAGAGAACAACCGAGGAGGACCTTTAACCGTAACAACAATGCAGGCCCGAGTGGCGCTGCAAATACAAGGGCCTCGGAAGTTAGTATGGTCACCACCACTCCCCCTCCCCCTCCAAGGCCCATGACTGCCACACCATTCTCCGGCGCGTCCGGAAGCAACACACAAGCCAACAGATTCCAACCGCGAGGCCAAAGAACCTTTACCCCACTATATATGTCTCTGACCAAAGTTCTGGGAATATTGATCAGAAAGAATCATTTAAAACCCCTGGAGCCAAAGCCATTACCGAATCCACTCCCCCCCTCTTACGACCCGTCAAAATACTGTGCGTATCACCAACAACACGGTCATGACACCGACCGTTGTTACAGATTGCGTCATGAGATCCAAGATCTTATTGACAAACAGGTGATCGCACCTCCTGATAAACCCAATGTCACCACCAACCCTCTCCCACCACATAACCAAGCTCCTCCTCCCAAAAGAATTAACTTTATCCAGACTGGGGTCGCATCTTACGATCCTAGCATCTATATTACGCCCACCCACCTACCCAAGCCGGAGGTGTTCCTCCCCGATTGCACTAATTTCTTGTGCATGGTGGACATCTCCAAAACCCAACCAGAACCGGTGGTGGTGACCGCCGAAGACAGAGCAGGGCAGATTTTGGGAGGAAATGAGATTGTTGAATCTGAAACTGGGCAGAATTTTGTTGGGGGAGCCTATGATCCAAGCAAGTACATCCTATCAACGAGCCGAATTGGGCTAAGTGCAGAATTGCCAGAGATAGGAGAACTATGCATGATCCGGGGGGATGAATCTGGGCTATGGGCAGATGAGCTGACAGCCGTAGAGGAGGACTTTGCTAACTTGCAATTTCTCGAGGACCAGGAACTGGGGTGCATCGATTAACTGGTATGATTATGAGGGATCAGAGGAGGCCACGGGATGGCTCGAAGATCAACCGGATGCGGTGGGGGAAGCCCAACCAGAACAGAGCCCGGCAGGGGCGGAAATATCAGTTGTGGTCGGAACGGCCGAAAATCAAGTTGTATCGCCGGAGAGCGCCGGTGTTAAGAATTTCGCTCGGGACATGGGCATTATGGAGATGGAAACTGTTGAACAAACAGCTGTACTGACGCAGCTGGAACGAGAAAAGTTTGAGGCTACTGAGAGAGCCAGGAAGGCAAAAGGCCCTGAGGGGACCGAAAGTGCTGTGTGCACGAAAACAGACAATGCTGCGAGCATATGGACAGAGAGCACTGAGAATGCGAGTGGACTGGAGCCAGACAGGTGTCTGTTGGCTGCCAGCGGAATGTGGTGGGAAGATGACGATTTGTGTCTTGCCCACACCGATGAAGACTGGGGGAATAATCAACCGGATGATACTTGGTATCTTGATGAAGTGGACCATATGACAAGAAGTGGGCGGTACTTCAAGCCCCCACACCTGGACCAACCTGAGGCATCCGGGAAAGATAGAGAAGCGGAGAGACAGAAGGAGAAGCAGATTAAAGATGAGGCTGTGCTGAAACAGTTAAAGAAAATACAAGCGGACATCTCCATCTTGGGACTGCTAATGGCATCACGAGTACACAGAGAAGCTGTCCTATCTGCTATGGACAAGTCCAAACTCTCCATAGACACCACGCCTGAACAGCTGGTTGGGCTGGTTTTTCCGGGAGGAGGTTCCCCGGCATTAACCTTTTCGGACAAGGAGCTACCGCCTGAGGGCACAAGTCATAACAAACCTCTCTATATTTCTGTGGAATGTAGAGATAAGTGGATACCGGTGGTACTTGTTGATACCGGGTCTGCGATTAATGTCTGCCCGACCAGAACGGCATATGCAATCGGGTTAAAACCCGCGAACTTCGTCCCAACCACCCAAGTGATCAGAGCATACGACAATACCAGCAGAGAAGTGGTGGGGACTGTTAAAATTCAAACCAAGGTTGGTCCAGGACAACACAACATCGAATTTCATATCCTGGACGTTCCCGCAACCTTTAGCCTACTTTTGGGGCGACCGTGGTTGCACCAGGTCAAAGCAGTCTCTTCCACTCTACATCAAATGCTAAAGTACCCCCACGGGAAAGGGGTAGCGATCGTTTTCGAGAATTCATCAATCCATCCGCCGCCGGAGGTGTCTACACCTGTCTTGGAGATCGAGCACGGCACGGAGGATGTGTTTTTGTCGGGGTTCACTTTGGCCGAAGCTCAAGTGGTTCAGAATGTCATGGCTGTGAATGAGGGCATGTATGTTAGCGCACAATCTATCTACCTCATGAACAAGCTAAAACATACCCCTGGGATGGGATTAGGGAGAAGTGGCCGGAAGGGCGTCTCAGTGTTGGCCGAAGTGCCACACAACCCTCACGCCATTGGACTGGGTTATCTGCCCACCAAAGAAGATTGGGTGAGGAAAGGAAAAGAAATGGCCGGAAGGGCCAGAGCAAAGAAGGCCGAGAAGCCATTTGATTTAATGCACAGGCCCATCTGGGGTACCCTAAACGGACGTTTCGTCCGGGAGGGGGAAGATTTTCCATTCTGCGGCTTCCCGGAGCCATGGCTAAACGCGGAGGGGACGCGCGTGCCTGGTTTTGAAATCTTCTTCGACATACAATTATCTGGGGATGACGTTGCCGAAGCGCAGACAGACCCACCAACTGAGGTTGAGCAGTGTGAAACAGTGGATCCTGAGAGCACAGAGCTTGAAATGGGGGTAACACTGGCGAGTCTACTATCAGATCCTCCGATCGGCCAAGAGTGCTTGGGGGATAACTCTTCGGTTTCTGTGATTGGAGATGAAATAGCTGCGGGCTTTCCAGCACCGATCTTGGATGCATCTATCGCACCTTCTCTCATCTGGCAATATGAAGAAGGCTTTTTATCTAGCAGTTCCGAGTCAGGTAGTGAGCCGGAATCTGATTCTACCGAATCTTGTACGTCGGAATCAGATTCCAGCTCGACTGAGTCTGAGTCCGGTATTCCTGGGGGTGATAACCCGGATACCGCAGTCCTGTCTAGGTCGTCTTTTTCATTTTCTTTTGAGTCTGTTGTAACAGAGGAATCTGACGGCTTGGAAATATTTAATGAGAATGATGTGGATGTGGTTTCCGAGTATTTTTCTGTGCCTTTGATTTATTGCTTAAATCAGGATTTTCAAAATTTTGATGAAAACAACGAGGAAGAAATTCCCCCAGTTTTGCAACGATTAATTGATCAAGAGCAGGAAAGATTTGTTAAACCTTTAATGGATGAAATCCCTACTGTGAATGTTGGTACTGAGAAGGACCCGCGGCTGGTCCAGATCGGGTCCACGTTGTCTTCAGAGGAGCGCGAGCGCTTAGTCGCTTTATTAAAAGATTTCAAAGATGTTTTCGCGTGGTCCTACGAAGACATGCCTGGAATCGATCCTGAGATTGTACAGCACCGGATCCCTCTTGATCCCGAGGCCCGCCCTGTCAAACAGAAACTCAGAAGGATTCGCCCGGACTGGGCTCTCAAAATTAAGGAAGAGGTCACCAAGCAAATTGACGCAGGGTTCCTGCTGGTATCTGAATATCCAACTTGGTTGGCCAACATAGTTCCGGTGCCAAAGAAGGATGGCAGAATTCGGGTCTTTGTAGACTTCAGAGATTTGAACAGGGCCAGTCCGAAGGATGACTTCCCCTTGCCGCACATCGATGAATTGGTGGATTTCACGGCAGGACACGCCTTGCTTTCGTTTATGGATGGTTTCTCAGGCTATAACCAGATAGTGATGGCACCCGAAGACCGGGAGAAGACTGCGTTCACTACCCCATGGGGGACATATTGTTATAGAGTGATGCCATTCGGGCTGAAAAATGCTGGAGCTACGTATCAACGGGCAGCAACTACAATATTGCATGATATGATCCATAAGGAGGTCGAGGTGTATGTGGACGACATGATTGTCAAGTCCAAAGATAGAGAGGGCCACTACACCGCCTTACAAAAATTCTTTCAAAGGATCAAAGAGTTTCGGCTGCGACTGAATCCCCAGAAATGCACATTTGGTGTTACAGCAGGGAAGATGCTAGGGTTTCTGATCACACAAAGGGGCATCGAGGTCGACCCTTCCAAAATCAAGGCCATCTTAGAAATGCCACCACCAAGGACTGAAAAGGAGATGCGAGGCTTTCTGGGTAAAGTGCAATTCATAAGACGGTTTATTTCTAAATTAACCTTGACTTGTGAACCACTTTTTGGCCTCCTGAAGAAAGGAAAGAAATTCCAGTGGGACGGCCGATGTCAAGCAGCTTTTGAGCAGATCAAAGAGTATCTACAGAACCCACCCGTGTTGTCACCGCCAGAGCCGGGGAGACCGTTGATACTGTACCTTTCAGTAACTGAGACTACCATGGGCTGCATGCTCGCGCAGGAGTCAGAAGATAAAGTGGAAAGGGCCATATACTATCTGAGCAAAAAGATGCTGGATTACGAGACCCGCTATACACCGCTGGAGAAGGCTTGTTTGGCCTTGGTATGGGCAACCAGGAAGCTGCAGCACTACCTGTTAGCCCACTCTGTAATGTTGGTTTCGCGTTTGGATCCCATCAAATATCTCTTCGAGAAACCAGCACTTACGGGTAGGCTAGCTCGATGGCTGCTGTTGCTCTCCGAATTTGATTTGAAATATGTAACGCGCAAGTCAGTAAAAGGCAGAGCAGTAGCGGAGTTCCTTGCCGACCATCCGGTTGAGGGGGATGAAGCGGTTGAGTATCTATTCCCAGATGAAGCCATTCTGCACGTCGAAGATGAAACTTGGACGATGTACTTTGACGGAGCGTCAAACCAGTATGGGTATGGGATAGGGGTGTTGCTGATAGCGCCTGACGATTCTCGTATCCCTTTAGCATTCAAGCTCCGGTTCAAAGTTTCCAACAATGAAGCAGAGTATGAGGCATGTATCGCTGGCCTGGAAGCAGCCCTAGAACTAGGGGCAAGACGGTTGGACGTCATTGGGGACTCGAACCTTGTTGTGTCTCAAGCAAAAGGAGATTGGAAGGTCAAGGAGGAAAGGATGATAATCTACCACCAAACCTTGGATCTGCTAATTCCTCGGTTTGAGAAACTAAATTTCACCCACCTCGTGAGAGAGAACAACAGGTTTGCAGATTCATTAGCAACTCTATCTTCTATGATAGACATCCCGTCCGGAGTCCGGATGCGTCCAGTCATTATTGATCAGAAGTTCGTGCCGGCATACTAGTCAATTTCCGCCATAGATGAGGTTCAAGACGGCAACCCCTGGTATTACGACATCTGGAACTTCTTGGAAAAGGAGACATATCCACTAGGGGCAAATGCCAAAGATAAGAGGGCTGTCAGAAGAATGGCTGCTCAGTTCATTATCTGCGGGGGAAAGCTGTACAAAAGGGGTCATCTGGGGATGCATAAGCTCTGTGTAGAAGCTGAAGAGTCAAAACGCCTGATGGAAGCCATCCATGGGGGGGAGTGTGGTGCACACATGAATGGAGTAATGCTGGCCAGAAAGATCCTCAGACAGGGCTACTACTGGTCAACCATGGAGGAGGATTGTATTAGTTTTGTTCGGCGATGCCACAAGTGTCAAATTCATGCAAATCGCATGAACATCCCGCCGTCAAAACTGTACAACATGACTTCCCCATGGCCTTTTTCAGTCTGGGAAATTGATGTGATCGGAGCTGTTACCCCGAAGGGGTCAAACGGGCATGAGTTTATCCTAGTAGCGATAGATTATTTCACAAAGTGGGTCGAGGCCCAATCATACGCGGTGTTGAAGGCGTCGCATGTCGCAAAGTTCATCAGAAACAACATCATCTGTCGCTACGGGGTGCCAAACGAAATAATTTCAGATAATGGTTCCCATTTCAAGAAAGAAGTAATAGACTTGTTGGAAAAATACAATGTGGCTTTCCATAAGTCATCTACATACAGGCCGCAAACCAATGGAGCGGTTGAGGCCGCCAACAAGAATATCAAGCATATACTACAGAAGATGGTGGGAACCTATCGGGATTGGCCAGAGAAGCTGCCATTTGCTCTGTGGGGCTACAGGACTTCAATCAGAACTTCTACTGGAGCAACTCCATATTCATTGGTCTATGGAATGGAGGCTGTTCTACCCATTGAGATTGAGGTTCCGTCGTTACGAGTGTTGGCTGAATGCCAGATAGCCGAAGCAGATTCGAAGAACTCATGCTCTTTGATGAAAGAAGACTGAAAGCACTGTACCACATCCAAGGTTATCAACGCAGAATTGCCCGGGCTTTCAACAAGAAGGTTAAGTCCAGGAATCTGAAAGAAGGAGATTTGGTGCTCAAAGACAACCGAGCTCCCATCCACGACCCAAGGGGCAAGTTCAGACCTAATTGGACTGGCCCTTACATCATCAAAGCTATCTGGTCAGGTGGGGCTGTGGTTCTGATGGATCTAGATGGCTTGGAGTTCTCACAACCGATCAATACGGACAAGTTGAAGAAATACTATCCTTGAGAGGCTCGCTAGGCCGAAAACCCGAAAGGGCGACCTAGGCAAAAGTCAGAGCACAAAAAATTAGAAAATATAAAAACTGAGCTCGCAAGGTTGAAAACCCGCAAAGGGCGGCCTTGGCAAAAGTTAGAGCGCAAAAGGAGAGTGAAAATACTCGAGTGAACCTTAGCCTGAACTACGTAAGGCTTGATTCCCATCTTTGGGATACGTAGGCAACTTCACCTTGAAGTTCAGCCATAAACTTTTCCCCGATCAACTCTGTCCATTCTGATCATCTCAGTCATCTTTGTCCATCAGCATTTATCGTGATCTCCGGTACAGTGCTGTTCAAACTAGGGGCAACTTTCCGTTGCCGCGACGGTGCAAAGTTACTCAGACAAGGGGCAACTTTCCGTTGCTATGCAGTGCCGCTTTGTTCTTCAGACTAGGGGCAACTTTCCAGTTGCGGGGATCTGGGGTTGTGCATCTCAGTGACAGATTTCCGGTGTGTCCAATTCTGATCCACATCGAAAATAGTTTTGAAAAGTTTTAATGAAAGTTGACTTTGTTCAAATCAATCTTTTTACGACTAAGACCATTTTCGGACCAAAAGTGGAAAATTTTCAGTACCGCAACTTTCAATTTCATTGATTTCAAAATAGAGTTCTCCTGCTCTTGCATTACAATCGAGGTTGCTTTTTAGTACATTCATAAAGAAAACTTGAAAATGCTAAATAAGCAATAAATTTGGAGCATAGTTGAATCAAATATCTCTGCGTCCCCTCCCAGAGCTGGACGGAGCATCTGATGCCAAGCTAGGCCCAACCTGTGCCTCCTCATTGAGCCAATCCAAGCACTCATCGGACAAAGTGCAACTGAAAGTTGAAGCAGGGGCCAGGAGCTCTCTAGTCCTCCATGCTGTGGCATATCGGGCAAGGTGTGCACCTCGGATTGGGAAAGCGGCTGGGTACTCAATCCCCTCCGGTGGGCAGGTCTGATCATGGCCAAACTGACGCAGGAACCGGAACGGAAAATAGAATACGCAGTGGGTTAGACCAATCAATTGGATCCCAATCAGCCGAGACATACTATAGCTCATTGCCGGGAGGTTGAGCCAAGGACAACGCCAAGCAATGCTGTCTGCAGACAAGTTGCACATCCAATCGAACCACCACCTTTCATCAAGAGCATTGACTAGGCGCTGCCGAAAGAAGTAGCCTCGAGCTGAATAGGCCGGGCAAGAATCCACAACCTGCAACTTGTCCATTAACCATACCTAGGGGAGGGATGGAAAATGAGAGAATAAAGAACAGAGAGATGTACGATGAGAGAAAAGTAAGACAAGGGTTTTGTGAGAAAACCCGAGCCTGAGGGTCGAGTGATGTGAGCAAATATACATGTGAGGTCAGGTGGGAAACATTACCTGCAGCAGCAGTGGACTCCCAGCAAACCTACTCGCCTCCCGGCGATAGACAGAATCTAAGCCCATCAGTGTCTCGGCCAAGGTCATGGCAATACAGCTCTTTCCTTCTCTCAAACCTTGGGCGACTTCAATCAGGCGAGTTGCTGCGGTCACCAGCATCGGAAAAACGATGGATCAAGCCGAGGATGTCCAGTTCCCCACTGCAGATCAGAGATCGAGCGTCATGCGCCGTGAGCCCACACATCTGCCCTAAAGCCTGAGCATGGCCAAAACGGAGCTGGGGCAAGATCACTTCAGAGCATTCAGACTCCATCAAAACCTGAAAATCTTCGAAAGTGGGACACATCTCTTGGCCGCCAAAGCTAAAAACGTGCGTCACTGGGTTCCAGAACCTTGCCGCGGCATGGAGAAAAGGAAGCTGTAGCGGAGTACGGCTCAGCGTGAATAGTGCATTCAAGCCGAAACCCCGGAAATTCAGCTTTTCCGAGCCATCCAAAGAAGAGATCCAAGATATGACATTTTCTGCGAGAAACGCCTCCATCTTTGTCTAAAACTAAGATGAAATGAATGTTCCCAAAGTTGAGGCTTTTATAGAAGGGAAAACACTATTCACGGGGACACGTGTCAAAAATCTGGAGGCTGCAGGACTGAATGGCCGGCCAGCCACCTTTTCTGGCTGGCCAGCCATCTACTTTTTCAGAAATGGCCGGCCAGCTATCTCTCTCCACAAAAAATGGTCGGTCGGCTCCTAGGGATGGCCGGCAATGCTGCAGTGTATCTCCTTGGCCCTGTTTTACCCTTTGAGGGAGAGTTCCAAGCGTTTCCATGCAACGGGAAAGTCAAAGGCCTTCATTCCGGATGCGTTCCGATGCCCAGATCGTCAGAAGTACACTTTGTTGTTGTTGAGTTTTGTTTATCGAGTTGTTGTTTTGCTTATCGAGTTGTTTGTCGAGCGGACGTGTTTTGTGTTTTTGAGTCATTGCTCTCTGTTTAAGCAATTTCTGTTAAAGTCTTGTTTATTTGCGTTGTTGCATTTTTGCTTATCGAGTTGTAAACTTGCTAAAGATTCTGTTGTATCTTAGTAGGTTGAGTTGTTTAGTTTGTTGCGTCGGTTCACTACCTGACTTGGTGATTACACAATGCGCATTTCCATTCAATTCCATCTTTGTGCAAAATAAATGATGCGATACGATGCTAAAAGTTTAAAATACAAACATCTTTTCAAAAGCTATTTCATTTCATCATGCTTTACAACAAACAAAGGTACAAGTTTTACAAAAATTAAAACTGCCTAACAATGTGCAAAGTGCTACAAACTACTAGCAAAAAGAAAAATAAAGCAGGAAATAGCAACGTCAAAGTCCTCGGGAGCGGGAACGAGAAGCACTCCTCATCCTTTTCTGCGGGACAATCTCCGCACCATCATCATCATCTGAGTCGGAGCTGTCATCCTCAGGATCCCCCTCAGCCTCGCCTCTATTCCCCGAGCCAAAATCGGAGCCTCCCTCCTCAGCAGATGTCTCTGACTGACGATCGGTAGCCTCCTCCTCCTCCTCATCAGGCTCCACCTCCACAACGTGAGCCCTGCGTCTGCGGACAGGCCCTCCTCGAGCTCCCCAAAAAGGTCTAGATGGCCCGGCTCCTCTGGAAGGCCGAGATGGCCCCGCCCCTTGAAAAGGCCCAGATGGCCCAGCTCCCCAAGGAGGCCTAGGTGGCCTGGTCTGCGGCTGACCGGACCATGAAGGCATCTGAAAACAAAGAGTTCAATTCAAATACATCAGTCCAAATATATACATCAGATGCAGATACAAGCAAAGGCTACATGAAGTGGGTGCATGTAGATACAGAATACAAGTGGGGTGTGTGTCAGATGTGCTCTACACAAATAGTCTATCGATGCAGTAGAAATCAGCATGTCATCAGAAGTATGATAAATGCCAGAAAACTGAATGGTACCTGAATGCCCGCGACAGACAACTGTGCCTCCCTACGCAGGACCATGCCCTCGAGTGTGGCCACCAGTCCAACCACCTCCTTCATGTACCCTCGTGATGGCTGCAAAAATGAGCTCATAATCATCAGTGAACAGAAGAGTGTCTAAACATCTGAATGATGAATGAAAAGAAGTGGAGCATACCGGCGGTGAGTCCGGGTCAATGGCGTATCGATCACTGGGCATCGGAGGCTCTAGTGGAATCGGAGTCGGAGAGCTAGCCCCATACTGCCACGCCATCAACTCAGTAGGCATATCTGGCCATCCGGGATGAGGATGAACCGACGGAGCCGGAGGAACCGGTCTACTCCCACCTCTAGATGTACCGGCCCTGCTAGTAGAAGGGGCGTCTGCAGCCCGAGCCCGAGCCTGGCCCGAGGATGACATACCGGCAGGCCTCATCATCAGGATAGGAGCTTTCATCAATGGAGGCATCAAATATATGTGACGGTAAGTGGTGTAGTCCCCCTCCTCAATATGCAGTAAAGCATCAGTACCCAGCATGGCGCCGACTACCTCTGAGTAAGAGAGCCTGTCAGCAGTCCGCATACTGGCTGGGGGTACTGCGGGAATATCCTGAGAAAGATACCCCCATACCTGGCGCAGAAAGCGTTCCCCCAGGAACCATACCCTGCCAACCGGCCCTTCAAGCAGGACCCTATATTGGGAGATGCCCGACGCTCCGGTATACTGAAATCGGAGGCCGTCACCCAGGGACACTCAGGGCTGCCATGTAATCTGCGGATGATGAATGCATAAACCAATCAGAAATCGAGAATATACAGAGCAAATCAAAGATGAAAATGAAAAGAACTGAAAGTTCTGAAGTACCTCTGAATGTCGCACAGTGTCGAAGTACTGTCGCAGGCGAAGGAGGGTCTCTCGAGGTCTCGGCCGGTGTGGGCCCTCGAACACCAATGAATATGGGGTCATGGGAATCCCTACCACCTCCAGCTCTGGGTCTAATGATGGGAAGTATACATAGACCCATAGCTGAGAAAAACAGTGCAGAATGCAAGTACGAAATGCTGAGAGCAAAATACAGACTGTAAAAGTGTGCTGTGTGTGCAATGTACAAGTAATGAAAAGCAGAAATATAAATCAAAGGGGACAGAAAAGTACCTCCCAGGCTCTCCAGTAGCCGCCAAGTAAGTCGCCCCGCCCGCGGGAGGTCGCGCTCATATAAAAGTAAAGGGTAGCCAGGCCGGCGCCACCCCAATCATATCTACTGACCTGTGATAGGTCGACTAGAGCACTCAGCAGGTATAGCCCAACGGTGTTCCCTCTGTCGGCGAACAGGGTAGTCCCGAAGAGGAACATCAGGAAACCACGGGCATACTGCTCCGTCTCCTCGGGAGTCTCAGGCACCATCTCCGCCCGCCGGAAATGGGAAGAGAACCAAGTGTATCGGACTCTCCCTGAAACCCTATCAACAGGCGGGCGAGCCCCCAACAGATACATCCAGGCGGCCTCCCACTCGCCCATATCCTCATCGTAGGGGATGGACCAACCTCCAACGTCAAGGCCGGTCAATACAGCAAAGTCAAAAGGGGTCATAGTCATATCCCCGGTAGCAGAGAAATGAAAGGAGTTGGTGGTGTCCCACCATCTCTCTACCAAGGCTGCCATCAGTGTCCTCCTGGCAGGACAACGTGACAACCCGACGCAGAAGGGCCCAAACCCTGCCAAGTCTACCAAGTCTCTGACGCCCTCCGGGAGCTCGGCATACCAGTCCCGCGCGATGGTGGAACCATATCCCCGCACACTGCGGGAACAAACCTGCATTCAGAATGAATACATGTGTCAAATAATGAGATGAATGGGCTGTGTGCCAATGAAATGAATGGGCTGTGTGCCAATGAAATGAAATGGGCTGTGTGCCAATGAGATGAGTGGGCCGTGTGCCAATAGAATGAATGGGCTGTGTGCCAATGAGATGAAATGGGCTGTATGCCGATAAAGTGAAATAAGCTACATGCAAATCTATCTGGGCTGCGTGTTCAGAAAATTTGAAGTTTGGGCTGCGTGTTCAACTTTCAGTTAAATTGTGGGCTACGTGTTCACTATCTAATCTGGGCTGCGTGTTCAGAAAATTTAAAGTGTGGGCTGTGTGTTCACTTTCGAATTCGGGCTGTGTGTTCGACAAATCAGTGTTTGAGCCGTGTGTTCTAATGTGGGCTGTGTGTTCGCAATTAATTAATGAGCCGAGTGTTCAGAAATTCAAATGTTGAAATTACATGTTCAAGGTGTAAGCAAAGTACTATGTCATAAGCTAAACTGTATGTTCAAGCATGGCAAAGGTGCGAAATGTAAAATACAGGAGATGAGGTAAATACCTCTCGGGCCTCGTGAGAGAGATGCTGCTTCGGCTCTCTGAGAAGCAGATCCCCGGGTGCTCGCTCGTCAAAACTGGTAAAGTGACGGAAGACAGCACGAGGGAGGACGTGTGCTGGCGGACGGTACCTCCCGGGAATGAAAGGTCGGGTCCTCGAGGGTAGAGTCATGGGATCGAAATCATCTCCGGCACCTGGAAAACCTCCGCCGTGGGGAGAATTACCCGCCATTTTTCAGAAAATCTGCAAAAGGGAGCAAAATGAGCAAAATGAGCAAAAATTGGAAAAAGTCAACAAAAGTCAACTCTCGGGAAATGAAAAGTCAACAAAAGTCAACTCCCGAGAAAATCTTCCAAATATTAAGACAAACTTACCTCAAGTGGCGAAAATGCAAAAAGAAGCTCCGAAGCCGGAATTTAATCGCTTCAAAGTGCTTGAAACTGAGTGTTTTTGCGGAAACAATTTGCGCGGGGCGTTGGAAAACGCGCGTGAAACTTAAATCTGGAGAGGAAAGTGTTGAAGGAGGCAAGAAATGAAGGGACCTCGGCTGCCTTTTATAAGCCTCAAGTCTTGGTTGAAGAGGCATGCAAAAAGGGGGTGAAAAAGACCAAAATACCCCCGGATAAAGCACATGGCCGGCCGGCCCCTATTTCTAGCCGGCCAGCTATCTGCTTTTTGCAGAAATGGCCGGCCAGCCATTAGCTTTATTGGAAACCGGTTGGCCACCCCCCCTTGGGAAGATAAATGGCCGGCCATGTTCCCCACATGCCCACCTAGCTCTCTGCAAATTTTGAGGAAGATCGGAGTTCCCGGGACCTGAAAAAGTTCAAGAAAAGTACACTTCCGATCGCGAAATAGCCCCGTCGGGACTTCGGCTTCAAGTTCTGACATATGTCTCATCATCACTCATCGAAATCAAAGTGTATCCTTTTTGAATGAGTTGTAACCTTTCAAGGAAGCGGATCGGAGGCCGTGATTGAGTTACCTTCGCCGAAACACGCATATCCGTACTCGTTGTTTCATGACAAATGAAAACCCTGATTTATGCTAGTTTTGTACTATCATGCACATAACTTGCATTCTCATGAGCATACTTGCCTTGTCATGTACATTTCTTGATATTGGCATACCTCCATGTTTGAGCATGCGTTGTCACGCATGTTCCATTCTTGCATTGTGATGCATTCACTCACCGGCACTGCGTGTGTCGAACTTTCGGAATCACATTAAATACATGTTGTTAGCATATTGTGCTCGTTGAGTTTCTCTCTTTTGCAGGCACGATATTGTATGTACGGTTCAATTGAGGCTGGTGCGACCAGACGAATCGCGCAGGTATTGTATCTTCTCCGTGTGAGACGTGGCGGGGATTGAATAATCCTCCGCATTTCTTAACTGCATGAAATGTAGTTGTTGCTTTGCATTCTTGCTTAAAATTGTTGCATCTATTTGCGAATACTTGCTTCATTACAGCTTGCTGCATTTGCATGATCATTGAGTTACATTCGGCTTCTTGCATATCATTTGCATTTTGCCCCCTGCCTGCGGGCATGCCTGCGGGCACATCTCTGTTTATCCTGTCTGTTTGTCTAAGTCTTCGGCCTTGTCAAAAATGGGTCGTCTCTGGGCTTTGACATTCACTCCCGTCACTTGTGACTTCCGAGTTCTGTCAAAGAGGGGCAACTGTAGACACCCCATTTTTGACCGACCTTAAGACTCAGACGTCACCGTTTGAGCGCTTGGTGATGTTGCATAATGTGCTTGTTCAGAAGTTTCAGAGTCACGGCCGTAAGCCCTGCCTCCGGACTTCCGAACCCTCTTCTGTGCCTTGTCTCGGTTTGCGAACCAAACTCGGTTTTCTCTGTTTCTTTTCCTGAGGGAAGAGAGAGGTCCTATAGACCAACTCTCAATGTCCGTAGGCTACATTTGGTGGCCGTAGGCCATTTTTCCCATTTCGGAGTCCGGTTTCCGGTTTTCGGGACCGTTGGCCGTGTGCCTCGGTTCGGGACCGCTTAACCATCTCCTTTTGCTCTGATTTTTGGCATACTTCTTATTTTCTCCCTTTTGAGGGACACTGGGGTCAGAGAAACCCACTTCGTGGTCGAATACCACTTTCGGTGCTTAACAGCCCATTTTCGGGACCCCGAACTGCGTGTTTTGGTCCCCGAGCTTTCGTTTTGCAACGGTTTTCGTTCATTTTTGGCAGGTACCTCTGTTTTATCACTGGAGAGGTCACTGAAGGGTGGGAGGCCAGCAATTGTTGCAGTAACCAGTTATCTCTCCTCCGGAGCCTCCCGGCACCCGTTTTTCCAACTTCCGGGCTAATGTTGAACACCTTGGAGTTAATGTTGCCAACTTTCATCCACATATCTGTGATCTACACACATGGGAGGCCCCTAAAAGTTGGTGGCCGGCCATTAAGGTTACCTGACCCTTTTGACCCCTTTCTTCCAGGCTAATGTTGAACACCTTGGAGTTAATGTTGCCAACTTTCAACCACATATCTGTGATCTACACACATGGGAGGCCCCTAAAAGTTGGTGGCCGGCCAGTAATTCAAATTGACCCTTTTGAACCCCTCTTTCCGAGCTAATGTTGAACCCCTTGGACCCACTTTCTCGGACTTTTAACCACATGGTTGTGTTGTACACACATAGGAGTACCTTACCAGTTGCTGGCCGGCCAGAAAATATGATTGAACCTTTTGACCCCTAGTCGGCCGGCTAGGGGGTGTGGCCGGCCGGCCACCTGGAGCAAAAGTGATAGGCCGGCCGTGTTCCTTGCACTGTGCACTTTACAGCTGTGGGGCAATATCTCCCAGAAAAGATATTTATCCGGGGGATATTTTGTGGGGGAGTTTTGCTCTCCTTTTCCCCCACCTTTACACCCCCTTTTGGACCCTTATAACCAGCTGGTGGCCTCCTTTGTTGGGGTTAGAAAACTTCATCTTCAAGCTTCCATATAGAACTCCATTTTTATACCTCTCATTTCTTCAAAAAACCCTAAGTCCCTAACCATCATTCCTTCTACACCACCAAGCTCTACCACCACCATCTCATTTCCAGCAACAAGGAAGGATTCTTAAAGGCTAAAGAAGCTGCAAATTCATCCAAGAAGCAACAAAAGTTTGAGTCTTCAAGGGTAAGTGATACTTTTACCCTTTTGACCCTTTTTCTTGATCTATTTGTAAGCCCCACTTGCTTTTTGTTTCAAGCTCCGGCCCTAACAGAAAAGGGCCCTATTTTGAGCTCATCTTCACTTTTCATTAAGGGCTTAACCCTGTTTGAGCCCTCCATGACACACTTGCTTCATTGATCCTCTTATATGTCACAATCTTGCATGCTATTTTTGACCCATGAGAAATTTATTTTCGAGCATGTTGTAAACTGATATGAGGTTTATTTTGAGCCCCTCTTCAACATTTAAGAGGGGCTCAACACCATTTGGGGTTTCCATGTTATACCTACCTTTATACTCCTCTTTTCTTCCCCATTCTTGCATGCAATGGCAGCCTACCATGCTTTTGTTTTTGGCCATTTTACAGTTCTGAAAAAGTTCTTATTTTGGTCCATACTTCATGTTTCATTTAGGTCCTTTCATGGTTTGGGGTCTCCATAGGTCACTTCATGTTATATCCCCATTTTATTCCCCATTGTTGCATGTTTAATTAGCCTACCATGCTTTTGTTTTTGGCCATTTTACAGTTCTGGAAAAGTGCTTATTTTGGTCCATTCTACATATTTTATTAAGGGTCTTTGGCTGTTTGGTGATTATTTTGCATACCTCATGTTATAGCCATTTTTGAGCCTTGTTTTGCATCACATTTCTATCATGTTTGTATACTGATTTGAGGTCTGCCATATACTGTAAACATTCATATTTTTGGTCCCTCTTCAATGTTGTAGAAGGAAAATTTTCAGTTTGGGTTTTGCTTATACCACTTGCTTCATTACCCCTCTTTTGGCCCCTATTCTTGCATGCTATTTTTCCCCTACCTATGCTTTCTGTTTGGCCATGTTTATAACTGTGAAAGTGCCTTTTTTGGGACTGTCTAGCTTCTGTCTTTGCATTGCATGTCCATATTGTGCATGTTTGGCATAGCTATAGGCCATTTCGGGTGCCTAATGTTGCATTTCGGGACAATTCCATGCATTTCATGTCATTTCGCCTCATTTCGGGACTGTTTTCCCCCATATTTTACTGCTGAAATTCCATTAGAATGATTGCTATCATTTCCATGTCATTTCATCATATTTTGTCATCGCCTCGGTTTGCGTGCCCGTGTGCACGCGTTTCGAGGCACTTCATTTTTATCCGCCGGCATCCTATGTGAGTGTGGCTGAGGCTCACTCATGTTGGTATAAGCCCATTTGTCATTTCCATGTCATTTCATCATATTTTGTCATCGCATGGGTTTGCGTGCCCGTGTGCACGCGTTTCGAGGCACTTCATTTTTATCCGCCGGCATCATATGTGAGTGTGGCTGAGGCTCACTCATGTTGGTATAAGCCCATTTGTCATTTCCATGTCATTTCATCATATTTTGTCATCGCCTCGGTTTGCGTGCCCGTGTGCACGCGTTTCGAGGCACTTCATTTTTATCCGCCGGCATCCTATGTGAGTGTGGCTGAGGCTCACTCATGTTGGTATAAAGCCCATTTGTCATTTCCATGTCATTTCATCATATTTTGTCATCGCCTCGGTTTGCGTGCCCGTGTGCACGCGTTTCGAGACACTTATCACCGCCTCGGTTTGCGTGCTCGTGTGCACGCATTTCGAGACACTTATCATCGCCTCGGTTTGCATGCCCGTGTCCACGCATTTCAAGACACTTATCATCGCCTCGGTTTGCGTGCCCGTGTGCACGCATTTCGAGACACGTATCATCGCCTCAGTTTGCGTGCCCGCGTGCACGCATTTCGAGACATGTGATTTTCTCGGTTTGCGTACCCGCGTGCACGTATTTCGAGGCATCTCATTTTCATGTCATTCGCATTGTTTCTGCCATTACCTCGGTTTGCGTGCCCGTGTGCACGCATTTCGAGACATCTCATTTTCATAGCATTGTGTATGTTAGGATTGCACCTTAGTTGCATTTCATGCATATCATGCATATTGCATCGTGTCCGGAATAGGAGTTAGCCCAGGCACGGGAAACGAGGTACATTTCGTACTCCGAGTGACAGAATGTGTCTCAATTCCCCCAGTCACCGACACTCCGGATTATCCATGATGGAGTTAGGTTTTAGCTGTAGTTTCATGTGCATTCATCCTATATTGAGTTGTGCATTTCGACTCCTCGACCATCATGCCTCGGTATGCGTGATTGGTGGCACGAGGATCGAGACATGCATATATTTGTGCAAATACATTGCTATGCCCCTTTCCTGCTCTCTGTTGCAGCAAAATGAAGAATCAGCAACCTTTTGGGGCTTGGCACGCATTTCAAGAACAGGTGTAAACAGAGGCTAATTGGGGCATTCCGATGGATTTCCGCGCAAGACAATCCGGACATGCATCATCCACCAGAAGCAAGGCAGTCCCTGGCTTGCACGCCAGATTTATTTGCTTTCTTAGTTAATTCATTAATTAATTAGGATTTTGTAATATTTTGGACTGTAATATTCTTTTATTTGGGACTGTAATATTTGGACTGTATTATTTATTCGGACCCTCCGAGCGAGGGCATAACTGTAATAAGTGTGCGTGAGTGTGTTGTATGTCTTCCAACCCCACGTCTTTCTCCCTTTTATTTATCCGCTTTTGATGGTTAGATTAGGGCATGTTTAAATTAGCATACAGTATGACAGCATGTTTGCATCATTCATCTGTATTGCATGCATCGGGCTCGGCGCACCATACTAACTGCATTGTACTTTCAATTCAAAGTTGAATACATGATAGTCGTAGCATTTCATATGCCATGTTTAGAATAGCCGAGCCTGCTATAGTTGCATTTTGCATGTGTTGCATTAGGCATTTCTATATACTTAGGATCATGCATGATTTCTAATGAAGTTTCTATTTTGGCTTGGAGTACTCGGTAAGCTTTATGCTTTAGCATCCTTGCATGCGTGTGAGTGAATGCCATGATAGCATGCTTACCATGAGGCTATGTGCTTATCTGATATATCTGCCTGAATGCCTGTGGGTGAAGGTTGGGTTATCTGAATTGGAATAAATCATCAAATGTTTCAAAGCCTACCTGCGGGTAGCAAAACCTCTTTAAAAAAAAAAACAAACATAAAATGTTTTGTTCCAATTCGGGCGATCCAGTCTATACTTGTATGCTGTGAGCATCACATAGTAACCTAGACTAATAACCGGAATAAGAACTCACAATGTTTTCAAAAATTGATATCATGGTTAGTAGAGGCCGGTCTGTGACCGGGCGAGCGGGGGTGCTCACGAAGTGACCTTCCCCAATCGTACCCAAGTTCCCGAGCCGAGGCAACTTTGGTGATGACGGACACGTGGCCTCTGGGCACCGAGTCAGGGTTTCCTAAATTTCCCAAAATAAAATATTTAGGTGGCGACTCTGTATCTGGCAAAGCAGTCCATGTTTGGCACTACTTTTTCAAAAAATCAGTTTCTCAAAACGTTCTGCCGGATTTGGACTCTTTGGTTCAGATTAGGAACCGTGACATTTTAAGAGTCCGAGCTGTAGTGACCCCAAATGAACAGAACGAGAGCTCACCGTCCCGGGGCGTTCGGGGACGTCTACACCGGACTTGCGTGATTTTTGAATCAAAAAGTGAACAAGTATGTTAATTCGACTCTCATTTTGGTCAAAACTGTTTTAGGAAGAAAACAAAAAATGGTCAAAATGATGAACTAGGGGCACAGTTGAGTCAGGTGTTCTGTCTTTCCCCGTTGTCAACATACTTGCCAAGAAGGGCACTACTGAAGCTGTCATTAAAGGGCTGAAAGCTCTCTTAACCTCCAAGCAACGAGGTATCAAACCAAGTGCGAAGCACGAATCTGAAGGGATCAAGGTACTCCGTTCCCTTGACCTGGGGCATCGACCAAACGTCACCAGAAGAAACAGCCGTAAGCTAACCATGTCGAGCGTGAACCCACAACTTCCTATTCATCCATCAAAAATCCTAGGGAGGGATAAAAATGAGAGAATAAAGAATAGAGAGGTGTAAGTTGAGAGAAAGAGTGAGCAAAAAGGGTTTTGAGGAAAAAACCGAGCTTGAGTGCCAGAGTGATGTGAGAATAACAAATGAGAAAAGGGTGGGAAACAATACCTAGAGAAACTGGCTCCTCGTGATCTGAGGTCCCCCGTCTTCGTTAACGTGTCTGTATGTCGTGTCTTTTGTTTTGTTTACCTCAACCTTTGTTTTGAGTCTTTTCCGAGTGTGTCTCGTTGTGTTTAGGGTGCTCACCTTTTTCTCTCCGCTGTTGAGTCTTTCTCGCTATGTCCAGTTGTAGGCTCACTACCCCGGTTAAAAAAAAAAAAAACCCTTCTTCAATTTCAAAAGTTAAAATCGTTTTGTGCTCTGAATGCTGTGCCATTCTCCACATTTGCGCAAAAACATGATTTGGTTCTTTCATACAACTGTAGGGTCCACCCCCGGTAAGTATGAACTGGAAAACCTGGGCCTCTTTTGAAGCTTCTGGGTTTCAGATCGCATCCGAGTGTGCTTCAACTTCAGTAGATTCAACCTTCATGGTCCATCTTGTCAGATTTGGGCTGTTTGTTCAGGGTTTGCCATGTGCAGAATGAACCAAGCGCTGTGTTATGAGCTATATACAGATTAATCCCCAGTAGAGTATGAGCCGAGTGTTCAGAATGTGCAGTGGTTGGTATGGGTTGTTTTGCTGTTGGCTGGTTCGTTATCTGATTATTACAATGCAAGTGTTCAATTTTCAGACAACAGATCAATTTCATTTACATTGAGGTGCAACACGATGCAATGCGATGCAATATATGAAATGTACAAATGCAACACTTTTTCAGACAAAAAAATTTGTTTCATTTTATCATCTTTTTCAAGTACATAGTTTTGGAAATAAAAATCTGCCTGCGGCAGTACAAGGTACTCTAGCTACCAGCAAAAAGTACAAAAAGAAAGAGGAAAAGAAAAACAGCAAAAATATGGATCAATGACAAAGGATCTCAGGCCTGGGAGTCCGTTCTAGTCCTTTTCCTGGACAAAGGTCCAGGAGCATCATCAGCGCTGTCATCTGAGTCTGAGCCCGAGCCGTCTCCGGTCTCCTCCTAGGACGACTCTGCCTCCGCCTCTGCCTCAGCCTCGGACTCATCATCATCATCAGGGACGGGTGCCCGTGAGCCACTCCCAACATGGGTGTGCCCCGCCTTGGTGCGGGGGTATACTCTGGAGCACCTCCCATAGAAGGGATCTGGAAAGGAGGCTGAAAAGTATAAGAGGCAAACACATCAGTATGCCGTGAGCAGTTTATCAGTGCAGAATGCAGTATATGAGTACAATGTGCAAATGTTGTGAGCAGTGTATCAATGCAGAATGCAGTGTACGAGTACAGTGTATAAATGCCGTAGATAGTGCTGTGAACAGTCTGTGGGCTGCAGTATGTCAAATGCCGTGAGGGCAGTGTATCCAGTGTTGTGTTGTGCATCAGATTGTGTGAAACAGTTTATGTATGGTTTGAAACCGTGATCAGAAGAACATACCGGAATGCTGTAAATCGCCAAAAGGTCGAGGCTCTGCTGGAGCATCCCCATCACAGAGGCAATCAGCTCTAGGGAGTGGCGAGTGTACTCAGAAGAGGCCTGCGAAAGTATTAGATGTATCAGTATTCTGCGAAATATCGATAAACTGAAATAAAATGACAATGCAAGATGCAAGATGAAGTAGTACATACCGGAGGTAAGTCATAGAACCCGACCAACTCATGATCAGCAGGGGGGAGAACAATGGGAATCTGGTAAGTCGCCCCGCCCCATCCTCTGCATGTCATCATCGTGGGTAGCGCTGGCCAGCTAACCCCCCGACCCCTCCGAGCCCCACTCCTGCCACAGACACGAGCTGTCCTCGACGTCCCTGCCCCTGCTCCCGCTCCAACTACCGGCACCGCAGGCCTCTCCCTCTCAGCTCGACGGCCACCGCTCAGAGGCTACATAATGTACGTCCGAACGTGCTCTAAGTAGTCACCCTCACCCCTAAAGCCCTCCGCGTCCCAGCCGATCGTGTAATCGGCCATCTCCTCGGCAGTGCACCTCTCGGTGTCCCTCATGTGGGTAGGAGGCGGACCCAGAACTATCTGCTCTGGCAAACCCAAGGTTTGGTGTAGGAATCGCTCACCCAGGTACCAAGCCCGACAGACCGGGCCCTCCAGCAAAATCCTGAAACGTGCAGTCTCCTCTGCACCAGCAAATCGATCTCGAATCATCGCAGGCAATAGAGCCCAAGGCTGCCAAGTGATCTGTACATGACATGCAGTTTGTTATCTACTGTTATTGAAAATACAGTGTAAAGCCAAGCCAAATAAAACTCTAAAAGTTGAACATACCTCTACGGGGGTGATGGTGTCGAAGTAGCGGTGGAAGAAAATAAACGTCTCCCGGGGCCTCCACACGCACCTCACGTCAAAGCGGCGCGAGAACGGAACAACGAGAGGGGTCTCCACATCTGGCACTGGGGCGAGTCTCAGAAAGTAGGCGTAGACCCAAAACTGCAGAGCAAATACCAGCAGGATTATCAGATAAAGCAGAATACAGAATAAAGTAGAGATTGCAGAACCGTGTATTGTGCAGTGTATTATGTAGAGTATACAGTGTGTGCAGTGTACAGTCAGTGTAAAGCAGGGTATATGTGCGCCGTGTGTGCAGTGTACATTCAGTGTGAAGCAGACCGCAATGTGTGCAGTGTACAGAGTACAGAAAATGAAAGGCAGAAATGTAAAACAGAGAAAGAGGTATACCTCCCAAGCCCGCCAGTAACCCCCGAGTAACTGCCCGCTACAACGGGAGGCTGAGCTCATGTATCCGTATAGAGTGGCTAGAGCAGCACCGCCCCAGTCGAAGTGCAGAATCCGTGTGACGTCCACCAGTGCGCTCAACAAACAGAGGGGCACGGTGTTCGCCCGATCGGCGAAGTTAGTCGTCCCCAGCAGAAACATGAGGAAGCTACGTGCATATCGCTCCACCGCCTCCTGGGTCATCGGAGCCTCCTCAACTAAGGCCGGCTGAACTCTGAACTGGACCTCGAACCATGAATACCTGACGAAGCCAGGGGCGCGCGAGAGGCGGCACCTCGCCAAGTAAGTAGATATGAACGGCCTCCCACTCATCCATGTCTGTGTCGAAAGGGATCGGATCACCCCCTACCCCGATGCCGGTGAGCATCGAGAAATCATAGGGAGTCATCGTCATGTCTCCCGCGACAGAAAAGTGGAATGAGTCGGTGGTGTCCCACCACCTCTCCACCAGAGCGGCGAGGAGAGGCCTGCTCGCAGTAAGCCGGGAGAGTCCCCTACAGAATGCGCCGAAGCCGGCCTGATCCACGATGTGGCGAACTGCGTCAGGTAGCTCCATGTACCAATCCCTGGCAGTGACATTCCCATACCCGCGGACAGTATGGGAATCCCCCTGTTCAAAAGCAAATAGTTGCGAAGCAATATTCAATGTACAGTTTTGAAGAACAGTCAAAAATTGATGCAAATATAGCGTGTGTGCACGTTTTCAGATTCAAACAGATATCAAGTGTCGGTGTACTCGAAGTGAATTACGGCATATGACATGTCAGTGTTTCCAAGTGGTCCAGTATAGATACAGCGCGAGTACGCGTTTTCAGGTTCGAGCAAACATCGGGTGCCGGAGTGCTTATAGTGAACTACAACACGCGATGTGCCAGTGTGTTTGGGTAGTTCAGTGACAATGCAACGTGTGTGCACGTGTTCAGATTCAAACAGACATCAAGTGCAAGTGTGTTCACAGTCAACTACAACATACAGTGTATCGATGTATCCGGGTTAAGCAGTTAAAGAACAAAATCAACTATGGCAGTTAAGTGTTTTATATTGCGGAAAATGAAATAAGAAAGAATATACCTCAGAAGCGCCGTATGATAGGTGTGACTCCAGCTCGCGCAGAAGGAGCTCTGATGGCACGCCTCTCGCAAAACTCCAGAACTGACGAAGTCCGTTGGGAGGAAGCACGTGAACTGGCGGCCTGTAGGTCGCCGGGTCGAACGGGCGGATGCTCAAGGGAAGGAGCTCAGCCTCTGGGTCCACCTCGTGATCCGGGGGAGTCCCACCCCGTGGAATATCATCCGCCATGTCAAAGGTGGTGTGAAAATGACCGGGCAAGTGGAAACCGGATGAGAATGCGAAAGGTCAACAAAAAGTCAACCCCGGGAGGGTGAAAAATGGCCGGAAAAGCCGAAAAGTGGAAAATGTGATGAAATCAAGAAAAACTTGGGAGAAACAAACTCCAAGAGGTGGAAATCGAAAAAACTACACTGAAACGAAGTTTCGATCGGATGAAAGTGTTCGAAACGTGATGAACTTCGCGAATCAAACAACTAAATGGGCCCTAAAACCGAGGAAAGCGGCGAATAGGAGGGAGGAAAATACTCTAGAGAGAGAGGGGATGAAATTTCGGCTAGAGGGAAGTAAGAAAATAGGGTTTGAAACCCTATTTTAAAAGACCTAAGGCGAAAAGTCAAAACTGCCCCGATTCAGTAACATTTGTCCGGTCGGCTACATATTTGTCCGGTCGGCCAAATATTTGGCCGGTGAGATGTTTTGATGGCCGGTGGATGGCCGGTGACCTCCCCTGATGGCCGGTGAGCCTCCAACAACCTTTTTTGGGTCAGGTGTATAGTTTGGAGCATTTATTTCTCAAGATAGTGCAAGACAGTGTCTTTCCGAAGCTCAACCGGCCTCCGTTTTGACCTCGGACCGTGTCTTCTGTGCATGGCACTCGAATATGTGCAAGGTGTATCCTTTTTTGTATCCTTTTGTCTCTTTTAAGATTCGAAAGTTGCCCCACATACGTTGTTTTGCAAACACGTGTTGAGTTATACGTCATTATGCTTGCATTGTTATGCATTTAGATGGTCTGGCGAGACCTTAAATACGCTTGGTTGGCGAGACCTTAAATACGCTCGGTCTAGGAGACCTTAAATCCTCTGAAGGTGCAAGTCCTTCAGTGTTCGTCGTGCCCGAACGACTTTTGGCAAGTTCACATGCATTATCATGCATTTCAAGCGATGCGCATCGTCGCGCATTCGAATTCATAAGCATTTCGAGCGACATGCATGGTCGCACATTCAAGATCATATGCATTGTCATGCATATCAAAAGATGTGCATTGTCGCACATTTGCATCAGCATGCGTCAACATGCATCAACATGCATTTCAAACAAAACCAAAAAAAAAAACAACAACAACAACATGCATATGTCATGCATTCATTGTAGATAGTGCATATATCATGCATCCCTTGTATACATTGCATATGTCATGCATTTCATTACCAATAGTGCATATGTCGTGCATCACTGTAAATATCGCATTTACACACATCCATTACATATTGTAGATATTGCATTGTAGCTTGCATGCATTCATTACATCACTTCCATCTAGGGTTTGCATCTTTCCTTGTTGAGCTTGGTCTGGTATGTGCCCATACTTTTCACGTCTATACACTCATAGTTCTGTATGACCGTTCTATGTTAGACGTGGCTTGTTTGTGTCCATGCCTTTCTTAGGCAAGATACGGTTTGGCCGTAGGCCTTAATCCACTATATCCATTCCATTGCATATTGTAGATATTGCATTGTAGCTTGTATGCATTCATTGCGTCACTTCCATCTAGGGTTTGCACCTTTCCTTGTTGAGCTTGGTCTGGTATGTGCCCATACTTTTCACGTCTATACACTCATAGTTCTGTATGATCGTTCTATGTTAGACGTGGTTTGTTTGTGTCCATGCCTTTCCTAGGCAAAATACGGTTTGGCCATAGGCCTTAATCCACTATATCCATTCCATTGCATATTGTAGGTGTTGCATTGTAGCTTGCATGCATTCATTGCATCACCTCCATCTAGGGTCTGCGCCTTTCCTCGTTGAGCTTGGACTGGTATGTGCCCATACTTTTCACGTCTATACACTCATAGGTCTGTATGACCGTTCTATGTTAGACGTGGTTTGTTTGTGTCCATGCCTTTCCTAGGCAAGATTTGGTTTGGCCCGCGCGCCATATCCATCATACATATTACATTGTTGTGTAATTTTTGCATCCTGCATTAGGATCATGTTCTTTCGTTAGCGGATCATTCTCCACTTGTGTCATTCCACCCAATTACTTGTTCTTATGTCCGTCTACATCACTCATAGTTTTGTGTGACCTTTTCTATGGTAGACGGACTTGTTACCTCCATCAATCTATTTGACATTTGTGTGGTTTTGAACCGCTCAGAATTTGATCATGATTCAATTGCATTGCATGTCGTTTGCATTGTTTCAATTGCATTGCATTTTTATTTGCATTGTTTATACATAGTTTTGTATATATTGCATATCATTTTGCATTGTTATGCATGTTGCTAACAATATTGTACCTGTTAAGTTTGCTTTCTTTTCAGGCACGATATTGTATGTACGGTTCATTTGAGGCAGGTGCAACCAGACGAACCGGACAGGTATTGTATCCTCTGCGTGAGACGTTTTGAGAATTGCATAATTCTCTTACATCCTTTCTGCATTGTAGTGTAGTTTGGTGTATGCTAGCTTAAAACTGTTGCATTATTATGCTTGGTTACAGCTTTCTTTGCATGATCATAAGCTATGTTCGGCTTTGTGCATTGTCTTGCATTTTGCCCCTGCCTTCGGGCACATATCTTGTTTGTCTTGCATGTTTGTCTAAGTCTTCGGCCTTGTCAAAAATGGGTCGTCTCTGGGATTTGACATTCACTCTCGTCATTGTTATGACTTTCGAGTTCTGTCAAAGAGGGGCAACTGTAGACACCCCATTTTTGACCGTCCTCAAGACTTGGACGTCACTGCTTGAACACCCGATGATCATCCTTGTTTGTGTTCATCTTGAGTTCCTGGAGGTCTCGATACACGCCTTGCCTCAGGATCTCTCGACTCGACTGTTTTGTGTTTGGTTTTGCACCAAACACTTGTGTTTTGCCTTGGAGGGGCAGGGAATGGCTTGTGAGCAATCCCCACACATCACCGGCCATGGCTTGAGGTCACCGGCCGTGTTTTGTTTCCACCGGCCAAATACTTGGCCGGCCGGCACTATAGATGGCCGGCCGACTATCTTCTTTTGGTTAATTTCACTTTTGACCGGCCGACTACTGTGCATCTGCTTTTGCAGATATTTTCATGCAGCTGGCATGCACTTGGCTCCCCTCCATACACGTGTATGGAGGGATTTCCCTCTTAGCTAGCTTGTCTTGTAAGCTTACAAGATTGAAGCTCTATAAGAGGAGGCCTCCTCTCCCTCTTTTAGGGGTTAGACAACTTAGGCAACATTTTCAGAGGATTTTGAGTTTTAGGGTTAGGGTTCATACGTCCTCCATCTCTATATCTCTCTCTCTCTTTGTTTTGTGAGTGTTTTTGTCTTAGTTTTGCACAAAAACACCCACCATCACACCTTTTCTTGGAGCTGAGGCCCTTGAGGGTTGTTTTTGGAGTTGTGGAGCTGGTTTGAGCTTGAAGAACCAGCTGGTTCACCATTGGTGAAGAGGGTCTACAAGGGTAAGAAACTTGTCCCTTTATTCCCCATTTTTGCATTGCATTTTTGTCTACCTTGCATCTGTTTTTGAGCTTTGTGTATAACATATAAAAATTCTGATTTTTAGTGCTCTAAATAGTTGGTTAAGGTTGCTTTAAGTTTTGGGGAGGTTTGACCCCTCTCAAGCCTTGAAAGGCTCCATTTTGTGCCATTTTGGTTGAGCTCCGGGACCATTGTGTTTGGGCCTCCTCACCACTGAAATCTTGAGAGATTTCAGTGATGAGGATGGTGCCTTGAGGTCCTAAGAAGAAGAGGGCCACCCCTTCTCCTTGTTGTCCTTGAAAAGGGCCATTTTTGCCTCTTTAGTGAGCATCATGTTTAAATTCATGTTGGCCATGCCTTGACTGATATTTATGCTTATTAGGTCATGATATAGCTCTGTTTTTAGTTGGTTTTGGTACACCATGCTTGCTTAGCATACATGCCTTGTAATGCCATGATTTGCCTCAATACATGCATAGCATTTAGACTACCATGCTCATGTGTTTTGGCTAAGCTTTGTGAAGCTTACATGCATATTTTGATGTGCTAAGGGACTGTTTTAGGTCATTTGAGTCATTCATGTCTTGCTTTGTATAGCTACCATGCAATCCATCTTGAATGCCTTAAGCTTTGGCCTCTCTAGCATGCCATCCTTGCTTTGTTTCAGTGGTTTGGAATCACTTGGTATGTTATTTCAGACCTCATGATGTGCTTATATGCTTGCATTTTTCATCCCTTTCATGCTTTGAAGAGTTGATGGCTTATGCTCCATGTTCAGGCCCTTGTTGATGCATATTTGTGTGTGTGTCTTCATGCCTTTGTTGCATCATTTTGGCCACTGTTTTAGGCTTGTTTGAGGGCTGCCTAAATTAGTTTAAGTCCACCCCTTTGTATGTTGTTGCATGCTCACCTTGTGTGTTGTTGCATACTAGTGTTTTGTTGCATTATTGAATGAAGCCACATGCTTGCTTGCATGCTTGAACATCCATATTGTGTCTTGCATACTTGTAGGTTGCATTGCTTCATGCCTTACATGCTTCTTTACTTAGGTCGTGTGCCTAACCTACATTACACATTGCATTGCCATATTGCATACTAGCCTCCATACCTAGGACGCATTGCATTGGCATGCATGCTTCACCTCTTGAGTTGAGCATGATAGAGGTTGAGCCCCCTTTGCTTGATTATGTGCATTGCATTCCATATTAAAATGCATACTTGGTTCCTTGGGCTATCATGCATGGAAATATGCAATTGGTGAGCCGAGAATCGAGAATCATATCCTTTTGAGCCATGAATATGATAAGGGGTGTGATTGGTGCATACATTGCTTGAAATGCATTGCCATGCTATGTTTTGCCCTCTGCTGCTGTCAGCTGCAGGTTTCAGCAGGAAGAATTGGCCAGCCGGCAGTGTTGGGTGCCGACCGGCAAAACATGTTTGGCCGAAAGCATAAGATTTGGCCGATAATCCCATTCCCATGGCCGGTGGCATTTTGTTCCGGCCGGTGACATTCCACAACGCTCAAGGAGCAGTTCTGGGGACTTTCAGAATTTTTAGAGGGGCAAGGCAGTGTAAACAGAGGCAACTTGTGCATGGCAGTGACTTCCGAGTGGAATCGAGCACGCATCGCATTTGACCCTCTTCCCGAGGCTGTTTATTGCTTAAATTAGATTAATTAATTTGCTTAATTAATTAGGTGGTCTGTAATATTTAATTATCTTGTTAGTTAGTTAAATTGTATTATTCTTTCGGTCCCTCCAAGCGAGGGTAAATTTGTAATAAGTGTGGGTGCGTGTGTGCATGTCTTCCAACCCCCACTTCTTTCTCCCTTTTACTTACCTGCTTTTGATGGTTAGTACTAGGGCATATTTAATTTAGCATCCTTATGCTATGCATGCGTGCATCATTCATCAGTATTGCATGTACCAGGCTCGGCGCATCATACTAACTGCATAGTATTTCAAATCAAACTTGAATACATGTTATCTGTCGTATCTCACATGCCATCCATAGATTAGCCGAGCCTATTCTAGTGACATTTTGTATGCGATGCATTAGCCACCTTAACATGAATTAGGATCATGCATATGATTACTAACTAGTTCACTATTTTGGCACGAAGTACGATGTAAGTATTTATGCTTTAGCATCCCGCATGAGTGTGAACGTTAACATGATAGCATGATTACCATGAGGCTAGATGCTTATTTGATGAACTGCTTGAATGCCTGTGGGTGAAGGTTGGATTGTTTGAGTTGGGATAACTCGTTGAAATCCGTATTTTAGCCTACTTGTGAGTAGCAAATTCCACAGCGTTTTCCAAACAAACGGATATGCAATGTTTTGTTCCAAATTAGGCGATTTGGTCTATACTTGTTTGCTGTGCGCATAACATAGTAATTCTAGGCTAATAACCGGAATAAGAACACATAACGTTTTCAAAAACAGATATCACGGTTAGTAGAGGCCGATCTTCGGATCGGGTGAGAGGGGGTGCTCATAGCTGACCTTCCCCAATCGTACCCAAGTTCCCGAGCCGAGGCAACTTTGGTGATGACGGACACGTGGCCTTTGGCACCGAGTCAGGGTTTCCTAAATTTCCCAAAATAAAATATTTAGGTGGCGACTTTGTATCTGGCAAAGCAGTCCATGTTTGGCACTTCTTTTCTAAAAATCTGTTTTCTCAAAACGATTTGCCGGATTTGGACTCTTTGGTTCAGATTAAGAACCGTGACACAAATTGAGTGTAATACCCATGTTCCGTAGTATGCCAATTGGTCCTTAAATTGAGTATGATTACGTGTTTACTATGATTTTATGTGTCATTATGTGAATATATGTGATTTTGAAATTTTATCTATTCACCGTAGGAATATCTGTTTGAATAATCAGCTTTGGAAATATAATTGAGGGCCTTATCGGCCACAGAACCCGAAATTGATTACGCCATTGTGATTGGCATAATTTTTAGAGCCTACGGTGAAATTTAATCGAAAAATTGATTCGGGCCAGATTAAATTGAATTATTTAATGGCATTGTGCTCAAATTGTTTAATATCTTAAATGTGGCTAGTGGGGCTTCTTGTATTTGAGCACTACACTCCTCATTCTCTCATATACCTTCATTTTTGGCTGATCAAACTCTAAGAAAGGGAGGAGGTCGGCTGTTAGAGAGAGAGAGAGGGAGAAAGTTGTGTAATTTTGGCCCAAGGTTATGAATTTGAAGTCCAACTCAAGAACTGACCATAGATTGAGCTTCTAGGTAAGTGATTGTTTATGAATTCATGAGTTTGAACTTGTGATTTTGTGAATTAAAGGTTAATTGGTGATCAAGAACAAGAGTTGTACTCTACTTGATGAATTTGAAGTTAAAATGCACATGCATGTATAGGATCACCATGTTTTTGCATAATCAAGCATGTATTGGGATGAATATGGAAATATGAGTGTTAAATCCTACATGCAAGCATGTTTTGTTGTGTTCCATGAGAATGAACACCATTTGCATTGATGGAGTTAAGAATTGACATGCATGCACAAATTGAGAAGATATAAGCATGAATTTGTTATGTTAATGATTGAGTTTGACACATTTTGGGACATGCATGTAGATAAATTATGAAATTGAGCTTCAATATGTTGTAATCCTATGTTTGTACCATGATAGTATATAATTTTGTGAAGTTTGGACCGATATCATGCATTTAGAGCCTTTGAATGTCAAGATGAAGCTCAAGAACTCAATCTGGAAAACCCAGATTTTCGATGTCCGCTCGAGCGGGTGAAGTTACGCTCGAGCGGAGAAATCGAGCTCCCAGCATTTCCTGCAGACATGGTTTCCGCTCGAGCGGAAAAGTTGACGCTCGAGCGTGGGAGCTATTTTGGACGGGCCTTCCGCTCGAGCGACCTATTTAACGCTCGAGCGTAATTTTCAGGCAACCAGTACTTTTGCAGGCCTATAGTGTCCGCTCGAGCGGGGAAGTCTACGCTCGAGCGGGGACCTTGTTTTCTGAAATTTTGTTCATGCGTTCTGTGTTTCGTTTTCCATTCTCTTTCACTTATAAGCACTCTTAGGCATATGTTAAGCATTGTAAATGAGTTGATGAGATAAGAATAAAGCCTAAAGAGGAATATGTGAATTAAGGAACGGATTGAACTGTTAATGACCCTTTTGTGTTCATGAAACGTGTAGGGTCAAGCTCCAGGGCAAATCAACAAGCCGATCACTGTGAGTAATATCAACATTCGAAAGCTTGTCAATGTCTAATTGTTTATTCCCTTATAAACCTGAGTTGTTAATTGGGATTGTGGCTAAAAGCCGTTTGATATGAATGAATAGGCTAAAAGCTGTTTTGATGTAAATGAATGGACCAAGGGTCGTTTTGATAAGAATGAATGGACCAAAGGTCGTTTTGATAAGAATGAATGGACCAAAGGTCGTTTTGATAAGAATGAATGGACCAAAGGTCGTTTTGATAAGAATGAATGGACCAAAGGTCGTTTTGATATAAATGAATGGACCAAAGGTCGTTTTAACATGAATGAGTGGGCCGAAGGCCGTTTTGACATGAAAGAGTGGGCCAAAGGCCGTTTTGACATGAATGAATGGGCCGAAGGCCGTTTCGATATAAGTGAATGGGCCGAAGGCCGTTTTGCCATGAATGGAAACCCGAATGGGCCAAAGGCCAGAATGTTTAGAGTTACTTGATTTGCATTTCGTATAGTCATATATCTTTGTTAAATAGAAGTATAAATTGGGCCCAAGGCCGTTTGGAGCATGTTGTTCTACAAATTGTTATGTAACTGTCATGTTTGATATTATTCACTGGGCTATCGCTCACACTCATTCATGTGTTTGTAGGTGAGCCAAGGGAAGTCCAAACCCAGCCCCAGTGAAGTCTGCTAGGAAAATTCGAGTTTTGAGGAAGTCAGCCTTGTGTCTCACTCTCGAGACCTACCTTGCCTTTTTGCTACGTACTTATGTTTTGTCTTGTTGGCAAGGGCCTTGTGTATATCTGTAAATAGTCTGTTATAGGATGGCTCGTTTTAAATGATCCTGTCTGTAATGAATTTTATGAAACTGTACCTTTGATGTGGGTTATTAACGTATCTGAATATGGTTTGTTTGATGTGCATATAAGCACGGCTCTATGGACAAAGTTTTTAATTATTGCTTCCGTTTGGCCCCTTTACTCTGACAAGTCATCATGTTTTGTTTTGAGGCCGTAGGTGATCGCAGGATTACTGGCCGGTTATGTCCTTAACCCATAGGGGCGGGTTCGGGTCATGACATTGAGTCCGAACTGTAGTGAGGCCCAAGGGCGCATCTACAGGTGGCTATTGTGTTTGAAAATTCATCTATACATCCTCCGCCAGAGGTAACTACGCCTGTACTAGAAATTGTTCATGGCGAAGAGGATGTATTTCTTTCAGGGTTCACTCTAGCTGAGGCCCGAGCAGTGCAAACCATCTTGGCAGCTGATGAGGGCTTATATGTTAGTGCCCAATCAATCAATTTCATGAACAAGCTCCAACATATGCCAGGAATGGGGTTGGGGAGAAGTGGCCGGAAGGGCATCACAGCACTGGCCGATGTGCCACATAACCTGCATGCCTTTGGTCTTGGCTATACGCCCACCAAAGGGGATTGGGTTAGGAAAGGGAAAGAGATGGCAGGTAGAGCCAAAGCTAAGCAGAACGGAAAGCACTATGAACTTGTGCACAGACCAATCCGAGGAACCCTAAATGGTCATTTTGTTCGGGAGGGAGAAGACTTCCCATTTTGTGGTTGCCTCGAACTCTGGTTCAATTCAGAGAAGCAGCATGTTCCTGGTTTTGAAATCTTCTTTGACTTGTAGCTGCAAGATAATGATACAGAGGAAAGGGCTGAGCCAATTACTGTTGAAGTTGAACGTAGCACAAAAAGTGATTCCGACAGCAACGAACTTGAAGTAGGGGCAGCATTGGCATGTCTTCTTTTAGGTCCTCCGATTAACTTAGAGAGCTTGGGGGATAACCTAACCATTTCCATGATCGGGGCCAACCGGGTGTGAACCCTTCTAGTAGCATTTGGGATGCATCTGACGCACCATCCCTCGTTTGTTAGTTGGAGGAGGGTTACCTGTCTAGTAGTTCTGAGTTAGGAAGTGAGCCAAATCTGATTCCACAAAGTCTGTGGAGTCGGAATCAGATTCCGGTGCTTCTGAGTCTCAGTCTGGTATTCTTGGGGGTGATAATACGGATGCCAAGGTCTTGTCTAGGTCGTCTTTTTCTTTTTATTTTGAGTCGATTGTAACTAAAGAACTGGATGAGCTAGACTTGATGAATGAGAATGCCACTGCAGATTGTGAGTATTTCTCTGTGCCGCTTATTTATTGCATTGATCATGATTTTTAAAATTTTGATGAAAACGAAAGGAAGGAATTCCTTTGGTTTTGAAAATTTTGATTAATCAAGAGGAAGAGAAGTTTGCAAAACCCTACGCTGATGAAATCATTGCTATTAATGTAGGTACTGAGAAGGATCCGCGTCTGGTCCAGATCAGGTCCACGTTGTCTTCAGAGGAGCATGAGCGCTTAGTCGCTTTATTAAAAGATTTCAAAGATGTTTTCGCATGGTTCTACGAAGACATGCCTGGAATCGATCCTGAGATTGTACAGTATCAGATCTCTCTCGACCCCGAGGCCCAACTCGTCAAATAGAAATTGCGGAGAATACACCCAGATTAGGCTTTGAAGATTAAGGAGGAAGTTACCAAGAAGAGGCAAGGTTCTTGCTTGTATCTGAGTATCCAACATGGTTGGCCAACATTATTCCAGTCTCGAAGAAGAATGGCAGAATCAGAGTCTGTGTTGACTTTAGGGATCTGAATAAGGCCAATCCGAAGGATGATTTCCCCTGCCACATATCGATGAGTTGGTAGACTTTACCGCAGGTCATGCGTTGCTCTCTTTCATGGATTGATTTTCCACGTATAACCTGATTTTGATGGCGCCCGACGATAAGAGAGAAAACCGCCTTCACTACGTCATGGGGAACCTACTGCTACAGGGTGAAGCTGTTTGGGCTGAAGAATGCTGGGGCTACCTATCAAAGGGCTGCAACCACAATTCTGCATGATATGATCCATAAAGAGGTCGAGGTGTTTGTGGACACCATGATTGTCAAGTCCAAAGAAAGAGAGGGCCACTACACCGCCTTGAAAAAATTCTTTCAACGAATCAAAGAATACAGACTGAGGTTGAATTCGCAGAAGTGTACTTTCGGTGTAACAGTAGGGAAAATGCTAGGTTTCTTGATCACATAGAGGGGCATCGAGGTAGATCCTTCCAAAATCAAGGCCATCCTAGAAATGCCACCACCGAGGACTGAAAAGGAGGTGTGAGGCTTTCTAGGCAAAGTGCAATTCATAAGACGATTTATTTCAAAATTAACCTTGGCTTGTGAACCACTATTTGGTCTCCTGAAGAAAAGAAAGAAGTTCCGATGTGATGATCGTTGTCAATTCGCTTTTGAGCAGATCAAGCTGTACCTTCATAATCCACCTGTGTTGTCGCTGTCAGGGCTAGGAAAGCCCTTGATTTTGTATCTGTCAGTAACAGACACCACAATGGGATACATGCTTGCTCAGGAATCTAAGGATAGGGTGGAGAAAGCCATCTACTACTTGAGCAAGAAAATGCTAGATTATGAGACCCGTTACACCCCGTTGGAGAAAGCTTGCTTAGCCTTAGTATGGCCTACCAATAAGTTAAGGCACTACTTGTTAGCTCACTCCGTAATTCTGGTTTCAAGATTAGATCCCATCAAATATCTCTTTGAGAAACCAGCGCTTATGGGTAGGCTAGCTCATTGGTTGCTTCTTCTCTCCGAATTTGATTTGAAGTATGTCACTCGCAAGTCGGTCAAGGGGACAGCGGTAGCAGAGTTCCTAGCAGATCACCTATTGGAATGGGATGACGTGGTAGAATACCTGTTCCCAGATAAAGCTATTTTGTAAGTTGAGGAAGAGATTTGGACAATGTACTTTGACAGAGCGTCTAGTCAATATGGTTATGGGATAGGTGTGTTGTTGATAGCACCCGACAATTCCCATATACCCTTAGCATTCAAACTCCAGTTCAAGGTATCCAATAACAAAGCAGAATACGAGGCGTGTATCGCTTGTTTGGAAGCCGCCCTGGAACTAGGGGCAAAAAGGTTGGACATAATCGAACCTAGTTGTGTCTCAAGCGAATGGAGACTGGAAGGTCAAAGAAGAAAAGATGAAAATTTATCACCAGACCCTTGATGTTCTGATTCCTAGGTTTAAAAAGCTGACTTTCACGCATCTATTAAGAGAGACCAACACATTCGCTGACGCCTTATCAATTCTATCTTCTATAATAGACATCCCGCTTGGAGTCCGGATGCATCCAATCATCATTGAGCAGAGGTATCGCCGGCCTACGAGACTATCGCCACAATAGATGAAGAACAAGATCAAAACCCTTGGTTCTATGATATCTGAAACTTCTTGGAAAATGAGGTTTATCCACCAGGGGCAAATACCAAAGACAAAAGGGCAATACGGCGAATGGCCGTTCAATTTATCATTTGCAGGGGTAAACTGTACAAGAGAGGTCATCTAGGAATGCACAAGTTGTGTGTTGAAGCGGAAGAATCAAAGCGCCTAATAGAGGCCATCCATGGGGAAGAGTGCGGAGCACACATGAACGGGGTAATGTTAGCCCAGAAGATTCTCAAGTAAGGTTACTACTGGTCTACTATGGAGGAGGATTGTATTAGTTTTGTTCGTTGATGCCATAAATGCCAAATTCATGCGAATCGTATGAACACCACGTCGTCGAAGCTGTACAACGTGACTTCACCATGGCCTTTCTCTATCTGGGGAATCAACGTCATCGACGCAGTCACACTGAAAGGGTCGAATGGGCATGAACACATTCTGGTGGCAATTGATTACTTCACGAAGTGGGTGGAAGCTCAGTCCTACGGAGTGTTAAAAGCAGCGCATGTGGCAAAGTTCATCCGAGATAACATCATTTGCTGATACGGAGTCCCAAACGAGATCATTTCAGATAATGGTTCCCATTTCAAGAAAGAAGTGATTGACTTATTGAAGAAATACAACATGGCTTTCCGTAAGTCATCTACATACCGATCGCAAACCAACGGAGCTGTCGAGGCTGCCAACAAGAACATCAAGCATATTTTGCAGACTTACAAGGACTGGCCAGATAAATTGCCATTCGCACTCTAGGATATAGAACTTCAATCCAGACGTCTACATAGGAAACTCCTTACTCTCTTGTCTATGGGATGGAAGCTGTTCTGCCAATCGAAATAGAAGTTCCGTCGTTGCAGGTATAGCTGAGTGTCAGATAGTAGAGGCAGACTGGTAGCAGAGCAGGTTCGAAGAACTGATGCTATTTTATAAGGGAAGGCTGAAAGCATTGTACCATGTTCAGGATTATCAACGCAGGATTACTAAGGCTTTTAACAAGAAGGTTAAGTCCTGAAATCTCAAAGAAGGGTATTTGGTGCTGAAAGACAACTGAGCTCCCATCTATGACCCTAGGGGCAAGTTCAAACCTAATTGGACTGGTCCTTACATCATCAAAACCATTTGGTCAGGTGGAGCCGTTATTCTCATGGACCTGGATGGCCTAGAATTTTCCCAACCGATCAATATGGACAAGTTGAAGAAATACTATCGATGAGAGGCTCGCTAGGCCGAAAATCTGGAAGGGCGACCTAGGCAAAAGTTAGAGTACAAAAAATTAAAAATAAAGAAAAATTGAGCTCGCAAGGTTGAAAACCCTAAAGGGCGGCCTTGGCAAAAGTTAGAGCGCAAAAGGAGAGTGTTAATACTCGAGTAAACCTGAACTGAATTACGTAAGGCCTGATTTCCATCTTCGGGATACGTAAGCAACTTCATCTTGAAGTCCAGCAGTAAACACCTCCAACTCAACTGTCTTGTCCATGCGTCTGATCAGGTCATCTTTGTTTGTTCTTTATTTGAAAGTTCGGTTGTGATATTTACCTTGAGAGAAGAGCTGGTTACAGTGTTGAGCAGTGTTATTCAATCAAGGGGCAATCTGTGGTCTTTGGATTTGGGGTTGTACATCTCAAGGATTGATTATGTGCGTGTTAAGTGGTGATCTTTATCGAAGATGGTTTTGAAAATTTTTGATAAAAGTTTATTTTGTTCAAATTTTACCTTTTACAACTTAGACCATTTTTGGACCAAAAGGAAAACTTTCAGTGCTCACAACTTTAATTTCATTGATTTCAATACAAAGTTCTCCAACTCTCGATATAAATCAAAGTTGCTTTTATTACATTCACAAAGCTTGAAAGCTAAGATCAAAGCAATAAACTAGGGGCATAGACGAGTCAGGTGCTCCTGCGTCCCCCGCTTGTTCTTGTGAAAGTTTTTGATGCTAAGGTGGGCCCGGTTTGTGCTTAATCCTCGAGTCAAGTCAGGCACTCGCCAGAAAGGGCACAGCTAAAACTAGGGGTAGGAGCCAGAGGCTCTCTTGTCCTCCAAGCAGTGAGGTACCTAGCCAAATGTGAACCTCAGATAGGGAATGAAACCACTCTACCCCCTCCTCTGGGCAAGTCTAATCATGTCCAAACTGATGCTTGAACCGGAACAGAAAGTAGAATACACAGTATGTCAGGCCGATCAAATGAATGCCAGGGTGTCGAGTTATGTTATAGCTCATTTTGGTCAGATTAAGCCAGGGGAAACTCCAAGCAATGTCAGCAATAGACCTGTTGCACATCCAATGGCACCACCATCCCTTATTCGGAAAATCCACTAGCTGTTGGCAGAAAAAATATGCTCGAGCTGAGTATACGGGGAAAGAGTCCACTACCTTTAGCTTGTCCATAAGCCACACCTAGAGAGGGATGAAAGAAAAGAGAGATTAGAGAATAGAGAGATATACGCTGAGAGAAAAATGAGAAACGGGCTTTGAGAGAAAAATAGAGCATGAGTATCGAGAGATGTGAGAAACACATATTAGAAAGGGTGGAAAACATTACCTGAAGGAATAGTGGACTCCTTGTGAATTTGGTAATCTCTCGTCGATGAAAGGCATCTAAGCCCATCAAAGTGTTGGCCAGCACCAAGCCGATGCAACTCTTGCCCTCTTTCAAACCTTGGACCACTTCATAGCCGAATGCTAGATCTGCCAAAACTAGGGGAAAGAAGGAAATGTGCTAGCATAAACAAGCAAAGGGTGTGTTGCTGAAAACCCCGCCAAAGAAGGTCGCCGCGGTCACCAACGTCAGAAAATCGATGAATCAAACTGGGAATATCGAGCTCTCCATTGTGAACCAAAGATCGAGCCTCATAAAGAGTGAGCCCGCACATCCGTCCTAAAGCTTGGATATGGCCAAAATGAGGCTGAGGTATGATTTCCTCATCGCGTCGAGATTCCATTAACGCCTGAAATTCTTCGATTGTTGGGCATATCTCTTGTCTCCCGAAACTAAAGACATGTGTAATCGGGTTCCAGCATCTAGCTGCAGCATGAAGGAACGAAAAACAAAGCAAAGCACGGCTTAGCGGGAAAAGTGCATTTATGCCAAAACCCCAGAAATTCACCTTTTCCGAGCCATCTAAAGTTGTAATTCAATCCGAGAGTTTTTT
Source organism: Camellia sinensis (assembly GCF_055761805.1). NCBI lineage: Eukaryota > Viridiplantae > Streptophyta > Magnoliopsida > Ericales > Theaceae > Camellia > Camellia sinensis. Next base: position 105,220,396 of record NC_138972.1, read on the forward strand.
GACGAAAAATGGCTCAATTTGTGAAGAATTTGTAGCTGAAATAAAGAAATCATGTAGCTCAACCATTTGTAAAAGATAAGGCAATGGGTGGAAGCCAAGTGTCAACAGTCTGGAGGTCCTTCACATTGATGGCCAACAGGTGGCCGGCCGGTAGCCGGTAAGCCCCATTGGTGGCCAATAAAGTACATTGGTGGCCGGCTGACCATCTCTCATGGCCGGCAACCTCTGTTTGTGGCCGGCAGTCTCTCACTCCAACCTAATGTCCTTTTTTGTGCTATAGAATGTTGAAAGCATGTGTTTTGTTTTAGTCTTCGAGTGTCTTGAGGTCTTGTCTTGAGTCCTTTTGGTTTTTAGCAAGTTTGTTGAGTTTGTATTTATGTTGTTTTGTTTTGTTTACCGAGTTGCAGTTGTGTTGTCTTGTTTTGTTTATCGAGTTGTATGTTGTTTTGTTTGTCAAGTTGTATATTGCTTTGTTTGTATTTCAGTTGTTGGTCGGTTCATTACCCGATTAATTTTTTTATTTCAATCAAGGGTGCTCTTGGCCGATTCAATTCCATGTCCATTTCATGCTATATGGTGTTCATGATGCAAAATACAACATTTTTTCATAAAAACTATTTTCATTCCGATCATGCCTGTTTTTAGAAAAGGCGAGTGCAAGTTTTTAAAGCAAATAAAACCTGTCTGAGGGTACAATGTGCTAATGCTATAAAAGAAAAGAAACTAAACAAAAATACAAAAATCAGCGCTAGTCGTCTCAAGCTCGATAGGCCCTCTTCGTCCTTTTTCTCAGAGGAGAAGACTTTGGGGCACTGTCTCTGTCAGCGTCGCTATCTGAATCTGAACCAGAACCCAAGCTGGCGTCATCTCCGCTCTTTGCTCCAGTGCCCTCCTTGGCATCATCATCTCCACTCTCAGATGACTCTGAATGCTAACTCACTCCCTCCTCAAAGTCGCTCATCTCTGCATCATCATCACTCAAAATGGGCTCTGAAGGACCGCTCTTGGCTCGGATGCCCCTAGCTCTGCCTCGGCTACGTGCTGGAGTTTGTCTCTCTTTCCTCCCTACTGTCGGAGGAGGTACTGTCGGTGCAGGTGCTGCAGCTGTCACTAGTGTCATCAATATGGGTGGAATCTGAAAAAGTAGTTGTCGCCTATCAGTTATGATATATATATCAGATGCAAGCATGATGTGCAGAATGAGTGTATGCAGAAGTCAGATACAGTGTATAAGTACAGTATGTGAGTACAGTGTGTGAATGTAGTGTATCAGATGCAGTGTATCAATGTAGTTTGGGAAGTTTTTCAGTTGAAATGTCAATGTCAGTGTGTCAGTGGAAATTTGATGCCTGGAATGTAAAATTGAAGAAATTACCTGAACACCGTAGAGGCTGAGCAGCGCCTCTCTCCTCTGTACCATCCCCATCAGGGAGGTTATCAGCTTGAGAGCGCCTCCTATATACTCGATAGATGCCTGTAAATGCAGTTTGAATGATTAGTATCTGCAAATGAACATATCTAAAATGAAATGTGGCGTGCAAATGTAAAGTGTGGTTCATACCTGAGTCGAGCCTCGAACCCCGACAAGCTCGTGACCAGCCGCCGCAGGCTCAATCAGAACTTGGTAGACGTCCCCAGTGTGCCGCCAGCAAGTCAACGTGGTAGGAAGCTCTGGCCAATCAGTCCTCTGCCTCGCCCAGGAAGCCCCTCTGTCACGAGTCCTACTCGCCCGGGTCACTCTAGGCCTTTCTCTCACAACAGGAGCTCTTGCCTCCTCGTCTCCATGAATGCCAGTCAGAAGCGGCATCAAATATGTCTGGATGAAGACTGCATAGTCACCCTCCACTCAGAAGTAGTCGGCGTCCAGGCCTACCTGTAGCTCGACTTTTTCGCGCCCCCTTTCGGAGAGCTCAAATTGGTCCTACACACTACAACAAAATTGAATTTTTATGGTTTGCAATGCATGCCATAAAAACTCTTTCACGGCATGCACACAAATGCTGTTATATGACATGCTGTGGAAAGTTAAGCGTTATTTACGGCATGCAAGTAAAGTTGTAAAAACTAATAAATTAAATATTAATTACATGCTTTGTATGTTGTACATAATTTTTTACGACATTTTTCTCATGCCATAAATCATCATACTTTCCATGGCATAATTTTGCATGTCGTAGAAGGTTATTTGAATATATTTATAGGATACTTTGTATGCCGTATATAATATTTTACGACATTTTCTTGCATGTCATAAATCATCACACTTTTCACGACATAATTTTGTATGTCGTAGAAGGTCATTTTTAATATATTTATGACATACTTTGTATGCCGTATATAATCTTTTACGGCATTTTCTTGCATGTCATAAATCGTTACACTTTTTATGATATAATTTTATATGTCTTAGAAGGTTATTTTTAAAATATAATATATATATATATATATACAGGAATATAACATTGCCTAACAGTATGCAAACAATAGCTTATAAAATGCAACCTGTGAACAAACCAAGCAGAAGCAACAACTATGAAGTCAGTAAAAAAAAATCTAATATCCATACACCAAACAACCTGCATACTAACTTCCATCCTCAACATCTATCATATCAAGCTGAAAACAACCTCAAACATACAAACCAAGAAAAATATCCAAATCATAAGATTCACTAATCTCTAAAATATGACCCTAAACAAGCTGATAACAACCTCAAACATACAAACCAAGAAAGTGATACATCATCAAGCTATAGAAATCCCTATCATCCATGAAGGGTACAATTTTAGAGATAAAATTGCATTCCCTAGGATAATATTGAGATGTCTATTTTTTATTTTTTTTAATTATTTACATATTTTTGAACAAAATCTCAAACTTTCATTACCTTGACAGCTTGTTGCCTGGTAATGTAATTGGTAGACTCCAGCAGCTTTGAGTTATACTCTGCAAAAACTAGCAGCATAAATTATGGAGAATATCAAGTTGAGTCTCTTTACTGAAAAAATAATATTGTTAATTGGTCATATCTTTGTACCACATGCATTCATATGGTCTTCGAGTCAAAATCCAATTAATTTCCGAAAGCAGCTGAAGCAACTGAAGTAAAGGGGAAAAATCTTAATTTTGTGAACTGCAACTAAAAGAATGAGGTATAGATGAAAGGATGAAAGCATCACTAACTTAATGGAAAATAAGCATAATACATGATTTTCAGAAGGAATGAGAGAAAACTGAGAAAAGAAGAGCCATCAAATCAATCCACAAAGTTATGTCTTCACACAAGGCCACAAATATATAACAACATAGAGAATTCCATATTTGAGGTAAGATAGCTAAAGCATGTAACCTGGGTATGAAGCTTTGCATTCATTGAGTGGTATAAAAACTTACAAGGGTTTTCAGGAAGATTACAAGAAAGAAATTTATCCAAAACTTTTCTAATCAAAATTCACATAAAATAAATAAATAAAGAGAGAGATTTCACCTTATAAGTCATAATGAGATTCTACAAATTGTGGATGTCCAACACAAAGTGATGGATGATGATGACACATTCACAGAGTTCCCTGTAGCAAGGCACTATATCCAAATTCAAAAGACCCAGTCATAAAGATGTTGGTCTAATATTAATGTTCAAACAGAGTCCCTGGTATTCTAACAACAGTTCCCTAATAATATAGAAATAGGTATTCTAACACATTTAAAATGGACAACCTTCAATCATCAAATGCAATTATAGGAATTCAACAACAATGTCAAAGCACAAATGACCTTCAATATTAAGAGATCAACACCCTTGAATTTCCAAAATAAGAATCAATACCGCAAAACGCGATAACTGAATTCCATTAGTGTTCCATCTAACCCCCATTGCTTTGCAAACCATACAAGACAGTGTTGGAGGCAGCTCACAGTCATGGAATTTTTAACATCTAAATATTAATTCCTTTTTATTTTTATTTTTTTATGTTTTTGGAATTTGATAGTTTGGACTTTTGAGTTAATCTGTCACCCTTCCAAGTCTTCCTAGGTCTATAGCTTCAGCAATTGTTTATTTATAGTGCAGGTTTTTTCTCGTACTTCTCTGAGCTTTATAATGGGCTCTGTACTACGCTCATGTAAGACTTCATCATTGTGCCGCCACCATCTCTATCTTTAATATGAATTGATGTCAAACAGATCCCTCTCTCTTTTAGTTACAATTTTGAAATGGGCTATTCAAAGTAACTAAATGAAAAGGAAGGTATTATCTTGTTGACCTCAATGAGTTGATAAAAGCCTAGTTGAGCTGAGTTTTTTGTAACTTGTGATCCCTTACTATAGTATAATCTCTCTTTCCTTCTCTTAGAGGCATAAATAATAATTAATTGTACTTACTAACTTAATCTAACCTATGCTAAAGTGCTTCCTATGTTACATGCATCAAGTACTGTGCCTTTAGCAGGTTGTGTTATTCATCATTTATGTCTCTGGTTGGATGCATTGGCCTGTGCACAAGTCATGCACTGATCAGTTCAAAATCTGTATTTCATCTAGTTTATGATAATTGTTTCCTGTTAATTTGTTTGGATAATTAGGGTCTTGTTAATCACTCAGCTTCTTTCAGTTGCGTCTGTTCTTCCAGTTTGCAACTGTTATTGTGCTGTTCATGAAATTTATCAATTGGCACTTTATTGTTCTGATCTATTTATTTCAATTTTTATGCATGAGGTTCGCAATTACAGCCCACCTCCTGATATTAACAATAGTATTAAGGTCAGTGTGGTAGTACAATGTCTTTTACATTCGCACTAACTGATCTTTCCTGACCAGTGGCCATTCCGAAGGGTAGACAAGAGTCTATGGCTGGGATCAGGGTGCTTCTAGTGTTGGCCTATGCAATTATAGGGAGAAAAAGAAAGGAAAGGAAAAAAGAAAAAAAAGAAAAAAGAAAAAAAAGAGAGCATTATATTATCTACATTATGCCATGCTTCATATTCATGAGAAATTATGTATTAGATGGGGAAACATAAACAAAGTTAGCAACTCTAATTTCCAATTCTATATAATTTTAGTATATGTTTGTCTGAAGCATAACACAATCGCCAAATCCCAATAGGATTTTCTCAATCTCTAACCGTTTAACTAGAATATCTAGTTCATTGGAAAGAAAATAAAAATTTGTCATATCTACTAGAAATTTATAAATATTTAAGAACATCTAGATTTTTTTTGTATTATTTATAATTAGAATATAATTTCTCTAGAGAATAAGACAATTTGGGACAAAAACATGTATGGATCTAAAATGAGAGGGAGTGTGGCGTAAGTTTTTAAATATTTTTTTTTTACTTTTGAATAATTTTTTTTACATGATTAATAATTTGGACACAAAGAAGTTTATGATACCTTTAACTTCTTGTACCTATAGACCGCAGCCAGAATATTTAGTAGCTATCTTTTATATTCATGGATCCGCTTGACCTGTATGTCAAAGAGGCTATTTGGGTCAATGCTTACACCTGTCACTTGAAATATGAACTGAGCTAATCGCTGCTTGTTAGCCATCTTGGCTGATTCCCACTTAGCTTGGAAGTTTGCATCGTCTGCAAACTGTTGGAGAAAAAGGTTCAGCAATGACATTTATAACCATACAAAAAAATTCACTGACAGATGATTTTTCATAACTTGAGAATTATTATCTTTGTTTCAGTGAGGTTGAAAATTGGATGTGTATGTGTTTAATATAGTTTTCAAAACCCAGCTCAAGTTAGAACCCAAAATTTTCATTTTTTTTCTCAAACAAATATAAACAAATATATGGCCTGGTATTGCTCAAATTAAAACACATAAATAATAAGTCTCATATAAGTAGCTCCTACAATGCAATGGTTTCACAAATATGCTGATACAATCAAAAGTAACACATCTATTAACCAAAAAAAAAAAGAAAGCAGAAAAAGCATAGAGACATCAGAAAGTGAAACTTTGATGAATTTCTCATTTGAGCATATAATCAAACACGTGGTAGACAAAAATTTTCACAAAGAGGAAGAAAACAAGGAGGAACATATAAGAGAACAAGAAGGAAGAAAACATACTTGGTGTTTCAGAAGGTAGAACATACATACACACACACACACACATATATATATGTCTGTATATATATTGCGATTGCAAGACTACACCTCAATCTTCTACAAATATCACATACTGCCATCACCGTTTCACCATCAAATTCTTGGAACTCCCAAGTCAATAAACACATCTATCTGAAAAACTTTCACTGCTAAGTTGTTGTTTTTTGTCTCTTCACAAACGGTGGACCTATATAGCTCATTTACAACAATGGTGGAACTATAGCTTTCTTTCAACTCCATAGACAAGTCAAGCAATAAACAGATAGACCACACTCGTGATTCAAATTCAGATTTTTAACAACAAGAAAAGTACAAAGCTAAAGATACAATCAAATTGTGAATCAATAATTAAACAATAGAGCAAACAAAGATGAAAAATACTCACAATGGAGATGTCACCGATCAGAATCACGTATTTGAAACTCTCCTGCACCATTCGATGGATTGATTGATTGATTCATTAATTGAAGGAATGATCGATTGAGAACACAGAGAGAGGATGCGAGATCGAATGCAATCGAAAGAGGGAGAGAGAGAGAGAGAGAGAGAGAGAGAGAAATCACATATTGACATAGAAAATCAATTTTTGATATGGGAACGTCTTCTCGTTGCCTTGAACCCTAACCAAACCAATCATTTAGAGTAGTTAAAGTTGGATTTTTTTATAAAATTATAAATATACTCAAATAAGTTTTAAAAAAAATTGGCGCACAAATATTTTTTACATTGTCCTCAATTAGAAAAATTTAAGGTGAGAAGCTTGGTTGGAAATTGTTAGTTTTTTATATTAAAAAAAATTGGATTGAATTTTTTTTTAATAGATGTTTTCACGGCATGTTAATGTATGTCGTATAAAGTTTTAATATTTTTCAACATCGAATGTATGTCGTTTTAAGTGCAAATATTTTATGATATATTTTTATATGCCGTGAAAATATATATTTTTTATGGCATACTTTTGCATGCCATAAAAAAATAGATTGAACTTTTTTTTTTAAAGAAGTTTTCATGACATGTTAATGCATGTCGTGTAAAGTTATAATATTTTACAATATGAAATGTATGTCGTCTTAAGTGCAAATATTTACGACATAGTTTTGTAAGTCGTGAAAATATACATTTTTTTACGACATACTTTTGTATGCCATAAATATATGAATTAACGACTTACATGGTATGTATGTCGTTATTGAAAAAACATTAACGGCTTGCAAAAAAAAAAAATATTGTAAAATGTACTAATTACGACATACATTTGATGTATGCCGTAAACTTAAAGCCATAAATAGTTAGTTTTGTTGTAGTGGCAGTTCGGACTCCCGTCACGGTTCTGAATCTAATATCATAAAGTGCAATGTGAAACTAATAAACACCAAAGAGTCCAATCCGGAAAATCTTTTTGAAAAATCGATTTTGAATCAAATAATGCCAAAATTAGACTGCTTTTCCAGATTACAGAGTCGCTACCTAATATTTTATTTTGGGAAAATTTAGGAAACCCTGACTCGGGCTAAAGGCCACGTGTCCATCATCACCAAAGTTGCCTCGGCTTAGGAACTTGGGTACGAGAAGGGAAGGTCCTGAAATGAGCACCCCCGCTTATCCGATCAAAGATTGGCCTCTACTATCATGATATGTTGTTTTATAAATATCATGTGTTCGTATTCTGGTTATTAGCTAACTTTACTATGTGACACACACAAGCAAGTATAGACTAAAATCGCAAGAATTGGAACAATTCAATTCATGTTTGTTTGCGAAAATGGTTTGAAGTTGCCACCCTCAAGTGGGCTTAAAAGATGCGGATTTGCCGCTTCAAGTGGGCTTAAAACATGATTTGTTCCAATTCAAACAACAAGCCTTCATCCACAGGCATTCATGCAATTTAGCAAATAAGCACATAGCCTCATGGCAAGCATGCGAATCATGGCAATATGGCAATCACACTCATGCAAGTATGCTAAAACATAAAACTTACTGAGTACTCCAAGCCAAAGCAAAAACTAGTTAGAAAAACGTATGTCTCTAACTATACAAGATGCCTAATGCAACACATGCAGTAAGATAGGCTCGGCTACCTAATCATGGCATATGATATAATTTGATAACATGCTTTGAAACACGTATTCAAAGAAGATATAGAAATGATGATGCAGTTTGAATGATGCGCTGAGCCTCGGTGCATGCAAGACAAATGAATGATGCAAACATGCAAGTATAAGGTATGCTAATTGAAAATGTCTCTAATCTAATCATCGAAAGCGGATAAATAAACGGGAGAAAGACGTGGGGTTGGAAGACATGCAAACATACACGCACACTTATTACAACATTACACCCTCGCGAAGGAGGGTCCGAATGAATAAAAGCTAGCTATGCTAAATAAGCTAATTATTACAAACCAAAACAAATTAGCTATTCTAAGCTAATTATTACAACAATTGAAATAAATTAACTAACTATTCTAAGCTAGTTAAATATTACAAACCGAAATTGAAGAATTAGTTACACTAACTAATTAAGTACAACATTCGAGTTAACTACCTATTCCAAGCTAACTAAAGTGATTTAATGGCCTCGAGGGCGAGGGACGCATGCAAGCTCGATTGCTCCTACTCAAAAATGCCACTGCCTTGCCATCGGATGCCTCTATTTGGACTTGTTTGATCACTGAAAATTGTGCCAATTCCCAGAATGCCTCTGCTCCAACTCAGGAGCACACTTGTGCAAAAATTCATTGGTGGCCGGTCGGCTACAAAAAGTGGCTATCAGCTACTATAACTAGCCGGTCGGCCACTAAAATTGGTCGATCGGCCACCCCATCCCTAGACTTCTCCTTTTGCTATAACAGAGAGCAAACAGAGACAAAGTAGTGTATTCTCAAGGAGTGTATGTACTGCTACCCTCCTTATCATTGCATAAACTCAAAGGAGAGTAACTCTTGGCCTTCAAACCATCAATCAAGCATTTTCAATGCATGATGGCTGGAGAACCAAGCTTGTACAAGCTTAATGAATGCACAAACAAGACCAAAATAACCACCACCCTATCATGCATGATCAAGGGTGACGGTGACCAAGAAAAGTGGCACATTTCATCACTTTGAGTATGAAATGCCCCATTTTTCTCGTGTTCAGATTAACGTCTGATCCGAACACATGCAATGAAACACAAAGATTCTTAATCTGGCCTTTTTTACTTGTCCAATTTTATTTACTGATTTTAGATTACCAATCCATTCTTTAATTGATTAGTCCAAAGGGTAAGTGTCCTCTAATGGAAAGAGGGCTTAAACCACAAGTACCTTGAGCATGAAAGAGCCCTCATGCTATTGGTAGTGAACTCCCGAAGGAATTAAAACATTAGGCATGAGGGTCTCAATTCCACATGCAAGCCAACAAGGGGTTTGAAGTCACTTTCAAAAATAAATGAAAGAGTGAAGAAAATAGAGAGATTGCAGAGATTTCAGTGCTGAAATGGAGTGCAAAATGGCACTAAATCATGCAAGCAACTCATGCAATTCATGTTCAAAAAAGTCTAACACATTAAGCTAGTGAAAGAGGTTGCACTATAACCACATAATACAAGCCTCAAAGGGCCAAACCAGCTCAAAACAGAGCTAAGACCAGTCAAAATAGTGGGAAAATCATCTGAAATGAAGGTACAAAATGCTAGAAAACCATGTTCACATGTTAGCTTGCAAACAAGACTCAAGAGCAACTCTCAAAAGCAATGAAAGAGGGAAAAAAATGAGTATGTGACAGAGCTATATATGCTGAAATTACATGTAAAAAAACACTACAACATGCAACCAACTCAAGCAAATCATGTTCGAAGGCCTAGAACACCAAACTAGTGAAGCCATTTGCATTACAACTATGCAAAACAAGACTCATATGACTAAAATAGCCCAAAATGAAGCTAAATCATTCCAAATCAGAGGCAAACACATGCTGGAAATAAGCTAAGTTAGGCTACAAAAACATGCTACCATGTAATACTAACTAGGCATACAAGTGAGACACAAGGAGGGGAGGCTAACCCTTCCCATTTTGGACTTCAAAACATACTTTCCACCACTAAAATAACTCTGAATTTTAGTGGTTTAAAGGCCCAAAAATTTTGATTTGAACGCCTTGAAAGATGGCACAAAAAGCTATACAAGCTAAGGAACAAAAGGGAGAGACAACCCCCTAACACAAAAAGGCCTTAAACCACCATTTTTAAACCTTAAAAATAGAGGTTTTTGTAGTTGAAAACCAGGCCAAAAATAGTACAAAAAATGGTGAAACAAATTATGCAAAACAAGTTTAAAAGGTGAGTCTTATACCTCTTGAAGCACAACACACTTTAGGCACAAATAAGGCACCAAATCAAGATAAAATAACCTTCTAAAGCTCAAAGAAGGTCCCAAGGAATCCCAGCCCAAAGATAAGCAACTTTGATCAAGGATGTCTAGGCAAAGGAGAAGTGTATCTCTACTTGTATGCACAAAAGGACAAGAGAGAGAGAGAGTTGTAGAGAGAGAAGATTTTTTGAGAGAGAGGCTCCCAAAATTTGTTAACCTTGCAATATGAGAGATATGGCCTCTATATATAGAAAAAAGAGAGCCTTGGTTGAAAATATCAATTCAGAAATATCAGGAGTAGTGTGGAATAGCTAGAGGGGAAATATCTACATAATATCTAATTTTTGGACACCAGTGGCCGTTGGCCACCTTAAGTGGCTAACAAGCACAACTAGTGGTTGACAACGAAAATCTGCTCTCCAGGTCCAACTTCAAATGGGCATATCTCCTTCGTCTGGACTCCTTTGCAGGTCATTCCTCTGCCTAAATTGAAGCCCCAGAAGTCTTCTTTCCAATGGTGGAAGCCTCACATCAATATTCCAAGTGTACAAAAATATATTTCTCTTTTAGTGAAGACTGTTCAGTTTCAGTCCTAACCGGATTGATGCCCAACTTAACCAACCATATCTCCCTCATCCGGACTCGGCTTTAGGAGATTCTTGAGTGAAAAATGAAGCCCTAGAAGTCCACTTTTCAAAAGTGGTGGCCTCATAGCTGAAATCTAAGTATACAAAAGGATAGGCCTGATTTAACAAGGGTTTGCTCGACTCTCTCTCTTAACAGCTCACGCCCAACTTCTTCCCCAACATGGTTTCTTTCCTTTCCTCCAATTTTCTTCAACTCCAAACCTCTAAATAAGGTGTTTTGGAAGATTTTTTCAAAGAGTTCACCTCTCCTTCATTTATTCTACTTTGTCCTTGCTCGATTTACCGAAAAGCACAACATTCAATGAAATGCGAGCCTCGGAACATCATAGAAATTTTTTCATAAATTTTTTTGAAAGAGAGGGTTTTAAGGTCTAAAATCATTTTGGTCAAAATAGTTTTGGCCCAAAAATGGGTGTGAGGTTTGGGATTTGACGCTCTCCTTGCCGAAAAAATTGAACTTTTGCACAAGATAGCCTGCACCATCAAGTAAGCAATCAGTGGCACCCAAGTCTTAAGGGCAGCCAAAAATGGGGTGTCTATACTACCATAAACTGGATGACCTCCTCAATAGATAGGCCATCTGCAGATCGCATGGACTCTGGCGGAGCCATCGAGATGATTGGTTCGAGCAGGCCCATAATTTGGAGCACGAAGCACTCGCCCAAGAACTAGGTCCAGCAGATTGGGCCCTCGAGTAAAATGCGGTAGTGGGAGGTGGCCCAAGCTTCGACAAATTGGTCTCGAATTCCCACTGGCATTGTGGCCCATGGCTTCCACATGATCTACAAATAGAAATTGTATAGATTATTAGTTGTTATCAGTTGTTAAATGTGAATTGGAACAATTTCAAACCAAAAATGACTATATTTCGGGTTACCTCATGGGCCGCTACTATGTCAAAGTACTTGTAGAAAAACATGAAGGGCTCACGGGTCCTAGAGTGGAGCTTGTCATCATATCTTTGCGAAAAATGGACTACCAATGGAAGCTTCTCTATAAGCTTCGGGGCGAGAATCGAATATTATGCATACACCTATAGCTGTCGGAAAAATGTAGTGATATGTGATCAATACAGTATGAACAGATACAGAAGGGCAAAGAAAAAAGCGTACAGCATGAGCAAATACAGAAGTGCAAAGTAGAAAGCATACAGCATGAGCAGATATAAAAGTGCAAAGTAGAAAGCATACAGTATGAACAAATGCAGAAAGTGCAAAGCAGAAAGCACAAGTGTTGAACAGATATAAAGCAGGAAGTGCAGAGCAAAAAATATAAAGTGCAAAGAGGGAATTAAGATATATACCTCCCAGGCTCGCCAGTAGCCTCCAATCAAATCGCCTCTCAGACAAGAGGTCGAGCTCATATATCTGTATAGTGTGGCAAAGTCGGCTTCGCCCCAGTCATAAAAATGAACCCGAAGGAGGGTCATCAGGGCACTCAGCAAATGCAGGCCTACAGTGTTCCACCTGTTTGAAAGTAAGGTGGTACCGAAGATGAACATCAAGACGCCCCTGACGTAATGCTTGATCTCCTCTATCGTCTCAGGCTCGGTCCCTTTGAATCGCTCAGCAAACCAGGTATATCTGATCATGCCCGTTCGGTATATAGGTGGATGTGTCCCCAGCAACTCGAACCAGGCTACCTTCCACTCCTCTATATCTGTATCGATAGGGATCAGATCACCCCCTACGTCTAAGCCGATGATTATAACTAAGTCGTAGGGAGTCATCACCATCTCCCCTATGGTGAAAAAGTAGAAGAAGTTGGTGGTGTCCCACTACTTGTCCAAAAGCGTTCCTAGGAGAGGACAGCTCGCGACAACCCGAGTCAAGCCAAAGCAGAAGAGGCCAAAACCAACCTTGTCAATGATGTCTCAAACTCCAACGGGGAGCTCGTCATACCAGTCTCGAGCGGTCGTAGCACTATAGCCTCTAAAGGCACGAGACTCGCCCTGTGGCAGTGAACAGATACAACAGATAAATGATAGATGAATTATATAAAGCAATGATGATAGAATAGTTGAATGAAAGGCAGTGCAAGAAATGCAAGTAAAGAAAGGCAGAAATGCATAAAAATAGTGTTCATACCTCAACGGCAATCATTGGCAAGTAAGAAGCCCGCTCCCTTAGCAGGAGGTTTTTCCGGTGCGCTACGAGCAAACTCAGTGAACCATCTGATGCCTCCGGCAGTAGGCAATATATGTGTCTGGGGTTGATATCTCTCTGGATCAAAAGGTCGTACCCTCAGCAGTAGCGGCTCTGGCTCAGCCTCGGACTCAAACTCTGCCTCTAGGTTGGCCTCAAGGTCAGCTACCGGCTCCTCTGCCTCAGGAACAGGTGGAACTACTGGAGGAATCTTGGGAGGACCCCCGTCGTGTGGTAGATCATCTGCCATCTAGAAAAGGGCACAAAGTAGGTAAAAAATGAAGAAAAATGCCGAAAAGAGGGTAAACTTGAAAAACGTCAACCCTAGGAGCGAGAAAATGAAAGAAAAAGTCAAAGTCAGGAAAAGTGCACAGAACTCGAGAGAAACTTGAGGGGAACAAGCCTAGAATGGTGGAAATGAGGAAAGAAGTGTCGAAATCAAATTTCAATCGGTTCAAAGTGAAGGAAACAAAGAGTGTTTAGCTAATCAACTTTGCGTAGGGTGTTGGAAAACACGTAGAAAGCGCAAATCTAGAGAGAATGAGTGTCTAGAGAAAGAGGAAGGAAGATTTTGGCCCTAGAGAAGTGAGGAAATGAACCCTAGTGGCTCATATTTAAAGACTCGAGTTGAAAAGTCCCATTTGCCCCCACACTGCCATCGATGGCTGGCAGGTGGCCAGCAAGGCCCACTGATGGCCGGCAAGGCTCACCAGTGGCCGGTACCTAGCCGGTAGCCTCCCCTTGTGGCCAGCAGGTGTCGTATGGCCTCCCATGTGGTCCTGATGTTGTTTTGTGTCCTTGGTTTCCAAGAAGTGTAAGGGCAATTTACTGTTTGGTTCAAGTTGTCTCTACGAAAGCTTTAAACTGTGTTTTTCGGTGCACGATGTTCATCACTTGTCAACGTGAACGAGGTGTATCCTTTAAACATATAGAAACTCTTCCGGGAGGTAAATCGGAAGTTTTCTATTGGATTTGTTTTTTTATGCTTTTGTACCTAGCGTGGAATATGCATTTATTTTTGGTGCATAAATATGCATTTCTCCATTTGTGTATAGAATATGCATTTCATATTGTTGCATGGATATGTATTTCACGTTGTTGCATGAATGTGCATTTGTATTCTTTGCATAGAACATGCTTCCGTCATGAATTATGCATAGAACATGCTTCCATCATGGATCATGCATTGAACATGCTTCCGCTCTTGAAACACGCATAGAATATGCTTCTTTTTTAGTTTCGCATAGAACATGCCATTAACATTGTATCTCGATTCTTTGTTTCGCATAGAACATGCTGTAGACACCCCATTTTTGACCGACCTTAAGACTCATACGTCATCGATCGAGCACTCGGTGATAGTGCATGTTGTGCTCGTTTCGAGGTTTCGAAGTTTTGGTTGAGAGCATTGCCTCTAGGCCTCTGAACTCTTTGTGCTTCGGCTCGGTTTGCAGACCAGGCCTTGTTTCTTTTCCCTGGAGGGAGGGAGTGGTCTGGTAGACCATCTCTTTGTGGTCGTAGACCACTTTTTGTGGTCGTAGGCCACTTTTCCTGTTTGGAGACTAGTTTCCCGTTTTCGGAGCCTTCGACCGCGTGCCTTGTCTCGGGACTGCTTAACGTTCTCTGTTTGGCGTGGTTTTTGGACCACACCTTGTTTCCTTGGCCTAGAGGGTCACTGTGGTTTGGGAGACCACTTTTGTGGTCGTAAACCACTTTTGGTGCTCGACGACTAGTTTTCGAGGCTCCCGGCTGCGCGCTTTGCCTCCCGAACTTTCGTCTTGCATCCGTTTTGGTTTGTTTTTGGTACAAACCTTGTTTTCCTTGTTTGGAAGGTGGTACAAGGGTGGGAGACCAGTATTTCCCCTTGGAGACCACTTTTCCTCCTGCCAGCCAGTTCTCTAGTCTGACAACTGGTCTCCCTGATCTTTGGACCATCAAAAGTGGTCGGCCACCACACCATTTGCTTGTTTTTATCCTCTGGACTTTCTCCCACCATGGCCGACCAGTTTTGTTTCTTGGAGACCACTTAAAGTGGTCGGCCACTTTTTGTCACCTTTTTGGAGATATCTTCCTCCACCTGGCACAGTTGGAGAACACTGAGACCATCCTCCATACACGTGTATGGAGGGATTGGTTTGAGCCTTAGCTTCTGGGAGAAGCTTTTCCTTTTGTTCTCTATAAGAGGGAGGCTCCTCCGCCCTCCTCTAGGTTCAGAATTTTGTGCCTTGAGAGTTATACTTACATAGTTTTATCTATCTTACTCTTGTTCTTCATTTTGTGCCTTAAAAGTGTTATTTGATCATACTTTTGTGCACAAACACACACTAAAACACCATACCTTTGTTGCTGAGGCCTTTAGAGGTTGTCTTTGGTGTTCTTGGGTTGGTTTGAGCTTGAAAAACCTGCTGGAGTTTCAGCCTTGAAGAGGATCATCAAGGGTGAGTCTTTAACCCTTAAATCCCCCATTCTTGCTTAAGCTTTTAGCCTTATTTGCATACTATTTTAAGATTAGCTATTAACTGGAAAAAGTTTTGTTTTTGCATGCTTAAAAAGTTTGTTTGAGGTCACTTTTTCATTGGGGGTGATCTACCCACTCTTAGGCCTTGTTAGGCCTTGTTTTGAGCCATCCCTTTAGGCTCTTGTTGTAGCCCTTGCATGACCTTTCTACCACTGAAATCCAGAGGATTTTTAGTGGTGGAAAGGTGGTTTTGAAGTCCTAAATAGGAGAGGGTCATCCCCTCTCCTTGTGTCTTGTTTACTTGCTTCATATGCCTCATGTTTGAGCATCCTTGTTGAACTTATGTTGGCCATATATTAGCTAGTATTTGTGGTTATTTTGATGAGGTATGTCATTGTTATGACTTGCTTTGGTCACTCCATGCATGGTTTATACACTTGTATTGTAAATCACACAAACTAGTCTTGTATACTTCATGAAGTAGCATATATTTCTAGCTTTCGTTGAGTTAATTTCAGCATATTTTTGGTGATGTTTTTCCATGTCATACCTCTGTTAGGGTTTGGTTTGGTTACCTCTTGCATGCTCCATGCACTTGTAGTTCATTTCCATGAATTAGCCTAACATGCATCATGCTTTAACATGTCATTTTAGCATGCTTTTGGCTTAACTTAAAGAAGCTTTTGTCCATGTTTTAGCATGCTCAAGGTCTAATTTTGGTTGTTTTGGCCATGCATGACTTGCTTTGTATAGCCATAGTTCAATCTAGGTTGATGGCTTTGTGTATTGAGTCCTCTAGCATGCATTACTTGGACCATTTGAATGATTTGGCATCATTTATTATGTGATTTCAGTCCATGTTTCATGCTCATGCACTTGCATTTTTTGCTCATTCAATGCATTGGAGGGTTTGCCCCTTTACGCCTTAACATGAATCATTGCGTGTGCCTTCATGCCTTAGCTTGCGAGCCATCATTTCAATGTGTTTTTGGGGTTATCTTGCCATGATATAACTCTAATTTTTGTTGCTTAAGTCATCCCATGCTTGGTCCTAATAGGTGTAGTGTAATCCACCTTATTTGCCTTGTATACATCATGCCTTATGCCCCTCATGCTAGCATGTTTTGGCTTCCTTCCATGCATGTTTTAGACTCATTTTAACATGTTCTAGGACTATTTTGGGTTGCCTTAGCCATATGCTTCATGTTTTGTATAGCTATAGTACAAGTGCTCTTGCTTGCTTCAAGCTTTGAGCATCATGGCATGCTTCATTTGTGTTGTGTACATGATTTGGCATCACTTAACATGACATTTCAGAGCATATAGGACTACCATGTTCTTATTTCTTTCATGCTTTAAGTGCATTTGAGTGTTGTGCATTTGTTGCCTAGCTTGTAGCCTAGTGTGTATGCTTGCATGCCTAGGTCTTTGGGCTCTCATCTCAGCATGTTTTGGTCTTTGTTAAGACCTACTTAAGCTCTGTCCATGCTTAGTTCATGTATTTGTGCCATGTATTGCATGTCCCTAGAGTAATCCTCCTTGTTAGCTTTCATGCTTTAGGATTCTTTCATGCTTCACTTGCTTTGTTTAAGTGATTTGGCATCATTTCTTGTCTAATTTCAGTGCACTTAGTGTTGCTACACTTCCACTTTTGTCACTCTTTGAGCACTCTTGAGAGTTGTGCTCTTAGGCCTCTTTGATAGGCCATTGCATTGTGCATGCTTGTATATGTTTCATGTGCCTTAATTTTATCACCAATGGCCACTGATTTGGGCATGACTGAGGTCTACCCCTTTTGGTTTAAGTCCATTGATTATGCCATGTATATTGCATTGAGTATGCCATATTAATCATTGCATTGAGTATGCCATCTTACATTGCATTGTGCATGCCATGTGGTTATTTGGATTGTGTATGCCAAGTTGTTCCTTGCATTGTGTATGCATGGCCCTAACATTGCTAATTTTCCCTTATAGCATTGCATTGTGCATGCATGCATTAGCATTGTTTGCGTGTCATTAGCTTTGTTAAGTTAATCATATCACATTGCATTGTGTATCCTACGTAGTTGCATGTTTGCATGTTTAAGTTACATTGCATGTTTGCCATGTTACTTGTTGCATTGTTGTTTGGAATAGGTGTTAGTCCAAACACGGGAAAAGATGGACGTTTCATACTTAAAGTGATTAAACGTGCCTTAATTTCTGGTCGTCGACGCTCTTAATCATACATGATAGAGTTTTAGGCCTTATGTGTTTACTTATGCATTCATTTTACATTGAATTATGCAACTTCGTCTCTCGGCCATCATGCATTGAAATGCACGATTGGTGGCCCGAGGGTCGAGAACCACACTCCCTTGAGTTCATGACATGATAGGGAGAGTGGTTGTGCACACATATCTTGCAAATACATTGCCATGCCCTTTCTTGCTCTCTGTTGCAGCAAATTGGAATTCAGCAGCAACAACTGGTTGGCCAGCCAGAAAAACTAGCTGGCCGACCACTTTTTCTAGCTTTCTGCAAGAAAAGTGGTCGATAGGTGGCTGGAGAGACCAAAAGTGGTCAGCCACCCTCCCAAAGGTCTCCCAAGATGAAGTTTAAGCTTTCTGGAGCTTGGTGCAGTCTTCTGAGGACAATTGAAAACAAAGGCAAATCGGGGCATCGCATTGGATTTCCAAACGAGGCAACCGGGCTTGCATGCATTCCTCTCCCTCTGAGGCTCCTAATTTACTGCTTTATTTAGCTAATGTGCTTAGCTAGTTTATGCTTTGGTTTGTACCTTTAATAGTTAATGCATTAGCTATTTCAATTCGTTTTGTAATAATTAGTTAACTAGGACTAGTTAATTAATTTGTTGTGTAATAATTAGTTTAATTAGCCTAGATTAGCTAGTTAGCTTCTTATTTGGTCCCTCTGCCAAGAGGGCCAATTGTTGTAATAAGCGTGCGTGTGTGTGATGCATGTCTTCCAATCCCCATTTCTTTCTCCCTTTTACTTAACCACTTACGATGGTTAGTCTTAGTGCATATTTCGTTTAGCATACCTTATGCTTGCATGCGTGCATCCATTCATCTGTATTGCATGCACCGGGCTCGGCGCATCATACTAACTACATTGTATTTCAATACATTTACTTGAATATGTGTTTGACAGCATGTTATCAAGTTGCATTTCACATGACATCTTAGGATAGCCAAGCCTATCTTAATTGCATTCTCGCATGTGTTGCATTAGCCACCTTAACATGAACTAGGATCATGCATGATTTCTAACTAGTTCTCTGTTTTGGCTCGGAGTACACTGTGAGTTTTTACGCTTTAGCATACTGCATGTGTGTTAATGTTGCCATATCAGCATGCTAGCCATGAGGCTAACTGCTTATTTGATATAACTTCCTGAATGCCTATGGGTGAAGGTTGAATTACTTGAATTGGAACAATTCACCAAATCCTCGTTTTAGCCTACTTGCGAGTAGCGAACTTTAAACCATTTTCCAAACAAACAGATATGCAATGTTTTGTTCCAAATTAGGCGATCTAGTCTATACTTGTTTGCTGTGCACATCACATAGTAAGACTAGCTAATTAACCAGAATAAGAGCATATGTGTTTTCAAAAACAAAATATCATGCTTAGTACCGGCCGATCTTTGATCGGGCAAGCGGGGGTGCTCATTACATGACCTTCCCCTCTCGTACCCAAGTTCCCGAGCTGAGGCAACTTTGGTGATGACGGACGCGTGGCCTTAGGCATGAGTCAGGGTTTCCTAAATTCCCCCAAAATAAAATATTTAGGTGGCGACTCTGTATCTGGCAAAGCAGTCCATGTTTGGCACTTCTTTATAAAAATCAGTTTTCCAAAACGATTTGCCGGATTTGGACTCTTTGGTGATTTATCGGTCTTACATCGCACATAGTAAGATTAGATTCAAAACCGTGACATTGAGTCCAAACTGTAATAGCTCAGAACAAAATGAGATTTCGCGCCCTCGCGAGCGCAGATATCGGAGATTTCCCGAGAGCGCGTCTACACATGCATTCTTACTGTATCGCGCTTGTTAAGTTTCTTTCTTACACATGCACGATATTGTATGCATGGTTCATTCAGAGGAATTCCAGGTAAATCATTTGTACCATCTTCGGATCACATCTTTTTCTCCTATCACGTGAGACACGTTAGGATTGTTACCCTTCGATTAAAAACATTCGGGTGCTCCTGGTGTTCACACTACCCTTTAGTTAAAAACATTCGGGTGCACCCACTATTCACACCACCCCTCGGTTAAAAACATTCGGGTGTACCTGGTGTTCACACCACCCTTCAGTTAAAAACATTCGAGTGCACCCAGTGTTCATACCACCCTTCGGTTAAAAACATTTGGGTATGCCCGGTGTTCACACCACCCTTCAGTTAAAAACATTCTGGTGCTCCCGATGTTCACACCACCCTTCGGTTAAAAACATTCGGGTGCGCCCGGTGTTCACACCACCCCTCGGTTAAAAACATTCCGGTACGCCCGTTGTTCACACCACCCTTCGGTTAAAAACATTTGGGTGCACCTAGTGTTCACACCACCCTTCAGTTAAAAACATTCGGGTGCACCCGGTGTTCACACCACCATTCGGTTAAAAACATTTGGATGCGCCTAGTGTTCACACCACCCTTCGGTTAAAAACATTCGGGTGCTCCCGATGTTCACACCACCCCTCAGTTAAAAACATCCGGGGGCACCCGATGTTCACACCATCCTTTTTCTCCTTCCGCGTGCAAACAGCTTTGTCGTTTTAATACTTCGATGAATACATGTTTAAAATATATGCTCTCAAATTGTTGCAAATAACATGTTAAGTAGCCGAGCCTATTTTAGTTGCATTATTACATGTGTTACATTAACCATCTTGTATAGTTAGAAATCATGCATTTTTTCTAACTCTTTTGGTTTATCTTAGCTTGGAGTACTAAGTGAGTTTTTAGTGCTTTAGCATACTTGCATGGGTGTGAGTGCTTGCCAGGTCTAGCATGCTTGCCATGAGGCTAAATGCTTAATTAATAAACTGTTTGAATGCCTGTGGATGAAGTCTTGTTGTTTGAATTGGAATGATTCAATAAATGTACGTTTTAAGCCCACTACGTCTAGTGGCAAATTCGCAAACTTTAAGCCCACTTGAGGTGGCAAATTCAAACCCTTTTCGAAAAACAAACATGAAATTGAATTGTTCCAATTCTTACAATTTTAGTCTATACTTGCTTGTGCGCATTACATAGTAATGATATCCTAATAACCGGAACAAGACCATATATTGTACATAAAAATCATATCATGATTAGTAGAGATCGATTTTTGATCGGGCGAGCGGGGATGCTCAATTCGACCTTCCCCTCTCGTACCTAAGTTCCTGAGCAGAGTCAACTTTGGTGATGACGGACACGTGGCCTTAGGCACGAGTCATGGGTTTCCTAAATTTCTCAAAAATATTTAGATGGTGACTCTGTATCTGGCAAAGCAGTCCAATTTTGGCATTATTGATTCAAAATCAATTTTCTAAATGATTTTCCAGATTTGGACTCTTTGGTATTTATCAATTTCGCATTGCACTTGTGAGATTAGATTCAGAACCGTGGAAGTCCAAACTGTAGGGCTTCTTTCGAGCTTCTGAGAGGGGGCGCGAAAAAGCCGAGCTACAACCTTGCTCACTGCTGACCTAGTGAGATGGTTTTTACCTCAGCTCGGTCGAAGCGGTCAACCAAGCTAGCTTTTCTCTGTCGTGCTCTTAATACAATAATAACGTAGATGGTGTTCTTCCAAGCTATACTTAGCTCGGCTTGACTCCTTGCTAACACGTCGGCTAGCTTTCCAAGCCTAGCTTTAGATAGCCAAGTCAGACCTCTGACTACGTCTCTGCCTATCTTGTTCCCCAGATGACCTGGGACCGAGCTATCTAAAGCTCTCACCCCAGCCCATAGCTCGGCCCAAATTTAAGGTAGATCGATCAAGCTCGGCCCAACCTCTTCTTTTAAATTACCCTCTTAATTGCCCTTTAATTACATCTTTGAAGCATGATCGGGATTACTATCTTCAAGTTGTGCTAAAATATCACCCGAAGTGAAAGCACTTCAGCTACCAAGCTAAAAAGCTCACTCGGTTTCCCTAGTCTTTGACGTAGTACAGCCCGTTCTCCTATGCTGCTGACACCACGTGCTTACTGGACACGTGGCACCTCACGATTGCCTCTATCACCGTGACAACCGTCAATCATAACTCTAAAATTTGAATAGTCTCACTGTTTGCATTTCACATTTATCTCCTTAGTTTTCAAACGTCCATTGTTACTGTTCATCTTCTAACCCAAAAACCAAAACAGCTTTCTGAGAGCGAAAACTCCAAACCTCTGCTCCTATTCAAGCTTTGGTACTTTCACTACTGCCGCAAGAATGTCGTTTTGCTGCTCAACGTTTACATCCAAAAACTCGTAAGTTTCACGTTCCATCTAAACACTTTATATGACTTTTCAGGTGCTTGATTCTCTTAGCTTTATAAACCCTTTATGTTATTTTGCAAGAGTATGCATAGTTTTTGTTTATGTGCTAAAAATGAGTTTAGAATCAGCTTTCCAAAAACCCCACACCTTAGAAAGAACTCCAGCTTATCTGTAACTGGAATCATATAAACTTTGAATCCAGAATTCACAATGAAACCGAGCTATAACAAGTTTGTGTTCACTTAGACGTGCCTCCCCAAACTAAGGAAATGTTGCCTAATCATAACCGAGCTATAGCCTAGCTCACTTCACGGATTGAGATAAAAATCTCGTCCTCTCCCAAGACTAGGTAAAAACCTTGACTGAATTTTTAGCCGAGCTATGCACCATTACTTCTCTCAAGACCGAACAAAAAAATATTTTATATTGATGCCTTAGCCTGGTCACTAGCTGACCATAACACATTCTATGTTCTTCACTGTGCAGACTCTTGACTAGGTTTACTCAAACACACCATTCACTACAAAGCCAGGCTAAGGTGCTGAGCAGATACTTGTAAACAAAAGCTTCCTAAAATGGGCAAATACCGGTTCTTTGTGAGTTTGCTCAGCGCTATAGCCGAATTCTGAAGGGAACCACATCCTTGAAGACGTTCAATTTGAATTAGCTGAGCCGGACACCACACCCTGGGGTAGATCAGGCTTCGTTTTATTCACACTACTGTCCATTGTAGACGGTGGACTCAGGTTCCCAGTCTAACCCCTAATTTGTGAATTCCTTAGGCAAACTAGACTATGCCCCACACAATTATCCACCAACACATACAAAATAATAAACGGCATAGCCGAACTAAATCGCCACCTTGGCCTCAACCTCGGACTGGCCGAGCTATTTCACCAATATTCGCTTGGTCAGAATGATAACAGTTGGGTTTATTACTTTAGAATAAGAAGGGGCCAGAGAAAATCTTCAAGAGTACACTTGATAAAGACCTGAACGATGATGATTTTCTCTGGGTATCTGGAAATTTTGAAGACCATGAAGCCCAGATACCGGGCTATAACATCAACTGGAACAAGGGAACGGCTGGTAAGAACAACTCGGTTTTATCTTCTTTGTCATCAAAACAACTACCATGCTAACCCTTGTGTTCTTTGTCCCTTATGCAGATTTGAACCACCTGAAATCAACCTACACATATCCAAATCAAGCCACACTCCAAGCCGCACTACGCTACCGGCATCGAGATTGAACCGAACTTTTCAACATACAACCGACCTACCGCTACAATGGTAAGAGGAAGACCAGAGTAACCGATTTCTTTCTAGAGTCTTCACCCAAGCCGAACCTACTCTTTCCCAAATTAATCTAATTCTCCTCATTGAAGAATAAGAAATGGCAAAAAGGAGGGTCTTGCCAGCTCTTATTACTGAGCAGACCTCCGGCGAAGTTCAAACCAAACTAAAGCCTGTCAGTCAACCACACGAGACAGTGGTCACCCTTCCAACCACTAGGGCAACCACGTCTCGGCAGCACAAGCATGCACGCACCTCGTTGACTGAACAACCACATTTGGTGGATGAGGAAGAGATCGTGCTCCCTGAGACTGAGCTATCGAACCTAGAGCCTGTTCGATCTGGCCGAACAGGTCCTTTATCTCTGCCTATATGGGCACTATCCATTTCTTATAAAAATCGCGTTGTATCTACCAAAGACTCGGTGGTTGCTGAAAAGGACCACATGCTGGCTTTCAACCTTTCCAAGAGCATTTGTCTGCCAACAGACATGGAACATCATGATCATCTAACTAAGCTCAAAGCCATTCGCTTAGCGACTAAGTCAATAGTGCTTGTAAGTAGTCGACCAATTTATTCATATCCATACTATCCATCTGATTGCTCGGTTTATCCTCGCCACTCTTTCTCCACTCGCAGGCTCTATAGAAAAACCACGTGGCCCATTGTAGACACCCCATTTTTGATGGCCCTTATGACTTGGACGTCCTCGTATGCACACCCAATGATGAGTTTATTTGCTTGCCAAATGCTCGAAATCCTCAACGAAACGCCACAACTTTGAGCCTTTCAAACCCTACACCCTTTTTGTCTCATTTTTGGACTATGCCTTGGTTTTTCCAACCTACAACCTCTGGTGGCTTGCTGGCCATCCCTAAAGCTTGCTGACCATCATTTTTGGGCTACTGGCCACTAATGTGGCTTGTCGGCCACTAGTGTATTTTGCAAATATTTTATGCCAACTATGCCAACTGTTTGCACAGATGCATGCATCTTCACTCACATGTAGGGCTGGATCT
This sequence comes from Camellia sinensis, assembly GCF_055761805.1. NCBI lineage: Eukaryota > Viridiplantae > Streptophyta > Magnoliopsida > Ericales > Theaceae > Camellia > Camellia sinensis. The sequence goes on from NC_138972.1 coordinate 105,244,909, forward strand.
CCTTGAGGGAATTTCATATTTTCTATATATAGGGACCCTCTCTCTCTTGTAGAAAGGTTAGAAAATTTTGAACTCAAAAATTTTCCGCTCTCCATACAAATTCTCTACACTTTTGACTACAATTCCTTAACCTTTGTCTATACACCCTTAGCCAAATCTCATCATCTTTGAGCTTGGTTTGAGCTCTAAAGGGTGTTGTTTGCTTGGTTTTGTTGCTTGGAGTTGCTCATCTCTTCAAAGGTATAAAACTTTGCTTGTAACTTTGTTTTATTTGCTTCTATTCCTACTATTTCTCCATTGTTTTAGGCTGTCAAAACTTTGTGGTTTTTAGGCTGAAGGTTGGGTTTAAGGCCATTAAAGGTTGGGGGGTTGATAGCCCTTCTTTGTACCTTGTTTTGGAGGTTTTTGCCCTTGTGTTTCCCATCATTTTACTATCTTTTTCCAAGATTTTATACATTGATTTTCAGAGCTATTTCAGTGGCCAAAATCATGTTTTGAAGTCCAAATTTGAAGGGGTTAGCCTCTCCTCCATATGTCTTACTTACTAGCCTAGTTTGTGACATGTTTTAGTATTTTAATCTAGCTTGTTTTAGCTCAATTTCAGCATGTTTTAGGACATATTTTAGCCTACTTTAGCATTGTTTTGGGCTGTAGTTTGCATTTGAGCTTTGTTTTGCACGCTTCTAGTGTAATAAACCTCATAAGCTTGATGTTTTAGGTCTTAGACATCATTTATTTGAGTAGATAGCACGTATTTTTGGCTTTTCATACTTCATTTCAGCATTAATAATCTCTACAACCTCCCTCCTTTCTTCACTTTTAATTTTGCTTTGAAAGTGGTTTCTCACTTGCTTGCCCAAGTATGAAATTGAGGTTTCATACTTAATGGTTTATTCCCTTAGGGGGTTCATTACCAATGGTATGATGCTTCTTTCATACCCAAAGCAACTTGTATTTTGAGCCCTCTTTCTATTAGAGGATTTTAATTCACCATTGGACTTAATTGAATTAAAGAATGGTTGGTAAACTAAAATGGAGTAACTTGGAATTAAAAATGAGAAAGATAATAATTTGGTTGTGTTCAATCGGACGTTAATTGAACCCATGGAAGCTTGAACCATTTCATACTTGCTAGCGATGAAATGATTCAAGTCTCCAAAGTCAACTTCTTCCCTTGATCATTCATGAAAGGGAGGAGGTTTGTGTCTTTTTTTCTTGCATTTATTGAACTTGCACTCTTGGGTTCACAAGCCATCATGCAATGAAATTACTTGAATTAGTAGTTTGTGAACCAAAGCTTGCTACTACTTTGATTTTCCCATGAAAAAGAGAGGTAGATTGTGCAAACAAATGCTTGAAATACCTTGTATATGCTCTGTTTGTCCTCTGTTGCAGCAAGATGAACATGTGCTTCAGTGGCCGGCAGACCACTTTCCATGGCCGGCAGACCACCATCCATGGCCGGCAACCTTCAACCATGGCCGGTTGATGGCCAAAAACCTTTACCAGTGGCCAGCCAACCACTGATGCAAAATTCAGCAGAGTGTTGGTAAGGCAGAGTAGAGTGAGCAGCAGTGTTGGTGTTTAACTGTGCAAATAGAGGCATTCGAAAGCAAAACGGTGGTCTTTTCGATTGGAAACCGAACATGCGCATGCACATCCCTCATTTCCCAAGGCTTAATAGTTAGTTGTTTAGTTTAATCATTAATTGCACATGCGTTGTAATTATTTAATTATTTAATTAGTTAGTTAACTAGTTAATTAATTCAAGTGCTATAATAATTAGTTAAGTCCTAGTTTATTCATTTGTTATAATTAGCTTAATTAGCTTAGCTTAATTAGCTACTTAGCTTAAGTCATTCGGACTCTCCTTCGTATCTTCCAACCCCACGTCTTTCTCCCTTTTATTTACTAGTTTATGATGATTAGTTTAGGGACATCATGTTTCAATTAGCATTCTCTATGTTTGCATCTATTTGTATTGCATGCACCGAGGCTCGGTTCATCATTCTAACTGCATTGTTAGTTTAAATACTTCTTTGAATACATGCTTAGACCACATGCTATCAAATTGATTCATATGCCATATTAGTAGTCGAGCCTATCAATTGCATTCTTTGTATGTGTTGCATTAGTCATATCGCATAGTTAGGAATCATGCATTTTTCTAACTCTTTTGTTTTATCTTAGCTTGGAGTACTAGGTGAGTTTTTAGTGCTTTAGCATACTTGCATGAGTGTGAGTGACTGCCATGACTAGCATGCTTGCAATGAAGCTAAGTGCTTACTTGTTAAACTGTTTGAGTGCCTGTGGATGAAGGCTTATTGCTTGAATTGGAATGATTCAATGAATGTACGTTTAAGCCTACTTTGTCAAGTGGCAAATTCACAAACTTTAAGCTCACTTTGTTAAGTGACAAAATCAAAGAATTTTTCAAAACAAATATGAAATTGAAACGTTCCAATTCTTGCAATTTTAGTCTATACTTGTGTGTGTGCGCATCACATAGTAATGCTAGCCTAAACTGGAACAAGAGCGCATAATGTACATAAGAATCATATCATGATTAGTAGAGGTCGATCTTTGATCGGGCAAGATGGGGTGTTCAAATGTATTCATGACCTTCCCCTCTCCTACCTAAGTTCCTAAGCCGAAACAATCTTGGTGATGATGGACACGTGGCCTTTGGCACGAGTCATAGGTTTCCTAAATTTTCCCAAAACAAAATATTTAGGTGGCAACTCTGTATCTGGGAAAGCAGTCTTTTTGGCAATTTGATTCAAAATCATTTTTCCAAAAGATTTTCCGAATTTGGACTCTTTGGTGTTTATCAATTTCACATTGCACTTATGAGATTAGATTCAGAACCGCAAGAGTCCGAACTGTAGGGCTTTTTTTAAACTTCTGAAAGGGGGCGCGAGAAAGCCGAGCTACAATTTCTGGTGACTCTGCTAGGGAAATTAGAGAACTTGAATTGAAATTCATTACATGAAATTTTATTTATACTTATATATTTCTTTGTACTGCATTTGCATTGGTACGTTTAAGTCATTGTGTTTGCCATTTGCCATTCCTGGATGGTTTGCCAGAGGCTTTCCTAAAAAGCTTGCCAAAAGGTTAACCGGTCACGGGCTCTGCCACGATGGGAACACAACCCTTGGATCTAGACTACCGCTATACCGTTTGATCCTCCTTTCACTTTTAAGTGTTAGGTGTGAGTGGTATATTAGGTAGTCTTGCTGAGGTATCCTTTTTGACCATTCGGCCTAGTTGCATATCGAAAAGCCATAGAGACTGTTCCAAACTAGGACAGGATGCTTACCCGAATGCAGGATTGTGTGGAACCACTTTGTTTTAATAGTAAACCCTAGTGCTTGACGAAACTAGGACAGGGTAACCTTACGCCCTCATAGGGGTGTTTTGGCTCTCACTTAACTAGTATGTGCTTTACAGTGAAATTGTACAGGAATGTGCATATCAGTTGCAAGTTGGTATCTATTTTGGGGCAATTCAATTTGTAGTACAGTCACTCAGCTGTGATCATATATGTTCTAGTAAAATAGGGCTGAGGTGCTATTTGTTTTCGCTTTTGCAAGGTAGTCCTGGAACCATAGCTTTAGAAGGCTCTGATATCCCTCGAGTACTCTGGACTCGTGTCGATAAACTTTATAAGGTCAGGGACCTAGTTCAAAGGCAGCCAGCGTTTGTTTCAGTTTCGCCAGTGGCGAAACGAATGAGGACCAGACAGGGTTCACCAGTTCCACTGTTCCGACATTCACCTATTAGATTACCTTCGTTCAGCTTATCTCGGACATCTAGCCCTATCATGGCTCAGCCTCCGACAAATTTGGAGGGATTATTATCCATCTGGAGCAAACAGTTAACTCCCTTCAGCATGACGAGACCTGTTAGACCGAGGTTATAACTAGCCTACAGCAACAGCAACCGTAGCCAGCAACGGCCTCTACATCACATGTACCCACCATGACTATCCCTGTGCCCGGTACCATAGCTAATGCTGCGACTGCTCAAGATCTAAAAATCGAGGGTGTTTCGGTTCTCCCAGACCAAGCAGAACCCATCCCAACACAAACTTCTAGAGCCTTAGTGTATCAAACCGAGGCACCGTTCGAATTCGAGATTGATCCAACTGCGCTTAAAGTCAACAAGCTGGAAAAGCTATTTAAAAAGGCACCAAGGGTTAACTCTATTCTAGACATAGAGGATGGGCACACCGAATCGACAGTTATCTTACCAAAGCGGTTCAAGATGCCATATATTGACCGCTTCGATGGCTCTGGAGATTTGATGGTGCATTTTCATCTGTTTTCTAATATCCTAGGACCAATGGGTTTGACCCAAGTATAGAAGTTATCACTATTCAGCAGAACAATGTCCGGAATAGTTGCCGTCTGGTATGCTAAATTAGAGGACTATGAAACAGAGCTGGTAGGAGTTGGATGAATCCTTCGTTGCCCAATATTCCTATATCACGCAGATCGAGGTCACAACTTGTGATCTTGAGACAACACGTCAGGAACTGAAGGAGGGTTTTTTAGAGTTTGTTATTCGATGGAGGGCAAATGCGGCTATGATGGCAAGTAAGCCTCTAAGGAAAGAGCAAGTATGTATCATTGTTAGAAATCTGCATGAAAGGCTATTATAGAAAATGATAGTCCTCCAACTATTCAACTTTAAGGACCTCCATGAAATTGGGGTTCAAATCGAGGATGCCATCAGGTAAGGGATCATTGTGGAGGGTAATGAACCTATAAGAAGGAATGCTTTTTTATAGTTCCAATGGTAGCACAGCTGCGAAATGCTCAGAAGAAAACACTGTCACCACTCCCATCAATAGCCAAAAACCCACCACTTCAACTCGGCCCCAAGCCCGAAATTTCCATCCTCTATACATGAGTCTCTCTTAAGCCTTGAAAACGCTACTAGAAAAAGGGTACCTAGAGCTCCTAGAACCCCGACCCCTCCCCAATCCTCTCCACTAAGATATGACCTTGCTAAATATTGTGCCTATCATTAGTAACACGGTCATGATACAAACCGTTGCATCCGCCTCCGTCATAAGATTCAGGATCTTATTGACAAAGAGATCATAGCTCTACCAAAAGCACCTCAGGCCACCACTAACCCATCATCTTCACAACTCAACCTAAGCCATACGCTACCATCCATCTATAAACCCAGCATATACATGACCCCGATCCATTTACCCAAGCTAGAGGTGTTCATTCTAGAAAGCACGGACTTGTGTATAATGGATGCACTTGAACCCCAATCATCTCAAACCCATGAACCCACTACTTCTAAGTTAATGAGCATGACTAAAGATCTCTAGAAAATAGTGGCAGATTTAGCCTTTGGGATTTTGGCTCCATCATCGACCACATCACATGCCTGAAATCTCACACCAAAAGGCTCCCCAATCTTGGGGTAAGTTGCAATTGAAAATGGCCAATCTAAAGCTATCTCAAGCCTGGGTGATGGCATGTCAACAGTAACTGGGCTTTGCTTCGATATAGCGATCCAATCCCTTGGAAAAGTGGAGGCAAAGGGCAAGAACAAGGCCGGGGCAAGCGTTGATCCCTATGAACATCTTCAATGGGCTATTAAGTCTTTGAAGGGCACAGGACTGAACAAATAGCAAGTGCTTGCAGTTGTTGCAAAGACTGTGGATGACACTTTTGTCACTAAGGTTGGGAGCATTTTGAATCCAGGGATAAATCATAAAAAGGACTATCGTACCAGAAACATCCCTTTCAGCTCCAATCCTACACCCATAAGAGGTCATCAAACCCAGTCAACACCTGCCAACCCTAGCAGGACTGGAAACCGCACCTTCAATCCCCTTTACATGACCTTGTCCAAAGCTCTCCAAATCCTCATAGGACAAGGCCATCTCAAACCCCTTGACCCCCGGCCTTTCCTTGATCCCCTTCTATCCAAGTATAATGCTACCAAGTACTATGCCTTCCATCAACAAACCGACTATGACACTGACGGTTGTTTTTACCTTCATCATGAAGTTCAAGATCTAATTGATAATAAGGTCATCACTCCACCGGGTCCTACAAAGTCTATTGGCACTGGATCGATGAACTAGGGAGATAATGTGATTATGTGATCGGGGATGAACCACCTGCTGATGGCGCTCATTTTACTCCAGATGTGATGGGTGGCACGCACTTTTTGGCACTTTGAAAATGCTATTTATTTTAATTTCGGACTTGGGTATTGAGTCAGTCTTGTTATTTTGAGTCAGTCTTGTTATGTTAGAGTCAAGTGATTTTGGACGTGTTAACTTAGACATCACATCACTGTCTTGTTTTGTTTGACTTTTTCACTCTTTGAGTCTGTTTCTACCATTGAGCCAATTGCACCAGAAGATCTGAATTAAATGACAATACTTTTCCACTTACTTCTACTGCGCCTTTAAATCATTGCATTGACCAAAATTTTTTTTTTAAATGTTTCCGAAATTGTGGTGAAAACAAAAAGGAAGGAATTCCTCGGGATTTGCAAAAATTTGATTGATTGAGAGGAAGAGAGGCGTGCTAAGCCCTTAATGAATGAGATCATGTCTGTTAATGTGAGTACTGAGAAAGATCCTGGCTTGATCCTAGATTGGTTCTACATTGTCTTCAGAAGAGCATGAGCGACTAGTCGCTTTACTAAAAGAATTTCAAAAATGTTTTTTGTGGTTCTACGAAGACATGTCTAGAATTGATCTTGAGATTGTACAGCATAGGATCACTCTCAGCCTCAAGACTCAACCCCATTGCTTTCAAACCTTGAAACTTGATTCAAAATGTTCAATGATCAACCAAAATATGAGATTTGCACGATCGAATTTGAAGCATTAATAAGGCCAGATGTGATCAAAGAAAGCTTGCATAGCTTGATTAGAAGCAGCCCTTGAACTAGGGGCAAAAAGGTCAGAGGTGCTCGAATATTTTAAACTGGGTCATTTCTCAAACCAATGAAGACTGGCAAGAAAGCCAAATCCCAGAATTTGAAAGAAGAAAATTTATTGTTGAAAGGACAATCGAGTTCCTATCTACAACACTAGAGGCAAATTCAGACCTGATTGGATGGGCTCCTACATCATCAGCGAATAGCAGCCATTCTCCTAGATTCAAATGGCTTAGAAATCCTACGATAGATCAACATGGACAAGTTAAACTTTTTTATGCTTGAGAAGCTTATTGGGCCAAAAACTCGGAAGGGTGACCCAAGCAAATGTTAGAGCAAGACAAAAAAAAAATGAAAAAAAAAATGAAAAAATGGAAACAAAGAACAAAAAAGAAAAGAAAAGAAGAAGAAAGAAAAATGAAAAGAAAAAATAGAGCTCGCAAGGTTGAAAACCTGGAAGGGCGGCTTTGGAAAAAGTTAGAGTGTAAAAGGAGAGTATTAATACCCGAGTGCACTTTAACCGCCTGAAACTACGTCAGGCCTGATTCCCATCTTTGGGATATGTAGCCAACTTCATCTTGAAGTTTGGCCCCAACCATTCTCAGCCTGCTTGTCTCATCTATGTTGATTGGCTTATCCTTATTCAAACTCAGCTATCCTATCCATGTGCAAATTGGCTCATCTGCGTACTCATCTTCATTCAAAATTGGTTGTCCTATTTCATTAGAAGATTCAACTGCAAGACAATTCAGGTTCAAATCTGGGGTTGCGTATCTCAAGAGTTAATTCCTCGTTGGTCGAGTAATGGCCATTTGCAAACAGTTTTGAGGATTTTTAATAAGGTTGACTAATTCTCTTAAAAATTATTCTATTTTTCCAAAACTGGACCATTTCTTGGACCTAAAAAGGAAAATTTTTAGTGCTCCCAACCTGACTTATATGATTTCAAAGCAGAAAGTAGAAAAAGCATGTTAATCTAGCTCTTATGTTGATCAAAATTGTTTTAGCAAAAAGCCAAAAAAAAAAAAAAGGTCAAAACGATGAACTAGGGGCACAATCGAGTCAGGTTTTCTGTCTTTTCTCCATTATCAACACACTCGCCAGAAAAGAGCACAACTGAAGCTAGCAACAGAGGCCAAAAAAAACTCTCTTATCCTTCGAGTAGTGAGGTGTCGAACTAAGTGCAAAGCACGAATGCTGGATATTCGACTCCCCTCATAAGGTCCACAACTTCCAGCCTTTCCATCAACCACACTTGGGAAGGGATAAAAATCAAAGAGATTAAAGAATAGAGAGATGTGCGATAATAGAAAAAGTAAGAAAAAGGCTTTTCAGAGAAAATAGAGATTGAGTGCCAAAGTGATGCAAAAATCACAAATAAGAAAGGGTGGGAAACAATACCTGGAGAAGCAATGGGCTCTCCATGAACTAAGAGGTCTCCCATCGGTGGTAAACATCCGAGTGTTGTGTTTGTTGTTTTTGTTTGTCTCGATTCTTCTTTTGAATGTAAATAGAAGTGTTTAGGTTGTTTTACTTTGCTTTTCCTTTGTTGAGTCGCTTTGACGGTGGTCAATCATAGGCTTAATACCTGGCTAAGAATTCATTCTCAGTTTCAATTTCAAAAAATAAATCACGCTGTGCTCAGAATGCTGTGTCATTCCCAACATGATGTATAAAATAGAATTCCTTCTTTTTATAAACTGCAAGGTCCACCCTTGATCAAAAGAGAGAGGAACCAAACAAGGACCTATCTGAAGCTATATATGTTTCGGACTACAGGGCAAGAGAAAAGAGAGAAAATTGGAGCATCTTAGTTTGTTTTAACTTCAGCAATTTTTGAGATTGCATTCCAGATGCACCTTCTTAGCCTTGTCTTTTCTCCAGAGTATGAGTGTACCTCTACCTCAAGTTCAAGATCAAGCCTGCTTTAAGCCAGAATGATGATTAAAGTGCTATCCCTGAACACTATTCCCTGCCAGAGGCATCTTGGTTGTGTTTACAATGAGTTCCTAGGAGACCAACTGCGACGGTGGAAACTAGAGTTCGAATGGCGATGCCTAGAAGAAAAAGGTTTGGAATTTTCGAGACTAAAGTCTGGTTTAAATACCCAGGGGTGTATCCCCGACTTAAAATCTGTATGGCAGCCACATAGATTGAGATAGCATGTGTGCACCTCAATTCTAGAAACTAAACCAACCTAGTCTGTCACCCCATTGGAGAATAGGGAAAGTTGTGAATATGATCAGGAAAAAAAGTGGAATCCATGGCTCCTACATGCAGAGGTTACCCTTGTCAGCATGTGAGGGCCTTTCAACTGTGAGTTGAAGGTAAGGGTAAGGGTTCGAAGAACACAAGAGGGAGATCCCCGTCAGAGTAGAGTGGTTCATCGCCACTCACCTCGTGAGGTACTTTCTAAAGTGCCATTTTGTTTGTTTATTACATTTTTTGTGCATCTATCGCACAATCTCATCATACTCTTTACATCCATCTCATCATCTTAGGATCTCTTCTCACGATTTTACCGTTGTTTGAGTGTTTGTTTCCTCACACGATTTCAACGTGTTTGGAATATATCTCAGAATGTGTGGAATGGGCCCCTGAGTGGTTTTCTTAGGACCTCTTCTCACGATTTCAGCATAGTTTGAGTGTTCCTTTCCTCACACGATTTCAATGTGTTTGGAATTTATCTCAGGATGCGTAGAACGTGCCCCTGAGTGGTTTTCGTAGGACCTCTTCTCACGATTTTAGCGTGGTTGGAGTGTTTCTTTCCTCACATGATTTCAGCATGTTGGAATTTATCTTAGGACACGTGGAACGTGATCCTGGGCGGTTTTCTCAAGACCTCTTCTCATGATTTCAGCATGGTTTGAGTGTCCCATTCCTCACACGATTTCAGCGTGTTTGGGATTTGTTCGTTTTCCTCTTACGATTCCAGCGTGGTTGGAGTATGTCACCCATATTCATCTACTACATTATCCACTACATCCATTACATCATACCATTTTATCGCCTGCATCCTTTCCATGTTAAGCTTAGTTTGGCATGTGCCTATACCTTTCCCTCATTAAAGCATGGTTTTGTCATGTTTCAGTACCCATGTTGTGTTGAGCCAGTATTGAGGGTGTCAACACCTTTTCTGTGTTAGACGTGGTTTGTATTGTGTCCATTCCTTTTCTAGGTCAAATATGGTTCGGTCTGCGCCTTTTATCCACTGCATCCACTGCATTCATTGCATCGTACTTTATTTTGTTGCATTCAGCATTTAGGATCATTATCTTTCCCCAATAGATCATTCCTCACTTATATCATCCCACCCAATTACTTGTACTCTTTCTCTTTCTACAAAAAAACATAGTTTTGCATGTGCTTGTACCCTTTTCACTTTAAAACATGGTTCTGTTATATGTAAGCATCCATGCTGCGCTGAGGCCAGTATTGATGATGTAGGCACTTAGCCTGTGTTAAACGTCGTTTGGCTGTGCCTAGTTTTTTTCTATATAAAATGTAGTTTGATTTTGCATCTCCATCCCTTTTGTGGTATTTGTGTGGTTTTGCACTGCTTGTGGTTTGATTAGTTCGTTACCTTGTATATCTTTACATTGTTTTGTCACATTGCATATCATTTGCATTCTGCCCTTGAACTACGCTGGTTTGATTCCTTGCAACAGGATACGTAGGCAACCCTCGAGTTTAACTAACTGTATCTGTATTTTGTTTGTTTGCCCAAGCCTCACGGCCTTGTCAAAATGGGTCATCTTCGGGTTTTGACATTCACTCACTTCATTTCATGACTTCGAGCTCTGTTAAAGAGGGGCAACTGTAGACACCTCATTTTTTACGACCCTTACGACTTGGACGTCCTCGCATGCACACCCGATGATAAGTTTATTTGCTTGCCAAATGCTCAAAGTCTTTAGCAGAACGCCACAACTTTGAGCCTTTCAAACCCTATACCCTTTTTTGTCTCATTTTTGGACCATGCCTTAGTCTTTCCAACCTGCAACCTCTGGTGGCCTACCGGCCATCCCTAGAGGTTGCCAACTATCATTTTTGGGCTGCCGACCACTACTGATGGCCGGTCGCCTACCAATGTATTTTGCAGATAGTTTATGCCAACTGTGCCAGCTGTTTGCACAGATGCATGCATCTTCACCCATGCGTAGGGCTGGATCTCCTTGTAGGAATTTCATGTTTTCTATATATAGAGACCCACTCTCTCTTGTAGCAAGGTCAGAAAATTTTGAACTCAAAAATTTTCTTCTCTCTCTACAAATTCTCTACACTTTTGACTACAATTCCTTAACTTTTGCCTATACACCCTTAACCAAATCTCATTATCTTTGAGCTGAGGTATTTTTGAGCTTGGTTTGAGCTCTAGAGGGTGTTGTTTGTTTGGTTTTGTTGTTTGGAGTTACTTTTCTCTTCAAAGGTATAAGACTTTGCTTGTAACTTTGTTTTATTTGCTTCTATTCCTACTGTTTTTCCAGTGTTTTTGACTATCAAAACTTTGTGTTTTTTGGATTGAAGGTTGGGTTTAAGGCCATTAAAGGTTGAGAGGTAGATAGCCCTTCTTTGTACCGTGTTTTGGAGGCCTTTTCCCTTGTTTTTTTCCACCCTTTTACTATCTTTTTCCAAGATTTTACACACTGATTTTCAAAGCTGTTTCAATGGCCAAAATCATGTTTTGAAGTCCAAATTTGGAGGGGTTGGCCTCCCCTCCTTATGTCTTGCTTACTAGCCTAGGCTGTGCCATGTTTTAGCATTTTGATCTAGCTTGTTTAACCTCAATTTCAGCATGTTTTAGGACATATTTTAGCCTACTTTAGCACTGTTTTGGATTGTGGTTTGCATGTTTCTAGTGTAATAGTCCTCATAAGCTTGATGTTTTAGATCTTAGACATCACTTATTTGAGTTGATAGCATGTATTTTTGGTTTTTCATACTTCATTTCTGCATTAATAATTTCTACAACCTCCCTCCTTTCTTCACTTTTAATTTTTCTTTGAACGTGGTTTCAAGTCACTTGCTTGCCCAAGTATGAAATTGAGGTTTCATACTTAATGGTTTAATCCCTTAGGGGGTTCATTAACAATGGTATGATGCTTCTTTCATATCCAAAACAACTTGTGTTTTGAGCCCTCTTTCCATTAGAGGACTTTAATTCACCATTGGACTTAATTGAATTAAAGAATGGTTGGTAAACTAAAATGGAGTAACTTGGAATTAAAAGTGAGAAAGATAATAATTTGGTTGTGTTCAATTGTGCAAATAGAGGCATTTGGAAGCAAAACGATGGTCTTCTCGGGTGGAAAGCGAGCATGCGCATGCACATCCCTCGTTTCCCGAGGCGTAGTAGTTAGTTGTTCAGTTTAATCATTAATTGCACCTGTGTTGTAATTATTTAATTATTTAATTAGTTGATTAACTAGTTAATTAATTCAAGTGTTATAATAATTAGTTACATAGCTTACCTAGTTTATTCATTTTGGTTTGTAATAATTAGCTTAATTAGCTTAGCTTAGTTAGCTAGTTAGCTTAAGTCATTCAGACTCTCATTCGTGAGAGCACAATGTAATACTGTGTATGTCTTCCAACCCCACGTCTTTCTCCCTTTTATTTACTAGCTTATGATGGTTAGTTTACGGACATCATGTTTCAATTAGCATTCTCCATGTTTGCACCCATTTGTATTGCATGCACCGACGCTCGGTTCATCATTCTAACTACATTGTTAGTTTAAAAACTTCTTTGAATACATGCTTAGACCGCATGCTATCAAATCGATTCATATGCCATATTAGTAACCAAGCCTATCAATTGCATTCTTTGTATGTGTTGCATTAGTCATATCGCATAGGTAGGAATCATGCATTTTTCTAACTCTTTTGTTTTATCTTAGCTTGGAGTACTAGGTGAGTTTTTAGTGCTTTAGCATACTTATATGAGTATGAGTGATTGCCATGACTAACATGCTTGAAATGATGCTAAGTGCTTACTTGTTAAACTATTTGAGTACCTGTGGATGAAGACTTATTGCTTGAATTGGAATGATTCAATGAATGTACGTTTAAGCCCACTTTGTCAAGTGGCAAATTCACAAACTGTAAGCCCACTTTGTTAAGTGGCAAAATCAAACAATTTTGCAAAACAAACATGAAATTGAAACGTTCCAATTCTTGCAATTTTAGTCTATACTTGTGTGTGTGCGCATCACATAGTAATGCTAGCCTAATAAACCGAAACAAGAGCATATAATGTACATAAGAATCATATCATGATTAGTAGAGGTCGATCTTTGATCGGGCAAGAAAGGGTGCTCAAATGTATTCATGACCTTCCCCTTTCGTACCTAAGTTCCTAAGCCGAAACAATCTTGGCGATAATGGACACGTGGCCTTTGGCACGAGTCATGGGTTTCCTGAATTTCCCTAAAATAAAATATTTAGGTGGCGACTTTGTATCTAGAAAAGCAATCCATTTTTAGCAATTTGATTCAAAATCAATTTTCTAGAAGATTTGTTAGATTTGGACTCTTTAGTGTTTATCAATTTCACATTGCACTTGTGAGATTAGATTCAGAACCACAGGAGTCCGAACTATAGGGCTTCTTTCAAACTTTTGAAAGGGGTGCGAAAAAGCCGAGACACACCCACAAATGTGTGCTAGAACTACGAAAAATAGCCCGGTTGGCTGTGGCTGATGTAAATGTCAAGGCAACCGAACTAAAGGAAGCCAAGGCCAAGCTGATTGAGCTAGAATCTAAGAATGCAAGGCTGGCCGAACTAGTCAACATGGCAGAGGCTGACAAGCAAAAGTCTTTAGCCAAGAAAAAAGATCGCTCTCTGCGAGAGTTGGCTAAGTTGGAGAATAAAAAGAATGCCGAGCTTCAAGAACTGAAAAAAAAGATAGAGGATGCTAAGGACCAAGATTTTAAGGAAGAGGAGGAAACCTATGTCCAGCAAGGTGAAGTAGCCAAAGGCATATTCTTTAAATGTGGTTGGAAAGTTGCTGCTGAACAACTCGGTCAAGGACATGACTTCGAGATCTTCCTGAACCCTCCTTCCCACTTCATACCGAGCTATATGATGGATTATGCAAATACAGTCCAACAAAAGTTCCTTCAAGAGGGAGAGGAGGATGAGATCCCTGATCCACTTAACGCTCCTCCTGCCAACAGTAATCTCGATCACCAGTCTTCAGTTCCTACTCCGATGGACCTGTTGAGCCAAACCTTGCCTAGCATGGTTAACAAAGTGCCCGTGACCAAGCTAACCCAAGAGGCTGATGCTGGAGCTAGCCTGTCTATGGGCGAAGTCCGTGGCGACCTGGATGCTGACCTTGATGACCTTTTTGCCTGACCAGAAGGGCTCCTTTTGCTTAGTTTTCTCATTTTATAGTTTGTCTTGCGAAAATGTAACTGGGATATAAGCCCCACCTCTTATACTTAATTTCCAATGAATGAAAGCAACTTTTTCTTTTTTTCACATCTTCTTGTTCGATTACAACACTTTTCCGCTTTATAGTATATCATCTTTACTACTAGCCTAGCCAGCCTAGTTGGCTCGGCCTTTCCTTATCTGGTCCACCTTTTTTGTCCGAGATACTTATCTTGGCTAAAGAACAGCTTGGAAAACTACAAAACCTTTGTAATTGAGAGTTTTGCCTTGATCATTATCTTGGCTAAAAGAAAAAAGGTGTTGATTAACTTTGTCCACCTTTTCTTGAGCCTAGATCTTTATCTCGGCTAAAGGAAAGAAAAAGTGTAAGTCAAACCTGCCAACCTTCTTGAGCCAAGATCCTTATCTCGGCTAAAAGAAAAAAGGTGTTGATCAACCCTGCCCACCTTTTCTTGAGCCTAGATCCTTATCTCAGCTAAAGGAAAGACAAAGTGTAGGTCAAACCTACCAACCTTCCTAAGCCAAGATCCTTATCTCGGCTAAAGGAACAAAAAAGTGTTGGTCAAACCTGCCAACCTTCCTGAGTCTAGATCTGTATTTCAGTTTGACAAAAAAGTATTGGTCAGACCTGCCAACCTTCCTGAGCTTAGATCCTTATCTCGGCTGAAGGAAGAAAAAGTGTTGGTCAAACTTGCCAACCTTCTTGAGCCTAGATCCTTATCTCGGCTGAAGAACGAACTAAGTGTTGGTCAAACCTGCCAACTTTCTTGAGCCTAGATCCTTATCTCGGCTAAAGGAAAGAAAAAGTGTTGGTCAAACCTACCAACCTTCTTGAACCTAGATCCTTATCTCGGCTGAAGAACGAACTAAGTGTTGGTCATACCTGCTAACTTTCTTGATTGGCCCCAGTCTAGAAAACAACTTTTACAAACAGAGGAAAGAATTTTTACCCAAAAAAAATGTCTACTTGTTTTATTGAAAAACAAAAATTATAAGTGTTTAAGAAAAGCTAAAAATAAAATACTCTAAGGTTGGCCGTGTTCCATGGCCGTGGAATAGCTTTATCGTCCACACCTTCTAAGTGATATGCCCCTTTTCAAGCCAAACCAATCACTCTGTATGGTCCTTAATTAGGTCCTAATTTGCCATCTCTCGGTATCAAAGTGTTTCCCATAACTTTACGCAGTATCCAATCTCCAATTTTGAATTGCCTAGGGTGCACCACTTTATTGTATTTCCTGGACAATTCCTGTTGATACGAGGCAATGTGCACCAATGCTCTCTCTCTTCTTTCTTCGACAAGGTCGAGTTCTACGGATATGGCCTCGCCATTCAAGTCTAGATCAAAAGTTTCACTTCTGATGGTTGGGAGGCCAATTTCCAAAGGGATTACCGCCTCCATGCCATAAGCCAAGGAAAAAGGTGTTTCACCAGTTGATCACCGAGGTGTAGTTCGGTACGCCTATAAGACGTGGGGAAGTTCCTCAGTCCACTCCCCTTTTGCCTTTTCCTCTTTTTCAGGCTATCTAAGACTATTTTGTTGGAAGCTTCGGCCTAGCCATTAGCTTAGGGGTATGCCGGTATATTGTTATAGAATTCTATCTTGTATTCTTCGTAAAAACGCTGAAAATTTTTCCATCACACTGTGTGCCATTGTCAGATATTAGAGCCTTGGGTATTCCAAACTGGGTTATAATGTTTTTCCAGACAAACTTCTTGACATCCTTTTCTTTTATGGATGCGAGTGCTTCTGCTTTTACCCGTTTTATGAAGTAGTTCGTTGTTACGAGAAAGAACTTTCTGTTGCCTAGCGTGGTTGGAAGTGGTCCCACTATATCCAAGCCCCACATTGCAAAGGGCCACGGGATGGTCAAAGGTAAGAGTTCTCTGGCCAGTTGATGTATTTGATGTGCGAACTTCTGACATTTCTTACACTTCTTGACATATTTCTCTGCGTCTGCTTGCATGTACAGCCACCAATACCCTTGTGAAATTGTCCAATAGGCCAGCGATCTTCCCCCTTGGTGGTTTTCGCAAACGCCTTCATATATTTCCAGCAAAAATGCCTTAACCTTATTGGGATAGACACACTTCAAATAAGGTCTTGTGAAGGATTTTTTGTACAATGCTAGTGATGGAAAGAGCCAAAATCACTGTGACTTTGCTCTAATTTTGCTGGCTTCTTTATTTTCTTCAGGTAAGATGCCATCTTTTAAAACTATGAAGGGATCCATCTAGGAAGGGCCTAGATCGGCGCAACATGCTTCGGTTGCTTCCGACTCTTCAATACTTGGTCTGGGTAGGAAGTTAATTAACAATGGGTGTGGGATAGACTTATCTGCCATTGACACAAAACTGGCCAGCTCATCTGCTTTACTATTTTCCTCTTGACCGATTTGCTCTATCCACACCACTTCAAATTTCATGATCTCCTTTTTGACCAACTTTTGGTACGTGGCCATTCTATCATCCTTTTCTTCGTAATAGCCTGAAATTTGATTGAATGCAAGTTGGGAGTCACTATATACCATCAGCTCGGTGGCCTTCACACAAAATACTAACTTCAAACCCACTAATAATGCTTCATACTTTACCTCGTTGTTGGATGCTGGAAAGCCAAGGTTAATTGCCTGTTCAATTGTTAGGCCATCTGGCGAGATAAGAACTATGCCAAGTCCTGCACCGTGCCTGTTGAATGCTCCATCAACGAAAAGTTTTCACATCTCTCCTACAAACAGTTTCCAGCAAGTGGAGGGATCTAATGATGTCTTGGGATCAGGGGCGTTGATTGTGCTTTCTTCTAAGTTACTGTTTGTCATTAGGTTTTAATCCTCACCGTCTGACTATTTTAGGACTTTACTTTTGAATGGGTCCTTGCTAGCAGTACTGCGGTCTGTTCCTTCTTCTCTTTCTGCAGGGTTGAATGGTTCGCTATGCAGTTGAACGTCTTGCTTTAGGGGCTGTGCTATCCCTGCGGCACTTTTTTCCCTTTTTTCGATTGCCTCGGTCAAGTCGATCGGGCAAACGTGATGGCTACCTATTGCAAACTCAGCCACAAAGTCTGCCAAAGCTTGGGCCTTTATCGCGGTTCTTGGTTGAAACTTAATGTTGAACTGCCCTAACTCCACAGCCCACTTCAAAATTCGCCCAGAAAAGTATGCTCTTTCAAACAATGCTTTAAGGGGAAGGCCATTAAGACAATCACGGTATGGGCATGGAAGTAGTGCGACAATTTTCTTGAAGCCATCATCAAAGCTAAGGCCAACTTTTCCAATGGCAGGTACCTTGTTTCGACATCTAGTAATGTTTTGCTAACATAAAAGATAGGTAGGTGTTGTATTCCCTCCACGCGTACCAACACTGCACTAATTGCATGCTGGGAAACTGCCAAGTATAAAAAGAGTTCATCTCCTGGTACTGGGGTTACTAACAACAGAGGAGAGGTCATGTAGTCTTTCATGCTTTCAAGAGCGTGTTCGCACTCATCATCCCACTCAAACTTGGCATTTAGTGCTTGGAAGAATGGTCGACACCAATCTAACGATCGACTTATGAATCGGTTTAGCGCGACTGCTAGGCCAGTGAGATGTTGTACCTCTTTGACTGTGTTGGGCCTCTCAAGATCTTGGATAGCTTTGATCTGAAATGGATCAGCTTTAATACCCCGGTTGGTCACTAGAAAGCCCAGGAATTTTCCTAACCTTACGCCAAACGCGCACTTGGATGCGTTTAGTCGCAGCTTGTGGGACTTCAAAATTTGAAATATCTCATGTAGGTCATTGAGATGGTCCCCCTCATTCTTACTTTTGACCACCATATCATCTATGTAAGCTTCCATTGTTCTGCCTAACAATGGCCCAAACATTTTGGTGATCATCCATTGGAATGTTGCCCCCGCATTTTTTAGGCCAAACGGCATGACCATGTAGTAATATAATCCCCTGGGAGTTGTAAACGATGTGATCTCCTGGTCCGGTTTATACATAGCGATCTGATGGTAACTGCGATACACATCAAGAAAGCTAAGTCAGTTATGCCTTGCAGTTAGGTCCAGCAGTTGGTCTATTCGTGGTAGAGGAAAGCTGTCTTTCGGGCATGCTTTGTTGACTGTTTTGTAGTCCATGTAGACGCGTCATTTGCCATTCTTTTTTGGTACTACTACCCTATTGGAAATCCATCTGGGATAGTGTTCTTCTCTGATTGCTCCTGCTTCCAACAGGTTTCCCACTTCTTCTGCCACTATCTCTGCGTGATAGAGTGCGATCGGCGAGTCCGCTGTATAATTGGTCTGGCAGTTTGGTGGACATTGAGTTGATGGCAAATGAAGTTGGGGTCAATGCCAGGCATGTCATACGGCGTCCAGGGAAACACTACGATGTTAGAGGTCAAAAAGTCCATGATCTCTATTCTCTCAATGCTGGACAAAGACGAGCCGAGCAAAAAAGAACCTCTCTGGGTTTTTCTCGTCTATCCTTACCTCTACCAAGTCTTCCACTGCCTTCTATTCGGCTGCTTTGCCAATGTCTGTGAACAGCTCGTTGCTTTCTAGCTCTTCTATCATTTGTATGAACCCTTTTATAGCCCGGCTGTCGTTCACTGTTACGAAGCACTATTTGGACATGATTTGGTCTCCTAAGACTTCTTCAATCATTCTGACTTCGTTGGGGAATAGTAACACCTGATGGTAGGTTGATGCCACCGCTCGTATGGCGTATAACCACGCTCTTCCCAAGATTATGTTATCAGTGGAAGGGACTTTTAATACCCAAAATTTCACATGTTTCGTCATCATTACTGCTTTGACTGGCAAAATTATCTTGCCCACTGGCCATTATGGCATTGAATTGAAGCCGACCAGAGGGGATATCGTAGGTGGCAAATCTTTGTCCTCTAGCTTGAGTTGCTTGAAGGTCTCATAGTACATTATCTCACATGAATTGCCTTGGTCAATCAGGATCCGTTTGATATCGAAATTCTTGACACACAAAGTCACCAGTAGTGCGTCGTTATGAGGGCTTTGTAACTTTGCTAAGTCTTTGTCAGAAAAGGTGATGACGTTTGTTGCCTCCGTTTTTCCCTTCTTCATGATAGGTTGTGCACTTAGTACCTCTCTCATATGCTCAACCTTCTTGATCATCCTTCTGAGTTCACATACTCGTTCAGGTTCGATGATCCCATGTATTACATTGATTATGCCTTGGGGTGGACCATCGACTGGCATCCCTTCCGACCTGTTGCGGTCTTGGGGGGCTAGCTGTGATCCCTCTTCAATATATTGGTCCAAGTGGCCTGCGGCCACTAACTCCTCCAGATGTTGTCTTAATGGCATATAGTTTTCAGTTCGATGCCCCTTTTCATCATGGAAGGTGCAATGGTACCTATCATCGTAGCCCCTCTGCACTTCTCCCAACTTGGCTGGCTGCCGAACGAAGGGTTCATTACGTATCTCGCTAAGAATCCGGTAAATAGGTTTATTGAATACCATGGTGATGGAAGTGCAGACTCTCAACTTCCTTGCTGGGGAGTCCTCTCCGTTGGCTCGTCTACCTAACCTATTTTTGCTCAATTGTTCTTCCCGCCTGCCGTGTTAACTGTTGCCACAGGTTTTTTGTCTGACACCACTGTTGTACCAGCTTTTGCCTTGGTGCGAGTGACATCTTCTTTTACCTAGATGTGCTGATGCACTTTTTCCATTAGGGCCTCCATTGTGAGGGGTGGCGTCATCGTCATTGAATCCCTCAATTTATTGACAGCTGGCAAACCTCGTTTGTACTGTGCGATAGCTAGGTTTGCGGGGCAATCTCCAATCTGATTAAAAGTCTCCCAATATCGGTTATTGTAAGACCTCAATGTTTCTTTCTCACCCATGTCTATGGAGAGAAGTTGGTCAATCTCCACTGGCGTCTTGGTGTTTGTTCTGAATCTGGTCACAAATGCCTCCGTTAGTTGTGCCCATAAAGCTATGCTACCTTCTGATAACCTTTCAAACCATGTTAAACCCAAGTTGCCAAGGCTGGAAGGAAACAAGATACACATTAGAGCCTCGTATCGCCGATACACAGCCATAAATTGGCAAAAGTGGCTCAAGTGCATGCAGGGGTCTGACTTCTCCTCATAAGTAGTCAATTTGGGCTGGTGGAAACCTGAGGGTAATGGTGCGTTCTTAATTTCCAGAACGAACGACAAGCTCTGCAACCTTGCTAATACTTTGTTTACTGGTTCATACGCAAGGCGTGGTACTGGTATCCCGACCTCGACACCCCCATGTGTCCTAGGAGCCAATCGTTGTAGAGCTGGGACCCTACGGGGTCGCAAGCCTGGGTGTCCTCCCCTCTTCAGGCCCTTTCCTCCAGTATTGTTTGCAAGTCAGCCAACCTAGGCAACTCTGTGTATCTAGATGTCGTTTGGTGCGAATGTGAGAGTCAATAACTGCTTCCCTTGGTACAAGACCTTTTAGTCCTCGTTCTCTTAGAACTGGAGAAACGAGTCCTAGAAGTCCTTGATTATGTGTCACCTGTCCTGAGGCTTCTACTTTCAGCTTATAATGGTGTGACTTGCCTGTTACGATCTTCTGAGTGGCAAGAGTATGTCTTGCCTTTGCGCATCTCTTGTTCTACCACCCCTTTACCTTTTATCTAGAGCTTTATTGTCTCCGTGTCAACCACCATCCTCCGTATTAATTCATCTTGCTCCCTTACGCGATCTTCTAGAACCTGAGGATCATCATCATTCGCCTCTGCCTGTTAGGGCTTTGGGAGTGATGAGGACTAGAGCCCCTCCTCTCTCGTGTGTCTCTCCGTGGGTTCCGTCACTAGGGATCTAATTTTTCCATAGGCGGGATAAAAGGTAAACCTTTGCGTCTCCCGTCCCCTTCTGAGGTTTTCCCGTCAATAGCAGAGTATGGCAAGTTATCATTGTGCACCATAGAATTTAACTAAAGAGAAAACTCAATCAAAAGGTTTGTTCTTTGTGTGATTTCCCACAGACGGCGCCAATTGTACCAGCACAAAATAATCTTCTCGTATAATCCTGTTGATCAAGTTTGCACTCCTTCAAACATCGTCGCTTTACTACCTGAAAACACAAACTTGAGCTAGCCGGTGAGTGTGTACCGGAAACCCCTCCGATACCTAAGTCAACAAATAGACAATAGACACAAAAGCTCAGTGTATTCCAGAGTAAGAATTCAGATACCTGTACATAGGTCCTACCATGAGCTTTTATAGATTCTACTTGGTACAATCCTCTTAGGACTCCAACTCCCAAGGATAATACCTATTCTAGTAACACCCTACTCACTGCTGACCTACTAAGATGGTTTTTACCTCGGCTTGGTCAAAACGGTCAACCGAGCTAGCTTGTCTCTGTCGTGCTCTTAATACAATAATAACGTAGATGGTGTTCTGCTAAGCTATACTTAGCTCAGCCTGTCTCCTTGCTAACACCACGGCCAGCTTTCCAGGCTTAGCTTTAGATAGCCAAGTCAGACCTTTGACTACGTCTCTGCCCATCTTGGTCCCTAGATGACCTGGGACCGAGCTATCTAGAGCTCTCACCCCGACCCGTAGCTCGGCCCAAAGTTAAGGTAGATCGATCAAGCTCGGCCCAAGCTCTTCTCCTAAATTACCCTCTCACTAATTTAAATCAAAACGATTGTCATATTTCATAACAAAACTATTGTCCTCAACTGAAACATCAGAACCTTCTAAAGTAGAAAGGTTATCTATATTTTGTTACTTAACGTAACGTAAACACTCAAATGTCATATTAATATTCATGAGGATACCCATTCCATTCTTTTCATTTCTCTGTTAGGACAGAAAAAAATAAAAATAAAAATAGAAACTGTTTTCTTCAATCTAGATTATGGACTGAAGGATGCTATTCGAGTGCATAAGGTTCCTCATGGGTGTCATTTCATAAAAAGTAACCAATGAAACATAGACTATAAAATCAATGTTTATGTAAGGGTTTTTTTTTTTTTTCTTGTTTTTTTGTCTCTCTTATTTTGTTTTTGTTTTTTTTTTTTTTGTTTTTGTTTTTGTTATTTTAAAATACTAAATCTAGACAGATATATTGGTCAAGTTCATATAAATTCCATTTCAAAAAAGTTGAGCATAACAATGATTCCACGACATCGGTATCACATCTAATATTTTCTAATTCTAGTTATTCATTGAAACTAAGGTTCATTCGCCGTATGTAAACTTATTATTAGTTGGTAATATTACCGTGATACTGAATTTTTACTCTCATTTCGTACTCCTTCTGATCTTCATTTCACAACAAAAAATTAAAATTTTAAAGATCAAAATTTAGGGACAAAATTATTTTTTAGGGATCAAATATTTTTGTTGCGAAAAGTGCCGCTATTATATTTTTAGTAACAAAAAGTAGACATTAATGATGAATTGTTATCCTTTTGGGATCAAATTTTTTGTCTTAAAAAATAAACCATTTTGAGACCAAATTATTTTGTCCCTAAAAATCTATTTATCAATGACATTTTCAAAATTTTCTCGCTAAAAGTCTTGTTTTGGACTTTTCGGGATCATCTTTTAGCGACTATCTTCTTGACAATAGAAATTGGTCTCTAAATGTCTTTTGTAACAAAATTTTCAATTTTAGAGACCAAAATATTTGGTCTCTAAACCTCTTATTTGTTGTAGTGTTTGTGTGGACCATTCCACACTATCGTAGCACTTCCCAAAATATTGTCCGCTTTGTACCACAAGAGCACGTATGGTTTTGTTTTTCCTTCACTAGAAAATGCCTCTTGGAGGTTTACGGGTATGACACACTTATAAAGAGAGTCAAGGGTTCTTAGCGGATCAATGCGGAAGGGATTTGAACCCCCACAGCAGCCAAACATACACTTTTAAGATAGTAGTTGATTTTAATAGAATGATGTTAGGATGGAATGGACTGACTTTCCCTTAGTCACCCAACAGAATGGTCATCCTTCTAAATTGCTAAATGTTAATTTCTATTGTTAATATAATTTTATTTTTTATTTTTACCAAACTAATCATGAGAATAATTGTTCCTATGTGAGCTGAGCATAAAACTTGTGTATTCGGCAAATAAAGCATATCTGAGCCCATCATTCATAGGCCCAAATTGAACCAGGCTTATTGGATTGCCGAGAAGTGAAGTGTCGAGCGAAATGCTCGACGCTCAGATGATGTGCCGAGTCCTA
Source organism: Camellia sinensis (assembly GCF_055761805.1). Classification (NCBI taxonomy): domain Eukaryota; kingdom Viridiplantae; phylum Streptophyta; class Magnoliopsida; order Ericales; family Theaceae; genus Camellia; species Camellia sinensis. Next base: position 105,268,432 of record NC_138972.1, read on the forward strand.
TAGTGCGCCCAGGCTATCCCTTTCCGAAGGTATAGTAGAAACTTGGGCTCTAACATTCAAATGATGATGACAAATAGGTTAAATTATATAGGAAATATCTACACCATCTATACCAAAGAAATATATAAAGAAGATAGATACAAGGGTAAAGGTATGCACTAACTTTGTCTTAAAAATATCATACTTATTCTCTTCCATACACAACCTACTAACTTAATTGTCAGAGTGTTAATTTTGATATCCCTAACTGGAGTGTTTCTTATTTCAAGTATCAGAGCAAGAATTAAACAAAGGTCTATTTAGGTCAAAGGAATATTGAAGAATCACTCCTCGCAGTTCCAATAGCATTTCATTTCATCTTTATTCGAATTAAACAATAGTACATCATTTATTAAAGTTATTACAAAGTTATATATGGCCACGGCCAGCGGCGGAGGCAATGTAAGACCGAGGGGCGCGTGCCCTCCTCAAGTTTGGATAATTATATTAGTACCCTGCATAAATATTATTATTATTATATATATTTTTTGTAAAATTACAATAATATCCCTTCTTAAAATTATAATAGTCTTATTATTAATTTTTCTTCTAATTATAAGGAACATACTAAAATGGGTCCGTCTATTATACACATCCAAAAGGGGTATACCATATACTAGTTTTGACTTTATGGTATTGATATTATAAATTTTCATAACCAAATTATTTCCATTCATAACTAAAATTACCACTATATAAATTATAACCAAGTACCACATCTTCAATTATAAATAAAATAAAAAAAAATTACAAAAGGACATAACTAATATCAGAATGAGTCATAACTAATCATTATTTGATGTATAACCAAATACCTCTTTAGTCATAACCAAAATAACAATCATAAGAAGTTGTAACTAAGTTATATCCAACACTACAATGTGTCATAACTAAAAACCACGAAGATCATAACTGCAACATATTGTAGACACTTTTTTTGCGATGTGTTTTATAAAATTCATCTACTTAAATATATTATTTTTATCTCAACTTATATTCTTTTTTAATTTTTCAATCCACCTAAAATAGTTACTCCTTAATATTTGTATAAAATTTAACCTCAAATCCTTTAATTTAAAATTCACATCTATCCGAATAGATTCTTAATATTTAAGATTAGTAACATCTCATTATTGTTTATTATGAGAAAAAAAAACAAACTTAATATTGTCATTAATTTGTGCCTTATCATCACTGAATTCCATACTTCGTCACCGGCCACGACGCCTATATTATTTAGTTCATTGAAATGAAATAGAAAAAATAAAATAAAATGGTAATCCCATTTTAATGATAAATGATAATTCTATTTTCAATATATATTTTATTATTTTTTTAATCAACCAAATATAAAATCAACATTTTGATAGAATTATGATTTCATTTCACTGTTTTCAAATAAAACAAACTCTACCACCTAAGTCTAGTAGTCCTAAACCCAACTGGAGTTGGTTGTTGTAATCTTATGTCTTGTTGCAATGAGAATAGGTCCTTGTGAGTGACGAACGCGTAATAATATTCTTATTCGGAATTTTAGAAAGCATATCCAACAATGCTTCAATGAAAAAAGACATAAATCCACGAATCATTTCAATAAATTAATATTTGGGATATTTTAAAGATTAAATCAGTTTTTAGAAATTAAATATTTGTTATTATAAATGTTATTATTATATTTTTAATAACAAAAAATGAACATTTAATAATAAATTATTTTTCTTTTCCAACCAAGAGAATTCCTTTTAGACTAAAGGGTGTTGTTTAGGCCCCTGAAACCTACTACGGATCCTATTTTGGTGATCTAACTTATTTTGTCAAGTATTTCATATATTTCATTCATAAAAAATAAAAAATAAATAAAAAAAGTCAATCCGATAATTATAACTTGTCCAATTTATTATGTTTTTCATCAAAAAAATATATGGTTTATTTTTAAATACACAACTGTCGTCTATTTTTTTAGTAAAAAAAACAATAAATTTAATAAATTACAGTTATCGAATCAACCTAATATTTTTTATAGATGAAATATACGAAATTCTTAACAAAATAAACAGTTCAGATCATCGAAACAGACTCGTAATAAGTCCCACCGGCCCGAACAACACCTTACAGTCCAATTGGACTTGATGGGATCTGCCTCCTATCTATAAAAACATTTTTAACACCATATTATTTTATTCCTTTTATTTATTAGCATTATTTTTTAAATTTCATGACTAAAAATTATTTTTGTATTTTTCAAAACGCCTAGATAACAACTGGAATTGGTGACGTAATATATTATATTTTATAGTAAATTTTCATTTAAAAAAGTGTTCAACGTCTAGAACTTCTCTAAGTTGTAGCGAATCGTACATGAAATGAATGAATATGATACCGGCAATGAATTGAAATTCACTATTAAAAAGTAAAGATTAACAAAATAAAAATAAAAACATACAGACACGATTGATGGAAAAGAATCAAAGCTGAAACCAATCCACCAAAATCATCTTTACTAGCTTGTTTATACTGTTTTGACACTTGGAAGAGGAAGAAGAATACCAGTAGTTACATCAGTCAATTGAACAATGCCGGCCTCAGAAACTCTCAGCCCTCTTCTCAATCCGCACCGGAAAACCACCTTTCATCTTCGATGTCAAATGAGCCATGAATACCGGCTCCACACCTTCCTCAAATGCCGGCACCACCTTGAACCGCCGCAACACACCCGAAACCACCCTCTTCATCTGCAAGAACGCCATATCCTTCCCAAGGCATATCCTCGGACCTGCCTGGAACACCGGATATGTGTATGGATCCCTCGCCACGAAGTTCCACTTTCCGGCCGCCGCGTCTCTCGTTTCCAACCACCTCTCTGGGCGAAACTCTGCCCAGTTCGAACCCCACAGCTTCTCCGACCGCCCCATTGCGTAAGGATGGTAACTCACCCTCATACCTTTCTTGATTACCGTCCCATCCGGTAACACGTCGTCATCCGCCGCTTGTTTTCCGTCAACGGGGACCGACGGGTAGAGTCTCATGCTCTCGCTCAACGATGCGTGCGTGTAAACCATGCCCTTCACTTCCTCAAAAGTCGTAGCTTCCGACTTCTCATTGATCTCTTTCAGAATCTCATTTTCCACATCTGGGTGACTGGAGATTAGCCAGAAGAACCATGTCAAGGCCGCCGATGTGGTGTCGCGACCCGCCAATATGAAGCTAATGACTATATCGGTGACGAAGTTTTCATCTGAATGTCCAGAACTTAAGAATCGTGATAAAAGATCAACGGATTCGAGCGATGATTTTTCACCCAGTTCTTGCTTCTTTTCTTTGACTATTTCTTTTGCGAATTCCCGAACTTTATTAGCAGAAATTCGAAGCTGTTTCTCAGATCCAATGTCGAGAAACCGTTTAGTTTTCCAAAACAGGGGATGAAAGGCTCTGAACCTTTCCCCGCTGATTCGAGCAGCAGTGTCGAAGGCTACCGCGAATTTCTCCTGCGGAAGTGATGGTAGCAAATAGGCAGGATCATGTTCGAAAGCGATCTTGCATATGTTATCGAAGGCAAATCTCTGAAGAATATCATGAAAATCAATCACAGTTTTGTTTGCAGCAGCGGAGGATAAGATCGGAATGAGGCGGTCTGAAAGCTCAGTATCGACAACGGTCTCGACAAATTTACGTAAAGACTTGGTGTTGAATTCATGGCTAGCAACTTGTCTCTGGAACTTCCAGTTCTCACCGTCGACATTAAAGATGCCATCGCCGAGTAGGTCAGAGACATGTGTTCGAATGATAATGCCCTTTTGGTAGATATGGAAATGGGTTTTGAGAATATGCTGAACATTGGAAGGATTGGCTGTGATGACTTGGCAGCGGCCGAGAGGGCGGTTGAGGACGAAAGTGGAAGTGGGTGTGCTGGTCACGGCATCAGATGTCCATTGGATGACTCTGTGCCGATTGGAATAGAATGCGAGGAAGGAGCCGATAAGTGGGTATGATCTTGGAATCTTAGCGGAAATCTTCGAGGACTTGGAAGTGGACGAAAAAAAGGTTGTGAAAATGGACTTGGAATTGATGATAAACAAGAAGAGCAAAGAAAGAATGCAAAAGAGAAATGAAGTTGAAAGCTCGAGGTCTAACATGGCTGCTGTGAAATTTGATGTACTAAAAAATAGTCTCTGTGTTGCACCGAAGATTAGTGGAAGAGACGAAGGAGCATTTATAGGGGGGAAATTTACCAATCATTGCGTCAGTGAAATCATTAATTAATAGTTTAATACGTGGTGATTTTTAATTTTTTTTTTGTTTGGATAATAATGGAGGTGATATTCTCATGTGGTCTACCAATTGAGAATTGGTTCAGTGTATAAAACCTTCAAATCTCCCGCTCAAGGCTTGGGTTCAAGTCTCCATAGCACCTTGTTGGGATTAAACATACTTCTTAGCGCCTAGAGCACGTGGGGAGCCTAAGCTTCGACCCCAATGTTAGCCCCCCACGTAGGTGCGGTGGGGTTCCCTATAGATATGTTGTAGGTACTAAGGGGCAATACTCCTTGACGGATATATTGGAGTAGCCTATCTGCATATCCATTTTTTGAATAAAAAAAAAAAAAAAGATATTCTCACGTGGTCTATCGACAAAAGTATTAAACTATTAATTTGGCAGAGCGATAATAATATGAGCAATGCTATATAACACCAACTTAAAAAAAGTATTTAGAATTTAAAACTTAAAAAATATTGAGAATTTAGGTTGTGTTTAAGATTTGGATAAGAACTTAAAAAATATATATTTATATGTATGAAATATAATTAAATTTTATTCACACGTCATCCGTCTTTTTTATTTTTTTTTTAAATTTCTATTCAAATTCATAAATCAAATCACAGGTACAACTCACACCATCAACTTCAAATGTGAACCATAGATTTGATATTCTTATTTTATTTATTATTCCCTTTTTGGACAGTAGAATTTTTGTAATAATATATACACTTCTCATTTTTTTTCTCAGACAATAATAGATATACATTTCCTTCTTTTTGTTTTTTTTCCTTCATTAATTAAAAGTTTAATACTTCGTAAAAATTGTTGATAAATTTAAGAATTTAAATTATAAGCCTGTAGTAATTACTTTCTATGTTGTTGAATAAATACTGATGAAGATCACATCTATATGATTTTGAGTTGACGCAATGAACTTGCAAAGGAATAGATAAATCTCTAGTGACACCAGTGTGGTTCTATCCAAAAACCCTCCAATGATTCAATTAGTTCCCTTATAATGGAATAAATTCATAGAGAGATTGAAAATGAGAAGACTTAAGATTTAGGATGATTTTTTGATTTTTTACAAAAATTGTGTAAAAAGTAAAGAGAAAAGAGAATTTTTAACTTTTTAGTATAGGTTGTTGGCTTTTTCATTTTTTAATAACTTTTTAACTAAAATCACTACTTGCCAAATGAGACCTAATCAATTTAATCTTTTAGAATAATTATTTTTTCAATAAATTTTACAAAATAAACTATACAAATTATTGAGGTGAGCCCTGAAATGAACCCAAAAGTTCCTCTCAAGTTGAATCACCAATGAGCAAGAAGTCATCTCCTATACTTTGTTCATGTCCTACCTTGACTTTTTGTAGAATCTCTTATATGAACGCGATGGCCTCATATGATGTGTTACGCTTATATGATTAAGCCGAGGCCCCAAGCCTTTCCAACCTAATTAATTATATATCTATCGATTATATATGATTAAATTTCATGTCTTACATTTATGTGAGACATTTAATAAAAATTTTGATAAATTTTTTGAAATCTTTAACATCTTTCATCTATCAAATACTATTATAAAAGTGATAAGTGTCGTAAATTTGACTCTACAAATTTGTGAACAAAATTTGCTTATCAAACTGTTAATGTATTATATGTTATTAGCTGTTAGTGTTATTAGCTGTAAAGTGTCCAAGCTGTAATCATGATGTCTTTACTTTCGGTTCTTTTAGCAACACTGAACATACTCTTCTCTCTATAAAGAAGAGCAAACTTCTCCTTATGCGTTATACTGAATATATCAATATGACATTCATATACACATTATCTCTCTCTATACATCTATACATTAAATCTAACTTGGTATCATAGCAGGGTTAAGAACCTAGTAATTCTGCTTCACCGGCGGGCGGCAGCCTCGCCTTGGCCATCCGCCGGCAAGAAAAAACACTTTTGGCGACCACTTATTTTTTTTATCGCAAATAGTCCACTTTTGCGACTAAAATTTAACTTTTGGCGACCACAATTTTTTGGTCGCAGAAAATCACCTTTTGGCGACCAAAAAAAAAATGTTAGTAGCGAAAAGTATACCTATTGGTGACCAAAGGCTTTTTTGGTCGCGGAAGATCACCTTTTGGCGACCAAAAAAAAAGTTGGTCACAGAAAGTATACCCTTTGGCAACCAAAAAAAAAGTTGGTCGCGGAAAGTATACTAATGGCGACCAAAGGCTTTTTTGGTCGCGGAAGATTACCCTTTGGCGACCAAAAAAAAAAGTTGGTCGCGGAAAGTATACTATTGGCGACCAAAGGCTTTTTTGGTCGCAGAAGATCACCTTTTGGCGACCAAAAAAAAAATTGGTCGCAGAAAGTATACTATTGGCGACCAAAGGCTTTTTTGGTCGCAGAAAATTACCCTTTGGTGACCAAAAAAAAAAGTTGGTCGCGGAAAGTTATGACGGAATAAATTTTTTAAAAAATGATACTACTGTAATTACATGCTATTTTTCTGTTTAGGCATTAAAAGTTTTATAAAATAATATATAACCCAATTTTTATGGGTTATATATATTTTTTGCCAAATATGAACAAGAAACATGTTATTGGCAGAGTGGATTGGGTGCATGGTGACTCCTTGGTTAGGAGTTCAAGTCCCAAACAGCACAAAAGAATTATTTTTTTTGAGTCAAGGCGCTGACTTTTGGTGACCAACTTATCTTTGGTCGCTAAAAGTTTACTTTTGGATAATATGAATTGGACTTTCCGCGACCAAAAAAATTGGTCGCGAATGGTCACTTTTAGTGACCAAAGGCTTTTTTTGTTGCAGAAAACTATCTGTGACGAGGCTTTAGCGACCAACTCGCGACTAATATATTTTGGTCGCGAAAAGGTTTTAGCGACCAAATATGGTACTTTTCGCGACCAAAATGTTGGTCACGGAAAGTGTTTTTTCTTGTAGTGCGAACCTCCACCCATGCCTTCACTCCGCTGCCACATTTCTTGCTGCCGTAAACCATCACTCTCACCTTTGACATTAATGAAGGCCACATTTCTTGCTGCCGTGAACCATCACTATTTCTTGCTGCAGCTTTGTTACAGCATAGATCTTACCCACGTCGTCGAGCACTCCGTCGGGCCACACGACAGCCACCGACGCCGTGATCTAGCCAACGCCGACCACGCCCCTGTCACCACTGTTGTAGACGTTGTGACACAAGTTCATGCTAGCTCACCACAGACGCAGTCGCAGCCGCCTCCTACATCTGCGGCCAATTCGCCGCCGTCGTTGGCCTCTTCTACTACCTCTTCGGGTTCGCTCTCGCCTTCTTCAGTGCCTGTTGTCGGGAGCATTTTGGATTCAGATCTATCACATGATATTTTGTCCTCGTTGAGGCATCAAACAAAGGGCCATGCAGGGGTAGGCAAATTGTCTGAAAGGCTGTCTAGCTCTTAATGGTCATTCAAAGGCTGTCAACGTTGTACAGTGGTCAACAACACAACCACAACCACAACCACACCCAGCTTTTCCTTTTTTTATCTCCCACTATGTCAACTTTTGCACAAACCCATACCTCTTTTTCTTTTTCATCTGAAGTAACTAAGTCAATCTTTACCTTTTGCACCCCACCCACGTTGCTCCACTTTCTATATTTTATTTTATCTGTCTTTTCCCATTAAAAAAAAAAAAAAAAAACAAATCCATTCACAACCACCTTGTTTTCATTCTACAACTTGTCCTTTATTCATATCAGGGATCCATCCCGTTCACCGTTCTCCACCCACCAAAAATATATATATATATATATATATATATTTTTAGCATCTCCACTTTGTGTTCAGCCGTTTTGCTCCACTTTATCAATCCCTTTGTTTCAACCTCCAATAGGTTTCTCTCTTTAAACCTATTTGAGTTTGAGGGGGTAATTATACATATATCATAATGAGCATGGTTACACACCATGCGAACCACCCAAGCTGGTGAGCATGGTTATACACCATATGAACCACCTAAGCCACCCCATGGCGCACTCCTTAAGTTGCCACCTTGGTGCACCACCAAATTCTTCTACATCGGTCCGGCATGACCCCGTAAACTGTCCCGACATTGATTCCAGTTAGCTTCTACATCGGTCCGGCATGACCTCGTAAACTGTCCCGACATTGATTTCGGTTAGCTGATACAACGGTCCGACATGACCATACAGTGTCTTCACCAACGGTCTGACACAACTATACAGTGTCTCCTATCCTATTTCATTTTTAGTTTATTTTCACGTTTTGTTACTCTCTTCAAACTCAAACTCAAGTTGGTTGGTTCCTATCCTCCTTGAGTTTGAGGGGGGCTGTTAATGTATTATATGTTATTAGCTGTTAGTGTTATTAGCTGTAAAGTGTCCAAGCTGTAATCATGATGTCTTTACTTTCGGTTCCTTTAGCAACACTGAACATACTCTTCTCTCTATAAAGAAGAGCAAACTTCTCCTTATGTATTACACTAAATATATCAATATAACATTCGTATACACATTCTCTCTCTCTCTATATACATCTATACATTAAATCTAACTAACAAACATAGTGATATGGGACATGTCACTTAGGCCATGTTTGTTTGGCTCCATAGGTAGGTGGATTAGACTACCAATCCTGTGAGCCCTATATAGCCCATGTTTGGTTGACAAAAATAGGAGGGGACTAGTAGTCCCATGGGACAATGAATACCCTCACATAGGGGGATTAGCTTCGGTAGATTTTGGATGGGATTAGGAAAATAGTGAGGGGATTGAGTCTATTTTATATATAAAAAAAAAATTATTTTTTTAATTTCATTTTTTTTACCAAGTGCACTTGTTTACTTTAATATTTGTTTTAATTTTTTTTAATATAGAAATAATTTATTTATTTATTTATTTTATATAAAAATAATTTAACAATCTCATCACTAATTATCTCCCACACTATCATCAAAACAAACACACTTTTACTTATTCTCCTCACTAACAATCCCCACATTAACAATTCCTTCACTAATAATTCTTTCACTAACAATCCCATCCAACCTAATCTGCCAAACAAACGTGTGTAGACACCCCATTTTTGACCGTCCTCAAGACTTGGACGTCATCGTTTGAGCACTCGATGATCATCCATGCTCGTGTTCATTTTGAGTTCTCGGAGGTCTCGGCTACGCGCCTTGCCTCAAGATCTCTCAACTTGTTTGTTTTATGCTTAGTTGTACACCAAACACTTGTGTTTTTGCTTCTGAGGGAATAGGGTGGCTTGTTGGCCATCCTTACACCCCACCGGCCAAGGCTTGAAGCCACCGGACCCTTATTCTTGCCACTGGCCAATAGTGTTGGCCGATCGGCACTCTATTTGGTCGACCGGCCATTGTGTTGGTCGATTGGTCATTTCTGCTGGCCGACCCCTTTCCATCTGCTTTTGGTAAATATTTTATGTCAACTGTCATAGCTGGCATCCACTTTACAGCCCCTCCATACACGTGTATGGAGGGATTTGCTCCCTTGTGTTAGCTTCTTCAAGGAGCTTAGGAATTGAATTCCTATAAGAGGGGAGCCTCCCCTCCCTTTCCAGAGGTTCTGGAATTTAGGTTAGAAGATTTTGTATCTATCTATCTCTATAGTTCCTTCTCTTTATATTTGTGTGTGTGTTTTGTGCCCTAAAGGTTTTTTTTGTTCTTAGTTTTGCACTAAGACACCTAGTGTTACACCATCCTTGGTTGCTGAGGCTCTAAGGAGTTGTTGTTAGGGTTCTTGGACTGGTTTTGATCCAAGGAATGTGCTGGAGTGGTGTTCTTAAAGAGGTTCTTCAAGGGTAAGAAACTTACCCCTTTATTCCCCATTCTTGCACAAACTTTTGACCTATCTTGCTTATTGTTTTAGGCTTAGCTATAAACTAATAAAAATTCTGTTTTTACTTGCTTTAGAACTTTGTTTAAGGTCACTTTGAGGTTTGGGGTCGTTTCCCCCCTCCAAGGCCTTGTTAGGCCTTGTTTTAGGCCATCCACTTTGGCCATTGTTTTGGTCTTTGCATGACCTCTCCGTGGAGAGGTGGTTTTGAGGTCCCAAATAGGAGAGGGTCATCCCCTCTCCATGTTGTCTTTGATGCTTGCATAAATGGCTTGTGTTGTTGCATGTTTGCCTAGCTTGTTTTTGCTCCGTTTCAGTATATATTAGGCTTTGTTTTGCCATGATATAGCACTGTTTTAAGTTGGTTTAGACATGCCATGTATGCTCCATACACTTGTCTTGTAATCCCATGTTTTGGCCTTAAACATGTATCATGTTATAACATGTCTTTCTAGCATGATTTTGGCTTGGCTTCAAGGAATTTTTATCCATGTTTTGGTATGCTTAAAGTCTGATTTTGGTGGTTTGGGTCATCCATGACTTGTTTGGTATAGCCACCATGCACTTTGGCTTGTTAGCTTTGGGTGTGTGATTCGTGAGCATGCATTACTTGGCTTATTTCAGTGATTTGGAGTCACTTACTATGTCATTTCAGTCCATATGACATGCTTGTTTACTTAAATTTGATGCTCCTTTGATGCCTTAAAGAGTTGCTATTTTATGCTCCATGTTTGGACCATTGTGTATGCCATCATGTGTAGGCGATTTAGATGCCATCTAAGTGGGTTTTTGGTCTTGATTAGACCTGCCTTGGGACTGCTTTAGGTCCCCATGGCCCCTTGGGGTTTGCTTCATATAGTCTTGGTTCGAGTCCCGTGGCTATTTTCCAAATTTTGGGCTTGGTTGCATGCTTTGCTTGATTTGTTTAGTTGGTTTGGCACCATTTCTAACATGATTTCAGAGCTTACAATGTATGTCATTTGTCCATGTTCATCCTCTTTTAAGTGTTCTTAAAAGTCCCCTTTTATGCTTAAGTGGTTAGGCCTTCACATGTGCACGTTTGTATGTGTTTTTGCCCTCATTTCCATAGCACTTTGGCCACTAATTTGGGCTTATTCAAGAGTTGTCCATATTAGTTTAAGACCATTCCCGCATGTTGTTGCATGTTTGCCTTGCATGTTGTTGCATACTCGGCCTATTAACATGTTGTTGCATGTCTAAGTGGTAGTGCATTTGGCATGCATTCTTTTGGTTTTATGTTGCTTAACATGTTGTTACATGTTTGCCTCACATGTTGCTACATGATTGAATGAAGTCACATGTTTGTTTGCATGCTTGAACGTCCATGTTGCATCTTGCATGTTAACATGCTCATGTTACATTAGATTTGTTGCACACTTGAGCTATTTACATGTTTGCTTGCTTTCTTAGGTTGCATTGCATAGTATGTGCATTCCTCACCTCTTGATCAACCATGATAGAGGTTAGGGCCCTTTGTGTGTTTTGTGCATTTCATTCCATATTGAGTTGCACACTTGGCACCTTGGGCCATCATGCATTGAAATGCGTGATTGGTGGCCCGAGGGTCGAGAACCATACTCCTTTGAGTCTCAAACATGATGAGGATGGTGGTGGTGCAAACATTGCTTTGAAATACATTGCCATGTCTTGTCTGTCCTCTGCTGCAGCAATACAGCATTTTGTAGGAAGAGATGGTCGACCGACCACGTTTAGTGCCGACCGGCTACCAAAATCAGGCCAGTGATCTAATTTTTGGTCAATGACCATAATTCCATGGCCGGTGGTGCTCCCTCTTGGTCGGTGGCCTCCCACAACTCTCAGGGAGTATTTCATAAGCAATTTGGAAACTTGTGCAGTCTTCAGAAGAGGAAAACAGTGCAAACAAAGGCAACATGAGCATGGTGATGGATTTTCGGGCGGAGCCGAGCATGCGTGCATTTATCCCTCTTCCCGAGGCTTCTTTACCGCTTTATTAGCTTAGTTAATTTGCTTAACTAGTTAAGTGGTCTGTAATAATTAATTAGCTAGAGTAGTTAATTATTTATTTGGTTTGTACTATTCTTTCGGTCCCTCCGAGAGAGGGCAAGGTTGTAATAAGTGTGCGTATGTGTGATGCATGTCTTCCAACCTCCACTTCTTTCTCCCTTTTACTTACCTGCTTTCGTTGGTTAGTTCTAGGCCATATTTCAATTAACATACCTTATGCTCGCATGTTTGCATCATTCATTTGTACCGCATGCACCAGGCTCGGCGCATCATACTAGCTGCATTGAATTTCGATTCCAACTTGAATACGTGTATTGAGTTGTTGCATTCCATATGCCATTATTAGATTAACCGAGCCTATTCTAGTTGCATTTTTGCCTGCGATGCATTAGCCACCTTAACATGAACTAGGATCATGCATGATTCCTAACTAGTTTTTTGTTTTGGCTCGGAGTACACTGTGAGTGTTTATGCTTTAGCATCTTGCATGTATGTGAGTGTTAACATGAAAGCATGCTTGCCATGAGGCTAATTGCTTATGTAATATAACTACCTGAATGCCTGTTGGTGAAGGTTGGATTACTTGAATTGGGACAATTCATTGAAATCCGCATTTTAGCCTATTTGCGAGTAGCAAACTTCAAACCAATTTCCAAAACAAAACGGATATGCGATGCTTTGTTCCAACTTAGGCAATTCAGTCTATATTTGTATGCTGTGCGCATTACATAGTAATTCTAGGCTAATAACCGGAATAAGAGCTCATATTGTTTTCAAAACTCAATATCATGGTTAGTAGAGGCCGATCTTTGATCGGGCGAGCGGGAGTGCTCACGAAGTGACCTTCCCCAATCGTACCCAAGTTCCCGAGCCGAGGCAGCTTTGGTGATGACGGACACGTGGCCTTAGGCAACGAGTCAGGGTTTCCTAAATTCTCCTCCAAAATAAATATTTAGGTGACGACTCTGTATCTGGCAAAGCAGTCCATGTTTGGCACTTCTTTACAAAAAAATCTGTTTTCTAAAATGATTTGCCGGATTTGGACTCTTTGACGATTCATCGGTCTTGCATTGCACTCTGCGAGATTAGATACAGGGCCGTGACATTGAGTCCTGAACTGTGGTGAGCCCAAATGAACAAAACGGGATTTCCTCCCGAGATGTTCGGGGACATCCACAACGTGGCATTAGGTCCATTGCATCAATATTACAACAACATGTGATTTAGTAAGTAAATTTAGTATATAAATTTGATGGATATAAAAATGTTATGCAATAAATAACTGAAAAATGATTTACAAATAAATGATGTATATAAAAAAATTTATAGATATTCTAAACAATGTGTCGATGACATTTGTGGGAGCCAGAAAAATATAGGTACTAGCTTATTGGGCCTAACCCAAACAAAGCCTACAATGATCCAGCCCAAACAAATATCACACCCCCCATCTATGTAAAGGGGGGGCATCCCATGTGGAAGGGAGGTCTCATCTCTCTCTACAGACCACACACCCCTTCTAATATATATATATATACTATTTATTTCTTGATTCAAGGACTAACTTCATCATCGAAGTACTTCCGGCCGGCAACCCCGGTTGGGTGGCACCGACTATATTCATCATTGCAGATCTACAGGAGTGGAGCTCTTCTCTTCGTTGGATCTCTACAACATCCATGTGAGAGGATAATTCATGGTCTCACAACATTTAAAAATATATGAGAACAATGGTAATCATATTATTCTATATAAAAATTATGTAAAAAAAAATTCTATTTGTATATTATTATTTTAAAAAATAAAGCATTCAAAGTTTTTCAAATTTAAATTTGATATGATATGGATTATATTTAAAATAGATTTGATATGCATATATTTAAGTATTTTTTGGGTGATTACCTAGGATTAGTTTTTTTTTTTTTTTTTTTTTTTTGGAGAAAGGATAAACTATTATAAATAAGAACATTATGGGTTGTTTGGGAAAGTGGGTTAAAAGTTGACTTTTTGATTTTTAAAGCATAATTCATTAAATCCATAATAAACCTATAATTTTAAAGCATCATTCAAATCAACTGAATCATTAACATCAAAGTTCTGATGGCAACAAATCGACCAGACACAGTTTACAATCGGACTTCAGCATCTAAAACAAAAAATAAAATAAAAAAAGAGCAGCTTGAATCATCACTTGTCTAGACACAGTTTACATTGATGTTGTGAAAACAAGATGAAGAATGGTTAATTTGTAAGTAGATCTTACATTTTTATTCTTTTAAACTATCACAATATTATTAGTAAATACATGAAAATTCTTAGTTATTCAGTCCTTAGGCAGACAAGAAAAGAAAACTACCAATTAGATATACTTAGGGTTTGCCTCTCATAATAGTTTCAAAACCAATCTGATAAATTTCCCCCCCCCCCTAAATCAATACACGGAATTTCATCACATTTAAACCAAACCAAACCAAACCAACCAAACCAAGCCTTAAGTCCTATCAATTTCATCATATTTAGATTTAGTTATCATCTGCAAATACAAAATAGAAAATAACAAAAAGTCAAAGCACTACAAAATTTTGGTGGTGAATGGCCTATTCATCAACAATATTAGTAGGACATAACACAATACAATAAGCATTGCACAGAAGCAAAGCCAAAAGGACAAGCTGATGGCCACAAATTTTCCAGAGCAGGAAAAGTTGCAGAGCAAAAGAAATTGAAACATAATTTTAACCACAAAGAAGAAAAAAGTTTTCAAGCAACCCAACTTCAGCTTCATGCTCTCCGCATTATCATCTATTGCACCAAGCAATAGTCCCACTTTCCACATAATAAGTGCAGGTTGAAAATCAATAAAGCAGAGGGGGTACAGAACCATAAAGAAGTGAAGCACAAATAGCACTGTCCTACAGGAAATTGAACTATAAACCAGAGGATGGTTTTTCATAACGTTAGATGGAAAGTAGAATGGAAAGAAAAACTAAAGTTCTAAGGGAGAATAATATATAATAGATTGTGGTCATTATAGTTGGCAAACATATAAAGGAAATAAGACATACTTTACAAAGGGATCTATATTCCTTCTGAAGGCACTTTACACATGCTTTCTCTGCCATCTAGCAGCTTCCAATGGTAAGAAAACAGCAGATCAATTCCCTAGCTTACGTCCCCTGGCTGTCCCTTAATTTTGTAATATGTTGACTGGAAAACATAAGAGTCATTCTAAAACTTGAGAATTAATGTGTGAACTAAAAATTTCTAGAGCAGAAAAATCAAGTCATGAATCTAATCAATACTTAAACAGGACAGATACTAAAAGGGATAATTTCTATTGCAAATTTCTTTGTAAAACTATATCTTGTATAATGAATTATATCTCCATTCTCACTAATTTTTTAAAAAAACTTGCATCAAAATGCATCAATGGGCAAAAAGTACATGTTTTTCTGGCTCTAGACTCCCTGTTTTTTTATTATCCTGTGTTGCTTCCTCTCCACCACCTCCACCAGGCCATCTATCAGAGTTCTTCATATCAAAATCTGAATACTAGAAGAATCAAGCCAAATATAAGCATGGTCAAACACATAGACAGTTCTAAGCTTTATTATCCAATTCGAAGAAATTAGAAAAATATTACTTCTTCTAGATCAGTTTTTTAGATAGAAAACTTATCGTAGTCCATCAAAAATTCCAACTCCTTATTCATCCGTCTTCTTTTGTTGAAATATGATTATAGAAATACTCATATAATGAAGCCTTTTCAAAAATTATGGTAGTCAATCAAAAATACAAATAGATGTTTTCTTTCCCTTCCCGTCCAAAAATTTCAAACAAACTTTTAAGGTCTCTTTCACACTTTCAGGACTTTAAAAATCATCCATTAACCAATGACATCAAGATCCATAACCCTCAAAACAATTTTAGGAGAAAGCCATTGCTACGCTATCACGCCTATGGGCTATCTCTTCAACTATACAAATGTGAACAAACTTTATGATCTCTTGGGCTTTCTGAACCACACTTCAAAATGAATGATGCAGCAAATTCTGCAAGTTCGTACTTTTAGAAGAAGCTTTAAGGGCAATGGTTAGTTTAAAAAGGAAATTTAAGCTCCTTTAAGCATAACCCCATCAACCTCCCATCTCCACCTAGATAAAATTAAATGTTTAAACCTTAATGCAGGTGATGGTAATCCTATGATTTAGGGATCTCATGCATATTTTATTTCCTCTCTCTGAAATTGACTTAAAGATTTCTTAAAGCTCCCCATCTTTAAAAAATAAAAATAAAGAAGAAGGAAAAGGACAGTTTAAAGATGAGAGATCATTAGAAACAAGTGTGAGCACTTTTTGGGTTATGAAATTACATGCATTATTCCTTCACTGAAACAATATATACAGTTTTATCAGTTGCGACATGAAATGCCCATGGACTGAAATTCCTGTACAACCACGCATTGTAATGCCATCCAAGAGAACCACCCAAGAAAAACAAAAAATAGAACTTGCATTTCAAATATGTGATGGGAAAACTAAAACTGTGTTGATCTTGCATAAAAGCCCACAGCAAAAAATGCCAACAGCTATATTCTCATAACATTTCAAGTATTTGTACAACCAACATGTATTGCAAGTACTAGAGGAACTAATTCCAAAATTTGATACGGTGCTACAGAGCACATAACTAAGCATGTGGTATTTACAACTAAACATAAAATAATATTTTATGGCATTTATATACAACATGTAATTAAGAATAACATTTTGCCACTATTATTACGATATTCTAAAAAAGATTTCAGAACAATATTCTTAACCAGCTAGAAATTTTAAATATTGAGTTCTACTTGGGATCCTAATTCCTACCCATTCTCCCTGAATCACATGACGCAGTATTTGAATTTCAGAAAACCTGAACTAACTCTGCTATTTATAGTTTAAACAAAATGAAGATACAGAACATATACAGCACTGACATAGCATCTATTATCAGAAATACAAAAGAGAATTATTAATACAAAACAAAGATACAACAAGAGAACAAGAAGTCCTCTACAATGAGACAAAACGCCTAGAAAAGGCAAAGGCAAAATAAGCCCTTAAATCACAAATCGCCATTTAATTCTTGTTATGCCATCCCTCTTTAGAAAAAAGCAAAGACCAAAAACAAGAACAACAATAATTCTGCATTCCACTTTGCATGATTAATCATTTATTGTCTATCGAACACGTAATTAGAAATGAAACAAATATTAAAATCTCTATTTAAAAAAACATGAATAAATAAAACAAGTTTGCACCATCATAACCAAAAGTTGATAAACAGATACAGTACAAATCAACACTATTTAGTTTATCCAATTAGTTCTTCACATAGAACAACCCAAACTGATGAATACTTGTATGTATTATGCATACCAGCTGCTGCCAATGCATAAAAATCGAGAAAGATTTTCTAGGAGAAAATTTAAAACCGTCCAAAAAGTATAAATCTCTTGCATGAAAGATTCATTTCCATAATTACAACATTAAATGCTTGTCATAACAATCCATGGAAAACAACTGTTGTATACAACTAGAAGCAGTATAATAATCATACCCAACGCAATATGCATAACCATAGGCATTTCATAAAATAATGATTGAAATATTTTGAATGATGAATGAAAAAAAAATAAAAATTAAAAAAAAAACTTAGATGCTTTAACAAAATAACTTATAAAAAAAATGGTTTTAAAAAAAAATAAAAGAAAAAAAAACAGAAAAAAAAAGGTAACAAAACAGTATCATTCAAAGCTCTACCTTTCATGCCTTTACTTTGCAGGCATCAATGACCTGAGTGATTTAACCGCTGACTCAACCATATCCATCTCATACTCCATCCTACCATTGGTCCAACACTGCAAACAGTAGAACAAAAGTCAAGCAGGAGCATTAATTGATGTTACTATTTTGTATTCAGAAAGCTTATTACCACCACTAATGATACACAATAAAAATAACGGCAACAGACCCATCATCCAGCCGGTCTTTCGTTTATAGGCCCAAACAAAGAAAGAAAGTGCAAATTAACATGTCAGCTAACAATCAACATGATTTTTCCAAATCGTTAGGACCACCACTCAATCAACTGTGTAGTGTAGAGTATATCTAGGAATAAACATTAAATTCAAATACACTGACCTAGGAAATTTGGCAACATTTGCCTCAATATAGGATAACTCAAAGTGAAAGTCTGCTCAGTGACTTCCATAAGAAAGCACATAACAACATTAAAAAATGAAAAGAATAAACCAAGTACTTGAAACACCAACCAACATTAAATCAAGTCGCACAAAAGCTTCTTTTACTCCAGCTCTTGGAACATCCTACTTAATTAAAAGTTGCCCATGAATGAGAATTTTCTAACAGATCATATGATGAAAACCATTAGCCTAAGGTATAGTGACTCGAAACCTAACTATTTTTCTCTTCTCTCTCTTTTCTGTTATTTTCTTATTGGGTAATTTACAATTAAATTTTTGTTTTCTTACTCTACTCCATCTTCCCCTTTTGTCAATCTATATATAATAATCAACACTCCCATATTTTTATAAAATTTAATTTGAAATCCTTCCATTTGAAATGCATTAATCCAAGCAGAACCTTGGTTTCTCGTAGCATGCTACAATCACTCCACATAATGATTTGTGCCACATATACCGGGTTGGGGGGGGGAGTTCAAACAATGTAAGCACAATATTTATCTTTCTCTTTTCTTTATGGATGACAGGTGCAGAAATAACTCCTTGTGCAACTATAAGATCTTTCTTGTAAACTTGGGAAACAAATCCCAAATTCCTATAATGAAGGATATAGTATCTTCCATTGCATTTCACATCAAACAAATCAATTGAATGAACAAATTCAATTGAAAGTATCTTCCAAATATGAACAAAAATGCCTAATGAATGAACAAATTCTCCTAACCCCATTGCATTTCACATCAAACAAATCAATTGAAAGTATCTTCCAAATATCTTCCAGTACTAAGTGAAAATCAATTGAAAGTTTCTTCCAAATATAGCCCACAAAGCTTGATTATTCATAAATTGAAACCCTATGGCCAGTCGGCTCTTCAATTTGACTGATTAGAAGAGGATTTAAGTGTTTTGGATCTGAGATCATTTGCATTAAGTTAGAGAGCCATGAATAAGAGTGCAAGGCTGTTCAAAAAAATAAAAATAAAAGAATAAAAGAATGAGAGCGCAGGGAAGATGGGTTTGTCTTTGGCCATAGTAGAGATGAACCGAATGGCCATAGGGTTTAAGATCTGTTCGGATTATAAAACTACATCATTGTTGTTCCAAGGATACACAGTCACATAGAGATATAGAGGAACCAATTCAACCCAGTCGATAGAGGAACCGACTGGAGTGAGAGAGTGGAAAGAAGAGTCAAAAGAATCGTACCGTCTCGCCGCCGAACCAGTCTCGCCGAACTAGTCTCGCCACTGCTGAAGCCGCTGACTGAAACCCTTCCCCTTCAACCCCAATCTCTCTTCAAACCCTCTATCTTCTCTCTCTCAGAATAAGGTTTGCACACTGTTTTGAAACAGTCTTGTGAAATTAAGGGCTCTACAAAAGGGGGGGAAAAGAAAAGGCAGAGGGAAAAAAGGGGGGGAAATAAGTTTGGCGGGCCGTCCGGGTGAGTAAGTGAAACCGGGGGGAGGGAGAAATTAGTTTTATTTTTATTTGAATGAATTTTTTTTTATTTGATAGAAATAGAGGTAATATTTTAATGAAAAATATTTTTCGTTAATTTTTTATGTTCGATGAATAATTTTTTTTGTGGCCCATTTTTTTTTTTTGCTACTAAAAATCAAGAGCTAATTTTTGTGGTAGAGGAGAGGGAGCGGCAGTAGTGGTGAAGGTGATGGATAAGAGGTGAGGTGGTGGCGGCGGTGGTGGCGGCGAAGGAGATTAGTGGTGAAGTTGTGGTAATGGTAGAGGAGATGGAGTGGCGGTGGTGGAGGAAAGGTAATAGTAGTGGTGGTAGTAATAGTGGTGGTGGTGGTAGCAGTGGTGGTGGTGGTGGTGGTGGTGGTAGTGGTAGCGATGGTGGTAGTAATGATAGTCGTAGAGATGGAGTGGCAACAGTGGTAATAATGGTGGTAGTGGAATGACATTTGCAGTAGTGGTGAAGGTGGTAGCGGAGATGGGTGGTAAGAAAGAGATGAGTGAGAGACAGATAGAGAAGAGAGATAGAGAAAGAGACAGAGTGATGAGTGAGAGAGAAAGAAAGAGAGAAAAAATGGTCGCTAAAAGTGCATTTTCTTGTAGTGGAGAGCTCGGTAAATAAATAAGAGGGGAGGGAGAGAGTGAGCAAGATGAACACAATGTGGGAGAGAGACAGACAAGCGGACAGACACACAGAGAGAAAGAGAGATAAAAGAGTGAGAGACAGCTAGACAGACATAGAGAGAGAAAGAGAGAGAGAAGAGTGATAAGTGAGAAAGAGACAGAAAGGGAAAGAGATAGAGAGAGAAAGAGGGACATAGAGAGAAAGAGATAGAGACAGAGATAGAAAGAAACGAAAGATGAGTGAGAGATAAACAAAGACAGAAAGAAAGAGAGTGAAAAGAGATGATCGAGAGAGAAACATAGAAAAAGAGAGAGATAGAGAGAGAAGAAAGATGAGCGAGAGAGACAAAGAGAGAGATAGAGAGAAGAGAGATGAGTGGGAAAGATAGGAATAGAGAAAGAAAAAAGATGAGAGAGATAGAGAGAAGAGAGATGAGCGAGAGACAGAGACAAAGACAGACAGATAAGAGTGATGAATGACAGAGAGAAAAAGAGAGAGAGAAAGAGAGACAAAGAGAGAAAGAGATAGAGAGTGAGAGACAGAAAAAGAGACAAAGAGAGAGGAGAGATGAACGAGAAAGACAATGAGAGAGATAGAGAGAAGAGAGATGAGCGAGAGAGACATAGAGAGAAGAGAGATGAACGAGAGAGATAGAGAGAAGAGAGGTGAGCGAGAGAGACATAGAGAAAAGAGATGAGAGAAGAGATAGATAAGTGAGAGACACAGAGAGAGAGAGAGACAGACAGACAGAGAAGAGTGATGAGTAAGAGAGAGAAAGACAAAAGAGAGTGGAAAATGAAAAAATTAGTGAAAAGAGACAGACAAAGAGAGAGAGAGAGAGAGAAAAAGAGCAAAAAGAGATAAACGAGAGAGAGACAGGGAGAGATGAGCAAGAGAGGGAGAGAGATAAAGAGAAGAGAGAGAGAAGAGAGACAGAGAGAGGAAGAGAGATGAGAGAAATAGAGAGAAGAGAGATGAGCGAGAGACACAGAGAGAGAGAGACAGACAGACAGACAGAGAAGAGTGATGAGTGAGAGAGAGAAAGAGAAGAGAGACAGAGAAAAAAAACAGAGACACAGAGAGAAAGAGAGTGAGAGACAAACAGACAGATAGAGAAGAGTGATGAGTGAGAGAGAGAGAGAGAGAGAGAGAGAAAGAGAAGAGAGACAAAGACAGAGACACACAGAGAAAAAAAGAGACAGAAGACAGAAAGAGAGAGAAAGAGTGATGGGTGAAAGATAAAAAATAAATTTTTATTTTACATTCAGCGACTAAATTATTTTAGTTGCCAAAACTATATGTACAGCGACCAAAATATTTTTTAATCGCTGAAATTAAATTTTTGCCAACCAAAATTTTGGTCGCCAAAGACAAAAAATAATTTTTTATTTTTCATTCAGCTACTAAATTATTTTAGTCGCCAAAACTATGTATACCGTGACCAAAATATTTTGTAGTCGCTAAAATTAAAATTTTGCCAACCAAACTTTTGGTCGCCAAAGATAAAAAATAACTTTTTATTTTTTATTCAGTGACTAAATTATTTTAGTCGCCAAAACAACCTATACCGCGACTAACATATTTTTTAGTCGCTGAAATTAAAATTTTGCCGACCAAACTTTTGGTCGCCAAAGATAAAAAATAATTTTTTATTTTTCATTCAGCGACTAAATTATTTTAGTCGCCAAAACTATCTATACCGCGACTAACATATTTTTTAGTCGCTGAAATTAAAATTTTGCCGACCAAACTTTTGGTCGCCAAAGATCAAAAATAAATTTTTATTTTTTCTTTCAGCGACTAAATTATTTTAGTCGCCAACACTACCTATACCGCGACTAACATATTTTTTAGTCGCTGAAATTAAAATTTTGCCGACCAAACTTTTGGTCGACAAAGAAAAAAAAT
Organism: Camellia sinensis; assembly: GCF_055761805.1. NCBI lineage: Eukaryota > Viridiplantae > Streptophyta > Magnoliopsida > Ericales > Theaceae > Camellia > Camellia sinensis. The sequence continues at coordinate 105,290,868 of NC_138972.1, forward strand.
AACTTTTTATTTTCCATTCAGCGACTAAATTATTTTAGTCGCCAAAACTATTTATACCGCGACTAACATATTTTTTAGTCGCTGAAATTAAAATTTTGCCGACCAAACTTTTGGTCGCCAAAGATCAAAAATAAATTTTTATTTTTCCTTTCAGCGACTAAATTATTTTAGTCGCCAAAACTATATATACAGCGACCAAAATATTTTTTAGTCGCTGAAATTAAATTTTTGCCGACCAAACTTTTGGACACTAAAGATAAAAAATAAATTTTTATTTTTCATTCAGCGACTAAATTATTTTAGTCGCCAAAACTATCTATACTGCGACTAACGTATTTTTTTAGTTGCTGAAATTAAATTTTTGCCGACCAAACTTTTGGTCGCCAAAGATAAAAAATAAATTTTTTTTTTCATTCAGCGACTAAATTATTTTAGTCGCCAAAACTATCTATATGGCGACTAACATATTTTTTTAGTCGCCAATTGTGGAAAATTTTAGCGACTAAATTTTTTTTAGTCCCCAATTGTGAAATTTTTAGCGACTAAATTTTTTTTTAGTCGCCAAAAATTAATATACCCCGACTAAAAAATTTTAGTAGCTAAATATTGTACTTTTACCGACTAATATAATTTTTGGTCGCCAATTCCACAACTTTTGGCAACCAAAATATTTTTAGTCGGCAAAAGTGGTCGCCAAAGCTGTATTTTCTTGTAGTGCACAATGTAGGCTGCTAAGGGAAAATATATCCATCTGTTAAAGTCAGACGCATATGATAGAAGCACTTCTTCCAATTTCTTCTAAAAACATCCTAACAAAATTATGCAAAATAGAACATAACTCCAGAAAAGAAAGAAAAAAAGAAAAAAAAAAAGAAAAGAGACAGCAAGGTAAGCAACCACCTAAAAGCAATATAGTACATCAATACTAAATCAAACAAAAAAGATGTCTCTGAGAGTCAACTCTTTCTTTATGCGGCACACATCATCATTTTCATAGTACTAATATCTGAAAAGCTATGAAGTATGGGTACTTCGAAAAATATGTTGTACCCGTATTGAGTACTTACCGACTTATGATACCTCGTATAATACTTCTACATACGTACTGGGTGCATGAAACACGTATCTAAATTTTTTCTTCTTAATTTTTGGCATCCCAGACGTACCTAGTATATACCCAAGCCGTACCATACCTCAATTGAAACAATATTTTCTTCTACCACAGAGATAAAACTCATTTCACTAGACTTTCTTTTTTATTTTTTGTTTTATGCTTAGCATGATTTTAAAATTAAACTATGGTTTCTAAGTTATTTAATATATTGACATTTAATTTTGATTTATATCTTTAATTTTGGAATTAAATATTAATCATAGGTTGGACCTTAACAAATTAAACCATTTAATTAATTATTGCATTATCTAAATTAAAAATATTTTTTTTTACAAGCATACCAAGTCGTACCTGTACCTTATTTTTTTTGAATTTTACCGTATTAACGTATTTGTATCGTCTCAGTACCAATACTCGTATCCATACCCATACCTGTGCCCGTGCTTCATAGCTAGAAAGAATAACACAAATGCTAGCAGAGTAAGAAGGGGTGAGGAACAATCAGTCAGGCCCATTAAAATCAATGAAGCCAAAAAAAAAATAAAAAAGAAAGCAAAAGAAAAGAAAATTAAATTCTTGAATTCATGATTGACATCTTTAAAACATTTGAGGAAACAATATACTTACTTTTACAGGCAGATCAACTGGAAACAGATTTAGGCTACTGGGATTAAAACTGAATGAGCTGCAGAAAGGGAATGTGACAAGAAAAAGAAATTAGTGCCTTAGTGGTATGCAAATATGAATGAAAAGGTTGAATAAATAACGATATTCAAGATGTCTCCATTCAGTTGCTAATATTTAGTTAATAGACCCAATCATGCTTAAAAATTCAATCAAAGCTATTCTTAATCAACTAAAATCTACAAATAAGTGCATCATGCTAGAAATTACAGACAACAACACAAAAAAAACTAATCCATCCACAGCATGCATATCTTTATTTCCGTCTTTTCAACAGGAAAATAATGTTCTAAAGTGAGAAAAAAACAGGTACTAACTTGAAAATGTAAAATTCACTTCATTACATTTTATATATTTTTATAACATCTTTTAAGGCAGAAGCATATAAAGCGTAATTGAGTAAACATCTGTTAATTGGATTAAAAAAAACATAAAAAAGGATCCCACTATTGGATAAACCTACTAACACAACCATTTGCTTTGTACCTTCATGCCTTTACCACGCCAAGAACGACAATTGATGATTATGACTTCGAGGACTTTCTCCACCGACCATTCACCATTCATTCTTTGGGCATCCATGCGGCTATTGAAAAAATCTAAGACCTACAAAAATTAAAGATTATGCGGGAAGAAAATAAAGGGAAAAAGACGGATATACAACCTACAGTAAGAATGTTCTCAAGCACATACAGTAAAAATGTTCTCAAGCAGCTCATTAAAGCGAGGATGATTCCTGAAAGGCTGAAAGACCTCCTGCCTGTGCATAATCGCATATACAACCTGCTCCAATCCATACAAAGAAAAATACCCACAATATGAGAGGAGAGGGGTGGGGTAACCAAATCCAGATGCATATGGTCTCAGTGATAATGATGATGATACCTCAGGATTACGTGGAAGAGCGTAAGTCAGTATTGCATTTAATATTTCCAGAACAATCCTCAGGAAATCAGTATAAATATGCAATTCTGTTGACTGCAAGAAAAATATATGTTGATTTAGAAGAAAAATAATTTGGAAATGTAAGATAAGATCTAAATAGTAATGAAGCTAAAGGTATCGATTATGGTGACAACCATCTCTTTTAGAAGACTGTCTCCTCTTGGTTCACCATTCCCTATACGCATCTTATCATGTTTTAGCTCTGCTAATTTAGTGTACCTAACACACAACGTTTTAAAAAGATGATCAAATCAAAATCCCATAAAAGTAAAGATTCTATCAAAGTTATCAAGTATTCCACGTAAGAAAATAGATCAGGCTGCTCTATGGAAACAATAAGAGACATACTTGCGTGAGAGCATATCAAAGAGGCTAACGAGTCTCTGTGATGCATATGCACTCAAACGGTGGACATGGGGTGCCATGTTGGCCAAAATTGCAAGACAGTTTGTGTGGAGGTAAATATCCTGCATCAAATAAATATGTCAAACGCTACAGTAGGAAAGCCTCTGTAAAACCAACTGTTTCAGATACTTACCTACATCTCAACACACCCATCAATATATCCAATATGCAGGGTAAAGACTTACTTTCCAGTGTATTTACAAATGTTTGGTAAAAACTTACTTTCCAATGTATTTTCTGAATGTTACAATGTCTATTGACCATATAAATATAGACAAATCCATAGATATATTGAATGGCCCTAAAGATGCTAAGAACTGAGGCTCCATATCCTATGGAAAAAGTTCATTTATCTCTTGCCATCATTTAGACTGTATTTTTAATGTGACGAAGCTGGGGATGTTGCACCCTTCAAAAGAGATCTGTCTGTGCAATTAGAATTAGGATAAGTTACATGACATGTGACAGACAACCAAAGTTATTAGCCCAAATATGAGCAACTATGTAGGAAGAGATTGTCCTTTGTCCTTTTGCATTTAAGGTTTCTATAATAAATGTTCATTATTGTTATGATGATTTGCCATTAATTTTATACAAGTAGATATATGAAATGTTAAATAAGCAATGGAGTGACAAGAAGACTTAATAATATTCTAACGGTACTGTAATTTTCATCATTAATTTGTAGTATTTTTTTTTTTTTTTTTTTTTGAGTGAAGGGGGGCATCAACTAGATAACTACAAATAAAAATAGTCAAAGAAATTCTGCCCACGGTGAAAAGATACTACATTTCCATCGGAGGTAATTCTTGTATTTTAGAATTGTTAATATATCAGAATGTTTTACGTGTGGACTGATTATTTTCCCATGACATGTGTGATACCCCTGATCCGTAGTATGCTAATTGGTCCTTAATTTGAGTATGATTATGTGTTTAATATGATTTCATGTGCCATTGTGTGAAAATATGTGGTTTTGAATTTCTATCTGTTCACCGTAGGAATATCTGTTTGATTATCTGCTTTGGCGATTAAATTGAAGGCCCTATCGGCCACCAAAATCAAAATTTGTCATGCCATTGTGATTGGCATAATTTTTAGAGTCTACGGTGAGGTTTAATTGAAAAATTGATTCAGACCAGGTTAAGTTGATTTAATTAATGAATTAGTGCCCAAATAGTTATTATTATTAAATTGGGACCTAGTGGGATTTGTTGTATAGGAGCACTACACCCCAATTCCTCTCCTTTATTGTATTTTGGTTGATCTTGGACTCAAGATTAGAGAGAGGGCCGGTTATAGAGAGAGAAAGGGAGAGACTTGTGTAATTTTGGCTCAAGGCTTGGAAATTTGAAGATTAAGCTCAAGAATTGGCTAGAACTTGGGTGTTTAAGGCTCCTAGGTGAGTAATCATCCCTTGAATCATGGGTTTTTGTTTGCAGTTTGTAAATTCAGAGTTAAATGATGATAAAGAGCATGAATTGAGTGGATTTTGTTGTATTTGAAGTCAATAGAGGCATGCATGTAGGAAATTGCCATGAATTTCCATATTTGAACACAATGTGTATAATCCATGTTGAATCTTGTTTGAAATCTATGTATTTGGCCACCTCTTCACCAATTAAGTTGGGAATGATGAGCATCTCCCACATGCATATACAAATCATGGGAGTGTAAGTCTTGAATGTTTGAATTTGAGCATGTTGGTGATGAGTTGAGATAATTTGGGACATGCATGTAGATAATTCAAGAAATTGAGCTTCCTAATATTGTAATTTGGTATTGGTATCATGTTAGTATGCGTATATGTGATATTTGAGCCATTGCATGCAAGAAATGTTGTTTGAAAGTCAAATTGGAGCTCAAGAACACAATTTGGAAAACCCAGAAAATTGAGGTCCGCTCGAGCGGGAAACCAGCCGCTCGAGCGTGAATTTCGTGCTCCCAGTATTTTCTGCAGACCATGATATCTGCTCGAGCGGTGAAGTCCACGCTCGAGTGGGGAGCTATGTAAGATGGACTTCCGCTCGAGCGTCCAAGTTCCACGCTCGAGCGTAAAAATGACATAACCAGTACTTTTGCAGACCTCATGGGTCCGCTCGAGTGGGTAAGTTCACGCTCGAGCGGAGACCCTGTTTCTGAAAATTTTGTGTGATCGTTCTGTGCTTCATTTTCCGTTCTCTTTCACTTGCGAGCACTCTTAGGCATGCATTAAGCATTGTAATTGAGTTAAAGAGATAAGAATGAAGCCTAAAGAGGAATATGTAAATTAAAGAACGAATTGAATCGTTTGTGACCCATATGTGTTATATGATGTGTAGGGTCAAGCTCTAGGACAAATCCACGAGCCGATCACTGTGAGTAATATCGATGTTCTGAAGTTTGTCAATTGTCCAATTGCTTATTTCTTTGTAAGTTTGCTAGTTTGAATTATGGACAACCGATTGATATAAATAATTGGGCCGAAGGCCGATTTATATAAATAATTGGGCCAAAGGCCGATTGATATAAATGATTGGGCCGAAGGCCGATTGATATAAATGGTTGGGCCGAAGGCCGATTTGACAAGAATAAATGATTGTGGGCCGAAGGCTAATTGGCATGAATGATTGGGCCGAAGGCTGATTGACATAAATGGTTGGGCCAAAAGCCGTTTGACATAAATGAAAGTTTGACATGCATGAATGGGCCAGAGGCCAGATTGACATGAATGAAAGTTTGAAAGGCCTAAAGGCCAGTTTGAAATGAAAGTTTGAAAGGCCTAAAGGCCAGTTTGATATGAAAGTTTGAAAGGCCTAAAGGCCAGTTTGATATGGAAGTTTAAAAAGGCCAAAGGCCTGTTTGACACGAATAACAGTTTGACACTATTGAATTGGGCCCGAGGCCATATGATGTGTTCGGAACCGCAGTTACTTAACTTACATATGTCTATGTATGTATGTATTAGTAGAAATATAAATTGGGCCCAAGGCCGTTTGATGTATATTGTTCTAATGTGTATTCTTTATTTGATATTATTCACTGGGCTTTCGCTCACGCTCATTCATGTGTTTGTAGGTAAGCCAAGAGAAACCCGAACCCAGCCCCAGTGAAGTCTGTATGGAACAACTAAGGTTTTGAAGAGTCAGCCTTTGCGTCTCACGCACGAGACACGTTTTCGCCCTTCCGCCATTCTATGTTATTTTGTCATGTTGGCGAGGACTTTGGTGTACGTCTGTATATAGCTTTGTTTTGGTTGACTTAGATTTGAATGATTCTGTCTGTATAGAACTTTATGTTACTATACTTTCTGTTGTGAGTTTTTAACATATGTATGTATGGAATGTTATGATGTGCATATAAGCACGACTCTATGGACAAAGTTTTAAATTTGTTTCCTTTTGGCCCCTTTACTCTGATGAGTTTTGTCTCATTTGGTTTGAGGCCGTAGGTAATCTCGTGATTACTGGCCGGTTATGACCTTAACCCATAGGGGCGGGTTCGGGTCGTGACAACATAACTAATAAATTCCTTATCAGTATACCACATAATTTTGTTCCTCTATTAATGTGTGTTCATGTAAGTCTTAAAAGGGAAATTGCCTGAACTCACAAATTTTCCACACACACAAAATATATATATATTTAAGAAATTAAAAAATATATATATATATCTTTACTTAGCATCAACATTAAAATTGATATATCTGAATTTTAAGATCTCAACAAATCTCCAAAAATTCATATTGTAAGCATTGACAAATTTTGACAACAAGCACGTATGAGACAATCTTCTTTTCATGGGTCATACAAATCGATCTCAATTTTGGTGACTAACGCCATTTTAGTTGCCAATTCTACTACTTTCAGCGACGAAAAATGAAGTTTTAGTCGCCAAAAACGCTTTTTCTTGTAGTGGTAGCTTGGATAGGTTGTAATTCACAGTCCTTATCAGAATTATGATCATCATGGAACCAAGAGAAGTTTGATGGAGCAGGCGTTCTTGGTACCATGAAACACTTGGCAACATCTGTTCAAATAAATAAGATGTTAATATGATCTTTATATAATCCAGTTTGAAAGAAATATTGAGAGAGTGATTGAAAGAGCTAATACGCTCTGTAATTCAAAAATGTGTATTAAACCTGAAGAGAAGGCTCCATTATATAGGAGAGCTGATACAACATCATTATGATACTACAGCATGAAAGAAAACATATAGAAATAAAAAGCAGCCGAAAGCAAAGCATCTAATGAGAAGGTACTACCTATACAACTAAGCAGAGCACTACAACAAAGCATCTGATGGAGAAGCACTAACTAATATATATATTAAATATATATTAATGATATAAGCATGCAGCTGGTATTATTATATTAACAATAGCTTGATTTCCAACACTCCCCCTCAAGCTACGTTGTAGATGTTAATCAATCCCAATTTTTCCGTCAGATCTTCGAAGTTAACTCGAGCTAGAGCTTTTGTGAGAATGTCAGCCTTTTAGCAGTTTGTTGGAGTGTAGCTGACTTGAAAAACTCCTTCTTCAATCTTTTCCTTGATAAAGTGTCGATCTATCTCCACGTGTTTAGTTCGATCATGATGAACTGGATTCTTAGCTATACTGATGGCGGCTTGGTTGTCGCAGTATAAAACCATGGGATGCTCAGATGGAACCCGTAATTCTTCTAACAGCCTGTTCAACCAGATTCCCTCACAGACACCTAGTGCCATAGCACGAAATTCTGCCTCAGCACTACTACGGGCTACCACTGACTGTTTCTTGCTTCGCCATGTAACCGCGTTCCCCCAAACAAACGAACAATAGCCAGAAGTTGATCTTCGATCAGTCAATGAACCTACCCAATCTGCATCTGAAAAAATCTCAATTTTTCTATTTATTGTTGTTTGGAAAAAGAGACCCTTTCCCGGTGTCCTTTTTAGGTACCTCAATATTCTGATCACAGCAGTCATGTGTTTTTTGGTTGGATTATTCATGAATTGACTGACCACACTAACAGAGAAGTCGATGTCTGGCCTTGTATGAGAAAGATAAATGAGTTTTCCCACAAGACGTTGATATCTCCCTTTATCACTTGGTGCACTACCGTCACTCTCTTTCAGTTTGATAGTTGTGTCCATAGGTGTTTCTGCCGGCTTGCATCCTAGCATCCCTGTTTCATTCAGTAAGTCTAGAACGTATTTACGTTGTGAGACTGCTATACCTTTCTTTGACCTAGCAATCTCCATTCCAAGAAAGTACTTAAGGTTTCCAAGATCTTTAATCTCAAATTCCTTTGTTAGGAATTTTTTAAGTAAGCCAATTTCCTCTTCATGATCACTTGTTAGAATTATGTCATCCACATAAACAATGATAATTGCCAATTTCCCTCCTAGGGAGTGCTTCACAAATAATGTATGATCGGATTGACATTGAACAAAACCGTACCCTTTCACTACCTAACTGAACCGTTCAAACCAGGCCCTAGGAGATTGTTTGAGACCATACAAGGATTTTCGGAGTCTACAAACTTTGTTAAAATTTGATGTCGTCTCAAGTCCAGCAGGAATGTCCATGTAAACTTCTTCCTCTAAGTCACCATTGAGAAAGGCATTTTTCACATCAAGTTGGTGAAGTGACCAATCGAGATTAGCTGCCAAGGATAAAAGTACACGAACAGTGTTGAGCTTGGCAACTGGAGCAAAGGTTTCTTGATAGTCAATGCCATAGGATTGGGAGAATCCTTTGGCGACCAACCGAGCTTTATAATGTTCTACATTACCATCTGCCTAGTGCTTTACTGTGAAAATCCACTTACACCCAACTGGTTTCTTACCTCTTGGAAGATCAGTAATTGCCCAAGTACCATTCTTTTCTAGAGCCCGAACTTCCTCATTGACTGCCGCCTTCCACTTCGGATACTTGAAAGCTTCCTGAATATTCCGAGGAATGGGTATCTCCGTGATGCTAGAAGTGAAAGCACGAAACGAAGGTGATAGCTTATCATAAGAAATAAAGTTCCCAATGGGATGCTGAGTACATGATCTAACTCCTTTTCTCCAAGCTATGGGCATATTAAGAATACTATTTTCTAACTCAGAATTATCAGTACTATCTGTGGGAGGAATATTGTCACCTGGAATGTTGCTTGGATTAGAACCCGGTTCAGCCTCATGGGATTGTTGAAAAAGTGCTCCTTCCTCTGTTTCCTCTTGGATGTGCTCATTATCCTACAAGTCAACAATGAACTCGGAATTTTCGGCAGGTAAAGATTGATTCAATGACTCAGGAGGTGTGGGATTTTTGGTGGTGATGGATGGCTCACTAAATGACTCAAGGGTCCAAAATTGATATTCCTGGGTTGGAGTCTCCCCCTGAATAACGATTTTAGGGTAGTAAGACTGGGTTTCAAAAAATGTGGCATCCATGGAATTGTAGAATTTCCTTGTGACCGGAGAGTAACACTTATACCCTTTTTGATGTGATGAATACCCAATGAAGATACACTTGAGCGACTTGGGATCAAGTTTACTTCGATACTGTTGATGGATATGAACAAAGACAGAGCACCCAAAAATTTTTGATGGGATGGTGGAGATGAGGCGAGTAGTTGGAAAGGATTTTAGGAGAAGTTGACAAGGAGTTTGGAATTGTAGTACCCTAGATGGCATCCTATTGATAAGGTAGGCTGCTGTAAGAACAGCTTCCCCCCAGAAGAATTGTGGAACATTTGTGGAAAACATTAGCGATCTAGTAACATCTAACAAATGCCTATTTTTCCGTTCAACGATGCCGTTTTGTTGTGGGGTGTCAACACATGAACATAAGTGAACTATCCCTTCTTTGGCTAAAAATTCTCCTAGAATGGAGTTGAAATAGTCCCGAGCATTATCAGACTTTAGAATTTGGATTTTTGACTGGAATTGTGTCTGAATCATAATTTGAAAATTTTTGAAGATTTGGCTTGTTTCAGATTTGTCTTTCATGAGGAAGACCCAGGTTAATCTAGTATGATAATCTATGAATGAGACAAACCACCTAGTACCAGTTACATTTTTTATTCTTGATGGACCCCAGATATCACTATGAATTAGTGAGAATGGACGAGACGCTTTATAGGATTGAATGGGAAAATGGGACCGTACATGCTTAGACAATTGACAGATTTCACAATCAAAAGGTTTTGGAGTTTTAAATAATGAAGGAAATAAATGCTTGAGATACATAACATTAAAATGACCTGAGCGATAGTGCCACAACATAATTGCTTTATCATTATTTTGACACGAAACCAAAAAAGAACTACCACGAATTGCCGTTTGAGGTTGTTCCTGTGGATAGTGGCGTTCCTTAAGGATGTAGAGTCCAGAGCATTCCTCAGCATTGCCAATCGTCTTCCCCAAATCCAAATCCTGAAATTCACAATGAGTGGAGAAAAAATTAGTAACACACCTCTTTTCCTTAGTGAGTTTACTAATTGACAATAAATTACAGTCCAAGTCAAGAACAAGGAGAACAGAGTTGAGAATAAGATTCCTAGACAGCACAACTGAACCTATACCGGCAACCTTTCATAGTGAACCATCTACTATTCGGACCGTTAAATTATTTTGACATGAGCTATATGTATCAAAAATTGTTGCCTCTCCCGTCATATGATCAGATGCTCCTGAGTCCATAATCCAAGGTTTTTTACGTTTCTTACAAACAGTAAAGGCGTTCAAAGAATTACCTTTGTGAGCCAAGGTTCCGGATCCAATGATGTGGTTGGAAGACGAACCAGATTGTGACTGTAGTAGTTTCTGGAGCATCTCCATTTGCTCCTTGGTGAAAGGGCTTGCTTCAGGTTGTGGTGATAGTTCATTTGTACCTACATGATTACCTCGTCCTTCTTTCTCAAGAGGCTGACGTGGCTTCCAATCTGCTGGCTTTCCATGAATCTTCCAGCAAGTTTCTCTCGAGTGACCCGGCTTTCTGCAATGATCACACCAAGGCCTACCTCCTTTATTTTTCTGACGGTTGTCAATAGGAGCCAATTGAGTCTTAAGAGCCGAGCTTTCTACCATATTCAGTTGTTGATGGGATCCCATCATGAGTTTTTTCCGACTTTCTTCGCGACGGACTTCAGAGAATGCCTCTCTAAGGCTAGGTAGCGGTTTTACTCCCATAATTCTTCCTCTGATTTCATCAAGATTTGTGTTCAATCCTAACAAGAATGTAAACACACGCTTCCCTTTGACAATCATTTTATACAACAAACCATCAGCAACATACTGCCAGTTATGAACCTCAAACGTATCAAGTTGACGCCATAGACGAGTAAGGGTATTGAAATATTCAGTTACCGTAAGATTGTCTTCACGTAAATCGTGGAGGGAGCTTTCAAGCTAGATGATTTCAGATGTGTTTTCCTTGTTTGAAAACGTTTCTTTTGCCATGTCCCAGATCTCTTTGGCAATATCAAATGACAGAAAATTTTCGCCAATGTCAGTGGTCATAGAGTTGACGAGCCATGACATGACCATGTTATTTTCAGCTATCCACCTTTTGTAGGTTGATGCTGTGGTTTCTGGTAGTGCTGAGGCTCCGGTGATGTAGTCGTCTTTCTCCTTTCCCCGTATAAACATTAATATGGATTGAGACCATTGCAAATAATTTTGCCCATTCAGTTTATGGGCGGTGATCGGAAGATGAGAGGTTTCCATTTGATGAGAGGATAAAGATGATGAGATGATAATATCAGAAGAAGAGGAGGATGAGTCGATAGCCATTCCAAAAGCTGGACCGTATTTAGGCATGAAATAGAAGGATATATTTGAGTAGAAGAGAGAGACAAAAAAAAATTTAAAACAGAAAACTCGAATACTGACTGAAGAGGCGAAATGATGAGACAGGATTACACCTGCTCTGATACCATGAAAGAAATATTGAGAGAGTGATTGAAAGAGCTAATACGCTCTGTAATTCAAAAATGTGTATTAAACCTGAAGAGAAGGCTCCATTATATAGGAGAGCTGATACAACATCATTATGATACTACAGCATGAAAGAAAACATATAGAAATAAAAAGCAGCTGAAAGCGAAGCATCTGATGAGAAGGTACTACCTATACAACTAAGCATCTGATGGAGAAGCACTAACTAATATATATATTAAATATATATTAATGATATAAGCATGCAGCTGGTATTATTATATTAACAATAGCTTGATTTCCAACACAGTTAAATGATAGCCTAAAGAGGCAGTGCTCACCAGCTTGTGAATACTGGCATTAAAAGAGGAATCTTGACTAAGTATTAGCAGAATAATCAGCACCATGTAGATTTGATTGGATGTCCCTTTTGAAGCATTATACAGTGTTGCCAGCATGGGCATCAACTGTTGATTTCATTGCATAATGCAAATCAAATTAGGATATGTGGCATTTATGTTACGTAAACTACTAAAAATGATGACTGCTCATAAGATTTTGTAGTTACCATTGTACACAAAATTTTGTAAATTATGTCCATAACATCACTTATCTGACAAGTAATAACCATTATTCTTTTTTTTTTACTTTTTTTCTAAAAATTTTATTTTATCTCTTGCCAAGGTTACCACACAACAATAGGTGGGCTAACTAAATACAAATAAGATGGAAATGATAGCTGCCACTCCATGCCAGTGTATCCAAATCTGTTCGCACCAAGACATACTCCAGAAAATCTGAGTTCCCATGCACTAATGAGTAAAGCAGTAAGATAGCAGTTTCATCAGCCAAGTACCTGAGGAGACAGTAGTCACAAAACCAATAAATTTACTTAAAGGATAAACAAATAGATAATACAATTTGATGATATGCACATAAAGTTTTTAACGGTGAATGCATTATGCTAGGCACTTTACCCCATGTGACGCAAGGTATAAGCCTCAAGGCGTAAACATTTTGAATTTTTATATTTAGTAAACAACTAAAATATGTTAAAATATTGTAAATTAAATATAAAAGTGCAAATACATTTTGTCTCAAAGCATCAAACATTTCACTCCAGAGAAGGAAGCTTGCACTCTTTACACGTAAAATCAACATTCTTAGCTTTAGTTTTCAAGCCTTAGATTTGTGTTTTTTCTTGGTCAATAATTTACATGTTTTTTCTCATGAATATAGTTACAAAAGGAGTTCTTTTTATGTTTAAATAATGTATTAGACTAAGTTTAACAACAATCCAAGATCAAGATCTCCATATGCACAAGCCTTTGAGGAGTGTCACCTAAAAATAAAGCCTCAAGGCAAGCCTCGATAATGCGTTTTAAAACTTTGTATGAGAGAGAATAGAGCAATAGCATTTTCTACGTTTTTTCATTTTCATTTCTTTTAGATGGATGAGATAGGTCAGGTCATGCTGCTCAAAGACCAACCTCAGTTAATAAAAAAAACACTCTTAGCAATCGTCAAGAAAGAATTAAAGGGGGAAATGATTAATATAGTGCATGAGGCAATATGGAGCCTAAAAAAGACATTTCAAAAACATTTAAAGCTAACATGGTCTCATACATATTATCCGTAACTACAAAATGCTTAACATTAGTAATACTATGGGGCCCCACAGGACATCACAGTATCATATTACTTGCATTACTTGCACCAACAGGCACAGAACAAGAGGATTCTATTAAGGAATCTGTAACTTGAATTACAACCAAGATTCTAATCTAGTTTATCAAAGAAAGAAAAGAAAATCTATGAATGTAATCCAAGGATGCCAACAAAGGATTAAAAAGGTAAGCAACCAAATTAAAACTCTAGCATTTAGATTTTGGATCTATTTTTTCATATACTAAAATAATCGTAATACAGATACTCACATGCCAAGAGTATTAAAGAGGGAAGCAAAAGGTAATCTCACAAGTGGACCATAGTGTGCATTCCCCTCAATATCAACGCGATCAACTGCAAGCAGTGGACTGGTTTACTTAGCAGTGCACAAAATAAGCCCCATAACAATCAAACGATTACAATTTTGAGAACCTTACATTCAATATCCCTAACATTCTCTAAGGCCTTGCAATAAGAGTTTTCAGAAAAATATGTATTTTCTTTGAGAAGAAAATCTGAAGTGGCACTGTCATCGCTTTTATCTTTTAGAGTCTCCTCCATAACACATTTACGATAATAAATAAGAATAAGTAACACATGAAGACTGCTGTCTGCCAAAGGCCTTTTGGTAGCTTCACCACTTGAACTGATAAAGAAATTAAATGGCGATAGCACAAAACTTGCTGCAAGACAATCATAAAATTCACAAACTTCTGTCAGTAAAATAAGTCAAAATAATAAATAAACAGAAGAAAAAGACTCCAATGGTAAAAGGGGAAAAAAACTAGAAACAAACAACAACAATCTAGTGAAATTTATGAAACATTGCATCCAAATGACTCTGAACAACACTATGCTATTTTGATGACAAATGGCATAGCTATGATGCATACTGCATATTAACAGAATAAAACCATACCAGCTGACTACTTGTAAAAAATGAGCATTATCAAATAAACCACCATACCAGCTGCAGAACCAACTCTCTGTAAAACACCGAGCTGATTTCCTTCAGAAAACATGTCATAAGATGTAATATTTAAGGCGAAGTGAGGTCGCATGATGTAATTAAGTAGCAGTTTGTGAACAACCAAACCAACAAAAGAGCTTTCCTGAAAATGTAATAGCAAATTGACAGAACAGCAATACCCGTTAAAAGAACTGCAGATTTTGGACGAGCTAAAAAAAGTCAAAAGTTCTTGTCACCTGGACCATTGCCATATCAATGAATGGGTGAATATCCTTGGGTCCTGGTGATGGCCCAGAAAGAAGCTGAGTTGGCATGGCTACGAGCATGAAGTTAAGCAGCTCTTGGTGTAGGAGATATGTATTGGGACTAGCCAAAAATTTATAAGAAAATTAAATAAAATCAGGAAGATGATAAATACAAAATCACAGCACTAATAAACATAGAGGATAATCTATCACATACCTTACATTTACTTTGCCAATAAAGCTAAGCACACTATGCATTACAAGATTTTCAATATTTCGACCTGCAGTGCAAAACCCAAGGTCTCTTAAAGCGATGGAAATGAAAATCATAAAAAACATTTACAACACACTGGTAAACTGAAAGTTGGAAGAAAATATAAAAAGATCTCTAAAAAGATGGAGTTCAAATGTCAAGAAAGCCAAGAGGTCCCTAATCTGGTTGCCATCAAATATTAAGAGCCTTTTAACAACTGAAATCTGTCATGAAATTAGAGTTGACAAATCAAAGTGAGCCCTGAACTTTTTTTAAGGCTCTATTTAGCTGTCAAGAATTAATTTCTGAATTGAAGTTTTTTTAAATTTTTTTTTATAAATAATTTCTGAATTGAAGTTTATGAAAGCAAAATTTGAGAATGTACACTGGTTCTTAATTTAAAGTTATTTGCTTGCTTCAACTTCAAGCAACATCAAAATATTAGGTCTGTCTCTAAATTACAGAATTCAATGCAAACTTTAAGGGTCTGTTTGAAAATAAGGCGAAATGATGCCAGGGGTGGGAGGGAAATCAGCACGTGTTTCAAAAAATTTCCCAGAAGCAGGTCATTTCAAGAAACTTAAGGAAGCACCTTTTGCAATTTTAATTAAAGTTTTAAAAGGCTTTACTAAGGCTCGCCTCGAGGCAAGGCCAAGGCAAAATGCCTCAAGGCTTTGATTTTTAGGCTCTACTCCCCAAAGGCTTGCACACATAGTCTGAGACATGCGCCTTAGGTGCGTCTTGTACACCTTTTATGCATAAGCATGTGAGGAGTACACATATGAAGTTTGTTTTAGGGTCTTGTTAAACTTACTTTAGTAGATGGTTTAAACATAAAATAGAAAAAAGTACCCCTTTAACCACTATATTCTATAGGAAAAATTAAATAAATTACCAATGAAGAAAAAACACAAAATTAATCCTCAGTGAGAAGCTCAATCACTAAAATTGAGAATACCAATTTCACTTTCAATAAAGCAAAACTTTCTTCTTGCACTAAACCTTGAGCATAAAAGTATTTACACCTTTATATTTAATTTTGATGTATTTATTTATTGTTTTAAAACATTTACTAAATATAAAAATTCAGAATTTGAAATGCTTATGCCTCGATGCCTTAAGGCTAACGCCTTGCCTCATGAGAGGTAAAATGCCTCACATTACGCATTCGCCTTTAAAAACTTTGATTTTAAGCATTCACACTTATCAGAAACTGGAACCTCAGTAGCAATTTCAAAGTTTGGATCTTTTTCATTTACACACACACACACACACACAAAAAAAAAAAAAAAAAGAATACACTATTAAGTTTGGATCTTTCTTCTGTAATAAATAAAAAACACTATTAATTTGGAAAACATACAACATATCTCATCAACTTCATATAATTAGACTATACTCCTTTAATGTTTGGAGGTCTTTAGTTCAAGTAGCCCAACAAAAGCAGCCAGCTACACTCAATGGAAGACTAATTCCAAGACTATTGGCAGACTAACAGATCAGCAACACTATTAGCAGACTAGCGGACTATTAGCAGGACTAACAGCTTCAACCCTCAGACCTTCTTTTTAACAGACTAGTAGTCGCAGCAATAATCTGAATTTTTTTTTCTTTTCTTTTTTGGATCAACATAGCAGAGCAACACTACAGCAGGGGAAACAGATCAGCAGCACAGAATAGTGGAAGATTGAACTGCCACAATAGTGGAAGAGTTTGGCAAGAAAAATGGAGGTGAAGTAGGAGAAGAGGAAGAGGAGGAGGAAGGAGCTGGAAACATTGTACAACACACTACCAAGTCTTTCTTTGGAACATTGCATTTTCTTTGTTGTGCCTCTGGAAAATGAGTCTATGACGATACCAATCTCTTTTTACACAAGTGTTTGTGGTTTATTTGCTTTCACAACCTACACTTTTCCTGGTGTGCCCAAATGGACCATTGGCATTGCTTTCCTCAAAATAACTAATATGCCCTTGTGACTTTTAACATGTTTAAGTCACTATGACAGTTAATCAAGTGTATTAGCTTAGTTGACAATTTTTACATACTTCTAATTACAAGGTTAGGGAGTCAATTTATGCCAAAGACAAAGATTGATTATTTTTGCTCTATTGTTTATAAATTATGATTGTTCAATTTAACATAATTATCTTCATCAATATAAATAATCACTTGCCAATTGAAAAAAAAAAACAAAAATACCACCATCAAAGTTGCTACCCTATATGGAAAAATGCACACACTAGTGTAAAATGAGCGATTGTGAAATGATCAACTTCTCATGATAGAAAATTTTGTAAAATAATCAACTGGTACATGACAACTGAATGAATAAAAAGTGTTGGAGCTAATTCAGATCTTTGATATCCATAAGACACTAAGTAAAAACTTTGGAATTTTAGAACTTGCTAACATCCTTACAGATAAACACTATATAGTTGAACTAAAAGCAAAATAAACAAACTAGATTATCCAAAAGATAAAGGAGCTACTCTACAGTATTTGATTTATTGCTCAATAAATTTATTCCACAAGTCCATCCTTGCACACATGTATTCGACCCAACTTCACATTAAAGGTACATAAATATTTTCGTTAAAACAAAACTCCTAATAAAAACAATAATAAAAAGAAGAGACCAATACCTGGCCACAAGCATCCATAAACATGTGTAACACATATACTTTGTAAAATAAAATATTAAAATATGGCCAACAAAAACTAAGGTTTCTTTCCTTTGAACCAAACCTGGCCACTAAGCTCAATAAATTTCTTCTTGTCTTAACCTTGGCCACTAAGGTTTCTTTCCTTTGAATCAAAAAATAAAAAATTAAGGTTTCTTTCCACATACCTCTGTCTTCTATTGTGCACTTTACGGACAAGCAACCAAATCTCTATTCGGTTTGGTGCCCTAAACTCTAAAGTAATTAATCGACTCTACAGAAGTCAACACCTTTGAGTGCTGAAAAATTATTGAACAAATTTATGTGGTGGTTAAATTAAATATTTATTTGTTTAAATAGTAAGATTTATTAATTTTTTTTGTTGGTGTTTCATAAGATGACATAAAAGCATAAATTGATAAATGAATAAAATAACACTTAATAAATTTTTCCATCTGATTGCTGAATAAACAAATGGCAATCCTACGTCCAAATCATCTCTTCCTCTTTATACTAGATCAACTCTCCACTACACAATCATGTTAAAAATATTTATTGTGCGGTACGATATAGAATTTGAGACAAGAGAATAGGACAAGATTGTGTAAAACTCTTCTGTTGGCAATAGTGTGGTAAGTGTGGAGGATTTAAAGTTAAGTATTGTTGTGGGTTATAAGCAATTGTAAAACTAGTCTTTGGGTGGCCCCAAGTGTTGGCTTAAGCTAGAGTTGGTTTCTCACCAACATCATGGTTTGTTCCCTCCCCCTCCCCCTCCTCCCTCTCCCCTCTTTTTTTTCCTTTTCATCCTTATTGATGTAAACTCATATGTAATATATGATTTCTTCATCAATAAAAATTTTCTTTAGTGATTAAGAAAAAAAAATTAGGAGAGATGCTCCCCTAGCATATAAACTCGGATTAAAAATTCTACTACTTTATTTTTTTTCCCTTAACCCCACATAAATCCCACTTAGGCAAGGTCTATAACATAATTAGGGCTTTTAGTCTAGTGGTTGTATGGTACTACTTGGTAATGTGAAGTTTGCAGGTTCAATTCTTATAGAAAAGAATTTGATATATCTTTTGTTTACCTTACGTAAATAGCATAGAGATGAACAATAATTGCATACCTAAGAGGGCATTGTCACGGTGTTAACTTATTTTTTTATTTTTTTTATTATATTTTAATTGGTTTAGGATATTGTAATTGGTTTAGGGATTGATAGAATCTTTCATATTTATTATGGTATTTGAGAGGCAACATAAATGGCTATTTGTGATTAATGGAAGATGTGCTACCCTGTATATAACCCATAATTTTTCTGTGTACATAGATTCACTCTCTTTTTTCATTTATTTTTTAATTTTTAAGTCTCTTCTTAAAAATTCAACTCCAACTTCTAAAGGATGGTATATAGGGTAAGTCCTTGTAGAGCTTGTGGCTCATTTGAGGGTACTTAAAAAATCTCATGAACAAATCCTATTAACCAACTAACTTGTTTGGGAATCAAATTAAAAATAACTTACAAAAGCGCCCAAAAATTTTTTATTCTCATTAAGTATATTTCCCAATATAAAAAGGGATACTTAAAGAAAGAGGAGAAATAAAACACTACAAGAACATCACAGATTGGGGGACTTCACAAACAACAGAACGAAATCTTATAATCGACATATCCCAGTAGCAAACATCAACACAAGCATTGACAGTGAGAGGAAGACACAGGCAAAGACTGAGTTCATGAGAGTGATACAGAGGATTTATACCTGAAATTGTTTTTAGGGAGAGTTGAAGATGCTCCGAAAATCGCGATGGGGAGGACCCTAGTGGGTGAGACATTGTAGAACAAGACGAGTATGAGAAATCAAAGAGAAAAAGTGAGACACAAAGATATAAACAGAGAGAAACTATTATAAGTTGAAAAAAAAATACCTAGATGAATCAGAAATGGTGAAGACGAATTAGAAATGGAAAAGACGGACGACGGCGCAGACGAACGGAGGCGCAGACGGACGGCAAGGTCGATGGTAAGGTGAGGTGATTGGCGCAACTGAGCTTTGATCGAATTCGGCTGAGGTAAGAAAGAGGCGCGTATTTATGATTTATATGTGTTTGAATTAGTACAGTTATCCCCTACCAACCTGTTGGTCGGCTAATGTCTATATGCGAATTTAGATACCAAAACAGCGACCAAATTATATTAGTCGCTGAAAGGTCATACAGCTTCTGCCCAGATTTTATTCTCCTGCCCAGATTTTTGGCGACAAAAATTGTAATTTGGTCGCAAAAAATTACTTATTTGCAACAAAAAAATTTTGGTCAGTAATAGAAAAAAAATTTAGCTACGAAATTTTAATTTGGTCGGCAACTGACATTTTTTTGGGACCAAAATTTTTTTGGTCGACAAAAGTGGTCGGCAAATGTGTAAATTCTTGTAGTGGAATTCAATCCCTAGCCAAGGATGATGTAATGCCTTTTGTTAGTAAGGTTATGGAAGGGCTAGAGTTTCACATCCCTAAAATAGAATGGTTTGCCTTACTTAAAACTATAGTGTCCAAGCAAAACGAAAATTTTGGTTATTGGTTTTTCCTCATCACTCGTGTTTGAGTTTGTGGTGTTAACGTTATCCCAGAAACTGTTGTGTCCAAACACTGGTACTAAAAAATGTGGATTTTCTTTTCCTTGCATGTATATTGGGTTATATTTCGTGTGATTTGGTTGATCATGTTATTGGCATCTCAGTGAATGATTCTAATACATGTCTCATTGACTTTTATTTGATCATACCTCTTGGTTAGGTCTTGGGTTTGTAACTTCGATTACATTCATCTTCTTGGTCAGCGTGTTCATGTCATCATGGTTGGGGGCATCAGTTTTGGGTCTTGGAGAGTGGTTCATCAAACGGATGCCATTTGTCAGTCATATTTACAGTGCCTCAAAGCAAATTAGTGCTGCCATATCTCCAGGTAATTTCTATTAGTACACCGTGTTTTTTCTTTTGCCACTTTTCGTAGAGGTGGATGATTAATGTTCTTATTTCAACATTATTTGAATGATGATGATGATATTAAAGTTTTGCGAATATTTTGTTTTGATTGCTAATGTAACGCATTTGCATCTAGTTTCCTAGAATTTGCTTAGTCTTGCTACTTACTGTTGCCATTATGTCAAACCATAATCACCCCAATTTTCAATTTCGTTATGATCTAACAGAAATTGTTAGGTTAAATATTCAAGGGTGCACCGTTTTGTACATTGTTGCAAACAGACTCCTACATTTTAATGTAACTATGTTAGTATGGAAGTTGATTTTTTTGCTCAAATCTTGGGAAGCAGTAAAGCACCAAAGTGGTGCTTGTGTTTCAAACTAAATCTTATTGGCTTGGTTCACTAAATCCATTCAATTCAAGTGTCGGGGACATTTCCCCTTTCATTCAAATAGATAAATGATTCTAATTCCTTAAGAAAATTAGAATTAGAGGTGTTGACGCTTCAAAATCATCAAACAGTGTCGGATTATCATGAAACTTGGCACTCACGACCGCCTAGGCACGAAAGACTAGCGGGAGAAGACAGGACTCGAATCGGGTTCCTGCTTTGGGAGTTAGAGCTGAATTTCGGTCTAGGCAAATTAGTTCCTTAAGAAACTTAAAATTTGAGGCATTGATAAAACGATGTCGGATTAGCACGAAACTTGGCACACGCGACTGCCTAGGCATGAGAGACTTGTGGGAGAAGACGGGACTCGAATCGGGTTTCCGATTTGAGAGTTAGAGCCGGATTTCACTCTAGGCAAACTAGTTTTTTAAGAAACTTAGAATTCGAGATGTTGAAACCCCAAAATCACCAAACGGCATTGGATTAACACGAAACTTGGCACACACGACCGCCTAGGCACGAGAGACTTGTGGGAGAAGACGAGACTCGAATCAGGTTCCCGGTTTGGGAGTTAGAGCCAGATTTTACTCTAAACGAACTAGTTTCTTAAGAAACTTAGGTTGTGTTTGGTAGTGTTTTGTATTTATGATTTGAAAGTATGAGTTGCATTTTGAGTTTGTGAGGTTTGGAATTATGATGTGAGTGTGAAAAATTTGTTTGGTAAAGAGTTTTGAAAAGAGTTTTGAATTGAGTGGAGAATTGTTGATGTGACATTTGATATTTAATACAAAAATTTACAACTCATAACTAAACATACAACTCAAAATTATTTTAAAGCATGTAACGCCCTCAAAATAATAACATTAATCCCATCAAATAAGACATGCGTTGATATGTAAAAGTTCCACATTCTTCCATTTATCAAAATTCCATTACATAAGTATTACATGTTAACAACAAAAGCAAATGCCCTAAGGGCTTACAACTTTCCAAGTTAACACTTGGTTACAACAAAGAGTACTAACTCATTACACATTAAGCCCTTGGCTTGAATTTACATGTAATACATCAAAAAGTAAAAACGACAAAAGTATGTCCGCCTCAAGCCTCCCAAGCTATGTCCTTGGAGGTGGCATGCTACCTGTACCTGAAAATGATATTCCCATATAGGGTGAGCCACAGCCCAGTAGAAATATACTAAACCAACCATGAACAATGACTAAAAGATTAGCAATTGATAGATGGCCAACACTGATACATTCACATGAATCTCATTTTTATGTCCTCCGACTCATAAGTCCAGGTTACTTTTCATTTTCCCTTTTTCATCAGATAAGCATGTTAGCTCTATCATTATTTCAACAGATATGTATAAAAACTATATCCCACATACACAGATAAGCATGTAAGCTATATCCACATTCTCAACAGATATGTTTAACAACAATATCCATATTCACAGATAAGCATATAAGCTATATCCACACTTCACTAAGATAAGCATATGAGCTGTATCTACGGAGTTCATCCCCTATCTTCTCCCAACACTATCCG
This sequence comes from Camellia sinensis, assembly GCF_055761805.1. Lineage (NCBI taxonomy): Eukaryota > Viridiplantae > Streptophyta > Magnoliopsida > Ericales > Theaceae > Camellia > Camellia sinensis. The sequence goes on from NC_138972.1 coordinate 105,313,638, forward strand.
GTTTAGGGGTACATCCCCTATCTTCCCTTAAACCGCGGAGTACATCCCCTATCTCCTCCTCTACACATAACGTATACAAACACATTTGTTCTATATACAATCACTCAATACATACAGTTAATGTATTCTATCAATCGTCAAATTCCATGACACATTCCATTGATTAGTTTCCGTTTGCCTAATCATCATGCATTGTCTACAACAATCACGACTATCCTCCACCGATAGCCCAAAGCAGTTATTTCTAAACAGAAAATAAATGCACAATGGATATTCAATCAACATTTCATTTCCTCATTTCTCACAATTAATTATCCCAATTAATCAAACAATGTAATTAGGTCGTTATCCATAATTACCATTTCAACCCTTAGGTCCCATTTCCATCAGTGATTCAACATTTATTCCATTTCTCTATTCCAATCATGCATCTAGGTTTATTATGAATAAAACCCCAACTTTTGTAAAATTACACAAAAGCCCCAAACTTCCACAAAATTACCAAACCAACCCCAACATCTCAAAATACCAAAATTTAAAGACAAAATCCATAGAGAGGAGTAGGATATCCCTACCTCGAAGTTTGAGCCAAAAAGGAGATGAAGACTCGAAGATCAACGTGTTCCAAATCCCAACTTTTTCAGATTAAAACAAAGCTCTCAACGCCCTCTATCTTTTTAACAAAGGCCCTAGGCTAGATTCACACTCTAGGAAGATCAAATCTTAGAGAGAGTGTAAGTTTAGAGAGAGAGAGTCTCAGATCTAGGGTTTGATCAAAAAAGAAAGTGAAAAAGTGAAGTTCAAAATCGCTACTGTCCGCTGATATAAAACACGCTCGCTCGAGCGACCAGACACAGAAAACTCTCGCTCGAGCCAAGAAGTTCTCGCTCGAGCCAAAAACTCAGAAGTGCGCTCGAGCGAAGGAATGCTCAGGTTTGCAACCGGAAGCACGCTCGAGCGACAAACCTCTCGCTCGAGCGAAGAACAAACCAGACCGCTCGAGCCAAGAAAAACTCGCTCGAGCCAAGAAATGCAACTCTCAGGTCCAGAACCAGACGCCATCGCTCGCTCGAGCGAAGCCACGCTGGCTCGACCCACCAGACACGAACTCAACTCTCGCTCGAGCGACCAACTCCTCGCTCGAGCGAAGGTCCAAAAATCTGGGCAGCAACACTAGGCTCCCAAACACAACCAACCTGTAACAAACCTGCCCAACACATCCTATAACTCAATATACAAAGTAAAGAGGATGTAAACAAGATAATAAACAACTACCAACATCCACGGACACATGTCCAGATCACTGTACAACAAGGGTAAACCCGGGATCGCTATAAAGCACATAAAAAATTTTTAAAAATTCAAAAAATATATTTTTTGAATATATAAAAATTAACATATCAAATGTAAAAAAAAAAAAAAAAAAATCACTATTCCGGTCAACCTGCTGGTTAACCGACCAGATGACCGATTAGGCAAAATTTGCAACAAAAAAATTCCAAAACTCGCGCCTGGTACAGACTTCTCTGTAGAGTTTTGGAAACGTGTCTCCAAAACACGTTCCAAACAACAAATTCAAAACTCGGTGTAGAATCACATTTTGAAAACATAACCAAACAGAGCCTTAGAATTCGAGGTGTTAACGCCCCAAAATCACCAAACGGTGTCGGAGTAGCACGAAACATGGCACACGCGACCGCCTGAGTACGAGAGACTTGTGGGAGAAGACGAGACTCGAATCGGGTTCTCGGTTTGGGAGTTAGAGCCGGATTTCACTCTAGGCAAACTAGTTTCTTAAAAAACTTAGAATTCGAGGTGTTGATACTCAAAAATCACCAAACGACGTCAGATTAGCGCGAAACTTGGCACACACGACCACCTAGACATGAGAGACTTGTAGGAGAAGACAGGATTCGAATCGGGTTCCCGGTTTGGGAGTTAGAGCCGGATTTCGGTCTAGGCAAACTAATTCCTTAAGAAATTTAGAATTTGAGGTGTTGACGCCCCAAAATCACCAAACGGCGTCGAATTAGCACGAAACTTGGCACACACGACAGTCTATGCACGAGAGACTTGTGGGAGAAGACGAGACTCGAATCAGGTTCATGATTTGGGAGTTAGTGCCGGATTTCGATCTAGGCAAAATTATTTACTTAATTATCTTTGTAATTGTATAGTAGTTCAATTTTTATGTTTATTTGTAATTAACATATTAACACATAATTATATTGTCATTAATTATTTTTATTTTTGCTTTCAGATATTTCCCGAGTAGGAGTTTGCTTCTTGTGGAATGCATGCCTGTGAAGAATGCGACTAACTTTTATTTTTATTACCCACGGAGAATGATGAGGAAAACTTTTAATTTTGGTTAATGTTATTTTGAATTATGAACAACATTATGTATTTAGACATTATATATGTGTTATGGAACATTTTGTAGTGGGTTAATTTTGTTGATATGTAGTTATGAATGCAAGAATATTTTTATTATGGAGAAACTGTTAGTTCTATACAGGAATTTTTATATTATTATGCAATTATTGGTTTCTTTTTCAATTGTTTTTCATTTAATACAAGTAATTTTAATATTTTTAAAAATTTTATTGCAGTTTTTTTTTTGTTTTTTTGCGACAGCACTACATTGTCGCAAAAAAATTAGAACCATTGGCGACAGTGGTCATGTCGTTGCAACAAAAAAAAATTCATGATAGCATTTTTTGCCGTCTCAAATAAAACTTTTAGCGACAGTAAAACAGTGTCGTCGCAAAAGGTTTCAATTTTTTTACATATTATAGGCGATAGTTAAATGCCATTGCAAAAGGCAACAATTGTCGTCGCAAAAAAAGGCAACGGCATGATGTCGTTGCTAAAACTTTTTTGCAATGCCCTCTATTGTGACCCCGCCTTTGTCGTCGCTAAAACTCATTTGCCGTCGCTAAAAATTTTTTGAGACGGCATTAGAAGTATTAACGACGGCATTTTGCCGTCGCAAAAACCTGAAATTTTTGGAGTGCCTGATAGACTCTTAATATTTAAGTTTAGTAATATCTCATTATTATTTATTATGAGAAAAAAACAAAATTAATATTGTCATTAATTTGTGCCTCATCTTCACTGAATTCCTGGTTCTGCTACTGGTCATGGCACCTATATTATTTAGTTCATTGGAATGAAATAGAAAAAAAAAAAATTAAAATAATTATTCCATTATAATGATGAATGATAATTCTATTTTCAATATGCATTTTATTATTTTTTTAATCAACCAAATATAAAATCAACATTTTGATAGAATTATGATTTCATTTCACTCTATCCAAATAAAACAAACACCACCACCTATGTTTAATAGTCCTAAACCCAACTGGATTGGTTGCTAACTTGCTGTAATCTCATGTCTTATTGCAATGAGAATAGGTCCTTGTGAGTGACGAACGCGTAATAAAATTCTTGTTCGGAATTTTAGAAAGCATATCCAACAATGCTTCAATGAAAAAAGACATAAATCCACGAATCATTTCAATAAATTAATATTTGGGATATTTTAAAGATTAACTCAGTTTTTAGAAATCAAATATCTTGTTATTATAAGTGTTATTGTTGTATTTTTAGTGATGAAAATTTAACATTTAATAATAAATTATTTTTCTTTATCGAGAGAATCCCTCTAGTCCATAATTTAAATTGAAGGGCATTGTTTGGGCCTATGAGGCTCACTATGGACTCCATTTTGATGATTCAACTTATTTTGTGAGGTATTTTATATATTTCATTCACACAAACATACAAAAAAAAAATTAATTCAATCCGATAATTATAATTTGTTCAATTTATTTTGCTTTTCATCAAAAAAATATATGATTTATTTTTAAAAACACAAACTATCATCTATTTTTTTAGTAAAAAACATAATAAATTAAATAAATTACAATTATCTAATCGATTTAGTATTTTTTATAAATAAAATATACAAAATTTTTAATAAAATAATAATTTAAATCATCATCGAAACATGACTCGTAATAGGCACACCGTCCCAAGCAATACCTTCCAGTCCAATTGGACTTGAGGGGATAGCACTCCGAGGAGTCCGGATCCTCTCCTTGAGGCCCTCTCCTTCATTTCCTACTGGCAACGGCTGAGATCAGCCGTTGCAAATCCAACGGTTAATAAAAAAAAAAAATTAAAAACTGAACTGAAATTTTCCCGTCCAAACCCAAAGCTGTATAGGTTATACGCGCACTTCTTCTCTTCCACAGAACCCACCTTCATCGGCGACCTACTCCCGGCGGCAACCCAAGCTCGACGGCGACCCACTCCCGACGCCGGCGACCCACTCGTGTAACCCAACCCAACCGATCCAGGTGAATCTTTTATCTGTCTGCTTCGCAAACACACAGCTTTCATGCTCGTCTCCTACACCTCACTGAACCCGTCTCACCGGCGACCCTCTCGACGGTAACCCACTCCCCAAACCTAACCCATTGCTTTGCCCTCATTCTCTCTGCCCTCACTTCGCGAACCAGAGAGCAAACCACATACATAATTTCAGAAAATAATTCTTGATAGTAATTAGCTGATTGGATATCTATTCCATATCAGTTGAATTTAAGACAGCTGAGTGGGTTGTATTGTTTATTGTTTTTTGTTTATAGTTGCTGAAATTGGGCTGAAATGTGTGTTATGGCTTGTATTCACACTGAAATTGTGCTGAATTTGTTGTTTATAAATGCTGAATTTGTTGTTCAATCTAGTTTGCAGTTGGTTCAATAAACAAATGGGAACATTGGCCACCACAGGAACAGGAAGGAAATGGCTAATTGTTGTTTTTTTTTTTTTTTGTATCATGTTTTCTTTAAAAAAAAAATGGAAATTAATTTCAACATGAACATCCCCATGAACAACCAAACCCATGGTTCATATTAATGGAAGCTTACTGAACATCCAGATGTCTGGTTCATTTGATGGGAATATGAGATTGAAAGAGAGAGCTCCACCAAGTAGAGTGACTTGCCACAATTATTTTTACACTGAGGAGATTTTAGAATAGGAAATAAAACAAATTCTAGGGCCACATTACCATCACAGTTAGTGGTAAAAGCATTGTAAAGAAGTCATAGAAAACTGGTTGGACAGTGATGTTTTGAGTGTTCTTGACTTGTTGATTTTTTGAGTTGAGGATTGACTATTTCACATAGCAAGGTTCTTTGTTTGCTCTGTTCTCTAGGCATTACCTTTGGTTGCTGTATTTTTTGATTGCTTTGCTTCATCTAGATTCCATCTTTGTACTATTATACAACTCAAAAGAAGCTTTGCCAACAACAAAGAAGCTTATCCATATTCCATATTCCATCTTTGTACTATTCCAACTTTGCTGTATTTTTTGATTGCTTTGCTTTATCCATATTCCATCAGTTTCCAACAACAACAGCAACATGAACAATATCTGCTCCAGAAAAAAAATTAAATAAAAGGAAAACAAACAGTAACAAAGTTGGAGAAGTGATAAAACACAATTAAACAATTAAAACACACAGGTTTTCAAAATTTTTAAAAAAATACTATTAAACAAAAGAAAACTGGAATGTAACAAAAAAAAATAAAAATGAAAGATATCCAAGTGCATTGCATAATCTGTGTCTCTGTTTTTTGATAGCATTGTGTAGACACCCCATTTTTGACCGACCTTAAGACTCAGAAATCACCGATTGAGCGTTTGGTGATGTTGCATAATGTGCTTGTTCAGAAGTTTCAGAGTCACGGCCGTGAGCCCTGCCTCCAGACTTCCGAACCCTCTTTTGTACTTTGCCTCGGTTTGCGAACCAGGCTCGGTTTTCTTTGTTTCTTTTCCTGAGGGAAGGGAGAGGTCCCGTAGACCATCTCTCAATGTCCGTAGGCTGCATTTGGTGGCTGTAGGCCATTTTTTCCATTTCGGAGTCCGGTTTCCGGTTTTCGGAGCCGTCAGGCCGTGTGCCTCGGTTCGGGACCACTTAACCATCTCCTATTGCTCCGGTTTTTGGCATACTTCCTATTTTCTCCCTTTTGAGGGACACTGGGGTCTGAGAAACCCACTTCGTGGTCGAATGCCACTTTCGGTGCTTAACAGCCCATTTTCGGGACCTCAAACTGCGCGTTTTGGTCCCCGAGCATTCGTTTTGCAACGGTTTTCGTTCATTTTTGGCAGGTACCTCTGTTTTATCACCGGGGAGGTCACTGAAGGGTGAAAGGCTAGTAATTGTTGCAGCAACCAGTTATACATCCTCCGACGCCCTCCGGCGCCCGTTTTTCGCACTTCCGGGCTAATGTTGAACACCTTGGGCCCATTTTCTTGAACTTTGAACCACATATTTGTGATGTACACACTTGGGAGGATCCTAAAAAGTGGTGGCCGGCCATTAATTCAATTTGACCCTTTTGACCCCCTCCTTCCGGGCTAATGTTGAACCCCTTGGACCCACTTTCTTGGACTTTTAACCACAGGGTTGTGTTGTACACAGATAGGAGAACACCATCAGTTGGTGGCCGGCCACTAAATCAGATTGACCCTTTTGACCCCTAGCCGGCCGGCTAGGGGGTGTGGCCGGCCGGCCACCTGCAGCAAAGATACCTGGCCGGCCGAGATCCTCACACTGTGCACTTTACAGCTGTAGGGCTTTATCCCCCAGAAAATATCTTTATCCGGGGGATATTTTGTGGGGGAAAGTTTGTCTCCTTTTCCCCCACCTTTACACCCCCTTTTTGGCCCTTATAACCAGCATTCCATATCATCTTTTGGGGTTAGAAAAATTTGTCTTCAAGCTTCCATACACAAATCCCTCTCTATACTTCTCATTTCCTTGAAAACTTCTAAGTCCCTAATCACCATTTCTTCTACACCACCAAGCTCTACCATCACCACTTCATTTCCAGCAACAAGGAGGGCTTCTCAAAGGCTAAAGGAGCTGCAAATTGATCCAAGAAGCAACAAAAGCTTTAGTCTTCAAGGGTGAGTGATATTTCTCCTCTTTGACCCTTTTTCTTGATCCATTTGTAAGCCCCACATGCTTTTTGTTTCAAGCTCCGGCCCTAACTGAAAGGGGCCCTCTTTTGAGATCATCTTCACTTTTGATTAAGGGCTCAACCCTGTTTGAGCCCTCCATGATGCACTTGCTTCATTGATCCTCTTATATGTCATAATCTTGCATGCTATTTTTGGCCCATGAGTAATCTGTTTTTGAGCATGTTGTAAACTGATATTAGGCTTATTTTGAGCCCCCCTCCAATATCGAAGAGGGCTCAACACCATTTGGGACTTCCATGTTGAACTTACCTTTATACTCCCCTTTTGGTCCCATTTTTGCATGCAATGGCAGCCTACCATGCTTTTGTTTTTGGCCATTTTACAGTTCTGAAAAAGTGCTTATTTTGGTCCATTATTCATGTTTCATTTAGGTCCTTTCATGGTTTGGGGCCTCCATATGCCACTTCATGTTATATCTCTCTTTTATTCCCCATTCTTGCATGTTTAGTTAGCCTATCATGCTTTTGTTTTTGGCCATTTTATAGTTCTGAAAAAGTGCTTATTTTGGCCCATTCTACCTGTTTTATTAAGGGTCTTTTGTTGCTTGGTGAATATTTTGCATACCTCATGTTATAGCCACTTTTGAGCCTCATTTTGCATCGCATTTCTATCATGTTTGTATACTGATTTTGAGGCTTCCATAAACTGTAAATGTGCATATTTTTTATCCCTCTTCAGTGTTGTAGAAGGGAATTTTTCAGTTTGGATTTTTCTTATATCACTTGCTTCATTACCCCTCTCTTGGCCCCTATTCTTGCATGCCATTTTTGCCCTACCTATGTTTTCTGTTTGGCCTTGTTTATAACTGTGAAAGTGCCTTTTTTGGGACTTCCTAGCTTCTGTCTTTGCATTACATGTCCATATTGTGCATGTTTGGCATAGCTATAGGCCATTTCGGGTGCCTAAATTCGCATTTCGGGACAATTCCATGCATTTAGTGTCATTTCGCCTCATTTTGGGACTGTTTTTCCCCGTATTTTAGTGCTGAAATTCTATTAGAATGATTGCTTTCCATTTCTATGTCATTGCATCGCATTCTATCATTGCCTCAGTTTGCGTGCCCGTGTGCACGCATTTCGAGGCACTTCTTTTTCATCCATCGGCATCCTATATGAGTGTGGCTGAGGCTCACTCATGTTGGTATAAGCCCATATCATGTTTCTATGTCATTGCATCGCATTCTATCATTGCCTCGGTTTGCGTGCCCGTGTGCACGCATTTCGAGGCACCTCGTTTTCATCCATCGGCATCCTATATGAGTGTGGCTGAGGCTCACTCATGTTGGTATAAGCCCATATCATGTTTCCGTGCCATTGCATTGCGTATGTCGTTGCCTCGGTTTGCGTGCCCGTGTGCACGCATTTCGAGGCACTTCATTTTCATCTACCGGCTTCTTATGTGAGTGTGGCTGAGGCTCTCTCATGTTAGTGTAAGTCCATGTTGCATTCTATATGCCATTTCCGTGCCATTGCATTGCGTATGCCGTTGCCTCGGTTTGCGTGCCCGTGTGCACTCATTTCGAGGCACTTCATTTTCATCTGCCGGCTTCTTATGTGAGTGTGGCTGAGGCTCTCTCATGTTAGTGTAAGTCCATGTTGCATTCTATATGCCATTTCTGTGCCATTGCATTGCGTATGCCGTTGCCTCGGTTTGCGTGCCCGTGTGCACGCATTTCGAGGCACTTTATTTTCATCTGCCGGCTTCTTATGTGAGTGTGGCTGAGGCTCTCTCATGTTAGTATAAGTCCATGTTGCATTTTCCATGCCATTGCATTGCGTATGTCATCGCCTCGGTTTGCGTGCCCGTGTGCACGCATTTCGATGCACTTCTTTTTCATCAATTGGCCTCTTATGTGAGTGTGGCTGAGGCTCTCTCATGTTAGTGTAAGCCCATATCGCATTTCCATATCATTTGCATTGCGTATGTCATTTTCTCGGTTTGCGTGCCCGTGTGCACGCATTTCGAGGCATCTCATTTTTACAGCATAGTACATACTAGGTTGTATCTTAGATCGCATTCTGTCATTTTCTCGGTTTGCGTGCCCGTGTGCACGCATTTCGAGGCGTCTCATTTTCATAGCATTGTGTATGTTAGGATTGTATCTTAGTTGCATTTCATGCATATCATGCATATTGCATCGTGTTCGGGATAGGAGTTAGCCCGGGCACGGGAAACGAGGTGCGTTTCGTACTCCGAGTGACGGAACGCGTCTCAATTCCAAGTCACCGACACTCCGGATTACCCATGATGGAGTTAGGTTTTGTTATGTTTATACGTGCATTCATTCTATATTGAGTTGCACATTTCGGTTCCTCGGCCATCATGCATCGATATGCGTGATTGGTGGCACGAGGATCGAGGCATGCATATATCTGTGAAAATACATTGCTATGCCCCTTTCCTGCTCTCTGTTGCAGCAAATCAAGAATCAGCGGTCTTCCGAGGCTTGGCACGCATTTCAAAAGAAAAGGTGTAAACATAGGCTAATCGGGGGCATCCCAGTGGATTTTCGCGCAAGGCAGCCCAGACATGCATCATTCATCAGAAGCAAAGCAATCCCGGGCTTGCACGCCAGTTTTATTTGCTTTCTTAGTTAATTCGTTAATCAATTAGGAATTTGTATATTATTCGGACTGTAATATTCGGACTGTAATATTTGGACTGTAATATTCTTTTATTCGGGACTGTATATTTATTCGGACCCTCTGCGCGAGGGCACAACTGTAATAAGTGTGCGTGTGTGTGTTGTATGTCTTCCAACCCCATGTCTTTCTCCCTTTTATTTACCAGCTTTTGATGGTTAGATTAGGGCATGTTTAAATTAGCATACAGTATGACAGCATGTTTGCATCATTCATCTGTATTGCATGCACCGAGCTCGGCGCATCATACTAACTGCATTGTATTTTTCAATTCTAAAATTGAATACATGATAGTTGTAGCATCTCATATGCCATGTTTAGAATAGCCGAGCCTGCTATAGTTGCATTTTGCATGTGTTGCATTAGGCATTTCTGTATACTTAGGATCATGCATGATTTCTAATGTAGTTTCTATTTTGGCTTGGAGTACTCGGTGAGTTTTATGCTTTAGCATCCTTACATGCGTGTGAGTGAATGCCATGATAGCATGCTTACCATGAGGCAATATGCTTATATGATATAACTGCCTGAATGCCTGTGGGTAAAGGTTGGGTTATTTGAATTGGAATAATTCATCAAATGTGTGTTTTAAGCCCACTAGATAGTGGCAAAATCATGTTTTCTAAGCCCACCCGAGGGTGGCAAATCCACGTCTTAGCCTACTTGCGGGTAGCACCATCAAACCACTTTCAAATAAACAAACATGAAATGTTTTGTTCCAATTCGGGCGACCCAGTCTATGCTTATATGCTGTGTGCATCACATAGTAACCTAGGCTAATAACCGGAATAAGGACTCACAATGTTTTCAAAAATAGATATCATGGTTAGTAGAGGCCGGTCTATGACCGGGCGAACGGGGGTGCTCACGAAGTGACCTTCCCCAATCGTACCCAAGTTCCTGAGCCGAGGCAACTTTGGTGATGACGGACACGTGGCCTTTTGGCACCGAGTCAGGGTTTCCTAAATTTCCCAAAATAAAATATTTAGGTGGCGACTCTGTATCTGGCAAAGCAGTCCATGTTTGGCACTTCTTTCAAAAATCTGTTTTCTTAAAACGATTTGCCGGATTTGGACTCTTTGGTTCAGATTTAGAATGCGAGGAAGGAGCCGATAAGTGGGTATGATCTTGGAATCTTAGAGGAAATCTTAGAGGACTTGGAAGTGGAGGAGAAAAAGATTGTAAAAATGGACTTGGAATTGACGATGAACAAGAAGAGCAAAGAAAGAATGCATAAGAGAAATGAAGTTGAAAGCTCGAGGTCTAACATAGCTGCTGTGAAATTTGATGTACTAAAATAGGGATTAATACAGTATCTGTGTTGGGAAATTATTCAATACTCCCGGAGCACCACATGTCCATACTCCAAACGAATCAGCAATTAATTAGCCTCATGTTGTCCCCCCCATGTCCAACATAAATCGTGAGCCCTTGTGTCTCTCCACCAATCAAAACCTTATGGAGCACCACGTGTCCATACTCCGGGAGTACTGAATAATCACCCCTCTGTGTTGCACCGAAGATTAGTGGAAGTGACGAAGGAGCATTTATAGGGGGGAAATTTAAGCTGCGTTTGGTTAGTTATTCCAAACATATTTTCATTTATTTCTTCGAGTGTTTTATTTGTTTAGAATTTTAAAAATTAATTTCACACACGTTTTTTAAACTCTTTTCAAGATAAAAAAATTTGGACTAATTGGTCATCCTCCCAAACGTCCGGCCGGTTGACTGAAACAATATTATTTTTTTATTTTTTTTATAATTGGCACATGTTGTTATTTATATTTTAAATAAAAAAATTTTGAAATTTTTTATGAATTTTGAATAGAATTTTGAGTTGTGTGTTTAGTTATGAATTGTAAGTTTTTGTGTCAAATATCATATGTTACATCAAAAATTTCCTACTCAATTCAAAAAAAAATTCAAAACTCTTTTTAAAACTCATTCACCAAACAAATTTTCCACACTCAAATTATAATTCTAAAATTTACAAACTCAAAATATAACTCTATTCTTAAACCATATTTAAAAAACTTTACTAAACGCTACCTTAGATAGTGTGCCAATCATTGCGTCATAGAAATCATTAAGTAATAGTTTAATACTTGGTGATTTTTATTTTTTATTTATCTATTTATTTATTGATTTGATAATAATGGAGGTGATATTCTCATGTGGTCTATCGACAAGAGTATTAAACTATGAAAAATGCTAAGCATCATGAAAAATATTTCATGAAAATAATCATGAACGAATTTCCATCCTTATATTCAATTTTGTAACTTGTTATATATCTAATTTAAGAGTCAAAAATCTTGCATGATCATTTTCATGAAATATTTTTCATGATACCTAAATTGGTCTTAAACTATTAATTTGGTAGAACGATCATAATATGAGCAATACTATAACACCAACTTCAAAAAAAAAATGTTAAGAATTTAAAACTTAAAAAATATTGAGAATTTAGGCCGTGTTTAGGATTTGGATAAAAACTAAGAAAAAAAAAACATGTGTATGGAATATAAGTAAAATATAATTATATTTTATTCACACTCTATCTACATTTTTCATTTTTCTTTTCAAATTTTTTCCAAATTCATAAATCAAACACAGGTACAACTCACACCATCAACTTCAAATGTGAACCATAGATTTGATATTCTTATTTTATTTATAATTCCCTTTTTGGACAGTAGAATTTTTGTAATAATATATACACTTCTCTTTTTTTTTCTCAGGTAATAATAGATATGCATTTCCTTCTTCTTTTTTTTCCTTCATTAATTAAAAGTTTAATACTTTGCAAAAATCGTTGATAAATTTAAGAATTTAAATTATAAGTCTGTGTGGTGTAATGGATTTAGAAATACTCTCTCGTCTAAACAGAACTCCTTAATCTTCCTCCTCTCTTCTGTTCATCCTCCTTTTTCTTCATTATAGCCCCTTCTTTTATATTGCTCCCCAAGGATCCTCTAAGGGCCCACTGCCTCCAGATGGGCTTTGACCTCACTCTTGGGCCTTCTATACAACCCATGGGGTACACGACTCTGACGGCCCTTTAGCTCGATTTTATTCGACTACGGCCTTCCACTGGACCTGGTATGGGCCGACTTGTCTGCAACAAACATGGATCTAATATGGGCCGCCGACTTGTACTCGGCCAGTTTATGAATCTTATAATCTCATTTATTTGGCCACCACAGTCTGTAGTAATTACTCTCTATGTTGTTGAATAAATACAAGTGAAGATCACATCCGTATGATTTTGAGTTGATCCGATGAACTTGCAAGGGAATAGATGAATCTCTAGTGACACCAGTGTGGTGCTATCCAAAAACCCTCCAATGATTCAATTTGTTCCCTTATAATGGAATAAATTCATAGAGAGATCAAAAATGAGAGACTTAAGACTTAGGGTGTGTTTGTTTGGACGGACTGGATAAGAGGGGATTGGAAGTCATAGGATATATTGTCTCGAACTATTTAGTTAGACTGAATTTATATCCCATGTTTGTTTAGTCATGTGATTAGATGTCAAGAAATAATTCTTTGGTTGGATAAAATATGAATCCTATGTTTGTTTGGGATATTATGAAGAAAGATAAATATTCAAATGACTGCTTTACCCTTTTCAATTATTTACTAACTAATAGTAATATTAAACATATCTTTAATATTTTAATTATTTTTAACTAGATTAAATAAAAATTTATTTTATTTTATTTTTTACACAATTAAATAAATTTATTTTTTAAAAATTAAATAAATAAAATATCGATAAAAATATATGTTATTTTTTAATTAAAATTTTAAATAAATTTATTTTTAAAAAAAATAATAATTAAATAATGAAATTAAATAAAACATCTATTAGAATTTAAATAATGAAATTAAATAAAATATAAACAAAATTTTAAAATAGAACATCAATAGAATATCTATAAAAAAAATTATTTTAAAAAATTAAATAAATAAAATATCAATAAAAATTAAATAAAATTATTTTATTTTTAAATTTAGACATTTAAATTTTATTGAATTTTAAATATAATACATAATTAAATAGTAGATGATCAAAATGGTCACTTCACCACCTAATCTTATATCTCTTGTTATCCCTCCATTTGTGTCTCACCCTCCCATGGGACACAATAGTCCAATAGATTTGGGACAAATAGTTCAGATGGACTAATGGTCTAATCCCACTTCTCAATCCCTCAAAACAAACACCACCTTGGAATATTACTTACTTGGGTTGATCTGGATAGGTGTTGTTAGACTTTTTAAGTCTATTTCGGATAATCTAAGCTATTTACTTTGTAGACTATATTAAAAATAATATTTATATAAAAAATTAGATTGATTTGATATCGGTAGTCAAATGATTGAATTATATTTTTTTTTTAATAGACATTCTTTTTTTTAAATCATATTTATCGTCCAATTTTATATAATAAATATAATTTAAGAATATACAATTAGCAACATCTAATCAATTTAATTTTTTATAAAAATTATTTTTTCAATAAATCTTACAAAATAAACTGTACAAATTATTGAAGTGAGCTCTGAAATGGAACCAAAAGTTCCTCTCAAATTGAATCACCAACCAGAGAGAAGTCATCTCCAACCTACTTTGTTCATGTCCTACCTTGACTTTTTCTAGAATCTCTTATATGAACCACTGAGCTGCGATGGGTCTCATATGATCTGTTACGCTTATATGATTAAGCCGAGCCCCAAGCCCTTCCAACCTAATTAATTAAAGGATAAATTATAAATATGAGAGGGAGATTAATGATATGGAATTGGGCCGGACAGATTTGGGCCAGACAGAGTTGTGCCGGACAGATTTGGGCCGAACAAGTGTTGGGCCAAGTTGTGTGGCCCGGCGTTGAAGGAAGCTGCTCGGTTAAGGCAGCGCGTGGATTGACCGAGCTGCAAGGATCCGTGGTTACGAAGCCGGTCAAGTGAAAAGTCCAACGCCAGGAAATGCAAGGTTGGACCAAGGTACCTGTTTGCTCGGCAGGTAGGTCGACCGCAGACAAGCGTGAGTTGTCCCGAGCTCGGCTTTGCCGAGATGCCGCCAAGTCCGGTCCTCATCTAAGCTTAGCTGTTGGAGTACTTGGGCAGGAAGCGCAGCATGGCAGACGATGGCCGAGATGGTACTGCCCGGCTACTGAGCTCCCAGGAGAATGGGCAGGCAGTTGGGTTAGGTGGTGCTCAGCAAGGTTTATGCTTACAGATGGGATAGCAGGACCACGTGTCGAGAGATCACTGGGAGTAGATTTAGGGCGCAGAAGGTATATAAGCAAGTCTGCGCCCCCATGCTTGAGACAGGACATTTTTGGTGAGATAAACACTAAACACAAGACTCTCCCTTCTCTCTATCTATCCCCTGTGTGTGTGTTCTAACTTGATCGTCGGAGGGATTTTCCGGCCACACGCCGCCGGGTAGCTCACCGCCGTTGTGCTCGCAGGTCGATTGGACAGACAGGAGCTTAGAAGAAAGGAGTACGGGCTTGCCTGAATATTTGCTCCCCGCACAAAATACATCATTTGAAATTTATTTAAAATACAAATTACCTCTTGTGATTTAGAAAATTATAAATATCTCTCTGTCAAAATTTTTCATTTAACAGAATTAATTGATCGCAACATATTCTGTGGTTTCCATTATCTACTCCATTCCTTGTATAACTCCAACACCTTCTCCACTCTTTTCTATATGACATTCAGGTAATAATTTTGAATGACTAAATTACTGATCATAGCGATTTCTTTGAGTCTTTAAACTGTTGCCATCCAAGTGCCACATGCTGATGGAACTTAACTTTTTACAATCCTAAGAGAAATGCATAATGAAGACTGTTCACTGAATATAATCTTACTTCCTCATAAGAGGTCTCCAATAAACACATCTCAAAAATCCTTTTTTCAAAGTGATTACGATGGAGTTAACCAGAGCCAAAGTAGGCCATAGCAAAGTACCTTACTCAGCTAGCCAGAATAAGAATCCTATACCTAATGTTGTAATGCTATTCCCAGGGCTTCTGTCCCATGATAAATTCACAAGAAACGTTAGCCACCTTGAAACTATATCACATCATATGTCCTATTTAAAATTTAATACATCAATTTCTAAGTCCAAGGATAGAACTCAATAAGTAATTATTACCATCTAAATCCTTCACAATATATCACCTAGTAAGTAGCATTTAAAATGGTAGCACAGTAAAATGGAAAAGCTATACGAGCAACTCTCACCTATACAACAATAAAATTATCTGAATTATTAATTGAAATAAAATTTTAACAATATTAAAAACTGTTAATTAACTTAATGATTTATTAATAAAATGACCTATTTATTATGAAATTAGAAACCTTATGGGGGATAATGTAATTTCTAGAACCACAGGGAATAATTTGTAATTTAAGTAAGGGATTGTTTGGGGTGTCCTAAATAAGTGCACTTTTTGACTTTTTGGACTAAAAAGTTGAGAAAAAAAAGATGGTTGTTTAGGATAACTTTTTTGACTTTTTACGAAAAAATGTGTATTAAAAAATTATATAAATTAGTGTATATTAAAATATTGAAATGGAATAGGCTGTACGGTGGGATTGAAGGTGGGACAGCGTGTGTAGAGTATTGGAGGGGAGATGGTTCCTTGCTTTTCAGGCAGTGAATTGAAGGTGTTGTTCGGTCCGTGGAGGCCTACCATGGGTCCCGTTTTGCTAATCAAAACCATTCAATGTATAGAACTCGTCGAGTACTATATGCTTATAAAAAATCACGTTGATCGGATATCGATAGCTATTTGATCGGATTAGTTTTTTTTCAACCGTTAACTATAACACCATCCATTTTATAAATTCTAACTGATTTGATCATATAGTTACCGATATCCAATCAACGTGGATTTTTGCAGGCATATAGTACTCGACGAGTTCTACACATTAACGGTTTAGATTATTAAAAATGGACCCCTGATGGGCCCCCACGGGCCGAACAACATAGTGTTATTTGTGCACCTAAATCAGCGCAATTTTTCCAAAAAGTCAATTGCGCCTGTGGGACATCAGTCTTGTTTGAAAATTAATTTTGTGTAAAATTAATTTTTCAATATTTTTTTTTGGTAAATAGTGATAACTTTTTAACTTTTTGAATAATTTTTTAACTTTTTAGCTTTTTTTCATTATCCCAAACCAGGCCTAATCTCAGAGGTGTGTTTGTAATTTATACCCTTAATTATATATCTATCTCTTGTTTTTTAGAACAAAACAACCATCCATATTATACCCTTAAATAGTAGTAGTAGTTACATTTTTGGCCAGATTATGTGCTGGCTGAATAACACTTATGTCAACTTTGCGAAGACATACATAATTCAAACACTTTGAAATAAGCTAGAATATCTTGAACAAGAGCAAAAATATGCCAATCCTCCTGACATCGTTGCTGTTGAAGCATCTGGACTAGTACTTGATAGTCTGTGTACAGATTTATATGTTTCAATTCTTGTTGTACAGCCCATCAGATTGCATCCAAGCACGCACTTCAGCTAGTAAAGCATGTGGTAAGGATGTCTTCACCACAGCCTGTCTTTTGATTAGCTGCTTCTGGTTGTCAAAGCAAATCCATGCAATTCCAGCATTGTCGGTTGGTGATTTCCTTGAGCCATCTATAATGAAATGCCAAGAATCTATTGCACTCTGGTGTCTAAAACATTTTTCAAAATACAAAGGTTAGATGTGTTAGTGTCTTGATTATTTTCAGAAGTAGAGCAAGTTCCATTGCCTGTTTTATGAAGACATGAGAACATATCAAAGAGTTTCCTAGCTTCCTCTAATTTGTTCTCAATATTTAGGGAATTGGGATGGAAGACCACTTGATTTCTTTGCAGCCATATAGCCCATAGAATGGCAACCGATTGGATAACAATTTGAGTGTCATGGACTTGTTCAATCCAACTCGTAAACCATTGAAAAAAAGATACTGGTACACCAATTCTAAAATCCAAACCCAAAGGCGATCCCCCTCCATACTCTTTGTGCCCACTCACATGCAAAAAATACATGTTCAATTGTCTCATCTTCATTATGACATCTGGCACACCTAGTGTTAACTTGGACACCACGTTTTTTTAATTCCTATTGGACAGGAAAAATTCTATGAAGACATTTCCAAATGATGACAGTCCATTTTGGAGGTAAGGCTATATTCCATAACTTCTTCCATACCCCTTGAGTAGAGCACATCCTGTAAAACATAGGATAAGTACGAATCAAGGCATGTTCATACCCATATTTTACAGAATAAACTCCATTTTTAGCTGGGCTCCAAACTAGTCTGTCTTCACAAGGATAATTGGGTATATGAACCAATATAATAGCTCGAGTACAATCTACTGGGAAGAACAATCTTATCAAATTCTCCCCCCAACAGCCGTGAGCCCAATCAATAAAGTGTTCAACTCACATATCCGGAAGAATTCTGGTAATATCCCTTCCTCGTAAGGGCTTGAGCATAGAAGGGATCCATTGATCTTTGAATGGCCGAATTTGTTGCCCATTCCCCACTACCCAATGAAGACCCGACTTCAGTAAATCCCTACCCCATAAGATACTCCACCACCTCCAAGAAGCAGTAGAACTCAAAGTAACATTGAGGAGAGTTTTTGTATGACAGTACTTACTCAAGAAGACTCGTGACAATAACCCATTGGGATTAGAAATCTACCTCCACGCCTGTTTTGCGAGTAGAGCTTAATTGAAACACGTTAAATCCCTAAATCCCAATCCACCCCAATCTTTTGGAAAGCATAAATGCATCCATTTTTTCCAAGAGATACCTCGTTCACCATTGGAATTCCATAGGAAATTTCTGATTATTTTAGAAATTTTGCTCAAAAAAGAATTTGGCATTCGGAATACCAACATTAAGTGCACCGGTATCGAATGTAGCACATGTCTAACCAAAACCCATCTTCCTGCAAAATTTAACATCTTACATTTCCACCCTTGTAGCTTATTTGTTATTTTTTCTAAAATTGAATTGAAAATAACCCCTTTTGATCGGCCCGAAAAACCTAAATTGGCTCCTAAATAAATGGTTGAATGAGTCCCAGCTTTAACACATAAAATGGATTGGAGACTCTATTTATCAGATTCCAACATATTTGAGCTAGGGAAAATTTCAGATTTTTGGTAGTTAATACGAAGCCCCGTCTGTGAGCAAAAAGCATTCAAAAACCATCGTAAACACCATGCATGGGATAACTCAAATGTTTGAAAAATCAAACAGTCATTTGCAAAAAGGAGATGATTTGCGAGGAGGGCTTGTTTACAAATAGCTATCCCTTTACATATTCCTTGATTTTCAAGATGAGTAAAACCATCCGATAAAGCTTGCATTACCAATAAAAACAGATAAGGTGACAAAGGATCACCCTGCCTAAGACCCGCTGATGGATGGAAAAATTCAAATCGGCTTCCATTAATCAATACAGAAAAGGAAGCTGTAGAAATACATTGTTCAATCAACCTAAGCCAGTGTTGGGAAAGCCCCATTTTTCGCATTATTGTTAATAAAACTCCCAAATGACCCTGGCGTAGGCCTTGTTCATGTCTAGTTTTAGTCCAAACACGGACTTCCAACCCTTTTTATGTTTTTTAATATATTCTATGATTTCATGTGCCAATAAAATATTGTCAGAGATCAACTGTCCCTTTAAAAACACACTTTGATTAACAAAGATCAAGTCTGGCAGAATTTCTCGAAGTCTGTTTGCTAACACTTTGGCCCCTATTTTATACAACACATTACACAAACTTATTGGTCAGTAATCATTCACGGTGAGTGGAACCTTCTTCTTAGATATTAGACATAAAAATGTTGAATTTAAAGACCTAATTAAGTGTCCTAAATTTAGAAAGTAAAGCACACACTATTATAAAAGTGATAAGTGTCATAAATTTGTGAACAAAATTTGCTAATCAAACAAACATAGCGACGTCCAACATGTCACTTAGGTCCATTGCATCAATATTACATGTGATTTAGTAAGTAAATTTAGTATATAAATTTGATGGATATAAAAATGTTATGTAATAAAATCTGAAAATGATTTACAAATAAATGATGTATATAAAAAATAAAAATAATAAAAAATTCTAAACAATGTATCTGTTAGACTTATTTATTTTTAATCATTTATTTAATTTATTTGAAAGAGAAAAATAGAATCAAAATTTATTTTGATGATTTATTTAATTATGTTTTAATTTATTTGAAAGAGAAAAATAAAATCAAAATTTATTTTGTTCCACTATTTCTCACCTAAACTTGTATCCTAAATGTTATTAGAATGTATTTAATATTTGCTTAAATCAGGAGTTCATTTCAAACCCAAAACAGAGGTTCAAACAGCCCAAAACAGAGGTTCAAACAGCAACAGTTCAAAAGGTTCAAAACTGTCAAAGCTCCGGACGACCGGCCAAGGCTTTTCTGCCCAGTTTTGCTTCAATTCAAATTTTCTTCTCAACGGCTCTGAGCTACAATGGCTATTTTTCAAAGTAAAGTTGTTCCAGACCATGCTCTGCCTCCTGCCAAGATCAAATCAGTAATGATGGAATGATTTATATTCAAAATGAATTCAATGGCTCTATAAGCCTCTTGATCTATATATATACCAGAGAGCCTCAGTGAATAACACACTGAAACAATATACAAGTTACAGAAACCAGAAAATATTCTTTGATCTATAATCACTCACATCTATTCTCTAAAAAATTTTCTGAGAAGTGTTCTTCAACTGAGCCTTATAGCCTTAAGCTCATCTTTCCTGTGTGAGGTTTCCAGAAAAATCAAAGTTTTATTTTATATATCTATCTTTGAGAGATAATTCTTGTAGCTTTCTGTGAAAGCAAAAACACCTTCTTTTCAACCTTGTAAGAGTGTAGTACACTCAGTGTTCTTGACTTAGAAAGTTTGTGTAAAATCCGTGGAGGATTGCTCCATTTGTAAAGAGGTTGCTATCACCCCAGTAAAGCTAGAGCATAGTGGAAAATCTCAAGTGAAGCTTGAGGAGTGGACGTAGGCCAAGTTGAAGCCGAACCACTATAAATTTGTTTGCCTCTTTCTCCCTTTTCTTTTTATTTTTTTTAAATTGCCATAGTTATGTTTCATATTTTCACTATGCTAAAATCATTAAGTGACATAGCTATTAGAACACTTGTTTTAATTATTTTTATTTCATTAACTATATTTATCTAATGTGCTAGTCATAATTTTTTATTAGAGTATTATTATAATAAATTGTAAAATCCTAATTCACCCCCCCTCTTAGGTTGTCTTTTGGATAACAATTGATATCAAAACCTAGACTCTTGCTTTAGATTTAACCATCTGAGAGTTTCGATCCATGGCAACCATAGCAGCACTGGCACTGCTGAAGGACAAGCCACCAATAGGCCACCATTATTTGACGAAAACAACTATAGTCATTAGAAAGATAAGATGACCTTATACCTACAAGCCACTGATTATGCTATGTGAATTATTGTCACCAAAAGTCCAAAAATTCCTACCAAATTAGTAGACAATATTAGTGTACCTAAAACTGAAGATGAATGTGATGAGAGGGATCACAAATTATTGCAAGCCAATGCTAAAGCCAAACTCATCCTTGTTTGTGGATTAGACTCTAAGGAGTATAATAGAATTTCAAGTTGTGATTCGGCAAAAGAAATTTGGGACAAACTTGAAGTAATTTATGAAGGTACAAACCAAGTAAAGGAATCTTATATTGATATGCTTGTTCATAGTTATGAATTGTTCAAAATCAACTCTGATGAATCTATTTCATGTATGTTTACTAGATTTACTAAAATTGTAAACTCTTTGAAATCACTTGGCAAAACTTATACTAACAGTGAGTTGGTGAGAAAAATTCTTAAGTGTTTACCAAAGAATTGGGAAGCAAAGGTCACCGTCATTGTAGAAGCTAAAGATCTCCCCACACTTGGATTGGATGAGCTTATGGGTTCCCTTATGACTCATGAGATCACCATGAAAGGACAAGAGGATGTTGAAAAAAAAAAAAAAGTGGAATTGCATTCAAAGCATCATCAAATGAAGAAGAACATGAAAACTCTAGTGAGAATGAAAGCTATGCCATGTTCAGTAGAAATCTCAAAAAGCACTTCAAGAAAAACAATTATGGAAGAAGAAGACCTTTCCAAAAGGAGTACAACAAAGATAACAAGAAAGAACCTATTACTTGCTATGAGTGCAAAAATCCTGGACATATGAAAATTGATCGTCGAAAATTGAAAAATCATGGAAAAGACTACAAAAGAAACAAGAAAGTCATGGTAGCAGCTTGGGAAGAAAGTGAAGATGAAAGCTCAAATGATGAAATTGAAAATAAAGTAGCCAACTTGTGTCTCATGGCTCTTGAAGATGAAGACTCTACTCAAGATGAGGTAACTACTCTTTATGAAGAAATTGAAAGTGCATTCCATGAACTACAAGATGAATTTAGAAAAGTTTGTGCCAAAAATAATGTGTTAAAAAAATCTGTTGCATCTTTATCTAGTAATGTAGAAGAATTAAAGAAAGAAAAAATTGTTTTGAAAAATGATTTTGACACCATCTCTAATGAGAAAACTACTTTAAAAAACAATGTTGATGATTTAACAAAAACACTTGAAAATTTTGTAAAAGGTAGAAATAATCTCAACATGCTTCTTGAAAATCAAAGATGTGTTTTCGATAAAGTGGGCATTGGATATGACTCTATTAAGAAACAAAAGAGTCTCAATATAATTTTTGAAAAGGCACCTCTCATGACACACCCTCATATTACTTGTCATTATTGTAGAAGGAAAGGTCATTACATATCTTCTCATATTACCTGTCATTATTGTAGAAGGAAAGGTCATTACATATCTTCTTGTCCATTCAAAAATAATATAAACATAGAAATTAAAAAGATTTGGATTGTTAACGGATCTAACAAAACTAACCAAAAAGGACCCAAGAAACTATGGGTACCAAAACCCAACACTTGATTGTCATCCTATAGGTTTGCTTTAAGTCCAAAACCAAAGAAGGAAAGTGATACCTTGATAGTGGATGTTCCAGACACATGACCGGAGATAAATCTTTCTTTACTACACTGTCATCCAAAGATGGAGGCTTTGTTACTTTTGGAGGCAACAAGAAAGGAAAAATCATCGGTATTGGTAGCATCGATATTTCTCCTAATCCTTCTATTGAAAATGTTTTACTTGTTGATGGACTTAAGCATAACCTACTTAGTATTAGTTAATTATGTGATAAAGGTAATCAAGTTATTTTTGATAAATCACATTGCACAATTGAAAGCACAAATGATCATAAAGCTTTATTCGTTGGTAATCGTCATAATAATGTTTATGTTTTTCATCTTAATGATCTCTATGCTAGTGATGTTAAATGTTTATATGTTAATAATGAAAATAGTTGGTTATGGCATAGAAGACTTGGTCATGCTCGTATGGATTTAATTGCTAAACTTTTGAGAAATGATTTGGTCATTGGATTTTCAAAAATTAAATTTAAAAAAGATCATCTTTATAGTGCTTATCAATAAGGAAAACAAACTAAAACATCGTTTTAATCAAAATGTCATATTTCCACAACTAGATCTTTACAACTATTGCATATGGATTTATTTGGTCCCTCAAGGACATCTAGTCTAGGTGTTAAACATTATTGTCTTGTTATTATTGATGATTATTCAAGATTTACATGGGTTATGTTTTTAGCACACAAAGATGAAACCTTCTCCTCTTTCACAAAACTCTGTCGTAGAATTCAAAATGAAAAAGGCTTTCTTATAACTAATATTTGAACTGACCATTGTAGAGAACTTGAAAATGAGAAATTTGAATTGTTTTGTGATGAGCATGGTATTGGACATAATTTTTCAACACCTAGAACCCCTCAACAAAATGGTGTAGTAGAAAGGAAGAATAGAACTTTGGAAGAAATTAGTAGAACAATGCTTTGCAAAAATAATCTTCCTAAATATTTTTGGGCCAAAGTTGTTCACACTGCATGCTATATTTTAAATCGTACATTGATTAGACCTATTCTCAAAAAGACTCCTGATGAACTTTGGCATGATAGAAAGCCCAACATTAGTCACTTGCATGTTTTTGGTTGTACATGTTTTGTGCATAATAATGGTAAGGATAACTTGATTCAAAATCTGATGAAGCAATTTTTCTTGGTTATTCCCTAACTAGCAAAGCTTATCATGTTTTTAATAAAAGAACTCTTGTTGTGGAAGAATCTATACATGTGGCACTTGATGAAACTAATATCTCTGCTCAAAAGCAAATTGTTAGTGATGATATAGATTTGGAACCAAATGTGAAAGATTCAAGTATCTACAAAGAAGAGAACCAACCATGTAAGTTGAACAAAGAGATTGAACAACCTATTCTCCCACCTCAAGAAGAAGGAGGAAACAATGATGATTTACCAAGAGAATGGAAGTTTGTTCATAATCACCCTAAGGATTTAATCCTAGGTGACCCTACAAAAGGTATCGAAACTCGCTCTTCACTTAGAAACATTTGTAGTAACCTGGCTTTTCTCTCACAGATTGAACCTAAAAACTTTCAAGAAGCCGAATTCGATGAACATTGGATGATAGCTATGCATGAAGAGCTTAACCAATTTGAGAGAAACAAAGTGTAGGAGCTTGTGTCAAAACCTAATGATCATACCATTATCGATACCAAATGGATCTTTCAAAACAAGCTTGATGAATCCGGCACAATTATAAGAAACAAGGCTAGACTTGCTGCACAATGATACAATCAAGAAGAAGGTATTGAATTTGATGAAACCTTTTCTCCAGTGGCTAGATTAGAAGTCATTCACATGTTACTTGCATTTGTATGTTTTAGAGATTTCAAACTTTATCAAATGGATGTAAAAAATGTCTTTCTAAATGGTTTTATAAATGAGGAAGTTTATGTAAAACAACCCCCAGGTTTTGAAAATCATGCTTTTCCAAATCATGTTTTTAAATTATTAAAAGTTTTATATGGCTTGAAACAAGCACCTCGTGCATGATATGAACGATTGAGTAAATTTTTGATTGAAAATAATTTTTCTAGAGGAACAATTGACACAACATTTTTTGTTAAAACTAAAAATGATGATTTACTTATTGTGCAAATATGTGTAGATGACTTTATATTTGGTGCTACTAATGAAACCTTGTGTAAGAAATTTTCTAAGTGTATGCAAGGTGAGTTTGAGATGAGCATGATGAAGGAGCTAAATTATTTCCTTGGACTTCAAATCAAACAATGTAAGGAAGGAATTTTTATCAACCAAGCTAAGTACACAAAAGAACTACTCAAAAAGTTTGCTATGTATGACTAAAAAATAGCTGGAACTCCTATGAGCACATCCATTAAGCTAGACAAGGATGAAAAAGGTAAGTCCATTGATCAAACAAAATATCGAGATATAATCGGCTCACTTCTTTATTTAACCGCAAGTAGACCCGATATTGTGTTTAGTGTTTGTATGTGTGCTAGATATTAATCAAATCCTAAGAAATCACATCTCAGTGCTGTTAAAAGAATTTTTAGATATCTTGTTGGCACTCAAAATTTGGGACTGCTTTATCCTAGAGGTGTTGCATTTGATTTAATTAGTTACTTGGATGTCGACTTTGCCAAATGCAAACTTGACAGAAAAAGCACAAGTGGCACTTGTTACTTCCTTGGTAACTGATTAGTATCTTGATTTAGCAAAAAGCAAAATTTTGTTGCTTTCTCAACGGCCGAAGCTGAATATATAGCTTCCGTAAGTTGTTGTGCCCAAGTACTTTGGATGAAACAACAATTGGAGGACTTTGATTTATATTATGATCATATCTCTAT
This sequence comes from Camellia sinensis, assembly GCF_055761805.1. NCBI lineage: Eukaryota > Viridiplantae > Streptophyta > Magnoliopsida > Ericales > Theaceae > Camellia > Camellia sinensis. The sequence goes on from NC_138972.1 coordinate 105,339,303, forward strand.
TAAATGTGATAACACTAGTGCCATCAATTTAAGTAAAAATCCATTTCAACACTCACGAACAAAACATATTGAAATTCGACATCATTTTTTAAGAGATCATGTTCAAAAAGAGGATATTTACTTGAATTTGTAAACACCGACAAGCAATTGGCGGATGTTTTCACAAAACCCCTAAGCGAGAATCGCTTCAATTTTATTTGTGGCGAGCTTGGAATGTCGATTTCTACTTAAAAGGCTTTGTGGTGACTGTGAAACTTGAATTTTTGTTAAAATGATATATGTGTATTGCTACATTGATATGGAAACATTTTATCAATTGAATGCTCTCAAGTCCTTCATACATATATTATCCTTAACAGTTTACTATTCACAATTGTATATTTTTGTTCTACATCTTGAGCTTAATTTAACTTTGCATACATTGATTTTTTTTTTTTTTTTTTTTGCTATTAGGCTTAATGTCTTTTATTTATTTTATTTTATTTTTTTATTTTTTTTCTTTCGTTCTGCTATTAGGCTTAATTTTTTTATTTTTTGCTTTTTAATTTCATTTTTCAGTACTTAAACATAAAAACAAAAACAAATCAAAATAAAAATATTTACATAAAAAAAAAAAAAAAAATCCTTTATTTTTTTACGGCCATACACCGATTTCACTTACTCACATCTTCCATCGTTTTCTTCCTCTTTTTATCACCTTGGGAGGCCCTTAAAGGCCCTGCCCTCGTGCTTTCATCGAGAGTGAGAACTCCCTATCGACTATCAAAGGCCAAGAACATAGATGCTCCAAGTCGGGCCCTGGAGGTGGCCTGCATTTTAAGCTCTTTATTTTCGGCCTTCAATGCGCATATCTTTGCTCTCGCATCCTTGTACATGCGATGGAGCAGAGTGAGTTGGACATTGACCTGATGGAGCTCACTCATCCTGTTCTGCAGTCGGTGAGCCAATTTTGTAACCGCAGTCACCGTCTCCATACAGGACGTCAGTGTGAAATGATTGGCTTCAATGTCTGATTGAGCTGCTATTATTTGCTCAATCGACATCATAGGAAGGTTGGGAAGAGTAAGAGCCGGGGCACTCGACCCAGCAGCACTTACAGGATCATTCAGGTTCGGAAAGAGAGTAAGGGGACAAGACGAGGCCATGTAATAAGAGAGAGAGAGATATGTAATTGAAAGGAGGGTCATTTTTGGCAGCCTTTTTGCTCTGCTCAGTCTCTTTGTTCTATCTCTCTCACGAAGAAGAAGAAATGGATGGAAGCGAATCAGGAAGAAGAAGGAGAAGAGAGTGATTAAAAAGAAGACGGAGAAGAAGACGACACGAGGGAGAGAGAGCCGAGGCAGTTGATTGACCCGTCTTACTTTTGTCAGTCGGCTGACACAAAAGCGAGGCCGCGTGTCCGACACGATTTTCGACGGAAAAGAGAGAGGCGGGCAAATCGTATATATATATATATATATATATATGTTTTGCATATCTATTTTTGATGCCATTTTTCACGATCTTTTCCCTCCTCCTCTTCCAGATTCTGAGCCAAGATTTCCTTTTGATAATGTCACAGGAGGAGAAAAATTATGATGTTATGTATTGTGGTATTATTTTCAAATTATGGTATTATTTTCAACCTAATCTGATGTTATATATTATGTATTTTTTTCAAACTAATAAGATGTTATGTATTGTGGTATTATGGTAGTATTTTTTAAAAAATTGATATAGACTAACTAATATTTATAATGATAATTTTTTTTTTTCATTTATAGCTTATTATCTTAGTCTCATATCATATCTTTGATTAAAAAATTTATTTATTACACATTTGCTAACCTATATATTTAGAAATGAACAATCATTCAAGGAGAGAGCTATTCTTACTTCCAAATCAAATCAAAACATCATGGTGTGCCATCATAAAAGATGAGAAGATTGTTAGACTTATTTATTTTTGATGATTTATTTAATTATGTTTTAATTTATTTGAAAGAGAAAAATAGAATCAAAATTTATTTTGTCCCATTATTTCTCACCTAAACTTTATCCTAAATGTTGTTAGAATGTATTTAATATTTGCTTAAATCAGGAATTCATTTCAAACCCAAAATAGAGGTTCAAACAGCCCAAAACAGAGGTTCAAACAGTCTAGCACAACAGCAGTTCAAAAGGTTCAAAACTGTCAAAGCTCCGGACGTCCGGGTGGAAATCCGGCCGATTATCAGGCCGAACGACCGACCAGGGCTTTTTTGCCTAGTTCTGCTTCAGTTCGAATTTTCATCTCAACGGCTCTGAGCTACAACGACTATTTTTCAAGGTAAAGTTGTTCCAGACCATGCTCTGCCTCCTACCAAGATCAAATCAGTAATGATGGAATAATTTATATTCAAAATGAATTCAATGGCTCTATAAGCCTCTTGATCTATATATGTACCAAAGAGCCTCAGTGAACAACACACTGAAACAATATACAAGTTACAGAAACCAGAAAATATTCTTTGATCTATAATCACTCACATCTATTCTCTGAAAAATTCTCTGAGAAGTGTTCTCCAATTTTTTGTTTACATCTTTCTCTCAGAAATTATACACTGAGCCTTATCGCCTTACGCTCATCTTTCCTGTGTGAGGTTTCCAGAAAAATCAAAGCTTCATTTTATATATCTATCTTTGAGAGATAATTCTTGTAACTTTTTGTGAAAGCAAAAACACCTTCTTTTCAACCTTGTAAGAGTATAGTACGCTCAGTATTCTTGACTTAGAAAGTTTGTGTAAAATCCATGGAGGATTGCTCCATTTGTAAAGAAGTTGCTAGCACCCCTGTGAAGCTAGAGCATAGTGGAAAATCTCAAGTGAAACTTGAGGAGTGGACGTAGGCCAAATTGAAGCCGAACCACTATAAATTTGTTTGTCTCTCTCTCCCTTATCTCTTTATTTTATTTAAATTGTCATAGCTATATTTCATATTTTCACTGTGCTAAAATCATTAACTAACATAGTTATTAGAACACTTGTTTTAGTTATTTTTATTTTATTAACTATATTTATCTAATGTGCTAGTCATAATTTTTTATTAGAGTATTATTATAATAAATTGTAAAAATCTAATTCACCCCCTTCTTAGATTGTCTTTTGGGTAACAATATCAATGACATTTAAAAAAATATGAGAACAATGGTAATCATGTTATTCTGTATAAAAGTTATGTAAAAAAATTCTATTTGTATATCATTATTTAAAATAAAATAAAATAAAAAACTATTCAAAGTTTTTCAAATTTAAATTTGATATGATATGAATTGTATTTAAAACAGATTTGATATGCATATATTTAAGTATTTTCGGGTGATTACTTAGGATTAGTATTTTTTTTTTTCTTTTTGTTTTGAGAAAGGATATAGATAAGAACATTATAACATGGGAACTTCTAGCTCTTAAGAGAAGCAGTTTTGGCAGCTACACGCGCTACTACCACTACCTTTCTTAGAGGCTTAGAGATACAAACATAATCAAACTTACAAAGCAATCTAACATCTAAAGTTAAGTGCATAATTTCCCAATCTTCAATCCTCTCCTCCTTGAGCTTGTGGATTAGCACTTGATAGTCTATAAAAATATTAATAGCCTTAATATTTTTTTTGATCAACAAAAAAGAAGCTTTATTGATGTAAGAATCAAGTACAAAGTACAAAGTACAAAACAAAATACATCAATAAAGAAAAGGGAAGTGCAAAAGTATCACAATGAGCAAAATCATCCCAATTAGGTTGGCACCAAAAAGCCAATCCTATCATTTGCTAGTACTCCCAGAATTGGTGAGAAACCAACGAGAAAACAGACCAAACACCAACAAAAAGACCAACAGACCACTGCCTACATAACAGCTGAGTAACTAGAGCAAACACACCAACAACAGAACACACTAGAGTCCATCACAGACCTATATATCAGCCAACAAAACAAACAGAACAACATAGACCAACAAAGTAGACTAGTAGCAAAGCTAAACAGACCAACAGAGTTGCAGCCTGAGCATAGCTGAGCAGCCAAGAAGCAACAGGCAACAGAAGCAGACTTAGCACAGCAGACCTCCTTATAAGCCTAGCAGACCTTGACCAATGCAAACTTGGAACTTTAATAACTTTTAATCCTCAGTAATACCTCAGTTTGCAACTTGAATAACTTTTAATCCTCAGTAATACCTCAGTAGCAGAATCAGCACAGAATTAGTAGAATCAGCACAAATAGATAGGAAAAATTTGACCTGCAATGTCTGCTGTTTTGACACTGCAGCAGCAGATGACAGAACAGATTAACAGAGCAACAAAGCAAGCCACTGAACGCTGCTGCAGACAACAGAACAATATCACAACCAAACCATCCCAACAGATGATGAATCACCCACTGAAAGCTGCTGCTGTTGCTCCAACTCAGATTAACACACCAACTCAGCCACAGCACACCCACTCAGCCTCCATTCCTGATGCAGAATTGTACTTGTTGCAGATGTGACACAATATCATTAATAGAGAACACCACAGAGGTTAGAGAGGCCTTGATCCACAATGTTGCTCTGACCTTAACAAGGTCGCATAGTTCATCCAAGTTTGGTTAAGAGCCATTGAACACACACTCATTCTGATGCTTCCAAGTAGACCAAAGAATAGCTTGGGGAAGAACCATTCAAATTTTCTTTTCTAGTTTTTTCATTTTGCAACCAGACCACCACAACAGCAGCCCATGCACAGAGCCAGGAAAAACTACTGAAAACCCCACTATCTAACAATGTTACACCAAAGCAACCACACAAAAGGGCAGAAAAGAAGAACATGGTCCACAGATTCAACCTCATTTTGACAAAAGACACAAGCAAGATTAACATTACCAGCCAAAATACCAATTCTATGAAGAAAACTAGCAGTTTTGACCTTTCCAAGCCAAGCCAACCACCAAAAAATTGCACTTTGGGTGAAGCACAATTGTTCCATAACAGTCCTGCCACATCCAAAGCAGGCCCAAGACTAGCCTCTCACCAATTGTAAACAAAAGAAATACTGAATAGTCCTGAAAGATCTGCAGCCCATGATAGCCCATATGGATTATTGTTACAAAGTGTAGGTGCAATTCAAAGTAGAGATGAGAGTCTAACCACCACCTCCTCCTCCTCCCAAGCCAGTAATGGCCTTCTGAATCCGATTTCCATCTTTCAGCTTCACCCCTTCTCTGAAAGTAAGCATTTACCACACCCAGCTTGTCAATAGATAAGGAAAAGAGCCTAGGAAATTCTTCCTTTAAACAAACATTACCAGCCCACTTGTCCAACCAGAAATGTGCCCTCCTTCCATCCCCCAACACAATCACAGAATTATTATGATAGAAATTGTGCAGATCAGGTTTAGACAAGACTAAACTTATTATATCAGACCAAAGCTTAGAACCTCTGCCTTCCAAACTTGGAATCCATCTACCACCCCCAATATTATACTTCCTACAAATCACTTCCTTCCATAGAGATTGGTTTTCAGCCCTAAACCTCCACCACCATTTTAATAAGAGACATTCATTCATAGTTCTAATCCTCCCCACACCCAAGTCACCAAACTTCTTATTTTTAGTAACCATAACCCACTTGACCATGTGCACTTTCCTTCGAAGATCTGATCCAGCCCAAAGGAAAGCTTATTGTATTTTCTCAATCTCCTTAACTACCCCAACAGGAATTCTAAATAAAGATAAATAGTAAATAGGCAAGTTGGACACAACGGACTTGATTAAGGTTAATCTCCCAGCAAAAGATAACAACCTCCTCTTCCAGGAACATTGTTTTCTCTTAAACTTGTCCAACACTGGTTTCCATGTACTTTTCCTGCCTGGATTGGCCCCCAAAGGCAACCCCAAATATTTGAGAGGTAACCTCTGGTGAAGACAATTAAGTATAGTAGCAAAATCATGCAGCATCCCATTATCCACCCCAATATCGCAAATTACACTCTTATGGTAGTTAATTTTTAGGCCTGATAAGATCTCAAGACATCTTAGGATTCGTTTGATGTTCACTACTTCCACCATTTCAGCTTCACAAAATAGGATCGTGTCATCCGCTAATTGTAAGTGAAAGACTTTTAAGCCATTAGATCCCAACTCTACCCCTTTAATTAAGCCTAGGTCCTTAGCTCTACTCGACAAAATATTTAATCCCTCTGCTGCAACATTAAAGAGGAAAGGTGACAATGGATCACCTTGTCTTAATCCCTTTTGTGGATAAAATTCAGATGTCGGTGAGCCATTAACCAAGACAGAAATCTTAGCAGAAGACACACAAGCTCGAATCTAGCTCACCCATTTACCACCAAAGCCAAAGTTTAAGAGCATAGAGAATAAGTACTCCCAATTAACTGAATCAAACGCCTTTTCAAAGTCCAATTTAAGAACCAAACCTTTACTATTAGATCTTCTCCACCCATCTACAATCTCATTTGTTATCAACACCCCATCTAGAATGTTCCTTCCTCCCAAAAGGCTGACTGAACCTCACTAATGATCCTGGGCATCACCAATTTAATTCTATTTGATAGCACCTTGGCAAGTATTTTATACATAGAACCAATCAAGCTAATTGGCCTATAGTCATTTAAACAAGATGGACTATCAGATTTTGGAATTAGAGCTATGAAGGAGCTATTAACACCACTAACAAAACAGGCATTCTAATGAAACTCACACATGAATTGTAGCACATCAGATTTCACAATTTCCCAACATTTCTTAAAAAATGCTAAATTGAACCCATCAGGCCCAGGGGCCTTATTACCCTTACAACTCTTGATAACATTTCTAATTTCCTCTTCTGAGAATTCTGCCTCCAATTGTTCCACAACATGAGCACCTCTAATGTTCTTGAAAGGGCCAGATAAGGTAGGCCTAGCAACCCAAGTTTTAGAGAATTGCCTCATGAAATGGGCTTTGACTTCAGCCCTAATTGCCAAAGGATCCTCAGTCATTACGCCATTTGCTAGGAGTGAGCCCAATGAGTTTTCGATTGTTCCTACTACAGGCCATAATGTGGAAATATCTTGTATTTCTATCACCCTTTGATGCCCAATTAATTCTAGATTTCTGTAACCAAATCCATTCCAACAATTTACTTAATCTCCAAAGTTCCCCCCTCACTTCCTTTCTTCTAACATGTTCTGAATCAAGAAGTGGTCTCTCCTCAACTAATAGATCAAGAGCATGAGCTTCATCTTCAACTCTTTTAAGCCTATCCTCAACCTTACCAAACACCTCCAAATTCCAATGTTTTAGTGCTTGCTTCAATGCTTTAAATTTCATGAAGCATTTATACCCTGCCCACCCTTCCACTGCACTCTCAGCCCAGCTTTGCTTAACAAATGGTAAAAATTGGGGATAAGATAACCAGGCATTAAGGAAGCTAAAAGGTCTAAGGCCCCAATCCCTATCATCCTCCATAAGAATAATGGGACAATGATCTGACAAAAGTCTAGGAAGGCCCCAAAGTTTGAAGTTAAAATTTTGCATCCATTCATGATTGAGTAAAAATCTATCAATCCTACTCTATTTCTCCATATCCTGAGAATTACACCAAGTAAATTTCCTCCCAAGCATGGGCATATCCATCAATTCCAGTTGGTCAATCATATTATTAAGATCCCTCATTCCTCTATCCCTTCTAGAGCACCCAATTCTTTCTGAGATGAACCTGATTTCATTAAAATCACCCCTTATGCACCAAGGCTCCAAAAAGCTAGTTTTTAACCTTACCAAACCATCTCATACCTCTTTTCTTCTTGCAACCTCATTAGGACCATACACATTAACAACAACACAAGCAAAGCTATAAAAAAATTGTACCTCATAATAGCAAAAAATTGTGATTGCAGCAGCAAGCACTCAATTGAAATACTTCAGGATTCCAAATGCACAACAAACCACCAGCTCTGCCAATCGCATCAACTGTCATGAATTCAAAATGGTCAGGCCAGATGGGCCTGACCAGATCAGAACTAACTGCAAACTTCTTTGTTTCTTAAAGTAAAACAATGTCCACTTTTCTTTCAGCAAGACTTCTCTTAAGCTTCCTCCTTTTCTCAGGTCTACTAATCCCCCTCACATTCCATGATTGTAGCTTCATTAAATAAGACAAATCACTCATAATCCCCTTGATTTTGCTAACTTATTAGCATCACCAACCCTGATCCTTGCCCTCTCGAAGTCTATAGCTTCCAAATCTTCTAGCTTACTAATTACCACATCTTTCTTCCCTTTGCAATCTAGGCCAAGGGCTTTGCCAATTTGAAGAGTTGCTTCTTGACAGCACAATCCTGCCTTTGCTAGATTCATTTTCCATTGAGAATGAGATGGCAGCTACAGTCGACCTAAAGATTGCTCATTTCCTCAAGTTCAGTGAAGACACTCTCTACCTTTTCTTCTGCCATTGCTTTCTTCGTATTTCTTTACCCTTCACCTTCAAGGAGACCTTTCTTTGTAGAGCTGGGTTTATTCCACTCAACACCCCTTTTTCCTTGAGCATATAGTGAAGCACTTCCCCTTGAATTTGGTCTGCAACTACATTGGGAATTTGTGGGTTATAATTGTCAACAGAACCCAGCTCAGCAGTTTCTTATACTGACCCATCAGGGCCACCAAGCAAATGGGCCCTTGGAGGATCCACAACAGCTTGAGCCTTATACCTAATACCATAAGGGCCACAAGTTAATTAGGCCCCCATCAACCCCACTTCTAAATGAATCCCAGGTCTAATCCCTTTAGAACCACTGATGCTTTTGATAAATCCTGGGGTAAAGATTTCTCCATCTTCCTGACGATTTCCATCATTATCTCTCGTCTTGGAACTCACCATCATCCCTGCAGAGCCACTCTCTCGTGCGCCACCTACCTATGACACCTCCTTTGACATTTCTGTTTCTGCCACCACAGATACATCCCTAAGCCTATCATCCTCTTCCATGACAGTATCGGTAGCATTGGTTGATACAGCTTCAACTCCTTTCTCATCATCATCCTCATGCCTACTCCATTGGTCTGTAATCTGAGTCTTATCCTCCTCAAGATTATGGTTCTCACTAATCTTTCATTCATGTGATTTGCAAGAGCAGTGTAGCTTTACGTCGTTTGATACAATCACTTGTTCCTCACAAACCCTAACTGGGTATAATTGTCCTCTACACTCTAAATTAATGATGTGATTAATAGATTCCATATATCACGTTACTATCTTCACTTTTCCACACTGAAGAAAATTTAAATTACGAGTGCCCTCATCCAAGATAATCACTACATCCCACACTTTACCAATGTTAGTGAATGTGTTGCAGCTCCACAGATTCAATGGAACACCATAGCAGCTCAACCAAACGTATCTTTCTGGATCCAGAGCCATTCCTTATTTCCATTCAAGAACCGATCCGTACCATTCCTTAAGCCAGTGCTTAATTCTTAAGAGATTTTCCTTCATAGTCTCCACTGATTGAAAAGACAAAACCAAATCTCTTCCACCTGCAACTCGTACTTGGACATCCTGTAGACACCCCATTTTTGACCGACCTTAAGACTCAGATGTCATCGATTGAGCGCTCGGTGATGGTGCATGTTGTGCTCGTTCTGAAGTTTCAGAGTTCTCGGCTAAGAGCCTTGCCTCCGGGCCTCGGAACTTTTTGTGCTTTGACTCGGTTTGCGGACCAGGTCTTGTTTTCTCTTCCTGAAGGGATGGAGAGGTCTTGTAGACCATCTCTCAGTGGTCGTAGCCTACTTTTCATGGTCGTAGGCCACTGTTCCCGTTCGAAGACTAGTTTCTGATTTTTCGGAGCCATCGGCCGTGCGCCTTGGTTCGGGACCGCTTAACATTCTCCGTTTGGCATGGTTTTTGGGACACACCTTATTTCCTCCATCTAGAGGGACACTGTGGTCTGGGAGACCACTTTTGTGCCCGTACGCCACTTTTGGTGCTCAACAGCCAGTTTTCGGGGCACCCAGCCGCGCGCTTTGCCCCCCCGAACTCTCGTTTTGCATCCGTGTTGGTTCATTGTTGGCATGAACCTTGTTTTCCTTGTTTAGGAGGTGGTACAAGGGTGGGAGACCACCTTTTCTCCTTGGAGACCACTTTCTCCCCACCAGCCAGTTTTCTTGTCAGGAAGCTGATTTTCTTGGTCTTTAGGCCACATTTGCTGGTCTCCCACCACACCACTAGCCTGCTTTCAAAGTGGAGACCACCAAATGAAGCCACCGACCATTTTTTGTGTGGGAGACCACTTGCCCTGGTCGGCCGACCACCTTAACTGGTCAGCCATCTTTCTCTTGTTTTGTCTGACTGAGTGGATGCCAGTTGTGCCAGCTGGAAGGCACAGACTGTATCCTCCATACACGTGTATGGAGGATTTGCACCCTTGCTTTAGCTTCTTGAGGAAGCTTGAACCTTTTCTCCTCTATAAGAGAGGGCCTCCCTCTCCTTATACCAGGTTCCAAAAAATTTGTTTAAGGCAAAATATATATCCCTCTCTATATCTCTACGTTTTGGGTTCAAAAGTGCATTGTTCTTGGCCTATTGCACCACACCTCATAGCCACACACCTCCACCATTGATCTGAGGTTCTTGGTGGGTATTTTCAGAGGTTAAAGAGTTGGTTTTGGGCTGGAGAAGTTACTGGTTTTGCTGAGCTTCAAGGGTAATCTCTTTTCCCTCTTTTAAAGCTTTGTCTTGATCACTCTCTTAGCCAAACTTGCATGCTTATTTGAGCTTTGTTGTCAACTAAAAAAAGTCTTGTTTTGAGCTCCTTTTGATGTTTGTTTAAGACTATTTTGGTGTTGAAGGTCATCTACCCTTTTGCATGCTTTAAATATCCTTGTTTTATGCCATGCCCTAAAGCCTTTGATTTAATCTTTGTTTAGCCTTCCTATCACTGAAATCTAGTGGATTTTCAGTGGTTAACATATGGTTTGAGGGCCTAAATCAGAGAGGGGTGACCCTCTCTCTTATTGTCTTGTTTACTAGCATTTTTGGGCTATCAACGGAGCATATGTTTATACCATTTGGGGGCCTAGTTCAAGCACTTTTTGGTGATTTTTAGGACCTTCCTAGGCTCTGACCATGGCTGGTTTGGTCCCCTTTTGCTTGCCTCTTGCATGTGTAGAGTAATCCCTTTCTTGGCCTATCAAAGGAGCATGTCATTCTTGCATGTATTGGTCTTGTTTCAGTGGATTTTTGGCCATTATTTGGCATGCCATGACTCTGTTTTTGCTTGGTTTGGTAGTCCTTCACATGCTTCATGTGCTTGTAGTGTAACTCATGTTCACTAGCTCACAATGCATGTTGTTTTGGCTCTCTATGCTAGCATATTTTGGCCATGATCCAAACTGATTTTGTTCATATTTTGGGCTGCCTTAGCTCTGTTTTGAAGTCCCTTGGTCGAATGATACTTGCCATGTATGATTGTAGTTTAATAGCCTTGCTTAACCTTGAGTTTTGAATCCCCTTGCATGCTTAACTTGAGGTGTTTGCATGTTTTAGCATCATTGAGCATGATATTTCAGAGTTTATTTCTTGGCCATATTCTCATGTCTCTCACTCCTTCAATATGTTTGAGAGTTGCATCATCATGCCCTATTTATGAGCCATTGCATTGAGCTTCATCCTTGTGCCCTTCAAGCCATCATCTTGATTCATTTTGCTACTATTTTTGACTTGTATAAGGTCTGTTTGGAGTCAGTTTTGTCATTTGAGCATCGCTTCGTATACCTATAGTGTAATGTGCTTCACTAGTTTCGGTACTTGAGCCTTTCAACATGCATTGTGTGAGTTATTTGCGTGATTCAGAGCCATTTTGTATGCCATTCCAGAGCTAAAATATATGCCATTGTGTTCCATGTTTCATCCTTGCCATGCTCTTGGAGAGTTGTATGTCGTGCCCTTGGCTTGGAGCCTTTGCATTGTGCATGTTTGTGTGTGTCTCGTCGCTTTGATTTCATCATCCATTGGCCACTGATTTGGGTGTGGCCGAGGCCCATCCACTTTGGTTTAAGTCCATCTTATGTTGTGTATGCCATCTAGTCCATGTTGCCACATGATTAATCATTGCATTGTGTGTGTTTTGTTCATCTCATTGTGTATGTTAGCTTCACATGTGCATTGTGTATGCCATATAGTATCATGTGCATTGAGTATGCCATTGTTAACTCATAGCATCGTGTATGCTAGTTGCATGTTTGCATGTCTGCATGTCATCCTTTGCATGTTTGCATGACTAAGTTGCATTGCATTTAGGATTGCATATTTGTACATGCATTGTTGGTTGCATTGTGTTTGGAATAGGAGTTAGTCCAAACACGGGAAACGAGGGACGTTTTGTACTCAAAGTGACTGTTAAAACCTATCACCTACTTCACCCACTTAAACCTACTCCACTAAACCTAACCCACTACACCACTACCACCTCACCTACTCCACTAAACCTAACCCACTACACCACTACCACCTCACCTACTCCACTAAACCTAACCCACTACACCACTACCACCTCCACTTCACCTACTCCTTACCTACTACACACTCACCCTCTTCTATATATAGGAATCATGAATCATTGTAATAGATATAACATTATATCAATCAATAATACATAAATTCTTACATGGTATCAGAGCAAGGTTAAGAAATTAATATTTTTCGCTTCACCGGCGGGCGGCAACCTCGCCTTGACCGCCCGCCGGACCTCAACCTATTCCGCTTGAATTTTCTACACATACCTTGATCACTCTGCATGTCCTTCCTCCTCCTGCTGCTGAATATTGGTTTGCAACTTTGCTCGGTCAGTTCAATTTACACAAGTTCCTATCCTCTGTCAAAGAGAATGGATTGATGCAACCCTCCGAATCTTCATGGCTGAAAAACCTTGGACCTCCGGATTGCCCACCTTTCCAACCTCAGGAAGCTCTCTCTCCGCCAGACCCTCTTCCACGACGCCGGACAACTCCTCGATCAACATCGTTGCCGGTATCGATCCCAACCAAGGCGACATCGCTGGGTACCTCCCGGAGGAGCTCGGACTCCTCACAGATCTCGCATTGTTTCACATCAACTCGAATCGATTCTGCGGCACAGGCCCTCACACGATCAAGAACTTGAAGCTTCTCTTCAAGCTCGATCTCAGCAATAACAGGTGCGCCACCAGCACCACCGGCGTCTTCCAAATCAACATGGGACTTGTCTACAGTTTCCATTTGCAAGACCCAGAGACAGATTCCTCCTGTAAAGGCAATGCGACACTGAGATCATTAATTCCCCTACAAAATATGGACGGTTTTCCAACTTGAATCAACCGTCTTCGGCGATTTCAAGCTCAATGGACATGAAAATGCAGGCTTTGGATCTCTTCACTTCTGGTAGATTTTCAGGGTGTTTACATCAGGTTTCTCATGATAATCTTGGACTTTACAAAGACAGCCTTTCTTATGGTGTTGGTCATATGCATCAACAATCAAGCCACAACAGGCAGACGGTGGAATCTCTTTTTCCCAGTCTCTCTCACTTTACACCCAGCCTTACCATACTCCACTCATTCTCTCTCAGTGGTCTACCTTTTTATTTTATTATTATTATTATTATTATTATTATTATTATTATTATTATATCAAATAATCCATACACTCATGTTTCCCACTGATAGTGTCCACTTTTGAACCCATCCCCACTTCTTTATTTCTTTTTAATCAAATTTCTTTTTATTATTATTATTATTATTATTATTATTCTTTAAAAAAAAAAAAAAAAAAAAAAAAACCAAACACCATTGCAAACAATTTACAAATTTGCACACCAACTCATTTTATTCATGTCGGGTCTCACCCCGATCACCATGTTTCCACATACAAAAACACAAAAAACACAAAATAAAAAATAAAATAAAATAAAATAAAATACAAACAAACACCCACATTCACAGGTGGGATTTTTCTTCTCTATTCTGCCTCCAGTCTTTTCTTCTTGCCTCCGTCTTGGGCGGCCCTTGCCGGTGTTGCCTCCGTGTTTCCCACTCCACTGGGCATGATCACTACTCCCTGCTCCTCCACTGCAGCATATGGCGGCCCTCCAAATCGGAACATAAAACTGGCCTTCCGCTTCAGCTCCTTGTTTTCCGCCTTTAGCACACTTATCTCTGCTCGCGCATCCTTATACATGCGTTGGAGCAGAGCCAGTTGGGCGTTTAACTGCTGCACCTCATTTGTCCTACTCTGCAGCCGGTTCGACAAATTTGTAACCGCAGTCATGGTTTCCACACATGACTTCAAGGTATACTGATTGGCCTCCACATCCGACTGCACTGCCATTCTTTGCTCCACAGACCGCATAGGAAAGTTCAACGGAGCAAACTCCGGGGCGCTTGGTTGAGGTTCCAGTGCCACCGCACCAGTTATCTCTCTTGTTGACTCGTTGAGGTCGGGAAAGAGAGTGAGCAGACCGCGGGAAGACGAAGCCATTTTTTTATGGGCAACAGAGTGTTACAGAGTATCTTTCTCAGCAAAACGAAGAATTTTTCAGAGGTTTCTCTCAGTTTTTCTGTCTCAGCTTCTGCCTCAGCCTTAGCCTCCGTCTTGGTTAAATAGCCGAGGCAGCCACGCGTATCGCGCGCCACTTGACCCCAGACGACAAACGGGCGCGCCAGCCAAGGCACTCACGTGCCTCGCCATCATGTCCGGCACACCTTTTTATGACTTGGGCTCGCCTTTTGATGGCACGCCTTTTTATGGATTGAGCACGCCTTTTGATGGCACGCCTTTTGATAGATTGGGCACACCTTTTGAGGGTGCGACTTTTTAGGGGTCCGACAAGACTCTGTAAACTGTCCCGACATTGATTCCGGTTAGCTCCTTTATGGGTCCGACAAGACTCTGTAAACTGTCCCGACATTGATTCCGGTTAGCTCTTTCATGGGTCCGACAAGACTCTGTAAATGTAAACTGTCCCGACATTGATTCCGGTTAGCTCCTTCATGGGTCCGACAAGACTCTGTAAACTGTCCCGACATAGATTCCGGTTAGTTTCTACAAGGGTCCAGCAACACCCCGTAAACTGTCTTCTACAACGGTCCGACATGACCCCATAAACTGTCTGCTACATCGGTCTGACACGACACCACAGTGTCTTCTACACCGGTCCGACATGACCCCATAAACTGTCTTCTACATCGGTCCGACACGAGCCAGTGTCTTCTACATCGGTCTACCAACCATACAGTGTCTTCAACAACGGTCTGACACGACCATACAGTGTCTCCTATCCTCTTTTATTTTTATGTATTTTCTTTGTTTTGTTACTCTCTCCAAACTCAAGTTGGCTAGTTCCTATCCCCCTTGAGTTTGCGGGGGGCTGTTAAAACCTATCACCTACGTCACCCACTTAAACCTACTCCACTAAACCTAACCCACTACACCACTACCACCTCACCTACTCCACTAAACCTAACCCACTACACCACTACCACCTCCACTTCACCTACTCCTTACCTACTACACACTCACCCTCTTCTATATATAGGAATCATGAATCATTGTAATAGATATAACATTATATCAATCAATAATACATAAATTCTTACAGTGACGAAACGTGCCTCAATTCCCGGTCGCCGACACTCTTGACTATACATGATGGAGTTTAGGCCTTATTGTGTTATGTGCATTCATTTCACATTGAGTCGTGCAATCCGACTCCTCGGCCATCATGCATCGGGATGCGTGATTGGTGGCCCGAGGATCGAGGACTACGCTCCCTAGAGCTTATGCAATGATGGGGGGAGTGGTCATGCACACATATGTTGAAAATACCTTGCCTTCTCTCTCTCTTGCCTTTGTTGCAGAAAAACCAGAAACCAGGGGCAGAAACTGGTCGGCCGACCAGCTTTTCTGGTAGACCGACCACCCTTTTGGGTTTCTCCCACAAAAGGTGGTCGGTAGGTGGTCTCCAAGGCCATGAGCTGGTCGGCAGCCTTCCCATGGGTTCCCAGGGTGTAATTTCAGCCTTCTGGAGCTTTGTGCAAGTTTCTGAAATCAATTGCAAACAAAGGCGAGTCGGGGCATCGCGATGGATTTTCCGAGCAAGGCAATTCGAGCATGCATGCATCCTTTGTCATCCAAAGCAGAGCTGAGGCAGCCCATTCCATATAGTTCATATGTTTATTTAAGTGGCTTACCTAGTTAATTTGTTAATTAATTAGTGTTGTGTAATAATTAGCTGTAACTTGTTATTCATTTTGTTGTGTAACAA
The DNA here is from genome assembly GCF_055761805.1 of Camellia sinensis. NCBI lineage: Eukaryota > Viridiplantae > Streptophyta > Magnoliopsida > Ericales > Theaceae > Camellia > Camellia sinensis. Next base: position 105,355,591 of record NC_138972.1, read on the forward strand.
CTAGTTTAATTAGATTAGCTTAGATTAGCTAGTTGGTTCTGTATTATTCATTCAGACCCTCCGTCGAGAGGGCCAACTGTTGTAATAAGTGTGCGTGTGTGTGATACATGTCTTCCAACCCCACGTCTTTCTCCCTTTTATTTACCAGCTTATGATCGTTAGTTTTAAGGCATGTTTCAATTAGCATCCTTATGCTCGCATGATTGCATCCATTCATCTGTCTTGCATGCACCGAGCTCGGCGCATCATACTAAATGCATTGTATTTCAATTCCAAGTTAAATACATGTTATCTGTAACATCTCATATGCCATTTTAGAATAACCGAGCCTATCTTAGTTGCATCCTATATGTGTTGCATTAGGCATCTCTGCATAGTTAGGATTCATGCATGATTTCTAATTAGCTTCTTTCTTTGGCTCGGAGTACTCAGTGAGTGTTTATGCTTTAGCATCCTTGCATGTGTGTGAGTGACTGCCATGATAGCATGCTTGCCATGAGGCTAACTGATTATGTGATATACCTGCCTGAATGCCTGTGGGTGAAGGTTGGATTACTTGAATTGGAATAATTCATCGATTGCGAGTTTTAAGCCCACTTGAGAGTGGCAAATCACCATGTTTTCTAAGCCCACTTGAGGGTGACAAAATCCGCAATTTAGCCTACTTGCGAGTAGCAAACCGCTTTCAAAAACAAACATGAAATGTTTTGTTCCAACTTAGATGATCCAGTCTATGCTTGTATGTTGTACGCGTCACGTAGCAATTCTAGGCTAATAAACTGAAATAGGAGCACATATGTTTTCAAAAAACAAGATATCATGTTTAGTAGTGGCCGATCTTTGATCGGGCGAGCGGGGGTGCTCATTGCATGACCTTCCCCAATCGTACCTAAGTTCCCGAGCCGACGCAACTTTGGTGATGACGGACACGTGGCCTTAGGCACGAGTCAGGGTTTCCTATATTCTCCCAAAATAAAATATTTAGGTGGCGACTCTGTATCTGGCAAAGCAGTCCATGTTTGGCACTTCTTTCTAAAAATCAGTTTTTCAAAATGATTTGCCGGATTTGGACTCTTTGGTGATTTATCGATCTTGCATTGCACTTTGTGAGATCAGATTAAGAACCGTGACATTGAGTCCGAACTGTAGTGAGTCCAAATGAACAAAATGGGATTTTCCCAGGACGTTCAGGGACGTCTACATATCCCTAAAGGCCCTCCTTGCTAATTCCTCTCTGAATTCATCCACTTAATAGGTTGATTTTAATCTTGCTACTGCACTTTCATATAACCATCCATTACCCTCCTTGTATGCTTTAATGGTTCTGGTGATGTTAGTTGTTACACCTCTACCTCCCACAACCTTCGCAAATGTCTTCTTCCTTTGATAGCTGTTATTGACAATATAAATAACCTCTTTAGCCTTACCAAGCTGTGCTGGTTGAACATACTTCGGCTTTGGGACATAATCCTTCCCAAAATCTGTCGTCTTAACTTTTAATGCACTATCATCACACCAGAGCCCATTAGCCTTTTGTAGTGCCATATTTTCTGCTACAAAACAGTTGTATCTTACGAAACCAAAGCGAGATCGCATCATTTTTCTCCTTTTATTTGGAATACATACATCTATGACTACACCGTAGTTTGAAAAGATTGTATACAACCCTTTTGCCCCCATAGATTTTGGTATATTATCCACAAAAACAGAGTGAATGGATGCTACCTCCCTCCTATTCCACACTCTTCCTCCATGCCTCCTCACCACAGGTTGCCAACTTCTATCCCCATGTTGTTTGTCTGCCCTCCATGTTGTTTGAATCCCCATTGTTGATTCTTCGTTTGTCTTTTGTTTACACCTCCATGCCATTGTTGATTCAAATGTGTAAGAGTTAATAAAGAGAAAGCATTAATAGCCTTAATATACTACTGAACACACCATTATAGAGCTTCAAAACATGTTTTTACTTCTACCATGGTAGGAAGAGCCACAAAAGAGAATTGCTTATATGCTAGTATATGCCCTCTGTGGTCCATGGCAACCCATGCAGTGCAGCACCTACTTGATTTGTCCGCTTCATCTAGGAGCCATCAATCAAAATCCTATCAAAACACTAGTCTGGTCACCAACATAGATTATTAGTCATAATAAAGCTATTATTAGAATGTATACAATTACTAGAAATTGGAGTCTTAACCCAATCCTATAAAACATTGCTGATGGTCTCGTGACAACCCCAAGGCACTTGGGTGATGGCATGAACAACTTGTGCTAGGTCCTCTATCACACCCTCAAATATAGCTTTGTTTCTATGCTTCCAAATACACCACAAAAATTAAAAAGATTCCAGAACTGCATCTACATCCGGAGCTGTTTCAAAACCAATTCTCTAACCACTCATGGACTAATATCTCCTCACCACCCTCAAAATTCAAACCCAACTGAGAACCACGCCCAATGTGTTCCGAAAAAGGACATTAAAAACATAGATGTTCAAGAGATTCTTCTTCTCCTAAACATCGTGGGCAAGAAACATCAAGCTTTATACCTCGAGACCGAAGAAGAGCTCTTACTAGTAAAATTCTATGAAGAAGCTTCCAAATAAAGGTGGCCCAATTGGGAGGAACATTAAAATTCCATAGGTATTTCCAATAACTCTTTCTAGCCCCCTATCTTTGTGTAACTTCAGTCGGATTCATAGAAGCAGCCTGGTAATACCGCGACTTAACCGAATATTGCCCACGTTTAGATTGTTGCCAAATCAAATTATCCCCCCTCTCTCCCAAAGGAATATGAATATTGCAAATGTGGTTGGCCATATCATCAGGAAACAAGACCCTAATTAATGGCTCCTTCCACTCCCTTTCGTGGAAATTAATCAATTGTGCCACCTTAAAAGAATGAAAACAAGATCCTACCCCTCTGCCCACTAAAAGATTTTTACAAATAGGAATTCAATTATCCTCAAAAGGATCAATACTCATACCGTTACCAACAACCCATGCCAAACCCTTAAGAAGTAATTCCTTACCCCCACAAAATGCTACGCCCCCCAGGAACAACTTCCTTTTGGTCTAGATTGGAGGAAAGCATCTCTATGGCAATACTTCGCTAATAACACTTTACTTAAAAGCGATTGAGGTTCTTTTAATATCCTCCAGGCCACTTTTGCTAAAAGCGCTTGATTAAGGAAACTCAGATCTCGGAATCCCAATCCTCCTTCCAATTTGACAAACACAAAGACGACCAGCTCTTCCAAACAATTCCTGAACCGTCCAATTTTTTTCATAGAAAGTTACTAGCAATACTCTGAGTTTTCTAAATAAAGTATATTGGGGCTTTAAAAACAGACAGAAGATAAATGGGAATAGTCAAAAGAGAACTCTCAACCAAGACACATTGTATAGACACCCCATTTTGACCGCCCCTAAGACTTGGGCGCCTCAATCTGATCACTTGCTGATAAAAGTTACATTATGCAAATTGTTCGAATCTTCAGCAAAAGAATTTGGTTTCGAGCTTCAAACCCAAGCCTTCCATCCCATTTGGACCAAAACCCTTTTTTTAGCCTGACCACTCACTAAGCAGCAGGCCAATTAATGAGCAGCGGGGCTAAAAACAATTGGCAGGTCGGCCAATTAATGAATAGGTCATACAAAATATTGGCCAGACGACCATGTTCAGCGACAGCAGATATTTTGAGACAGCCAGTTGTCCCCATGCCCATGTTTTGCACCAGCTATCTCATTAAAAATATTTTCGTTGTGAGAATGTGTTTTTCTATAAATACATGACCTCCGCTTATGGTTTGGGGTTAAAAAATTTTGCCAAGAGCCAAAAACTTGCCAAACACTCTTCCTTGAGAGTGTTGAACTTGTGATTTGTGAACTAGAAGAGCATCTCTCTTTAAAGGGTAATCTTTAAGTTTTTGTACCATTTTTTACTATCTCTTTTCTTTGTTTTTTCACATTGTTTTCCAAAGTGTTTTTAAGCTTAAAAATGTGATCTTAAGTCACAAAAAAAAGGAGGGATTAGCCACCCTTCCGTAGGCTTGTTGGTTGGTTGAAACCCCTTGGCTTTAGGCCACTTATACTCACTTTTTTCACCTTAAAAACACAATTTTCAGCACTGTTTTTGTGTTGTTTCAGTATTGTTTTGTGTGTTAAATTATGTTTTAAATACTATGGATGTGTTGATGTAAGTTCTCATGGATATAGCTTTCAATCCATTTGAGTTTATAGTCTTTTCTTTAACTTTTTTATAGCATTCATACATGTTCATTACCATTGTAATCACCTACTCTCCATTAGCACTCAGCAATCTCCCTCATTTCTTTGTTTATTTTGATTAAAAGTCGTAGCAAATAAAAGATCGTTGTTCAAGACAAAAGAAAGAGACCTCTCATTCTTAATGGTTTAATCTCTTCGGAGGTTCATTACCAAGGCATTACATCTCTCTTATGCTAAGCATAATCTCTTGTTTGATACCTCCCTTCATCGCTGGTGCATTTACTTCTAAGGGACTAACTTTCTAGTTAGACCCTTGGAAATTACAAAGGAAAATGTCATTACAGCTTATTATCAAGTTTGGATTTGGAGTCATTATCGCTCATTTTGGGTTTGATTAGTCATTATCGTTCTTTTTTAGTTTGACTAGTCATTATCGCTCATTTTGGGTTTGACTTAGAATTCATTATCGCTTGTAAATGAGTTTGATTCTTCTTTTGTAATTTTCCCATAGAAAAGGGCTTAAAAAGCTCATTTCTTGGGTTAAGTCGTGCTTATTATTCTTTATTGTTTTGGATTTAGTGGACGTATTCATCACCTTTGGACAAAAATGAAGAAAAAATAAGAAATGGAAAGGTAATGTAAAAAAGACTAATAAAAAGAAGGGAAAAAGGTAATAAAATTGGGTTAGGTTCAATCGGCCATTATATTGAACCTATTGCGTCTTGAATCATTCCATACTTTTTAGTGATGTTTAATGGTTCATGAGGCAAGTCTATATATTCCCTTGAGATAACTCCATGATAGGGAGAATGTGTTGTTTGTCTTTTGTTTCATTTTATTGAGCTCTTGTCCTATCGTTTCTAAGATCATCAAGCAACAAATTTGCAACAATTGATGATTTAAGAAACGAATCTACTCCTTCCTTGATCATCTTCATGACAGGGAAGGGCAGAGATGACAAACATCTCTTAGAAACACTTCATTTTTGCTCTATTTTAACTTTGTGACAGCAGGGCATTTCCCAAAAGCAATGGCCGGTCGACCACCATCTATACGGTTGACCACTTTTCAAGGGTGACCGGCCTGCCACCTATTTTGTACAGGTAGTGGCATTTTTACAGCAAAACAGAGCAAAATCTGAGGCCAAAACAGGAAAAAAAAATTTGACTGCAAACAGAGCAGATTCTGACAGCAAACAGAGAGGCTTTTCGGGAGGATGTTCTCGGTTGTACGCATGTGGCTCCTCGTCTCCCGTTCAAGTCCATTAAATTAGTGCTTTAACATTAATATATGTAATTAATTAGTTAGCTTCATTTGAATTTGTAATAGCTAGTTAACTTAGTTAATTCATTTGGTGTTATAATAATTAGTTTAAGGACATTCATTCGGACCTTCTTATGTGAGAGAAAATTTGTAACACTTATAATATTTTGTATGTCTTCCAACCCTCATTCTTTCTCCCTTTTATTTATTTGCTTACTATGGTTGCATGTAGTATCATTATTTATTTGGCTTCGTATCATTACCATAACTTGCACCCATTTTTGCATACATTAAGATTTGGCTTATCATACTTGATAAACATCGATCATTTCTTGCTTGAATACATGTGCTACCATATGCCTTGAATTGATCCATATGTCATGTTAAGAAGCCAAATTCGATAGTTGCATTTTGTATGTGTTGCATTAGTCACTTTGCGTATTAGGAACATGCATTTTTTCTAATTGTTTTCTTCCCTTTGGCTTGCCTCGGTTGAGTATTAGGTGAGCATTTTTGCTTTAGCATATCGCATGTATGTTTGTGTTGCCATATTAAGCATACTACTATGAGGCTATGTGCTTATTTGATATACATGTTTGAATGCCTATGGATGAAGGCTATGTCGCTTAAATTAGGATGATTTTGATTAATGTACATATGAGCTCACATTTTCAAGTAGCGCATGTTCAAAACTCTTTTCAAGCAAACATAAAATTAAAGCATTCCAAAGTGGGTGAAATAGTCTATACTTGTGTGTCTCACATAGTAATGTTAGCATATTAATAATTAGAACGGAGCATATAATGTACATAAAAATCACATTATGATTAGTAGAGGCTGATCTTTGATCGAGTGAGTGGGGTGCTCAATTCATAATCTTCCCTTCTCATACCTAAGTTCCCGAGCCAAGACACTTTGGTTATGACGGACAAGTGGCCATTGGCACGAGTCATGAGTTTCCTAAATTTTTCAAAAATATTTAGGTGGTGACTTTAAAATCTGGCAATGCAGTCCATTTCTAGCATCTCTGATGATTAATGGATTTTCTATGACTTACCAGATTTGAACTCTTATTTGTTTAATCTATTTCATATTACATTTGTGAAACTAGATTCAGAAGTACGGGAGTCCGAACTGTAAGGCTATCATATCCAAGGAGACTAAACCTCTCCGACGAGCACGAGAAACCAGCTACACACACCTCCCTGCAAAGGAAAGAAAATTTCTTTTCCACCCTTGTAGTTTAGATTGAAATTTACTCATCACTCCTGCAAATAATTCTCCTTTTCGTCTCCCCACACACAAAGAAGCCCCCAAATAGCTACCAAACTTACCAACTAATTTAATACCCAAGCAATCTATAAGAAACTGGCAATGTGAACTCAACATATTAGGACTAGCAAGTAATTCTAACTTCCGAAAATTAATACGAAGCCCAAATTGATCACAAAAAGCCTCTAAGAACCACTTTAAGCACCAAACCTTCTCCATAATAAAAGGCATAGAAATTAAGCAATCATCCACAAACAACAAATGTGAAACCAAAGGTGCACCTCGACAAATCGAGATACCTCTACACACACCCTGGGAGGCCAAATTGTCCAAGCCTGAAGAAAGATTTTGAATAACCAACAAAAAGAGATAGGGTGATAAAGGACCTCCTTATCTCAGACCACAATTGGGCTGGAACCATTCAGACCAGCATTTCCATGCATCGAGCTTTGCTGTATCTTTCGGAAGTGGTCCAAAAATGCTTGTTGGATCTCGCAAGGATAAGTCACTATCTTATCGCATCAAGCTTCAAAAAATCTATGCGTTTCTTTCCCGACTGAATAGTGACAGCCATATGAAAGTACTTGGTATTTTTGTCTCAAAAATGCAACCATATAATCCGATAGCACTGTCCCCAATACAGTTCCTGCTTGGATAATAGCATATCTAGCCTCTGTCGTGCTTCCTGATCTGCCTTCCATCTCTGTTCCACATCCAAAGTCAATTAAACTTCTTCCAATTGTTTTTGTGCCCCAATCACTTGAGCCGCCAAACTTCTATTTGGTAGATAGGTCCAGTTGCGTAGATGTCTTATTGTAATTTGTTGATGCTGCATCAACTGAGAGGCATGCTATCCTGCAATGGAAACTGACCAAGCTTTTTTGATAATATCTTCTGTCATTCTATCCATCAACCACATTGCCTCAAACTTACCCAAGCCCTTTTGTTGCATTTTCACCAAGTTCACACTGAGTATAAGCAGACTATGATTAGATCTTTGGATAGGAAGCGCTACTAGAGAGGCTCTGGGAAAACAAGTAACCCACTCAGGCAGCGCCATAGTGCAATCCAATTTTGCATAGCACAAATCAACCCCTTGTCTATTGTTAGTCCATATATACCGAACCCTCGAAGTGGGGATGTCCACTAATCCATTCTTGTTCAAAAAATCCCTCAAAAGATCAGCCCCTGAACCCGACCATACGTCTGACTCTGCCTTTCCAAGAAATCATCTCCCAAGTCTCAAGCCTAGTTGCTACTTTTGGATGGCCATAGAACAATAATAACATCCACTCTTCCCTTTGATCCTTAGCAATAATCAATGCTAGAAACCTGTCACATCTCTTAACCACCCGAATATTCTGATATTTATCCCAAGCCGCCCATAATCCCCCACTGTACCCATTACTATCCACCCCGGTCCAAAATTGAAATCCCGTGGTTAATCCTAACCATTATAATTTATCCACCGCCATCTTGGTCTCCATCAGAAATAAAAGGTTAGACTTATGAGACTGGACCAATTGTTTCACTGTTTGAACTGTCAGAGGGTGACCCATCCCCCTACAGTTCCAGCTCATAATCTTCATGTTGATGGAGAAGGTTGTAATGGGACAACCTTTTTAAAATACCCCTTCAACTTCACGTCATTCGAATCCAAAACCAAATTAAACAAGGAAACAGTTTCATATTTTAGAAAGAACTCTTCAATTTTCACAAAATCAACAAGCATTAGTACCTAATTCTTTCTTAGATTCAGAACATTGCTTTTTATCCTCCACTCTTAAAGCTTGACCTCTTTTTCTAGAACAACCTTACTTTGCCCCATCCCCTGTTTTTGAAAACCTTTTTTTGCACACGGTTCTTTAAAGCTAACGGGTGAAGTCTTTCTCTTCCTCCATCTAAATTGCATTCGGTGGACTGACACTTTCTGACCACCCAATTCATCTTGACCTTGTTGCTGTAACTAGCCTCTCTGTCGTTTTCTCCGTTCCCAGAATCTACATGTCATGTTTGCCATTGCAACAGCATCCCGTGTCCATCAGCGACGTGAAAATCGATCGTTTCTCACTGCAGTCCTTTCCCCATCAGACCTCCCTCCAATATGCTCTAACCATCGATCCCCGTTTGCTCGCAATCCACGCCTCAAACTACCTTCTCCAGATAATCGATCCCTAGGGCAACGCAAGCAATGTGTCAAAGGGAAGTCCTTTGAGTTAGAAGAAATATCGGCATCATGTCTCTCATTTGCTTGGGCTTTACCTTTACCCTTTTTCCAAACAACCTATTCCACAATTTTGGGTTGGTTAGTGACATATAACTGCCTCATTTATTCGTATTGGGCCTGGAGCTCTACCCAAATTGAGTTTTTAGTCCGTGTCTGCAAGGTGCACATTTGCCCCGTGAGCGAGCCCATTCTCATGCTCAGCTATGCCCCCTTGTGGTAAGGCCCAATCCACCACTCCACTGATTTCTCTTTCTAGTATAGAATCCCTAAGCTGCACATCAATGTGAAAATCAAGCAGTTTTAACCCGTCGTCTGTCGTCTGACTCACCCCCCATCAATCTAAAGTGAGTCTTCTGATGACATCCAACAACCAGCTCCAATACCACATTCACGAAGCAAGGATTCCCACTATACATCAGCTTGGTCCAATGTCATCATGGCATCATTTTCCAAACTAACTAGATTGTTGAGTTGCAACTGAATTTGTTCCGAAAAAACTCCATTGACCTCATCACAACTATGTATCTGCTCTCCATCACCCAACGGAATGGCCGCCGATGCTTGCAACCCATCAGATTGAATTTTACCACTTTGAATTTGATCAGCCTCCATTGTATGTTGTAGCCCGATATCCCAATTTTGTTCCCATACAGCCACAAACTCATCCATATTATTCCAACGATCCTAAACACGTATTCCCATCAAAATAACCTTACGCTCCGCCGCATCTACTTCCTTCATCATAGGGGTTAAACCAGACCCATGTCCAGCTTGCTAAACTTTGCCTTCACTAACCACAGTAGAGTTTCTACGCTCATCAGGATGAACAAAAGCTCTCATGTTCACCGTAAACATTGGTTGCTCTTGTTGCATGAGAATCATAGAGTTCAAACACCTACCAACTTCCATCAACTGTTCATCAATCTCATTCTGGGCAAATTCGCAAGAAACATCACATTGGCTTAGGGTGTCCTATTTTGCCACAATTTCGACATATTTTAAACACCCGCTCGTACCGGCATTCAATCCACTGATCATACCCATCTTGACATTGTAAATAGAACCCACTGATAAGTGCTTTGTTAGTTGGTATCCAAACCCAAATACGTAAAAAACGTAGATTATGCGGTGATGCATCATCGCAATCCACCCTAAGCACCTCCCCAACCACTCTACCCAGTTGAAACCCAGCTTCCACCATTAGACACTCCAAAGGCAGCCCATGCAAGTGAACCCAGAGAGCAAATTGAGACATCAGACACGCTAATACTCAACAATGAGCAATGCACCTTGGATGGCATAAGGACCTTGAGAAACCACTGGACGCATATCTTCTTCCCTCGCAAAACGAAAAATGCAATAATTCACATTCGTCCCAACAACTTCAACGTCCCCAATAGCTCGCCAATTCTTGTCAATAAAGTGCTGCATTAGATAGGTCACGGACTGATGTCGATCAAGCAAATAGCCCACCAAACAAAAACGATAACGATGATTTCCCATAGCCCACACCGCCGATGACAAAGTCATCCTTAGACCCCTCCATTGTTGAAACTGTTCTTCCTCACTAAAAAAAGTTGGATGAGGCAGATCTCTTCGTTCCTCCGAGTACTCACTTCCAAACTTGGTGTCACTACTATCAATCCACCCTCCTTCCCTAATATGGCCAGACATGGAGTATTTAAATGAACACTTTTAGCAGGCTACGCAAGTGGCTATATTCCACAAAACTCCAACTTTACCCAGAGTAGAAACTGACACCACTTCCTGAAAAAAGGGGCAAACTAACCAATCATGAAAACCACCTACCCGCTTGAACTAACTTCAAAAACTTAACTTGCAGCTTTGAGAAATGACCACAAAAAACACGTTAACAGCAAAGAACACTGAACTCTCAAGGAGACCACCACCAGCTATCTCAATGATAGGAAGTCGATACTTAGGATTAGTATGTTGGATTGAACTAATATAGACATATTGATGCTATACTATGTGTTAGCTCCAGCCCACATGGATGAGTCATTAAAGAGTGGCTCTCCAAGTCAAGAAGTAGGAAGGAAGATTGCAGGTGGTAGCCAGCCCAATAACTCTCCTCCTTTGAATTTGTTTCCCTCTCCCCGTGTATATAAAGAGGCTGAGAGGAAAAGAAGAGATAGGCAACACATAGTGTATAATCTGTGTATAAGAGAATGAATTCTATAGAGGGTTGTGAGGTGTGAGTTGTAATCTCCCTCCAGGATAATTCTATAGTGAGAAATATCTCTCCGTGGACGTAAGCTATTACCAAACCACGTAAATCTCTTGTGTCTCTTTTTTGTGTATGTGATTGATTTCTGAGTGTCCTTAATCCTAACAAGTGGTATCAGAGCCCTGGTTGGTGAAAAATAGTGTGGTTTTCACAATTTGTCAAATTTTGAAGTTGCTCAAAATCAACTTTTGAGCACACCAGGAGGTGTGTCTCTTCCAAACGATTCAGACGATAAAAAATTCGTTAAAATTGGAGCTAAAACGAGTGCCATAGAGCTTGCCGAAGATTCACTAGAATTTCACCCGAAATTTTAGTTCGGCGAAGCAATTTGAAGAAGGCTAATGTCACTTTGACGTCATCATTGCATCAGTAGAGTTTTGAAATTGCAATTTACCTCTTAAAGTTGTGGTAAATTACATTTTAGCCCTTAAAGTTTTTGAGATTACATTTTGGCCCCTAAAGTTATGGTAAATTACATTTTAGCCCCTGAAGTTTTTTAAAATTGCAATTTAGGCTCTGAAGTTGTGATAAATTGCATTTCAATCCCTAAAGTTTTGGGATATTGTAATTTGGCCTCCTAAGTTGGGAAAATTTTCATTGAGGTCCTTGAAAAAGTGGAGGAAGTGCTTTCTTGGCTAATTTGACCATTCCAAACTCAACGGTGTGGTCCGTTTGTCCAAATTCGGATTCTTTGTACAAGTAAGAAGACGATGGAGGAATCCACATCAATTTCAAGATCGATGATAAAGTTAAATGTTTTCAATTATGGAATCTGGAACCCGCAGATAGAAGATGTCCTATACTGTAAAGACTTGTTTGACCCTATTGCTCTAAAAGAGGTTAAACCAGAAGCAGAGAATGATGAAGATTGGATAAAGATGAACCAGAAGACTGTCTGTCAGATCAGACAATGTATAGACCACAGTGTGTTCCACCATATCGCCTAGAAGATAGATGCATATGCCCTCTAGACAATGTTAGAAGGAATGTACCAGTCAAAGACCGCCCGGAACAAAGCCTTGGTGATGAGAAGGCTTGTAAATCTGAAGTTGAAGAATGGTATGTCTGCCGCCAAGCACACCAGTGAATTCAAGAAGCTAATGAATCAACTTGCAACCGTCAAGATGACCTTGGACGATGAAATGCAAGTCATACTACTACTCAGTTCTTTACCGGACAACTAGGAGACGTTGGTGATTTTTCTCAGCAACTCTACACCAGAGGGGAAGCTAACCATGAGCATGGTCACAAACGTCATTTACAATGAAGAGACAAAGTAGAAAGACATGGGAGGTAATCAGTCCCATGCTCTTGTCATAGAAGATAAAGACAGGGACAGAGGTAGCGGAAGAGGCAGAGGAAGAAGTTAGAGTAGAGGCAGATGGAACAACAAGTGCAAATCCAAAGACAATAAAAGTCAAGGTAACTCTAGCTTCACTTACTTTCATAGTGGCCAGGAGGGTCACATAAAGAGAAACTGCCCAAACTGAAAAGATAAAGGCCAAAGTAGTAAGTCAAAGGGAGATGAGAACACGACAACCACAACAACTGATGAAATACTTCTTGCAGTTGATGAAGATAAGGATTGCCTTCACGTGGCTAACCATAGTTGTACAGAGTAAGTGATAGACACAGCTACATCATATCACGCCATCTTCCACAGAGAACTCTTTAGCCCGTACAACGCTGGAGATTTTGGCATTGTTCGAATGGGGAATTCTAACTATTCGAAGATTGTGGGTATTAGAGACATTAGTATTCAGACTAATGTCAGACACAAGCTAGTTCTCAGAGATGTGAGGCATGTTCCAGATTTACACTTCAATCTTATCTTCGAAAGCGCTCTGGACTGACAGAGCTATACAAGTACATTTGGAAATGGCCGTTGAAAGCTAACAGAAGAAGCTTTGACAATTGCCAGAGGAGAGATGTCTTCAACACTATACAAGACTTAAACGAAGATCTGTTTGAAAAGTCTTAATGCAGTAGAAAACAAGGAGTCACCGGACTTATGGCACAAAAGATTGGCTCACATGAGTGAGAAGGGATTGCATCTATTAGTAAAGTAATCCAGGATACCCTTATTTAAAAGGAGTGCCCTAAAGCCGTGTGATTATTGCCTTTATGGAAAGCAACATCGAGTATCATTCATTTCAACGAGTAAGAGCAAAACAAAAGTGCTCAGTGTGGTATACTCGGATGTTTGTGGCCCAATCAAAGTGGAGTCACTTAGCGGTCGTAAGTATTTTCTATCTTTCATTGATGGTGCATCAAGGAAGTTATGGAAGTATTTCCTGAAGACAAATGATAATGTATTTCAGCACTTTTAAGAATTCCATGCAATGGTGGAAAGAGAGATCAGGAAGGAGTTGAAGTGTCTTTGCACAGACAATGGTGGCGAGTACACTTCTAATGCTTTTGAAGCATATTGTGCCAGTAGAGGTATCCGGTACGAGACAACAGTTCCCAATACCCCACAACACAATGGTGTAGCAGAGAGGATAAACCACACTATTATTGAAAAGTCAGATGCATGCTTAGAATGGCAAAGTTGCCAAAGTCATTCTGGGCTGAAACCGCCCGTACAGCCTGTTATCTCATCAACAGGTCGCCTTTAGTCCTGTTGAATTTTGCGATACCTGAGGAAGTCTAGTCTAGAAGAAAGGTATCATATTCTCACTTGAGAGTCTTCGGGTGTAAGGTATTCACACATATCTCCAAGGAAAACAAACAGAAACTTGATGACAAGTCCACTCCATGCATATTTGTTGGTTATTCAAATGCAACATTTGGGTACAAGTTGTGGGACCCAGTGAACAGAAAGATGTTCAGGAGCAGTGATGTTATGTTCTAGGAAGACGAGACAGTAGCAGATTTTGAGAAGTCTGCAAAGTCTAGAGATGTCATCACTCCAGACTTGTTGCCATCTCCCGAGCGATCACAAAATGCTAGATGTGATGATGTGCAACAAGAAGTGCTAGAGTTGCAAGATCCTATGCCAGAAATTAAGGACCAAGAGAAAAAAGATGAAGACCCGAATGAAGAGGGTGTTGAGCAGGGAGAGCAACCCCCTCAACCAGAGGCAACTAGTCCTCAGTTACGGAGATCTGAAAGAGTTGTTGTGTCATCAATCAAATATCCCGCTGCTCAGTATATTCTGATTACTGATGAAAGGGAGCCCGAGAGTTTTCGGAAGCAAAGAATCATATAGAGAAAAAATGTTGGATGCAAGCCATGAATGAGAAAAACAGTTCTTTGCAGAAGAACTACACTTATGAGCTTGTTCCACTTCCAAGAGGCAGGAGAGCCTTGAAGAACAAATGGGTGTATAAGTTGAAGAAAAATGGCAAAGGTAAACTATTGCAGCATAAAGCTCGCTTGATGGTCAAAGGTTTTAGGTAGAAGAAGGGAATTGTCTTTGATGAGATCTTCTCCCTAGTTGTGAAGATGACTTCCATTCAAGTAGCTCTAGGATTAGCAGCTCGCTTAAATCTGGAAGTAGAACAGATAGATGTCAAGATTGCCTTTCTCTATGGTAATTTGGAGGAAGAGATCTATATGGAGCAACCAGAAGGATTTGAAGTTAAAGGGAAACAGAATCTAGTCTGCAAACTGAAAAAGAGTCTCTATGGCCTGAAGCAAACGCCAAGACAATAGTACAAGAAGTTTGATTCATTCATGATAGATCACAAGTACACAAGAATGGTAGCAGACCAGTGTGTATAATTTCGAAGGTTTTCGGATGAAAACTTCATCATCCTACTGTTGTATGTCGATGATATGCTGATCATCGGACATGATATTACTATGATCAACAAGTTGAAAAAGGACTTGTCGCAGTATTTTGACATGAAGAATTTAGGCCCAGCACAACAGATTTTAGGCATAAAGATTGTTCGTGACAGAAAAACCAAGAAGATATGGCTGTCACAGGAGAAATATGTTGAATGGGTGATTGAAAGGTTCAACATGAAAGATGTCAAGCCAGTGAGCACACCACTGACCAACCATTTCAAGGTGACAAAGCGTTCGTGTCCTACGACCATCTCTAAAAGGAAAGAAATGAAATCAATTACCTATTCTTCTGCAGTAGGAAGTTTGATGTGGTGTGTACCCGGCTAGATATAGCTCACGTAGTTGGCATTGTGAGTAAATTTCTCGCCAATCTAGGAAAGGAGCATTAGGAGGTGGTCAAATGGATTCTTCAGTACTTGAAGGGAACTTCAAATATGTGTCTATGTTTTGGGAGAGCTGAACCAATTTTGGAGAGATTTACAGATGCCGATATGGCGGGTGATCTTGATAGTAAAAAGTATACATTAGGATTTATGTTCACCTTTGTAGGGGGAGCTGTTTCATGGCAGTCCAAACTATAAAAGTGTGTTGCTTTATCTACAACAGAGGCAGAGTACATTGCTGCCACAGATGCTGGAAAGGAAATGTTGTGGTTAAAGCGGTTTCTCCAAGAATTGGGTCTATAGCAGGCAGAATACAAGGTACATTGTGATAGTCAAAGTGCAATTGATCTGAGCGAGAATTCCATATACCATTTACGCACAAAGCACATTGATGTCCGGCATCATTGGATACAAGAAGTGATAGAAAAGAAGCTGATGAAACTAGTGAAGATTCACACGGACAAGAATCCTTCTAACATGATGGCCAAGGTTGTCATCAGAGACAAACTAGAAGTTTGCAAGAATCTAACTGGGATGGACTTCAAATGAGAAGTCAATTATCCATATGGGCGTGGAGGGAGAGAATTGTTAGCTCTAGCCCATATAAAGGAGTCATTAAATGATGGCTCTCTAAGTCAAGAAGCAGGAGGGAAGATGAGTGGCTCTCCAATTCAAGAAGTAAGAGGGAAGATGACAGGTGGCAGCTTGCCCAATAACTCTCCTCCCTTGACTTTGTTTCCCTCTCCCCGTGTATATAAAGAGGCTGAAAGGACGAGAAGAGATAGGCAACACAAAGTGTATAATCTGTGTATAAGAGAGTGAATTCTATAGGGGGTTGTGAGGTGTGAGTTGCAATCTCCCTCCGGGATAATTTTATAGTGAGAAATATCTCTCCATAGATGTAGGCTATTGTCGAACCACGTAAATCTCTTGTGTCTCCTTTCTGTGTGTGTGATTTATTTCTGAGTGTCCTTAATCTTAACACTATGTTTAGCATTTTCCTACATTGTTAAGTATTTGCATCTCTAAACGGAAAATTCCTTTGGACTTCGTATGGCCGGTCAAAACCATGCATGTTAATGAATGATCTTTCTTCCTAGTTTCTTTCTTTCTTTCTTTGTACAGACGTTGAATAAATATACTTTAAAAGATTTTATCCACAAAAAAAAAAAAACTAAAAGTATGAAATTGAATATAAATAAAATTTGATGAAAGGATTATCAATTAACTTAATTTTTTTTAAATATATTTTACTCGACGTGCCAATAAATAATTTAGTTCATCGAACTGAAACTTGTATGAACCTCATCAGCCATTCAGCAATAGCTACTATGTGGTGTTTTGGAAAGTTGGTAAAAAGTTGACTTTTTTTGCTAAAAAAACTGACTTTTTGTGTTAAAAAGCTAAAAAACTAAAAAGTTGGCTTTTTATCATGTTCCCAAATTGTCCCTATGTATTATGTGAGGGTTAGACAATTAGATTATGTTTGAAACGTAAATTTAGATAGAGATTTAGAAAAGGAAAAATGAAATAAAAAATGCAAAAAAATTCATTTATATTTTATTAACATTGCTTTCACATTTACTGTTTTTTCTTTTTAAATTCTTACTCAAATTCATAGTCCAAACAAAGTCTTAATGCTTTCAAATTAAGTGTTTGTATTTGATGATTCATCAACTCACAAAAAAATATTAAAATTGTATTTAAATTATAAATTTAGGTAGAAATTTAAAAAATGAACGGAAAAATATGAGGACAGTGTGAATGAAATATAATTCTTTTTATTTTTCTTTTTATTTTTAAATCTCTATCTGTTGGCTACATATTTTGTACAAACCAGTTACAATTCGACGCATGGCAAAATAAGGGTAATATGGGAGACTATTCAGGTCCTCGATCCTGATCGTGCACGTGGCAGTTAGTATTGGTTATTAAAAAATCTGAGTAGCAGTGGATCAACAAAGAGATACAAAGTGACGTGGCCTCAACGGTTACTCGCATTTCAGATTCAAATTTAGGAGGGAAGCTTAATTGCAAATAATGGCGTAGTGGAACTACTATTGGGGCAAAATGATCGATGATCATGGAGGAGCAGTTTGACGGTCGGAAATGTAATTCGATGGTCATCCTGGAGCAATATAAATAGTAGAGAAGAAACCAGAAAAATCCCAAGACTCAGATACAACAAACCAGTCTTACTTTACATATTTTTTCTTTCCAGTCTTTACATTTCCTGTTCTTTACATTCTTGTACTTTAAATTCCAACACTGCACTTCATTCATAGGAGTAGTTTCAAGTAGATTGTCGCTGTAAACCTCTACAAGGCTGAGTTTGGACCATTGTAAGTTTTCATACTAATGAAATACTTCAATTGCTCTTTATTTAACTGTTCTTGTGCTTAAATTCTCCTAAATCAAGCCACCAGTAAAAGTCCTCTTCATTGAGGCTGAAAGAACTACAACACAATCGTCTGATAATTGGTTGGCAATTAAAATTCTGTAAGGACTGATTGATCCTTACTGGCACGCTCGCAATTACAAAAATAACCTTCGAAAGCAAAAAAGCCAACATATAGTTTTGGCACGCCCAGTGGGACTACATTTAAAATGGCTAGACGTAGGAGACAAGGAGAAAATGAACGCTTGGAAGAAGGCGTGGAAGGAGAGGTAGAGATACCTAATCCAGAGGATAATGTGATAACACATTCTGTGGAAACTCCTATTTTATCGGAACCTATGGTCGAACAGACCAGTACTTCAGAGCGAATACCATTTGTTCATAATATTGGACGAGACCAAGGAATTGGACCATCCACTGTCCCATCTACTCAGCCACTGAATCCATGGGGTGGCTTAATAGATGCAATGGGACAGCAATTAATGAACACAATGGAAAGGTGGGCAACATCCTTTTTGGATCGAATGAATAACCACCAACTAACAAACGCAAGACACATGGAGGAAATTTTGAATGTCCCTCATCAAAGATTGGTTAGAGATAAACAGCCTATGCAAGTTAATGGACAAACTAGTAATCAGAACCATGAAAGACCATCACCTCAGTCTTGGTATGAACCTGTTCCAAGACCTGTTGTAAGTCAAAATGTCTCAGTACTTAACAGTGAAGCCATGTAATTTGATGGAACTGGCCCAGTGCAAGGAAATGGCATAAGAATGGTTCCAAATCCCATGTTCGAAGTCATACCTGGCACAAGGGGGTTCACTAATCCTATATTTGAATTTATACCCGGGGGTTGGAAGGTTTTTCTACAAATGGAAGAGACACAACACCAGTTCCAGCACCTTTTGCAGGTCCTTTCGTAGGACAAATTCAAAGGGGTTACCCACACCCCCAACAGCAACCTGCACCACAGGAACAACCAGTCCCGAACATACCATCTTATGGACCAAGAGGACCACAAGCACAAGTTGGTCCACCAAATCCTGTGCTTGTTCCTCTAGTGGTGGTTCAACAGGCACAAAATATGGTCCCTAGGGACCAAATTGCTGACATCGGTAGGGAGATGTGTGGACCAATGGCTCAGGAGGTCCAGACTCCTATTTACAGAAAACCATACCCAGAATGGGTAGATAGGGTACATGAATACCCAAGAGGTTTCAGGATACCAGATTTCGCCCTTTTTTATGGGAATGGAAACCAGTCAACAGTAGAACACATCGCTAGGTTCGCTGCTCAATGCGGTGAGTTCACTAATAACGATTATCTGAAGATGAGACTGTTCCCAAATTCTCTAACTGGGGGAGCATTTGTATGGTACATTAACCTTACACCTGGCTCAATCCAAACTTGACAACAAATGGAAGAGGCATTTCATGCTCAATTCTTCCAATTGAAGCCAGAGGTTTCCATGGCGGACGTGGCAAGGTTGAGTCAAAGGCCTAAAGAAAAGGCTACTCAGTTTATTGCCAGATTTAAAAGGGTTCGAAATAAATGTAAAGTCATTTTACCAGAGCCAGAATTCGTAAGATTGGCTCAAAATGGCTTAGAATTTAGGCTTTGAAAGAAGTTTGAATCAACAGAGTTCAGGGACTTAGTGGAACTGACTTACAAAGTATCTAGATATGAAGCATTACTAGAAGAGGAGCAAGATCGAAATAATGCATCATATAAGACATACTACAAAGATCCTAACTATGAGATTGATGCAGCAGAGATTGTGGGGAAAGAGCCTGTGATCTGTGAAGCATTAATTCATAAGGATGCAACAATTGATCAATAATTTAAAAAGAAAGATCTCCATAGGAAATACTCTTTCGATTTAACTAAGGCAGATGACATGTTTGATCATTTGCTTGCGGCCAACTTCCTTAAGTTACCAAAAGGGGTTAAAATCCCATCTCTTGATGAACTTAAAGGGAAAGTATATTGTAAATGGCATAATTCTTGGTCTCACTCGAGTAAAAACTGTGTTGTTTTTTGAGATAGGATCTAAGAACAAATTCGGAAAGGGAGTTTGAAATTCCTAGCCAAAGCTGAAAAGGCCATGGGGATCGACAGTAATCCATTTTCCAGAAATTGGAGAGGTGGCAACCAATGTCATTATGCCAGATTTTCAGAACCTGTCTTTGAACGAATTGGAAGAAGTCAATGTACAGATACATGTGGCCAACTAGACAGCAATCAAAAAAGACACTAGAAATCTACCAGCTATTGGACAAGGCTTCTCACACCAGAGGGAAGACTCTGAAGAAGAAGCATTGTATGACGATTCCTTAGAAGCAGCTGTAATGCAGAAGATGTGTCCTAGGTGCAGACTAAGCTATAAATAGTTGAAAGGACTCCCGACTGATGGGAAGCAGTACTACAAGGATGTGCAGAGACGTTCTAAACCAATCAATGCTTACAATAAAAGGCCATATCCACCTGGCATCAGGCAGCATCCATTGAGGGTTGAACCGACAGTTGACAGGATGCATTTCAAAGGCAAGAAGCCTTTACATGAATCTGGGCCAGCTAATTATTACAAAACGGAGAGCAGTCATTCTGGGAGGAGATTGGAGAGAAGTCCAGTTTATGGGATTAAAACCAGAGATTGGTCCCCTAAACTAGCCTCACGCAAGACAGAAAGTGGACATCTTCATCGAAAACCGGAGTTAGGCCCAAAGCATGAAGTCAGGACCAAGCCATGGCCTTCGCGGCTAGCTTCGAGGAAGGCTTCGAACGAAAAAAGAAGTAGTTCCACGGCAGGGTCAGTAAGTTCGTGGGTACCTGGGGTCCCAGACTGGTTTGTAATACAGAACAAACCTAGGGAGGTGTCTACCCAGAGAGAGGTTACTGGAAACCAAGGTAGGATGGTCAGACCTCCTTTGGTGGCTCCGAACAGTTGGGTCTTGCTTAAGCACCCAAAAACAAAGGAACCAGATATGGTCCTTGTGATTTCTAGATTACAAAGGAGAAAAATTCAGCGTAGATACACTCAGTACCAACGAGACCTGAAAGAAAATGGAGAGAATTCTTTATTGGCACAGACAGAAGGAAAGAAGAATCCAAAGTCAGACCCTACTTCGAAACCAACTCTACAAGGCAAAATGGGTTGCAACAGAGAACAGTTGGCCAAAGTTCATTCTGAACTAAGAGCCAGGGAGAAGTCCAGTTTAGCGGGATTAGAGAAAGCACTGATGGAAAGTGACAGCAAGCCAGAGACGGAAGTTGGCTTAGGCCAAAAAAAAGAAATGGTTGAGGAAGAAATGTTCAAAGCCTTCATGACTAAACAAACGTGTTTGGTTGAAAAACCAGTCGTGACAGACCATTCAAAGGATGAATTACCAAAAAGTGGCATGGAGGATGCTTCTGGAGTGACTGAACAAGGTAGCCAAAAGGAAAAGCAGACACAGCCAGCCATCCAATTTGGCTCAATGTTAGTGAACATGGTAAACATACTACCGCATGAATTCTAGGCTGGAGATGAGAATCAAGAGGGGCAAGAAATTGACCCAATTCCAATCTCTAGTGAAGACTCACAAGTAAGTATGGTACAAGATAATTCCGAAATGGTTACCCCAATGGAAACTGAGTATGAGAGTGAAGAAGTGGTAAGTATTAACCTCTCATATCCTTTTGAATATCCTTCGAATTCTATGACACAGCATGTTAAGCCTTTGTATATTAAGGCCTTCTTCGATGGGATATAGTTGAACCGAGTCTTAGTGGATAATGGGGCAGCGGTGAACTTACTACCGAAATCTTCCTTAAAGAAATTAGGGAAAAAGAATCCCAGGTTAATCCCAACCAGTACAACCATTGCTGGTTTTGCTGGGGACAAACAGATGGCCCAGGGAATTCTACCCATCAACATGAGTGTGGGAACCAGGGACTGCATGACGGCGTTTTTCGTCATCGACAGCAATGCGAAATACAATGCTTTACTTGGTAAAGATTGGATCCACACTAATAAATGTGTGCCTTCCTCTTTGCATCAAAAAATGATAATGGCTCTAGGAAATGGGAAAACAGAGGAAATTGATGCAGATCCTCAACCTTTCATAGCCTGCGCAGACTTCGCAGAAGCCAAATTGTATATTGAGGGAGTGACACCGCTCAGTATACTGATGAAATCTGATGGCTCAGCCGAAGTAACGGCTGATGAGGAAGTGACACACCTGAAGCACTTAGTCCAAAAAAGTGCTGATGAAGAGGTGGCCGTTAAAGATGACAATGATACCTGGTTATAGGCAGCAAGATGAAGCACCAGAAGCCAAGTCTTTGGCTTTAATTAAGCTTTCAATATTGGATGTAAAGTCAATAGTCCAGAAAGTGCAGGAGCAAGAGAAAGAAGTCATGATAATTGGCTACAAGCAGAAGCAGCAACAAGCTAGAGTTTTGACCCTTGATAAATTCTGTGCATTGGACATAGAAACAAAAGTCCAAGAAATACAGGAAGAAGAAGCCTTGTGGACAGACTTCGTCTATGAGGAGGAGGGTAAAGAGTTTGAATCAAAGAACCTGGGAACAGAACGCAGCAAGGAGATTTCTTCGAAGCCAGAAGGAATCAAAGAAGGAGCTCCAGTAAGTGCTCAGATACTAGACCCCTTAGAAGAAATAAATTTAGGGAAAGGTTCTGTACAACAGCCCATTTATATAAGTGCTTGGTTGAATACTCTCGACAGGAACCAGTTGTTGGTCATTCTGAGGAGATATAAAGATTGTTTCGCATGGTCTTGTAATGAATTACCAGGATTGGATAGGTCATTAGTCGAACATAGGCTCCTTATGAAGCCTAACTTCAAGCCATACAAACAAAAACCAAGAAGAATGGGTCCAGAAGTGATCCAAAAAGTTAAGGAAGAAATTCTTAGACTACTCAAGGCAGGCTTTATCAGGACAGCCAGGTATGTTGAATGGCTATCTAATATTGTGTCTGTAGTTAAGAAGAATGGCAAAATGAGGGTATGCATCGATTTTAGAAATCTAAATTTAGCAACTCCAAAAGATGAATATCTTATGCCTATAGTAGATTTGCTGGTGGACAGTTCAATAGGGCATCAAATTTTATCAATGATGGATGGGCACTCTGGTTACAACCAAATCTGCATTGCGGAGGAGGATGTTCACAAGACAGCATTCAGATGTCTTGGGAATATTGGGACCTTCGAATGGGTTAAAATGCCATTTGGCCTAAAGAATGCTGGGGCCACATATCAGAGGGCCATGAACACTATCTTTCATGGCCTTATTGGAGGGTATTTAGAGTGTTATATTGATGACATTGTAGTTAAATCTCAGTCCATGGAGGAACATCTGTTTCACTTAGAAGCAGCCTTTAATAGAATGAGAAAGTTCAAATTGAAGCTTAATCCTCTTAAGTGTGCTTTTGGCGTATCATCTGGAAACTTCTTGGGCTATGTAGTACACAAGAAAGGAATACAGATTGACCAGAATAAAGCCAAAGCCATCATTGAAGCCAGACCTCCATCAAGTAAGAAAGAATTACAAAAGTTCCTTGGACAGGTTAATTTTCTTCGAAGATTCGTTTCTAACACTGTAGGGAAAACTAAAGTATTTTCTTCCTTATTAAGGCTAAAAGATGAAGAGGAATTTGTGTGGACAACGGAGCATCAAAGTGCTTTTGAAGGAATCAAAACCTACTTGGCCAACCCTCCAGTACTGATGCCACCAAATGGCGTTAAGCCTTTGAAGTTGTATATAGCTGCAGCAGAAGATTCATTGGGAGCTTTCTTAGCCCAAGACAATGAAGAAGGCAAGGAGCAAGCTGTTTATTACCTTAGTACGTTTTTAAATTCTTGTGAATGTAAATATTCAGCTGTAGAAAAGTTTTGCCTTGCGCTGTATTTTGCTGCAATGAAATTAAGATATTACCTTTTGCCTACAACTGTCTTGGTAATTACAACCACAGATTTGGTTAAATATATGTTATTTAGACCTATGTTGAGGGGAAGAATTGGCAAATGGGTATTAGCCTTGTCAGAATTTCATTTAGAATATGTTCCCCAAAAGGCAGTGAAAGGACAAGTTTTAGCCAATTTTTTGGCAGACCATCCATCTCAAACAGAGAGCCAAGAGATAATGGAACTTGGTATGGCTAGTGTCGAGCCATGGCAAATGTGGTTTGATGGATCGAAAGCCAATGGCCTAACTGGAATTGGTATAGTGATTAAGTCACCACAAGGAATAGAAACCACACATGGTTTCAGAGTGGATGAAACTACTTGTTCTAATAATCAAGCTGAATATGAAGCCTTGATAGTTGGATTGGAAATTCTTATTGGATTACAAGCACATGCAGTTGACATATTTGGAGATTTTCAATTGGTGGTTAACCAAGTGAAAGGGATTTTCAAATGTCAAAGTATAAGCATGCTGCCATATTATGTTGTTGCATTACATCTGCTTTCTCAATTTCAAATAGCAAACGTAACTTATGACCCAAGATTCTTGAATAATAGAGCTAATGATGTGTCTCAGAAAGTATCGAATTTCAAGATGAAGGATAATACTCGAAGGGACATAAACCAAACAACAAACCAGAAATCTATACCACCCTTAAATAAAAGGAATGTGGTCCTGGAAGTCAATCATAATGACTTACAGGAACAAGATTGGAGGCATCCAATAATGCAGTACTTGGCCGGTCCGTCTTCGACGGCCAACAAGAAAATTAAATTGTGGTCCGTGCAATATATCATATACGGCAATGCTTTCTACAAAATGTGGAAAGATGGCTTATTGTTGGAATGTTTGGGCGCAAAAGAAGCATTAACAGCTATGGCTGAGGTTCACGAAGGCTTCTGTGGTGCTCATCAGCCTAGTGTGAAGATGAGGTGGTTACTTCGAAGGCATTCCTACTATTGGCCAACTATCCTTAAAGATTACATAGAATATGCAAAAGGTTGTTAAGCATGTCAAAAGCATGGCACAATAAGGCATGTGCCCATAACTGACCTTCATGCAGTGGTGAAGCCTTGGCCATTCAGAGGATGGGCCATGGATATGATTGGGAAAATACACCCACCCTCTTCGAAGCATCATTGTTTCATTTTAGTAGCCACTGATTATTTCATTAAGTGGGTCGAAGCTAAGCCATACAAGGCTGTAGACTAGACTGAGGTTATTGGATTCATCAAGGATTTAATCCATAGATTTGGCATCCCACAAACTATAACTGTCGATAATGGGACTGTGTTCGATGGGAAAATGGTAAAATCCTTTGTAGCAGAGTTTAGAATTAGCCTTGTTAACTCTACCCCCTATTATGTACAAGCCAATGGTCAAGCTGAGTCATCCAATAAGTCCTTGAAGAAAGGAATACAAAAGGTTGTGGAAGACAATCCTAGGGATTGGCATAACTTGTTGTTGGATGTATTGTGGGCTTATAGAACTTCCCCAAGGTCAAGCACAGGAGTTACTCCTTATGCCTTGGTGTATGGGCATGATGCGGTGTATGGGCATGATGCAGTGTTACCTGTGGAAATTAATGTTAAATCTTTGAGGGTAAAATGCCAAGACCAGCTAAATCTTGAGCAATACCATCAAAGTATGTGTTTGGAATTAGAAGGCATAAATGAAGCCAGAATTCTGGCATTAAACAGTATTCTCTTGCAAAAGAAGAAAGCAGCTAAAAATTACAATAAGAAAGTCAAATACATTAGCTTTGATGAAGGTGATTTGGTATGGAAGACAATACTCTCAATAGGAATTAAAAGCCATAAGTTTGGTAAATGGTCACCTAATTGAGAAGGACCATATCAAATTTATAGAGTCTTGCCTTTTGGGGCATACCATTTGAGAAATTTGAATGGATACATACATCCCAAAAAGATCAATGGCAGATATTTAAAACCTTATTTTTCAACTATTTGGGAAACACAAGGAGTAGAATAAATGTCAAGCAAAAGAACACAAGAGTACACAAATGATAAATCAAAATTTGTTTTTCTTCATAAAGAGTTAAATACATTTTGCTACAAATTGGTCCAGAAATCATTACAATGCTTTAATTGTTCTTTTACAACAGACTTTCTATTCTTAAATGAGGAGACCAACTGAATGGTTGTGGTCATTTCTTGCTTTCGATCGGCCAATCCTTGGTTGGTGATCTGCAGTTTGGTGTCAGTTCGAATTAAGGCTTGATTCACTGTAGACAGCTCCTCCTCAAGTCGAGCTTTCTTCTCCAGTAGTTGAGTTCGAAAATAGGAGACAGAGGAATGTTATTCCTTCAGCACTGAGACTTCAGAATGTACTGTGGAAACAAAGCTCTGATCCCTCGCTAATTTCTCCTCTGCAGCCTTGGCAGTATGACATATGTTGATATAGAAGTCAATAGTAGCTGATGCCTGAGATAGATGACTTGAGACAGTCATGCTGAATTGCTCAACAACTTTGCAGCACTGCAGGAAGCCATTTCTTATTTTAGGCCTTTGTAAAGCCTCAAAAGGAATCCTTGAAAAAGATATCAGTAGTTTCAGACAGCTGTCTAAATCCATCAGAAGTGCAGAAGGCTTCCTACTGGAGGATGAGGAGCTCTCAAGAATTTCTAACAAGGAGTCAGCTAGAACCAACGGCTTAGCCTCATCATTAGTTATTGGAGAGATAGGGGGTGTGTCGAAGAGACTAGCTAGTCTTGCTTCGAAGACATCTACTTCTTCCATGGACATGAGGGATGCAGAAAAAGTAGTAGTAGAAGACACAGAGAACTGCATAGGGATAGGAGAAATGAATGGAACATCTTCGGCAGTCTCTATGGTCCTAGCCACCAATATGTCAAGGGAAGAAGGGCTGGAAGTAGATAAAGGTAATAAACCATGGGTTGCAGAGCCACCAACACCCTCTTCTAGGGAATCAGTTATCATCTGAGATAGAGTAACAGTTGGAATTTCCTTAGGGGGGGAAAAAGCAAGACTCGGAAAAGAATCGAATAGAGGTAGGTCCAAAGATAAGAAAGGGAGATATGGATTCAATCCAATGGGAAAAGACGCAGGAATGTTTGGCCTCAAAGGGGCTACATGAAATATAGGCCTAGGAAGTGGGAGTATTATCTGAACGCTCTTCACATTTTGCATCTAATCAACCTCAATTGAAACTGAGGGAGTTCTCATTGGGAGAATAAGCTCAGGAGTTGTTGTTGCAAAACAAGAGAAGGGCAAAGTGATGTCAAGGCTCAATACCCAAAAGATTAACAAGGAAAAACAGTAGAGGCTTTAAAGAAGTTACTTGTTTCATAAGTGACAGTAGCAGTAGGAGAGCTTCGAAGAGAGTAGTACTCAGCAATGTGTTGTCTTCTTGCAGCATCCCTTTGAAGTGCATCAGCAGCAGCAGCTTCATCTCTTAAGAATTACTGCTACCGTCTCTTCTTAGCTCTCTCAAAAACGATTATGGCTTTAGAGTGCTCTTGTTCCACTGCCTTAGCAGCTGCCTCATGTATAGGGTCTTCAACAAATTCAGAATGAGAGACAGTCATCTTCCTTCTCTTTTTTCTTTTTACAGGCATTGAATGTTCTTCCTCAATTTCTTTCTCTCCAATTTGGGATTCAGATTCTTCAGAAGTGAGTTCTTCCATTCTGAAAATTGTCTCATGTGTAGGATCTTGAACCAAGTCAGAAGAAGGGACAGTCACTCTTTTCCTTCTTTTCAGGGGAGACTCTTGCTCTTGAGTAAACTCTTCTTCTTCTTCTTCTTCTTCTTCTTCTTCTTCTTCTTCTTCTTCTGCTGCTGCTGCTTACACCTCAAAAACTTCCTTTTCAGGCTCAAGTAAAAGTCTCATTTTCTTTTGTTGCCGTTTGCTTTTGAGGAGATTTAGAGCTTGAATCTTTTGAGGAGAGTTCCCTTGTGAGGCACCTACACCTCCTCACAAAAGAAAGAACTAAAGATAAAACTGAAAGTATTATAAAGAAGATAAAAAGAGAAGAGATGAGAGTATATACCTTTCTTTGAGGTGGCCCGTGTGACTCTAGGAGGAGTTGAAGCAGCAGGAGCAGATTGTGTGGAAGCAGGCACAGGAACTGGGGTAAAAGTAGCAACTCCAACTCCTTTGGGCTTGGGCACATCCAACACCGTCAGTAGGTCTTGAGGGGAAATGGCCAGGTGCACTTCCATATTGGTCACCCACCAATTTTGGTATCTCTTCAAAACGTTACCTTGGGGAAGGAAGGGGATATACTCGAAATCGACCAAGTCTTGTATAAATTTGGAAGTTGCCTCTTCCAGTCTAGACCTTCGAACTTTCACATCCCTTGTGGTAAGACTTAGATTGGTGTTACTACAGAGGGGAATTGGGACCCCCTAAGTGAAGCCAAATTGTCTAGCAAATTGTGCAAGACAATAGGGCTCAGCAATACATTTGTAAGCTCTGGGGTTCATAGTCCCAATGAATAATTCTCTGGGGATTAAAATGGAGGCCCATATATCTTTGTGAACAGGTGAAGCACAGAGCCTATCACTTAAAAAATTCTTCAACCAAAGTGGGCCAATAGTAATGGGTTCAAAGGGACGAAAGTAGTAGGAAAGAGGAGAAGCTAAAAGTTGGTGGAAGAAAGAGAAGTAAAAAGCAAAAGTAGAAGGATAAAGAGAAGCATTGGCTAGTCTCATGCCATGAGTAGGAGGGTCTGGTTCAAAAAATTTAAGGCATTTGGATTGTAACTCAGGGAAATAAGCAAAAAGCCAAAGGTGAAGAATCCAAATCGGCTCCCCTTGATTGACATCTAAGGGTTTCTTACAAAAAAGAGAGCAGACTCTATAAACGTGACCTAGAACGAATAGAGCTAAAGCCACCCTCTTTTGTAAAACAAGGGCTTTGGCAAGAGGGGCAAATTCATACATAATTCTTTGAGAGGGGGTGCAGAAAAGGAACTTGCAAAGCCAATATAATAAAAAAGAGAAGAATTCCCTATCGGTTATAAGACCTTCCCTTCTATTCTCAACCTTGACAAAATCACTATAGGATGAGTTAAGAGAGAGAAGGGAAAAAGGGACTACTAGGTCAGGATAATCTGGTCCAATGGGAGTTCCAATGGGAGACAATCCTAAAAGATGGCAAATGTCAAGAACAGTAGGGGCCATCATCCCACATCTGAATTGGAAGAAATTAAAAATAGAATTCCAAAAGCACAGAGCAGCAGGAACTAAAAAGGGGTCTTCTGAAATGGTTAACTTGGATAATCGGAGGGCGTCGAGGAGGCAAAGTTCTTGAAGGTCCAGGGTCCTACTAGGAACAACTCGATCATACTATTCGTGCCACTCTGGTCTCACCGTGGGCCAGCATCTGTCGGGGCGGTTCATTTTCCAGTTCCTCCAGTCAAGGCCACCTTCGTAAAGAAGACAATGGTCTTCTAGACGAGGGTATATAGTTGGAAGCTCAATAGGAATCTCCTTGAATATGGAGCCAAGCACATAGTCTTGTTGCACATGACGACAAGGAATGAAAATGCGTCCGTCAATGGCACTTTTCTCCCTAGCTTTGTACTTTTCACATTCTGCATCAATGAGCCTTTTCAGGGCTACAGATGGGCTCATACGCTCTTCAACTAGCACTTTCAATGAGGAGGAGGCCATTGATAGAACGCTTTCTCAAAGGATGAAGCTAGGAAAGGGAGTAGAAAGAAGTGGGAGACGAATAGAGGTAAAGGGTTTGTATGTTGAGCGAGTAAGTGATTTCCGAATGCGGAATAAAAGGGTTTCAAAAGCCTTTGCATCTAAAAGGCACATCGCGTAAATTCGTTAAGTACTAAAAGTACGAATACGAAGAATTTCCTTCAATATTGATACTCTTGGAGGGAAAAACACATCCCAAATGTTGATACCAGCTTCAAAGTAATGTTTGGCTTCGAAGCCAGATTTTGGCGCCAATAGTCAACGGCTTCGAAACTAAGAAGCCAACTTCGAAGCATATTCCATGCTTAAGGGTGTAAGATTATTCGAGTATTCATTTACTTCGAAGGGGATTAAAGGCCTGTTTTAGGTTTCTCAATGAAAGTGATGTTCTTCGAAGTAAAACTAGGAATCCCTTAGGAATTGAAATTGGCATTCGAAACATCGAAACCAACAGTTGGTTTATATATAATCAGAAAAGTTGTCTTTTTGAACAAAAGAAGTGCAGCCCTCAAAAGGCGCTTCCATATTTTTGAAAATAAAAACTGTTGTTCAAGACAAAAAGATCAATTTAAAACTTATTGATTGTACTAAATCATTGACTATATGTTGGTTGTGATTGAAACAAGTTTTGAAGAGTAAGATTGTTAGATTCGAAGCATGGATCCCAAATGGAAAAACAACAAAAAAAAAACTATCTACTACATTCCATAAATTGGAAAAGTTCATGATCGTTTTGTTAATATTCATTTAAAACGATTGAATCCAGGTTCGAAGGAAAAGATTGTTCAATTCGAAGCTCTGAAATTGCTTTTAAAGACAAATGGAGACAAGATCAAACCATGTCAAACAAAGAGAAGTCTTAGTAGTATTAAAGCAAAAGCAGTTACATCGAATGGCCCTACTTGGGTACAAACTCGAGCTCATAAAAAAGGGAATGGAATAAATAACAAGATCATGAAATTTAGTCCAACTATGATCAATGAATTTATGTTCTTTCTTTATTCTATCCTCTATTTCTTCTAACATTGGCTGCATGAGTTGATGTGCTCTCACTTCATAAAAGAGCTCTTCAGCCTTTATTTCGAATGTTGTTTCTCTCAATCCTTGTTCTAATTCGTCCATCTCTAAGTCATCCCAGTACGCAGAATCTTTGTTCTTGAAATCATCGAATTCTTCAATGAAGTTCTCTGCTTCGTACTGGGCATGAATTCGAAGGGACGAAAGTTGGTCTAAAGATTGTGTAGTGGCCATAGAGGTTTGATGCCAGTGGAGAAGCAACGGAAGCTGGTCCAAAAACATGTGAAGTTCTGCTTGAGCAAGAGGATTGAGAACATAACCCCGAGTCAGAATATCACAAGCCCATCGTAGGTTCTTGAGAGGAACTTTATCCTCGAGAACATTGAAGGGCAAATGAGAGAAAGTCGCGAACAGAAGTAAAGCTTGTTTTCGCTCGGCCGGAGTGGGGAAAGGTGGAGGCTTATAAAGTGGAAAGATCTTATCTGTGTAGAGAGCAAGCCTCAATCTCTCTGTCCAACAAGGATTTGGCAGGGGAGAAGGTGTGGATGCTTCTATTTCAGGAGGTGGAACAAGGGTAGAACGAACAAGGGCACTAATATAATCAAGCCAGTCAGAAGAACAAATCTTCGCCTTCTGGGCTAAGAATGATGGATTGTACCCTTGTGCCTCTTCTAGGCGTCGGGTGGCATGCACTATCTTTGTAGGCATGGAGGATGTATACCACGCCACAAGCAGATTCTCCTCCAAACTGCGTCGATGGTCAATGGGCACGTAAGGATAAACCACCAAGCTTCGTGCATAAGAAGGGAACTCTAAAGGGTCAGTAAATTCGACAAAGTGATGGTTAATTCGTTCCCTCAAATCACAAGTCTCAGGTTTTGACCAACTTGTCCAATCGGAAGCACCAGAAGAGGAAGAAGTCGCAGCCTTGTCCCATGCAGAGGATTGTGAAGAAGAATTTCCCATGTCCATATTTGCAACTTTCTGAATTAAAGGATTGAGAGCAGTTTGTTCGTAGTCCAAGGGTGAGATAGAAGAAGATCCTCCCATGTCCATACTTGTGAGTTGCTGAATCGAAGGATTAAGGGCAATACGTTCGAAGTCCAAGGATTGATAATTTGCAAAGGCATCCATGACCTCAATATAGAAAGGTGGATAAAGGTAGCTAATTAATGCATGGACGTTCTTTCGAGGAGGAACATCATCGATATATGACTCTTCGTGTGCTCGATCGTTGGAGGAAAAAATTAATTCGGCCATAAAATGTATCAGTCTGTTCGAATGCTAAGATGGTGGGAGTGTTTAAAGGATTAAACGAGAGTTTAATACATATAATAAGTGACAGTTGCATTTCTGGTGAGATGCAAAACCCATGCACGTTCTAAGACATGGGAAAAAGACCCTGATCTACTAATATCACCAAGTATTAGGTATATTAGTGCGGGGGGTAATGTTGGCTACATATTTTGTACAAGCCAGTTACAATTCGACGCGTGGCAAAATAAGGGTAATATGGGAGACTATTTAGGTCCTCGATCCTGATCGTACACGTGGTAGTTAGTATTGGTTATTAAGAAATTTGAGTAGCAGCGAATCAACAAAGAGATATAAAGTGACGTGGCCTCAACGGTTACTCGCATTTCAGATTCAAATTTAGGAGGGAAGCTTAATTGCAAGTAATGGCGTAGTGGAGCTACTGTTAGGGCAAAATGATCGATGATCATGGAGGAGCAGTTCAACGGTTGGAAATGTAATTCGATGGTCATCCTGAAGCAATGTAAATAGCAGAGAAGGCCCCAAAAAAACCCCAAGACTCAGATACAACAAACCAATCTTACTTTACATTTTTTTTTCCAGTCTTTACATTTCCTGTTCTTTACATTCCTGTACTTTAAATTCCTGCACTGCACTTCATTCATAAGAGTAGTTTCAAGTAGATTGTCGCTGTACACCTCTACGAGGCTGAGTTTGGATCATTGTAAGTTTTCATACTAATGAAATACTTCAATTGCTCTTTATTTAATTGTTCTTGTGCTTAAATTCTTCTAAATCAAGCCACCAGTAAAAGTCCTCTTCATTGAGGCTGAAAGAACTACAACACAATCATCTGATAATTGGTTGGCAATTAAAATTCTGTAAGGGCTAATTGATCCTTGCTGGCACGCTCGCAATTACAAAAATAACCTTCGAAAGCCAAAAAGCCAACACTATCCAAATATATGATGCAAACACAACATAAATGTAATGTTACGCCATCTTATGTTGAGTTAACTCACTCCGAATATTAATCCAATTATATCCCAAATCTAGATTTTTTTTTTAATCTATAATTTGAGTTAATGCAAAAATACAAGTTATTTTGTATTTATTTCTCAAATTTAAGTTGTTTTTGAAAATATATTTTCGAAACATGCCCTTAGGCTTAAGATTGTGTTTTGAAAATTTAACTTCAAAAAAATTTACATTATGTTTATTGAAATTGTGTTTTGAAAACAGAATTTCATTAAATTCCTATTTTCAATCGTGTTTTGACTTTACAAAACAATATAAATTAAAAATAAATTCAAAACTATTTAATTTTGAAAAATTGTTGTAAAATTACAAGAGTTTGATTATTGAAATAAATAAATAAATAAATCCTCAAATTCATCACAGGAAAGACATGTGATTTGTTGGAGGCATATTGTTTT
Source organism: Camellia sinensis (assembly GCF_055761805.1). Classification (NCBI taxonomy): domain Eukaryota; kingdom Viridiplantae; phylum Streptophyta; class Magnoliopsida; order Ericales; family Theaceae; genus Camellia; species Camellia sinensis. The sequence continues at coordinate 105,388,780 of NC_138972.1, forward strand.
CAATTCGTGTTGTTGTCTCCTTAAAAGAGTTACAAAAAATTATGTAAAATAATGTTATATTTTAATTCTATTTTATTTTACACATGCTTAAAATTGGAGGGAGTAGAACCTTCTTCCCTTTTTTATTTTTTATTTATTTATTTATTTTGAAGTTTAATGTGATTATATTAACAAAGTCACTTGGCCCACTCAAATTTTTTAAAAACTAGCACAAAAAAAAAATAAAAAAAAATTATAGCAAAGTATTTGTTTGATGAGATACAAAAGACCTTTCACAAAAAAATATATATATATATATATATATATTTGTTTGATAGAGATTCTCAAAAGGATTTGTAGCACAAAGAGCAAAATGGCTTTTGGATTGACTTGGCAAGAAGTTGTATAATTAATAATTACTAAAACCCTAATGTTGACTTTAAATTTTATTATTTGACCTATTTTAGAAGGGCTTACATTTTAGTCAAAAGTCGCTACATTCTCTTTATTTTGACTTTATGTCTTTTTATAAAAAATTTAAAATATCACTGAAAAAAGTAAATTCTCAAAACAATTCTCAGTTGAAAATCAAGTAATCTTAGAGAATAAGAAATCTAAAATTAAAAAACAATCAACTATTCTAATTCTTAAAAAACAACTTAGAAATTAAAATAAATAAATCAATCTTAGTTTAAAAATTAAATAATCCTAAAATATTTTATACTAAATTACAAAAATTATAGTCAAGTGGGAGGCAGGTGTCACACACTATAATATATAAGAGTTTTAGAGACCAAATGTTTTGGTCTCTAAAAGTAAAAATTTTATTGCAAAAGACATTTAAGGAGTAATTTCTATCGCCATGATGATAGTTGTTAAAAAATCGCCTCGAAAAGTCAAAAATAAAGCTTTTAGTGAGAACATTTTAAAAATGTCACTAATAAATAAACTTTTAAGGACAAAATAATTTGATCTCAAAATAGTTTAATTTTTGAGACAAAAATTTTGGTTCCAAAAGGATAATAATTCATCATTAATGTCTAATTTTTTTTGCTAAAAATATAATGACAATATTTTTTGTAACAAAATTATTTAGTTCCTAAAAAATAATTTTATTCCTAAATTTTAATCTCTAAAATCTTAATTTAATTTTTTTTGTAGTGACAGCAAGAGGAACTAGAGAGAGAATGGTGAGCAATAAGCCTTGGGCCCACGGTTGAAGGTGTACAAGAAATAAAAATGTTTGAGATCCTAAAAATTCTACTAAAAGTTTTATTAAATGTCTCACATGGGTGTAACACCTACATAAACACCTACATAGGACCCACATTGTGTAGGTCTCACACCCATATAAGATATTTAATAAAAACTTTGATAAAATTTTTAAAATCTCTAGTATTACTCTACAAGAAATTATGCTTAGTTTCCCAACTAGAACAATTGCATTGAGCAATCATCAAGGGTTTACCTGTTAAAAAATATGTATAATATGGTGTCATTTGACATGAAAATTGAGTTGGCTTTTTAACTAAATTAATCATAAAAAAATAATATTAATTAAAAATTAATAAAATAAAATATTACATCAAATATCATACAATGTCATTCCCTTCCTAAATCCGTAACCAACCTTGTTGACAAGCTTAATAGGGCCTTTTTATGGGGATTCACTTCTAACCACTGCAAAATACATGCAATCAAATGGAGTGATGTCACCAAGCGTAAAAGCCTTGGAGGTCTCGGCATTCACCAAGTCCCCCTCAACAAGTATGGCTAAACTCATATTACAACGTATAAGAATTTTCGAAATTAAATTTTTTAACTATTAAAAGTAAAAATTTTATTATAAAAAATATTTAGAGATCAATTTTTATTGTCATGGAAATAGTTACTAAAAGCTCGTTTTAAAAAATCAAAAATAAGGCTTTTAGTGACAAAATTTTGAAAATGTCACAATGTGTAGACACTCTATTTTGACCGGCCTTAAGACGTGAGCACTTTATTTTGACCACACTCAGTAGAAAAATCAAATTGGAGCTTTAATCCCAAACCTCATCCATTTTGACCAAATTATTTTATAATACTAATATTTTATATAACTTTATGTGTGTGTATATATGTTTAGGTGGTTTTATATATATTGATAAATATTTTATAAACAAAAAAAAATGATGATAAAAAAATATAGAAAATAATAAAAAAGAACTATCATGGGGGCGGTGGTGCAAAATATTCTTTTGGAAAAAGAGGGAGGTGGTGGAGGAGTTTTAAAATGGATGATATGGTTTTTGATAAGGGACAACACACATTTGCATTATATCTCTCTGGGTGGGGATTAATAAAACAAAAGCTAACACGCATATGCATCACAGAGGAACCAACACAGTTTGTTTTTTTTAAAAAAAAAAAAAAAAAAAAAAAAAAAAAAAAGAAAGAAAGAAAGAAAGAAAGAAGAAGGAGGAAAGACATGCACTGATCGGTGGCATTGAGATCCTTTAGAGTGTTAATGGTAGAGTGATCTCCTAGAGTGAATTATGAGGGCGCGACACCTGTCTCACTAATGGAACCAAGGGTTGAGATCAATTCCTCACCAAAACGACGACGTTTTGGTAGAAAAATTTAAAAAAAAAAAAAAAAAACCAGAGTGAAATGAGAAACGAAGAAGAGAGAGAGGCGACACAGCCGCTGGAGTTTTTCTCCATCTCCGGCGCACTCTCCTTCCCTCCCAGCGACCCTACCCCACCCCTCCCCTCTCCTCCTCCTCTCTTCTTCTTGTCCTTCTGCTGGAGAGAGAGAAGCAGGGTGCCTAGTCAAACATTATTTTCCTTTTGGATTTTGAATTATTATCATTAACAGATACGTATATATATAGTTTATATATGCGAACAATGATGCATACATACATACATATATGTAGACACTTTTGTTCTTAATCGTGATCCCTTTTTGATCAGGTGGATCTACTTGACTTCGTAGATCGGTCCGGAATTGAATGCCTCAATCAAAGCCCACTCAATCCATTGCCAATGCTCTGATGTATGGGTTTAATTTAATAAACATTAGGGTTTGCATTAGTGATTGAATTGGGGTCTTTCCTTTGTATAAATTATTGGCTATTGATTCATGTTTTTGTGCTGGAACAGAAAGTTTTTGCAAAGATTAGTACTTAGGGTTTTGCTTAGATTTCTGTATGTAATTTACATTTTTTTGGGGGTAAGTAAATTAAATTATTACCGAAAAAGAGATATTACAATGAAGCTCGAGGATGGAGAAAGGGAGGGTGGGGTGGGGTCGCCGAGAGGGAAGGAGAGTGCGCCGGAGATGGAGATAAACTCCGGCGGCTGTGTCTCCTCTGTCTCTTCTTCGTTTCTCATTTCACTCTTTTTTTTCTTTTTCTTTTTTAAATTTTCCCACCAAAACGACGTCGTTTTGATGAGGGATTGATCTCAAACCTTGGTTCCATTAATGGGACATGTGTCGCGCCCTCATAATTCACTCTAGGAGATCACTCTACCATTAACACTCTAGAGGATCTCAACGCCTGATCGGTGGGCAGTTTTGGGTTTAAAAAATGTAAAGAAACACACAGACAGAAAAAAAAAACCTCTTATCTCCTCTCTCAGGCTGGTTCTCTCCTTCCATACACCACGCACACACACAGACTTGGGGGGATCAACCTCTCTCCCTCACCCTCTAGGCACCTCACACATACACACGGATACACTCTCTCTCAAAAACAGATACACACACATGGGCTAAAAGGAAGGGCTCTCATTTTCCCTCTCTCTCTCTCTCTCTCTCTCTCTCACTCACTCTCAGTTGGGAAAGCAACACAACACACGCACACAAAAGGGGGAAAATGGGTGGCTGTTCAAAGCTGCCTCTTCTCCCTCTCGGCACCTCTTCTCCCTCTCGGCACCTCTTCTCTCTCTCTCTCTCTCTCTCTCTCTCTCTATGCAGAAAAAGAAACATAGCAGCAGCTCGAGGGGATAGACACACACGGACCAGACCTTCTCTTTTCTTCGGTTCTGGGTTTTCATCAAAAAAATCAGACATTGAAACTCTTCCTATATCGAAAGAGAGAGATAGCTAGTAGTATACCAAACTCAACTGAGATGTCCCCATATACATATATGTGTATGTGTAGTGCTTGTCACTATTCCTGTGGTCTTATCCTTTAGTTTCCTTCTAAATTGAGAGAGAGAGAGAGAAAGAGAGAGAGAGAGAGAGAGAGAGAGAGAGAGAAATTCCAATGGACAAGTAAATTTGTGGGGTTGTTGGAAGGCAAAGAGCTCCCTGGTGTCCTTGCTCTTGATGAAGTTGTTGGCTCCATCCACTATCCACATGGTAAGGAGCCTACCATCCACATGGTATGGGTGGCACCATGTGGTAAAGGAAGTTGGTGGGGCAATACCAACTCACCAAAGGTAGATGGTGAGGGTGGCACAACCAAGCCTACTCATGGTTGTCACTTCACCTACTCCTCTTCACTCGGTTATAAATTGACATGAGTAAGGAGGGGTTGTAGAAAGACATATAGGAGTGACACACTGAGCTGAGAATATACAGAGGAGAGTATAATCTGTGAGTGAGAGTTCTATAGAGAGTTGTGAGGTGTGAGTTCTGTAATCTCCCTCCGGAATAATTCTATATTGAATACCTTTCTGTGGACGTAGGCAATTGCCGAACCTCGTAAATATTCTTGTGTTATTGTGTGGAATTGATTTATGGTATCTAAGAGGGAGATTAATGATATGGACTTTGTGCCAGACAGATTTGGGCCGGGCAGAGTTGTGCCGGACAGATTTGGGCCGGACAGAGTTGTGCCGGACAGATTTGGGCCGGACAGAGTTGTGCCGGACAGATTTGGGCCGGGCAGAGTTGTGCCGGACAGATTTGGGCCGGGCAGAGTTGTGCCGGACAGATTTGGGCCGGACAGAGTTGTGCCGGACAGATTTGGGCCAGACAGAGTTGTGCCGGACAGATTTGGGCCGGGCAGAGTTTGGACTGAGTGTGTGCCACCCCGGACCGAACAGAAACTGCTCGGCCAGGAAGTGACCGGTCGGACCAGGATGCTCGGTCCGAGGATGGTCGAAGCCAGACAGACCGAGTGACCGGCGCCCGGAAAGGCGTGGTCAGCCGAGGTAGTTGACTGATCGGCAGGAAGGCCGACCAAAGGAGGTACCCAGGCTAGGCTTTGCCGGGATGCCGCCTAGCCCGGTCCTCCATGTGTTTGTCCGGTTAGGCGCATGGGTATGAAGCATGGCATGGCCGTAGTAGAGCAGCTCGGCTGCCGAGCTCCAGCTGTGAAGTCAGGCATTTGAGATTAGGTGATGTTCAGCAAGGTCTATGCTGACAGATGGGATAGCAGAGCCACGTGTCAGGAGATGACTGGGAGTGGGTAAGGGGCTCAGAAGGTATATAGGCATGTCTGCGCCCCCCATACGCGACACACGAACATCTCTGTAAGGAATTCTTACACTCAAACACTCTCTCCCTTCTCTCTATCCATCCTTAGGTGTGTGCTAACTTGATCGTCGGAGGGTGTTTCCGGCCACACACCGCCGGGTAGCTCACCATTACTTGCTCGCAGGTGATCGGACATCGACGGAGCTTGGAAGAAAGGAGTACGGGCTTGCCGGAATATTTGCTCCCCGTACAATTGGCGCCGTCTGTGGGAAACTTGACAGACAAAACCTTGTCTTCCAGGTTCGTCTGATCGCCGACCATGGCGAACAACGACGAGTTTCCGTTGTCCGCCATCGACGGAGCCACCCCGGAGTATACCCGAAGGAGAGAGGGACCTCCTGCTGTCCACCCAATGGCTGACTTGGGAACGCCCATTGGCGGACAGTCAGGAGACGCGCGGGATAAGCGCGGAAGGAGTCATGGTCATTCACGGAGTCCAGACGGTCACCGGCGGAGGAGAGACTCGCACGCCAGGCGACTGGAAAACAAGTTAAGGGACCAAGACGCTGTCATCAGGCGGATGGCGGCGGAGATGGAGGATCTTAAGCGGCATGTCAAAGGGAAAGGTGTAGCTGGAGTGGGAGACCACAGTGAGCGCACCCCATCCCGCCGGTCAGGCGATCAGAGTCAGCGACGTACTCAGTCCATTTCCATCACCAGAAGTTACCAGGTTGGTGATTCCGACGTGCATGCAGAAAAGTCTAGCGCGCAAGACAGCACCTACAAACCCTCACGTCCGGCGACGACGTCGAGGTACTCATACTCCGCTCAGTCAGAGGATTTGCGGGCGGTCTTAAAGGAGCGGGTTCGTCGGCGCGAAGCTCAGAGGATACTGGCGTTCCAGCGGCTATCCTACGGGGTTCACGCCAGCGAGGAGGTCGGAATGCCTCCACCCCACCAAGCAGCGCCACTCCTAGTGGATTCAGATTTGGCCAGGTTGAGTGCCACCCCTTTCTCCCTGGAAATAGAAACTACACCGCTTCCGGCAGGCTTCCACCAGCCAAAGTTCGCGCTTTACGATGGGAAAACCGATCCTTACCTGCATGTGAGCCACTTCCGACAGGTTATGGCCGGACATAGGCGAAATGACGGACTTATGTGCCTGATCTTCCCGTCAAGTTTAGGCGAGCTGGGCTTGAAGTGGTTCGAGAGGTTGCCGGAAGGGAGCATACAACGATGGCATCAGTTGGCCGAAGCCTTTGTGACGCGCTTCAAAACCAACACAAAAACACCAAAGGAAGTCGATCATTTACTTAGTGTCAAGATGGAACCTAGCGACACACTGAAGGCATACAACTCGAGGTATTGGGAAACCTTCAACGAGATCTTGGATTGCCCGGTCAACCTTGCAATCACGCAATACAAGCGCGGTCTCCCGCTCGGACATAGGTTGAGGGATTCGCTTACAATGAACCAGCAGACATCCATGTGGCACCTAATGCAGCGCATCAATGAGCACATCCGAGTAGAGGATGATGTGGCGACGTCCACCGCGGAGACAACCTCGATGGCAACGGGCAAGTGGGCGACTGGGTTTTAAGGAAGGTCATGAGCAACGCACTAGTGCCGGGTGAAGGCAAGCTAGGGGCAAACTAGGAGGAGCCTTACAAGATAACCGGGCAAGGGGGCATACAACTTAGAAGATTTGGATGGCAAAGTCGTACCCCGGCCATGGAATGCGGCCTTATGTAATTTTTTGAGGGACTTGTTTCCCCTACACTTCTGAATGCAAATACTCTTTTTGTCAATGTAATAGAAGTGAATTACTTTTGCCGAAGAGCTTTGTTGTGTCCGAAATAATAGTGGATAAGGGGCCTACTCTTCTGTTCCAGCCGAGATGATTTACTCCGGCTGAAGAGTTGATGATTTGTTCAACTGCGAGGTTCCAGCCGAGATGATTTACTCCGGCTGAAGAGTTGATGATTTGCTCAACTGCGAGGTTCCAGCCGAGATGATTTACTCCGGCTGAAGAGTTGATGATTTGTTCAACTGCGAGGTTCCAGCCGAGATGATTTACTCCGGCTGAAGAGTTGATGATTTGCTCAACTGCGAGGTTCCAGCCGAGATGATTTACTCCGGCTGAAGAGTTGATGATTTGTTCAACTGCGAGGTTCCAGCCGAGATGATTTACTCCGGCTGAAGAGTTGATGATTTGCTCAAATGCGAGGTTCCAGCCGAGATGATTTACTCCGGCTGACGGGTTGATGATTTGCTCAACTGCGAGGTTCCAGCCGAGATGATTTACTCCGGCTGAAGAGTTGATGATTTGTTCAACTGCGAGGTTCCAGCCGAGATGTTTTACTCCGGTTGAAGAGTTGATGATTTGCTCAACTGCGAGGTTCCAGCCGAGATGTTTTACTCCGGCTGGTGAGTTGATGATTTGCTCAACTCCGAGGGTCCAGTCGAGCTGTTCTTGTCCGCCAGGAAAGAAGTCGCGGAGCGGACCTTGCTCCCCCTCTTTGGAGTTCCTTGGCCGAGCTGATCTTGTCCGCCAAGAAAGAAGTGGCGGAGCGGACCTTGCTCGCCTTCTTTGGAGTTCCTTGGCCGAGCTGATCTTGTCCGCCAAGAAAGAAGTGGCGGAGCGGACCTTGCTCCCCTTCTTTGGAGTTCCTTGGCCGAGCTGATCTTGTCTGCCAAGAAGGAAGTCGCGGAGCGGACCTTGCTCCCCTTCTTTGGAGTTCCTTGGCCGAGCTGATCTTGTCCGCCAAGAAGGAAGTCGCGGAGCGGACCTAGCACGCCTTCTTTGGAGTTCCTTGGCTGAGCTGATCTTGTCCACCAAGAAGGAAGTCGCGGAGCGGACCTAGCTCGCCGACCTTGGAAGTTCCTTGACCGAGCTGTTGTTGCTCGCCAAGAAGGAAGTCGCGGAACGGACCTAGCTTGCCGACCTTGGAAGTTCCTTGACCGAGCTGTTGTTGCTCGCCAAGAAGGAAGTCGCGGAGCGGACCTAGCTCGCCGACCTTGGAAGTTCCTTGACCGAGCTGTTGTTGCTCGCCAAGAAGCAAGTCGCGGAGCGGACCTTGCTCGCTGACCTTGGAAGTTCCTTGACCAAGCTGATGTTACTCGCCAAGAAGGAAGTCGTGGAGCGGACCTTGCTCGCTTTCTTAGTGCGGTCACCATCTTGCATATTGAGGACCGAGGAAGTATTACCCCGATCAGGATAGGTAATTCCAGTCACGCTTCAGCGGACGGAATTAAGGGGCAATTGAGAGGGAGATTAATGATATGGACTTTGTGCCAGACAGATTTGGGCCGGGCAGAGTTGTGCCGGACAGATTTGGGCCGGACAGAGTTGTGCCGGACAGATTTGGGCCGGACAGAGTTGTGCCGGACAGATTTGGGCCGGGCAGAGTTGTGCCGGACAGATTTGGGCCGGGCAGAGTTGTGCCGGACAGATTTGGGCCGGACAGAGTTGTGCCGGACAGATTTGGGCCGGGCAGAGTTGTGCCGGACAGATTTGGGCCGGGCAGAGTTGTGCCGGACAGATTTGGGCCGGGCAGAGTTGTGCCGGACAGATTTGGGCCGGACAGAGTTGTGCCGGACAGATTTGGGCCGGACAGAGTTGTGCCGGACAGATTTGGGCCGGGCAGAGTTGTGCCGGACAGATTTGGGCCGGGCAGAGTTGTGCCGGACAGATTTGGGCCGGGCAGAGTTTGGACTGAGTGTGTGCCACCCCGGACCGAACAGAAACTGCTCGGCCAGGAAGTGACCGGTCGGACCAGGATGCTCGGTCCGAGGATGGTCGAAGCCAGACAGACCGAGTGACCGGCGCCCGGAAAGGCGTGGTCAGCCGAGGTAGTTGACTGACCGGCAGGAAGGCCGACCAAAGGAGGTACCCAGGCTAGGCTTTGCCGGGATGCCGCCTAGCCCGGTCCTCCATGTGTTTGTCCGGTTAGGCGCATGGGTATGAAGCATGGCATGGCCGTGGTAGAGCAGCTCGGCTGCCGAGCTCCAGCTGTGAAGTCAGGCATTTGAGATTAGGTGATGTTCAGCAAGGTCTATGCTGACAGATGGGATAGCAGAGCCACGTGTCAGGAGATGACTGGGAGTGGGTAAGGGGCTCAGAAGGTATATAGGCATGTCTGCGCCCCCCATACGCGACACACGAACATCTCTGTAAGGAATTCTTACACTCAAACACTCTCTCCCTTCTCTCTATCCATCCTTAGGTGTGTGCTAACTTGATCGTCGGAGGGTGTTTCCGGCCACACACCGCCGGGTAGCTCACCATTACTTGCTCGCAGGTGATCGGACATCGACGGAGCTTGGAAGAAAGGAGTACGGGCTTGCCGGAATATTTGCTCCCCGTACAGTATCCCATAGTCCTAACAAGTGGTATCAGAGCTGAATCGATTGCGTTTCGAAACAAAAACAGAGTGTTGTTCGAAACTGTCCAGAAATCAAGTTGCTCGAAATACAATTTTGAGCATACAAGGAGCAAGGTCTGAACGAGAGGAGTCCAGAACTGCAAAGCAGAGCTCCAGAAGACCGCAAACGCCCCCTCACGTGCTAACTAAAGAACCCGCGTGAGTCACATGCGCCTCCAGCCGCCGAACAGCAGACGGAGCATCGCTCCACTCGCACGCACGCGCCCCACTCGCGGCTTAAGGAAAAAGACGACTGCGTGGCAGCCATGTCATCGCCACGCGTCGTCATGTCAGCGCCACGTATGCCCACGTGTCTGACACGTCAGCTCCGTTGACCACGCCGCTGACCAAGCTGACTAAGCCGAGCCGAAGCTAAGCCGCCAAGCCAGATTCGCGCCGTTGACCAGAGCTGCGCCGCTTCCAAGCCGCGTTGACCAGCTGTTGACTGAGTTGTTGACTCAGCCGAGCCGGGAAAATCATCTGATGTTCTCAGGTGCACCAGATTCCGCAGATCTAAACTGTCCAAACTATTTTAGCTTGATCAGAGCCATTCTGAGTCCGTTTTTGACGATCCAATAGTGTTTTTCAACTATTTGGAGTATTTTGGACACATCCGTCCGGTAAGATTTTTCATTCGGATTTTTCTGTAAAAAACAGTATACGATGGAGGATTCCACATCAACTTCAGAATCTATGTTCAAGTTAACTCCTTCCAATTATGCAATTTGGAAGTCACGGATGGAAGACATCCTATTTTTAAAAGACTTGTTTGACCTCATTTTTATAAAGGGGGTTAAACCTGAAGGAGTGAAAGATGATGAATGGATAAAGATGAACCGCAAGACTATCGCTTGTATCAGACAATGGATAGACCACAGTGTGTTCCATCATGTTGCCGAAGAGACAGATGTCTATGCTCTTTGGACAATGTTAAACGACATGTACCAGTCAAAGACCGCCCAAAACAAAGCCTTGGTGATGAGAATGCTAGTAAATCTGAAGTTAAAGAATGGTGTGTCTATCGCCAAGCACACCAGTGAATTCAAAAATCTAGTGAATCAGCTTGCAACCGTCAAGATGCGCTTGGACGATGAAATGCAAGCCGTACTACTGCTCAGTTCTTTACTGGACAGCTGGGAGACATTGGTGGTTTCTCTCAGCACCTCTGCACCAGAAGGGAAACTGACCATGAGTATGGTTACAGACGCCATGTATAATATAGAAATAAGAAGGAAAGACATGGGAGGTAATCAGTTCTATAATCAGTCTCATGCTCTTGTCACAGAAGATAGAGGCAGAGACAGAGGTAAAAGAAGAGGTAGAGGAAGAAGCAAGAGTAGACGCAGCTGGAACAACAGGAGTAAATCTAAAGACAACAAAGGTCGAGGTAACTCCGGCTTCACTTGCTTTCACTGTGGCCAGGAGGGTCACATAAAGAGAAACTGCCCAAACTGGAAAGAGAAAGGCCAAAGCAGTAAGTCAAAAGGAGATAAGAACACAACAGCCACAACAATTGATGAAATACTTCTTGCAGTTGGTGAAGAGGAAGATTGCCATCACGTGGCTGACCACAGCTACACAGAATGGGTGATAGACATAGCTACATCCTATCACTCCACTTTCTACAGAGAACTCTTCAGCTTGTACAACACTGGAGATTTTGGCACTGTTCAAATGGGGAATTCTAGCTATTCGAAGATTGTGGGTATTGGCGACATTAGAATTCAGACTAATGTCGGGAACAAGCTGGTTCTCAAAGATGTGAGGCATGTTCCAGATTTGCGCCTCAATTTTATCTTTGGAAGCGCCCTGGATCGACAGGTCTATACAAGTACATTCGGAAATGGCCGTTGGAAGCTGACAGAAGGAGCTTTGACAATCGCTAGAGAAGAGATGTCTTCAGCACTATATAAGACTCAAACAAAGATCTGTCTGAAAAGTCTTAGGCCTCGTTTGGGAACAGGCTATTTTAATAACTTTTTGACTTTTTACGAAAAGATGTGCAGAAAAGTAGAGAGGTGATGTAACTAGTTTTAGTTGGCTTTTTGGCTTTTTGGCTTTTTGGCTAAAATAGTCAGTCCCCAAACGAGGCCTTAATGCAGCAGAAGACAAGGAGTCACCGGACTTATGGCACAGAAGACTGGTTCACATGAGTGAGAAGGGATTGCATCTATTGGCAAAGCGATCCAGAATACCCTTATCCAAAGGGAGTGCTTTGAAACTGTGTGATCATTGCCTTTATGGCAAGCAATATCAAGTATCATTTAGTTCAACAAGCAAGAGGAAAACAGAAGTGCTCAATATGGTATACTCGGATGTTTGTGGCCCAATCGAAGTGGAGTCACCTGGCGGCCGCAAGTATTTTCTGACTTTCATTGATGATGCATCAAGGAAGTTATGGGTGTATTTCTTGAAGACAAAGGATGAAGTATTTCAGCACTTTCAAGAGTTCCATGCAATGGTGGAAAGAGAGACCGGGAAGAAGTTGAAGTGTCTTCGCACAGATAATGGAGGCGAGTACATTTCAAATGCTTTTGCAACATACTGTGCCAGCAGAGGTATCCGACACGAGACAACAGTTCCTGGCACCCCACAACACAATAGTGTGACAGAAAGGATGAACCTCACTATTATGGAAAGAGTCAGATGTTTGCTCAAAATGGCAAAGTTGCCAAAGTCATTTTGGGCTGAAGCCGCCCGTACAGCCTGTTATCTCATCAACAGGTTGCCTTCAGTCCCGTTGAATTTTGCGATACCTGAGGAAGTCTGGTCCAGAAGAAAGGTATCATATTCTCACTTGAGAGTCTTCAGGTGTAAGACCTTTGCACACATCTCTAAGGAAAACAGAAAGAAGCTTGATGACAAGTCCACTCTATGCATATTTGTGGGCTATTCAGATACAACATTTGGGATCAAGGTGTGGGACCCAGTGAACAAGAAGATGTTCAAGAGCAGAGATGTTGTGTTCCAAGAAGACCAGACAGTAGCAGATTTTGAAAAATCTGTAAAATCTAGAGATGTCATCACTCTAGACTTGTTATCATCTCCCGAGCCATCACAAAATGCTAAATGTGATGATGTGCAACAAGAAGTGCCAGAGTTGCAGGATCCTATGCCAGAAATTGAGGATCATGAGGAAAGAGATGAAGACCCGGATGAAGAGGGTGTTGAGCAGGGGGAGCAACCCCCTCAAACAGAGGCAACTGGGCCTCAGTTGCGGAGATCTGGAAGAGCTGCCGTGCCATCAACCAAATATCCCGCTTCTTAGTATATTTTGATTATTGATGAGGGGGAGCCCGAGAGTTTTTCAGAAGCTAAGAATCATACAGAGAAAGACTATTGGATGCAAGCCATGAAGGAGGAGATGTGTTCTTTGCAGAAGAACCACACTTATGAGCTTGTTCCACTTCCAAGAGACAAGAGAGCCTTGAACAACAAATGGATGTATAAGTTGAAGAAAGATGGAAACAGTAAACTATTGCAGCATAAAGCTCGTTTGGTGGTCAAAGGGTTTGGGCAAAAGAAAGAAATTGATTTTGATGAGATCTTCTCCCCAGTTGTGAAGATGACTTCTATTCGAGTAGCTTTGAGATTAGCAGCTCACTTGAATCTGGAAGTAGAACAAATGGATGTCAAGACTGCTTTTTTTATGGTGAGTTGGAGGAAGAGATCTACATGGAGCAACCAGAAAGATTTGAAGTTAAAGGAAAACAAAAACTAGTCTGTAAACTGAAAAAGAGTCTCTACGGCCTGAAACAAACGCTGAGACAATGGTACAAAAAGTTTGATTCATTTATGGTGGATCACGAATACACAAGAACGGTAGCAGACCAGTGTGTATATTTCGAAGGTTTTCGGATGGAAACTTCATTATCCTACTGTTGTATGTCGATGATATGCTAATCATTGGACGGGATACTACTATGATCAACAAGTTGAAAAAGGACTTGTCAAAGTACTTTGACATGAAGAATTTAGGCCCAGCACAACAAATTTTGGGCATGAAGATTGTTCGTGACAGGAAAGCCAAGAAGATATGGCTGTTATAGGAGAAAAATGTTGAACGGGTAATTGAAAGGTTCAACATGAAAGATGCCAAGCCAGTCAGCACACCACTGGCCAACTATTTCAATATGACAAAGCGTCGTGTCCCACGACCAGCTCTGAAAGGAAACAAATGGAGGCAATCCCTTATTCTTCCACAGTAGGAAGTTTGATGTATGCAATGGTGTGTACCCGGCCAGATATAGCTCACGCAGTTGATGTTGTGAGCAGATTCCTCGCCAATCCAGGAAAGGAGCATTGGGAGGTCGTCAAATGGATTCTTCAGTACTTGAAGGGAACTTCAAAGATGTGTTTATGTTTCGGGGGAGCTGAACCAATTTTGGAGGGTTTTACAGATGCCGATATGGCTGGTGATCTTGATGGTAGAAAGTCTACATCAGGATTTCTATTCACCTTTGCAGGGGGAGCTATTTCATGGCAGTCCAAACTACAAAAGTGTGTTGCTTTATCTACAACAGAGGTAGAGTACATTGCTGCTGCAGATGTTGGAAAGGAAATGTTGTGGTTAAAGCGATTTCTCCAAGAATTGGGTCTACAGCAAGAAGAATACAATGTACATTGTGATAGTCAAAGTGCAATTGATTTGAGCAAGAATTCCATGTACCATTCACGTACAAAACACATTGATGTCCGGTATCAGTAGATACGAGAAGTGATGGAAAAGTAGCTGATGAAGCTAGTGAAGATTCACACAGACAAGAATCATTCTGACATGATGACCAAGGGTGTCACCAGAGACAAACTGGAAGTTTGCAAGCCTCTGACCGGGATGGACTTCAAGTGAGAAGTCAGTTGTCCATATGGGCGTGAACGGGGAGAATTGTTGGCTCTATCCACTACCCACATGGTAAGGAGCCCACCATCCACATGGTATGGGTGGCACCATGTGGTAAAGGAAGCTGGTGGGGCAATACCAACTCACCAAAGGTAGATGGTGAGGGTGGCAGAACCAAGCCCACTCATGGTTGTCACTTCACCTACTCCTCTTCACTTGGTTATAAATTGACATGAATGAGGAGGGGTTATAGAGAGACATATGGGAATGACACATTGAGCTGAGAATACACAGAGGAGAGTATAATCTGTGCGTGAGAGTTCTATAGAGAGTTGTGAGGTGTGAGTTCTATAATCTCCCTCCGAAATAATTCTGTAGTGGATACCTCTTCGTGGACGTAGGCAATTGCCGAACCACGTAAATATTCTTGTGTTATTGTATGGAATTGATTTCTGGTGTCCCATAGTCCTAACAGAAGCCACACTAGTTACTGCAAGGCTCCACTTATGCAAAGAAATGAAGGTTTAAATATGCCAAAAAGTACGATGCTCGAAAAGGCCATTATGGAGAAGATGGTTGCAGAGTCAAGATCACCAACCATGGAAGTTCAAGATGCTGATATTTCATCTCAGGCAGTCAAGCGGAGGTTGCCACATGACGTAAAGCAGAAACTGGCCAAAGTTGCTAGACTAGCGCAAGCAAACCATGGAAAAATATCGATGGAGCTGGTCAATCATTTTATAGGTATTGTTGGTCACATGGTACAATTAAGGACACTAAAGGTGGGGCGCTCCATTGAGGATGAGTACATGGACTGAGGCTTGTTGGATTTGCAGACACGTGGATCATTGCTAGTTGATGAATGACTGAGATTTAAAACTTTCATTTTTATTTTGAGTGTGTTGTGAGATTTTTTTATTTTGGTGTAATATTTCCCTCGTCTCTCTCTCATTTGGATTTGTAATATTTAAAGTGTTGCAATAATCCCCCACCCCGCTTCTTTCTATCCCATTCTTAAATCGTTTTCCCTAACTGTCATGCATATCCATGCTTTGCATCCATGTTTCATGCATCTTGATCCGGCTCAATTTGCATCTTCGTGATTTAATTGATTATTATATGATTTTGTGTGCCATTGCATGCAATGATTCACATGTCATATTTTAGAAGCTGGATCTTTAGAAGCATTATTGAGTGAATTGCATTAGGATTCTATATATATGATCATGCATATTTTACTAACTTTGTTTTGTACCTTATTCACGGGATGTCAGTAAATATGTGAGTTTTTATACTTTAGCATCCCGCTTGTACATAATTTTCTTATTATGTTTAGCATCCTACCATGTTGCTAATTGCTTAAGTGATAAACTGTTTGAATGCCTGTGGATGAAGGCTTGTTGCTTGAATTGGAATGATTCAACGAATGTACGTTTTAAGCTCACTTTGTAGTGGCAAATTCACAAACTTTAAGCCCACTTGAGATGGAAAATTCAAACCCTTTTTGAAAAACAAACATGAAATTGAATTGTTCCAATTTGAGCAAATTAGTCTATACTTGTATGCTTCACATAATAAATTTTAGGATTTATTAAATAATCAGAATATGAACATATAAAGAAAATAAAATTCATGTCATGGTTTAGTAGAGGCCGATCTTTGATCGGGTGAGCGGGGGTACTCATTATTGACTTTCTCTCTCAAACCTAAGGTTCCGAGCCAAGCATCCTTGGTTACGACGAACAGTGGCCTTTGGCACGAGTCACGGGTTTTTTAATTTCTCAAAAACATTAGGTGGCGACTCTAAGATCTAATGACGCAGTCCATTTCTGCAAAAGGTTTTTGCAACAAAATAGATTTTCTGTAAAATTGCCAAATCTGGACTCTCATCTATGTTTTACATTGCACTCGTGAGACTAGATCAAAGAGATTTCAAGGGTCCGAACTGTTTAACACGCACGGGTACCCCCCGGCATGTTACAGTTTTTGGCGACTCTGCTGGGGACTTTATGAAACCTTGGCTCGAACTCCATGATTTGACTTTTATTTTCAATTATATGTTTATTGCATTGCATGCATTGGTGCACTTAAAGTCCCTGTGTTGCCCAGATACTGGCGGGAGCACATGCACACTTTTTGTAACACTGCACCTATCTCTACATTACTTTAGAGGCCTTGTGTTATGACTATTTGAGATCTGAAGGTTCTCAGACTTTAAAGAAAGGCTAATATTGACTCTTCTGAATTCCTAAGATCTTCATTGGTTATGACCCAAAGGACTCTTTGATAACATCACCTTGAGTTCAACCCCCAGAGTAGAGCTAACCTTGTACATATAGTGAGCTATAGTACCTTTCAAAATTAGGACATGATGCTCTCCCATTTCTAGGATGTATGATACCACTTGTCTGAATAGTGAAACCCTAGATCATTTTAAACTAGGACAGGATAACCCTACCCTCCATAGGGGTGTGGTTCAGGCATTTCAATTGTGGGGTTCAGTGTGTTTTTAGGGAGGGCATAATTGGAAGTTTCATTTTATTTCTGTAATTGAGGAGTGACCACCTGTTGATTGCACAAGCTTTATTTTAAATATTGTGGATGGTCCACACATTGACTGGCAATTTGAGAATGGCTTTATTCTGAGTTCTGAATTGAGTATTGAGTCTAAGTTTGATTCCACCAAGTTTGTAGAGTTGGGATCAGACTCGAGTCATTTTAGTGAGTCAGAGTCTGTTGATTTGATAGTGTTAACCTAGACATTTCTGTCCTATCTAGGTCTTCTTTGTCATTTTCTTTTGAGTCTGTTGTCATTGCTGAGTCATAGTCTCTTTTCAATAAACCAAAAAAAAAATGTCATAGAGTGTGCCTACTTCTCTGTGCCTTTAAATCATCACATTGACCAAAGTTTTTCAAAACTTTTTCCAAAACTCTGACAAAAAAAAAAAAACAAAGAGGAAAAATTTCCTCGGGATTTGCAAATTTTGATCAACTGAGAGGAAGAGAGGTGTGTTAAGCCTTTGATGAATAACATCATGTCTGTTAATGTGGGTACTGAGAAGGATCCTGACTTGGTCCAAATTGGTTCTATCTTGTCTTCGTAAGAGTATGAGTGATTAGTTACTTTGTGAAAAGATTTCAAAAACTTTTTTTGCGTGGTCCTACGAAGACATGCCTGGAATTGATTATACAACATAGGATCCCTCTTGACTCAAGATCCGACCTCCTTAGCTCCTTAGCTTTCAAACCGTGATTCGAAGTATTCAATGATCAATCAAAATGTAAGGCTTGCGTAGCCGAATTGGAAATAGCCCTTGAACTAGGGGCCATGATGTGATTCAAATGGAGGCAGCCCTTCAACTACGGGTAATAAGGTCGAATATGATTCAGATTTGAAATAGCCCTTGAACTAGGGGCAATGATGTGATTCAAATGGAGGCAACCCTTAAACTAGGGGCAATAAGGTACCACCCTTGAGAGGCTTGCTGGGCTGAAAATCCGGGAGGGCGACCCAGGTAAAAGTTAGAGCACAAAAAAAAAAAGAAAAATGAAAAAAATGAAAAGCTCGCAAGGTTGAAAACCCGAAATGGCAGCTTTGGAAAAAGTTAGAACATAAAAGGAGAGTGTCAATACCCGAGTGAACCTTAGCCAAAACTATGTAGGGCCTGTGATTCAAATTGGAAACAGCCCTTGAACTAGGGGCAAGAAGGTCGGATGTGATATAGATTAGAATCAACCCTTGAACTAGGGGCAATGATGTGATTCAAATAGAGGCAACCATTCAACTAGGGGCAATAAGGTCGAATATGAGTTAGATTGGAATCAGCCCCCCATGAACTAGGGGCAATGATATGATTCAAATTTTAAACAGCCCTTGAACTTGGGGCATAGCCGAAATGGAAACAGCCATTGAACTAGGGCAATAAGATTGGATGTGATCGAAGAATTAAAACTGGATTGTTTCCCAATGAAGAGCGCCTAGAAAGTCGAAACCTAGAATTTGAGAGAAAAAGGACATTTGAGTTCCTATCCACTTCACTAGGGGCAAATTCAGGCCCAATTACCCTAATCTCTACATCATCATATCTACTAGTCAAGTGTAGCATTCATTCTTATAAATGGCCTAGAGATCTCACACCTAATCAACATGGACAAGCTAAAATGAAAGTATTACCCTTGAGAGGCTCACTGGGCTGAAAACCTGGATGGGCAACCCAGGAAAAAGTTAGAGCAGAAAAAAAAAACCAAACAAAAATAGAAAGTTAACCAAAAAAAAATAATGATTAAAAAAAAAAGGAAAATGAAAAGCTCGCAAGGTTGAAAACCCAAAAGAGCGACTTTGGCAAAAGTTAGAGCACAAAAAGAAAGTGTCAATACCCGAGTGAAACTTAGCCAGAACTAAGATGGCCTGATTCCTATCTTGAGGATACGTAGGTAGCTTCATCTTGAAGTTCGGCCCCAATAATTTTTGTTAACTCATTCATTTTGTCCATGTTTGATTGGTGTATCTTTGGTCGACTTGGTTGTCCTATCCGTGTTTGATTGGTGTATCTTCGATCTGCTCAGTTCAGTTGGTTCGATTCAACTTGGTTCAGTTTGGTTCGGTTCGGCGGTTCAGTTCGGTCCAGTTCCGCTCGACTTCATTCGGTTCAGATTGGCTTGATTCAGTTGGCTTGGTTCGGATATCACCATTGACTATCTGGCTTGGGACTATGCACCCCAATGGTTGATTCCATGTTGTTTGGGTAGTGGCCATTTGCAAAAATAGCTTTTGATTAATTTGAATGAAACTGACTAATTTTTCTCAAAAATTGTTCCATTTTTGCAAAAACCAGACCATTCTTTGGATTTTTAGAAAGGAAAATTTTCAGTGCTCACAACTTAGCTTACATGATTTCAAAACAGAAAATAGAATAAGTATGTCAATCCAACTCTTATGTTGATCAAAAAAATTTTACAAAAAATCAAGAAAAAAAAAAATCAAGGCAATGAATTAGGGGCATAGTTGAGTCAGTGATTCTATATTCTCCCCCGCTCGAGTCACCTAGTCAGTGTATCCATACCGGTTAAGGTATTCATACCAGTCAGTGTATATAAGTGTATTCCTTTCATACCAATCAGTGTATTTGTACCAGTCAGTGTATATAAGGGTGTTTGGATTGTTTTGTTTCGTTTTTCTGTCATTAAGACATTTCTTTGATTCAGGTCAGTATATCCAATTCAGAGTTCAACATTCAATCAGTCTCAAATTCAATCAAACAAATTGTTTTCAAGCTCAAATCTGATATGCCAGTCACGCCATTAATGTGCAAACAAAGAAAAAAGATAAACAGATTTTTATTACAGTTAGAGGACGATATCCCCGATTACAGAGACAAAAAAAAAAAAAGGGAGTCGGAGCTATGCTTGCCCACTCTAAACAAAAGAAAAACAAACAAACAAACAAACCCATATATATAAAAAAAACCAAAAAAAAAAAAACAAGCACAGAAAAAAAGAAAAAAAAAACAAAAAGAGAGAGAAATCTCTTGTTTCGTTTCCGGTGACGGCCACGCACCAACTTCACTTACTCGGCTCTCCTGCCGAGCTCTTCCTCTTTTTGTTGTCAGAGACCTTCGAGGGCCCTGCCCCAATGCTTTCGCCGAGAGAGTCGGCCCCCCACCAACTATCAAAGGCGAAGTAAGAAGGCACTCCAAATCGGGCCATGGAGGTGGCCTGCCGTTTCAGCTCCTTGTTCTCAGCCCTCAGTGCACAAATCTCTGCTCGCGTATATTTGTACATGTGCTGGAGCAAGGAGAGTTGGGCGTTGACCTGGTGTACTTCACTCGTCCTGGCCTGCAGTTAGTGAGACAAGTTAGTGACTACCGCCATTGTCTCCATGCAGGACCTTGTAGACACCCCATTTTTGACTGGCCTTAAGACTCAAACGTCACCGATTGAGCGCTTGGTGATGTTGCATATCGTGCTCGTTCGGAGGTTTCAGAGTCTCGGCAGCGAGCCTTACCTCTAGACTTCCGGACTCTTTTGTGCTTTCCCTCGGTTTGCGAACCAGGCTCTATTTTCTCTTCCCGAAGGGAGGGAGAGGTCTCGTAGATCATCTCTCAGTGGCCGTAGGCTACGTTTCGTGGTCGTAGGCCATTTTTCCCGTTTGGAGTCCGGTTTCCGATTTTTCGAAGCCGTTGGCCGTGTGCCTCGGTTCGGGACCGCTTAACCACCTCCGTTCGCTCCGATTTTTGGCATACATCTTAGTTGCTCCCTTTTGAGGGACACTGTGGCTCGAGAAACCAACTTCGTGGTCGAACACCACTCCCGGTGCCTAACAGTCAGTTTTCGGGTCCCCGGGCTGCGCGTTTCGGCCCCCGAACCTTCATTTTGCATCGGTTTTGGTTCGTTTTTGGCAGGGACCTCTGTTTCATTGGTAAGAAGGTCGCAGAAGGGTGGGAGGCCAGCAATTGTTCAGACAACCAGTTTTATTCCTCCATCGCCCTCCGTCGCCCATTTTTCCTCACTTCAAAGCCAATGTTGACCACCATTGGGCCATTTTCTTGCACCCTAAACCCCATATTTGTGATGTACACATCTGGGAGGCCACCAATATTTGGTGGCCGGCCAGTAATTGCTTTTGAACCTTTTGAACCCCTTTGAAAAGTGGGTTGTTCTCTCTCCTGGTTCACTATCTCTAGTTTTTGACCACATGATTGTGTTGAGCACACATGGGAGGCCACTAATATGTGGTAGCCGGCCAGCAATTGTTCTTGGACCTTTTGACCCCTAGCCGACCAGCCATGGGAAGTAGCCGACCGGCCACCTACAACCTGGATAACCAGCCGGCCTTGCTCCTTGCTGCAGGTACATTTCAAATATGCATCTCTTTTCCCCCCAGATTTTGTATATGGGGGGCCAACTTTTTGGAGGAAAACTTGCATTCATTTCCCCCCCATTTTTCCCCCCTTTTCTCCCCCTCTTTTGCCTATAAAACCAGCCTCCCAGCTCTGATTTAGGGGTTAGAAAATTTGCCTTTGAGCTCCCATATTGTATCTCTCTCCCTCTACACTTCCAAGCTTCAAACCTCTCAAGTCCTACACTCATTTCTACACCACCACCTAACACCACAGCACCACTCCATTTCAGCAGCTTGGAGGGCCTTCTCAGAGCTTTGGAGGCACCTTTTCTCAAGCCAAAAGGCTGCTAAAGTTTGGTCTTCAAGGGTGAGCAACATTTCCTCTCTTTTAAGCTTATTTTTGTATCCTTTCTAAGCCATACATGCTTGCATATTTGGACTTCGACCCTAACTGAAAATAGAATTTTTTTGAGCTCTTTTTTGTGTTTGTTCAAGGGCCTCTCACTGTTTGAGGCTTCCTTTTTGCACTTGCTTCTTTACCTCTCTTGTATGCCTATTTCTTGTGTAGTATTTTTGGCCTACGTATAAACTGTTTTGAGCTCTGTGATAAACTGTAAAGTGGCTTATTTTGAGCCCTTGTTAAACATTATTGAAGGGCTCATCACTGTTTGAGGCTTCCATTTTCCACTTGCCTTTATATCCCTCTTTTGGCCTTATTTTTGCATGATTTGTTACCCCCTTTTTTTTGCATCTTTTGACTCTGGTCCAAACTGTAAGTGGCCTTATTTTGACCCCCTATTCATGTTTGATAAAGGGTCTTTTGCTTTTTGAGGCTCCCTTTTTACACTTTGTGTTTAAACCTCTTTTTAGGCCTTATTTTGCATGGTATTTTAAGCTTATTTATTCACTGTTTTGGGCTCAGTTGTAAACTGTAAAGTGATTCATTTTGAGCCCCTCTTCAACTTTGTTGAAGGGCTCTTAGCCATTTATGGCCAGAAGCTGCCACTTGCTTCATTACCTCTCTTCCGAGGTCATTTTTGCATGCTAGTTTAGCCCTATTTGTGTTCATTGTTTGACCTTACCTAAAACTGTAAATATGCTTGTTTTGGGGCTTCCTTGAATCTGTCTTCACATTTCATGTTCAAATAATGCATGTTTTGTATAGCTATAGGCCAATGCATATGCCTAGTTTCGTGTTTCGGGTTCATTCCGTGCATCGGGTACCATATTGCCATGTTTCGGGGCTGTTTTGCATCATATTTTGGTACTGAAATTTGCATGCTTGTATGCCATATTCCATGCCTTGCCATGTCTTGTTAGAGTGGCATTTTGTGCCTTAGGATCGGTCCTCGGTTTGCTTGCATGCGTGCGCGCATCTCGAGTTGTCTCATTTTCATCGTATGGCCTCCTATGTGAGTGTAGCTGAGGTCCACTCATGTTGGTGTAAGTCCCTTGTGCATTGTGTATGCCATTTCATTTCATAGCATCGCGTATGCTAAGTTGTATGTTAGCGCATTGTGTATGCCATGTTATCTCGTGCATCGTGTATGCCATTTCATAGCATTGTGTATGTTAGGTTGTATCTTAGTTGCATTTCATGCATATTGCATCGTGCTTGGGATAGGAGTTAGCCCAAGCACGGGAAACGAGGGACGTTTCGTACTTTGAGTGACGGAACGAGTCTCAATTCCCTGTCACCGACACTCCGGATTATCCATGATGGAGTTTAGGTTTTGTTGTGTTTATGTGTGCATTCATTCCATATTGAGTCATGCAAATCGACTCCTCGGCCATCATGCATCGATATGCGTGATTGGTGGCACGAGGATCGAGGACTACACTACCTGAAGAGTAGTCACGCATACATGTGTGAAAATACATTGCCATGCCCCTTTCCTGCTCTCTATTGCAGCAAATCAAGAATCAGCAGTCTTCTGGGGCTTGGCGCGCTTTCTAAAAAATATTGCAAAACAGAGGCTAATTGGGGCATCACAGTGGATTTCCGTGCAAAGGCGACCCGGACATGCATCATCCATCATCTGAAGAAGAGTCAAGGCAGTCCCTGGCTTACATGCCAATTTAATGCTTTCCTAGTTAAATTTGTTATTTAATTTGGATTCTATACATATTTGGACTGTATTACTTATTTGGACTGTACTATTTATTTTGGGACTGTATATTATTTATTCGGACCCTCTGAGCAAGGGCACAAAAGTAATAAGTGTGCGTGTGTGTGATGTATGTCTTCCAACCCCACGTCTTTCTCCCTTTTATTTACCCGCTTATGATGGTTAGATTAGGGCATGTTTCAATTAGCATACAGTATGATAGCATGTTTGCATTTATTCATCTGTTTTGCATGCATCGGGCCCGGCGCATCATACTAACTGCATTGTATTTTCAATTCCAAGTTGAATACATGTTAGTTGTAGCATTTCATATGCCATGTTTAGAATAGCCGAGCCTGCTATAATTGCATTTTTGCATGTGTTGCATTAGGCATTTCTGTATAATTAGGATCATGCATGGATTTCTAATTAGTTTCTGTTTTGGCTTGGAGTACTCGGTAAGTTTTATGCTTTAGCATCCTTGCATGTGTGTGAGTGACTGTCATGAATAGCATGCTTACCATGAGGCTATATGCTTATGTGATATAACTGCCTGAATGCTTGTGGGTGAAGGTTGGGTTATTTGGATTGGAACAATTCATCAAATGTGTGTTTTAAAGCCCACTAGATAGTGGCAAAATCATGTTTTCTAAACCCACCTGAGGGTGGCAAATCCACGTCTTAGCCTACTTGCGGGTAGCACCATCAAACCATTTTCAAACAAACAAACATGAAATGTTTTGTTCAAATTCAGGCGATCCAGTCTATACTTGTATGTTGTGCGCATCACATAGTAAATCTAGGCTAATAACCGGAATAAGAATGCATAATGTTTTCAAAAATAGATATCATGGTTAGTAGAGGCCGATCTTCGATCGGGCGAGTGGGGGTGCTCACGAAGTGACCTTCCCCAATCGTACCCAAGTTCCCGAGCCGAGGCAACTTTGGTGATGACGGACACGTAGCCTTAGGCAAACGAGCCAGGGTTTCCTAAATTTTCCCAAAATAAAATATTTAGGTGGCGACTCTGTATCTGGCAAAGCAGTCCATGTTTGGCACTTCTTTCAAAAAAAAATCTGTTTTCTCAAAACGATTTGCCGGATTTGGACTCTTTGGTTCAGATTAAGAACCGTGACAATTTGAGAGCCTGAGCTGTAGTGAGCCCAATATCGAACGGAACGGGAGGGGGGGACTCGTTCCTTCCCGGGGGCGTTCAGGGACGTCTACAGTTTCTGGCGACTCCGTTGGGGATCTTAGAGAACTTGACTCGAACTCATGATATCTGTTTTTGACTACACTTGTGTGTTTCTTTGCATTACATTTGCATTGGTGCGCCTAGGACACCGTGTTTGCCATCTGCTATTCCTGAATAGTTTGCCGGAGGCTTGTCTTGTCAAGACATGACCATAAGACTGATCGGTTGTAGGCCCTGCCAGTATGGGAACACAAACCCCGGTTTTATCGGGGCACCCTTTTTGACCATTCGACCTAGTGCATATTCGGATCCATAGTGACCATTCCAAACTAGGACAGGTTGCTTACCCGTTTATAGGTTGTTTGAAACTGCTGCGTGCGTAGTGAAACCCTAGCTCCTGACAAAATAGGACAGGGAAAACTCTACCCCAGCATAGGGGTGTTTTGGCTCTCAATTATCTGTTATGTGCTGTTAGAGTGTGTCTCTACAGAAATGCATGTATCAGTTTATGAGTCTGGGGCATCAGGCCTGCGAGTATCAGTCAGTATTTGAGAATCAGTTATCTGCGAGTATCAGAGATTCAGTTTTGGGGACAGTGATTCAGGGATAATAATCAGTGTTGGAGGACAGTGTGTATTCAGCTTGTCGACCGTGTGTTGTTATGCCCGGCTGTGTGTCATGCATTTACTTTAAGCTGTTATGCTATCCGTTTATCTGTTTATTTCTTTCCTTATTGCTTTATTTATCTTTTTACTAGGACAATTCTAGCACAATTGCTTCCAACCCAGTAGATATTCCCCAAGAACTTTGGACAAGAGGTCGTCTGCTCAATCGATCCGAGGATCTGGTTGACGGACAGCCAGTGTTTCATTCTCTACCCCCAGTTGTCAGAAGAAGGCCAAGGAAACGCAGTGTGTCTGAGCAAGGGTTACCAGAACAGTGGTCTACCCTAGCAGTGAACAATCGGGCTGAGGTTTTAGTTTCTGCCAAAGAAATACACATACCCGTCAGTCAACAGGATCAACAGAGTGTAGCCGAAATGGAGGATATGATGCGCCAGCTCCAAGAGAGCATGAAACAAATGCAGGAGGACGCCGCCCGCCAAGCAGAGTTCTCTAGACAACAGGCCACAATCATGGCTCAGCAGGCCGAGCTAATCACTAGACTGCAACAGCAAAATGCAACATCGGCCTCACATCAAGTTCCTCCTCCACCAGGGGTCCCGTTACCCGAGCAAGCACCTACTGTCCAGAATGCTCTGCCAAACACCCAGAACAGCTTACCCAATATCCAGAACATCCAAGAGGACACGGACCTTCCAACGGGGCCAGCTCCGCCCCCGCTTCCGCCTCAACTGTCCAAGACCCATACACCCAACCACCCGGACTCTCCCTTCGAGTTCGAAATAGACCATACAGCTCTGAAACTGAGCAAGCTCGAGAAGCTTTTCAAGAAATCACAAGGGGTAAAGGCTATTCTGGATATCGAAGACGGATATACCGATGTGGCCGTAACATTGCCAGATAGATTCAAGATGCCGCAGATTGATCGTTTCGACGGATCCGGGGATCCCATGGTCCCCCTCCGGTTATTCTCAGATATACTGCGGCCAATGGGCCTAACCCGACCACAAAAACTTTCGCTGTTCGGCCGAACCCTGTCGGGTGTGGCCGCTATCTGGTACGCGAAGTTAGAAGATTAGGTAAAGAGAAGTTGGGATGAAATGGCCGAGGCCTTTGTCGCACAGTACTCGTACAATACCCAGATCGAGATTACAACTCGTGATCTCGAAACGACAAGACAGGAGCCCAAAGAAACTTTCTCAGATTTTGTAACTCGGTGGAGGGCGAAGGCATCGATGATAACTTTGAGGCCCACCGATAAGGACCAAATCAGGATGATTGTGCGCAATCTCCAACCAAAATTGATGCAGAAGATGATTGTACTCCCCTTTCCCACCTTTTCGGATCTACATGAGATGGGGGTACAAATCGAGGATGTGATGAAACAAGGTCTGATTGACCAGGACAGGGAGCAACCAAGGAGGACTTTCAACCGTAATAACATTGCAGGCCCGAATGACGCTGCAACTGCAAGAGCTTCAGAGGTGAGCATGGTCACCACCATTCCCCCTCCCCTTCCAAGACCCATGGCAGCCACACCCTTCTCCGGTACATCCGGAAGTAATACCCAGACCACTAAATACCAGCCCAAAGGCCAAAGAACCTTCACCCCACTATACATGCCTTTGTCTAAGGCTCTGGGGGTCTTGATCAGAAAGGGGCATCTAAAACCCCTAGAGCCGAGGCCATTGCCGAATCCACTCCCTCCCTCTCACAACCCAGCCAAGTATTGTGCATATCACCAGCAGCACGGTCACGCTACTGACCAATGTTTCAAGCTGCGTCACGAGATTCAAGACCTCGTTGACAAAAATGTGATTTTGCCGCCAGAAAAACCCAACGTCACAACCAACCCCCTCCCTACACACAACCAAACTCCACCTCCCAAAAGAGTCAATCTTATCCAGACTGGGGTCGTGTGTTACGATCCTAGCATCTATATTACCCCCACCCATCTACCTAAGCCGGAGGTGCTTCTTCTCGACTGCACTGACTTCTTTTGCATGTTGGACATCTCCACAACCCAACCAGAGCCGACGGTGGTGACCATTGAAGATGGGGCAGGGCAGACTTCAAGAAAGAATGGGATTATTGAGTCTAGGATTGAACAGAGTTTTGCTGGGGAAGTCTATGATCCGAGTGAGTACATCTTGTCAATAGGCCAGATTGGGCTGGGTATAGAATTGCCAGAGAAGGGAGAGCTGTGTGTGATCCGGGGGGATGGATTTGAGCAAGGGGCAAATGATCTGACAGCTGTGGAGGAGGACTTTGCCAACCTACAGTTTTTCGATGACCAAGAATCAGGGGGCACAGCAGTCAACTGGTTCGATTATGAGGAATCGGCAGAGGCCACTGGATGGCTGGATGATCAACCAGATGTGGTGGAAGAATCCCAACCAGAACAAGGCCCGGCAGGGGCGAGAATATCAGCTGTGGCTGGAAGGGCCGAAAGTCAGGTTACATTGCCGGAGAGCGCCGGTACAAAGAATTTCGCTCAGGACAGAAGCATTGTGAATGCAGGGAAAGTTGAACCACAAACTGCACTAACGCAGGTAGAACAACAGGGTTCTGAGAGAACCGGGAAAGCCAAAATCCATGAGGGGATCGAAAATGCCGCGCGCACAAGAACAGAGGATGCTGTGAGCATGCATGCTGAAAGTGCTGTGAGTACAAACATGTCCGAGCCAAACAAGTGCCTTTTGAATGCCAACGAAATGTGGTGGGAAGACGATGACTTATGTCTTGCCCACACAGACGAAGACTGGGGAAGCAATCAACCGGACGACACTTGGTACCTCGATGAGGTTGATCACATGACAAGAAGCGGGCGGTACTTCAAGCCCCCACACCTAGACCAACCCAAGGCATCTGGGAAGGACAAAGAAGCCGAAAAACAAAAAGAGAAGCAGATCGAAGAAGAAGCTGTACTGAAACAGCTAAAGAAGATACAAGTAGACATCTCCATCTGGGGACTGCTTATGGCGTCGTGAGTACATAGACAGGCTGTCTTATCTGCCATGGACAAGTCCAAACTCTCTATAGATACTACACCAGAACAGCTGGTTGGGCTGGTTTTTCCGGGAGGAGATTCCCCGGCATTAACCTTTTCAGACAAAGAACTACCGCCTGAGGGCACAAATCACAACAAATCCCTCTACATTTCCGTGGAATGTAGAGATAAGTGGATATCGGTGGTACTTGTTGATACCGGGTCCGCCATCAACGTCTGCCCAGCCAGAACAGCATATGCAATCGGGTTGAAGCCCGCGGACTTCGTACCAACTACTCAGGTGATCAGAGCATATGATAATACTAGCAGGGAAGTGATGGGGACTGTCAAAGTTCAGACCCAGGTTGGTCCCGGACAACACAACATTGAATTCCATGTCTTGGACGTTCCCGCAACCTTCAACCTACTTTTGGGGCGACCGTGGTTGCACCAGGTCAAGGCAGTCTCTTCCACTTTACATCAGATGTTGAAGTACCCTCACGGGAAGTGGGTGGCTATTGTCTTCGGGAATTCATCAATCCATCCGCCGCCGGAAGTGTCCACACCTGTCTTGGAAATCGAGCATGGCACTGAGGATGTGTTCTTATCAGGGTTCACTTTGGCTAAGGCTCGAGTGGTGCAGAATATTATGGCTGTGAATGAAGGGGTGTACGTCAGCGCTCAATCCGTCTACCTCATGAACAAGTTACAATACATCCCCGGGATGGGATTGGGAAGGAGCGGCAGGAAGGGCGTCGCAGCATTGGCCGAAGTGCCACACAACCCTCATACCTTTGGCTTGGGTATCTGCCCACCAAAGAGGACTAGGTGAGGAAGGGTAAAGAGATAGCTGGGAGAGCCAGAGCAAAGAAGGCGGGGAAGCCTTTTAAATTAATGCATCGGCTCATTCAGGGTACCCTAAACGGACGCTTCGTCCGAGAGGGGGAAGACTTTCCATTTTGCGGCTTCCCAGAGCCATGGCTAAACGCGGAGAAGAAGCGCGTGCCAGGTTTCGAGATCTTCTTTGACTTGCAACTATCCGGGGATGACGTTGCCGAAGAGCAGACAGACCTATCAGCTGAGATTGGGCAGTGTAAGGCGGTGGATTCTGAAGGCGTTGAAATTGAGATGGGGGTAGCACTGGCATGTCTACTTTCAAATCCTTCGATCGACCAAAGGTGCTTGGGGGATAACTCCTCGGTTTCCATGATTGGGGATGAAACGGCTGCGGGCCTACCAGCAACTATTTTGGATGCATCTATCGCACCCTCTCTCACTTGACAGTACGAGGAGGGATTTTTGTCCAGCAGCACCGGGTCATGTAGTGAGTCGGAATCAGGTTCCAGCTCGACTGAGTCTGAGTCTGGTAATCCTGGGGATGATAACCCGGATGCCACAGTTATGTCCAGGTCGTCTTTTTCTTTCTCATTTGAGTCTGTTGTAACCAAGAACTCGGACGATTTGGATGTGCTTAATGAGAATCAAGTAATGTGGTTTCTGAGTACTTTTCTGTGCCCTTAATTTATTGCATAAACTCAGACTTTCAAAATTTTGATGAAAACGACGAGAAGGAAATTCCTCCGATTTTGCAACGTTTAATTGAGCAGGAGCAGGAGAGATTTGTCAAACCCTTAACGGATGAAATCATTACCGTGAATATTGGTACTGAGGAGGACCCGCGGCTGATCCAAATCGGGTCCACGTTGTCTTCGAAGGAACGCGAGCGCTTAGTCGCTTCACTAGAAGATTTCAAAGATGTTTTCGCGTGGTCCTACGAAGACATGCCTAGGATCGATCCTGAGATTGTACAGCATCGGATCCCCCTTGACCCCGAGGCCCGACCTGTCAAGTAGAAACTCAGAAGGATCCGCCCGGACTGGGCTCTCAAGATTAAGGAAGAGGTCACCAAGCAAATCGATGTAGGCTTCCTGCTGGTATCCGAATACCCGACTTGGTTGGCCAACATCGTTCCAGTGCCGAAGAAGGATGGCAGGATCCGGGTGTGCGTGGATTTCAGGGATTTGAACAGAGCTAGTCTGAAGGACGACTTCCCCTTGCCGCATATTGATGAGTTGGTGGATTTCACAGCAGGGCATGCTTTGCTCTCATTCATGGATGGCTTCTCAGGGTACAATCAGATAGTAATGGCACCAGAAGACAGAGAAAAGACTGCATTCACCACCCCGTGGGGAACATACTGCTACAGAGTAATGCCGTTTGGGTTAAAGAATGCCGGAGCTACTTATCAACGGGCCGCAACCACAATATTGCACGACAAGATCCACAAAGAGGTTGAGGTGTACGTGGACGACATGATTGTCAAGTCCAAAGAAAGAGAAGGCCACTACACTGCCTTGCAAAAGTTCTTTCAAAGGATCAAAGAATTTCGGTTGCGGCTAAATCCTCAGAAGTGTACGTTCAGTGTTACAGCAGGAAAAATGCTAGGATTTCTGATTACACAAAGGGGCATCGAGGTCGACCCTTCAAAAATCAAGGCCATCTTAGAAATGCCACCACCAATGACTGAAAAGGAGGTGCGAGGCTTTCTAGGTAAAGTGCAATTCATAAGACGGTTTATCTCAAAATTGACCTTGACTTGTGAACCACTTTTTGGTCTCCTAAAAAAAGGCAAGAAATTTCAATGGGACGGCCGATGCCAAGCTGCTTTTGAACAGATCAAGAAATATTTACAGAACCCGCCCGTGTTGTCGCCACCAGAGCCGGAAAAACCGTTGATATTGTACCTTTCAGTGATTGCAATGGGCTGCATGCTCGCACAAGAATCAGAGGATAAGGTGGAGAGGGCCATCTACTATCTGAGCAAGAAGATGTTGGAATACGAGACCCGCTACACTCCGCTGGAGAAGGCTTCCTTGGCTTTGGTATGGGTTACCAGGAAGCTGCGGCACTACTTGTTAGCTCACTCCGTAATGTTGGTTTCATGACTGGATCCCATCAAATACCTTTTCGAAAAACCGGCACTTACGGGTAGGCTAGCTCGTTGGTTGCTGTTGCTCTCCGAATTCGATCTGAAATATGTAACACGCAAGTCAGTCAAGGGAAGAGCAGTGGCAGAGTTCTTAGCCGATCATCCAGTCGAAGGAGGTGAAGCAGTTGAGTACTTATTCCCAGATGAAGCCATGTTGCACATCGACGACGAATATTGGACGATGTACTTTGACGGAGCGTCAAACCAATACGGGTATGGGATAGGAGTGTTACTGATAACACCCGACAATTCCCGTATCCCTCTAGCCTTCAAACTCCGGTTCAAAGTCTCGAACAACAAAGCAGAATATGAGGCATGCATTGCCGGTCTAGAAGCAGCCCTGGAACTAGGAGCAAGACGGTTGGACGTCATCGGGGATTCGAACCTTGCTGTGT
The DNA here is from genome assembly GCF_055761805.1 of Camellia sinensis. NCBI lineage: Eukaryota > Viridiplantae > Streptophyta > Magnoliopsida > Ericales > Theaceae > Camellia > Camellia sinensis. Next base: position 105,420,572 of record NC_138972.1, read on the forward strand.
CTCAAGCAAAAGGAGACTGGAAAGTCAAAGAAGAAAAGATGATGATGTACCACCAGACCTTGGACTTGTTAATCCCTCGGTTTGAAAAGCTAAACTTTGCTCATCTTCTAAGAGAGAACAACAGGTTCGCAGATTCTTTAGCAACTCTATCTTCCATGATAGACATCCCGTTTGGAATCCGGATGCGTCCAGTTGTCATTGACCAGAAATTTGCACCTACCTATGAGTCGATCGCTGCTATAGATGAGGTTCAGGACGAAAACCCCTGGTATTACGACATTTGGAATTTCTTGGAGAAGGAAGCATATCCGCCAGGGGTAAATGCCAAGGATAAAAGGGCAATCAGAAGAATGGCCGTTCAGTTCATCATCTGTGGGGGTAAGCTGTATAAGAGAGGTCATTTGGGAATGCACAAGCTGTGTGTTGAAGTCGAGGAATCGAAGCGCCTGATGGAGGCCATCCATGGAGGAGAATGCGGTGCGCATATGAACGGAGTAATGTTAGCACGGAAGATCCTTAGACAGGGTTACTACTGGTCCACCATGGAGGAGGATTGTATTAGTTTTGTTCGGCGATGCCACAAATGTCAGATCCATGCAAACCGCATGAATATCCCACCGTCGAAGCTGTACAACATGACTTCGCCATGGCCGTTTTCGGTTTGGAGAATTGACGTGATCGGAGCTGTTACTCCAAAGGGGTCGAATGGGCATGAGTTCATCCTGGTTGCGATAGATTATTTCATGAAATGGGTCGAGGCCCAATCGTATGCGGTGTTGAAGGCGTCGCACGTTGCAAAGTTTATCAGAAACAACATCATCTGTCGCTATGGGGTCCCAAACGAGGTCATTTCAGATAATGGTTCCCACTTTAAGAAGGAAGTGATTGACTTGTTGGAGAAATACAACGTGGCTTTCCATAAGTCATCTACATACCGGCCGCAAACCAACGGAGCGGTCGAGGCCGCCAACAAGAATATCAAACACATACTGCAAAAGATGGTGGAAACCTACCGGGATTGGCCAGATAAGCTGCCATTTGCTCTGTGGGGCTACAGGACTTCAATCAGAACTTCTACCGGAGCGACTCTGTATTCACTGGTTTATGGGATGGAGGCCGTTCTACCTATCGAGATTGAGGTTCCGTCATTACGAGTATTGGCTGAGTGTCAAATAGCCGAAGCAGATTGGCAGCAGAGCAGATTTGAGGAACTCATGCTTTTTGACGAGAGAAGACTGAAAGCACTGTACCATATTCAAGGCTATCAGCGTAGAATTGCCCAGGTTTTCAACAAGAAAGTTAAGTCCAGGAATCTAAATAAAGGAGATTTGGTGCTCAAGGATAACCGAGCTCCCATCTACGACCCAAGGGGCAAGTTCAAACCCAATTGGACTAGTCCCTACATCATCAAAGCTGTTTGGTCAGATGGAGCTGTGGTTTTGATGGATCTAGATGGCCTAGAGTTCTCCCAACCGATCAACATGGACAAGTTGAAGAAATATTACCCCTGAGAGGCTCGCTAGGCCGAAAACCCGAAAGGGCGACCTAGGCAAAAGTTAGAGCACAAAAAATTAGAAAATATAAAAACTGAGCTCGCAAGGTTGAAAACCCGCAAAGGGCGACCTTGGCAAAAGTTAGAGCGTAAAAGGAGAGTGAAAATACCCGAGTGAACCTAAGCCTGAACTACGTAAGGCTTGATTCCCATCTTTGGGATACGTAGGTAACTTCACCCTGAAGTTCAGCCATAAACTTTTCCCCAATCAACTTTGTCCATTTTGACCATCTCAGTCATCTTTATCCATCAGCATTTATCGGAATCTCCGGTGTAGTGGTATTCAGACTAGGGGCAACTTTCCGTTGCCATGCAGTGCCGCGGTACTCTTCAAACTAGGGGCAACTTTCCAGTTGTAGGGATCTGGAGTTGTGCATCTCAGTGACAGATCTTAGGCGTGTCCAGTTCTAATCCATATCGAAAATAGTTTTGAAAAGTTTTAATAAAAGTTGACTTTGTTCAAATTAATCTCTTTACAACTAAGACCATTTTTGGACCAAAACGGAAAATTTTCAGTACCACAACCTTCAATTTCATTGATTTCAAAACAGAGTTCTCCTGCTCTTACATACAATCGAAGTTGCTTTTTATTACATTCATAAAGAAAACTTGAAAGTACTAATAAAGCAATAAATCCGGGGCATAGTCAAGTCAAGTATCCCTGCGCCCCCTCCCAGAGCTGGTCGAAGCCTTTGACGCCAAGCTAGGCCCAACCTGTGCCTCCTCGTTGAGCCAATCCAAGCACTCGTCAGACAAAGTGCAACTGAAAGTGGAAGCCGGAGCCAGGAGCTCTCTAGTCCTCCATGCTGTGGCATATCGAGCAAGCTGTGCACCTCGGACCGGGAAAGCAGTCGGGTACTCAATCCCCTCTGGCGGGCAAATCTGATCGTGACCGAACTGGCGCAGGAACCGAAACGGAAAGTAGAACACGCAGTGGGTCAGACCAATCAACTGGATCCCGATCAGCCTGGACATGCTATAGCTCATTGTCGGGAGATTGAGCCAAGGACAACGCCAAGCAATACGATCTGCGGACAAATTGCACATCCAGTCAAACCACCACCTTTCATTGGGAGCATCGACTAGGTGCTGTCGAAAGAAATAGCCTCGAGCTGAGTAGGCTGGGCAAGAGTCCACAACCTGCAATTTGTCCATCAACCATACCTGGGGGAGGGATGAAAAAATGAGAGAATAAAGAATAGAGAGATGTACGGTGAGAGAAAAGTGAGAAAAAGGTTTTGTGAGAAAAACCGAGCCTGAGGGCCGAGTGATGTGAGCAAATACATATGTAAGTTTGGGTGGGAAACATTACCTGCAGCAGCAGTGGACTCCCCGCAAATCTAGTCGTCTCCCGGCGATAGATAACATCCAAGCCCATCAGTGTCTCGGCCAGGGTCATGGCAATGCAGCTCTTTCCTTCTTTCAAGCCTTGAGCAACTTCAATCAGACGAATGCTAAATCCGCCAAAGCTCGAGGAAAGCAGAAAGTGAGACAGCAGGCACAAGCAAAGGGCGTGTTGCCGGAAACCTTGCCAATAATGGTTGCTATGGTCACCAGCGTCAGAAAAGCGATGAATCAAACCAAGGATATCCAGTTCCCCATTACAGATCAGAAACCGAGCATCATGCGCGGTGAGTCCACACATCCGCCCTAAAGCTTGGGCGTGGCCAAAGCGAAACTGAGGCAAGATCTCTTCACAACTTTCGGATTCCATCAAAGCTTGAAAATCTTCGAAAGTTGGACATACCTCTTGCCCGCCGAAGCTAAAGACATGCGTCGCCGGGTTCCAAAACCTCGCCGCGGCATGGAGGAAAGGGAGATGTAGCGGAGTACGGCTCAGCGTGAATAGTGCATTCAAGCCGAAACCCCGGAAGTTCAACTTTTCCGAACCATCTAGAGAAGCGATCCAAGCTGTGAGATTTTCAACAAGAAACGCCTCCATTTTTGTGCAAAACTAAGATGAATTGAGTCAAAACACGGAGCTAAGGCTTTTAAAGAGAAAAAGACACTATTCGGGGGACAAGTGTCAAAAATTGGGGGGTTGCTGGGCTGAGTGGCCGGCCGGCCACCTTTTCTGGCAGGCCGGCCATTTCTTTTTTCAAAACTGGCCGGTGGCCTCCCCTCTGTAATAAATCTGGCCGGCCGGCCCCCAAAAGTAGCCGACCATGCTCCAATGTGTGTCTTCAGCCCTGTTTTACCCTCCGAGGGAAAGCATCAAGCATTTCCATTCAACGGATGTGTCGAAGGCCTCTATTTCCCTCTGTTTCAGATGCGTTCCGTTGCCCAGATCGTCCGAAGTACACTTCATTTTGTTAAGTTTTGTTTATCGAGTTGTTTGTCGAGCTGTCGTGTTTCGTGTTTTTGAGTTGTTACTCTTTGTTTAAGCATTTTTTTTTGTTTGAGTCTTGTTCATTAAGTTGTCAACACTATTGTGTTTTGCTTATCAAGTTGTAAACTTGCTAAGGTTTTGTTATATCTTAGAAAGTTAAGTTGTTGCGTCGGTTCACTACCTGACTGGGCAAAATGCACAATGCACATTTCCATTCAATCTCATTATGATGCAAAATGATGCGATATGATGCTAAAAGTTTAAAATACAACACTTTTTTTTAAAAGAAAAGTTGTTTCATTCCATCATGCCTCGCTCGTTACAACATTTTACAGGCTAAGGCACAAGTCTTAGAAAGAATAAAACTGCCCAATAATGTACAATGTGCTACAACTACTAGCAAAAAGATAAATAAAACAGGAAACAGCCGCATCTGTGCTCTCAAGAGCAGTAATAAGAGGCCCTTTTTGTCCTCTTCTGCAGGATAGACTCTCCGCCACCATCGCCATCACCAGCATCTGAATCGGAGTCGTCATCCTCGGGATCCCCCTCAGCCTCGCCTCCACTCCCGGAACCAAGACCGGAGCCGTCTTCTCTGTCAGCAGATGTCTCTGACTGACGGTCTGCAGCCTCCTCCTCCTCCTCATCCTTACCAAGCTCCTCCTCTACAATGTGTGCTCTGCGTCTATGAGACGACCCCTCCCCTCGAAAAGGCCTGGATGGCCCAGCTCCTCGGAAAGGCCTGGATGGCCCAGCTCCTCGGAAAGACCCGGATGGCCCAGCTCCTCGAAAAGGCCCAGATGGCCCACCTCCCCAAGAAGGCCCAGGTGGCCCGGCCTGCGGCTGAGAATATACCGGGGGCATCTGAGAATAAAGAGTTCAATTTAAATACATTAGTCCAAATATGTACAGTAGATGCAGATACAAGAAAAACTACATGAAGTGGGTACATGTAAACACAGTGTATAAATGAGGTGTGTGTCAGATGTGCTCTACACAAGTAGCCTATCAATGCAGTAGAAATCAGCATATCATCAGAAGTATGATAAATGCCAGAAAACTAAAAGGGTACCTGGAAGCCCATGATAGACAACTGTGCCTCCCTCCGCAGGACCATCCCCTCAAGTGAGGCTACTATCTCGAGCACCTGATCCATATACTCAATAGGGGGCTGCAGATGCAAAGGCAAGGGCATCAGTAAAGGAATGAAAGTCCAAGTATCTGAGTAATGAATCAAAGCCGTAAAACATACCGGTGGTGAGTCGGGGTCTCTGACATATCGATGACCGGGCATCGGAGGCTCTATCGAGATCGAAATCGGAGAGGTAGTCCCATACTGCCACCCCATCAGCTCAGTCGGCATATCCGGCCACCCAGGATGAAGATAAGTCGGAGGAATCGGGGGAACCGATCCACCCCCACCTCTAGATGTACCAGCCCTGCTGGTGGAAGGGGCGTCTGCAGCCCGAGCCCGGGCCTGGCTCGAAGATGGCATGCCAGCAGACCTCATCGTCGGAATACGAACTCCCATCAACGGAGGCATCAGGTATGTGTGACGGTAAGTAGCATAATCCCCCTCCTCAAGATGTAGCAAAGCATCAGTACCCAGCATAGCATTAACAACATCCCGGGAAAAGAGCATATCAGCAATCCGCATATCAACTGGGGGTGTTGAGGGAGGGTCCTGAGAAGTGTACCCCCAAACCTGACGCAAGAAGTGATCCCCCAAAAACCAGGCCCTACCAACCGGCCCTTCGAACAGGAGCCTATACCGGGAGGCACCCCACCCTCCGGCAAACTGGAATCGGAGACCTTCACCTAAAGGTGCCCAGGGCTGCCATGTAATCTACGGATAACAGGTGCATAAACCAAGCAGAAATCGAAGATGTACAGGACAAATCAAAGATGAAAACAGAAAGAACTGAGAGTTCTGAAGTACCTCCGACGAGCGCACCGTGTCAAAATACTGTCGCAGGTAAAGGAGAGACTCCCGAGGTCTTGGCCGGTGCTGGCCTTCAAATACAAGTGAGTACGGGGTCACGAGAGGTCCCGCTACCACCAACTCCGGGGCCAATGTCGGGAAATATACATAGACCCACAACTGTAAAAAACAAAGCAGAATACGAAGTGTTGAGGGCAAAGTACACGATACAGAGTATAAAGTGCGTCGTGTGTGCGATGCGCAGGTAATAAGGAGCAGAAATGTAAATCAAAAGGGCAGAAAGTACCTCCCAGGCTATCCAATAGCCGCCAAGTAAGTCCCCCAGTCCGTGGGAGGTCGCGCTCATGTAGCAATAAAGGGTAGCCAAGCCGGCACCACCCCAGTCATACCGCCTGACCTGTGACAGGTCCACCAAGGCACTCAACAAATAAAGCCCAACATTGTTCCCTCTGTTGGCAAACAAAGTGGTCCCGAAGAGGAACATCAAAAAGCCGCAGGCATACTGTGCTGCCTCCTTAGGAGTCTCGGGCTCCATCTCCACCCGCCGGAAATGGGAAGAGAACCAGGTGTATCGGACTCTCCTCGAAGCTCTGTCAACAGGCGGGCGAGCCCCCAGCAGATATATCCAAGCGGCCTCCCACTGGCCCATGTCCTCATCGTAAGGGATAGGCCAACCTCCCATGTCAAGGCCAGTCAGCACAACAAAGTCAAACGGGGTCATAGTCAAGTCCCCCGTGGCAGAAAAATAGAAGGAGTTGGTGGTGTACCACCATCTCTCCACCAAGGCGGCCATCAGCGTACTCCTGGCAGGACAACGAGATAGCCCAGTACAGAAGGGCCCAAACCTCGCTAAGTCAACCAAATCCCGAACAGCCTCCGGGAGCTCTGCGTACCAGTCTCTTGCCGCGGTAGAGCCATACCCCCGCACAGTGCGAGAAGTCACCTGCATTCAGGATGAATACATGTTTCAGCATAAAGTGAATAAGCTGCGTGCAAATAAAATGAATAGGCTGCGTGCAAAGTAAAATAAGTTGGGCTGGGCTGTGTGTTCAACTCTCAATCAGTGTGTGCTGCGTGTTCACCTTCAATTTGGGCTGTGTGTTTAGAAAATCAGTGTTTTGAGCTGTGTGTTCAACTCTCAATCAGTGTGTGCCATGTGTTCACCTTCAATTTGGGCTGTGTGTTCAGATAATCAATGTTTTGGGCTGCATGTTCAACTCTCAATCAGTGTGTGCCGTGTGTTCACCTTCAATTTGGGCTGTGTGTTCAGAAAATCAATGTTTTGAGCTGTGTGTTCAACTCTCAATCAGTGTGTGCTGTGTGTTCACCTTCAATTTGGGCTGTGTGTTCAGAAAATCAATGTTTTGGGCTGTGTGTTCAACTCTCAATCAGTGTGTGCTGTGTGTTCACCTTCAATTTGGGCTGTGTGTTCAGATAATCAATGTTTTGGGCTGCGTGTTCAACTCTCAATCAGTGTGTGCCGTGTGTTCACCTTCAATTTAGGCTGTGTGTTCAGAAAATCAATGTTTTGAGCTGTGTGTTCAACTCTCAATCAGTGTGTGCTGTGTGTTCACCTTCGATTTGGGCTGTGTGTTCAAAAAATCAATGTTTTGGGCTGTGTGTTCAACTCTCAATCAGTGTGTGCTGCGTGTTCACCTTCAATTTGGGCTGTGTGTTCAGATAATCAATGTTTTGGGCTGCGTGTTCAACTCTCAATCAGTGTGTGCCGTGTGTTCACCTTCAATTTGGGCTGTGTGTTCAGAAAATCAATGTTTTGAGCTGTGTGTTCAACTCTCAATCAGTGTGTGCTGTGTGTTCACCTTCGATTTGGGCTGTGTTCAGAAAATCAATGTTTTGAGCTGTGTGTTCAACTCTCAATCAGTGTGTGCTGCGTGTTCACCTTCAATTTGGGCTGTGTGTTCAGATAATCAATGTTTTGGGCTGCGTGTTCAACTCTCAATCAGTGTGTGCTGTGTGTTCACCTTCGATTTGGGCTGTGTGTTCAGAAAATTAGTGTTTGGGCTGCGTGTTCAACTCTCAATCAGTGTGTGTTGTGTGTTCACTTCAATTTGGGCTGTGTGTTCAGAAAATTAGTGTTTGGGCTGTGTGTTCAACTCTCAATCAGTGTGTGTTGCGTGTTCACCTTCAATTTGGGCTGTGTGTTCAGATAATCAATGTTTTAAGCTGTGTGTTCAACTCTCAATCAGTGTGTGCTGCGTGTTCACCTTCAATTTGGGCTATGTGTTCAGATAATCAATGTTTTGAGCTGTGTGTTCAACTCTCAATCAGTGTGTGCTGTGTGTTCAGAAAATCAGTGTGTTGGGCTGCGTGTTCAACCCTCAACCGATGTGTGCCGTGTGTTCACAATCAATTTATGGGCTGAGTGTTCAGGAATTCAAGTGATTGAACCGTGTGTTCAGAGTGCAAACAGAATGCAAAAAAATTCATAATACGTTACAGAAAAGGTAAGAACGAAGTAAATACCTCTCGTGCCTCATGGGAGAGATGATACTCTGGCTCCCGCAGAAGGAGATCCCCGGGTGCTCGCTCGTCAAAATCGGTGAAATGATGGTAACAGCCCACGGGACAACGTGTACTGGTGGGTCATACCTCTCGGGGATGAAGGGGCGAACCCTCAGAGGCAAAGACATGATGTCAGACTCGCCTCCGGGGCTTGGAGAACCTCCGCCGTGGGGAAATTGACCCGCCATTTCAAGAAATCTGCAAAATGGGCAAAAATGAGCCAAAATTGAAAAAATTCAACAAAAGTCAACTCTCGGGAAATGAAAAAGTCAACAAAAGTCAACTCCCAAGAAAATCTTCCAAATATTGAGACAAACTCACCTCAAGTGGCGAAAATGAGAAAAGAAACCCCGAAACCAAAATCTAATCGGTTCAAAGTGCTTAGAACTGAAAGATTTCGCGAAAACAACTTGCGTGGAACGTTGGAAAACACGTATAAAGCACATATCTGAGGGAGAAAATGGTTTGGGAAGCTAGAGAGGAGGATTTCAGAGCTGCACTTGTGAGCACAAAGTGTTTGGATAAGTGTATTTAAAGAAAAGAGGCTGAAAAGACAAAACTGCCCCCGGATTTGGCGAAGTGGCCGGCCGGCCACTTTTTCTGGCAGGCCGGCCAATCACTTTTCAAAAACTAGCCGGTGGCCTCCCTCTCCCAATAAAGTTGGCCGGTGGTGTTCCCCACATGCCCTCCAAGGTCCCTGCAAATTTTGGGGAGGATTGGAGTCCCCGAGACCTGAAAAAGTACAAGAGAAGTGCACTTTCTGTCGCGAAATCGCTCCGCCGGAACCCCAGCTTCAACCTCCGATGTGCGTCTCATCATTACTCATCGAAAGTGAGATATATCCTTTTGAACATGTTGTAACCCCTCCGGGAGGTGAACCGGAGGCCGCGATCGAGTCGCCCTTGCCGAAACACGCATTTCCTTGCTCGTTGTTTTGTGACAAACACACATCCTGGTTTACGCTTGTTCTGCATTATCATGCACTTGACTTGCATTCTCATGCACATACTTGCATTGTTATGCACGTCTCTTTGATATCACCGAGCCTCCGTGCTTAAACTCGCGTTGTCACGCGCGTTCCTTCCCGCATTGCGATGCGCTTTTCCGTCAACACCGCGATTGTCTGTATTCGATATCACATTGAACAAATGTTGCTAGATGTGTTGTGCTCGTTGAGTTTCTTTATTTTGCAGGCACGATATTGTATGTACAATTCATTTGAAGCTGGTGCGACCAGACGAATCGCGTAGGTATCGTATCTTCTCCGTGCGAGACGCGACGAGAATTGAATAATCCTCTGTATTCCTAACTGCATGAAATGTAGTTGTTGCTTTGCATTCTTACTTAAAACTGTTGCATCTATTTGCGAATACTTGCCTCATTACAGCTTGCTGCATTTGCATGATCATGAGCTACGTCTGGCTTTGTGCATATCATTTTGCATCTTGCCCCCTGCCTGCGAGCATGCCTGCGGGCGCATCTCTGTTTATCTTGCCTGTTTGTCTAAGTCTTCGGCCTTGTCAAAAATGGGTCGTCTCTGGGCTTTGACATTCACTCCCGTCACTTATGACTCCCGAGTTCTGTCAAAGAGGGGCAACTGTAAACACCCCATTTTTGACTGGCCTTAAGACTCAGACGTCACCGATTGAGCGCTTGGTGATGTTGCATATCGTGCTCGTTCAGAGGTTTCAGAGTCTCGGCTGCGAGCCTTGCCTCCGAACTTCCGGACTCTTTTGTGCTTTGCCTTGGTTTGCGAACCAGGCTCTGTTTTCTCTATTTTCTCTTCCCGAAGGGAGGGAGAGATCTCGTAGATCATCTCTCAGTGGCCGTAGGCTACGTTTCGTGGTCGTAGGCCATTTTGCCCGTTTGGAGTCTGGTTTCCGATTTTTCGGAGCCGTTGGCCGTGTGCCTCGGTTCGGGACCGCTTAACCACCTCCGTTCGCTCCGATTTTTGGCATACATCTTATTTGCTCCCTTTTGAGGGACACTGTGGCTCGAGAAACCAACTTCATGGTTGAACACCACTCCCGGTGCCTAACAGTCAGTTTTCGGGGCCCCGAGCTGCGCGTTTCGGCCCCCGAACCTTCATTTTGCATCGGTTTTGGTTCCTTTTTGGCAGGGACCTCTATTTCATTGATAAGAAGGTCACAGAAGGGTGGAAGGCCAAAATTGTTCAGACAACCAGTTTTATTCCTCCATCGCCCTCCGTCGCCCGTTTTTCCTCACTTCAAAGCCAATGTTGACCACCCTAGGGCCATTTTCTTGCACCCTAAACCCCATATTTGTGATGTACACATCTGGGAGGCCACCAATATTTGGTGGCCGGCCAGTTATTGCTTTTGAACCTTTTGAACCCCTTTGAAAAGTAGGTTGTTCTCTCTCCTGGTTCACTATCTCCAGTTTTTGACCACATGATTGTGTTGAGCACACATGGGAGGCCACTAATATGTGGTGGCCGGCCAGCAATTGTTCTTGGACCTTTTGACCCCTAGCCGACCAGCCATGGGAAGTAGCTGACCGGCCACCTGCAACCTGGATAACCAGCCGGCCTTGCTCCTTGCTGCAGGTACATTTCAAATATGCATCTCTTTTCCCCCCAGATTTTGTATCTAGGGGGCCAACTTTTTGGGGGGAAACTTGCATTCATTTCCCCCCCATTTTTCCCCCCTTTTCTCCCCCTCTTTTGCCTATAAAACCAGCCTCCCAGCTCTGGTTTAGGGGTTAGAAAATTTGCCTTTGAGCTCCCATATTGTATCTCTCTCCCTCTACACTTCCAAGCTTCAAACCTCTCAAGTCCTACACTCATTTCTACACCACCACCTAACACCACACCACCACTCCATTTCAGTAGCTTGGAGGGCCTTCTCAGAGCTTTGGAGGCACCTTTTCTCAAGCCAAAAGGCTGCTAAAGTTTGGTCTTCAAGGGTGAGCAACATTTCCTCTCTTTTAAGCTTATTTTTGTATCCTTTCTAAGCCATACATGCTTGCATATTTGGACTTCGACCCTAACTGAAAATAGAATTTTTTTGAGCTCTTTTTCGTGTTTGTTCAAGGGCCTCTCACTGTTTGAGGCTTCCTTTTTGCACTTGCTTCTTTACCTCTCTTGTATGCCTATTTCTTGTGTAGTATTTTTGGCCTATGTATAAACTGTTTTGAGCTCTGTCATAAACTATAAAGTGGCTTATTTTGAGCCCTTCTTCAACATTGTTGAAGGGCTCATCACTGTTTGAGGCTTTCATTTTCCACTTGCCTTTATATCCCTCTTTTGGCCTTATTTTTGCATGATTTGTTACCCCCTTGTGTTTGCATCTTTGGACTCTGGTCCGAACTGTAAGTAGCCTTATTTCGACCCCCTCTTCATGTTTGATCAAGGGTATTTTACTGTTTGAGGCTCCCTTTTTACACTTTGTGTTTAAACCTCTTTTTAGGCCTTATTTTGCATGGTATTTTAAGCTTATTTATTCACTGTTTTGGGCTCGGTTGTAAAATGTAAAGTGCTTCATTTTGAGTCTCTCTTCAACTTTGTTGAAGGACTCTTAGCCATTTAGGGCCAGCAGCTTCCACTTGCTTCATTACCTCTCATTCGGGGTCATTTTTGCATGCTAGTTTAGCCCTATTTGTGTTCATTGTTTGGCCTTACCTAAAACTGTAAATATGCTTTTTTTGGGGCTTCCTTGAATCTGTATTCACATTTCATGTTCAAATAATGCATGTTTTGTATAGCTATAGGCCAATGCATATGCCTAGTTTTGTGTTTCGGGTTCATTCCGTGCATCGGGTACCATATTGCCATGTTTCGGGGCTGTTTTGCATCGTATTTCGGTACTGAAATTTGCATGCTTGTATGCCATATTCCATGCCTTTCCATGTCTTGTTAGAGTGGCATTTTGTGCCTTAGGATCGGTCCTCGGTTTGCGTGCATACGTGCGCGCATCTTGAGTTATCTCATTTTCATCGTATGGCCTCCTATGTGAGTATGGCTGAGGTCTACTCATGTTGGTGTAAGTCCCTTGTGCATGGTGTATGCTATTTCATTTCATAGCATCGCGTATGCTAGGTTATATGTTAGCGCATTGTATATGCCATGTTATCTCGTGCATCGTGTATGCCATTTCATAGTATTATGTATGTTAGGTTGTATCTTAGTTGCATTTCATGCATATCATGCATATTGCATCGTGCTTGGGATAGGAGTTAGCCCAAGCACGGGAAACGAGGGACGTTTCGTACTTCGAGTGACGGAACGTGTCTCAATTCCCTGTCACCGACACTCCGGATTATCCATGATGGAGTTTTGGTTTTGTTGTGTTTATGTGTGCATTCATTCCATATTGAGTCATGCAAATCGACTCCTCGGCCATCATGCATCGATATGCGTGACTGGTGGCACGAGGATCGAAGACTACACTTCCTGAAGAGTAGTCACGCATACATGTGTGAAAATACATTACCATGCCCCTTTCCTGCTCTCTGTTGCAGCAAATCAAGAATCAGCAGTCTTCCGGGTCTTGGCGCGCTTTCTAAAAAATATTGCAAAACAGAGGCTAATTGGGGCATCACAGTGGATTTCCGTGCAAAGGCGACCCGGACATGCATCATCCATCATCTGAAGAAGAGTCAAGGCAGTTCCTGGCTTGCATGCCAATTTAATGCTTTCCTAGTTAAATTTGTTATTTAATTTGGATTCTGTACATATTTGGGCTGTACTATTTATTTTGGGACTGTATATTATTTCTTCGGACCCTCCGAGCAGGGGCACAAATGTAATAAGTGTGCGTGTGTGTGATGTATGTCTTCCAACCCCACGTCTTTCTCCTTTTTATTTACCCGCTTATGATGGTTAGATTAGGGCATGTTTCAATTAGCATACAGTATGATAGCATGTTTGCATTCATTCATCTGTTTTGCATGCACCGGGCTCGGCGCATCATACTAACTGCATTGTATTTTCAATTCCAAGTTGAACACATGTTAGTTGTAGCATTTCATATGCCATGTTTAGAATAGCCGAGCCTGCTATAATTGCATTTTTGCATGTGTTGCATTAGGCATTTCTGTATAATTAGGATCATGCATGGATTTCTAATTAGTTTCTGTTTTGGCTTGGAGTACTCGGTAAGTTTTATGCTTTAGCATCCTTGCATGTGTGTGAGTGACTGTCATGAATAGCATGCTTACCATGAGGCTATATGCTTATGTGATATAACTGCCTGAATGCCTGTGGGTGAAGGTTGGGTTATTTGGATTGGAACAATTCATCAAATGTGTGTTTTAAAGCCCACTAGATAGTGGCAAAATCATGTTTTCTAAGCCCACCTGAGGGTGGCAAATCCACGTCTTAGCCTACTTGCGGGTAGCACCATCAAACCATTTTCAAACAAACAAACATGAAATGTTTTATTCAAATTCAGGCGATCCAGTCTATACTTGTATGCTGTGCGCATCACATAGTAAATCTAGGCTAATAACCGGAATAAGAATGCATAATGTTTTCAAAAATAGATATCATGGTTAGTAGAGGCCGATCTTCGATCGGGCGAGCAGGGGTGCTCACGAAGTGACCTTCCCCAATCGTACCCAAGTTCCCAAGCCGAGGCAACTTTGGTGATGACGGACACGTGGCCTTAGGCAAACGAGTCAGGGTTTCCTAAATTTCCTCAAAATAAAATATTTAGGTGGCGACTCTGTATCTGGCAAAGCAGTCCATGTTTGGCACTTCTTTCAAAAAAAAATCTGTTTTCTCAAAACGATTTGCCGGATTTGGACTCTTTGGTTCAGATTAAGAACCGTGACAATTTGAGAGCCTGAGCTGTAGTGAGCCCAATATCGAACGGAACGGGAGGGGACTCGTTCCTCCCCGGGGGCGTTCGGGGACGTCTACAAAACTCAATGTAAAGTGGTTGGCTTCTATGTCAGATTGAGCAACCATTATTTGCTCAATCGACAACATAGGAAGGTCAGGAAGAGATATGATGGGAAGAGTGAGAGCAGGGGCACTCAGCCCCGAACCAAAAGAGTTTATGGGATCGTTCAGGTCCGGAAACAGAGTGAGGGAACGGGACGAAGAAGCCATGGATTAGAGGTAAGAAGTGTAAAAGAAATGAGTTACAAAGTAAAAATAGAGAATAGACTGAGGTTTGGCCTTCTCTGTTCTATCTCTCAATGAAGAAGATTGTCTCTCAATGAGGAAAAAGAAACAGAGGTGAGTAAGAAGAAGGAGAGTGGTGAGTGATGAAAAAGGAGAAATCAGTGATGAAGAAGAAGACGGAGATGACTAATTAAGAAGAAGGCGGAAGAGAAGAAGACAAAGAGGAAAAGAGCCGAGGTGAGCGTCATTCGAGGCTTGCTTTTGTCGGCCAGTGACGCAAAAGCAGGCCGCGTGCCAGACGCAATTATCAAAAAAGAGAGAGACGTGGGAGAGTTGTGTATGTATGTATGTATATATATTATATAGCTATGTAATATAGATATTTGTTTGAACATTTGGTCACAAGAGTGGCTTGGGTTCAGTGGTGTGGCTCAGTGGTTGAAGGCTGAAAAGCTGAGCCCGGGGTCAGGGGTTCGAACCCCATTGAGAGTTTCTTTTGTTTTGTTTTGTTTTGGTTTTATGTATATATGTCGCGTATACTTATATATATATATATATATATATATATATTTGAATATTTTGTCATAAGAGTGGCGTGGCTCAATGGTTGATGACTCGGAGGCCAGGCCTGAGGTCAGGGGTTCGAACCCCGTGTCCATGCATTTTGTGCTTTTTCATTTTGCTTGTTTTGCGTACATGCACTGACATCAGCAAATGGAATATGCCTTCTCAGTAACGACATCTTCCTGCTGACGGCCGTAAACAAAATATTCCCCATCTGTGTATATATCTGTATCTATCTATGTATATACCGTATATATTTATGCATATGTCCATATATGTCTGTGTATAGGTCCGTATATATCTATGTCATATATCCCTATCTATCCGTATACGTTGTGTATTTTGTTTGTATTTGTATATGCATACCGTATGTATATATCTATATTTTGTATGTAAATATCTGTGTGTATTTATATGTAAATATCTGTATGTATTATCTTGGTTGTGTTTACAATGAGTTCCTAGGAGACCAATTGCGACGGTGAAAACTAGAGTTCGAATGACGATGGCTAGAACGCAAAGGTTTAGAATTTTCGAGACTAACGTCTGGTTTAAATACCCAAGGGTGTATCCCCAGCTTGAAATCTGTATGGCAGTCCCATAGGTTGAGGTAGCTTGTATGCTCCTCAATTCTGGATACTGAACCAACCTAATCTGTCACCCCATTAGAGAATAGGGAAAGTTGTGAATATGATAAGGAAGAAAAGTGGCTTTCATGGCTTCTACATGTAAAGGTTACCCCTTGTCAGCTACTTATCCTCTCGCGTGAGACGCGTTTGGATTCGTTCACCACTTATCCTCTCGCATGAGACGCGTTTAGATTCGTTCACTACTTATCCTCTCGCGTGAGACACGTTTAGATTGGTTTATTATTTATCCTATCACGTGAGACGCGTTTGGATTGTAAACCTCCTCCTCTCGCGTGAGACGCGTTTGGATCTCAAGTTCACTATACTCCTCTCGTGTGAGACGCATTTGGATCTCAAGTTCACTATACCCCTCTCGCATGAGACGCGTTTGGAGTGTGAGACGCGTTTGGATCTCAAGTTCACTATACTCCTCTCGCATGAGACGCATTTGGATCTCAAGTTCACTATACTCCTTTCGCGTGAGAGGCGTTTGGATCTCAAGTTCACTATTCCTTCTCTCGCGTGAGACGCGTTTGGATCTCAAGTTCACTATTCCTCCTCTCGCGTGAGACGCGTTTGGAATATGTAAAGTGTTGTAATAATCCCCCACCCCGCTTCTTTATATCCCATTCTTAAATCGCTTTCCCTAACTGCCATGCATATCCATGCTTTGCATCCATGTTTCATGCATCTTGATCCAGCTCAATTTTCATCTTTGCGATTTAATTGATTATTATATGATTTTGTGTGCTATCGCATGTTTTGCTATGATTCACATGTCATATTTTAGAGGCCGGATCTTTAGAAGCATTCTTGAATGAATTGCATCAGGATTCTATATATATGATCATGCATATTTTACTAACTTTGTTTTGTAGCTTGTTCACGGGACGTCGGTAAATTTGTAAGTTTTTATGCTTTAGCATCCTGCTTGTACATAATTTTCTTATTATGTTTAGCATCCTACCGTGTGGCTAATTGCTTAAGTGATAAACTGTTTGAATGCCTGTAAATGAAGGCTTGTTGCTTGAATTGGAATGATTCAACGAATGTACGTTTTAAGCTCATTTTGTAGTGGCAAATTCACAAACTTTAAGCCCACTTGAGGTGGCAAATTCAAACCCTTTTCGAAAAACAAACATGAAATTGAATTGTTCCAATTTGAGCAAATTAGTCTATACTTGTATGCTTCACATAATAAATTTTAAGATTTATTAAATAATCAGAATATGAACATATAAAGAAAATAAAATTCATATCATGGTTTAGTAGAGGCCGATCTTTGATCGGGTGAGCAGGGGTGCTCATTATTAACCTTCCCCTCTCATACCTAAGGTTCTGAGCCAAGCATCCTTTGTTACGACGAACAGTGGCCTTGGTACGAGTCACGGGTTTCCTAATTTTCCAAAAATATTAGGTGGCGACTCTAAGACCTGATGACGCAGTCCATTTCTGGCAAAAGGTTTTTGCAACAAAATGCATTTTCTGTAAAGTTGCCAAATATGGACTCTCATCTACGTTTTACATTGCACTCGTAAGACTAGATCAAAGAGATCTCGAGGGTCTGAACTATTTAACGCGTAAGGGTACCCCCCGGGCATGGTACAACCAATAAATACACTTTTAGAGACCAAATAATTTGATCTCAAAAGGGTTTATTTTTTTAGAAAAAAAAACTTGATTTCAAAAAGATAATAATTCATCACTAATGTTCAATTTTCGTTACTAAAAATATAATGACGATACTTTTCGCAACAAAAATATTTGGTCCCTAGAAAATTATTTTGTTCCTAAATTTTGGTTTCTAAAAACTTGATTTTTTATAGTGTCAGCTAGAGAATCCACACAAAAAAGGATACTCTTTGGACAAAAATCCTCAAAGCCAAGTATTCAGATAGCTCCAAAATCACTAGTAAGCAATCCCACATTTGGAGGAGCATTAGAAAAGGCAAGTATTTGTTTAAGAGAGGCTCACGAAAGCTCATTAAAAATAGTAATACCACTTCTTTTTGGCTTGATGATTGGGTGAGGATGGGGATCTTAGAAACCACATTCAAGGACCATTCACTCTCAATGATCTCAAACTTAAAGTTAGTGATTGTTGGGTTAGAAATCTATGAAATTTCGACTGCCTTTCCACAGAACTCCCAAATCATATCAAAACCAAAATTTCTAGCACCACCCTCCAATGGCATCTAAACAGTGAGGACAACATCACTTGGGCCTACTCTAGGAATGGGGATTTTTTTTAATAAATCAGCTTATCATCTTGCTCTACAACCTTCTTCTTCGTTGCCTTTCCAAAATTAGAACTGGTTATGGAAAACTCCAACTACTCCTAGAATTCACCATTTCCTCTAGCTTGCATCCCAACTCAGGCTTCCCACTAAATCCACCCTCCTCATTCGCAACATAACCACTGACAACACTTGCCCAAGATACAAAAATCACCTCGAAACTATTACTCATACCCTTCGTGATTGCCTATCTTCCCAGGCAATCTGGAACCAATTCAACACAAGCATCCCTCAATCTTGACACCCCACTATGGCTCTGTAACAACCCCGACCCGCAATTAGCTACTAATCCGTAATTAAAGATGCTAATGAGAGGATTAAAATAAATTATGTGTTTATTATGTATTTGGTGTGTTATTTGGCTTTCTACCTATTACTCGTAGTAATATCTGTTGTGAAATCTGCTTTGATATGAAAATTGAAAGCTTTATCGGCACCCGAAACCAAAATTGATTACATGGATGTGTTATTTGGAATATTTAGAACACTATGGCAATTTCTATTAAAAACTGATTCAGTCTGATTCATTAAGTTGCGTTTGGCAAGCCTTATGTTCTAATTAATGTATTATGGCATCATAATTATATATTCAACACATTGAGCTCACTTGAGCTCATTTCTCTTATTCTTTGAGTGCAAATTCTGATATTTTATTTTATAGAGAGAGAGAGAGTGCAATTCTAGAGAGAGAAAAAAAGAGATTGAAGGAGAATTGAAGATCTTGGCTAGAATCCATCAAAATTAAGCTAGAACAAGAGTGATTCAAGACTCTAGGTAAGCCTTTGGCTTCATGAAGATTATGTATTGTAGAGATGAATTCATGGAGTTGTTATGATTATTTGCATGTATTTCACATATGTTTGTCAAGAAGATGAAGAATTTGATTATAATTCTAACATGCGTGTTTAATCATCACTTTGATCATGAGTTTTATCAATTGTGTTGGGTTTGGTGTATGAAATGTACATGCATGCATATGTCAACAAGTTTTGTAAGTAAATTTCCATGTTTGAGGAGTCTTAGGAAAGAATTAAGAAGAAAATTCTACATGCATGCCTAAGCATGTTGGGTTTTGCTATATCAAGTTTGATTTTGGTCATTCATGTAGAAATTTTGGATAATTGACACATACATGTTTGAATTATCATGTTTGAACCTTGGTTTCATGTTTTGGAAAATAATTCCCTACATGCATTGTAATACCCCTGTTCCGTAATATGTTAATTGGTCCTTAACTTGATGCGATTATGTATTTTGATATGATTTTGTGTTCCACTATGTGAAAATATGTGGTTTGAAGTTCTATCTGTTCACCGTAGGAATATCTGTTTGAATAATCAGCTTTGGAAATTTAATTGAGGGCCTTATCGGCCACAGAACCCGAAATCGATTACGCCATTGTGATTGGCATAATTTTTAGAGCCTACGGTGACATTTAATTGAAAAATGATTCAGGCCAGATTAAATTGATTAATTAATGAATTGGTGCTCAAATATGTAATATTAAATTAATGAGGCTTAGTGGGGTTATATGGGACCCTTATGTATTCAACTCCCTCATCTTATTTCATTTTTGGCTGATTTAACTCTCTAGAGGAGGAGAGACCTGAATTAGAGAGAGAGAGGGGAGGAAATCAAAGTTTTGCTCTTGAATCTTGGAAGTCTTGAAGACAACTCTAGACTTGACCAAATTGGAAGAATTGAGCCCCTAGGTAAGCATTGATTCTTGAATTCATGAGTTTAATGTGTAATCTTGTGTGTTCAAGGGTTGTTTGTGATCAAGAGCATGATTTGAGTTGGTTTTATTGAAATTGAGGCTTGATATGTACATGCATGTAAAGAACTCCTATGGAATCACAAAATCTAGCATGTAATTTGTGAAATTGTGAAAGATTGGTAGTGTAATCCCACATGCAAGCATGTTTTTGTTGAGCTCCATGAGAATGAGCACCATTTGCATTATTTGGAATGAAAATGAAGTCAAGATTAGCATGCATGTTGAATAATTAAAGATAGGAGCTTTGGAAGGCATGAATGTGTATGATAGAATTGAGCTTGAATTAAATTGAGCCATGCATGTATTTGATTTATGAAATTGGGCTCCATGAAGATGTATTTTGGTGTTTATACCATGTTAGTACAAGTATATGTGAAATTGGAGCCACCAAAAGCATGGAATGACGGTTTGAATGTTGAAGGGAGCTCAAGAACACAATCTGGAAAACCAAGAATTTTGATGTCCGCTCGAGCGGGGAACCTGACGCTCGAGCGGAGAAATCGAGCTCCCAGCACTTTCTGCAGACATGGTTCCCGCTCGAGCGGGGAAGTTGACGCTCGAGCGGGGAGCTATGTAGACAGGCAGTCCGCTCGAGCGGCCGAGTTCACGCTCGAGCTGGAATTGAAGGCAACCAGTACTTTTGCAGACCTAAGGGTCCGCTCGAGCGGGGGAAGTCCACGCTCGAGCGGGGACCCTATTTTCTGAAATCCTGTTTTTGCATTTTGTGTTCTGTTTTCCGTTCTCTTTCACTTGCAAGCATTCTTAGGCTTATGTTAAGCATTGTAAATGAGCTAATGAGATAAGAATAAAGCCTAAAAGAGGAATATGTGAATTAAGGAACGGATTGAATTGTTAATGACCCCTTTTGTGTTCATGGAATGTGTAGGGTCAAGCTCCAGGGCGAATCCACAAGCCAATCACTGTGAGTAATATCAATATTTGAATGCTTGCGAATGTCCAATTGTTTAATCCCTTTTAAGCTTTATGAATTGCTAATTGGGTTTGTGGACGTAAGTCTGATATGGATGAATGAATGGACCAAAGGTCGTTTTGAAATGAATGATTGGACCAAAGGTCGTTTTGATGTGAATGAATGGACCAAAGGTCGTTTTGATGTGAACGAATGGACCAAATGTCGTTTTGATGTGAATGAATGGACCAAAGGTCGTTTTGATGTGAATGAATGGACCAAAGGTCGTTTTGATGTGAAAGAATGGACCAAAGGTCGTTTTGATGTAAATGAATGGACCAAAGGTCGTCCTGATATAAATGAATGGACCAAAGGTCGTCCTGATGTAAATGAATGGACCAAAGGTCGTTTTGACACATGTGAGTGGGCCAAAGGCCGTTTTGACATGAATGAGTAGGCCGAAAGCCATTTTGACATAAATGAATGGGCCGAAGGCCGTTTTGACAGAAATAAATGGGCCGAAGGCCGTTTTGACATAAATGAATGGGCCGAAGGCCGTTTTGACATGAATGGAAATCTGAGTGGGCCAAAGGCCAGAATGGTTGGAACTACAGTCACTTGATTTGAATTTCGTATACTTATATATCTGTTAAGTAGAAATAGGAATTGGGCCTAAGGCCGTTTGGAACCTGTTGTTCTACATTGTTTACGTAATTTCTGTATTTGATATTATTCACTGGGCTATCGCTCACGCTCATTCATGTGTTTGTAGGTGAGCCCGGAGAAGTCCAAACCCAGCCCCAGTGAAGTCTGTGAGGAACAACAGAGGTTTTTGGAGAGTCAGCCCTTGCGTCTCACGCACGAGACCCGTCTTCGCCCTTCCGTTATGTATTTATATCTTGTCATGGTGGCGAAGTTTTTGATTATGTCTGTATATAGTTTCATGGGTTGACTTAGTTGGATGATCCTGTCTGTATAGAATTTTATGCTACTACATTTCTGACGTGAGTTATTAACATGAGTTTGTATGGAATGTTATGATGTGCACATAAGCACGGCTCTACGGACAAAGTTTTAAATTTTGCTTCCCTTTTGGCCCCTTTACTCTGATGTGTTAAGTCTGTTTTGGTTTGAGGCCGTAGGTAATCTTAGGATTACTGGCCGGTTACGTCCATAACCCATGGGGGCGGGTTCGGGTCGTGACATGCATGGAGTTTATGAACTCAAATTTTGTTAACTCCATGAGTTTTGGAGAAAAGAGCTTGAAAAGTTTACATGCATGAAAGTTAAACTCAATTTTGGCTAAAATCATGAGTTTTGAGCTAAAGGGTTTATAAAGGATCATGTGTTCATGTTTTAGAAAAGTTTTCAAGCTTTAAAGACAAGCCTTGCACGAGTTTACCATTAAAACTGCATTTGGAAGCTCAAAATTCTGTTTTTGAAAACCCAGAATTCCGTAGTCCGCTCGAGCGAGGAAACCTACGCTTGAGCGGAGAATGCGAGCTCTCAGCATTTTTGCAAACATAAGCGCTCCGCTCAAGCGACCAAAGTCGCTCTCAAACGAACCCTTTGTATCTTGTTGAACAGCTCGAGCGTGGGAGTTGTGGCTCGAGCGTAGATTGAGACCAGCCAGTACTTTTTCAGATAGGCCGGTCCGCTCGAGCGACCAAGCCATTTTTAGTGCATTTTGACAAGTTGTTCTGCATTTCATTTCCATCCATTTTTGAGCATATGTAGACATGAATTATGAATTATTGAAGAGTCATGAGCTAAGAATCGATGTATATAAAGTTTTAAATATTCCGTTCATATAAGTCAACACAGCTCATTGGATAATTCTATTTATGTATTTGCTTCCGCTTCCGCTAGCCTCTTAATTTTGTTAATCAGTTCAGAGGCCTTCGGTAATCCAAGAATTACTGACCGGTTACGACGCTAAACCTATAGGGGCGGGTTTGTATCGTGACAGGCTCCAAACCAATTGCTCATCCTTCCTCAACCTTCAATAGTGTTGTTGGTCAGTGCTCTTCTGTCTTATCTGCTGGACTATTTGGAAATTCTGCAATTCCACATGTTTCGATGCTAACTCACTACCTCCAAACTGCAATTCGATTATGGCAAAAGCCATTGATTGGCAATTCGTCTCAAATTATCCTCTACCCTTAAGGCACAAGTCCCTTTCCTTTGTGAGTTGGAAACCTCCTGATGCACATAGATTCAAGTTAAACACTGATGAAGCAGCAAAGGGTAACTCAAGAACAACTTCTGCGGGTGGCCTAATCTGAAATTCCATGGGCAACTAGGTGTGTGGCTTCAACAAAAACATTGGTTTAACTAACAATGTGGTTGCTAAGTTATAGGGACTAAGGCCTAGTTTGGGAAGACTAAATAAGTGCACTTTTTGACTTTTTATGAAATATGGGTTGGGTTTGGGTTGGGTTTGAAGTGATGTGTTAGAGAGATGATGTGACTTAAATAAGATGATGTGACTTAAATAGGATAGTGACTTTTTGACTTTTTATCTTTTTTCAATCATGCCAAACTTGACCTAAGAGATGGTCTTCAACTAGCCCTAGACAATAACTTGCGAAATATTGTGGAGATTGATGCCTTAATAGTTGAACAACTCATAAACAAGCCACACCGACAGCACCATCAACTTAGCAATCTAATCTCGGACTACAGGTACCTCATACAATAGCTAGGGATGAAAGAGGTAAAGCGCATTTTCCGTAAAGCAAATGGATGCGCTGACCTTTTGGCCAAGAAAGGGAACTCAATCAATGAAGAGATCATTATCTATGCTAATTTGCCTAGTTTTATTCCTGATAAATTATGTAACGATGCTTTAGGGGCAGACTTGTAATGGACTTTATTTAAGCTTTCTAAAACATCAATTTTATTATCACAAAAATAAAAAATAAAAAGAAGACAAAAAGTCAAAAAATCAACCTGACTTTCCAAACGAAACCTATATATCATCAAGGGTTTAGCTGGAGAAAGAGATATAGAAGAAGACGGATGTTACAGCGAGATAAACTGGAGAGAGAGGGGGGAAAATGTCTTTAAAAATTGATATTTTTAGTGATTTTTTAAATATTTTTACAAAGTTAAAAAAAATTAATGTGTTTAAAAATTTTTAAAATGGCTTTTCTAATTATATCAAAAATCATAGATAACTGAATTTTTATTTTTATTTTTATTTTTATTTTTATTTTTATTTTTATTTTTATTTTTATTTTTGACCTTTTAATATTTCAACTTTTTTAGTGACTTTTTGACTTAACCAAAAAGTCAAGTTACCAAACATAGCGTAAATTTAATGGGAGATTAAATTAAAATTTTAAAAATTATTAAAATTAAGATAAGTTAATTCGTAAAATCTCTAAAATTAACAATTAGACAAACCTCAAATAACCCATTCAAGGATTTAAACTCAAAATTTTAAATCTTATTTTTAAGTGTTTTACCGCTTAACCAACTCCTTAGGATTAATAACTAGTATTATAAAGGCATTTGAATTTTTAGCGACGAATTGGATTTTGGTAATAAATTATATTTTATTAGAACAAATTTTGTCTAAAAAAAAATAAATCTTTTTAGTACTAAATTATTTTGTTCCTAAAAGTACATTTATTAATGACATTTTCAAAATTTTATTATCAAAAGTTTTTTTTTAATTTTTGAGACAACATTTTAGTGACTATCCTCATGACAACTGGAATTGGCCCTACAACTTTTTTGCAATAATTTTTTATTTTATTTTTAAAGACAAAAATGTAAGGATTGTTTGGAGATGATAAGTGCACTTATTTGGATCAGAACACCTCTTTATTTTTTTTCATTAAAAAAATTCAAAAATTGCACTAAATAAGTAATCCCAAACAATCCCTTTGTTCCAAAAACTCTTATATCCTGAAGTGATTTATATCAATAAGGTTGTATTTGATTGGAAGATTTGAAAAGGTAAATGAAAAGGGAAAGGGAAAGAGAAATAGAAAGAAAATGAGAAAGAATTGTTAGGATTCGAATTTCAAACTATGTTTAGTTTAGTTAGGAAATGAAAAAAAGAAAAAAGCATATTGAAATTCAAAAAACAAAAAATAAAATTGCATTTCACTCTTACTCTCTTTTTTCACGTATTTTTCATTATAACTAAACAAAAAATGGGCTTGTATTTTTTTTTTTTTCTCTTTTTATTTCTCTCATCAAATTCTCTACAACTAAACACAGCTTAAGAAGAGTGATACAAATGAGAAAGAGAAAGTTGGCAACAATAATATTTATATGGTAAAGATTATGGTACACGTCCCTCAAAAGATATGTACCATATACATCTTATAACTATAGAAGAAAATGACATAATTTCATATTTTCTAAGTCATAATTAGAAAATTAAAAAAACGTCATAAGAGCATCTCCAACCCTGAACCAAAATTTTCATCAAATCTGAGTAAAAAAATGAATTTTTCCTCAATTTGATACCGAGTGCTCCAACGGTTGATTTTCATCAAATTTTCATCAAATCTGTGCCGAGATAACCGGCTGGTCGACCGGGTGGTCAATCGGTTAAGCCAAAAATAAATTTTTTTTTTTTTGAACTGTTTGAACCTTTTAGTGGTCAACCGGTAAGGCAAAAAAAAAAATTTTTTTTTTTAACTGTTTGAACTTTTTTTTGGAACTGTTTGAACATTTTGGTGGTCGACCGGTTGGTCTCCTCCAACGGTATGCACAGTGTTTTGGTGAAATGCGGAGCCTGTCCTCCTTTTGGTGAAACGTTTGGTGAATTCTCAATTTGGTAAAACCGTTGGAACTCCAAACAGTGTTTTTTTCACCAAATTTCAAATTTGATGCTAGGTTTGGTGAAGGGTTGGAGATGGTCTAACCAAACACAAAAAATTCATAACCAAATCTCAAAATAATATTATAATTAAAAAGTCATAACTAAAGAAGAAAATAACATAATTAAGGATGGTAAATTACAAATACAACTCTTGAGATTTGATTAAAATACGAATCATCCCGATAGTTCTGAAAATTACATTCTAGCCCCGAGGTTTTTAATTTCATAACAAATCACCTCTTTTATTAATAAATCATGAAATCAATTAATAATTTTTAATATGCTAGAATATGTTTCAATTAATTATTTAAGTAATTTTATTATTATATAAGAGAGTAATTATGAGTTTTATTTTTTTAATTAATTCTGTTAAATAAAAAAATTTAATAAGGGAGTATTTATAATTTTTCAAATCACAAGAAACAATCTATACTTTAAGTAAATTTCAGAAGGTGTGCTTGTAATTTGCCCTAAAAGCTAAGTTCACTTTGTTCTTCTCCTTCCCAACGATTCATGGCAATGCATGGCAACCTCGACGGATTTGGTAGGGTTAAGTGAAGGAGATTGATTGCTTAGTTGTTTTGCTTAGCTCGGAACGATGGACAACAGATAGCTCCGAACACAAGCTATGACTGATTAGCAGTCCACTGCGTAGGCTACCCTTTTGGATGGGGATAGGAACAAATGAACTTTTCGAAAAAGGAAAGAGAGGCTCTAAAATCAATCGAGTCTGGTGTGCTTATCCATTGTACGTGAGGCATTCCGATGCTTATCCATCCTAGTGAGCTGAGTCTAAATAACATAGGGATACAAAAAAAGAAAATAGCATTTCAATGATAATTTTAAAAAATATTATCATTTTCATGAAAAAGTTTATAAATTTATGTTTTAATATTACACAGTTTCTCATTAATTTAAAAATATTTTTCTTAATTTCCCCCTTAAAAGTATTTCTCCATATAAAAAAGCACTCACCATTTGCATGGTAATATCATTTTCAAAATTTAATATTGTGATTAAAAATTGAGACACTTTGTTATAAATATTTTTTCACTTACTTATGTTGTATTTAGTTTACATTATTTTTTTATATTCTAATAAGTCCTATGAGTGACCTACTTACTAAAATATTCCTAATAATATTCACATTTACAGTCTGAATGTTCCGTGATATGAATGTTAACACCGTCAATGTAAATGTTCACACCATCAATGTGAATGTTAACATGTCAATGTGAATGTTCGCACTGTCAATATGAACATTCATTTGTCAATGTAAATATTCACATTATAAAATATAAATGTTCACATTACTAAATTGCTAACCGTACAAATATTATTTGTAAGGATTGAAATGTCCATAAAATATTTTAAATATGATAATTAGAATTCGATAGATCAAATGTTCAAATAATATGATTTATTAAAATATAAAAATATCTTATGAACTAATTGAAATACAAACACTTGAAAAATAATTTTCTAAATATCCCTTAAAAATTTGATATAAAAGCAAAATAATATTTTTTATTTTTTATTTTTTTTAAATAATTGGATGTAATCCTACGACGCAAAGATCGATCAAGGTCAGAATTTTATTAAAAACAAAACCAATAATTCAAAACAGAATAAATAAATATTCAAAGAAATTATCAGAATAAATAAATATTCAAAGAAATTATCAAATACAAATATTGCCCAGCACTCCATGTAATGCTTGCTACTAGCTGCATTTATGTGAGTCAAGTCAACCAAAGTCACCATCATCAGAAATTCCCAGCCCTTTCCTCAATCCTCACCGGAAAACCACCTTTCATCTTAGATGTCAAATAAGATATGAACTCCGGCTCCACTCCTTCCTCAAACGCCGGCACCACCCTGAACCGCCGCAAGACACCCGAAACAACCCTCTTCATCTGCAAGAACGCCATCTCCTTCCCTAAGCAAATCCTCGGACCTGCCTGGAACACTGGATAAGTGTATGGGTCGCTCGCCACGAAGCTCCACTTTCCGGCTTCCGCGTCTCTCGTTTCCAACCATCTCTCCGGGCGGAACTCTGCCCAGTCCGACCCCCACAGCTTCTCCGACCGCCCCATTGCGTATGGATGGTAAATCACCCTTGTACCTTTCTTGACCAGAGTCCCATCCGGCAACACGTCATCCTCCATTGCTTGTTTTCCATCCACGGGGACAGGCGGGTAAAGTCTCATGCTCTCGCTCAGGGACGCGTGAATGTAAACCATGTCCTTCACTTCTTCAAAACTCGCAGCTTCGGACTTGTCATTGATCTCTTTCAGAATCTCATTTTCCACGTCTGGGTATCTGTATATTAGCCAGAAGAACCACGTCAAGGCGGCTGATGTGGTGTCGCGACCCGCCAATATGAAGCTGATCACTATATCGGTGACGAAGTTTTCATCTGAATGTCCAGAACTCAAGAATCGTGATAAAAGATCAACGGATTCGAGCGATGATTTTTCTCCCAGTTCTTGCTTCTTTTCTTTGATTAGTTCTTTGGCGAATTCCCGAACTTCACTGACAGAAATTCGAAGCTGTTTTTCGGATTCAATGTCGAGAAACCGTTTAATTTTCCAATACACCGGATGAATGACATTGGACCTTTGACTGCTGAGTAAAACAGCTGTTTCGAAAGCTACCGCGAATTTTTCTTGAGGGAGAGATGGTTGCAAATAAGCAGGATCGTGTCCGAAAGCGATCTTGCATATGTTGTCGAAGGCGAATCTCTGAAGAATGTCCTGAAGATCGAGCACAGTTTTGTTTGCAGCAGCGGCAGAGAAGATCGGAATGAGTCGGTCTGAGAGCTCGGTCTCGACAACAGTCTCGACAAATTTGCGTAAAGATTTGGTGTTGAATTCATGACTGGCAACTTGTCTCTGGAACTTCCAGTTCTCACCATCGACATTAAAGATGCCATCGCCGAGTAGGTCCCAGACATGGACTCGAGCGATTGGGCCCTTTTGGTAGATATGGAAATGGGACTTGAGCATGTGCTGGACATTGGAAGGATTGGCAGTGAAGACTTGGTGGCCACCAAGGATCCTCTAGAGTATTTTTTTTTTTAAGTTTTCTAGAGTGGTGCATTGTGTGGTTGAGATTTAATACTGAAAAATTGATGTGACTTGTCATTAAATCTCAACCACACAATGCACCACTCTAGAAAACTTTAAAAAAAAAATACTCTAGAGGATCCTTGCTCCTTGGTGGCGGCCTAGAGTACTGTTGAGGACGACAGTAGAAGTGGGTGTGTTGGTCACCAAATCAGATGTCCATTGGATGAGCTGGTTTCGATTCGCATAGAATGTGAAGAAGGAGCCGATAAGTGGGTATGATCTTGGAATCTTAGAGGACTTGTTGGGGGAAAACAAGCTTGTGAAAATGGACTTGGAATTGAGAATGAACAAGAAGAACAGAGAAAGAAAGCCAAGAAGCAAAGAACTTGAAAGCTCGAGGTTTAACATGGCTATAGTCTGAATGTGATGTTATTGATTAATACGGTTGGTCCGTTGAGGTGTGTTGCAATGCAATGAAAATTGGGGGTAGAGATTATGGGGTATTTATATGGAAAAAAAAATTTTATATATGTAAAACATCGCGTTCCATTAACTTATACTAATTTTATATTTCTTTTGTCTCAAAATAATAGTTTTTTTAAAAAAATTTAACTTTTTTTTAAAAATATAATTATTACATTTTAAAAAATTAATTTTTTAAAATTATCCTTTTGATAATATATTTTTTTAGAATATCAATGTCATAATTATACTTTTTATATTGTTTGTTAATTTAAAAGAATGATAAAATAAAAAATTTATATTATTTTTATACTTCATTTTTAAAGAGAGATTAATATTTTAAAATAATAAAAAATAAAATAAAAAATTAATATTTTGAAACGAAAAGAGTAATAATTTAATATTTTTATTTATTTATTTGCATCTCTGAACATTCTATTGGACTTTTTGTATGACTAGTCAACAAATTAATAACTTTCTTCTTCGTTTCCTTTTTCTTGCGGCCTAGCACTTTTTTATTTATAATTGTATTTCAATTTCACAGTCAAAAAATAATTTTATTCTTATGATGATATGGGTTTCTTGTATATTTGGTGTAAATCTTAAAGTAAATTTTTTGTGCATCAGATTTACATTAAAAAAAAATTATATAATTATTTTTAAACAATTCTATTTATTTATATATATATATATATATATATGTTTTTTTAGTACGATACCAAGAAAAAATTATTCTTAGCAAAGCATCTAGATGGAAAGTGTGTGAACATGAATATGTAGAAGATTTCGTAAGTGGTGTCGTCACAGGAGCAAGGATCCCTCCTTGCATCATTTCTTACTTGTAGGGTTATTGGTTTCACTTTTCGGTTTAATTTTGATAATTTAAATTGTTTACATTTTAAAATTTGTTCAGTATATTATATTTATAAAAAATTAAGTTGATTGGATATCAGAAAATATGTGTTCGGAAAAATTGAATTAAAATTTTTTTTTAAAAAAAATTTAATACACAGTTTTCCGAACACATACTTTTTGATATCCGATCAACTTGATTTTTTACGAGTATAATATACTGAATAAATTTTAAAATATAAACAGTTTAAATTATTAAAATTTAATCTAAAAATGAGCCTAATAACTTTGTAAGTAAGAAATATGAAGAGAAAGTGAAAAGAGAGAATCTTGACTCGTCGTTACAGATGTAGATATCGTTTCTGGAGCGTGTGGTCACGAAGGACATCATTGGCCAAAAATCATCGTCGTCATTGACGTCATCAGTTAACTGTCGGTAAAAGTAAAAAGAAGACTTTTCTTCTTCAAGTCACTTAGACCATCTCCAACGCTTCAGCAAACGTGATATCAAATTCAAAATTTGATGAAAAAGTCACTTTTTTGAGCTCCAACCGTTTCACCAAATCGATATCAAATCTAGAATTCAGCAAATCTTGTACCAAAATGAGAACAGGCGAAGCATTTTACCAAATCATTGTTCCTAACCGTTGGGAGAGACCAACCGGTCAACCTGCCGGTTGCCCGGCCGGTTGACCAACCGGTTGACCGCCTAAAGGTTCAAACGGTTCGAAAAAAAGGTTCAAACAGTAAAAAAAAAAAAAAAAAAAAAAATTTGCCTAACCGGTCGACCACTAAAAGGTTCAAAAAGTTCAAAAAAAAAAAATCAAAAAAAAAAAAAAAAAAAAATTCGCTTAACCGGTCGACCAACCGGTTGTCCCTGGCACAAATTTGATGAAAGTGCACCGTTGGAGCGAGTGGTATCAAATTGGTAAAATGAGTCATTTTTTACTCAAATTTGATGAAAAATCTGAGTAACCGTTAGAGATGCTCTTATTGATCCATGTCCTGTAAGGAGTCGACCTATCAAGTGAACAATTATTAGTACTTTCAATAATGTTATGGATAGCTGGACACTTGCTTTCAAATTTGATGTTTTTGAAGGGTTTGGAATGTGTTAAATAAGTGTATTTTTTATTTTTTAAATTAAAAAATTGAGAAAAAAATATGAATATTTAAATTAATATTTTGATTTTTTTATGAAAAAAATATGTATTAAAAAATTAATTTGTAAAGTGTGTAGGAGAAGCTAAGCCATTTTTTGAAAAGTGAGTACGGATTGGGTGTTTGGTGAGATGGGTGAATACATGGGGAAAAGAGAGCCTCTGTTTCGGACTTTGATGGGAATGTGTTGTTTGATTCGTGAGGGCTCATCACGTGTCTCTATTTTCTAATCGGAATCGTTAATGTGTAGTACTCGTTGGCTACTATATGATTGTAAAAAATCACGTTGATTGGATATTGATAGTTATCTGATCATATTAGTTTTTTTGTTAACTGTTAATTATAACACCATCTATTTTTTATACAAAACTGGTTTGATCATATAGTTAGAGATATCCGATATAAGTGATTTTTTACAAGCATATAATATTAGACGATTTCTACATATTGAACGGTTAAAATTATCAAAACGGGACCCATGATGGCCTCCATGGGTCCAACTATACGAAATACGGGACACATGTAAAAAAAAATTTCAACAATGATAGAGACTACTAATTTTGGAGCTCTAAAAAGACCACTAATGACATGACACTCAATAAAATAAAATAAAAATACAATACCAAGACCAAAATATCAAATCATTCATAGTGGGACCCACTACCACATCATTAGTGATAGCACTAATTAGTGCTCTCACTCATTTTTCATTTTTTTTTTCCTTTCCCTCCAGTGGGTTTGACGTTTACGTCAGTACGTTGATGGTTGATTTGTATTTATATATTAATTTTTTAATATTTATTTTGGTGAATAGTGGTAACTTTTTAATTTTTTTTGATAATTTTTTAACTTTTTGACTTTTTTTTTAACTTGTCAAACTTAGCCTTAATAACGCTTCATTTGAGAATAAGTTATTTTAATAATTTGTTAATTTTTTTTAAATAGATATATAAAAAAAT
Organism: Camellia sinensis; assembly: GCF_055761805.1. Lineage (NCBI taxonomy): Eukaryota > Viridiplantae > Streptophyta > Magnoliopsida > Ericales > Theaceae > Camellia > Camellia sinensis. The sequence goes on from NC_138972.1 coordinate 105,452,531, forward strand.
AGAGAAAGTGATGTAATAAATTAAAGTAACATTTCGACTTTTTAGTTAAAATATGTAATTCTCAAACAAGATCTACGGGTTATTTTGAGTATGATTTATAAGTTGATTTTTTATTTATTATGAAAAAATATGTAAAAAAGTAAAAAAAATTATTTGACTTAAATAAGCCAATAAAGAAAATAAATTGAATTTTTTAGATATTGTCAAAAGATCTCAGTCTAAGGGGTTGTTTGGGATGTTCTAAATAAGTGCACTTTTTAACTTTTTATGAAATATATATTGGGTTTGAAGTGATGTGGTAAAGAGGTAATGTAACTTAAATAAGATAGTGACTTTTTGATTTTTTAACTTTTTGACTTTTTTTAAAGATGTCAAACTTAACCTAAATGCACAAAAATTAAACACATAATAAACGTAAATGTCACATAAAATGGTCAATAATTCTTGTGTAGCATTTGTATTGGTTTTGTGTTTTTAGTATTATTGTTTTATAGTTCATCAAACTCACTCCAAAATGTTGATCCAAATCTTAAAAAAAACATATATATATAAAGATAAAATAAGATACGAACTTCTTACATGATTTAAATTCTATATTTTTATTGATTCTTTACTTACATAAGAAGATCATGTCTCTATTGTAATTAATTTATATGCAGGTAGAAGAATTAAAGTCACAAATTTATTAACCCCAGAGGTTTGCCAAGTAATAAAAACTTTTAAATAACGGGATGTTACCTGTATCAATTAATATACTAACTAGTATACTAATACTAGTTATGACATTATTATTGATCTCACTCATATATAAATTACAAATATCAAAAAATTTTTAAATTATGTCATATCATCAATTGATACACTAATTAATATACTAATTAGTAAATATAGCATTATTCTTTAAATAAAATTTAAGATCTCAAATCCAAGTTATCCTAAGGGACCACTCGCTCATTAATTTCACAACTCTGAAATTGGGTGAGGTCCGTAAGTTAGGCCAAATACTCAGTTAAAATAAAATATAAATAAATAAAAAATTCATCAAAGGAAAAGGCAATAGCAGTAACTAGTATATGCACCTGATTTGTGGGCAGTGTATTCGTTCTGACTTTCTTTTAGAATAGTGATATAAAAATAGAAGATATATAAGTTTTATATATATAATAATGTGATTACATTTGAATTTGTTATCTTTAAAGAGTGTCAATTAAAATGATTTTTAATTACAAAAATATGAACACTACATTATTTTAGTGACAAATTTATGTAAAGATTGTATGTGAATAACATATTTCTCTTTTTTAATGTCGACGTGAACAGTGGTTTGTAAGTAAGCATTTTATAATGAAAAACAGAGAATATTATATCGAGATTCAATACACATAGCCACAATTATTGACACATAGCCACAATTATTGATAAGATGGATTAAGTCTATTAATTGAGTTAATGGCTGCACTTTGATCAAAAATTACACAAAGGCTATCTGATTTTATTTGAATTATGGAAGGGTAAAGTTAGGAATTGAGGAGGGTGTTGTGTCTATAAGGCACAACACTGTGCTGTGAGCTCATGAGGGCGTTTTCTAAATTTATTTTGATGATTCGAACTGTTCATATTATATGATTCGTCGAGTAGATTATTCATGAAAAAAAATGAAGTCAATCAGACATATGTAATCCATAACAAGACCACATTTTTATGTTTAAAAAAATAACGGTTAGCATAATTTTGATAATTTTTAAAGAAAATAATTATGGCCTGATCATGGGACTACACATGTCCAATTAACCTCATTCTTTATATAGATGATGCACTCAACGAATCATAGAATATGAACAGTTCGAATCATCAAAATAAAATCAAGACAAACCTCAACCGGAGCTTCATAGCGAGGGCTGTGACATCACCCTTTCCAAGTTTGGAAAAGTAACCACATAGGACTGTTTGGTTATGTTTGAACGATAGGGCATAGGATTTTCTGGCTATATTTGAATCATAGGGCATGAGACTTTCTGATTATATTTGAACCATAAGTGTTAAAGTATTTTCTGGTTATATTTTAACTATAGAGGTAAAATACATAAAAATTTCCTGACTATGTTTAAGCCATAGGAGTCTGACTATGGTTGAATCATAAAAGATAAAGTAGGGGATTGAAGTATTTTTTGGCTATATTTTAACCATAGAGATAAAGTATATGAGAGTTTTCTGATTATATTTGAGCCATAAGGGGTCTCGCTATATTTGAATCATAAAGGGTAACATACTCTTTGGTTATCTTTGGGGGGTAAGTACTATATTTTAACCATATGAGATAAAGTATTTTGGGTCAATTACGAATCAACCATATATAAAGTATTTTGGGTAAATTACGAATCAGCCATATATAATGGACTTAATTACTTGTATATGTCATGTACACTTTTGTAAGGAACTAATAAATCCTAAAATGTTTATTTTATTCCAACACTTTTTGTAAATATTAAAATGTTTATTTTATTCCAACACTTTTTGTAAATATTAATAAAAGAAAAATGAAGCAGGACTTTTAGGTCATAAACCCTCCATGTACTTTCTAATTATAGGGACTTTCTAGCTATATTAACCCCAAAGCATAGGGGGTAAAATAAAATTTGCCCCATTTCTTATTTATCTTATATATTGTCCACACATTCATAATTTTAAAAATCGGACCGTTTCAACCGGTTCAAATCGATCAAGTTGCAAAATTGAAGGCCCATCTAGAATTGGGAAAACATGTTGGGCCCGGTCTTTGGGACCACATAATTATTATTCTGGCCACATAGACCTGAGGGATCACAAGGACGACACTTTCTACAACATAATCGACGATGTGGCCTCACAATTTTTGAAACAATGGCGCGAGTTTATTGGAGTGCAACGGGATTTTTTTTCAAATTGTAAATATGCCCGCCCAAAGAAAATAACAGGCAGGATTCCAAGTATTATATTATGTATCCCCGGAGCCGACTCCAGTTACAAAGAGTTTTTGGAAAAACATGAACACGCCGGGCTCAAAGCGTCACTACAACAAAAACATACTTTAGTGGCACTACACTAGTGGCATATTTTTAGAAAATGCCACAAAAAATGATATTTAGTGGCACATTTTTTAAAAATGCCACAAAACGACAAACATAAAAGGCTCTAGTGACATTTTAATGAACAAGTGTCACAAAACTACAACAAAAACATACTTTAGTGGCACTACACTAGTGGCATATTTTTAGAAAATGCCACAAAAATGATATTTAGTGGCATGTTTTTTAAAAATGTCACAAAACGACAAACATAAAAGGCTCTAGTGACATTTCAATGAACAAGTGTCACAACACTACAACAAAAACATATTTTAGTGACACCATACTAGTGGCATGTTCTTAAAAAATGTCACAAAAAGAATATTTTGTGGCATTTTTTAGAAAAATGTCATAGAGCCACAAACATACAAGGCTTTAGTGGCATTTCAATTAAAAAAAGTGTCACTTCACTACAACAAAAATGTCACTACAAAAACTTTTTATGAATATTTGCAATGGCATTTTTTAAAAAATGTCAGGACACTAGGTAGGTGCAAATTACTTTTTATGGCACTTAGGTGAAAAGTGTCATAAACAAATATTTTATAGCATTTTGAGAAATGTCACTAAGCCAAAAACTTTCCAAGCTTATAATGACATTTTTTGAAAAAACAAAAAATGCCAACATATTTTCTAAATTTTTAAAATGCAGTAAATGATTAAAAATAAATGAATTAAACTCAATATACACTACAGGAAAAAACATATTCGGCGACTAAATTTCCTGACCAAAACAGCATTAGTTGCCAAAAGTAAAGCTTTTTAGCGACTAAACAATTTTAGTAGCCAAAAGTCTACAATTGGCGACTAAAACTAAGTTTGGTCGCTGATTATATGGGTTTTAGTGACTAAAAAATTTTGGGCAAATTACATGTATCCCCCTCGAGGTTTGAGAAATTACAAATTTTTCCCTGAATGCTATATTTGCATAACAAATTAGGGGGTAATTTGTTATGAAATTTAAACCTCAAGGGGCAAATTGTTATGAAAATACAATCCTTAGGGGGCGGGATGTAATTTTCGAAACCTCAGGGGAGTATCTGTAATTTTGCCAAACCTCAAGGAAGGTATATGTAATTTGCCCAAAAATTTTTAGTAGCCCAAAGTAAAGCTTTTTGATGACTAAAAAAATTAAGTAGCCAAAAGTCTACAATTGGCGACTAAAAATAAGTTGGTCGCTGATTATATGGGTTTTACCGACTAAAAAAATTTTAGTAGCCAAAAGTAAAGCTTTTTGGTGCCAAAAAAAATTTTAGTAACCAAAAGTCTACAATTGGCGACTAAAAAATAAGTTTAGTCGCCAAAAGTGGTCATTTTTAGCACGGGAGAACTAAAATCCTAAGGCGGGAATAAAATTTTTTGGTGACCAAAATTTTGGTAGCTGAAAGTGCATCTTCGGCCACCAAATCCGATTTTGGTCAACAAAAGTTAAGTTTTTTAGCAACTGAAAAACAATTAGTAGCCAAAAGTATAGAATTGGTGACTAAAAAATATTTTTAGTCGCCAAAGTGGTCTTTTTTTATTTTGGTAGTAAATAGTTTATTTTACATAAATTATGTTCAATAAAATAATTATGTTTATACATATACTTTTATATTAATATGGATGTATGTACTATATAAATAATATATGTTGCATATATAATCATGTGGTGTTATAGAGGTGTAGTGAGAAGAGTGTGGTGTATAAGGTTTATGGTGCGGAAAGTTGGCGGTTTGAGTATCCGCAAGAGCGGATCAAATTATTCTACAACGAATTATTGTCATGAATGGCACTTGATAGTGTCACGAATAGTGCCTATCATGACATTAAAGTGTCACTGAAAGGTTTTAGTCTTGATGGTGTAATGACACTTACAAGTGTCACTAACTCTTTTTTTAATGGCGCTTGATAGTGCCACAAATAATATCTACCATGACATCAAAATGTCATTGAAAGTTTTCAGCCATGATGGTGCAGTGGCACTTGCAAGTATCTACCGTGGCACTCGTATCTACCGTGGCACCGATAGAAGTGGCACTTGTTCAAAATGCCACAAGACCAAAAAATGTCATTAGAAGAATAGTTTTGTGGCACTTTCAAATGTCACTAAACTAAGAGAATGTTGTAGTGCGTGGACGATCCGAAACGCAGAATTCTATACAGTCAAGAAGCCCCTGTTCGCCAGAACCAGTCAAGAAGAGGCATCGTAATGCCAAGAAGAAGGCCCAACGCAGGAAGATATTCCACTTCCAATGCGGCTGTTCGATATTCCATACGAACGGATGCGTCGAACCACATACATTGGAGAGAGAGGACGCTGTCAAGGGTCTTTTACGATACTTTGAAGAACTCGATGTGGTTCAAAGCAGTAGACCTCTCCAGACTGGGCAATCAGGGGCTCTACAAGATACAATGTCTATTTAACTACAACCTCCGGAAAGCATTGGGAATCCGGACGTTTACAGCAACAATGTATACATGGCTGACTTCCAGTGGTCGCAGAAGCCTGTCGGAGACTGTACTTACGAATCAGCCATATATAATGGACTTAATTACTTGTATATGTCCTGTACACTTTTGTAAGGAACTAATAAATCCTAATATGTTTATTTTATTCCAACACTTTTTGTAAATATTAATAAAAGAAAAATGAAGCAGGACTTTTAGGTCATAAACCCTCCATGTACTTTCTAATTATAGGGACTTTCTAGCTATATTAACCCCAAAGCATAGGGGGGTAAAATAAAATTTGCCCCATTTCTTATTTATCTTATATATTGTCCACACATTCATAATTTTAAAAATCGGACCATTTCAAACGGTTCAAATCGATCAAGTTGCAAAATTGAATATTTAGACTTTTTTTCTTGATATTTTAGAACTCTTTTTTTATTCCTTCTTTTTCTTTCTTATTTATATATATATATATATACATATAAATTTTGGTTAGAAACTCTCTTGTCAGGAATCCTATTAAAAGTTTGAAATTATTATAAAAGTCTCTACTTATTTATAAGAAAAAAATCCTTTCAAAGAAACTCAAGAAATCCATTTTTGATTCAATTCAATTATTTCAATCAAATTTATTGAAGAAAGACTTAAAATTTTGATATCTCTTCAAAAATTTTACTCTTCTTTCAATCAAATTATTTGAATTAAAATCATATAGAGGGAACATTGAATATTTGGTTTCCTTCCAAAATTAAAATTAATCATATTTTAAAGTATATTTTTTAGTATAAAAAACATTAGCATAAATATTTTAACATTTTCAATTTTTTTAAAAAAATTATAATTTTATTGCTTATATTTATAAAATAAGTTCTAGTTCTAATTTTGGATCTCGTCTAAAAATTGATTGGTCAATTAATAAGCATTTGATAATAATAAATTTAAAATTTATATTTAAATTATATCATAGTTTGTTATGTTGTGGTGAATATGAGCTAAGTTTTTTTAGATGGGATATGTGAGCTAATTTGAAAGTATCAATATTAGATTAAACTCTAAAAGTAGTATAGAAACTGAGTTCAAATTGATTTTTATGTTACTTCTTAGCTCAATTCCTATCACCCTTGGAGAATTGTCTAGTTCATTTCAAATCAAAGAATTATTTGGCCCAATTGTTTATTTAATTCTTAATATGGTAAGCATTTTTTGAATGTTAAATGTGCAGTAAATATTTTGCTGTCCAAGTTCCATCATGCCCAGCCCTTGCCTCTTTCAACTTGTCATTTTTTACCGGTTCTAGTGCTGCCTCATTTGCTGCTGGATCATCCCTAATTGGAATTTGAACTGCTTGTTCAAGAATTAAGAATTTGAGTTTTGTTATGCATTACTAGGCATTCAAACTTTATAAATAGAACCCTATAAAAACAAGTGCTCTGCACTATGAATGTATAAGATCATAGAGAAATATATGAACCCTAATTCAAGAGTTTAAGTCATTTAATTTGAGAATTCAAGAAAAGTGTGTGATTAAATGTAAGAAATGAAACTAAAATGAAGAATTTGGAGTCAATACTTGCATGTATGCATAATTTTGGCTAGTTTCATCAATTTGAGTTTGGTTCATGCTGCTAAGGTATGAAATGAGAATCATATCACACATGCATCCATGAATTATGAAAATTTGAAGCTCAATTGCATGGTTTTCAAGTCTAGGAAAAGAATTAAAGTCAAATTAGTACATGCATGGTGAATTCTCAAAGTTTTAAGCTTTAATTTTGCCAATTGAGTTAGTATCCATATTTTTGGTTGTGTATTTGAACATAAGAGTATGTCATGCATGAATTGTGGACCTTCAATATGTTTTTTGGAGTTCAAATTGCATTATGGAAATTCTAGAATCTGGTCGTATCACTCGAGCGCACTTTGCATGCTCTTAGTATTTTTGCAGGGATTAGCAGTTGGCTCGAGCGACCAAGTGTGCGCTTGAGCAAACTCATCTTTACATTGCATGTGGACCGAGCCTAGAATTTCTACATCCAAAAGTTTTACAGAATTTTGTAGACCGCTCGAGTAACCAAAGTTGTGCTCGAACGAACTACCCTATTTTCAGCATTTTTGAAATACATTTCCAAATGCACACTTTCATCCTCTTACATCCATAGGCATTTTGAAGCTATTATTTGGACAATGATAATAAGGAAAAGAGTTATAAACACACTAAGAGAGGACTGAATTAGATAAGACATAGTTTGGGGACGTGTGTTTCAATCCAGCTTTGTTATGTGTTTGTGTAGGTCACGCGCTTCGTTCTACTTAGTTTGTCTAAGAAGCCATTTGTGAGTAACAACTCTGTAAAGCTATGCTCGATTACAAGTATTTTTCTGATTTACAATTTATATTATGTTTCTGAATTGATATTTTATGAATGAATGAATAAGTGTCCATTTTCTAAAATGCAATTATGGTATTCTTAACATCTATATCTGTTATCTGTTATTTGTTATCAGAGATCTTTGTGGGTTCCAACTCTTGGAACTATTTGTTAAACCTTAATGGTTATCTGTCTGGATTATGCATAATCATTTGTCTTATCTGAATAGGTCTTATACGACCATCTGCTCTGTTAGCTAATGGATATACCACGTACGCATGATTACAAGTCTGAATATGTATCTGATTATGTTATGATCTGAAACTCTGAGTTTGAAATTTTCTATTATGGGAGATTATTCATTAACCCTTTACTCTGTGATTATTTATTAGGCTCCAGCTCACCTCATATATATATATATATATATATGTAGGTGATTAAGCGCAAGACCAAGCCTAGAGTTGTCTGTTTGGATTTTTGTTTTGCAAAGTCAACCTTTGTGCCTCACGTAGAGGTTCCAGAAATGTCAATTGTCAAGGCTTCATAAGCTGGGGAGTTAGCCTCTTACTATGTAATGAAATTGTTTTGAAAATGAGAACAATGTTTTTGTATGTAGGGTTTATCCTTTATGACAGATTGGATTGTGTGTTCTTTTGAATGATTATACGAATATATATGTATATAAATGTGTAAATTTCTCTGTCTCATATAAGTCTGCCCAATTCGTTGGACGATTTAGTTTAACATATTTGCTTCTGCAAACCTCTATAATTATGTGTATGTTTAAGAAGGCCTATGATAATGTCGGATTACTGACCAGTCACTTCACTAATCCCTTCAAGCGGGGTTGGGTCGTAACACTTACCTTTTCACAATATGACTAAAAAGAGTGGTGAAACCATATTGGAAGATTGATAATGGTAAAGCTCAAAAGGAAGGACTCTTGCTCTATCGTAGCTTTCTCAGAATTCGGGTGGAGATCAACACCAATGAACCTCTCCCTAAAGGCCTATGGCTAAAAAGGAATCAGGAGGGCAATGATACTTGGATCTCCTTCAAATATGAGATTTGTTATGATTGTGGCCGCCTAGGTCACGATAAGAATACGTGCAAGTATGTATCCAAGGAGCAAGGGAAAGATTCAGGTTATGGCCCAGAACTGCGATCGAGGATGGCCAAGAGTTTAGGTAGCTTGGCCAAGAAAATACCGTCGGCCAGTCTGAGGAGTTTGAATCCCAAGCTTAATCCCCCCCAATCATCGTCGAAGGAATGCCTCTGAACAGTTTACCCAAACGACGTTAGCTAACAGACACAATTTCTAGCTCCAGGCTCAACAGTGACCATTGACACAGCTAGTGACCATTCAGAGACACCTCCTTTAAAGAAGGCTGAACAACCCATCTCTCACTCCTCTAAGCCTGATTCAAAAAACCAGTCTATTAGCCCAAGCCACGGTTTATCCATATGCAGTTCTGTTTCCACTGGGCCTTCTTATTTTGTGACTGAACCCCCAGATATCGCACATGGGAATGAATCCACTACCTCTCCATCTGGTATGGACCTTACTAACTTAATTTTGACATTTTTTTAATTTTTTTTTTTTAAAAAAAGATTGTAACATGTTAGTTTGTTAATAAATTATATTACAACTAAAGGGGTCGCCGCTGCTCCATCAACTCAAATTCCTAACATTTCTTTAACTACACCTTAAAATGTGACTACAAGATCACTAATTGAATTTATGAGCCAAGCGCCCATATCTACCTCAGTGCACTTGACATACTTGTTTTAAATAATTTTAAAAGCACAAACAGGATATGATAAACATTGACTAATCTACATTTTCTTTTAAAAAATACTTTAATTTTGTAAAACAAGGATCATCTAATATAAAATATAAATATACATGGTGAATTAATATAATATTTAATTTACAATTAATTTCAAAATCTCAATTCAAAAGAATTGGAATCGGGCGAATGCGGGTTGGACAAAATTTTTGGTGAGTGTATTAAGGAATGGGTGTCGTGTTGTGGCATTTTGAATTCGTTTATCTCAATACCAGTTTAGCTTGTTCAATATTTTGTGTAATTATATCTTGTCATTTTCGGTCCATTTCTGATTCATATCGTATCATATCAAAAAATTTCATTACTACCTAAAAATATCAAATGTTTGAAAAAAAAAATTACAAGTTAAATTTAACAAAACTAATCTGTATTAATTAAAATTACGGGAAACACTATGCACAATATGCATCTTATAACTAAAAAAAAATGACATAATTTCAATTTTTTTAGTCATAACTAAAAAAAAATGTTATAACTAAACACAACACGAGGCATAACTAAAGAACTCATAAGTCATAACTAAAATAATGTCATAACTAAGAAGAAAATTAATCATAATTAAAAAAGAAAATGACATAGTTAGGGGTATGATACACCCTTTTTAAAATGATGTATATTACAATTTCCCTAAAATTATTCATAAGAATATTTGATTTCAACTCAATTTCATTTTCTGAATTAACAAAAATTATTGTGACGCCCCAAATTTTTGGAACATCAAGGAAAATTAAATAAACAAAATGACTTAATAAATCAAAAAATTGACATCTTAATAGGACATGCCAACTCTCATACATAACCAAAGGTTCAAATAACATTAAATAAAAACTTAAAATTATCCAAATACAACATCAAAAGAAATTACAAAGTCCCTAATAGCTAATACATAAGATGATAAAATTTATTCGACTCTAGTCATGGTTTCAAGTAAGCCAAGGCTCTACGTTAGCGTCAACTCCATTTCAGCTTCAATTATTTCTTCACCAAAACTTGACATAAAACGTCAGGGCAACAAAACACATGTCATGAGTTTCGCAACACAGTAAGAAAACACAACAAACCTACCTTTCTTTTTAAGAGAAAAATAATGAAATTATAAACATGAGATAACAATATAATTGTAAACATAAATTACAATCATTAAAATAATTTCAATAATTTTAATAAATTAGGTGACACTCGAGGTCTCACCAAAGAGATTTAACTTACCAACCACTAAGTATGGCAACGGTTAATTTGAAACCCCACATTGATCAAATATTCAAGTGTTACCAACCGTAACTACCAGGGATGCCCACGTCCGGAGTTATATACCCAAGAAGTGGCATTCGTGATTTGCCCCAGGGAAACAGTCTGCCTGAGGTATGTAACCTCCCTGTGTGCCACCAGCACATTCATCCTTATTCCAAAACCAAATACCAAAAAGGGTTCAAATAAGTCCCGTGCCATCTTAGGGTTTCGCGACACAATTTACGTGAGAATTCTCAAAACCAGGGCTTACCCTGAACAATCGGTATTAACCGTCAACTCTTAATTCGTACACTCTTTAAAACCAAGACTCACCCTGAACAACTGGTATTAACCATCAACTGTTAATTTCGTACACTTCGTTGATCATTTTAATTAATTTTCGTACTAATTACAAATTAGATCATAATCGATATTATACCATTTCAACATAATTTTTAACAGAAAATATCAATACATACGTTCTACAACAATCCATCAATGTTTATAAATTATTGTGAACAATTTAATCAAGCCATGGTGTGAAATAATAATTTTAAATACTAAAATAAATCTCAACTCACACATATAGGGACTACTGATTTACAAGATTCAATTAAATAGACTAGCACAATACTTATTTTCAATCCTGATAAACAATTGAAGTAGTAATCTTGATTCTTTATCATTCTGCCCAGAATTTTCAGAATATAATTTTTTGTAGTTAAAACTATAAATAAATTATTTATGCAATTCACAAATTCATGTAATTATATGAGATACTCAAAAAACATGTTAGGATCATTTTTCAGAAAGAATTTCCCAAAAATAAGTTATAAATAATTCTGTAAAATTTCAAGAAATTTTATGACACAGATTCGTCACATTTTCTTAAAGTAATTCCACACTTAACTTTACAAATCAATTCCATAATCTAAAGATTTTTTATTTAGAAAATACTAGATTTGGTTTAATATAGAATTTTTAATAATTTTTCAAATGTGCAGTAAAATATGTCTACAGTTTCAGATTCCATTAAAATTTCATATAAATTCGTACAAAACTAGAATAATTGTTACAAAAATTCTTGGATGAACTAGATATCGTTCTTAACAACTTTCTAGAAGAGATCATCACAAAATTTTGAGTATAAAATTATCTAAAAATTCATACAAGTTTCTGGCAGATTGAAGAGTCATATAATCAAATCAAATAAAATCTTCAATCATCTCTTTAAAACTACACATGCAAGTCTAATTCCAAAATTATACCACGATTTTAAGGCTACTAATAAAAATAACTTTCAAATATTTAATATACAAATCACAAATTTACATACAACTATAAACAAGATTTTATCTCAAGTTTCAGCTATATGAACAGAAATATGAAAATTTAACAATAAAAAAGAATGAGAGGGTTGAGAGAGTTTTCTTACTATGTTAGGTTGCTAACGATTTATCGTCCGAATTTGATTTATGATTCTAACTGTAAGATATGACCGTCCTGGCTCCATGATCTTCTTGCTAAAATTTCACACTAATCGGACACGATCTCACCGTTGATCTTTCATTTGGTTCTCTCAGAATTTTCAATTGTCGATCATCGTCTTAGACTCAGAATTTGCAAGATCTAATCCCAAAAATTGATTCTACACGTCGAAAAACCTAAGGTAGTCATCCCCGAAGTCATACAACCACTCAATTAACCCAAATGTACTAGGATGCACCATAGAACCATGAGCCGAGAAACGTTGGATAAAATTCAGTTTAACTTCTCCCAACAACCACAGAAAGACCCAGAAATTTAGTTTCAATGCCACCAGTTCAAATACTTCTATCTTCTTCATCATAACTCCATTTTACCTCGTCTTTATGTCATTGTATTTACCTTATGGCCTAGTTTTTGTTTCACTCCTCACACGTCACGTTCCATCTCTTTTTGCATGCCATCAGATCTCTAAAATTTGACGAAAAATAAGATTTATTTTTGGCCAACTTTCAGAGCTCCGACGGCATACAAAAGGGGTGCAACAAGGTGTATGAAAGGTGGTATAAAAACTAGGTCATAAGATGAATCCAACGATGTAAAAATAAGGCAAAATAGTGTTACGACAAGAGAGATACAAGGGCTTGAACATGTGTGTTTGAATATGAAAATAAATAAATAAATAAAAATAGAGAAAAATCTTATTTTTGACTAATTTTTGGAGCTCCGACGGCACACAAAAAGAGGTGGAACTATGCGTATGAGGGGTGGAATGAAAGCTAGGCCATGAAGTGAATCCAACGACGCGAAAATGAGGTAAAATGGAGTTACAATGAGGGAGATGCAAGGGCATAACTATGTGGGTTTGAATATGAAAATTTTGACCAGATTTCCGTTAGTTCAATTAGATGGAGATAGACGGAGGGGCTAAAATGTGAAACAGAAGTAACATTAGGGTTTTCATTGTTACAATTGAACCTTGGGGTTTAAATTGAAAAACCACGTAAAACCCTTGAGTTTTTTTTTTTTTTTCTCTCAAATCATTCAAATCTTTTTTAATTAAATTTATTTTATTTTCTTTAATCGAAAATACTATGATCTCTTGGATTCGACTTTGGACTCACCGAAACAACAAGAATTTTTATAGATGGGGTCATTCTATAAGCTCAAGTTCCGCACATTGTACAAGAAGGAAGAAGAAAAAAAAGAACAATATTCACTTTATTTGATTGTCAGCTTTCAAAAAAAAAAAATTGATTTTTTTTTTTTCTTCATGTTTTGTTATCTTTAGAATTTTGTCTTCATATTTTAGTCCCTTTTTTTTAATTTTTAAAATGCACATAACCTAGATATGCCTAAGAAGTAAAAATATTTGTGAAAAAATCTATAAAAAATTTCAATAAATACAAAAAAAAATTAATAAATGTATTGAATTTTAGTTTGTGTGTGTGTGTGTGTGTGTTTTTAGTGAATTTCTAAAATAAATTTTTACAAATATTTTACTTTTTAAATGTATATAGATTAAGAGGATTTAAAAATTAAAAAATTGTTGAGAATATTTAAAAAGTTCATTAAAGACAAAAATAAATAAATAAATAAAGTAAACCAAAAATAAATACTCAAAATTTGTTTTTAAAAAGGAAGCGGATCCCCTCCAGTTATTAATCCGAACGGGAGGGTGATGTTTGGGGCCATGAGGCTCACCACGGGCCTTATTTTGATAATTCGAACTATTTATTTTGTCGAGCACTTTATGTATTTTTATCACACAAAAAATTAAGTCGATTCGATAACTGTAACCTATTCAATTTATCGCGTTTGTCACCAAAAAGAAAAAAAAAATGATATATTTTTAAAAACACAACTGTCGTATATTTTTTTTGTGACAAACACGATAAATTGAATATATTACGATTATCAGATCGATTTAATTTTTTGTATAAATAAAATACACAAAATACTTGATTAAATAAATAATTCAGATTTTCAAAACGGGACCCGTGATAAGTCCCATAAGCCAAAACAGCACCAGGTCCTTTTAAAAACTATTAACCAAACAAATGATTTAAAGCTTTTCAAACAGTCAAGTCTCTAATGGGGTCCCTTAATTTTTTGATTAGATTAAACTGTATTAAATAAAATACTAATAATATAAATATATATATTTTTAAGGATTTCTCATCGCATGATGGGGTCAACTGACCCCATTACCCTTAGCGGCAACCTGCACTTGGGTATATGCATTCAAAGTCGTAGCAGGAATTGCATTGTAGTTGGCTAAAAATAATAGTGTACATGAGGTGTATTTTGAATCAATTGATTTAGTATGCATTTATTGAGTTTTCTAAATGATTTTCCGTGGAGAGAGGGTAATATGCATGAAAATATATAGAATTCCAGACAAAGAAGCAACTTTGAATCAATCCAATGGTCTCTGTTTATAAAAGCAATCAATTTCCCCCCCCCCCCCCCCCCCCTTTTGCCAATGAGTGATGCTCACAAACTCTAAATATATGTAAACATGAGTTATGCTGTTCACACTGCCAACGGGAGTAAGTTGTGAACGACAATCTTTGCTCTAGAAATCTGTCGAGTATTTATAATAAAAAACAAATGTCTCCAAAGTTCATTTATCAGTCGACATTTATCAATTATGGGGTGATCCTATGGTACATTTAGATGTACTATATATCAGTTATGAGGATATGTGATTTTATATTATAATTAATATCATATGGATCATAACTATTATCATATTAACTCATAACTTGGTGGTGTTTGGGAAGCAAGTTCCCAAATTTTTTTCTCATTTTTTCCACTAAAAGACAAAAGTTTTGCAAAACCAAAAAAAACACATCCAAACAAAATATCACATCCAACCCCATAATCATTTCACTTTTTCTCTCACAAACATCAAATCCAACCACATAAAAACCCAACTATCTTCCCAAACACCAAAAATTTTTTATCTCATAAAAACCTACATCTACTAAAATCTACATAAAAACTCACTTTCCAAACACCATCATTATCTCATAACTACCACATAACTAAATTATTTTAATAATTTAATTTGAATTGACAACCGATGTAACTGGTTACCAAAAAGAGGGCAAAAGAAATCAAAGGAGTCCAGGGGTTCCAACATCGCATATCTCATAACCACTAGTCACATATATCATAACTAACACATTTTTTTCATAATCAACATCACATATCTCATAACCACTAGTCACATGTCTCATAACTAACACCATTTTGCTCATAACCACACCACTTTGTTCATTATCAATATCACATATCCCATAACCATTGATCACATATCTCATAACTATTACCCACATGAATCATAACCACATCTCATAACCAACCCCTTTGAGTCATAACTAACATCACATATTTCATAACCACTAGTCATATATCTCATAATTAACAATCATTTTACTTATAACTACACCACTTTGATCATGACCCATATCTCATATTTCATAACCACTAACACATATAGCATAACCAAATACCTTTTGACACCACTTTGCTCATAACCAAAATCGCATATCTTATATTCACTAATCAAATATCTCATAATAATTACCCACATATCTCATAACCGACATTGCATATATCATAATTACTAATCACATATCTCATAATCACATCACTTTGATCATAACTAACATTACATATCTCATAATTACTAATCACATATCTCACAACCAAACATTCATTGACTTAAAACTATATCACTCTGCTCATAACCAAAATCACATATCAAATAATCACTAATCAGATATCTCATAACTTTTACCCCACTTATGTCATAACCACATATCATAACCAACATCACATATACCATAACCATTAATCACATATCTCATAACCACTACCCACATATAGGAGTGTAAATTTGGCCCACAAGCTCACGGCACACCCCAAGTGCAGAAATCTCTCTCTCTCTCTCATTTGGGCTAAAGAAATAGTCTAGGGATTTGTCCCAAAAAATTAATGAGGGAATTTTAATTTTGACAAAATTTGGATGTTCGTTCCAAATTTTTGGAGAAAATGGGGCCGAAATTATGTAATAACTATCATAAAAAATAAAATTAAAACATTTATGAATAGAGACTTATAATAAAATAAATTATTGATTTATAATTTTGTCAATTTATACTTAAATTTTATTTATTTATTTTTAATATAAATCCTTCATCTATTTTTATTAAATAAAATTAATAAAAAAGACTATTTTACTCATCAACTACAAAATGTATAATCACACCATTAATTGGCGTAATAAAAATATTTAAAATTTTAAAAACCACAAATATCATAAATAAGTCACAAAGTTTTGTAATATAAAACACAAAATGCATAACGCCATCACTAATGGGCGAAACAAAATTGTTTAAAATTATAGAAAATCACAAATGTCGTAACTAATTTCCAAAATTTCGTAACATTAACCAAAAATTATGTAACTATCCATTAATTGGTGTAACAAAAACATCTAAAAAATTTAAAAATCACAAATGTCATAGCCAACTCACAAAATTTAATAACATCAACTACAAAATTCTTAACTGCACCACTAATTGTCATAATAAAAATAATAAAATTTTTACAAATCACAAATGTCATAACCAACCCAAAAAATTTCATAACATCAATTACAAAATGCGTAATAACACAACTAATTGATGTAGCAAAAATATCCAAATTTTTCATAAATCACAAATATTGTAATCAAGCAACAAAGTTTCATAACGATTATCATAAAATGACTAAACAAATAACTAAAAATCTTAGAATCACCAATCGGGATCTCTCATAATATAGAGAAAACAAAATGTAATGACAATCATTAATTAACTTAAGCAACAACTTAAAGCCATGAACAGAAAATGAGAGTTAGAGAAGATTAGCTAGTAGAGTGAGAGGAAAGGGAATATGAGAAAAAGAGACTGAACGGGCTTATCACCTGTGAAAATGATGTCAAAGGTGCTATCATTTCCGATAAGGAACATCAAAGATATCTACAATGACAGTAAAGAATGAGAGAGATGCTTGAGGGATGAAGAGAACTGAGATAGCAAAATAGTACAACAAAATGCGTAATATTTATTTTTCAACAATTCTATAACACATGTACAAATTGATGATAACAAAATATTTTAAATCATAACTACGGCCAAAGGTTTGCGTATGTATGACATATTAATGTGAAAGAGGTAGAGTTTCGATATAGATGCATTTACTAGATATAGAAATATCACTAGATTGAATAATGTTGAAATAGACAAAGAGAGCAGTGACGAGTTCAAGGATCTATTGCAGAGACACAGGAGCAAAGAGAGGAAGAATCCAGTAATGAAGAACTATCAACAATGGTCGTTCGATAATTTGAGCGAAATAGAGAAGTCTGAGTAAGAAATAGAGAGAGCTCAGGCACAACTAGGACAAATTAAGGGGGAAAAATAGAGTAGAGAAAAAAACGAAGAAAGTTTAGGGAAAAAAATTTAGGAGAAAATTTATCTAGTAGAACAAAATAAAATCACGTCATAGATAATTTTTTTCAACATATTTTTTATTAAAATTTAGTTAAATTATATATATATATATATATATATTTTTATTTATAAGTGTATATAGATATTTCAAAAAGTATATCATTTGTATATTACTATTTCTATTATATTTAATGAAGATACTATAAGTAAAAATAAATCTAAAATAGAGATAGGTGATCAATTGCAATTGTCACTTAGGGATGACACTTCAAAATTAATTGAGAGAGTTGAGAGTTCAGAGATAATAAAAGTTTGAGAGACAGATTTGTTTGTGAAAAATAAAATGAAAAAGGGGTGGTATTTATAAGACTTGGGAGGGAGGGGTTAATTTATATATATATAAATAAATAAAATAAAATTGACTATTGATGGAATTAACAGTTATATGACTGTTTCAATTTTTTTTTTTTAATTTTTGACCGTTGCACTAACAAGGGGCAGGGAGCCATGGGGGTGAGGTCGGGCCAGATAGGGAAAAAAATTTTGGGTCGAGCTCACGAGATGGGTCGCACTCCATAACACACCAGAGTCGGGTCGGGCTCTAGAACACATAGCCCAGGGTTTTAGGTTGGGCTTAGGCTCAGGCCTAGTTGGGCCCACCCAGGGTGCGACTAGACTGGGAGTGTGTCGTGAGCTTGTGGGCAAAATTTACACCCCTATATGTGGGTAGTGGTTATGAGATATGTGATTAGTGATTATAATATATGTGATGTTGGTTATGAGGCAAATGGTGTTAGTTATGAGATGTGATTATGACATAAGTGGGTAAAGGTTTTGAGATATATGATTGCTGATTATTAGATATGTGATTTTGGTTATGAGCAGAGTGGTATAGTTACAAGTCAAATGGTGTTTGGTTATGAGATATGTGATTAGTGATTATGAGATATATAATGTTGGTTATGATCAAAGTAGTGTGGTTATGAGATATGTGATGTTGATTATGAGATATGTGGGTAATGGTTATGAGATATTTGATTAGTGATTATAAGATATATGATTTTGGTTATGAGCAAAGTGGTGTCAAAGAGTGTTTGGTTATGCTATATGTGTTAGTAGTTATGAGATATAAGATATGAGATATTGGTAATGATCAAAGTGGTGTGGTTATGAGTAAAAAGATTGTTAGTTATGAGATATGTGACTGGTGGTTATGAGATATGTGATATTGGTTATAATTCAAAGGGGTTGGTTATGAGATGTGGTTATGATTCATATGGATAATAGTTATGAGATATGTGATATTAGTTATGATTAAAATGGTGTGGTTATGAGTAAAAGGGTGTTAGTTATAAAATATATGACTAGTGGTTATGAGATATGTGATATTGGTTATGAAAAAAAAAAAAAAAGACGATATTGGTTATGAGATATGTGACTAATGGTTATAAGATATATAATGGTGGTTATGACTTAAAGTGTTGGTTATGAGATGTGGTTACGAGATATGTGATTATGGTTATGAAATATGTGATATTAGTTATGAATAAAATGGTGTTGGTTATAAGATGTGGTTATGATTAAGTTATGATCAATTTGATTATAGTCATGAAGAAATATGATTTTGGCTCATAATTATAAAAAGTGACCTGTTTACCAAATCACTTTTAATGATATGGCTCAATCTTAACCATTAATTTTCTATGTATCATATATTTTTTAACAAATGTACTACAGACTTTCCCCCAATATTGGGTAAGAAAGAAACAAAACAAGTACTATTTTAGAAATAAGTCAAATGACTTTAAAAGTTACCCTATTAAACCAAGTTGAATGAAATTGTAATCTCTACATTTCTGAATCTGTAATAGTAGTTTAGGATCGATTAAGCTTAAATAACAAAACAAAACAAATATTAAGCCCCAAAAGAAAAAAAGATAAAGACATAGTCACAGATAAATCAGGGTGAAGAGGACTTGCACAACCAGCCCTCAACCTAGAAATGATTTGCTTCCAAATCGATTGACAACAACATGGAAACAAAAAAAAAAAGTACTTTTTCATTTCTTTCTAATGTATGTTACTAAACGGATCGAGGATTGAGACTTTGGGGGGCTGCTCTATAGTTTGAAAAACTAGGAAGCTACTCTATATAATTTTGAAATTATCTATAAAAAAAATTGGAGATGCGAACACTACTATAATTTTAAATTATTTTAAAATTTCTAATATAATACATGATATTTTTAAAATTTTTGGAGATGTGGCCGCCCTCCCTAGCAACCCCCCTGCCCCCCCCCCCCAACAAACACACACACACACACACACACAGATCCATCATTGTGTTACTTGTTATATACAGCAGAATGCTTTCCCAACCTATCCTGGACATCTTTTGAAGTATTGATCTCAATTTGAAATGGAACTCTTATCTCAAATTGCAACATGGTAGCCCAATATTCCCCACATCTTCAATTACTACTTGGTTGTAAATTTAGTCTCAAACTATGTTGTAATAATGTAACCATATTTGTGGTGAATCAACCAACATTGTCAAGGAAAAATTTGTGAAAGTGCATGTATAAATCTGATCTTAAAGCCTTAAAAATCAAATCAATAAATTCTCTATCAAGAAAATAACCATAAATAATATAAAAATAAAAAAAAGAACAAAAACTAGTAAATTACAGTTTGTGAGACACTAATAGCCAAAGAAAGATGATCCAACTCCATTAACCAGCCGAGTACCCACAAAAGAACAACAATATGGCAAAGACAAGTTTCGAGTTAACCATATTGATTTCAAGTTGTTCCAAGGAGAACAAGTACATTGTTCCGGCATTGCCTCAATTAGGAATAAGAAAAGCAGACAATTTCAATCCTTGATCAAATAAATTCTAACAATGATCGTCCTGCTGGGGATTAATTCAAACCCATGTAGAAAATACAACAAACATTTGATAGACAGACAAACAAAAACAATTGCAATTCATAGAAAAGTTTACCTTTTTTGCAATAAAAGTTTACAAAATAACATTAAAAGAAGTAATTTTCTTAAATGAAGCTTTTTTATTCTAGAGAACTTCTGAGAAACTATGTCATTACATCCAGCCAAAACTGCGGTGTAATTTAACCATGAAATAAAATGAAGACTGCAAGGCATTATCAACACTGTGATTTCAATCGAGACACAACATGATTAATGTGGCAATGAATTCATGAATTATAATATGAGACCCAAGAAACGAATGAAAAGATATGGTATCTTTATTGATTTGAATGTGTAAGTAGATATGGAAACTAAAATGTTCTAAAGACAACTCAATAATCATTTTTTCAGCAGAAAGCAACATGATATTCCTAAGCAAAGACTACAAGTAAATTACCCTTAAGGGCTCATGGTCCACTCTCAACCAAAATTATGCTCTTTATTGATCATTTAAAATATTTCTAAAGTTTCAAATACACTCATATTGATTTTCAAAGCCATATGTATATCTTTTATCCTTGGCTAAATCTTATTATCACCATCTATACCTTTATCCCTTTTCCATCATTGTGATAGAATAGAATTCTGATGATACTGCTAATCCTTGGGGGTCTAGTCGGGCTGACCCATGCTTCCAACACCGTTCTCTGTTCACTAAGCCCCCCAGGGTACCTGCACAAATGCCCAGTGGAGAACGGGAGTCCCCCAGCGGATCCACTGACGATCAAATTAGAAGAGAGAGAGGTTAATGGCCAGTAAAGAGAGAATAGTGATAGGGAACTTAACTTTTTGTATGTCTTGGAAGCTTCCTTATATCATTTGTTTATCATTTCCTTGTCTACTCTAACCTGTCATGTTAGCCGAAAGTCTATGCTCTAGCTTGCCTTGTTCATGGTGAGGTTGTCTGTTTTGACGTGTAGGGATTATTGCATTTAATGCTACAGGGACCTCATTAATGGTTGATGTATGGTGAAATAACTCTACAGGATCTTTGTTGGCTTACGTGGCTGGTTCTCCTCTTGACAAGTGTTTAGATGCCATTGGTTCTTGTTACAACGTTGGGTTTCAGTAGTGTTGAGCTCTAGTGCTTAAACTGTAAATTGGGCTTTAAGTGGTGGGCCAAAAGCCTCTATGGGCCCACCGATGTCAGTAGTCTCCCATTCTCAAGTGCAGCTTTAGTCCAATGAAGGAATAAGAAGGGAGACGAGTATTGTGTGTAGCCGAGTGAGAAGACCGGCCAAGAGGAGGGCCGACCACAAAGAGGGACCGAGCGAGAAGACGGACCGAGAGGAGGGCCGACCGCGAAGGGGGACCGAGAGAGAAGACCGACTGTTGGGAAGGCATATCGCAAAGGGGGACAGAGCGAGAAGACCGATCGAGGGGAGGGCCGGCTACGAAGGGGGGCCGAGCGAAAAAGTGGCGGCGCGCGGTGGTGATGTGAAGTGGAGTAGACAGGGAAGGGGAAAAGGGTAGTGAATCGTGGTTGTACACGTGGCATGATCCAGTGATAATGGAGGTGATACGTCAACAGGAAGCGAAGGGTTAGGACTAATATAGGACGTGGAAAAGGCAAGGGCGGAAACTTTTGAAATTTTCAAACTAGGAAAATTTAATCTCGATCCTTGGAATATAGGCAAACCGTGGGCATTTGGAGTTATTCGTTTTACGTACCTCTTCGCAAAAAACCAATGCATCCTAGAGTTGAACGCATTTGTTTCATGTGACACACCTCTCCAATACTTTGCGAACTTCTTTATGCCAGCGTCCGAAGCAATACGCAGACACGTAGAAAAGATGGCTCGAGATGAAGTGCCAACCATCAGGCTAAAGGCATTGGGGGAGGACGACGCAGTGGAGTTGGCTGAACAATATAGAGCAGGGAGGCGGGAGGAAAGAGGGGTGGAGTAAGTGGCGCAAGCTCGCCCATCAACGATGATCGTAGCCGCAAGACCAATTAGCCAAGTGGAACCGGACCACTGGCACACCAAGGTCGACAAGTCTACGTCACGGTGGAGGAGTTTGAGAAGGTACAAAGGAAGTACCAGATTCCGGCGGAGATAGAGCTGAAGTTGCCCACGTCTAAACAGAGGGCGTCGGATGCACGACCGATGGAATTTATGTTGTACGAAGAAGCGTTGCGAGAGGGAGTTGAGGCTGCCGCTCCCCAAAATAGTAGTGGACGTACTGAACCGACTGGAGGTGGTGCCAGGGCAGCTGATGCCCAACGCATGGAAAATACTAATGGCCTGTGCGATCGCATAGCCACAGGGGACCGGGGGGGTGGCGATGACAGTGGAGGAATTCTTTTTGTGCTACAAGGCCTCCAGTCAACAAGAAACGTGGGTGACCTTACAAGCGGTGGCGGGCCGAGGACTAGTGGTGGGCTTACCATCGTCGGTGAAAGGGTAGAGACCGAGGTGGTTCTATGTATCAACAAATGGTGGGAGTGGGGTTCGCACCATATAGAAAGTTCCCACGAAGTCGGTGGAGCCAAGGCTAGAAGCGGAGGCTGAGAACAAGGTGAAACAAGTGAAAGAGTGGAGGGAGAAGGAGGGTGCGAAGTAGGATGACCTAATCCGACCTTCAACCCTGTTTGCCTTGAGTCTGGGGCCGCAGCCGGCTGAAGAGGATCCTACATATGAGGAGTTGGAGGCAAGGAGAAAGGCACAGGAGACAGAGGAGCGGAAAACGTTCGCCAAGGCGGGCAAGTATAAGGAATCGCAGTTGGGGCCTGCGCCTAAACTGGTGATAAGGGAGCGGGTCCGACCACGGCCCAAGTCGTTAGGAGACAAAGATCTGACTGACTTTGCACCACTGCCGCCCCCAGTGGATCCGCTTAAGGAGAAGATCAAACAGGAGGTGGAGGCGGTGTTAAAGAAGAAGAAGAAAAAGAGAGCGCCGGCGGAAGAGGGTAAGAGGGGTCCGCTTTTGAAGAAGATGAAGGAGAGGAAGGCGGAGGAAACCCCAGAAGTGGAGGTGGGGGAGATAAGGGCAGTAAGGGAAGAAGTGATGGGCCCAAGTGTCTAAGTGGAGATGGGAGCGGTGGAGCCAGAGCAAAAGGCGCAACCACTCAAGATGGGGCCTGTATCAGAAGTGGCCCCAAGTCCTGTAGAAGGAAAAATTGGAGTGAGCAAGCCAGAGATACGTGCTGCGCTGAACACCGCTATATACAACGTGGGCGCGGTGGCCGGTCGATCGGCAGAAGAAGGGGGGGAAGCTAGAGTCACAGCCGACCATCTCATTGGAGTGGTGGAGGATGCGGCCGTGTAGTCGATGGCTCGATTAACAGAGGCTGACCTCTCGAGAGGGTTTTGCTCGGCACAGATGGAGGCAGCGACCCTGGCGGCTGCCCTGATGAATAAAGCAGCGCACGCGAAGGTGGAGGTAGAGCCGCTAAGGGCCCAGCTGGAAGGAGTGAAAGCGCAGCTACAAAATCTAAGGGCTGAGATAGTGGGCTGGAGGAAGGCCGCGAGGAGCGTGTGTGCCAAGGAGCTGGAGTATGCGCAGAGGGAAAAAAAGATGGAGGTACTGGTGGTGGTGCAGAGCTACTTGGCAGATCGTGCTGCCGCCGAGCTCGCCGTGACCCAGTTAGAGCTGGAAGTGGTGCGCCACAGGGCGGTATCGCTAGAGTTCGAGCTGGCGGGCGAGCAGAGGAAGGTAGGCGAAGTCCAGGAAGCCTGCACCACCGCCAAGGAAAGGTTGGAGGAAGCCCTGGCAAACAACGAAGATCTTCGTGACCAGGCAATCAGAGACAAGGAGGAAGCAGATGAGCGAATTGCAGACTTTGAGAAGGCCTTGGCAGAAAAGAGGGCCAAATTGGCATCTGAGAGGGCGGTGTACCCCGATTTATGTGTGGCTACTGTGGAGCAATTTAAGGGGTTCGCCGAATTCCAAATGGCCATTGACGCCGCGGTCACTCGGAGCTTAGCGAAGGAGGGGGAAGGGGGTGCTGGGCCGTCGAGAGTGACCGTGTAGACACCCCATTTTTGACCGACCTTAAGACTCAGACGTCACCGATTGAGCGCTTGGTGATGTTGCATAATGTGCTCGTTCAGAAGTTTCAGAGTCGCGGCCGTGAGCCCTGCCTCCAGACTTCCGAACCCTCTTTTGTGCCTTGCCTCGGTTTGCGAACCAGACTCAGTTTTCTCTGTTTCTTTTCCTGAGGGGAGGGAGAGGTCCTGTAGACCATCTCTCAGTGGCCGTGGGCTACATTTTGTGGCCGTAGGCCATTTTGCCCATTTCGGAGTCCGGTTTCCGGTTTTTCGGGACCGTTGGCCGTGTGCCTCGGTTCGGGACCGCTTAACTATCTCCGTTTGCTCTAAATTTTGGCATACATCTTATTTGCTCCCTTTTGAGGGACACTGAGGTCTGAGAGACCCACTTCGTGGTCGAATGCCACTTTCAGTGTTTAACAGGCAGTTTTCGGGGCCCCGAACTGCGCGTTTTGGCCCTCGAACATTCGTTTTGCATCGGTTTTCGTTCATTTTTGGCAGGTACCTCTGTTTTATCACCAGGAAGGCCGTAGAAGGGTGGAAGGCCAGCAATTGTTTCAGCAACCAGTTATATTCCTCCGGCACCCTCCGACGCCCGTTTTTCTTACTTCCGAGCTAATGTTGAACAACCTTGGGCCATTTTCTTGAACTTTTAACCACATATTTGTGTTGTACACATATGGGAGGACACTAAAAGTTGGTGGCCGGCCAGTAATTCAACCTGACCCTTTTGACCCCTTTCTAAAAATGGCCTATTCTCTCTCCTGTTTTGCTGTTTCCAATTTTGAACCACAGGGTTGTGTTGAGGGCACCTGGGAGGACACCTATTTGTGGTGGCCGGCCAGAAATTCCAGTTGACCCTTTTGACCCCTAGCCGGCCGGCCATGGGGGGTGGCCGGCCGGCCACCTGCAACTCCAAAAGTTGGCCGGTCATGATCCTTGCAATGTACACTTTACAGCTGTATAGCTGTTGTCCCCCAAAAATATCTACATCCGGGGGACAGCCTTTGGGAAAAAGACTTGGTCCTTTTCCCCCACCCTTTCCCTCCATGCTCCCCCTCTCCTTGGTCCAGATAACCAGCCTCCAGCATTTGTAATAAGGGTTAGAAAAATTTGCTTTGAAGCTTGGCATACAAATCTCCCTCCATCTCTCTCTTTCAAGCAAAGCATCCAAGTTCTACCACCCTTTCTTCATCACCACCAAGCATCACCACCACTACTCCATTTCCAGCAGCTTGGGGAGCTTTCCAGCAGCTAGGAGGCATCACTTCTCAAGCCAAGAAGCAACAAAAGACTTGTCTTCAAGGGTGAGTATCAATCCCCTCTTTTTGAGCTTATTTTTGCAACATTTCTTAGCCATATATGCTTACTGTTTTGAGCTCCGGCCCTAACTGAAAGTGGCCTTCTTTTGAGCTTTTTTTCACTTTTTCTTAAGGGTCTCTCATTGTTTGAGGTCCCCATCTTGCACTTTCTTCATTATCCATCTTGTATGCCATAATCTTGCATAGTATTTTTGGCTTATATGTGATCTGTTTTGGAGCATGATGTAAACTGTAGATAGGCTTATTTTGAGTCCCTCTTCAACATTGAAGAAGAACTCATCACTGTTTAGGACCTCCATGTGCCACTTGTCATTATATCTCTCCTTTGGTCCCCATTTTTGCATGATTTATTAGCCTATTGTGCTTCCATTTTTGGACGATTTTCAGAACTGAAAAAAGTCTTATTTTGGCCTTCTCTTCATGTTTCATTGAGGGTCTTTCATGGTTTGAGGCATATTTTATACACTTTGTATTATATCTCTCCTTTGGTCCCCTTTTTGCATGATTTATTAGCCTATTTTGCTTCTATTTTTGGGCGATTTACAGAACTGGAAATAGTCTTATTTTGGCCCCCTAATCATGTTTTATTGAGGATATTTCACTATTTGAGGCATCCTCTACATACTTTGTGTTATATCTCTCTTTTTTGGCCATATTTTGCATGATACTTTTGACTTGTATGCATACTGTTTTGGGTCCGGCCATCAACTGTAAAGTGTATTATTTTTAGCCTCTATTCACTGTTGTTGAAGGTCCCCTTTGTGTTTAAGGCCAGCAACCACCACTTGCTTCTTTGGCCATCTTTTTGGCCCATTTCTTGCATGAGAGTTTAGCCATATCTGTGCTGGTTTTTGTGGTTTGCCATAAACTGTAAAAGATCATGTTTTGGGCCCCTCTTCAACTTTGTTGAAGGGCCCTAATCTGTTTGAGGGCAGCAGCTGTGAGTTGCTTCTTAATCTCACATTTAGGGCCATTTTTGCATGCTAGTTTTGCCCTGTTTCTGTTAGCTGTTGGGCCATGCTTTGAACTGTAAAAATACTTGTTTTGGGGCTGCCTTGCTTCCGTATTTTCATTCCATGTATCAATTATGCATGCTTTGTATAGCTGTAGGCCATTTCATGTACCTAGTTTTGCATTTCTGGAGAAATTCCATGCATCGGGTGTCATTTCGCCTTGTTTCGGGGCTGTTTTCCCCCTCATTTTGCTACTGATTTTTGCATATTCGCATATCATATTCCATGTCTTTGCCATGTCTCATTAGAGTGGCATTTCGGTGCCTGAGGGTCGGTTCTCGATTTGCGTGCACGCGTGCACGCATTTCGAGTTGTCTTGTTTTCATCTGATGGCCTCCTATGTGAGTGTGGCTGAGGCTCTCTCATGTTGGTGTAAGCCCATTATTGCATTGCGTATGCCATTTCATCCATAGCATTGTGTATGCCCGGTTGTATATTACCTCGTGTAGCGTGTATGCCATTCCATGACATTGTGTATATTAGGATTGTATCTTAGTTGCATTTCATGCATGTCATGCATATTGCATCGTGTTCGGGATAGGAGTTAGCCCGGGCACGGGAAACGAGGTGCATTCCGTACTCCGAGTGACGGAATGTGTCTCAATTCCCCAGTCACCGACACTCCGGATTATCCACGATGGAGTTAGGTCTTGTTGTGTTTTCATGTGCATTCATTTCATATTGAATTGTGCAATTCGACTCCTCGGCCATCATGCCTCGATATGCGTGATTGGTGGCACGAGGATCAAGACATGTATATATTTGTGAAAATACATTGCTATGCCCCTTTCCTGCTCTCTGTTGCAGCAAATCGAGAATCAACGGTCTTCCGGGGCTTGGCACGCATTTCAAGAACAGGTGCAAACAGAGGCTAATTGGGGCATCCCAGTGGATTTCCGCGCAAGGCAGCCCAGACATGCATCATTCATCAGAAGCAAGGCAGTCTCTGGCTTGCACGCCAGTTTTACAGCTTTCTTAGTTAATTTGTTAATTAATTAGGAATTTGTACATTATTCGGACTGTAATATTTGGACTGTAATATTCTTTTATTCGGGATTGTATATTTATTCGGACCCTCTACGTGAGGGCACAACGGTAATAAGTGTGCGTGTGTGTGTTGTATGTCTTCCAACCCCACGTCTTTCTCCCTTTTATTTATCCGCTTATGATGGTTAGATTAGGGCATATTTCAATTAGCATACAGTATGATAGCATGTTTGCATCATTCATCTGTTTTGCATGCACCGAGCTCGGCGCACCATACTAACTGCATTGTACTTTCAATTCCAAATTGAATACATGTTAATTGTAGCATTCCATATGCCATGTTTAGAATAACCGAGCCTACTACAGTTTTCATTTTTGCATGTGTTGCATTAGGCATTTCTGTATACTTAGGATCATGCATGATTTCTAATGTAGTTTCTATTTTGGCTTGGAGTACTCGGTAAGTTCTATGCTTTAGCATCCTTGCATGCGTGTGAGTGACTGCCATGAATAGTATGCTTACCATGAGGCTATGTGCTTATGTGATATAACTGCCTGAATGCCTGTGGGTGAAGGTTGGGTTAGTTGGATTGGAATAAAATCATCAACTGTTTACTTTAAGCCCACTAGATAGTGGCAAAATCTGCATTTTAAGCCTACCTGTGGGTAGCATCATCAAACCATTTTCAAACAAACAAACATAAAATGTTTTGTTCCAATTCAGGCGACTCAGTCTATACTTGTATGCTGTGCGCATCACATAGTAACCTAGGCTAATAACCAGAATAAGAACATACAATGTTTTCAAAAATAGATATCATGGTTAGTAGAGGCCGGTCTCTGACCGGGCGAGCGAGGGTGCTCACGAAGTGACCTTCCCCAATCGTACCCAAGTTCCCGAGCCGAGGCAACTTTGGTGATGACGGACACGTGGCCTTAGGCAAACGAGTCAGGGTTTCCTAAATTTCCCAAAATAAAATATTTAGGTGGGGACTCTGTATCTGGCAAAGCAGTCCATGCTTGGCACTTCTTTCAAAAATCTGTTTTCTCAAAACAATTTGCCGGATTTGGACTCTTTGGTTCAGATTTAGAACCGTGACAATTTGAGAGTGCTGAGCTGTAGTGACCCCAATATCGAACGGAACGGGAGCTCGTTCCTCCCAGGAGCGTTCGGGGGACGTCTACAGACCGCTGAAGGTAGGAGCGAAGAAGAAGTGATCCAAAGATTTTAGCGGTCAGAGTTCTACAAGCACGAGATGAGCCAGTACTGGGACAATGGCTGGATGAGCTTTAAGTACAAGGCACAAGAGTTGTTCCCAGACGTGGACTTCAATCTCGTGAAGGTAGGGGAAGATGACGTTGCCTAGACTCCCTTGGATGAGGGGATTGAAGAGGAAGATCTCGCATCCAGCGAGGGGGATTAATCGCTATAATGAAGTGTAAAAAAATTTTTTTTTTTTTTTGTACATGTAATTTTTGTAACGAATTGTATAAAAGTGCAAGTTTGCTAATAATACCACGAATTCTCTTATTGTTGTTGTTATTGTTATTGCTTTGATTTGTAAAGTTTAAATGGTAAAAATGGCTGAGTAGAATTGTATAAAAATAGGTAAGAAAAATTTGGGAATATGAAATTTGATAAGTAACCTATCTTGTAAAAATGGTAAAAATGGGCAAGCAGGCTAATTTGTATGAATTAGTAAAAATGGATGATTATAAACTAGGATTTTAACTAAGTCTGGCAACAATTGATTGTAACTGCATACTTTGTTTAGATGAGACTAGTTTTGACTCAGACTGGCTGAGTTCTTCGCGCTTAGTCTGGCTGAGACTGGAAGGGCTCAGTTGGGCTGAGGCTTTAGTTAGCTCAATCTGGCTGAGTTCTTCATGCTCAGTCTGGTTGAGACTTGAAGAGCTCAGTCGGGCTGAGGCGTTAGCTATCTCAATCTGGCTGAGTTCTTCACGCTCAGTCTGGCTGAGGCTTGAGTTAACTCAATTTGGCTGAGCTTTTCTTGCTTAGTTTGGCTGAGACTTGGAGGGCTCAGTCGGGCTGAGGCTTTAGCTATCTCAGTCTGGCTGAGTTCTTCATGGTCAGTCTGGCTGAGGCTTTAGTTCACTTAGTTTGGCTGAGGCTTCAGTTAACTCAGTCTAGCTGAGCTTTTCTTGCTTAGTCGGGCTGAGGCTTTAGTTAATTCAATCTGGCTGAGCAGTTCGTGCTTAGTCTGGCTGAGGCTTTAATTCACTCAGTCTAGCTGAGCTTTTCTTACTCAGTCTAGCTGAGACGTGGTCAAAAAGTTGTTATTGAAATGCAACACAAATAATGGAGATGTCAAATTATTGTCATTTAAGCCATAGTCTATTGATCACAAGTTTACACCATGTATGGAAAGGGCAAAAATGAACAAGTGTGCAGATCGGCAAAAGATGACATACAACAATTGAACAATACAAAAACAGGAGACGTCATTTCACTGGAAATAACGCTTCAAGTGCTCGGCATTCCATGGATGGAAGAGGTCTCTGCCTTCCATATCTTGGAGACGGTAAGTGCCAGGGCGGGGTCTGGCCTTGACAACATAGGGTCCTTCCTGTTTGGCTGATAGCTTGCCCTTGGTCGGATTTTTAGTGGCAAGGGTTGCTTCGCGCAAGACTAGGTCACCCACTGCGAACTCTCGAGGTCAGACTTTGCGGTTATAATGTGTTCTCATTTTCTGCTGATATGACGCTCGTCTAACAGCAGTTGTCTCTCGGAGCTCTTCAATCAGGTCCAAGTTAGCCCGACGCAACTCTTCATTTAGCTCTGGATTCGGCATAAAACCCGAGGGGTCGGCAGACCAATTTCCACTGGGATGACTGCCTCAGCACCGTATGTTAGGCGAAAAGGGGTCTCCCCAGTAGGGGTTCGGGCGGTTGTCCGATAAGCCCAAAGCACATTCGGTAATTCCTCAGCCCAGAGTCTTTTAGTGGCTTCTAACTTAGTTTTGATGATCTTCAGGAGGGAGGAATTGGTGACTTCAACTTGCCCATTAGCTTAGGGATGACCTGGGGAGAAGAAACATGACCTAATGTGAAGCTCTGCACAGAATTTCCTGAACTTGACATTGTCGAATTCCTTGCCGTTGTCCGAAACGATGGCTTGGGGGATTTCAAATCGGCACACGATCGACTGTCAGATGAACCTGGTGGTGTTTCGTTCAGTGATTGTAGCGGGGGGTTCTACTTTTACCCATTCGGTGAAATAGTCAACGGCAACCACAGAGAATTTGGTCTGGCCTCCACCAGTGGACAAGGGATCGACTAAGTCGATGCCCTACTTGGCGAAGGGGTAGGGGTTGGTGAGTATAATCAGTTCTGTTGGTGGAGCATAGGAGATGTTGGCAAAGCGCTGGCATTTATCATACTTGAGCACAAATTTGGTGGCATCTTGGTTGAGAGTAGGCTAGAAGTAGCTGGTGTGGAGGATTTTATAGGCCAAAGACCTTGCACCTGAATAATTACCATAGATGCCCTCGTGGACTTCTCTCATCACATAGGTCGTTTGAGCAGAACTGAGAGACCTGAGCTATGGGCATGAGAATCCTCGTTTGTACAGTAGGCCGTTGGTGGGGATGTAATTGGACGATAGGGCTCTGACTTTGGCGGCCTGCTGTTTATCGTCTGGTAACTCCCCCCGCGTCAAAACAGAATGATGTCTGCAGCCCATGGGATAGGTTCGTTTTGGAGGAAGTGAACCTCCTGCTGGTTAGGTGAAATAGTCGGATGGGTCAGGTATTCAATGCGGATGCCATGGTTAAGGTCTGACTGGTCGGCCGAGGCCAATTGGGCCATTTCGTCTACCTTGGAGTTTTCTGACCTAGAGATGTGTCTGATCTGGAAAGTATTGAAAAGGCGAACAAGAGGGAGTGCAATGTCCCTGTAGGCTCGCATCGTGTCTTCCTTTGTGTCGAATTCCCCAGTAATCTGTTCGACGATCAATTGGGAATCACTGAACACTTGGAGATGGCTTACACCAATGTCTCTGGCCAGTCGAAGACCTGCTATCAAGGCCTCATTTTTTGCTTCATTATTGCTCGCGTTGAATAGGAAACGGAGGGCACACTTGAAATACCCTCTCCTGAGGGCAGTGAGGATGAGACCGGCCCCACTACCTTCTTTACGGGACGATCCATCAACACTAAGGGTCCAGGAATAGGGGTCTTCTGCCTCAGTGTTGAATTGCGTTGGCGGAGAGGGCACGTTCAGAGTGAGATTAGTGAATTCCAGGATAAATTCGGCGACGGCCTGTCCTTTGATCGCTGTCCGAGGTTGGTAAGAAATTTTAAATTGACTGAGCTCGACAGACCATTGCATAAGTCTGCCCGACAACTCTGGCTGTTGCATAACCTTCTTCAAAGGCTGGTCAGGGAGAACCACTATGGAGCGAGCTTGGAAATAAGGTCGGAGTCGCCTTGAGGCTATAACTAAAGTGAGGGCCATTTTTTCTAGCAGAGGATAGTTCTGTTCTGCCATCTTGAGAGCGCAGCTAATATAGTAGACTGGACGCTGGATTGAGCCGTCTTTCCTGATAAGGGAAGCACTGACTGCAGTGTTTGATATTGCTAAGTAGAGGAAGAGGGTTTCACTTGAGAGCGCTTGAGAGAGGAAGGGGGGTTGGCCATGCACTGCTTCAGTTGTTCAAAAGCCTCCTCAGATTCGGTGTTCCACTCAAAAGCCTGTCGGAAGACTTTAAAAAATGGAAGACATTTGTCTGTTGCCCGGGAAATAAAACTGTTGAGGGCAACAACTCTATCGGTGAGCCGTTGAACCTCCTAGACCGTTCTGGGAGACTGCATTTCTATCAGGGCCTTGATCTTTTCGAGGTTGGCCTCAATGCCCCGTTGGCTAACCATGAAGCCTAAGAACTTCTGAGATCCTACGCCGAAGGCACACTTCTCCAGATTTAGCTTCATCTGATGTTTGCGTAAGGTTTTGAAGGTTTCTTCCAGGTTTGCCAAATGATCAGAGGAGAGTTTACTCTTGACTAGCATGTCATTGACGTAGACTTCCATGTTCCGGCCTATCTGGTGGTGAAAGACGGCATTGACCAAACATTGGTAAGTTGCTCTAGCATTTTTCAAGTCAAACAGCATAACACGATAGTGATAAGTTCCTTTGTCTGTGATGAAGGAGGTGTGTTCCTAGTCTGCCGGGTGCATCAGAATTTGATTGTAGCCAGAGCAGGCATCCATGAAACTAAGCATCTGATGTCTGGCAGTGTCATCGACTAGCAGATCTATCCAGGGAAGGGGATAACTATCTTTGGAGCAAGCTCGATTAAGGTCGGAATAGTCGACGTAGAGTCGCCATTTACCATTGTTTTTGTGGACCAAGACTACATTGGACAGCCACCTGGGGTTGTCCACATTTTGGATGAACTGCGCCTTCAGTAGTTTGTCTACCTCAGAGGCGATGAGGGCATTGCGTTCCGGGTGAAAAATACGATGCCTCTAGCAAAAAGGTCGGAAGTGGGGCTCCATGCTGAGACGGTGAGTGATGAAAGAGGGATCGATGCCCGGCATGTCAGAATGGGTCCAGGTAAACACATCATTGTGCTCGGTTAGGAGAGCTGTGAGGTCGGCCTTGGCCTGGGAGGATAGTTGGCTGCCGATCCTAGCTGTTTTGGCTAAGTTCTTAAAATCGATGGGGACTTCGACAAGTTCTTCCACTGGTTCCCCTCTGACTAACTCTTCTTCGTCTCTGACATCGAGTCCTTCGATGATCATAGCCTCCTTCAGCTTGACCTCTTTTAGTGAGGCGACGTAGCATTCTCTAGCCATCGTCTGCTCCCCTCACGGTACATATCCCAAGGTTGGTGGGGAATTTCATGGCTAGATAGTATGTGGAGGTGACAGCCTGGAAAGCGTTAAGAGCTGTGCGTCTGAGGATTATGTTATAAGCAGAAGGACAGTCGACGACAAGGTAAGTAAGTAACTTGGTGGTGTCATGGATACTCTCCGATGGTGATGGGGAGATTGATAGAGCCTATAGAGGTCACCCGATCCCCTGTGAAGCTGACTAGCGGGGTCTGGAGAAGGGACAATTTTTCTTCTCCGACCTTCAGCTGGCAATAGGCGTTCAGGAAGATGGTGTCTGAAGAACTGACATTGTCAACAAGCACCCGTCTGACTTTTAATTGGATAGGAGAACAGAGATGACAAGGG
This sequence comes from Camellia sinensis, assembly GCF_055761805.1. Classification (NCBI taxonomy): domain Eukaryota; kingdom Viridiplantae; phylum Streptophyta; class Magnoliopsida; order Ericales; family Theaceae; genus Camellia; species Camellia sinensis. The sequence continues at coordinate 105,487,014 of NC_138972.1, forward strand.
ATTCGTCGTGGGGATAACGGATGCCTGTGCAGTTGTCCTCCGTAAAGGCGATGGGTTCAGTCTGCTGCTTGGGGTGTTTGAAGGGGCGATCCAATGTGGCGACTTCCTTATCGGAGCCCTGTCTGATTTTTTCTGATTTTGGCTCGTTAGGCCGAACGGGATGGACCTTTGACCGAGGGGGCAGGGTTGCCTTGTGCTCAGGGTTGTGGTGGGGGCCGATCATTGTCCCGCTTGGGTTGTGCTGGTTGTCAGGGAGGGGTATGTCTGCGGTGCCCCCCAAGGGGGTCGGTTCTTGGTCGCTGCTGGGGACAGGCTGCCGTGAATCGGCTAAGGCAACCCTGTCGAATCAAATCCTCCACCTGGTCTTTAAGGTTAACATATTCCTTAGTGTTGTGGCCGTGGTACTTATAGAAACGGCAGTACTTGGATTGATCTCGCCGGTAAAAGGGAGACTGCGACGGTTGGGGCTATTTCAGGTTGTAATCTTGTTGGATCTGGTTCAAGACTTGTTCCATGGAGGGATTGAAGGAAGTGTACTGCTCGAACCAACTGGACGGTCGGGTAGGTGCCGATTGGTCGGCACGAGCGGGTCGGTCGGTATACTGAAGGGTTTGTTGTGTATATTGGGAGGCTCTAGTTTCAGATTCCTTTCTCTTCTCCCTGGGGGTTTGATTTTTAGTTGAAGTCTCTTGGTGGGCTGCTAAAGTGTCTTCGGTGTTCATATATTTTTGGACTTTGGAAAGGAGGGTGGTCATGGAGATTGGAGGGTTTTTGGAGAGACTGAAAAGGAAATCGTATGATCGTAAACCGGCCATGAAAGTCGTAAGGATGACCTTGTCGTCGTTTTCCGCCACCTGTAGGGCTTCAGTGTTAAAACGGGTGACAAAGCTACGTCGCGACTCCCCCTCCATCTGACGGATATTAAGAAACTGAGCGCCAATGAAATGACTCAGAAAGGAATCACTTAGGTGTTGGAAAATAGAGACGGAGTCCGGCGGTAGTTGACTAAACTATAGTCGAGCCGACCCCTTAAGCGTCACGGGGAAAGCCCGACACATGATCTCATCAGGAGAAGCATGGAGGATCATTAGGGTCCTGTAAGTCTCCAAATGGTCAACTAAGTCCATTGTGCCGTCGAAAGAGTCGATCGAGGGCATTTTAAACTTGGGAGGTAAGGGTTTGTCCCTGATGGAGGCGACAAACGGGGAGTTGGTTGTTGTGGAGGGTTTATTCTGTATGTTCTGCATGACTCCTTGAAGTTGGAGTTTCATGGCTCAGAGTTCCGCATCCCAAATAGGAACATTGTCACCTCCTGAGTGCAATGGAGGCTGAACACTACTAGCCTCTCCTTTAGGGGACAAGTGTTTGAGCAAACGGATGTAAACCTCGAGGTGGCAAGTTCATGCCTTGGGGTGGGGCTTGCCAACCCTCTAAGTTGGAGAGGTGGGCTTGTTGGAAAAAATGGCTTGGGGTTTGTTCCCGATTGAGAGGGATATCTTGTGGTGATGGAGGAGGTATAGGGAGGTTTTGCTGGAGCAAAGCGTTGATCAAGGCCTGGTTTTGCTCGGCCAAGCAGTTGATGTTATTGGTGAGTTATGTGAAACACTGAAGTGGGTTGTTTGGATTGGAAGGGTCAGCCTGGGGGTCGACGATGTTGTGTTGAGAAGCCATGGATCTCGTTGTGGCCATCCACCTTGATAGCCGGCAGGGAAGAATTATCGGGAACGGGTCTCCGATAACAATGAGCACAACTGTCACGCGGAGTGGTGTTCCCACAAATGGCACCAACTGATGATACTGCTAATCCCTGGAGATCCGGTCGGGTTGACCCATGCTTCCAACACCATTCTCTGTTCACTAAGCCCCACAGGGACCTACACAAATGCCTAGTGGGGAACGAGAGTCCCCCAGCAAACCCTCCAACGATCAAGTTAGAAGAGAGAGAGGTTAATGGCCAGTAGAGAGAGAATAATGATAGGGAACTTAACTTTTTGTGTGTCTTGAAAGCCTCCTTATATCCTTTGTTCATCATTTCCTTGTCCACTCTGACCTGTCATGTTGGCCGAAAGTCTATGCTCTAACTTGCCTTGTTCATGGTGAGGCTGCCTATTTCGACGTGAAGGAATTATTGTATTTAATGTTGCAGGGACCTCATTAATGGCTGATGTGCGGTGCAATAACTCTACAGGATCTTTGTTTGTTTACGTGGCTGGTTCTCCTCTTGACAAGTGTTTAGATGTCATTGGTTCTTAATACAACGTTAGGTTTCTGTAGTGTTGGACTTTAGTTCTTAAACCGTGAATTAGACTCTAAGTGGTGGGCCAAAAGCCTCTATGAGCCCACCAATGTCAAATTCCAAGGTAGTGATGGGGGGAGTTGTGTTACTTCACAAAATTACAGCAGTTTGATGTAAAGCATAATTGGCTCTTCATTGTTTCATAAAGCTTTCATTGTCCTAAAAATCTGAAGAAACCATAACTAAAATAGGCTTATAATGACAGATTAATCTAACTTCCATAAAACCTCACATATCAAAGAAACACAGTATCCGAAAAATGAAGGGAATGAATTAGCAATCATAAATAAGGAAGAACGCCCCAATATTCCTTTTCGGATTGTGTGTTTATGTTTACACAATATTTTCTTATTCTAATCTCCCAAAATGCCAATTAAGGATGAATTTGCAGTGAATTGTTCCAATGCTATGATCACTTGCTGAGAAAATGAAACTACAGAACCCAGTTAAGTAAGTACCTTTTTTCCAACCTTTTATATCATAATCCTTTATCACTGATCAATTTCTTTACTTCTCCTAAATTTCTTGAGAAACCAAAGTAATCCAGCATAAATGCCATAGAATTTGAATTGCAATTGTTGTGAAATAAGCCAACACACAAACAATAGCAACAAGAAAGCAAAACAATCTTACACAAGAAATGAGGCATAGAGATTTATGTGATTCAAAAAAATTGTCTATGTTCACAGCTCACACCAATTTCACTATATCTCACACCAATTTCACTATATCAAGAGAATGAAAAGAGAGAATACAGGAGGCAACAATATATAGCGCAAGGTTACATCAACAATTACCAAACCACCCTAGTACTCAAAATTTGATGAGTTTCACCACACATGTCTATTTCTAATGCAATTACATATGAGATAGTAAATTAAATATGATATATAAATGTGGTCAACATTACATTATTGATTCTCATTATATAAAAAAATATATATATTATTATTGATGTATAACATTAAAATTTATAGTGGTCCAAACTAAGTAAACACTTTCTCAACCTTAATTATAGGAGCTGGCTTTCCTACCGTCTATCCCTAATTTAGAATTGAGGGTGTTGTCTAGGCTCGTAGGGTTGATCATGAGTCTTGTTTCGATAATTTTAATTATTTATTTTGTCAAACTCTTCATCTATGTCATTCATCAAAAAATTAAATCAATTTGATAATCCTTATCTATTTAATTTGTTGTATTTATATTCAAAAAAATAAAAAATAAAAGAACCAGAACACATGATGAGGCCCAGATTCAAAATCACAATCATTAATATATATTTCCCAACGTATCAAATTTTAAAAACAAAATTCTAAAATCATGTCCAAGAGAGGCACACTTTTATCACACTTCTATAAGACTATAGTCATTATTTATTTTTATTTATTTTTTTTTTTTGTTACAGGAAATTCCTCCCACTCTCCCGCAGATCCAGGGCAGTGCTCCTTGCAGAAATCACCAAGGTGTCCCGTTGTCCGTTCCGAAATAGGAGACTATAACTTGAGAATTTATCCCAACCTCCTAAGGGAGGCTTCGCTTAAGTCAGGACTCGAGAATTGGGCTCACACCAAGTGCTGTGGTAGCAATAACTTGAGGCCAACCTCCTAACCAACTGCCCTACGGCCAAGAGATTGGACCAAGGGATTTTGAACTTAGGATGAGGGTCTTAACCCCTAAGCCTTTACCAAGTTGTCAAACATTCTTAACTTAGGGGTTGTTTGGAATGAGCTAAATAAATACACTTTTTATCTTTTTACTAAAAGATGTATAAAAAAATAAAAAAATGATTTGATAAAAAAAAATAAAAAAAATAAATTATTTTTAAAATGTCAAACTTGACCTTAATAGTCATATTTTTGACTTACCTTCACATGAAGTTAACGTTGAAGGGTATATAGTTGCAGGGGCCTCAGATATACAAACAACAATACATCGTGTAGGACAGATTCAGATCAGTAAGTCATATCCAGGAAAAATTATTGTGTGCGGTGACTATGTGCTAATCATTCATATTTTGTTATTCTTTTATATTATTTCTATTTTTTAAAATCACATGAGTAGAAAAGTCAACAGGAGGGACTAGAGAGGATCTGACTCCACAACCTGGTACTGGGACTATTGTATAATTTTGCTATATGGTGATACCTCGAAAGACCAAATAATTATTCCATATATACAGAAGTCTTTCAAACTGTTGCAACGGCTACAGCCGCAACGTCGCCGGCGTCAGAAATTCTTCTCAACCCTCTCCTCAATTTTCACCGGAAAACCAGCTCTCATCTTGGACGCCAGATGAGCTATTAAAATAGGCTCTTCACCTTCCTCAAAAGCTGGCACAACTTGAAACCGCCGCAAGACACCAGAAACCACCCTCTTCATTTGCAAGAACGCCATCTCTTTCCCTAGGCATATCCTCGGTCCAGCTTGGAACACCGGATAAGTGTATGGGTCCCTTGCCACGAAGCTCCACTTTCCGGCCGCCTCGTCTCTCTTTTCCAACCACCTCTCTGGCCGGAACTCTGCCCAGTCCCTCCCCCACAACTTCTCCGATCTCCCCATTGCGTATGGATGGTAAGCCACCCTCGTACCTTTCTTGATTACCGTCCCATCCGGCAACACGTCGTCATCTATCGCTTCTTTTGAGTCAATGGGGACTGGCGGATATAGTCTCATGCTCTCGCTCAACGATGCGTGCGTGTAAACCATGTCCTTCACTTCCTCAAAACTCGCATCTTCCGACTTTTCATTGATCTCTTTCAGAATCTCATTTTCCACATCTGGGTGTCTCGAGATTAGCCAGAAGAACCATGTCAAGGCCGCCGATGTGGTGTCTCGACCTGCCAATATGAAGCTGATGACTATGTCGGTGACGAAGTTTTCATCTGAATGTCCAGAACTAACGAATCGTGATAAAAGATCAACGGACTCGAGCGATGATTTTTCACTCAGTTCTTGCTTCTTTTCTTTAACTATTTCTCTGGCGAATTCCCGAACTTCATTGACAGAAATTCGAAGCTGTTTCTCAGATCCAATGTCGAGAAGCCGTTTAGTTTTCCAAATCAGGGGATGAAAGGCTCTGAACCTTTCGCTGCTGATTTGAACAGCAGTTTCGAAGGCTAAAGCGAATTTTTCTTGAGGAAGAGATGGCAGCAAATAGGCAGGATCGTGTCCGAAAGCAATCTTGCATATGTTGTCAAATCCGAATCTCTGAAGAATGTCCTGAAGATCAAACACAGTTTTGTTCGCAGCTGCGGTGGAGAAGATAGGAATGAGGCGATCTGAGAGCTCCGTGTCGACAACAGTTTCGACAAATTTGCGTAAAGATTTGGTGTTGAATTCATGGCTAGCAACTTGTCTCTGGAACTTCCAGTTCTCGCCGTCCACATTAAAGATGCCATCGCCAAGTAGGTCGAAGATGTGTGTTCGAAAGAATTCGCCTTTTTGGTAGATATGGAAATGGGTCTTGAGAATATGCTGAACATTGGAAGGATTGGCAGTTAAGACTTGGCGGCGGCCCAAAGGGCGGTGAAGGACGAAGGTGGAAGTGGATGTGCTGGTCACAATATCTGATGTCCATTGAATGAGTCGGGTTCGATTTGCATAGATTGAGAGGAAAGAGCCGATAAGTGGGTATGATCTTGGACTCTTAGCGGACTTGTTGGAGGAACAAAAGCTTGTGAAAATAGACTTGGAATTGATGATGAAGAAGAAGAAAAGTAAGGAGAAAAGGCAAAGGAGCAAAGAAATTGAGAGCTCCAGGTCTAACATGGCTGCTGTGAAAGTGATGACCCAAAAACAAGGGGGGTTTGCTGGACTGAAAACAGATGTGATGGGGGATTTATAGAAAAAATAAATAAATAAAAATTAATAACACTACAAATTTTTTTTAAAAAAAATTGTTCTCAAATTTTAATTTAAGAATTTAGAAAAAAAAATTACGTGTGAGAGGTATTTTTAAAATTTACGTACAAATTTATGATTTTACTTTTTTACTGTTTATAAAATCTGTCATTAAGTTAAAAATATTTTTCTAAATATACACTTATGTAAAAAAATTCAAAAATTTATTTCATTATTTCACAACAACAATTTTTATTATATATTTTGAAACAATTTCAGAATTTTTTTCTTGTCCATTGACTTTCAAAAAGAATAATGTTATATGTATTAATTAGTGTATTAATTAGTATATCAATTGATGATATAAAATAATTTAAGAGATTTTTAACATTTATAATGTAATTAATAAATAAAATTAATAATAATATCATAACTAGTATTAATACACTAATTAATATACTAATTGATACATATATTACCACCGTTTTAAAAAACCCAAAAATCATAGAGTACCGCGTGTGTTCCACCAATCCTCTTTTTCTTTTTAGTGGGACACCACCAATCATCTTTAAGACTTTTATGTGGATTTCTTTCTTTCTAATGTTTAAGAAAATGTCTCGTAACTCAAATTTTGTGGCTTAAATGGCCAAAACGACGTCGTTTTGGCCATTTTTATGTTGTTCTGTACTCAAAACGACGTCGTTTTGGCCATTTGAGTCACTTTTGAACCACAAAATTTGAGTTACGTAGCATTGTCGTATGGGAAATTTTAATATACATATCTTTTAACAAGGGTGTATTATATAGTTATTTAGGGGTGGTTTGGAATGTTTTAAATAAGTGTATTTTTTAATTTTTTATAAAATATGAGTTGGATTTGAAGTGATGTGGTAAAAAGGTGAAGTGACTTAAATAAGATAATGTGACTTAGGGTTGGTTTCGGAAGGGCTTTTTGACTTTTTGTCTTTTTTGATTTTTTTGTGAGAGAAGAGTGTAATGATTATGGGTTGGATGTGATATTTTATTTTTTGTGGCTAAAATAGCCTATTTTGTCTTTTGTGGCTAAAATAACCCAAAAAGCCTACTTTAGCTCTTCCCAAACGATGTCTTAGATGGGGTTTGGCAAGTTGGTTTGTGGCTAAAATGGCCACAAAAGACAAAATAAGTTATTTTAGCCACAACAAACAAAACATCACATCCAACCCATAATCATTTCACTATTCTCTAAAAAAAAAAAAAAAGTCAAAAAAGTCAAAAAGTCAAAAAACCCAAAAGTACTTCCCAAACCGAACTTTTTAGCCCAGGCTAAAAAAGCCAAAAAGCCAACCCATTCCCAAACGGAGGCTTAAATAGGATAGTGACTTTTTGACTTTTTTAGGTTATGACAAACAAGGTCTTAGGTCTTGTTTGGCAAATGGTAATTTTAGTTAAAAAATTAAAAAATCATCAAAAAAATAAAAAAAAAATCTATAATTTTTACCCTACAACTCTATACACCGCGCTTTCACGTGAAATGTGCTAGATTCAATGTAAAAAGACATTTTTACCCCTCATTGATGTGTCTTTATTTCGTATTTACCCCTCCTTTATGTCAAACATTAATGGACGACTATTATAGCCGAGCAAGGATCCCCTTCTTGACTTCCTTACTTAATTTCCTACTTGATGGGTCATTGAGCCGACTTTTGGGTCTAATTTTGATGATTCGAACCATTTATATTTTAAAATTTGTCATATATATCATACCTGTAAAAAATCAAGTCGATCGGATATCAAAAACCATTTGATCTAAAAGTTTTATTAAACAATAAAACTATTTATTAAATTTTTTTTAATAAATAATTGTTAGGTTTTTCGATATTCGATCAATTTGATTTTTTACAAATATGATGTACATGACAAAATCTAAAATGTGAACAATTTTAATTATCGAAATTGAGCCCAAAAGTGAACCCAATGGCCCATCAAATAGGGGAGTCAAAGAGGGAATCCTTGCTTATCACAGCCATCACTACTATGAATAGAGTTTAATTATGATTTTACATTGGAATGCGGACTTTTACCAATAGTTTGATTGTGACTTGAAATGAGGCCTTAAAATAAAAATAAAAATAATACAAACAATCACAAATACTCCACCCTCACGACCTCACATATACTTGTCAGAGAGATAGGAAAACAAAAATAAAAACACACATGACCAATCACAATCATTTTAGAGTCACAAGGATCCTCTAAAATGAGGGTCCCAAGTATTTTCCAAATAAAAATTTGACAACATTATTACAGCACACAAATTACATTCCATATCACTATTTTATCGGAACACAAATAAAACGTACAGAATTTGTTATTCCCTCCATTCTAAAGGAAAATGCTTCAGGGCTCGAACACTGCGGCTCGAATGGCCTGAAAGCGTGGGCTCACGCGCTAACACCTCTCTCTCTCTCTCTCTATCTCACTCTATCTCCTCTTTTTTTTTTCTCATATCCAAACTCTCTCTCTATTGCTCTGTCTCTTGCTAAGTCATCGTTCTTCCGAAGCATCTCCGAATCATTCGATATCTCCTCCGAAATCAAGGGTGGTGTTAGTATATTATTATTATATGTTAGTATTGTTAGTATATTATTAGTGCTTAGCTTTAATTATTAGTGTCTCTCCTTGCTTTATGCTTTCGGTGCCTCAATTGGCATCCTTTATTGTCTTCTCCTCTCTATAAAGAGAGAGTGTACATCTCTGTGTAAATAACATATACAATTACAGAAACAATTCAGTGTCTCTCTCTCTCTCTCTCTATCCTCTCTCACTCTCTCAAACTATTATTTCATGGTATCAGAGCCCAGTGTTACATTTCTGGCAATTTTCGATTTTGGTGTTTAGTCCCGTACACAGTGGCACTACATCAAACCGCTCAGAATTTCCTCACGATTCCAATGGCACCAAGCCCGTTCTCAGAAACCTTCCACGCACCCACACGCGCCGCCTTTGTCCGCTGCGCGTCACCACTTCCGCCACCACTCTCACACGCGTCCGCACGCGCCATCTGTTGTTGCTCACTTCCGCCACGCACCCACACGCGCCCACACGTCCGCGGCTGACGTCAGCCCTGCCTCTCCCGTACGCCGCGCCTGCTACTGTACGCCTCTCGTGCGCCGCTTCACTAGTGTGCACCCGCGTGCGCCAAAACAGCTACCGTGCGCCGCGCCTGCACCTGTCCGCTACCGTGCGCCGCCGCCTTCCTGCTAACGTGCTCCTCCCTGCACTCTGCTAACGTGCGCTGCTGACATCATTGCTGACATCATTTCTATCCAGCCTACCTTTCCTTGCTATTTTCGACCTTCCGGACTCACTGGTACACTCTGTTTTACCTAATTTTGCTCCTACAGGTCTATTCCTATTGCTTTAACCCTACTCAACTAGGATTATGGATCATCATGATGCCTCTCATCCCATTTCCGTTATTTTGAATGGTTCAAACTATGTTCTGTGGGCCCAAGCCATGTCCTCCTTCCTCAAAGGCAAGAAGCTCTGGCGAATTGTCACCGGGGATGTAACTAAACCGGTGAAAGACAGTGCCCCTAATGAAACTACTGCTCCTACTGCTACATATGAAGACCGACTTGAGGAATGGGACAGTAAGAATTACCAAATCATTACCTGGTTTCGTAATACCTCTGTTACCTCTATCAGTCTTCAGTTTGGTCGCTTTCAGCTTGACTCTGTAACTACTCCTGCAAAAGACATCTGGGATTTTTTGAAAGAACGATACCAGACTACTGGTCTTGCCCATCAATATCAACTTCAGAACCAACTTCACCGTATGCGCCAAGAATCCACTCAGTCCATTAATGACTTCCTTTCCCAAATGTACTCTGTTTGGGATCAGCTTGCTCTTTCAGAACCAACTTGGTATAACCACGAAGATGCTGTTTTATTTACTATCTATCGCAACCAGCAAAGGTTGGTGCCCTTTCTCATGGCTCTTACTTCCTCTTTTGAGCCCGTACGTGCCTCTCTACTTCATCGCCATCCATTGCCCACTCTTGAACAAGCAATTTCTGAGTTGCTATCAGAGGAGACTCGTCTCGGTACACTTCAAACTCATCATGTGGACTCTGTTCTTGCCACTCCTCCGTACCGGCCATCATTTACCCAGCGGACCACTGCTTGCCTCTATTGTCAGAATCGGGGCCTTCCTTCAACCCATCTCCTGGTCAATTGCCCTGTTAGATTCTGCCACTACTGCAATAAACTTGGTCCTGGTCATCTGCAACAGGATTGTTTTCGCAATCCATCTCGATCATCCTCCAATAGCCACTCCTCTCGCGGTGGCTCTTCCCGGGGAAGCTTTCATCGTTCTGGGAATCAGTCTCATCACACTGCTACTGCTGCTTCCGGGAATCAGTCTAATCACACTGTTGCTACTGCTTCCGGGAATCAGTCTCATCACACTGATGCTTCTGCCTCTGCGGGGTTCTCTGAGTCACCTGCTCCGTCTACCCCTCGCTTTTCTCCAACGGATGTAGAGGCCATGCTCAAACAACTTCTCTCCCCTTCTGGTACACCTCCTCCTACTGCTTTGTCTGTAATCCCAGGTAACTCTTCTTGGTATTTTGACTCTGCTGTTGTAATCATATGACCTCCAGTTCTACTATTTTTTCTTCCTTCTCCTCATCTCCTCATTTTCCCTCAATTCATACTGCTGATGGTTCCCTCATGTATGTCTGTCATGTTGGTACTGTTTCCACCTCTTCTTTATCTATACCTCAAGTTTATCATATCCCTGCTCTCACCTTAAACCTTATTCCCATTGGTCAATTATGTGAACTTGGTCTAACTGTCACATTTTCTGCTACTGCTTGTTTGGTACAGGACCCTCAGACGGGGCAGAATATTGGGATCGGCCGTAAGCGTGGACGTCTCTATGAACTCATTCACCTTCATGTTCCTGCCTCTCCTCAGATCGCTGCTCCTACATCTACTTCCTCATTATCTCCCTTTTATCTTTGGCATTGTCGCTTAGGGCATATTTCTGTTAATCGCTTAAAGTCTTTGGTTTCTAGTGGACAATTGGGTCATGTAATTCCCGATCATTTCGATTGTATACCCTGTCAACTTGCCAAGCAGCCTGCTTTATCATTTAATAAAAGTACTTCTGTTTCCCTTGCATCTTTTGATCTTATACATTCGGATATTTAGGGACCCTCCCCTACTACTACTATGGGGGGATCCCGCTATTTTGTTGTTTTTATTGATGATTTTTCCCGGTTTACTTGGCTTTTTCTCATGAAACATAGGTCTGAACTTAAACACATTTATTATAGATTTGCCCGAATGGTCCACACCCAATTCTCCAAAGCCATCAAAATTTTTCGCTCTGACAATGCTATGGAATATCGAGATTCAGATTTCCTTTCCTTTCTTCAGCATCATGGTACACTGCCTCATCGTTCTTGTGCTGGCACGTCCCAGCAAAATGGCCGCGCTGAACGGAAACATAGGCATATTCTTGACACTACTCGCGCTCTCCTTCTCTTTTCTTCCTGCCCTGAAAACTTTTAGGGGGAAGCTACCCTCACTGCTGTTTACACTATCAACTGTGCTCCTACCCCTGTCATCCATAATCAAACTCCCTTTGAACGTCTGCATGGCACTCCCCCTCCTTACGCCAATCTCCGGGCTTTTGGCTCTGCCTGCTTTGTTCTACTTCAATCCCATGAACACACCAAGCTTGAACCTCGTTCTCGTCTTTGTTGCTTTCTTGGGTATGGAATTGAACATAAAGGCTTTCGCTGTTGGGATCCTCTCTCTAAACGTCTTTGTATCTCCCGCCATGTCGTTTTCTGGGAGCACCAAATATTTTCCTCATTATCCTCCTTTCACTTACCCGCACTTTCGACTACTGTACTGTTTACTAATCCTTCCATAGATCTTTTCTCTACTGATTTTGATACAGGTTCCTCCTTCATCGAGACGCCCTTGCTCACTCCTGATCCCGTCCAGCCTGCTCTCCCTGAAGGTCTACCTCTTATTGCCACATCTCCTTCTCCATCGGTTCTTCTTCCCACCGATCCCCCTACGAGTCGACCACGCCGGGTAACTCAACCTCCTATCCATCTTCGTGATTATATTGTTGGATTTGCTGCCTTCTCTACTTATGAACCCACCTCCTATCGTGAGGCTTGTATTAATCCTCTTTGGCAGCAAGCTATGACTGATGAACTCCAGGCCTTGGACAAAGCTCATACTTGGGATCTTGTTGATCTTCCTCCTAGCAAGACTGCGATTGGCTGCAAATGGATTTACAAAATCAAAACACATTCTGATGGCTCTATTGAACGCTACAAAGCTCGTCTTGTTGCCAAGGGTTTCAACCAAGAATATGGTATTGATTATGAGGAGACATTCTCTCCTGTTGCTCGGCTTACCTCTGTTCGCAGTTTACTTGTTGTTGCTGCTGCTCGCCACTGGGGGCTCTTTCAGATGGATGTCAAAAATGCTTTCCTCAATGGTCATCTTTTTGAGGAGGTCTACATGCAACCTCCACCTGGGTCCACTTTTCCACCTCATCAGGTTTGCAAACTACAGCGTGCTCTCTATGGCCTCAAGCAAGCGCCTCGTGCTTGGTTTGCTACGTTCAGTTCTACCATTCTTGATTTCGGGTTCACCTCTAGCTCCTATGACTCTGCTCTTTTTATACGGACTACTTCTCATGGTACCACTCTTCTTCTTCTGTATGTGGATGATATGATTATCACTAGTAATGATGAAGCTGGTATTCTCCACCTCAAACAGTTTCTCCACCGACAGTTTGAGATGAAGGACCTTGGTACTCTTAACTACTTCTTAGGCCTTGAAGTCTCTCATGATTCTACTGGTTCCTATTTGTCCCAGACCAAATATGCATCCGATCTTCTGGCTCGTGCTGGTCTTACTGATTGCAAAACTACCTCTACTCTAGTTGATCCTCAGATTCGTCTCACTCCTCTCGATGGGACTCTTCTCTCTGATGCTACTCTTTATCGCCAGCTCATCGGCAGTCTTGTCTATCTCACAATAACTCGTCCTGACATTGCCTATACTGTTCACATTGTCAGTCAGTACATGTCGGCTCCCCGCACTCCCCACTATACTGCTCTACTCCGCATCCTTCGCTACCTCAAAGGCACTCTGTTCCATGGCCTTCACTTCTCTGCTTCCTCCTCTCTTGAACTGCGTGCCTTTTCCGATGCTAATTGGGCTAGGGATCCTACGGATCGACGCTCTACCACGGGTTTCTGCTTCTTCTTAGGGGATTCTCTTCTTGCTTGGCGTAGCAAAAAACAATCCCTCACTGCCCGCTCTAGCACCAAAGCTGAATACCGAGCTCTTGCTGATACTCCTGAGGAACTTCTCTGGCTTCACTGGCTCCTTGCTGATATGAGTGTTTCTTCTTCTGGTCCTACCCCTCTCTATTGTGACAATCAGAGTGCCATTCAGATTGCTCACAATGATGTTTTTCATGATCGCACCAAACATATTGAGATTGATTGTCATTTCATTCACCAGCATATTACCTGTGGTTCTGTTCATCTTCTCCCTATTGCTTCAGTCGATCAACCCGCTGATATCTTCACTAAGGCTCATCCTCCTGGCCGCTTCAATGATCTTGTTTCCAAACTCAACTTGGTTGATGCTTTCCCTCCTTGAGTTTGCGGGGGGATGTTAGTATATTATTATTATATGTTAGTATTGTTAGTATATTATTAGTGCTTAGCTTTAATTATTAGCGTCTCTCCTTGCTTTATGCTTTCTGTGCCTCAATTGGCATCCTATGTTGTCTTCTCCTCTCTATAAAGAGAGAGTGTACATCTCTGTGTAAATAACATATACAATTACAGAAACAATTCAGTGTCTCTCTCTCTCTCTCTCTCTATCCTCTCTCACTCTCTCAAACTATTATTTCAAGTGGAAAGTTGTTATTCTGTCACCTCCGAATCATTTGTGAATGTTTATTCTCTGTTAAATAGAATACAATTTGTAAATGTTTAATCTCTGTTAAACATAATATTGGTTTTACATCCCATGCATGTAAAGATTGTGAATGTTTAATCTCTGTTAAACATAATACTAGTTTTATATCCCATGCATGTAAAGATTGAACTATACAATTAGCATTATCAACTATCAAACATAAATGCAATGAATGGGCAACCTTGACTATTCCTGTTTTCTGCAATTATCAACTATCAAACAGAATGCAATTGTTTTCCCAAGCCCAAGAGATTTGAATACTGGTTTTAGATACATACAATTGGAGGTCTAAAACACCTTCACTTTTAGACAACAATAACAGGTACCACTAATAAAGAGGACTAATAAAGAGGGTTTGATTCCAGAGGGTCTGACTCCAATGGGGACTTTCATCAAACACTTGGAATGCATCAATACAATGAAAGATGTTTAAAAAAGGGTCTGATTCCAGAACAACCAAAAAAAAAAAAAATTTACAGACATCATGTCACACAATTTGGCATATCCATTTGTTCCCTTCACAAATGCATCTCAGATCAAAAAAAAAAAAAACTTACTTCAGAAGCTGCAAGTGTGGGAATGGAAAAGAGAGGTGGGCGGTGGTCAGCAACGGTCGTCGGTGGACCCCAGGTCGGTGGTCGTCGTGGTCGTCAATGGTCGACAGTCTCCTCCATCTGGTTTCCCTCTCTCTCTCTCTCTCTCTCCTCTCCTCTCTTTTTTTGTTCTGTTTTATTATTTTTCTTTCACTTGTTTGATCTCTAAAGCACACGTGGGTTCCACGTGCATGTTTTATTTCGGAGGGAAAACACGTTTTTGAGCCATTTGGTCCACTGCCAAACTATTACTCCTTTCTCAAAAATTACTCAAAAAAATAAGGGCAATGATTGATGGTCACAAATTATGTGATTCAAATGGTCCGAAAATGCCAAAACGACGTCGTTTTGGGTACAAACAACTCTAAAAATGTCAAAACGACGTCATTTTGGCATTTTCGAGCCATTTGAGGCACAGAATTTGTGGCCACCAAACATTTTCCAAAAAGTAATATCAACTTGTTATGTTGCCCTTTTTTAACATTAACAACAAATAAAATATAATTACGACAATTGATATTTTTTTTAAATTATACTATCAAACGATAATTTTTTAATTTTTTTAAGTGCAATTATTACACTATAAAAAAAGATGAATTATTCATTACAAAATATTCAAAATTTTTGCAAAATCAAAAAAAATAAATTCAAACAAAATATTACATTCAACCTCATAATCATTTCACTTTTTCTCTCACAAATATCACATCATACCACAAAAAAATCCAACTATCTTTTCAAACACTAAAAAAAAAAATTTCAATAATATCTTACAACTAAAAAAACTAACATAAAAATTCACTTCCCAAACACCTACATTATTTTAAAACAAATGGAGTATATATTGATATATATATATGTTGTCAAGTCAAAGTCCATTTTTGTTCGAAATTTAAAAAAATAAAAAAATTTAATTAAAAAAAGAGAAAACCAGCTACCGACATAATATGACTACTTGCAGGTTGGCAGCAGTCTGCCATGTCACAAGCATGTCACGGG
This sequence comes from Camellia sinensis, assembly GCF_055761805.1. Lineage (NCBI taxonomy): Eukaryota > Viridiplantae > Streptophyta > Magnoliopsida > Ericales > Theaceae > Camellia > Camellia sinensis. The sequence goes on from NC_138972.1 coordinate 105,502,755, forward strand.
CTGAACACGCCAAGGGTAAAATTGCCAAGTTAGCAACTTTTACATTTTTATATTATATCTTTTTATATTTTTTTATAAAAAATTAAAAAATTCATTTCAAACATATTTACTGTGTTTGGTTTGAGTTTTCTGAATTAAGTTTTTTGAAAATTGATTTTTTTGGTTTTTATGTTTTTTTGTTTTAAGTGAATATTTTTTAAATTTTAAACATTTTTTTTACTTTTTTAGATGCACCTTACTTAGATATATCTAAAAAGTAAAAAATTTGTGAAAAAATATTTTAAAAAATTTATAAATACATAAAAATACAAAAAAAAATGTACTGAATTTTTGTATTTTTTTTTGTATTTTTGGTATTTAGTGAATTTTTAAAAGATTTTTTTTATAATTTTTTTACTATTTAGGTATATTTATGTTAGGTATGTCTAAAAAGTAAAAAAATTGCTTAAAATATTAAAAAAATTCAGTAAAAACAAAAAAATACGAAAGTAGAATTTTCTGAAAAGTGTTTTGAAAAACTGGAAATCAACCAATATTTTTTCACATTACATTTTATTCAAAAATCTAAAAAGTTACTTAAATAGGTTGTTGCCAAATGTGCCCTTAATTATGCCATTTTTTTAAGTTATTATTAATTTTTTTTCTTTAATTTTGATATCATTTTAATATGACTCATGAATTCTTTAATTGTACCTCATGTTATATTTAGTTATGACTTGTTTTTAATTATGACTCAAAAAAATAAAATTATATCATTTTTTTAGTTATAAGATATATATAAGGCACACTGTTTGAAGAGCATGGACCATTATGCTTTTCGTTATAAAGTAATCTTTTTGAAATTCTTTATTTAATTCGTTTAGTTTACAGTTTTTTGTTTAAATCAAAAACCAATTCTATGAAAAAAATAATAAATAAAAATACTAGTCATTTTTATATAATTTTAAAAAAAATTAAATTTTCACTTTGTTATTTATTTATTTTTATTTTTTGTCAAATTAATTGCTACAACAAAATATTTATTTTAGATTTAAAAAATTGATGAGAAGGATTAGGGTGTGGAATTGGACTATTAGTCCCACCGGACTAATAATTTATTGTTTGTTTCAATTTTTTTGTTCCGGACTATTAGTCTCATATTTGTGGGATTATCCTATCCTATGGGGGGTGGGATTATTTCCATGAGATTGGTATCCCATGAGATTAGACTTTGAAATGTCCATTTTACCCCATGCTATTGCTTAGCAAACAATTAGAAAATGGTAAAATAGTCTTTTGAACATTTATAAATTATTTTTTTAGTATTGTTAATTTATAATTATATATTAAATAAAAAATTTAAATTATAAATTATAAATTAAAATTTTAATTTAATTAAAAATAATAAATTAAAAATTATGGCCTTATAAATTAAATTTTTTTAGTGTTGTTAAAAAATTAAATTTACATATTAAATAAAATTATTTTTTTAGTGTTGTTAATTTAAAAATAATAAATTATAAATTATGGCCTTATAAATTAAATTTTTTTAGTGTTGCTGAAATTTTAATTTATATATTAAATAAAATTATTTTCTATTGTCGTTAATTTAAATTATATATTAAATAAAAAATATAAATTATAAATTATAAATTTAATTTAATTAAAAATAATAAATTAAAAATTATGGCCTTATAAATTAAATTTTTTTAGTGTTGTTAAATTATAAATTTAAAATTGTATATTAAATAAAAATTATAAATTACAAGGATAAAATAGTCTTTTGAACATTTATCCTTATCTAGTCCGTTTAATCAAACATTGAATTCACTAAAAATAGTCCAATCCAGACATCTAATTCCATGACTAAATAAACATAACATACAAATCCAATCCAACCAAATAGTCCGGGAACAATATATCCCAAGACTAACAGTCCGATGAATTACAATCCCTCCTTATCCAGTCCGTCCCAAACAAACACATCCTTAATCTACAAATTTCGTGGGAATTCTATTATTTTAATCCTAATTTGTTAATTTTTTGAATTTTTTTTTATCTAAAAACAGAAGAATTTTCTGGCCTTGCTTGTTACCTTAAATCCAAAAAAACCTTTCCGCCCTATTACACGTTACCAAAGCGAGTCCGGATCCTCTCCTTGAGGCCCCTCCTCCATTCCCTACTTGCAATGGTTCAGATAAGTCGTTGGACATCCAACGGCTGAGATTAAAAAAAAAAAAAATTGAAATTTCATTTTCATTTTCATCTTCATCTTCCCGTCCAAAGACACAAAACAGAGCCTATACAGATTTTGGTTATACAAATTTCAAACCCTTGTCTCTCTCTCTCTCTCTTTGGAATCTATATCTAACTATCTATCTATCTATCTATCTATCTATCTATCTATCTATTTGTATCTATAGATTTAGATCAAATTCAACGAGAAGGTCAGCTTTGGTTCTTCAGATTTTATCACCACCGAACCCGTCTCACCGGCAAGCCTCTTAACGGAGACCCACTCCCCAAACCTAACCCATTGCTTTGCCCTTATTCTCTCTGCCCTCACTTCGCGAACCAGAGTTCCCCTGTGAGCAAACCAGTCTCTGTAGCTTCAACAATAGCAGCTCATAAATGAAAGTTTTCGAAAAGTGTTGCTGAAACTGATGCTGTTCAAGTTGCTGAAACTGTTGCTATTCATTTGTAGAATATCGTTCGTTGATTTGAAAGTCATTGACGAGATTTCACCAGAAAATAAGAGTCAATCTGAAAACTGATTGGTTGAAGAAATAGAAATTTGTATTTTAGTTTTTTTTTTCTTCTTATTTTTATAATGATTTGTAAGACTGTGGATTTGCAGTTGCTTGGAGAAATAGAAATCTGCATTTTAGGGTTTTTTTTTTCTTATTTTTATAATGATTTGTAAGTCTGTGGATTTGCAATGGCTATTGATTTGTAGAATTTTGGGTTGAGTTATTTGTGAATTTGAGATGTTTGTTTAAATGCCTCAATGAAATGTTGATTTAGTTACATGTTCAAAAGTGTTAAAGAATTACAATTTCTGAATCCATTGCAACAGATACAATTATGATTTTATGAGATGATGCCAATATATATATTTTTATTGATAATTTGTTTTTGTTTTTTTTTTTGTGTGGTAATTTACATTCTCTAAATAGACAAGCTATGCATTTTCATTCTGCTTTCTATTATAACGAGTTTAACAGATTGGCTAATTGAACTAATACAACTAATTATGAAGCAAAAACAGAAGCAGAAACAAAAGCAAACTGATGGTGAAATTGGGCTAGAAAGTGAAGTCATGCCCTCTGTTGTTCATGTTTACTTAACTTGGTGTCCATGTTGGTTGCTTGAATATAACAGAATTCTGGTTCTGTATGAATTCTGATTCTGCATGTATTCTGATTCTGCTGGTATTCTGATTCTGATTCTGCATGTATTCTGGTTCTGTATTGAACATACATGAATTCTGGTTCTGCTGGTATGCTTCTGATCTGGTATGAATTCTGGTAAATTTTACAGTTTATCATTGTTGTCCATGTTGGTTGTGGTTGTGGTTCTGTAAATGGACATGGTTTTGCAATGGTTACAGTTTATCTATATTTTGCAATGGTTATGCAATGGTTACAGATTATGTCCAGTTTTGTGATCAAATTTTGTGCCCATAGAGAATTGGAATTCAAAATCTGAAAACTTGGTTGCTGGTTGTGTTATTCAGATGCTCGTAACCATTCACAAATTAAACCAGAAAGCAAGCAAAAGGCCATTTTCATTAATAATAATAAAAATAAAAAATAAAAAAAAGTAATTACAAGAGTAACTCACATTCTCATACTCTCTGTATTCAACACTATATAATCCAAAAAATGGCTTCAAATCAAAGCAAATGAATCAATGAACTCTCTTAACATAAATTAAAAATATCCATTACACCCTCTTTCAAAAGAACACAACCAGCCCACTAGCAACTGCCAAAACCAACCGACTCCAAACAAGTTCACAATCCTTCTTCGGTGTTGTTGGCTTGGTTTTGGAAGGTTTCAATGGTTTTGGTGGACTCAAGGTAACTGAGGAAGGTTTGGAAAGGGCCTGCGACGGAGAGTAAGTTCGTGAGGTTCACGAACTCCGGTGCTGGTGCAGGCACCGGAGTCGGGGCTAGTCATGGAGGTGCAGCAGTCTGGGCATGTGTTGATGGAGAACACAGAAGGGCCAGTGTGGTGCTAACCATGAAAATCACGGTGAAATCCATTTTTTTCCCCAAATTTTTTGGATTTATGTTTTTCTGGTAGACTCAAGGCTGTGTGAGTTGTGTTTTGTTTGAGATTTTAGAGTTGAGAGGTGTGTTTTGTTTGGGCAGGAGATCCACGAAATTTCAAATTTTTTTTTTTAATCTCAGCCGTTGGATGTCCAACGGCTCATCTGAACCGTTGCAAGTAGTGAATGGAGGAGGGGCCTCAAGGAGAGGATCCGGACTCTACCAAAGCAACCAGCCTAGCTACCTATTATCCTATTACCACACAAGCTACCTATTACCCTATTGGGTCATGACTGAGACCCCTTCAATTACCATCCCCACCACTCACACACACACATGACGAGTGGTGATCGGAAGAGAAGGAAATAAAAAATAAAAAAAAATTGACCAATCATGTTGAGAGGGGGTCAAAGGGGCGAGAGAAAGGGGTTCTGAAACATTACCCTAAATGCTCTTACCCATTACCACAGAAGCAACCTAAAGAAAAAATTTGGATGAGAGAGAGAGAGAGAGAGAGTTCATTCACAGCGACAAACAGAGTTTTGGGACAGAATTTTAGAGTAAAAGCATTTCAAATCTGTGAATAAATTATTTATTTTTTCGTATAGTGGTTATATTTTTAAATTGATTAAGAATAATTATAAGGGTTGGTTTGGCATACTTAAAAAAAATTAAAAAATTAAAAATTCATTGTCCTATTAAAGTCACATCATCTTATTTAAGTCACATCACCTCTCTAACACATCACTTCAAACCCAACCCAAACTCAATTCATATTTCATAAAAAGTCAAAAAGTGCACTTATTTAGATTATCTCAAGGTACGCACTACTAATGATAATGATTAGATTAATTTTTGTAATTGGGTTTTTTAATTTATTTTTCTAAATGATTGTGTTTTTTTTACACCTTATTAAACATTTCAAAATATGTGAGTAAATGATTATATTTTTAAATTGATTATGAATAATTATATTTATTAGGTTCACATTTTTAAATTGATTAAGAATGATTATGTTCATTAGCTTCACATAAAATATTAATTATTGATGATGATTGGATTGCATTTTGTGATTGTGATTAAAATTTTATTTATTTTGCAATATTTTATTTTTAATCTAGGTTCACATAAAGTACGCACTATTGATGATAATGATTAAAGTATTTTTTGTAATTGGGTTTTTTAATTTATTTTTTAAAATAATTGTGTTTTTTTACACTCCATTTAATGTGTTTTTTGAAAAAAAAAAAAAAAAAAGATTGTATTCATGTTTTTTTGAATACAATCAGATGGTGATTGTATTTTTAATCTATATTTTTTGGAAAAAAAGTTAGATTTATTAGATTCACGTAACGTACTCACTGTATTCTTTTTTTAAAAAAAAAGTTGTATTTTTTAACTATCAATTAACTTAATTTATATGTTTCTTTTTTTAAAATAATTTTATTTTTTAATTACCAATTGACTTTATTCGTTTTCAATACGGTGATTGTATTTTTACACTCTATTTGATTGATGATGATTGGATTGTATTTTTTGATTGTGATTGTTTATTAAATTCACATAGCGCACTTACTGTATTCTATTTTTACAAAAAGGTTGTGGTTTTTAACTATTAATTAACTTAATTTGTATGTTTTTTTTAAAATAATTTTATTTTTTAATTACCAATTGACTTCATTGTTTTTTAATACGGTGATTGTATTTTTACACTCTGTTTAATTGATGATGATTGAATTGTATTTTGTGATTGTGATTGGACTTAATTTATTTTTTAATACAGTAACTTTTTTTTAATCTATGTTTTTTTGAAAAAAAAAAAATTAGATTGTATTCATTAGGCTCACATAAACTACACACTATTGATGATGATGAGTAGATTATATTTTGTAATTAGATTTTTCAACTGATTATATTTTTTTTTTAAAAAATGGTAGTGCTTTTTAAATATTAATTAGCTTAATTTGTGATTGGGTTAAAAAAAGGTTGTGCTTTTTAGCTATCAATTAACTTTAATTTGTATGTTTTTTAAAAAAAATTATAATTTTATTTTTTAATTACCAATTGACTTCATTGATTTTCAATACGGTGATTGTTTTTTTACACTCTATTTGATTGATGATGATTGGATTGTATTTTATAATTGTAATTGTTTATTAGATTCACATAACGTACTCACTGTATTCTTTTTTTTTTAAAATGTTGTGCTTTTTAACTATTAATTAGTTTAATTTGTGATTGGATTTTTAACTTACTATGCTTTTTTGGGGGGGAGGGAAGAAAATTGTATTTTTCAATTCAAAAAAGACTTAAGACCCCCTTTTGGAAGAAACCCCCACGACCCCCCCTGCCTTTCATTGGTCAAATTTTTTTTTTTTTCTTCTCCCCCACTCACCAGCCCCCACGTGTGTGTGGGGGTGGTAGGGGTGGGAATCTAAGGGGGTCTGTATCGCCATTGTTTTCAATTATCAATTGACTTTATTACGTTTTTGTAACTAGCTTAATTTGTGATTGTGTTGTTTTATATTCCATTTTGATCACATGGTGATTTTATTTTTTTTAATGATTGTGTTTTTTTACATTCCATTTTGACCACGCGGTGATTTTATTTTTTTAAATGATTGTGTTTTTTTACACTATTTAATCTATGCTTTTTGAAAAAAAAAAAAAAAAGATTATATTCATATTTTTTTGATACAATCACACGGTGATTGTATTCTTAATTTATATTTTTGAAAAAATTAGTCTAAGGTCTCTCTCTCATTTTTAATATTAGAAGAGATCCACAATATTATTTTATGATATCTAAGGTCCCTCTTCCCACACCCATATATCACAGAGAAATTTGACTGAAATCAAACCTCAGCTTCCCACTTCTCTCTCTCTCTCTAGAATACATACACAAATATATATATATATATATATAGCTTCAATGGCGGTGGAGCTGGATTGAAAAGCATGGAATTTGTACTCCGCAACAACTCCATGCATTACCGCGACTAGATCTTCCAACATCAAGTCATCTTCGATTCCTTAGTGTCCCGATCGCAGAACCTTCAGATTCCAAAAGTTCAATTCTAAACCTGTATCCAAACACGTCACCAAATTTGCTACGATCCGCTGCTCCGCTGCCACACCCACACAACGCTACACCATCACTCTGCTTCCAGGTGATGGCATTGGCCCTGAAGTCATCTCTGTTGCCAAGAACGTACTCCAGCTCACTGGCTCTCTTAAAGGTAAACCCTTGTCTCAAAAACCCCAACTTGATTTCTTGTTCGGTTGCTGAGAAAATAGAGGAGAAAGATAGGAAAATAACTGATTTATTAATCTCAATTTCTTTGTGGACTAAATGTTGTTCTAGAGGTCATCAACAGTGAACAGTTTATGCTTAAAAATTTTCTTACTTATTTCACAAACCAAGCAGAGTTGTTATTTTATTTCAGTGTTCTTGACCAAAATATACACATATTTCAGTGGCCAAATAGGTTCTTATATACACATCAAACTGGTTCTTATATACACATCAAACTGGTGTTTGACCAAACAGGTTCTTATATACACATACACATCAAACTGGTTCCTATATACATATCAAATCCAGAGAAAATTCAAATTTCTCTGGGTTCATTTTAACCAATTTTCTCTAAGTTTTTAAATTTCTCTGGATTCATTTTGATCAATTGAAGGCCGGTGAAGTTAGAGAAATTTTCAAATTTCTCTGCAATGTTGAGTCTAGGAGAGGCATGGAAGGCAGAGAAATTTAAAATTTCTCTAGAGATGTAATTTTGTGGAAAGGCAGAAAAATTTCTCTGGGAAACTGGGAAGTATATGGAAGGCAGAGAAATTTGGAGATGGTGAGGCAGAGAAATTTGGAGATGGTGAGGCAGAGAAATTTACAGTGGGAAATTTCTTTGTGACGTGAATTTTCTCTAGACTAATTTTCTCTGGATCAACTTGAGGGACCTTTGACATTATGAAAATATTGAGTATCCTTTATGCTGTAAAATCTTAATACCAGGGACCTTAAAAAAAATTCCCCTATATTTTTTTAAAACAAAAATTAGATTGTATTTATTAGGTTCACATAAAATACCCACTATTAATGATGATATGATTGGATTGTATTTTGTGATTGTAATTGGACTTAATTTATTTTTCAATGCGGTGATTATTTTTTTAATCTATGGTTTTTGAAAAAAAAAAAAAAAATAGATTGTATTAACTAGGCTCACATAAACTATGCACTAATGATGATGATGATTAGATTATGTTTTATAACTAGGTTTTTTAACTCGTATTTTTAAAAAAAAAAAAGGATTTGCTTTTTAACTATTAATTAGTTTAATTTGTGATTGTGTTTTTTTACACTCTATTTTGATCACACGGTGATTTTATTTTCTTAATGATCGTTTTACACTCCATTTAATCTGTGTTTTTTGAAAAAAGAAAAGATTGTATTCATGTTTTTTAAATACAATCACACGGTGATTGTATTTTTAATTTATGTTTTTTGAAAACAAAAATTAGATTGTATTTATTAGGTTCATATAAAACACCCACTATTAATGATGATATGATTGGATTGTATTTTGTGATTGTAATTAGACTTAAATTTATTTTTCAATACGATGATTGTTTTTTTAATCTATATTTTTTGAAGAAAAAAAATTAGATTGCATTCATTAGACTCACATAAACTACGCACTATTGATGATGATGATTAGATTATATTTTGTAATTAGGTTTTTTAACTCATTGTATTTTTTTTTAAAAATGATTGTGTTTTTTAACTATTAATTAGTTTAATTTGTGATTGTATTTTTAACTAATTATGCTTTTAAAAAAAAATCATTGTAATAAATTATAATACTAAGTATCATGTTGACAATACAGAAACACTGATGAAAGACCCACAACAATTTAAATTTTAGTTATACTTTATTTTATTTATTCAGTGAATTTCGAACAAATGTAATAAATTCTTATTTTTATTACTTTAATTATGCAATGTCAACCTTTTATTTTTAAATTACCTATATTTTATGGTAACAATTTAAAAATATGTTTGACATACCATAAATAATTTTTTAAAATTCAATCCCATATATAACACGAGTGATATACTAATTTTAAATTATTTAAATATGACAAATAGAATAATGACTTTTTGATTTTTCTTATCATTAATTAAAAAAGTTTCTTTTAGCTCCTAACAAACAGCTTAATGACTTTTTATTTTTATTCTTTTGACTTTTATCAAAATAATTAATTTTTTTTTTTTTATCATTATCCAAATTGCTTTTTGTTGATGTGGCTTTTTCATTACTCCATCTTAATTTTCTTTTTTCTTTTAAGAAGTCAAAAATTTAAAGGTTGTTAAATAGTTTGTCATTAGTTAAAAAAAACTTAGAATTAGTTTGAGATAAGACTATTTTAATTAAAAAGTCAAAAAGTGAAAAAATTTAAATTTTTACCAAAAAAAATCAAAATTTCATTCATTTTTATTTTATCTTTTTGCACATTTTTTATTTTTATTTTATATAAGAGGTTAAAAAAATATTCTAAAACATATTCAGTTTGTTTGGTTTTGTTTTTCAAAAAACAGTTTTCAAAAAATTTTACTTTTTATTTTCCGTATTTTAATGTTTTTAATTAATTTTTTTAATATTTTAAGCAATTTTTAAAAAAAAATTTAGACACACCTAACATAAATATACTTAAAAAAATATAATATTTATGAAAAAAATCTTTAAAAAATACACTAAATACCAAAAAATATAAAAAAAAATGAAAATTTAGTTCATTTTCTTGTATTTTTGTATATTTATTAATTTTTAAAAATATTTTTTCACATATATTTTACTATTTAGATACATCTAAGTAAGGTGTATCTAAAAAAGTAAAAAAAAAAAAATTTGCTTAAAATTTAAAAAATATTCACTAAAAATAAAAAAATACAAAAAAAAGAAAGCTTAATTTTTAAAAAGCTGAATTCAAAAAATTAAAATCAAACATACTGATTAATTTTTTTAATATCATATTTTAATCAAAAAAACTAAAAAGCTACTCAAAAAGATACTTCCCAAATAGGCCCTTGAATTGTCACTTCAACTTTTTTCATTTAAAAATAATTACTAAAAATGTTACTCCCAAACAAACCTTAAATAAATGAGATCCACTTGAAAAGATAGATGATGAGGTCTCTTTTCAGGGTAAAGAATTCTCGAAGCTGTTACCATAGAAATTAGAACTTCTTTTTCTTTAATGTACGGGGTGTAAATATCTGTCGTTGCCCGTATTCTTTGTGTCTAAGTTGCGCTTCACTCCAATTGATCTGAAAACACAATGACGGTAAACTACCCGGCGGTGTACTGTTGAAAAACCCTTCAACGGTTAAGTTAGCACACATACACAGAGAGAGAGAGAGAGAGAGAGAGAGATAAAGTCGTAGGTGAGTTGTGATCATAAGATGTTCCAGCCTTGAGTATGGGGGCGCAACATCGTTTATATACCTTTTGCGTACGCCTCTGCGTCCATTCGCCTTTGAACGCGTGGACTTGCTCTCCTCTCCTATTTTCCTACGTGTCAGTGCAAATACAACTAAACACCACCTAACAAAACCGCCAAACGGCTTTGGCGCGAACGGATAGCATGATTCCTTGCCATCACACCGTGACCACGCCATGACCGTGATGCTCGTCTGGTTTAACTGGAAGATCCCACTACGACTTAGCCGACCTTCTTAGTTCTGACCTAGAAACTGCCCGATCAGACTGATCTATGGAAGACTATGCCAATCTAACTCAGCGGAGCGAATATGATTAACCGAGCTGACGATCTAAGGTTGCTTCGATTGGACCAGACTGGGGCCCTGACCGAGCATGCCAAGTATTCGTTTGAACTTAGCTCGGCCTAACTGCGCTTGGCCCAGCTTAGCTCGATCCAGTGTCAATTTATGAAATCGCCCTCTCAATTGCCCCTTAATTCCATCCGCGCCAACGTGATTGTAATTACTTTCTCTAGCCAAGACCACTAATCTACTCGACTAGCATCCTCAACTTACTTGCCGTGCTAACTTCCTTGCTTGGCTTCATCACTCGCTCGATCAACGTTTCGACTTTTCCGTCTGTCTCTTCAGTACTGACACCGGTCTTATCACAGACACGTGTCATTTGCTCATTGGCCTTGTGCCGCTAACCTAGCCGCCCCACGCTATCTTCTCAATTTCAAATTTTGGCACCTCTTCTCTCCTTATACATACATTGTTCACCCCTTGAAATCTCTCCCTTCTTTGTTCATCCTCTTACTTCGACGATCCAGCAACCCAGAGCCACAAAGTAACCACCCTAATTTTCTGCATTTCTTGCCTCTGTATCTCTTGCCTACATCGAAGCATCTCTCTGGTGGACTTGGTCTCGCCATCAATGTGTCGGAGCACCTCCCTGCCTAGAACTTCGATCCTCACTCCCAAACTCGTAAGTATTTCGAATACATTTATAATGTCACAATTCAATTTTGATTCAACCCAAACATTCAATTAATGAGCCGTCCACCGGATCATTTTTTCCAGTTCAAACCAAGAAGGATGATCTCTTCTAATAATGCGGATACTACTATAAATTTTTCCATCTAACATAGTAAGTCTTGAAACAAGGGTAGCTAATACATCAGCATGATTGTTTCCACATCCCACATCGGACGTGTCTTCCAGCCCCAGTTACCCATCTCCTTGGAGGGTGGTATAGGACCCAAACTAATAAACAAGCAATCTAACCTCGGCACACTGCCTTCTCCAATCTTGTTAAGGGCTAAATGTTGGGCTTGTAAAGTTTTTTGGGCTTCTGATAATGCGGATACTACTATAAATTTTTCCATCTAACATGTAAGTCTTGAAACAAGGGTAGCTAATACATCAGCATGATTGTTTCCACATCCCACATCGGACGTCTTCCAGTCCCAGTTACCCATCTCCTTGGAGGGTGGTATAGGACCCAAACTAATAAAATCTAACCTCGGCACACCGCCTTCTCCAATCTCTGTTAAGGGCTAAATGTTGGGCTTGTAAAGTTTTTTGGGCTTCTTTCATAGTAGTGGGCTCGTACAGTATTTTGGCCTTTTATCGGGACTTCGGATCTCAAGTCTACACTAGTTGTGGAGTAGATAGAGATGCCATTTTGGGCTTAAAATTAAAGAACGTATTTAGCCCGCTTCTGTTGAGACCTAGGGCTCTAACTTCGAACTACCTCTCTAATAGAACAAAGAGGAGAATACAGTAAATTTTGTTTCAGAATATTGGGCAGGGGCCGCGCGAACGCAGGCCCCCACTAACACAAATTATGACGTAGGCTCCACCACTTGGGTAGACCTTAGGCGGGCGCCCCTCCTGCGTGCAATGGAGGCCGCCAACCTAGGCCATGGGCCTTGTTGATCGCCCATCGACCCCGTCCAGGTAAGTATGTTTCTCTTCCCCGCCCCCTTCCTTTTTCACATCTCTCCCTCCTCTCCCATTTTCTCTTTCTACCGATGTGGGACTGAAACCAAACATATGGTTTCAACAACTTTGATCGATTCATCAAAGGGGTTGTTCGCTCACTTCTTTCCAAAACTCTCTCTCTCTTTATTACAATGATTTTTGATTTCTTTGATACATGATGTGGGTTCTTGTTTACACGCTACATTTTGGGGGAATAAGCAAAAATTCAAGGCTTCTTGCTGATGTTAGTGGGCTTTTTGGCTGTAGGGTTGAGAAGAATTTGTGACTTTAGTGTCCTTTGATGTAGTGTTGTCATTCGTTCTAATCACGTGGTTACATCATTTTGAAGAAGATAAAGAACTGGGTTTTTTTTGGTTGGGCAAACATTGTTTTGGTCTTCACAGTTATTTCAGGTGACTTTTGGGTTCTATCTAACTGTTTTTCTTTTATGGTTCTTGATCAAGATTTTTTATATTAGATATGGGCTTCTGTCTAGATGATCGATTTGGGTGGAATAAGCAATGTTCCTGATTATTGATAATGTTAATTTGTTTTCAGATAATTAGATTAGATGCTGAGCTTGAGTAATTGTTTTTGAATTTAGAATCTGATGTGTGGGGTGTTGCCAATCAGTTCTTTAAAGTTCTTCGCATCACTGTGAAGTGTTGGAGTGTTCCCTTTATTGGGTTAGAGGGTTAAAATAGGACACCTCAATGGCTTAAATCGCTTGACCCAATGAAGAGGCTCAAGTTTGATTCTCCTTAAAATACTTATATGTTCTGTTTGGATATTGAATTTGTGAAGAGATTTGTGGAGGGAAAAGAAAAGGAGCGGAATTTGTGGGGGAAAAAACACACGCACGCATTAGCATCTATTTCATTCACTTTTCTTTTCCCTTCGCAAATCTTCCTCAATCCAAGATTCAAACACAACTTAAAAAAAATATTGGTTTTTGCCAGCTTCATTAGATCGTTGTACCTTTCTTTGGCAATAGCAGTAACTTAACATATCCAAAAATCGGAGACAGGAGGTCAAAATGTCATGATTTTTAGTTCATGATGCCTTTCACTAGAGAAGTATTTAGATTCCCCCCTTTTAATGTCATTCTCTTGTTTGATTGTGTAATTTGTTTTTGAGTGCTTGGGGATTATACTATGTAAAGTTCTTGTGGGAGTAGAAATGTAGTTGTGTGCGCAGTACTTAATATAAAGTTTATGATGTTCATTATCCAACTGAGATTCAATTCAACACAAATGAGGAGTTCAAATTGGGAAATTATGAAGCGTATTAAAACAACAATATGTTGAACCTTCTCTTGTATATGTATCGGGGCACTAATACTATCACTCCATATTCCATATATATATATATATATATCATGTAGTTTGCATGTTCAATGAGTGAAGTGCCCTCTGAAAATTTTTACTTAACTAAGATTGCAAATATACCTTTGTATACTTGTGGAATTTGCAGTTAATTTGGCCGTGGCACTTGCCAACAAGTGTAACCTTAATAGTAGGCTGCTTGATGCTGATTTGTATGGGCCATCTATGCCTACCATGATTAAACTCAATGGCAGGGCCTGAATTATATGAAGGTAGTTCTTTAATCATCTGAATCCTTTCTGACATGTTCCAACAATCTATGTTGTCAATGATGTGAAGTACACTGAATGCATGATAGTGAATTGCTAAGGGTAGTTCTAAAAGATATAGATTTGCTTTTAACTTATTGCTCACGATTTACTGGTTAATTTAATATCCCCATCTTGCTCACATTTTAATGTGAATATGCCTTGCTTATGTCACATTGGTGCTGGATTGAACATATTTGGTACCTTTTGAAAATGATTCCATTTGAAGACTATGGAATCTGGTGTGTATGTAAATGGGGTTTCTTGTCTTCCCTTACCTGTTACTTCCGCTTTCTTATTTTATTGTACATATGTGATTTGAAGTATTTGTGCTTCAAACTGTAACTCCTTTTGAAGGATTTGGTGATTTTTTTTTTTTTTGGTTAACCTGTTAAATGTATTTTACTATTAATTGTTGTTTCTTTATCCAAAACTTATGTTGATTTTGTTCTTGCAGGTGATGAAAGCTCTTGAACATGAGTCAAGGGGAGTGGATTGGGGAAACTTGATATTCTAGTGACACTCAGATTTCTATTTCTCAGAGGCTTCAATTATCAGGTTGATAAAAGAATATGAATACAGTTTTAGAGGTTTTGATGCTTCAACTAGAGGATCAACAATTAGCACAGGAGAGTGACATGGAAACACATTTATGGCTCAAAGGCTCTACCTTTGTTAGATTCATGTCTCAGGTCTTGGTTTATACTCAATACTGAATTTACTAGTCAGATTATGTGTGAAATTGAGAGAGCCAAATGTCATAGGCTGATATATTTCCTTCTTTTTAGTTTACCAATCTATCAAAAGTCAAGTTGCGAGTGATGCTTCATTTACTTATCACACACACACACACAAAGAAGCAATGCCTTTATTAGAATTATCATATTTGAAATTTTATACATCCTCTAGTTAATGCAGGGATTGCCATACAAGGATGTTTTAGGGGATTTTGTGTGTTTAGCTTACAGCAAAGGTTGACTCTGGCATCTCTGCGATATTTAAATCACTTTTTTTTATTTTTTTCTGACCATCTGAAGAGTTAGCCCAAATTTCTTGAAAACCATAGATGAGATGAGATTATTATCTCCTGGAGATTTTGCGTTTTCAGTACTAATTGCACTTTCCTCAAATGCTATAGATAACTAAAATGAATTAATCTAGAGACCCAGATTAATCCACCCAGAAAATTCTAGGTGGGTGATTGTGTGCTAGAGATTAATTTTTGTACTGTGGGGTTCATTTGGAGTCATGTGTGAATAAATCTGAACTACAAGTTAAAGATTCTGAGTCATTTCTGAGTTGATAAGGGTGGGTTCATAGTATTACTGAACTAAAATTGCGTACTTCAATACAATAGAAGTATTTAGTCAGATGATTTCATTCTCATTTGATTTCCCTTCATTTGTTCAGTCCTTTTCACAATTGAAACAGTAGTTAGCAGTACATTCTATTCATGTATAACTCTGGCTGCTTTTTTGTGAGTTAAACCTCTATTGTAATGCTGTGGGTGAAACATGTGAATGGTTACTGTTACATCTCATGGATTTGTAAATTTTCTTCCCTAGGGGTATAATGCCTTTTGTCTGTAAATCCATGTCATTACATTACACTTTTACACCTTGTATATTTCAAGTGTTGGAGAATTTCTTCCAAAATCTAATTTCAGTCACTGAACAGAAACAAAGGGGGTAGAACCCAAATACGCTGAGTATCAGGCACAAAAAAGGAACTCATTTGCACAATCAAATGACAAAAATCACAATCAGTATAAGGGATATCCTTATGTTTTAGTGTAATATAAATCTGTCATCTTTTATAATTACTTTTGCACATGGTCTGTTGATAATGGCAATAAATTTTTCATACAATGATAGGCTGTTATGATTTTTTAGTAAATGAATTGATCTCTTCTGTTTATTTCATTTTCTGAAACGTTCAGTCGCTTTTCAGATTTTGGTTGTCCGGTAGAGCATGAGCTTCAAGTGTCCACACCGCGGTGAATTTTGGGAAAGGAGGAGCTCGCAAATGGCGGATGAAATGGGATTGCCATTTCTTGGTGAGGTATGTGTTCCTATTTAAGATTGTTGTAGTACTGCTTAGGTTATGTTCCGACACCATTCATCCATGATTTCCAAATGTAAATTTCTGGCTCTTCTGCTGAATCTTTTAAATCCCTTTAAAAAATTGGAATTTGAAAGCTTCACTAGGAGGGAATTTGGGATCAAATCACAGCAGCATCTCCATAGAACTTTGCTTTTGATATATTTTCCATTCCTTACAAATGCACTTCTGCAAACAGTAAGAATTGTGTCTCGGTATTTTACTTGTTCAGATAACCATTGGAAGTGAAGATCAAGAGTAGTTCTCTGATGAAGGTGTCCCTGTAGTAAATATCAAATCCTGATCCTGCAGTCTCCAAAGCATACAATGACGTGACTCGTAAAATTGCAGCAAACTTGAAGAATTGTCCGAGCAACTGCAACTCTGACCGGAGATAAACCTGTAAAGCTGCTACCACCACTCCAAAGCCAACTTAAGGAGTTGTAGATTACTAAATTCTGCTATGTGTGGTTTATCTGCTGTAGGTTCTGTTTTCTTTTTCTCGACAGATTCCCAGACACTGGTTTAGCATGGTTTTAGACAAATTTGGTACCTGACCTGGATTCTATGTAATCCTCAACCTCACGTTATTGAAACAAAAGTTAAACTTAAATGAACTACCACTCGACTAACTCGCTTGGTTCCCAATCCTATTAATGAGTAAGGGTGAATTACACTAATCTCCCTTGAGTTTTAGAGAAAATACAATAAATTTCATAGTTTTGACATAATTATATCAATATTCCTTCTAGTAAAACTGACCAAAAATAATACATATGGTATAAAAACACAAAGGTTAACAAGGTAAATTATGCCACAAATGTTAACAAGGTAAATTATACATTTCAGCTTAAATGATGGGATATTATCAATTTTTATACATATAACTAATGAATTATTAATGAAAGGAGATTAAAGTGTTATATAAATGACAATATTAAGAGAGTCTAATGTAATTATACTAAATTTGTAAAGTTCATTAATATTTATTTTTAAACTTCAAGGAGGTATGTGTAATTTATCATAAAAATAAAGATTAAAAAAATAAATATAGATTTAATTTAATAAAATTTTAATTATATTTGTAAATAAAAAAGAAAAGAAAAAGAAAAAATTCAGATAATATATGATAAATATGATTTAATGTATATTTTTTAATAAAAAATAATTAATTATTATGTGAAATAAAATTTTAAGAGCCTCAAGCCTCGTTTGGGAACAAGTTTTTTTAGTAACT
Source organism: Camellia sinensis (assembly GCF_055761805.1). NCBI lineage: Eukaryota > Viridiplantae > Streptophyta > Magnoliopsida > Ericales > Theaceae > Camellia > Camellia sinensis. The sequence continues at coordinate 105,520,453 of NC_138972.1, forward strand.
TTTTGGTTTTTTAACTAAAATGTTATGTAAAAAAACTAGTATATTTAGGATTATTTTTTGAATTTTTACGAAAAGATATGCAAAAACAAGAGAGAAAAGTGAATCTTTGACTTTTTAGTATAAATTGTTGACTTTTTGATTTTTTAACTAAAAAAGTCACTTGCCAAACGAAAACTCAATGTATAATTTTTGAGGCACAATTCTTGATAATAATAAAAATACAAATAAAAATAAACTCAACCTAATCAGATTCCTTGAGGACCTAAATGCCCCGTTTTTGGTAGCGGCACTAGATTTTGACCTTGGAAAACTCCGATACCCCATCTTCTGCCCTTTTGCCCTTCCCCAATTCTCTCTTCTCCTCTCTCTCTCTCTCTCTGGTATTTTCTTCTCTCTTCTCCACCAAAACAAATAACTATCTGCTCTCTGTCTCTCTGTCTCTCTCTCTCTCTCTCTCTCTCTCTCTCTCTCTATGGATTTATATACACTCCCATCAATATCAATGCATCTGTAAACCCTAATTTGTGATTTTGAAATCTTTGGTTGATCACTGTCCTAATGATATGTTACCTTTTATCTCAATTTTTGCAGGTTTTCTCGGTTGTCCTCCTGATTTACAAGTTGTGCTGGGAACTCTCTCCTGTGCATTCAGAATTAGGGTTTTGCTTCTCGGTGAGCTTCTTTGCGTGATTTTTGGTTTTCATTCGTTGTTCGCTGTTTGGTTGCTGAGAAAATGAGGGATCTAATGTTTTTAACCGGACTTAGCTGAATTTGGTCATGGTTTTGATTATTAGAGTACACCCACTTATTGACATTAACATAGGATTCTAAAAATTGATGTAGTTGCATTACATTTTTACTGGCAACTCAACCCAGCATTTGCTCTTAGTTGTGATTATCATGTTAACTATGTTAATTGAATGGCTTGAATTATAGGAATTCATGTACCACTGGAAGCTTCAGGGCAGTTCGAAGATTTTTTTTCCTGCAAAGTCCCTGATTTGTTGTGAAAAGTAACAAACAACAAGCAAATTTAGGTAACAAAGTTATATTGTGTTTTGACGATATGTTATGCTAGAGTTGTTTTTCCTTTTTTTCGCTTGTTTGTTGTAACTGATGGGAGTGGAAGAGAGAGGGGAATAAAAAATAAAAATAAAAATAAAAATAAAAAGGTGGATTCTGATTGGTGTGTAGCTTTTATTTGAACAGGTTTTCTTGGACGTAATTAGTAGACGAGAGTTTTGAGCAGTTGCTTGAGCACCTTTGTCTTTTCTTTTCTTTTTTGGGTATTGAGATTGTTTGCGATATTTTGAGTAGATTATTCATGGCAAACCATGATATGATTCTTGGGCAAAGTCGGGATTTTTCACTGTTACAGAACCAACATTTGGGACTAGGGCATAATCATGATCTCATAATTGGACAGGGTCAAGATTTAGGACTTGGACAAACCCATGATCATGATGATCTAGGTTTAGTGCATGCCCATGATCACGAGTTAGCGCTAGGTCAGGCCCATGACCATGAAATGGCTCTACAGCATGCCCAAATTCAAGGCAATGAACATGAGAACAGATATGAACAAAGTCATGACGATAGAATTAATTCAGGTGAAGATGATAAAATGGCTGCTGATCAAGACAACACTGACCCTGAAAGCCACGGTCATCAGTTGGTTCTTACTACTCAGAATCCCGAATTGGGTTTATTGGAGAATGATGAATTGGCTGTTGTTGAGAACCATGACATAGATGATAACTTAGAGCTTGCTTTGGATGAGAATCAGGACTTGACTCCAGATATGTCGGATGAGCATGCCCACCTTGTAGTCACTCCTTTCATTCAGTCCCGAACTTTGGTTCCTGCTCCAACACATGAATTGACTGTTGGGCAAGAGTTTCCTGATGTCAAGAGTTGCCGGAGGGCACTAAGGGACACGGCAATTGCTCTGCACTTTGAGATACAGACTGTTAAGTCTGACAAGACTCGTTTTACTGCCAAATGTGCGAGTGAGGGATGCCCTTGGCGGATTCATGCTGCAAAGCTTCCAGGTGTTCCTACCTTCACCATTAGGACTATCCATGAGGAGCATACCTGTGGTGGAATTACCCATCTAGGCCATCAACAAGCTTCAGTCCAGTGGGTTGCGAAATCTGTCGAACAAAGCCTTAGGGAAAACCCCCATTACAAGCCGAAGGAGATATTGGAGGAGATTCATCGTGTTCACGGGATAACATTATCGTACAAGCAAGCCTGGAGAGGTAAGGAACGGATCATAGCAGCTGTTCGTGGGTCATTTGAAGATGATTATCGCCTCCTTCCTATGTATTGTGACCAGATTAGGCGAACAAATCCAGGAAGTATTTCATCAGTTTATGTGAATCCAGTGGATAACTGCTTCCAACGTCTGTTTGTTTCATTTCAAGCATCAATCTATGGGTTTTTGAATGCATGTCGCCCACTTCTTGGGCTTGATAGAAGTGTCCTGAAAAGCAAGTACCTTGGGACATTGCTTTTTGCCACTGGTTTTGATGGAGATGGTGGCCTGTTTCCTTTGGCATTTGGGGTGGTTGATGAGGAAAATGATGATAACTGGATGTGGTTCCTTTCTGAGCTGCACAACCTGCTTGAAACCAACACAGAAAACATGCCAAGGCTTACAATCTTGTCTGACAGACAGAAGGGTATTGTAGAGGGAGTGGAAACAAACTTCCCAACTGCTTTTCATGGGTTCTGTATGAGCCATCTCAGTGACAGTTTCCGAAAGGAGTTCAACAATACCATGCTCGTCAATCTTTTCTGGGAAGCTGCCAATGCTCTCACTGTTATTGAGTTTGAAGCAAAAGTCCTTGAAATTCAGGAGATATCTCAGGAAGCTGCTTACTGGATTCGTCGGGTTCCACCTCGCTTGTGGGCCACAGCATATTTTGAGGGAACAAGGTTTGGTCATTTAACTGCTAACATAGTCGAATCTTTAAATTCTTGGATACTCGAAGCCTCTGGGCTTCCAATAATTCAAATGATGGAATCTATCCGTCGGCAACTGATGACTTGGTTCAATGAGCGGCGAGAAGCAAGTATGCAGTGGGCATCAATATTAGTTCCTTCTGCTGAGAAGCATGTGTCGGAGGCTCTTGAGCGAGCACGTACCTACCAGGTCCTCCGAGCAAATGAAGCTGAATTTGAAGTTATATCCCATGAAGGAACAAATGTTGTGGATATTCGAAATCGTTGTTGTCTTTGTCGAGGATGGCAACTATATGGGCTGCCTTGCGCTCATGCCGTGGCAGCTCTCCTTTCGTGCAGGCAGAATGTCCATCGGTTCACCGAAAGTTGTTTCACCGTGGCTACGTATCGTAGGGCATACTCTCAAACGATACACCCAATTCCAGATAGAACCCTTTGGAAGGAGATGTCAGATGGTTCTCAGAATGAAGCCAATGCAGTTGAAATTGTCATAAACCCACCAAAATCGCTTAGGCCGCCAGGTCGACCAAGGAAGAGGCGAGTTCGTACAGAAGATCGAGGTCGGGCAAAACGGGTTGTCCATTGTAGCCGTTGCAATCAAACAGGCCATTTTAGAACAACATGTGCAGCTCCCATATAGATTTCATTTGTCTGCTTATTTGCGTTTTCTCTGTAAAGAATTCTAGGTCTTTTTTTAAATTCTTATATTTACCTTGATTTTTAGTTTTATTATTTTTAATTGTTATATGTAACTGGAGATTGAAGTAGTAGTGCATAAATTTCGGCATAGCTACCCAATGGGGTGTATTTGTTAGAGGAATGTGATGATTCATCATGCTTTGTTTTGTGTTTTTTTAGTGCTATGATGTTCATTCTTGTGGATGTTCACCTTGAGACGTTCTTCTTGGTGTTTTGACTTATGAGTTTTCAAAAGATATATGTATTTTGAAAAAATACCGGAAAAAATACCTGAAAAAATATTTTGAAAAATGAAGTGATATATGTAGTCTATGCTACATTTAGATGCTTTTAGCAATACCTATTATGCAAGGGAAGTTATTGGTGCTCCTGGAGTACGGTCACGTGATATTTTAAAAGTATTGTGATTGGTAAAAAATATGAGATTTATGATTTTGTGTTGAGTGATAGTGAATAGTATTTTAACAAAGAGAGGAGAGAGAGAGAGGATCGACAATTTATGTTTTTAAATTTTTATTATATCTGTTTAACACACATTTTAACTATATTATTAAAGTACTCAGTCACTTACACTCAAGACACACAAAATCACATTCTGCTTCTATCATTGTTTGTCAGTTAACAAATATGTCAACACAATTTTAATCATCCCCTGTTATTGTTCTTGGATTATTGGAATTTGTCATTTCAGTAATTATGTTTCTAAGACATTGGCAGCAAATCTATAAAATAAAAATAAAAGAAGAGACATTGGCAGCCTTGTTTTCTCTCTCTTTTGTTTTTTTGGAGTAAAAGGTTATAGAATATATTAAGCAGATAATCCATCCAACATACAAAGAGTTCTCTTCCAATAACAGTAGACATCATACCCAAACAACATCAGCCAAAACACATACACAAAAAAAAAAAACAACACAAAAGATCCCAGAACCACACCGAAGCAGCCACCAATCTTGACTTGGCGAGATCGTGAGTGAATCTTACCTCCTTCCTGGGAACTTAGCTGATGCGCACAAACCAAAATTACTTCAATATCAACCATGATAGGTCCAATGTTCCATCCTTCGTTACACTCAGTCACCAAATCATGAACAGGCAATCAGTGTGAATTTCTATCCGACCAAAGCCATTTCTTGTTGCCCATTGCATTGCTAGAAGGCATGCCCGAGCAATGCTGCAGATTCAAAAGCCAGAATCTGCACACCATCATTCGTATATACCCATGCGCTCCACTTTCATTCATTTCCTGCTTCCATGCACCATCAAGAAGGAAGTATGCTGGAGAAGCCTTTTTGCCTCTTTGACAGAACTGCTTGTGAAAATGCATCTAATGGAACAATGCACTTAACAATACTCTTTGACTAGGTTAGATGAAGCCATAGTATTTAGTTTTCTTTCCTTTTTTTTCACCCCTTCCACCCTCTCCCCAATTCATCAAAGTTGTCTTTAAATTTAGAATATGAATTTTGTGAAGGAATTTATTTCATTCAAAAAAAAAAATTACAAAAATGCTAGAGGCCCCAAAAATTCTACCAAAAGTTTTACCAAATGTCTCACATGGGTGTGGGACCCACATGGGACCCACATTGTGTGGGTCCCACACCCATGTGAGACATTTGGTAAAACTTTTGGTAGAATATTTGGGATCTCTAGCACTACTCAAAAAATTATCCACAAATCCTTTCACTGTTTCACAATCTCAAGTTCCAAACATTTGGAAACTAACTGACTTTTAGAAACATGCAAAACCCCCTCTCATCATATGCAATGAAAATTGAGAGCTTCTAACAGCACACCAATCTTTTTCTCAATTCACACCACTTGCTTGTTGAGATCAAACAAGTCCTTTTATTTGGTAATTGATATTCGAACTTTGAAATTTTATTTAATAATTAATATTCAAACAAAAACTAGTGTGAATTAAGATTTTTGTAATATGCAAATTGAAACTCCCTTACAAAATTTCATAATTAATTCTTAAGCGCAAGACAAGATTGGAAAAGCCACAGCAGCCCATACCAATAGCTAACTTTAGCTGTGGCATTAGCATTGTTTTGTGATATTTGCCTAAAATTTTGCTAAAAAATAACTATATTAGGTGAGTAAATCTTTTAAAAATGCACTGGAACATGCCTACTACAAAAAAATCTTAGGCAAACTGACAAAGATGCCAATCAATTATTTTGTTATTGACTTTGCTATGGCAGTATCAATCAAATTACTATAATAATAACTTTACACTTGTGTGATTATGAGACATTATTCAGATCTAGAGGTTAGTGCTATTTGAGGGTAGAATGTAGCCTTTTGTGTAATGCTATTTTTACTAGATTAGAAGCTAGCTATTTCCGTTGACCTTATAGTAAAATTAACAAAAAAATAATTTTAGTGCATGAAACTTTCACTAATGAGTTTGTTTGGAAAAATATTAGATGTACTCCCTCCGTCCCATAATATTAGTCCCTTATTCCATTTTTCATTGTCCCAAAATATTAGTCCCTCTTCAAAAATCAAGTACAAAAATAATATAAATTTCCCATTTTGCCCTTCTTTTAAATTCATAAATAATATAAAAAGTACAATTATGACATTGATATTCTTAAAAAAGTGTACTATCAAAGGGTAATTTTGGAAAGCCAACTTTTTAAAAGTACAATAATTGTACTACCAAAAAAAGTTGGATTCCCCAAAAGGGACCATTATTTTGGGACGGAGGGAGTACCTAATTTTATTTCGCATACAAAAGTATTATTTGTGTAAACTTACACACTTAGATTGCAATAAAGCAATCTTACTATTGTGTTAAGATAGACTTTTTTTTTTTTTTTTAAGTACACCTAATTTATTTCCTAGTTTGGGTTGTCCTCACCATCACTAAGGGATTGTTTGGGATGTTCTAAATAAGTGCATTTTTTGACTTTTTATGAAATATAGGTTGGGTTTGAAGTGATGTGGTAGAGAGATGATGTGACTTAAATAAGATGATGTGACTTAAATAGAATAGTAACTTTTGGGAGCTGTTAAGTTGTGCACCTCAATAAGATGTGCACATGATATACACATTTATTTTAAACCATTAGATTTTTACAAATTAATCTCAGCCACTGAATAATTTGATTAAGAATATTGACAACCCCTTCAACCGGTTACCTCTTTTCAAATTTGTTCAGTTTTTTTTCCAAAGCCCCTGTTTTTGAGACAGCACGGAGACACTCTCCTCTTCTTCGCCCTCGAAGACCATCCTCGAAGATCATCCCTGCGAGCAAGACCTACCCTCGACTTCGCCTGAAGGTATCTCTCTCTCTCTCTCTCTCTCTCTCTGCAACTTATTGTTGCTGATCGTATATTTGTGATGCTTCATCCAGGACAATCAGGCGATGGACGGACTTCACTAAATGATCGTTTTGGTTACTGAAATCTCGGCATCAGAGGAAGGAATTCCTGTAAGGGAGAGTTATATGCTGCTTAGTTGTTTTACTTGGTTACTGTGTATAAAAATGAGTTTTTTGGTGTATCGGCTTTTATGCCAATTATCACTCATCAGAGTTATTAGGCTGTGAACTTTGGTGTTTAGAACTATTGTTCGTTGAGTGTATATATTTCACAATTTTTCTTCAGCCCATTGTGTTGATCATGATGACTGACGAAAATTATGTTTTGTGCTGTGTTTTTAGCTTTTCTGCGGAGCTGAATTGTCATTGCATTTACATTTAGAGCTCTGCCCACTGCTTTTTATTCTGATCAAATGATTTTTTGAATTAAGCTTGAACATTTTATACTTAGAGCTCCACACTTAATAAAAATTTATTCTGATCAAATGAGTTTTAGAATTAAGCTTGAAGATTTTATACCTAGAGCTCCACCGAACAAAAATTTTATTCTGATCAAAAGATTTTTAGAATTAAGCTTGGACATTTTATACCTAGAGCTCTACTGAATAAAAATTTCTGCTTATGTCTGGCTAACATATTCTTGGTAGAGTTGTTTAAATTGGTTTCCTCATCAATCTGATTTAGCTCCTGGTTGGCTAGTAACTTAAGCTGACTAAGTGCCCCAAAAGATGTATAGACCTGTAGAGTGGAAGGGGTTGAAAAGATTGTGTATGCTCTTGATTTCATTGCAGTTTAAATGAGAAAAAAAAATCTAAAAACATAATACTAATACATAATGTTGCTGGCAACAATTGCATTACCGAAACTATTAATTTCAATTAACATAATACTAACACAAATTTACATGACAGGAGAAGCATATAATATTACAATTAGTGAGCCATATGGACCATACTTCACTCAAAAACCCCTCATGAGGCTATAAATTGTAATTCATCTGTGTATGCAAGGTCAGCTATCCTGAATGGGTTCCGCAACTTTCAGAATTTCTCCTGTCAACCCGATTCTGCAGATCTGTATCCATTGGAAAGCTTAATATCCTTCATGTTCGAAGACATGATTTGCTGAGGAAGATTGTGTACTATTGCAAAATTGTACATTGGTGACCTCTTGAAGCTTCTTGCACAATGATTCTACTTTAGAAAATCTTCTAAACCATATCAGAGCAGACATGCACCGCTAAAGAATCACTTTGTTGACTGTATTCGGAAAACTGGAGTTTGCAGCTGCAGGTTGAATTGTGTATATAGTAGTATTGTACCTTGGAGAGATCATCTCAATGCTCAAACGATCCATGCCTCAAGCCTCCTACCAGATTATAAGCAGAGATTGCCCTCTTACTTTGCCATGCCCATATACGGTAGCAAACAGAAAGACCAGAGACCATGAAACATGCACAGAGGCAACATGTCACAGTATACATAAGAGGAAGAGTAGGTTTTGGTTCAGATCAGTTGTAGTAGGGTGACCCTAGTACATTTCTCAGATCAAAGTCACCGTGTCACTGTACAAGTAAGAGAAGGAGTTGCTGTTGGTTCAGATCAGTTGAAGAAGTAGGGTGACTCTAATACATCTTTGAGATCAAAATCTTCCCGTTCGGGCAAGGGGGGGAAAAGATAATGTGGGGAAAGCCTTCTGAAAGCTCTCCAACAACTGTTACACAAAGGTACAACAATTCAGATCAACTGTGGCTAAGTATACGACACTATATTTCAACATTTAAAGCAACTTAGTTCTGCAGAGTAGTAAAACACTTGTTACTTCAGAAATACAATCTAAATGGGGTTTACTGATTGCTTTGGAGTCGGAATATACACTAAACCATCCATTATACTAACGTGTAGTGTCAGTTGGATTTCCAATTCCCATGTCCAAGGACAATATTCATATTTCTTAATATTATAAAGCAATAGAGAGTATTGTAGCCGATTAAAATTTTAGTAGTAAAAAATGTGGGACTTTAGGCGACCAAATGTTTAGTAGCCAAAAGAAGAACTTTTTGCCGACTAAAATTTTAGTAGCTAAAAATATAGAACTTTAGGCGACTAAAAGTTTGGTCGCCGAAAATGGTCTTATTTAATTTAATGTCCAACCTTTTGATGACTAAAAGTTTAGTCAAAAATTGTATACATTTGGCGACTAAAATTTATTTTAGTCGCTAATTACCTTTACCGACAATTCTTTGACGACGACTATTGCGATCAAATAATTTAGTTGCTAAAACCCTTCGGCGACTAAAAATTAACTTTTGGTGACTAAAAATTTAGTCGCCAAAAGTGAAAATTCTTGTAGTGTATCATTCGTTAGTAAAAGTTATGACATTTTGTTAATCTTATTATGATTGTGGAGAAAAAAGTTGTGGTTATGATTCATTAATAAAAGTTATGACATTTTGTTAATCTTAGTATGATTGTGGAGAAAAAAGTTGTGGTTATGATTCATTAGTAAAAGTTATGATTTGTACTACCAAAAGTTATGATTTGTCATGGTGAATCATAATAAAAAATGTTACGATTCAAATGTTATGATAATTGATTAGAAATAACTATATTTGTTATGAGTTGTCATTATATTGTTATGATTCATATTGTCTTTGTTATGACACTTTGGTGAATATTATGACATTGTTATGATTAATTCTAGTATTGTTATGATATTTGAAAAAAAGTTATGATTCTTTCTGTAACCTGTTACATGACCGGTTTAGCAGGTCATTTTTTATGATGTGGCACAATATGGACCATACAATAAGTGCATATTATATGCCCTTTTATAAGGTGCACATTGTAGATTTTCCCGTAACTTTTTGACTTTTTGGCTGTTTTTGAAGATGCCAAACTTAGCCTAAGTAAAATTTGATCCAAAAAATGCTAGGTTTACAAAAAAAAAAAGAACACAAAAAGTCAGATTTCTTCTTAGTATAATGCAGATTACACTTAAAATAATCTCAACTACATAATGCATTTTTTATGCACTTCTTTGTATTTTAAATTTATGCACATGGCAGCCAAGAACTACATAACCATTTATATATCTAGATATTATATTTTTTTTAAAAAATGGGATTTTCGTTAGTAGCATTGTGGGAGTTATAAAATCTCATAATAAATTTGAAAATTTATTAAATTAAAAAATAAAGTTTAAAAGTAGTATTGGCTAATCCATTAAAGTAATAATTTTCAAAATATTAATAATAAAACTAATTTATAGTTTTCAAAAGGAAAGATTAAAAAATATTCCATATATTTCGAACCTAATCCTTTCCAATTGATTTTTATTTCCTTTAATAAAAATTAAAAACTCGTTCCTTACTATATTACTAAATTATTCATACCATATATAACTATTCTCAAATATTTAAAATTCATGATAAAAATTAGAAACCTTCAAAATATTTTGATTTAATTACACACATTTAATTTTTTTTTTTATGCCTAAATTATAAAATTTTAAATATGTGTGATGGGTGTGAAAAGAAATTAAGTGTGTATAATTATAAGCACCCTTCATATTAGCCTCATTCATTGATTTTGTTTTTTTTTTTTAAAAAAATTATATATCTCATCAATTTAATTCTTTAGTTAATTAATTTTCACACTACTAAAAAATAATTTTTTTAGTATTTTTTATAATGGTAACTTCATTTCACAAATAATTAATTATTTTTAAAATATTAAAACATTTTATGTGAAAATTAGTATTAAATAAAAATTTAATAAAATTTAAATTGAAAATTATGATTTGCATCGAGACTTCAGTTCTTTGGTCAAGTTCTGTGCTAAAAATAAAATTTATGAACTAACTTAGGCCTCTTTTGGCAAATGGCTTTTGTAGCCAAAAAATCAAAACATTACTAAAAAAGTCAAAAAGCCAACAACATATACCAAAAAATCAAAGATTCTCTTTTTTCTCTATTTTTTGTATATCTTTTCAAAAAAAACTAAAAAGTCATCCCAAGTTTTTTTACATGATATTTTAGTCAAAAAAGTCAAAAAGTTACTAAAAAAGCATGTTCTCAAACGAGGCCTTAATCTGATCTTAAATAATTCTTTCAGATGTAAATATAATTCAATATTAGACATATTTTAAGAATATATATAATTTCATAATTGAAGTTTTAGAATATTAATAAATATGGTGGAGAGTGGTGGGGTGTGTGTGCGCGCGCGCGAGGGGGGGGGGACGGGGGTGTATTGATGTTCTTTTATGGTCATTTTGGTCATTTTATGTAAAGTTATTATTGTAATAAAAAATAACCAATTAATAGTGTGTCTTGAGACTAAGCCTATGTTTGGGAAGAAGGTTTTGTAGTTTTTTTTGGCTAAAATAGTCACAAAAAACAAAATAAGTTTTTTAGCTCAATAAGACAAAATATCACATCCAACTCTGATCTTATAAAAAAATTTACAATATTTTTACTATTTTAAAAAATAAATAAGTGGGCAATGTGACGGTTGGATATGAACCAAAACGATTATTTAAAAATTGGACTGACGTCTAGCATAAAATTCAACCAAATTCAATTTATACACTACTTTTAATATTTGATCCAGTATTAGCTCATACCCATCATAATTTAAGAAATTATTAATATAAGCTTAAATTGATTATTATTAACTATTTTCACTAATTGACCGATCAATTTTTAAATCAAGCTCAAGGTAAGACTAGAACAACCTCCATATTTTAGGTCGACCCAGTATTATATAATTTTTTCATACATAAATATACTTAATTATTTGTGTAAGAATTTTCAATATAAATATATAAATTTTTAAAAAAAATAAATAAATAAATATGCCAAAAATATACATACATTTTCTTATTTTGGTTATAAAAATAATCAGAATGTATTTACCAATTTTGAAAATAAAAAAATAAGTGAGTTAAGTGATCATGAATTGGGTATGAATGAAGATATATAATTCTCCAAGAATTTAGTTGTTGGCATAAAAATGATCTTAATGTAACTTCTAAACTACTTTTAATGTTTAATGCAAGTACTATTCAAAACCAACGAAATTATAATATAATTTAATCATAAAATTTAAATTGATTATTACCAACTATTTCTATTAATTGACTGATCAAAATTTCAAATCAAATTCAAAGTATGGTTAGAACAATGCCTATATTTTAGGTTGACCTTTGATAGTTTTTTCACACATAAATATACTTAACTATTCATGTAATAATTTTAATACAAATATAAATTTTATAAAAGCTAGAAATTTTTTAAGGCGTTGGCTTCTGTCCAATCCTTAATCGGACTGGACCATGCTGTTAGGCCCGTGAGGGTCCACCACAGGTCCTGTTTTGATAATCTGAACCGTTCAATGTGTAGAACTCGTTGAGTACTATAAGCTTGTAAAAAATCACGTTAATCGGATATCGGTAGCTATGTGATCAAATCAGATTTTTGTCAACCGTTAATTTATTCACCGTCCATTTTTTTTGTACAAAACTGATTTGATCACATAGCTACCGATATCCGATTAACGTGATTTTTCATAGGCTGGCTTATAGTACTCGACGAGTTCTACATATTGAACGGTTCAGATTATCAAAACGGGACCCGTGGTGGGCCTCCACAGGCCCAACAGCACAGTCCAGTCTGATTAAGGACTGGACAGAAGCCAAGCCCTTTTTTTAATAACTATGCATAAACATGTACATATTTCTTGTTTTATAATAAAAAATACTAACATATATTTATTCACCAATTTAATAAATAAATGAGTTAAGTGGTTCATACTTAGGCATAAACTAAGACAATTCTCTAATGATTAGATCGTGGCCAAATTGAGATAAATGTTGAATCAATTAGGCCAAGTTTGGCAACTCTAAAATAATCCATCTTTTTATCTTTTTATCTTTTTTTCATCACATCACCTCTCTACTTTTCCGCACATCTTTTCATAAAAAGACAAAAAGTACACTTATTTAGATCATCCCAAATAATCCCTTAGTTTATGTTACTTTTAGTGTCTAGCACAATTATAAATCCTCAAACCAACTCTTATTCTTTTGTATTCGTAAATTATAGCGTAAGAGAAACTATAATTTTATGCCTAAGTAGACATATTTTTAAACTTTTACAAAATAGACAATGGATAGTTAATAAATTGACAAATATAATTTATTATATGATTGGTCTATCTCCAACATAAAATAAATTAAATTGCAAAACTTATAAGACAAAAGCATTTATATTTCATTGTAAATATAGTTTTTGTAATTTTATTGCACTTTTTTTAAAATGCATTCTACCATAATTTATTTATTTTTCTTATAAATAAATTTTATATTATTATTTAATTTCAAAATTAATTTTTTATTATTTATTTAAACCCGTGCTATGCAGGGGTATTATAGTTTATAAAATAATTTTAAAAATTACACCCATACTATGAAGATTGATTAAAAAAAAAGATGAGTAAAAGAGAAGAATAAGAAAAAAGGCCCAATGTGAGATGCCAAAACTAGCGAGTGTGAGAAAATTTAAAAGTTGTACTTGGTAGATAAATCTTGATTTCAAAAAAAATAAGAGGATAAAGGTCACTGATAGCTCATTGTTTATCATTTTCATTTTGTTGTTCAATTTTTTGATTTAAACAAATTTTGCTAGAGAGTTTCACAAAAAAAATTATTATTATTATTACTATTATATGGCAAACTAAAAAAAATGTATTTAGTAAATAATTATTATTATTATTATTGAGTTTCACATAATTTACGATATTCTAATATATGGCAAATTAAAATTATGAAACCCTTAAAAAATAATAATGCATTCATGTTGTATCATAGGTGTAATTTTTGTTCCTAAAAATAAAAATTAAAAATTGTAATTTTATAATTTATCATAATTTTTGTTTAATTTTTACTAATTACATTATAATTCATGTTATTGTTATTTAGAACTTAAAACATAGCATTAATGGTAGGGGGGAAACCATAAGCGAAATTGTGATAAAAATAATTAAAATTTAATTAATTTGATTTTTTTATTGTTTAATTTTAATTTTAAAATTAATTGCTAATTATTTATTTAAAACCTAATTTTTTTATAACGAGAACAAGTGAATTGACGTGTATATGGATTAGTACAAATTAAAGCATAAAGTTTACAGAAGTACTTCATAATCCGAAAATTACGTAGAATTTAAATTGTGCTAACACACCAAGATTGCATTTACATTGATGAGTTGCTTGGGAGATTTCGTTTGTCAATTATACATTTTAATCAAAAAATTATTATAAATTATTATATTATTTTTTTTATATCTTTTCATAAAAATTAAAAAATTATTAACTTAATATATTTTCCAATAAGTTAGTCTTTGGATGGTGGAGTGCTTACTTTTGTCTTTGTCTATTGTTTTTGGCTTTTTCTCTGTTTTCTTGTTTGGTTGGGTCCTCTCCAATACGGTGGTATGTCAATATATATTGTGCTCTCATTTTGGTCTCAATTTAGGGTTCATTTGGGAAGTGGATTAGTTTTTTAACTTTTTAATTTTTCAACTATTTTAATTTAGGATTAAAAAGTCTCGTTTGATGTGAATTTTTTAGCTTTTTTGACTTTTGTAAGAGAAAGAATGTAATAATTATTAGTTGAATGTGATGTTTTATCTTATTAGACTAAAAAGTCTATTTTGTTTTTTTGTGGTTATTTTAGCCAAAAAAATCCAAAACTTATCTTTATAAACAGAGGCTTAGTTAGAATTGTTTTGTGTAATTATGATATTTTTTAAACTCATCTCCCCTTATTTCTATTAATGTGCTTCATCTTTGTTTGTTAACTTATAACAATAAAGATTGTGTTTGGTTGGGCTTTGTAATCAATTTTTCACCCACTGATTTGAAAGTTACGTTTGGTTTTAGTTTTCAAAAATCATTTTCACACTTGCGCTTGAAAACACGTCTACTTGGACGTCTCCCCGGACATTCAGCTCTTTGACCGGAACAGTGTTCATTTTTTTTTTGACACTTGTTATTTTTATATTTTAAATAAAAAATTATTTTTTGATTTTTTTTTAAATTTCTTATGAGTTTTGAATAGAATTTTAAGTTGTGTGTTTGGTTATGAATTGTAAGTTTTTTAATCAAATAACATATGTCACATCACTGAATTCAAACTCTTTTCAAAACTTCAAAACTCATAACTAAACAAATTTTCTACACTCAAATCATAATTCTAAAACTCACAAATTCAAAATGCAATTCTATTATCAAATCATAATTCTAAAACTCTACCAAACGCTACCTTAGATTTTTTTTTTTCGCTGATTGAAGAAAAAAAAAATGCATTTACATTATGAACACATCATATAAAAATTTTGAGTTCCTTTCTTTTCTCTAAAGTTTAAGCTACATTCCTAAGTGTGAAAAAGCATGTTTAGGGGTGGTGTAGAAAGTGGACTCCAAGTCATATGATCCAAAGAGAGGATCTCTTTTCATCCTTGAGTATAGAAGGATCCCATGAAAAATAATGCATGGCCGAATCAAAAAAATTCTCCCTCTCTCTCTCTCTGTTTCTCGCTTTTTTATGATAAATAGTTGAGGAGAATGTTGTCTGATTCAATATCATTCATGTAAGGCTCTAACACTATCTGAATGATTTCGGATCAGGCTTCATTCTCCTCAACGGGAGAAACTCCATTGGCAAGGCCCAAAGTGCAAGTACATGTGAATGATGGCTACTAAAATGTAATTATAGCACAAATTAATCGGAGCACACAAGTGAACTATGAAGTACGCATCATAAGCAAGGTGAAGTGGTGAGTTACCCGAATCCAGATATCACAGTGATCTGCGGCAGGTGGGTGCAATTCACTTTCAATCTTTTTCTATTTTTTTTTTTTTTTTTAAACTGAGACTTTTCATCTTACATGCTGACAGTATCCAGTTAATGTGAAATTTGGTGCTGATAATCTTTAGCTTTCTTTATTTGTTGGGGACTTGGGAGTGTTGAATTACCATGTGTGCTTTGCATAGATTTACAAAGAATACACAGAGAGAAAGGGAGAGGTAGAGAGGGAGGGAGATCCATTGAAGTTGAGCTTTGAATTTGCTACTTAGGCCCCGTTTGGTAAGTAATTTTTTTAATCAAAAAGGTAAAAAGTTATTAAAAAAATCAAAAAGTCAATAATTCATATCAAAAAATCAAAGATTTCTCTTTCTCTCTACTTTTTGCACATCTTTTCATAAAAAGTTAAAAAATTATTCCAAACATACTAGCTTTTTTTACATCACATTTTAGCCGAAAAGTTAAAAAGTTAACTAAAATATCATCATAGTCAACATGATGGATTAAGGCCCTGTTTGGGAAGATGATTTTGGATTAAAATACTTAATAAAGATAAAATAAATTAAAATAGTTAATAAGTTAAAATGTCACATTCAAATCATAATTATTTTATTTTGTCTCTTACAACCATCAAATTAACTACCAAAAAAAAACAAAAAAAAAAAGTCAATAAACTTTCCAAACATAATTTTTTTAGTCAGGCTAAAATAGTTAACTTCCCAAATGATCCCTAATTCTAGGCAAATTATATCAGTATTTCTTATATTTTACTCTGTATCATTTTAGTTCCTACATTTTCAATTAGTTATTTTAATTCTTAATTTTAGAATTTGTATTTATTTAGTCCAATTGATATGCTTTAGTGTTTTTCATGGACAAGGACCACTGAATTTATTGAGTTTAACTTACTGAGTTGAGCAAATTTATAATTATTTCTAAAATCATGAGATATGGCATTTAAGTGTATATTTTTCATTAAAAATATTAACAATTATAATCAACTGGACTAAGGCCTCGTTTGGGAACAGGCTAATTTAGTAACTTTTTGGCTATTTGGCTAAAATATGAGCTAAAAAAATAGTATGTTTGGGATGACTTTTTGGGTTTTTACGAAAAGATGTGCAAAAAATAGAAAGAAAAGAGAATCTTTAACTTTTTAGTATGACTTGTTGACTTTTTGACTAATTTAATAACTTTTTGATTTTTTTGCTAAAAGGGAGGGTTTCCAAACGAGACCTAAATTGAGAAAAAAAAAATTATAAATTCATGATCAACATTGAGCCAATTAAAATTATAGAAACTAAAATAACATAATAACCAAACTATAAGCATGACTCACGTAATTTGCACATAATTTTATATGAACCCTACTTGAAAACACTCAGAAACTATATGCATTAGAATTCAATGTAAAAATTTATAAGGTAAATTAAAAATACACTCATTAAAATTTATTTAAAATATAGATTGTCCTATGTCATGATTTTAGAAAATACAAATACTTTCTTATCAAAAAAATTTCATTTGAAAAATCTATTTATAAATTCCATCTTAAGGAATGGTGTTCCGTTTAGTCTCAAGAATTTTTTTATAGACCAATTAATTCATTGATTTTAGAGAAATAAATTTAATATATTATTTGAAAATTAAATTTACAATTATATCCTTATTTCTATTATGTTTCTTTCTTCTTTTTCTTTTTTCTTTTTTTGTGCTAGAAAAGTAAGATACACAACTTATGGGAATCAAATTTGGGATAAATTTTTATATGAAAATCCTTTTTATTTGCAATGATTTGAAATATAAGATTCTTCAAACATTCCAAAACGAGTACAAAAATGACTTGAAATATGAGATTCTTTAAACATTCTAAAAAGAAGTGGATTCTTCAAACATTTCAAAAAGAGTACAAAAACTCCTTAGTAAGCTTTGTGTAAATATATAATTTCAAACTGCAATATTTCAATATAACACTCAAACGTAACATTCTAATATAACATACCAAAAACACTCCTTAGTATATTTTTTTTCAAATGTAACACTCCAAAAAAACTCGTTAGTGTAACACACACAAAAACTCCTTAGTATAATTTTTCCAAACGTAACACTACAATTTAACTCTCCAAAAAAACTTCTTAGTGTAATACTCCAATGTAACATATAAAAAAAAGCTTCTTAGTGTATGTGGGATTCTTTAAACCATTCCACATATGGAATTCTTCAAACTATTTCAAAAGAAGTACAAAAATTTTTTAGTAAGTTTTTAGCAGATGTATAATTTCAAACTGTAAGTGTTACATTTGAAAAAAATACACTAAGAAATTTTTTATATGTGTTACATTTGAGTGTTATGTTTGGAATTACATTTATTAGAGTGTTACATTTGAGAAAAGTACACTAAAGAGTTTTTTTGGTGTGTTACGTTGTTACGTTTGAAAAAAATACACTGTAGATTTTTTTTAGTGTGTTATATTGGAGTGTTACGTTATTGAAATGTTACGTTCTTATTCGTTATGTGAAATTTATTCCAGAATGAGAAAAAATTCAAAACCTCTATTATGCGGATTGCCCAAACATATAATTTTATATTTAGAGAAATCCACTTTTATTCCTCAAAAATTAAACCCAAACGTATAAATGACTATCATTTAGAATAATTTTCATTTTAATGGGACCTTTGAGTTTATATATATATATATATATAAAATTTAAAAAAAATAAGCTAAACAGTTTACAAGATCACATTTTGAAATTTATTGATGCTTATTCATTTCATTCAACAAAATTAACAGAAAAAATAAAATTCCTAACAACCTTTCTATACAACAATTAAATTGCTCGAATTGTTAATTAAAATATATTTATAATATTATTAAAAATTATTAATTGAATTAATGATTTATTAATAAAATGTATCATTTATTATGTAATTATAGATTTAATGAAGCGAGATAAAACTTTCATAATTATACGAGACAATCTGTCTTATAAGACCATCTCCAATGGTTACTCAAACCTTTTGATGAAAACTGAGTCCTTTTGTTGCTCTAACAGTTGCATCAAATAAGTATCAAATTGAAAATTTTACTTTTCTGTCATCAAACAAAGGATCAATGTGTTTTTCATCAAATCACTGTTATTACCGTTGCTGGATGTCCCTGTGGATGATCATCTCAAGCAAAAACTTGTAAGAAAATTACAATGACCGGTTGACTGTCCGGTCGTCCTCCCAGTCGACCACCTCAAGGCAAAAAAAATAAAAATAAATTAAATTGGCCAGTCGACCGGTGTTCTAATGAAATTTCAAAATTTTCCGTTAAAACACTTGATATCAAAGAAAATTTTTACTCAAATTTGATTAAAAAAAATTAATACACCTTTGAAGATGTTCTAAGTAAACCTCTTTATCCATTTATTTTATAAGAATAAAAATTTATATATCAGTACTGATGTTGGATAATCTTTTAATAAACCCACATGTCATCTCGAAAACTAGCTGTTATTTCAGAAAACAGTGACCAAGACGTCACTGTAACCTTTGAACCAAAACAAATATGACGATTAACCAGCAGCTCTAACAGGCAAAACAGCATACCAATGAACAAATCACTACCTTCTTCAATCTCCATATCATAATAAACAAAATTCTCACTCATCTCTTTCTTGGTTATCCAAGACATGCAGAAAGGTAACCCCTCTCTCTCTCTCTCTCTCTCTCTCTCTCTATATATATATATTGTAATTCTTCATAGGGACAGAACTTTGTACATCTTTATTATTTATCTAATGAATAAAATAATAATTGGTGTGAACAGGTCTCAATAGCAATAGCAAACCAAGTGGGACACAGATCCTAGTAGCATCTTCCATTGGAGTGATAATGGCAGCAGCCATGCATTACTGTCTCAAGAACATAAGATATCGAAAGATCGCTCCCCGTATCAAACTCTCTGATGATGGCCACGTCGAGAAGGTTGAGAGGTTCTCCCATTATGTAGGTAATATTTGTTGGAACAATCTTCTGTGTAAAATAAAATAACTTGAAATAATTCAAATAAAATAAAATAAAACTTACAGAATTTATTTTATTAAACCGAATAAATAATTCAAAGACCAAGTCGAGTGTGTGACACTCTGTCCTTAAGACAGATTCGCCCTGCTACGGTGTTTACGGTTGAGTGGCGTCTATCTCCCAGGATAGAATGATCTTAACCAATTTGTAATAGCACTCCAAAACAAATTGTTCGGCGAACCAAACCTGTGATCTAACTCTCTGAATATTTATTCTAAAACTAGAATGAAGAATAAAATGCAAAGGAAAAATTCTGGACAACAATATCTATTTTTCAGACTGTTTTTTTTTTTCGGATTTCTCTAAGTATATAGACTGCTAGAATAGATTCTCTATTTATAGGCAACATAGTGACAGTTAATAGCCCGAACAGGTACAACACATTTGAATGAACAGATGCACTTTTTTAATTCAAACAATTTTGACCGTTTGAACAGGAACACTAAAATTCAAACAATTGAAAAGTGGTTCGTTAGTGGAACTGTTTCAAACTGTTAGAACTTTATTAATTAAACTATTTAAAATATATATATATATATATTAAACTATTGAAATAGTTTAATAAATAAAGGAAGAGGTACAAACTTTAGGAAATCACTTAAGAACCTAAAATTTGAATTTAGAATTAAATTAAATTCCCACAATAATTTTTATTAAAAAAATTCAAAAGAATTTTATCTAAAAAATTAATGTTAGACCCGAAAACGACGTCAACTTCCCATTCACTCATAAATGGTTTTGACATTCCGTCTTCACCGTGTGACTTGCCACGCGACAAGAAACACATCACCTCTTCAGACCCACCCCAAAAGACATTTGGAGCCCACTCAGTTTTGGCCTCAAAGTCTGCCCAAAATATGCCATAATAAACCAATTTTTCCAACAATATTTATATTATGTGATCCTTTTTTTTTTTCAATACCGATTTGGATTTTATTCATCTCATGAAAATGTTGAATAGAGTAGCATCAAATGATGTAAGAATAGAATGACACTTTTTCATTCTCATGTGTAGTTATACTCATTAATAGTGGAATGAAATATTTTTTTATTCAATGAGTAGTAACAATTAATTTAAAATTGTTTAGATCATAATATTTTAGTAGTTGTAGAAGTGGTGTGAGTAGTGATTGTAATTGCAGTGGCAACATTGGTGGTTGTTGTAAGTTGGTATGGTGTCCTGATGGGGGTAGGATGGTTATGGTAACAATAGTAGGATGGTGGAGGTAATTGGTGATGATGGTAGTAGGGGTAAGGGTAGGATGGTAGTTGTGGCGGTGGTAGGGATGTGGTTGGCTGTGGTGGTGGTAGGCGATGATGGTAGGATGGTAGAAGGGGCACTGCGGGGAGCAAGCAAATTGTGGTTATACACTCGCTTTAAAATGATTTCATGATAGGATGAAATATCTATTTCTTAAATCAGAAGAAAAAAATTAGTTTTATCACGTTTTGTTGGAATAGTTATTCCTACTTACATAAGTATATCAAATGCCAAACAAGGAAAAAGAAATGCAAAACGAAAATGAACATTCCCTTTCAACGCATTTCAAGCACAGATACTTTTAAAATAAGGTCGTTCCATCTTATTTTCTTCCCTTGTCTCAAGTAGCTATACTTGTACCATGATACTTACAAATACATATTCAATACTTGATATTAATTTAATTTTGAGAAATATAGAATATTTTTTAGATACTCCATGTTACATGTCTAAATTATAATATTTTTTGCATAGTATTATAATATGATTGTTAAGAGAAATACAATAATATTAGAGGGAGAAAAATAGTTAAAACAGTGCCTCGTTTTTTAAGACCTTAGCCTCTTAGATTAATACTTAATTCTTAAAAATAAATTCACGTCATTCTTTTGAGCTTATATGTAATACAATACTAAAAATTTAAATAAATAATTAAATTTTAAAAAAAATAATAAAAATAAGAGCATGTCCAGAACATACCCATATCTTATTTTTTAATAAATCTGGCTGTTTCGGCATATTTGTATCATATTGTGGCGTATCGATATCATATTGTTCAGTGCTTCATAGACAGCTTACAAAAACCTTTTTCAGACTCCTTCAGACTCCATAGTGACAAAATTCTTGTGCACTAAACTGCCTGTTCGTCTTATTTTCATCCTCCCTTCTTAGACCCTGTGATGGTGGTCTCCGTCTCGTGCATTGAACTGTCCTTTGATCTGTGTCTCTCTGGAATGATTGCAGCTAGGCAAATGGGTTTTACAGATAGAAGGCAATGTCAACACCTTTGCAAGTTAGCTTCTGATTACATCAGAAAAGCTGAAGGGTGTGAGGACAACATATATACATTCTTTGCTGACGAACCAGATGCAGATTCCTTGTTCATAAAGCTAGTTGAGGAGCTTGAGAGGTGCACTCTTAGCTATTTTGCATTCCACTGGAGCCAAGCAGATCAAATGATTAGTCAGGTAAGTACTAATTGAACTCTTTAGCTTCATATGAAATACAACTATAATAGACAAATTCAAATGCACTGCCTTAAAAGTTTGCAAATTTTGTTAAGGGAATTAACATCGATCATCTTCTGTTTAAAAACAAATTAAACATTCAGGTGCTGGGTGCTGATGCTGAGCAAAAAAAGAAGCTCAAGCACATTGTCATGGAAGCAACAAGGTGGGTTTTTCTATTTTTCCTTTATTTCAGATTGCAAATACCACGTTGTTCACAAACAAACAGAAAAATGCGTCAACCGGTGTAGATTACATCTTTGGTTCTCATGTAAGCAGAACCCGAAAAAACAAATCTATATAAGCACTTTGTAATTAAGTTTAAGCAAACAAAAGGAGAAGGAAGAAAAAAATCAACCACTATGCAACAAATGATTATTTTTTAGTAACAATTAACTGAAAACTACTTTGCCAAGAGCGTTCTTTGTTTCTATTTTATGAGTAAGTCCTAAAGAATCCCTTCTTCTTTTTTGTTGGTGAGATACATAGGGAACATAGATTTAAAAGGGTGATGAAGAACCTCAAGGTGGCAAGAGTTTTCAATACATTGGTGGAGGAGTTGAAAGCAATCGGAGCTCCATCAGTTGATGATTTACAATGTACAGACGTGATGGCTCCGGTGGATCACAAAGACAGAAGTCCAGTTCTACTCTTCATGGGTGGTGGGATGGGAGCTGGGAAAAGTACCGTGCTTAAGGACATTCTCAAAGAGTAAGAATAATATTCACTTGATTATTCCCCTACAAAGTAATCAAGAAAACAGATGGAGAATTCAAATTTTCAGTTCTATGTTTGGATACCAAGAATTTGATGAGGAAAAAAAAAACCCTTGAACTGATTCAATTTTTTGGGTTATTATATGGATTACCAAACAAAGAAATTGTTAGAATTTCCCATCTTTACCTTCACCTACTCCACTACACACTCCACTTCACCTACCTCCACTTCACCACACACTCCACTTCACCTAACCCACTATCACCTCCACTACACCTACTCCACTACACACTCCACTTCACCACACACTCCACTTCACCTAACCCACTATCACCTCCACTACACCTACTACCACATTTTCTTCTATATATAGATTGTATAGGAATTGTAATTTATCAATCTTGTAATATATCAAGATATCCATCAATAATACAATTTATTCTCTTTCTCTCTCTATCAATATTTCTAACATGGTATCAGAGCAAGGTTAACAACCTACTCATTTTGCTTCACCGGCGGGCGGCAGCCTCGCCTTGGCCGCCCGCCGGACCTCTACCTATTCCATCTCTAAACAGTATTTTCGCTACATATAGATTTCCATCTCTAAACAGTACACTTGCTGCACATGCTCCTCCATTTACTCCCTGACTAAGAAATTCCTTATCAGTGTCCAAATAGCCGCTATGTATGGCTGCTTCTAACTGATCTTCTTCGTCTCTGACAAATTCAAGTGCTTTCACAATGTTCTTTCCCAGATTTTCAGCAACATAATCTGCTACCTTCTCAGAAACTCAACTTCCTTGAAAAGTGTTACCCGAGAAAAGCTGAGGAGACGTGGGGACATCCAATTTTCAGTTGTTGATAACCTGTCTGTTGCTTCTTCACCAGTAAGCCCCATGGATGCATCTGGTTCAAATCTTTCTGGAAAGGATAAACATCCAGAAGCTACTGGAATGGGCTTATTCTCTCCAAATTTGTTGGAATCACTTGGCAAGTCTGGTACACCACCCTTTTTATGCCCAGGATCTCAAGAACCTTCAATGGGCTCATCCCTTTTTTCTCCCTATTATTGTTGGTGCCCTCCTATGGCATCAATTTTTCAATACACAGTAAAACCTCCACAACTGCCTATGTCATTCACTGAATCACTATCTTTACCTCCACTTTCTTCTTTACTACCAGCTACAAGGTCTTCTAGTGTGTTGACACCAATATCACCTCTTAATGTGTCTGATCTCCCCCCTCTGGATTTTCCTACTTTGCTGCCTGAGCCACTGGTCAGGTTGCCACTATCTAGATCAAGTTCACCCCAGATCCTACCATTCACACCTCTAATGTGTGACCCTATTGTTCATATTCCAGTCATTGATGTTTGTTCCTCAGGCCAGTCTATCCCAGTTGGTGGTCTTGCTTACTATGTCACTGCACCATCAAACTTGGCAGACATGGCAGCCAATCCCTTTCATGCTCTCTTCTATTTAGAGTTCATGCTGTCAGCCTGTGCACTGTTCTCAAAAAACTTGGATTGAGGTTTCTGGATCTTCTGCTAAAGATGTGGCCAAGCAACTTAAGGAGCAACAATTTTTTCTGTTGATTTTTCTGCATTACCACACCTACCATTCGAGTTTGCACAACACCCATATTTTATTCATCTCAGGGATCAACCCCGATCACATTGTTACACACAAAAAAAAAAAACAAACAAACAAAACAACCACATCCACTGGCGGATTTTTTTCTTCTCTACTCTGCAGCCGGTCTCTTCTTCTTGCCTCCGTCCTGGGCGGCCCTTGACGGTGCTGCCTCCGTGTTTCCCACTCCACTGGGCATGATCACTACTCCCTGCTCCTCCACTGCAGCATATGGTGGACCTCCAAATCGGAACATCACGGTGGCCTTCCGCTTCAGCTCCTTATTTTCTGCTTTCAGCACACTTATCTCTGCTCGCGCATCCTTATACATGCGTTGGAGCAGAGCCAGTTGGGCGTTTAAATGCTGCACCTCATTTGTCCTACTCTGCAGCCGGTTTGACAAATTTGTGACCGCCGTCATGGTTTCCACGCATGACTTCAGAGTATATTGATTAGCCTCAATATCAGTTTGCATCGCCATTTTTTGCTCCACCGACCGCATCGAAAAGTTCAATGGAGCAAAACCAGAGGTGTTTGGTTGCGGTTCACTGGCCACCGCACCAGTTATTTCTCTTGTGGGCTCGTTCAGTTCTGGAAAGAGCGTGAGCAGGTTCTGGGTAACTGGACGGGAAGAAGAGGCCATGTTTTTGAGTTGCTAAGTGTTTCAGAGAAGGGTTGGTTTCCGGGTGTTTCAAGCTTTGCAGAGACAAGCTCTCCGAGCGTTCAGAGGTTTCAGACTCGTATGCACAGCCTTCGCCTCAACCTTGTTTTTAAATAGCCAGGGCCAGCCACGCGCATCGCGCGCCTCTTGCCAGCCGACAAACGGGCACGCAAGCCAAGGCGTCCACGTGCCTCGCCATCATGTATGGCACACCTTTTGATGAATTGGGCACGCCTTTTGATGGCACGCCTTTTTATGGATTGGGCACGCTTTTTGATGGCACGCCTTTTGAAAATTGGGCGCACCTTTTGAGGATGCGATTTTTTAAGGGGTCCGACAAGACTCTGTAAACTGTCCCGACATTGATTCCGGTTAGCTCCTTTCTGGGTCCGACAAGACTCTGTAAACTGTCCCGACGTTGATTCCGGTTAGCTTTTACAAGGGTCCGACAAGACTCTGTAAACTGTCCCGACATTGATTCCGGTTAGCTCCTTTATGGGTCCGACAAGACTCTGTAAACTGTCCCGACATAGATTCCGGTTAGTTTCTACAAGGGTCCGACAAGACTCCGTAAACTGTCTTCTACAACGGTCCGACATGACCCCATAAACTGTCTTCTACAACGGTCCAACATGACCCCATAAACTGTCTTCTACAACGGTCCGACATGACCCCATAAACTGTCTTCTACAACGGTCCGACATGACCCCATAAACTGTCTTCTACATCGGTCTGACACTGCCATCCAGTGTCCTCTACACCGTTATGACACCACCATACAGTGTCCTCTACAACGTTATGACACCCCCATACAGTGTCCTCTACAACGTTATGACACCCCCATACAGTGTCTTCACCAACGGTCTGACACGACCATACAGTGTCTCCTATCCTTTTTTATTTTTATGTATTTTCTTGTTTTGTTACTCTCTCCAAACTCAAGTTGGTTAGTTTCTCTCCTCCTTGAGTTTGCGGGGGGCTGTTAGAATTTCCCATCTTTACCTTCACCTACTCCACTACACACTCCACTTCACCTACCTCCACTTCACCACACACTCCACTTCACCTAACCCACTATCACCTCCACTACACCTACTCCACTACACACTCCACTTCACCACACACTCCACTTCACCTAACCCACTATCACCTCCACTACACCTACTACCACATTTTCTTCTATATATAGATTGTATAGGAATTGTAATTTATCAATCTTGTAATATATCAAGATATCCATCAATAATACAATTTATTCTCTTTCTCTCTCTATCAATATTTAATGTCAGTCATTTTCTTCTTGTTTTCCATCTTTTTTATTTTCTGTTCTCAAAGATAGAAAATGAGAACTGATACTGTATACTTGTTTGACAAAGAATTTTCAAAACCTGTTTTTGGAAAGGTTTTTTGAAAAAGACCATTTTTCAAGAAACAATATTAAATTACTTTTTATTCATTTTTTTTGAAAACTATTTCTGCACAAAAATGAAAATGAAAATGAAAATGAGTGGTGTTTCCGCATTTTTGATTATTTTTGTTTTGAAAAACACAAAAAACAAAAACAAAAATTTGAAAACAATACCAAGACCTTAGCTTTCATATTACTTTTCATTCATTTGCCCTTGAAAAATTCAAGTTCCAAACATAGAATGTAGTATACAATTCAGATCTCTCTTGTAGCAATGCAAAGTGCAATTACGCATCATGATAAATAATGACAAAATGCATGGGCTTCATACTAAAATGTGCACAGACCATTCTGGGCAGGTGCAGCGTGGAATTCGGTGATAATAGAAGCAGATGCCTTCAAAGAGTCAGATGTCATTTACAAAGCCCTTAGCTCTAGGGGCCACCACGACATGCTTCAAACGGCTGAATTGGTATTTTTCTCTGTTCTCTCTGGTATGCTCTTGACGTCAACTTAGCCTGCATGCCTAATTCACCATTTGTACTAGGATGAAATAAGCAGCTTAAACTTTATCCAGTACATGTTATCTACTTAGCAGTATACATCATTTTCCTCGTGGGGTTTACTAGGTAAGAAATTTACCTGTAGGCAGTGCAGTTGTAACAGGGCTTCACACGATCTCTTTCCTCACAAAAGATTAGAATACTACATATCCATTTTGAGTGTTCTTCAGAGACTCCTCTTGAATCGCATATTGCATTCTTGGTGATAAAAATGATACAGCATATTCCATCGTATCACTCTTGGTAGCCCTGGTGTCCTCATCTTCCAGAGACAAGCTTCTACTCTGCTTGAAACGATTCCAATATCTCATACATTCTCACTCCATTCTATTTCAATCCCCTCCATCAAATGTGCCTTAAAATAAATAAATAAATAGTTATCCGGAAATAGCCACTTGTGTTTGTTGGACATCTTTCAATTACAATGCACAATAATTCAATGAAAATCATATCCAGTAAGAATGAGAAAAATTGGAAAGAATATAGAAGATAAAATCAAAAAATAGAAACAGGCTGATTGAATTTTAGGATAAAAAGAGAACATTGATATCAACCAACAGATTCCATATAAATTTATAGAAAAATCATGAAACAAAATTTGTAACAATCGACTAAACATCTCAAAACTTCTCTTGAACATGTGCTCTTCATAATGACAAAAGAATGCCACAAGCTTCTCATTTGACTCATCTATCAAGTGACAATAGTATAAAACCCCAAAAAATGTCTCTTACAGCTTCAGTGACTAAGCCTACCTTTTAGATGAAAACTACAACCAATTATGTGGTTAATAAACTTGAATTTTTCATTGACTCCATACAAAATTAAAATGTAGCAGCACGCCTCACTGAAACATTAAAGAAGGTTAATAACTTGCTAAAGCTAGGGGAAAAACAAAATCTAATGCAAAAGCAGAACTCTGCCCGATTGTCTTGTGATTAAGCAACAAGACGATTCTAAAAGGTATGTATTGCACTATTAATTTGGCTATGAAAAACAAGTTCAACAAGGCCTCACTTAACAATTGAACAATTACAACAAATCTTAAACCTAAACAGCCGTGTACATGTGAGAAACTGCTCCAAAATTTATCAGGATAAAAGATACCATACATCATCACTTGCCCACCATCTATACTACCTACGTTATATTTAAATGTCAAACACTAAATTTGGTAAATAAGCCACAAAATTAAAAATCAAAAT
This sequence comes from Camellia sinensis, assembly GCF_055761805.1. Classification (NCBI taxonomy): domain Eukaryota; kingdom Viridiplantae; phylum Streptophyta; class Magnoliopsida; order Ericales; family Theaceae; genus Camellia; species Camellia sinensis. The sequence goes on from NC_138972.1 coordinate 105,549,064, forward strand.
TATTTGGGTAAATTAAATTGACCTCCCCTAAGATTTGAAGAAAATATAAGACTGTGTTTGGTTTGTAATTCAAACCATGATTCCACACTAATAAACAATCCTCTGTTTGCTTCCAGTTTTCAAATCATGATTCCAAATCAATTTCAAAACACATTTTGAAAACATGTTTGGTAAACCACAGAATTTTTGAATTTTTGGTCTCCCCAGTTGTCCCCCCTGACATCCCCTGAAACGTCTAGCCGGTCATCCAGCCGGTTAACTGGAACAGTGTTTTTTTATTTTTATTTTTATTTTTAGCCATTGGCACTTGTTATCTGAAAGAGAAAAAAAAAAAAAAAAAACATTTATATTTGGTATTGATTTTTTTTTAAATATAGAAAATATTTGCTTGAGACCAAAATGACAAATTATTTGGAAAAAATTGAAATAAAAATTAATTTATCACAGTAATTTTTAAAAAAAAAAAATAACATATTTTTTAAATATTTTAAATAAAAAAATATTTTCAAAATTTTTTTAATTTTTTAAATAAAAAAGTTATTTTTGTGAATAAATATTTTTTTGAATTGAATTTTTAAAAAGAGTTTGATTATGAGTTTCCAATAGAATTTTAAATAGAGTTTTAAGTTGTGTTTTTGGTTATGAGTTATAAATTTTTAAATTAACTTTTGAAAACTCTTTTCAAAACTTACAATCAAATAGCTTTTCACAAACTCAACACTCATTTCAAAAATTCAACACTCAATTCAAATCTTAATTCAAAACTCTTTTCAAAACTCACAACCAAACAAATTTTCTCTTTTCAAATTATAATTTCAAAACTCACAAACTTAAAATATAACTCCACACTCAAATCATAATTCTAAACACAAACCAAACGCTGGTCTGTTTGGTAACGTTTACGTTTTCAGTTTATATTTACAAAAAATTTATAAACTGATTTTTGTTTTTTTTAAAAAAAACATAAACTACAAACGCGTTTGGTAATTGACAAAATGTTTAAAAAAAATTAAAAATATAAAAAAGAGTAAGAAATGACAAGTGGCGGTGGAAAACGGTGGTGGAAAGTGGTGACGGTGGGTGATGGGTAGCGGGTGGTGGTGGGTGGTGGCGGTAGGTAGGTGGGTGGATGACGGTGGTGGGTGGTGGGTGGTAGCAAGTGGGTGGTGGTGGCGGTGGCGATGGCGGTGGCGGGTGGTGATGGTAGGTGGGTGGTAGCAAGTGGGTGGGTGGTAACGGGTGGGTGGGTGACGGTAGCGGGTGGTGGGTGGTAGCAAGTGGGTGGTGGCGGTAGTGGTGGTGGCAAGTAGGTAGCGGATGGCGGGTGATGGTGGGTGGTGGCGGGTGGTGATGGTGGGTGGGTGGGTGACGGTGGCGGGTGGTGGGTGGTAGCGAGTGGGTGGTGGTGGCGAGTGGTGGTGGCAGGTGGATGGCAGATGGCGGGTGGTGGTGGTGGTGGTGGGTGGGTGGGTGACGGTAGCAGGTGGTAGTGAGTGAGTGGTGGTGGCAGGTGGGTGGCGGGTGGGTAGTGGCGGCGGGTGGGTGGCTGGTGGTGACGGGTGGTGGATGGTGGTGGTAGGTGGATGGTGAGTGGTGGTGGCGGGTAGGTTGCGGGTGGTGGTGGCGGGCGGTGGATAGTAATGGCGGGTGGTGGATGGTAGCGGGTAGGTGGTGGTGGTGGTGGTGGTGGTGGTAGCGAGTGGGTGATAGGGGGGTGATGGTGGTTGGTGGTGGGGGGTGGGTGGTAGGTGGTGGCGGCGGCGAAAGACGGTGGTGGAAAATGATGGCGGGTGATGGCTAGTATTGGGTGGTTAAAAAAAAAAAAACTCAAAACTCAAAACGGAAACACATTTTTTGGCCAAATTTATAAACTGAGACCACTAATTTATAAATTAAAAATTTATCAAATAAGTTTTTATTTGAGTTTTTAAAATTCTTGTAAATATAAACTGAAAACTGAAAACGAAAGTGTTACCAAACGGTACCTCCTAAAGTAGTCTCACAATTTTGACATAATTATACTGAGTTCTCTTAAAATTTATATTCACATAACACTTAGTCACATTTCCATTAATAATTTGTTAGTCATATGGATTGAAAAATAATAATATCATATGTTTTTATAGTGAAATGCATATTTTTCCTTATCTATTTTTGTAATTTCACACTATTTGCATTAATTTCAATAATTTAGCCTTCGTAGAATAGAGGTTAATATAATTATACTAAAACTAGAAGACTACATGTATAGTCTCTATTTCTCAAGGAGGACAGTCTAATTTATCCAAATTATTTTTAAATTCATTTGGTAACTACGCAATTTAGAGCACCAATACTCTTAATAAGTCACAATTGTAGCTACAATGGCACAACTCATGATTCACAAGCTGCCATTAACCACAATTTACGATTCTCATACTCAATTGCATAGTTTCTCTTTTTAATCTCTATTTATTCTTTATTTTATTAATTTTAATCATTTTAATAAATTATATTTAATATAACCAATAATACATATGCATAGCATGTTCGTCAATTTCTAGTTAATCATATATGCTCACAGTTTATGAGTAAAGCATACCTTAACAGTAACAAAGGGTTACAACCAACCCCCAAGGATTGGCCTAGTGGTGTAGGCTTGGGACTTAGGAGTTTGCTCCTCTTTAGATCTCAAGTTCAAAACCTCTTAGGTGCTATCAATCATTGTGTTGGACCAGTTCATACAGAACTTTGCTCTAGCTTTAAATGGACCCCCCGCTAATGGACGGTGGAATCGCAAGCTAGCCCGAACACCCTGAGTTATCAAACAAAGGGTTACAACCTTTGATACAAGCTCTTCTTGAAAACCATAAGCTTGGTTCATGTCCATCTTCAAATTAATGAATATTTCACCATGACATTGCCATGCTAGTACAAAATTGTATGCCTATGCTTACAGTGAAATTGCTCAGGTTCACCAGCCCAGGATTGAGGCACATTCTTATAATGAATGATCTTAATAGACACTTCCAGTTATTTCAACTGAAAACAAGAGGAATTCCTGTTCATAGGTCCGCCCGCTCCTGAGTGAGTAGCAGCTCTGGCTTGGGGTTGCCTTATTAGGCTCTTGACCCCTCGATTCCCGAGAGCCTGAGAAAGAATCAATATGAGAAGAGAAGAAGAAGCCTTCACAGAGTTTTTTAAATCAAATACATGACCCTTTAAAGGACAAAACTTGAGCATAATTGCATAAATTAGACAATAATATGAAAAATATTTGGATGAAAGCTTACCGGACATGGCATCAAATTCAAGTACATTTGAGCCCCCAGCTTGAAACCTGCCTGTCTCATTTATCAAGAGTGGCTAGTTTGAGGCTAAACTTTGTCTCTTGCATCATAGTTTTGATAAATAACCTCCAAAAAGAAGCCAATATCCCCTAGTTTGCCACTTTGATTCACGGTCTTAAAATGCTTCAAGTGTTTTTGGTACTTCCCATTCACCGTCTTCACTTTGAAAATCTTTTCTCCAGTCTCTGTTACACCTTTCTGGCATAAAAGAAAAACAGAGATGGTTACCACTATAAATGTGTATATTATTATCATTAAACTTAGTCTTGATTACACTACGTTCTCATAATAAGCTTAGATAGTAAAACTCAACAAATACTACTCCAAATAGGTACACCAATCATCCACCGACGCAGCATCATCCCTCTTGGTAACAGCACTCAATGAAGGGAGGGATGTGATCATGGATGGCACTCTCTCTTGGGTCCCCTTTGTTGTGCAGACAATAACCATGGCTAGGAATGTTCACCGTCGCCGGTACCGCATGGGAGCTGGTTACAAGGTGGGTGAAGATGGAGTTGTAACTGAAAATTACTGGGAACAGACAGACGAAGAAAGTGACCAAGATGGAACTAAGAAAAGAAGACCATACAGGATAGAGCTGGTTGGAGTCGTTTGTGACGCTTATTTAGCTGTTATTAGAGGCATAAGGTATGCTATCAGACACAGATTATTGTACCATTATTATCAACATTACAGAACAAATATGAACTTACTAGAATGAGAACAGCCAAATTTTTTAGAGAATGCTGAATTTGGGAGACTATCACTTTTCTTTTTTCCCCTCTCCTTAGAACTTTCCTACCGGTAAAACCACATAAATCTCTAATTGAATCATTTTCTTGATTGGGCTCTAATTTGTGAACTCTCCTTTAAATTTTGAATGGAAGCATTTCCAGGAACAATCTTCCTGATTTGCTTCAAATAACATCATACCATTTTATTTTTCATTTTTAAAACAAACTAACATTTTGCAAAATGAAACCTAAAGTGTTGACAGTTGTATGTTCTTAACCCTAATAAAAGATGGAAAATTTTGTTATGGCCCATTTGTGAATTTTGTGTTTACAGGAGAGCTATCATGATCAGAAGAGCTGTGAGGGTGAAATCACAGTTAAAATCGCATAAAAGATTTGCCAACGCATTTACAAAATACTGCCAACTAGTAGACAATGCTAGGCTATACTCCACCAATGCTTTGGAAGGCCCGCCTAAGGTACAACTCTCAACCCTTCCTTTTCTTCATTCTTTTTTCAGCTTTTCTGAACTCTTCTTGACCAGAAGACTAAATGGGGCAGAGAATTCAGCACCTGGAACCCAGGATTTGGAAAAAGGCATTGATATGCTACCTACTAAAGTCTCTAGCATATCCAGCCTGTGACAAGCTAGATCTGTTTAGAAGTGGTTAAAGTCCATCTGACTTGTAGATAGAAAGTTTACATCTGTTTCCTTTTTTCCTTTTTTTTTTTTGTTCATTTTACAAGGGCTATTATTTCCATGAGCTTCGAACTAGGCAGTTCAAATGTTCAAAGGTCTGAATCGGCCACACAATACAGTAATGCTTCATTGTACCAAAACCTACCAAAGCTAGAATGAGCTTAAACTGAGCCAAATTCCATCTTACTATATTGCATGTTTTGCTAAGCAGTTGTTTATAGTAATAGCTTTCATTAAATGTGTGGTACTGACAAACTTTGGTTGTGAAGTTGATAGGGTGGAAAGATAGAGACAAGACTTTACTGGTTGATCCAGACGAAATAAACTGTTTAAAGACGGTAGGCAGGTTGAATGATGAAGCAAACTCCATATACGAACTCTACAAAAGCCCAAACCCAGCTTATGAAGCTGGATCAATTTGGAAAGACATTGTTTTGTCACCTTCAAGGTTGAACATTCAACAAGAGCTCAAGTATTCCATCCAGAAAGTTGAAAGATTGAAAGGATAAATGTATACTGCAAGGTTGCAATTGCAAACTGCTTATGTTGCATGTCCAAAAAGATGGAAGCTGACGAGGTTTTAGATTTTCACCTAGTATCATCACCAGAGTTATTTTACCTGCTCTGTATTAACAAATTACAGCTTAAAAGTAAAATTCATTTCAACTTCAAAATTCAGTTTAAAAAAATAGCAATTGAGTATTAAACAGCAATTCTCTGATGTTGAGGGTGTTTAGGAGTGAGCAATCTTACATGCATATATTTAATGTATATCATACAAAAATATGATATCCGAATTGGACAAGAGAGCAGAAGAAAACAACCAACAGCCAATCTTAAGCCAACTTACGGAGTTTCCATTGGTTTTATCCTTTCAATGGACAAGGAGAACTTTTGTCTATTGTTGGAGACTTGGAGGATGCTCCTAATATAAAATACACATCAAAATTCTCGATATGGGAATTGCTTGAATGAAACAAGCATATGACCACTAATGTCTGAATATTTTAAGAACATCCTCCAAGTCATAAGCTGTCATTGAAACTTCATCGGGTTGCAATTCACTCTTGAGCAGCAAACCAACAAGCAGTTATACACCATTATTGATACTAGTTAAATTCTTATTTTCTCAGATGCTACAGGAAGTCGCAAACTAACCTCTTTGTTGTTTCCGACTCACCCTTTCTTCATTTGTTTCTTAACCTTTGTTGCAGAGTTATATAGCTGCATCAACTGCTGCTTCACGGACCATGATGGCTATATTTGGATTGTCGTAGAAACAGAAACAATGGAACTGCATAGCATTTCAGAAAACAAAATATGCACCTTAATCATACAATTATTCTCTATAATAGCAGTTTACAGCTAAAAACATTTAAATTTGACATGCACAAGAATAATCATCTTTATAACTCAGTGTCAGCAAGTGTGCAATCCTAACTCAATCACTAGGTGCTTCCTGCACTTGCTCAACGATCATAACGTGCAAGTGGTAATTTGGTTCTCAATAAAATCTCTAGATATATTTCATTGTTAAAGCAGAAAGTTCTCATTAAAGCTTCGTAACCATCTGCTAACAATGACCCAAGTTCACATAGCACATCAAACCATGATAGTGCATACACAAATTATAGTTAAAACATTAATTGCAACTTTTCATATTCCAAGAAAAACAGAAATCCCTATGAGAATGTTCAGTTTTATATATATATGGTAGTATATATATTTTGTCTATATTAGGGATTGAGTAAATATTCTTATTTCCTTTTCAATCCTAGGTTAGATTGTTATATAAACCGATGTACTCTTGTATTACAAATACAATTCAATATACAACTTCTTCAAAAACTTACATGGTATCAGAGCCGTCTCTAAGCCAAAACCCTGTCTCTGAATCGACTTCTTCTTCTCCTTTTTGTCTGTCTGGTTCAACTAAACCCTAGGACCAAAACTCCATCTTGTGGCTTCCATCTCTGCTGTTCATGGTTGTTCCTTTTTCACGACATTCAGCCTAGGTCGCGACACCAGCCTCTGCTTCATGACTCATCTGAGTTTGACTCTGCCTCTGCCTCGTGCCCTTTGGTTCTCTAGTTGGTGATTAACCCAAAATTGTGACCCATCTGTTCGTTGGTTCTCCTTAGAACTTCGACATAACTGAGCCTCAAATTCTTCTGAGTTGCAATCGAGCTCTCTGGTCCCCTCTCTCTCTCTCTCTCATGAAGACTTTGTCTTCTCTGGTTCATGTATTGATTTATTGATAGAATCTTGGCTCATTACAGTGTGACCTCTTAGTTCTTAGTTTATTACATTTTGTTCCATCATATATCTATTTTGTGTTTGGTTTATTACAATATCGGACACCAAAATCCAAGCCATCAAATACAAACTCACCAGTGACAATTATGCTTATTAGGCCAATGTCATGAAAAAATTTCTTCTTGGTCAGAAAAAATGGGCTATGTTTCTGGATTTGTTACTCGTCCATCGAACCCGAAAAAGGAAGACTATCGGACTTCCTGTGACACTTGGGATTGTGACAATGCCCAAGTTCTGACCTGGTTTCATAATTCTACGGATGACCATATTGGAATGATGTTTTTCAAGTACAGTACTGCCAAAGAGATGGAATTATTTACTAGGTGTTTATCAGTAGTCCAACTTTGTCAAGCAATATGAGTTGAAAACAGCTATTCAGAGTGCTTGTTTTCGAGATCAGACTATTTAGGATTTCTATATTGAGACACCTAGTCTCAAGATACTGGATGCTTATGTTGAGTTTTGGGAGCAGGATCGTTTTGTGCAATTCTTAATGGCTCTCTCCCCTCAGTAAGAGGCTATCCGTGGTGGCAATCTTCACCGATCTCCTCTTCTCTCTGTGAATGTTATTGTTCGTGAGCTCCTCTCCGAGGAAACCCATCTTAAGACGGCTAATTAGACTCAACCTCCCTCCGCCTTCTTGGCTCCTGCTAAGCCGTCTCCGTTATCGACCCCACCTCTTCATCAGCTTCAAGCCACTGCGAAGCCCAAGAAGAGGCCATTAGGTTCGAATAAGTGTGCTTTCTATCGTCAGAAAGGTCATTGGAAGTACAACTGTCCCAAGAAGGGACATCAGCCTACTCCATCTTGTCAGCCACCTCAAACACAGTTCCGCCGTTCTACTCTGAGTACTTATCGGCCCCCTGCCGCTTATACTGCATCTACTCCGACTCTAGATCCTAATTTGGCTTCCTTAATTGCTCAGATTGCTCAACTTCAACATATCTTGTCCACCTCTCAGTCATCCCCATCTACCTCCACTTTTACCTCTCTTCATTCAAGTTTGCTTGGGTCCTTTTCATGTATCCCATCTTCTGTCTGACTTTTTGATTCTAGTGACTCATCATATGACTCCTCACCTTTCCTTACTTCAAAATGGTATTTCCCCTCCCATTCCTATTACTATTAATACTACTAATGGGTTTAGTATGTATGTTCTATCTACTGGATTTGTCTTACCCTCTACCATGTCTGCTATTAATAATTTTATATTCCTCAGCTATCTGTCAATTTATTATCTATCAATCAACTTGATACTTCTGCTTTTGATGTTATCTTTCCCTTTTTTGTCTGTTGTATGCAGGATCGGGTGTCTAAAAAGCAGATTGGAACTAGCCATAGAGTTGGAGATCACTGTGGTAGAAAGCTTGCATCTCCCTCTATCCACCTCTCTAGTTACACTTTCCTCGTTTCAGTTAAATTCTCAATCGAGTCAGTTTTATTTATGACAATCTCACCTAGGTCATTTGTTTATTGACTGCTTACAATTTTTAGCTCAGTCAGGATTATTGGGTAAAATTTCTCCTAGTCAAATTAATGAATGTGAGGAGTGTAAACTTGCCAAAATGTCAGTTTTACCATTTAATAAAAGTACTTCTATTTCTGTTTCCCAATTTTCTCTTGTGCGTACTGATGTCTAGAGACCCACTCATGTTTTCACTAAAGGGATTTTGCATACTACGTGTCTTTTGTTGATGATTGCACCTGCTATACTTAGATTTATCTTATGACTCATAAATCTGACTTCTATCAAATATACCGTACCTTTCAGTCTATGATCACTACACAGTTTGGGTCTACCATTAAATTATTACGGTCCGACTTAGATGAGGAATATTTTAAAACTAAATTATGAGTATCTGGCCAATTTGGATATCATTCACCAAACTTCCTGTATTGATACACGCGCCCAAAATGGTCACGCTAAGCGTAAACACTGTCATCTCCTTCTTTTTGCACCTATTCCAACTCCTTTTTGGAGTCAAGCAGTTCTTATAGCTGCTTTTCTTTTCAATCGTATGCCTACTCCCACTCTTTGGTCATTTTCCCAACTTTCCAATTACTCTATCATTCAAGTTCTTGGGTCTGCGTGTTTTATCCTTCTTACCCAGAAAGATATGACAAAACTTAGTGTCTACTTTGTCCTGTGTGTTTTTTTAAGTTACAGTCTTACTAAAAAAGGCTATCGCTATTACAATCTTATTTCCCACTACCTTTATGTCTCCCCCTATGCTGCCTTCTTGGAAAGTATGTCTTACTTTCAACTTTCTCCTCTCACTACCCCAATTTCCAAAAAGGATTAGGTTCTTATTGATTCATTTCCTTTTGAGGTTCCTCCTAATGAATACATTTCTACTGTTCTCCCTGAGTTGGTTTCCTCTTCTCCTTCTACTCCTCATCCTGCTCCTTCACTTCCTCCGTTGTTAGTTTACTCTCGTCGCAAGGCTATTCCCCCACCAATTGTCTCCTTCCTTACTAATGCTCCCTCTATTTCTAAAGACATTGATCTTGCCACCCGACGATATCCTAATCGTGAACATCATCCCCTGAACAGGTTAGGTTTTTTTAATACGTGTCTTTCTGCTTCTTATCGTACCTTCTTGTCTGCTATTCATTCCTTTTCAAAAATCCAGTATTACAAGGAAGCATGTCAGGATCTTAATTGATGAGTTGTCTGATTTACAGAAACTAGTACTTGGGAGCTAGTTCCTTTGTCTGCTGGTAAGAATCTAGTTAGTTGCAAATAGATTAACAAAGTCAAGACTTACTATGATGGATCTCTTGCACACTACAAAACTTGCCTAGTTGCTAAAGGTTTCTCACAAGAGTACAATATTGATTATAAGAAAACATTTGTCCATGTTGCCAAGATGACTATTGTCCGTACTTTAATCTCTGTCGCTGCTATTTGTCATTGACCTTATTATCAAATGGATATTAAGAATGTTTTTCTTAATGGCTATCTCATTGAGAAGGTTTACATGCATCCTCCTCCTGGCCTTCCTCATTTCTCTGGACAGGTTTGTCATCTTTGGCATGCTCTATATGGTTTGAAACAATATCCTTGTGTTGGTATGATTGTTTTCAAATAGCTATTACTAAACTTGGGTTTCGTCCTTGTGCCCAAGACTCTGCTTTATTTCTCTCTCACACATCTGCTGGTTTTGTTGCCTTATTACTATATATGGATGATATAATGATCACTGGCTCTGACTGTTTTGCTATCTCTGAGGTCAAGCAACATCTCTTCTACATTTTTGAAATGAATGATCTGGGCTCATTGTGGTATTTTCTTGGTATTGAGATAGTTTCTTCTCCCCAAGACTACTTTCATTCTCAAGCCAAGTATGCCAATAAAGTTATTCATCATGCCGGTCTTATTGACACTAAGAATGCTAATACCCCCATTGAGCTTAATGTGAAACTCAACACCACTGATAGAATTCCTCTGGATAATCCTACTTTATATCGAGAGCTTATGCGTTGCTTAGTCTATCCGACGATTATGCGTTCTGATCTTGCCTATGATGTTCATGTAGTTAGCCAGTTTGTTTCTGCTGCTCGCTCCACACATTAGGCTGTATTGGTTCGGGTTCTTCGCTATCTCCAAGATATTATATTTCAGGATTTACTATTTTTACTTTCTCTTTAGACTTGGTGGCCTATGCTAATTCTAATTAGGCTAGTAATGTTACTGATCGCAAGTCAACATCTTATTTCTATATATTTCTTGGCAATTCCCTAATCTCTTGAAAAAACAAGAAACAAACTATTGTTACTCACTCCAGTGTCGAAACTGAGTATTGTGATATGACTCATACTACTGTTGAGATTGTTTAGCTTCGCTGTCTCTTGTTTGATTTGGATGTCCTGCAGTCTTCTCCAACCTCACTCTACTGTGACAACCGCAATACTATTCAAATTGCCCATAACACTGTCTTCCATGAGCGAACAAAGCACATTGAGATTGATCGTCACTTTGTTTGTTAGCATCTGCAGTCTGACTCTATCTCGTTTCCTATCGTCTCCTCGGCTCTGCAACTTGCTAACTTCTTTACTAAGACTCACACCACTGCTCGGTTTCAATTTCTTCTTAGCAAACTCTCAATGTTTTTTGCTAAAACACCTTAAGTTTGAGCAGGGGTGTGAGAATATTCAGTTTTACGTATATGTAGTATATATATTTTGTATATATTAGGGATTGAGTAAATATTCTTATTTCCTTTTCAATCCTAAGTTAGATTGTTATATAAACCGATGTACTCTTGTATTACAAACATAATTGAATATACAACTTTTTTAGAAACTTACAATGCCAACAAAAAAGAAAAAATGAAAGAAATCTCAAGGAAAATGCTAAATTATTCGAGAGACCTCAAAATAGCATTTCATTTAAAACTCCTATTGCAAGTACATTTCGGGGTACCCTAAGGCGAAACACAACCCAAGTCCAGTGTGTAAACTCAACGCAGTTGTGCTGGATACATACCAAAAATCATTCAGATGGAGAGGAAGAAAATGAATAAATCAACCCAAAAATAGCACCGAGTTCACAAAAATGAATAAAATATGTTCAAATATCCAATATGATAGGTACTTTGGCCATGCCAATATTTCCTAAATTTAGGGTACAAGTAAACCATGACAGAGTGAACAAGACGTTGTAAAATTCATATAATGGGGAAAGACAATAATTGCAAACGATGCTACAAATATTAAAGGAAAACCATTTTGGTAGCCTCTTAAATAATTGCAATAAAAATGATTAATATGAATTTATTACATCCTATTGCATCACTGTAAAGAATGATACATTGGAATTGTCAAACAAAAATCCATAATTAAAGAAATTGATTGGCAACTTAAATCGCAAACAACCTCAATATCCCTGGTTCTCTTGATTCTTGAACCTAAGAATCACATACACGAACACGCAACACAACACGACACGAACATGCCGACACTGCAATTTTCAAAAAATACAAGACATGACACATGAGAAATGCACACAAAATATATAATTTTATAAATTTATTGCATGCCATATACTCCCTCCATCCCATTTTGTTTGTCCATTTTGGGAATTCCAACTTTTTAAGGGGACATGTAATAAATGCACTAGAATTCAAATTCAATGGCATTTTATTTTCAACAATTGACCCTTTATTTTCTACTTTCAAATATACATATAACTATTTATGAAGGATAGTTTTGAAAACTTTATGCTTCGACTTTTCAAAGTGGACAATATTTTTGGACATTCCAAAATGAAAAGATAGATAAACAAAAGGGACGGAAGAAGTACATAAATATATCATTCAAAGATAATAAGAAGAGCAAATTACAAACACACCCTTTGACTTGAGGTTTGCCTAAAATACAAATTCCTACTATGGTTTGAGAAATTACCATTAACCCCTGTTAGAGTATGTCATTTAACAGAAGAAACAGGACACAAAAAAAAAAACTTTCTTGCCTTTCCATACTAAAACAAAATTATCTTGTTACCCCATTCTTTCTCATTTGCCCAATCTCCCAAAAGATGTTAACAACTTGTTAAAATCCACCTACTCTCCACCTACTTCACCCACTTAAACCTACTCCACTAAACCTAACCCACTACACCACTACCACCTCACCTACTCCACTAAATCTAACCCACTACACCACTACCACCTCCACTTCACCTACTCCTTACCTACTACACACTCACCCTCTTCTATATATAGGAATCATGAATCATTGTAATAGATATCAATATAAATCAATCAATAATACAATTCTCTATTTCTCTTTATACATTAAATTTCTACATGGTATCAGAGCAAGGTTAAGCACTTAGTATTTTTCGTTTCACCGGCGGGCGGCAACCTCGCCTTGGCCGTCCGCCGGACCTCAACCTATTTCGCTTATTTTCTACACATACCTTCCCATCACTGCCTAAATCCTCTCTCTTGAGGCCAATGTGAATTCCTCTTCTTCATAATCTGCACTAACTCTGGCATCTTTTCCTGGGGCAAACTCTGCAACCCAACACTCAATCTATGCTTCTCCTCCATACTCATTTGCCTCTTGTCGGACCCTTAAAAAGTCGCACCCTCAAAAGGTGTGCCCAATCTTTCAAAAGGCGTGCTATCAAAAGGCGTGCCCAATCCATAAAAAGGCGTGCCATCAAAAGGTGCGCCAGACACGCGGCGATGCACGTGATCGACAGAACGCATGTCGGCCTCTTTGTCATGGTCTTTATAAACCGAAGCGGAGGCTGAGGCTTGGAAGCAGAGACAAAAAACTGCTAGAAAAAACTCTGAAAAACTCTTCGTTTTCTGAGAGAGATTTCTGAAAGAGATACTCTGTAACACTCTGTTTTCTGAGAGAGATTTCTGAGAGAGATACTCTGTAACACTCTGTTTTCTGAGAGAGATTTCTGAGAGAGATACTCTGTAACACTCTGTTGTCCAGAAAATGGCTTCGTCTTCCCGTGGTCTGCTCACTCTCTTTCCAGACCTTAACGAGTCAACAAGAGAGATAACTGGTGCGGGGGCCAGTGAACCTCAACCAAGCGCCCTAGGGTTTGCTCCGTTGAACTTTCCTATGCGGTCTGTGGAGCAAAAAATGGCAGTGCAAACTGACATTGAAGCCAATCAGTATACTTTGAAGTCCTGTGTGGAGACGATGACGGCAGTCACAAACTTGTCGCACCGGCTGCAGAGCAGGACAAATGAGGTGCAACAGTTAAACTCCCAGCTGGCTCTGCTCCAACGCATGTATAAGGATGCGCGAGCAGAGATAAGTGTGCTAAAGGCAGAAAACAAGGAGCTGAAGCGGAAGGCCACCGTGATGTTCCGATTTGGAGGGCCGCCATATGCTGCAGTGGAGGAGCAGGGAGTAGTGATCGTGCCCAGTGGAGTGGGAAACACGGAGGCAACACCGTCAAGGACCGCCCAGGACGGAGGCAAGAAGAAAAGACCGGCGGAATAGGCGAAAAAGTGAGGTCGGTGGGTGGCCGTCTGCAGAAAAGAAAACAAATCTTGTGGTGTTGTGGTTTGTGTTGTTTTTTTTTTTTTTTTTTTTTTTTTTTTTTTTTTTTGGTTAAAATTGTGATCGGGGTCGATCCCTGAGATGAATAAAAGATGGTTTGGTGTGCAAAGCTATATGGTATGAATGGAATTTGAAAAAGATTAAAAAATAATGTGAAAGAAAAATAAAGAAAGAAATAATAAAAATATATTTGAAATCAAAATGAAAGATGGGGGAAATAAGGAAAGTGGTTTGGAGAAAATAAATAAAAATAATGGATTTTGAAATCAAACGGAGGAGAGAGAGGGGACAAGCCCATGTGAGAGAAAGAAGGGAAAAATGATAGCCGAAGCACCCAAAAATAATCTAGCTGCTATCCACAGGCGCTTAGGGGAAGGAAATGGTAGCAAGAGACGGCCAACACCATATATGGCTATAGCAAAGAAATGGAGTATCAAGCTCAATGGGCTAGGATTTAGACCAGAGAGTAAAGCCACTGGTCCTGTTGAACACACACCTCCAAGGCTCAAATAATCAAAACATGCTTCACGCATTTCCTTCCTTGCTTGATCAGGAGATGCACAAAACACCTTATACAGGGCTCCAGTCATTCCTCCACCAGTTAAAGGATGACGCATGTTGAAAGCATCACCTATTAATAGTGCTCCAGGAGTAGGGTAAGGAGCAGCTGGCATACTTCTATTGGGCATTGTTCTAATACTTCCCTTATCAATTGCAGCTATAAATGAATCATGCAGCTCAGGTGGAACCTGGGGAGCCACCAGAGGGAAGCAAAGCCGAAGACTGCTGCAAAGCCGAAGGCTGTAAAAGCGAAAAAGGAAAAGAAGGCTCCGGCTAAGACAAAAGCTGCTGCACCAAAAGCTAAAGCCGCTGTGAAGCCCAAGCCAGCGGCAAAGGCCAAGCCAGCTGCGAAGCCAAAAGCTGCTGTGAAACCGAAGGCTGCCGTGAAGCTGAAAGCTGCAGTGAAGCTCAAGGCTGTGGCGAAGCCCAAACCAAAGCCGAAGGCGAAGGATCCTAACAAGACTCTGTAAACTGTCCCGACATTGATTCCGGTTAGCTCCTTCATGGGTCCGACAAGACTCTGTAAACTGTCCCGACATTGATTCCGGTTAGTTTCTACAAGGGTCCAGCAAGACTCCGTAAACTGTCACCACAACTGTCACAACATTGTCTGCTACAACGGTCCGACATGACCCCATAAACTGTCTTTTACATCGGTCTGACACCGCCATCCAGTGTCCTCTACACCGTTATGACACCACCATACAGTGTCCTCTACATGGTTATGACACCCCCATACAGTGTCATCTACAACGTTATGACACCACCATCCAGTGTCTTCACCAATGGTCTGACACGACCATACAGTGTCTCTTATCCTCTTTTATTTTTATGTATTTTCTTGTTTTGTTACTCTCTCCAAACTCAAGTTGGTTAGTTCCTATCCCCCTTGAGTTTGCGGGGGGCTGTTAAAATCCACCTACTCTCCACCTACTTCACCCACTTAAACCTACTCCACTAAACCTAACCCACTACACCACTACCACCTCACCTACTCCACTAAACCTAACCCACTACACCACTACCACCTCCACTTCACCTACTCCTTACCTACTACACACTCACCCTCTTCTATATATAGGAATCATGAATCATTGTAATAGATATCAATATAAATCAATCAATAATACAATTCTCTATTTCTCTTTATACATTAAATTTCTACACAACTCTCAACACCACCTCCCACCACCACGATCAATCTCATATCATGTTGCCTACCCTCCCCCCCTCCTCCCACCACCCCACAACCACAACCACTATAATCGGTCAGAGACTTAGAATCACAAAATTACAATTAGAGAGAGAAAGACCACACCCACTTCCATAACACAACCACCACCAAGAAAAACTACATCAAATTCTAGAAGAAAAGGCAACCGGGGGGGCACGCACAAGAGAGAGAGAGAGAGAGAGAGAGAGAGAGAGAGAAACATAAGTGCTAGTTGGATCAGTGGACTTTTGGGTTGTTCGTAATCTTGGGACTTTTGTTGAGAGAGAGAAACACAAGTGCTAGTTGGGTTAGTGGACTTTTGGGTTGTTCGTAATCTTGGGACTTTCGTTGAACACATTGCCTTCATCCACCACTACTGTTGACACACTGTTGTTCACCTTCATTCTCCTTTATCCACCAGCTATAAAACACAATCATTGTTCCACCAACTTGCTTTTGCACCACCTCCTCTTCTGAGCACCTAGTCTAGTTGGTATGTGATTAGTTCAATTGAAACCCATCCTCTACCAACAATTGAAACCCATTGTGGACTCAATTGGTTTGCCGAACAATCTTACCCCTCCATGCAACAAGCAATCACCAGACAATTGCACCCCTCCTTCCCCACACACACAATGACCATCACCCACCATAACTACAACATTGTTTGAAACTTGGCACAACACTTGGGCGCATCATCTCCAAGCCAATGATTAGAGCACACTTCTTCAGATTCTTTATCTTTCTTTGTTATTATTCAACTAGATCTAGATGGGTTTTCATTGCGATGTTGCTGGGAAAGGTGAGAAAATGACAGTGGAGGATGTAAGAGGGGTGTTGATAAGTAGGGGAATGGTGGAGGCGGGTGGGGATGGTGTTAGGGATATGCTATTGAGGGAAAAAAAAAAAAAAAAAATTAAGATACAAGGAGAAGAGAGGTTCCCAGGTTTTAGGGTTATGAAGGTAAAGTGAGTGTTTTATAAAATTATATTATTGATGTTAACATTAATATTTAAATCAACTTACAGTGGACTAACAAAACGGCCAATTTGCTATATAAATATAAACCTTAAGGGGTGGAATATAATTTCTACAAACTCAAGGAGTCAAAAAGTATTTTAGGCAAACCTCACGGGGGTATTTGTAATCCTCCCATTTAAAAAAAAAGGTAAAACATAAAACTAAATCATATAAATTTATATTGTTTTTCTTTATCATTGTATCTCAAGTTATTTTGTTCCAACTTATAATTTGTTTCATGTGTCGAAGTAATGGATTAGTGTCATAAATGTGTCTGAAGTGGGTTTAGGTTTACAACAATCAACAAATAATACAAACGTTTGGACAAGTGTTTGGCATGTGTCGGAAAGTGTTGACACATGTCAGCAAGTCTCCAACTAGTGTTAGTGTCCACCACATGTTGAACAAGGACACACCACTTTTTTAAAAGTGCTTGTGTTTCTCATTATCAACGATAACCATCATGAATATATCTATTAACTTCCAAAAAACATTGAAATTCTCACTGGTAAATAAGGTTAGAGAAAGTGCCTTGTAAAGCAAACTATACAGATTTTGAAAACCAAACCAAGCGTAGACTCCTTGAGAAGTGCCTTGTTAAGCAACCTATAATTATTAAAGGGTTTCGAAAGAGTACACAAAACAATGGAGTATGTTGACGTAGACTTGATAGTGGGAGAGATTTGTTCTCCATCCAAAAATCACATGATTATGTCAACAACACTTGCCATGCCATTGTAAGATGCACTTGGCTCCACCATTACGATGTAATTCTCTCAATTTATCACAATACATGAAAGGTACATGGGACAAGAGAGTGGTCACCATTATGAGCTCTCGAAAACCTTTCCACTCGAATAAGGCTTATATATTTGATGAACTGTTTTATATATCAAGCTAGATAAATAAGACATTCATTTCTCTCCACAACACATTCCCATTCCCACATAGGAACATCTCCAAGGAAGATCCCGCTATCCCACTCAAAAGAAATGGTTGCAAGAAGGTGGTATTTCCCAACTCAATAAAGTAACTCGAGTCACCAAGTACAAAATGCCAGCAAAACAACCATCTATCATTTCTGACAATATTCAGGGTTAATACCGCCTCCCTCTGAGGCCGATCCAACCAAAGTGTTGTGAAAAGTTTAGCTGGGTGATCAAAACTTTCAAACTCCGTAATCTTTTTAGGCCTGGTATATTTTTAGTTGAGCAAGTGTGACGAAGTTCAAATTGCAACCAAGTCTTCTTGGATGTTGATTTTCAAGTATATGATCTGTTTGAACCTTTGCACAACTCACTTTGCACTTCATTCACATCTATACTTGTTATTTCAGTTTCATGCCAAATTTATTAAGTTGTTTCAAAGTTTTTGGACCCCGCTTGCCCAAAGCTCAACAAGCAATCGACTCAAACTCCTACAAGATGCATTTGACACTTGAGCATTAAAACCTTGAGAGGTGCACTCAACAGACTCACAAGCGCTCAAACTAGGGGTGCACACAATTCAAATCGAGTCGGGTTTGGCTATTACCCATTACTCAAACTAAACTGATTGGGTTGCCCATTGTGTAAACTTCTCCTGACCGCACCAACTGTTCAAGTTTACGGTCTGGTTCGTCAGTCCTACATCAACAGCCAAGATTCAAAATGAACATCAAATTTGAGACCCCCAAAAAAAAAAATTAAATAAATAAAACGCTAGGGTTCTTGTTAGTCTAGGATGAATACACCATTGACACCAGAAGAGAAAATGAATGGCATACTTGATTGTTGAATAGATTGAGAGATTGGGAGGCTTTGAAACTCAGCTTCTAAGGGGGCTTTAATATTCAAATTCATGATAGTGTGGATCGTTTTAGAATTACAATTTTGTAAGAGAGAGAGAGAGAGAGACAAAGACGGTTTGTTGTAGGAGTTTTAGGGTTAGGGTATTGTAATAGTTAAACAAAAGAGAGGAAATATCATTCTGTCCTCCAAATTATCACTCAAAAATCAATTCAACTCTGTACGGGGAGCAAATATTCCGGCAAGCCCGTACTCCTTTCTTCCGAGCTCCGTCGATGTCCGATCACCTGCGAGCAAGTAACGGTGAGCTACCCGGCGGTGTGTGGCCGGAAAAACCCTCCGACGATCAAGTTAGCACACACCTTAGGATGGATAGAGAGAAGGGAGAGAGTGTTTGAGTGTAAGAATCCCTTACAGAGATGTTCGTGTGTTGCGTATGGGGGGCGCAGACATGCTTATATACCTTCTGAGCCCCATATCCACTCCCAGTCATCTCCTGACACGTGGCTCTGCTATCCCATCTGTCAGCATAAACCATGCCATTCATCACCTAACCTCAACTGCCTGTCATCACAGCTGGAGCTCGGCAGCCGAGCTGCCCTATCCGTTGTTGTGCCATGCCGTGCTCCATACCCTAGCACTTCACTGGCCAAGACTGAGGAGGACCGGGCTAGGCGGCATCTCGGCAAAGCCTAGCCCGAGGTGCCTCCACTGGCCAAGACTGAGGAGGACCGGGCTAGGCGGCATCTCGGCAAAGCCTAGCCCGAGGTGCCTCCTGGGGTAGGCCTTTCTGCCGGTCAGACAACTTCCTCGGATGTCCGCGCCTTCCCGGGCGCCGGTCACTCGGCCTATCTGGCTTCGGCCATCCTCGGACCGAGCATCCTGGTCCGACCGAGCACTGCCTTGCCGAGCAGTTTCTGTCCGGTCCGGGGTGGCACACAGCCCGAACTCTGCCCGGCCCAATGTTCTGGCAGCCCTTCTCTGGGCGAACAGTCGATCATCTCGGCCCAATGCACTGCTGGGCTTTCAACCTGCTCGGTCGATATCTCGGCCCAACTCCAGATCATAAATCACCCTCTCAAACTCATATTCTTTTAATAATATCAATTTTACACCTAAATAGGATCAACTTTACCTTGTCATTAACTGTCGTTTATAATCAAACGAAAGTTGCCGCGTAGCATAACACTAAAATTTCATTTGAAATTTCATTTTACCTTTCAAACTATCTTTAAAATATCAATTAGACCCTAAAATTTATTTTATTCGAATAAGTTATGTTAGGACCCTACTTGTTGTCAAATTCCGTGGACAAACTTAGGGTTTATTGAGTTGTAATTTTCCTTTGGTTTTTGTCTTCCCGCTCGAGCGGGGAACGTAGCGCTCAAGCAGAGATTCCACCATCACAGTATTTTGGCTTGTCTGCAAAATATACTGAGTGGTGTGTTTTTACGCTCAAGCATGGGATCTTACGCTCAACTGTGAACCCTGGTTTGAAACATGCGATATAGAGTCCCCGCTCGAGCGTCCATTTCTACGCTCGAGCGGACCTCGCAATTTTAGATTCTATAAAACCTCAAGTTGCTCCAAATCTAGGATTACGTTTTGTAGATCTTCTTTAAGGATTTTAGGGTTTTCTTGTGGGGATATTTTTCTGATTTTCCTTGATGTTTGATTGAGTTTTGAACTCATGTTCTTATAAGCACACATCAAGGAGTTTGGTTGATCTTCCTTGAGAGTATTCTTCTTTGGTGGAATCCAAAGATTCAAGCACAGAGTAATCAAAGGAGTTTAATGATGTGTGCAGTCGTTGGTTCGACAATGGATGTTGTGGATTCAACATCAGTCTAATCAATTCCGAGACGAAGGTTGCATGATTTTTTTTATCACAATTGAAGGTGCTCCAATTGTGATTTTTTCACGTAAAAATTGTTTGTGTAGATTTATAATTTCACAAACAACAATGTAAATTACATTCGTACGTGCTTAATGATTTAGATTGGTAAGTTTTGTTGTTTAGGAATTGGTACAATTAGTTCTTGATCTAATCACGAATTACTTAGGTTTTTCAATTAGTATCAGAGCAGGTCACTCTTTGTTTTTATCAAAACTATACGAGTGTGATTTTGTGTGATTGGTGATATGGATTCAATCCGCGAAGGTAACTCGACCCATAGACCTCCGTTACTAGATGGTACAAACTATTCTTATTGGAAAGTTTGTATGAGAGCGTTTTTAAAATCTATCGATGAGAAAATTTGGCACTGTGTAATCTATGGGTGGAGTGAATCTATTGTCACCATTGATGGTGTTGATATTCCCAAATCCCTTGATAAATGGGACGCATTCGACTATCACAACTCGAGTTGGAACAGTAAGGCTCTCAATTCCCTTTTTTGCTCTGTCACACCTAAAGAGTTTCGTCGTATTTGCACGTGTGAGGTAGCAAAAGAGGCTTGGGACATTCTTGAAACAATTCACGAGGGTACTACTTCTGTTAAAAGGTCAAAACTTCAGCGTCTCGCCTCTGCCTTTGAAACTCTTTTTATGCATGATGATGAGACGTTTGATAATTTTTATGCTAAACTTAGTGACATCGTGAATTCCTGTTTCACACTCGGTGAAAAAATCCCTGAAACTAAGGTTGTTGGAAAAATTTTGAGGTCTTTACCTGAGAAGTTCTAATCAAAAGTGACAGTTATTAAAGAGGTTCAGAATGTTGATACCCTCAAGCTTGATCAGTTGGTTGGAAACTTACAGACTTATGAAGCCCACCAGATTTCTAAGAAAAAACAAAAAGATAGTATGGCTTTCACTAGTGCTCATGAGACTACAAAAACTCCTGAGACTGAGTTTGATCTAGAGTCCGAGATGACGGCTATGTTTACTAAGTAGTTCAAAAAAAAATTAAAGAAACAGAAGCCTAATTTCAAGGACCCTATTTCAAAAGATAAAGAGTAATGAAAAACCCAAAACTTTTCCACCAAAGCTTGCTCCAAAAACTTAAAAGAAGATTGTGAAGGGGCAAGGGGTCAAGTGTTATGAATGTCAAGGGTTTGGACATATTGCTCTTGAATGTCCATCGAAAAAGAATTCGAAAAAAGTTTATACAGTGACTTGGGATGATGAAGGCGCGTCAAAGCAAGAACCCGAAGAAACCGAATCTGGTGAAGACGGAGATAGTGCTTTCATGGCATTCTGGTTCACTTTCACTCAACCTCCTCTAGAGCCAGTGGAATTTGCTCGTGGTCAGGATTTGCACCATGCTCCTACCTTTGATAGAAGTAATTACTTGTACTGGAAGATCAGAATGAGGGCATTTCTGAGAACTTACGACCCTGAGGGTTGGCAAGCCATTGAAGAGGATGTTGAAAGTACTGACAATCCGAGCAATCAGAGAGTTCTGACTACCATTCGTAGAGCAATTTCTGATGAAGAACAGCAGCGGGTTGCTCACTGCACAAAGGCCAAAGATGCATGGGACATTCTGAGTCAATTTCATGAAAGAGGAGTCATCTTCACCACCATCTATCTCCTTTCCTGCCTTAGTTGCTCGACTGGTTGGGGTCCAAGAGAAAGAGGAGCAAAAAAAAGATGATGAAACATCAGCCGACAATAATGAGATTGATGGTGATGATCCACAACAAGCTTACGAAAAGCTTTACGATGAATCTCTGAATCTGTCTCACTCTCAAGCTCAAAGCATGTGAAAGCGAGAATGTCAAGCTGAGAGAAGAAGTTGTAACAGCCAAGCAGAATGTCATCAAGATCTCTAATGACAGGCAAGACCTTTGTGGGAAACTTCTATCTTGTGAGACCGAAAGGAATGAACTTTGAAAATATATGCCACATATGAAGAGAAGATTGAAAGCCTTGAGATGTCACAAACTACATTGGAAGAGATGGTTGGTCAAAACCACGAAGAACTCAGAGATGCTAGAGCCACAATTGCCATGTGGAACAAAGGTTCCAAGTCATTAGAAGACATCCTTGGGTTTCAACAAATGGGTTGTGACAAAAGTGGGCTAGGCTATGGTAATGCAACAGCTCACAAGGGACAGGCCTCTTCATCACATGACCTGAAGACTCAAGCAAAGGGAAAGCTGAAGGTGCACCAGGGTGATCCCTCTCATCATCTGCCTAACGGAGGGTAAGATCAACAAAAATGAGGTAAAACCTGTTTTTGTTTGTCATCATTGTGGTAGGTATGGCCACATTCGTCCTTATTGCTTTGAGTTGTTTGGTAAGGTGTCTCAAAAGGGTAGAAATTCTAATACTTTTTGGGTTAGGAGACAATCTTACTTGTCTAGGCGGAACACCAAGATTCATGAGGGTGTTCACAACGCTAAGACATTTACCAAGACCGTCAGTCCTAATTTTGTTAAGACCAAAAAGATACGGGTGAAAAAGGATAACTTGACTTGTTTTGTTGTTCACACTGCTCTAAAAGCACGTGACTCACACATGTGGTACCTTAATAGTGGGTGCTCTTGTCACATATCAGGTGAAAAATCCTACTTCTCTTCCCTTGAAAAATATGAAGAATGAATTGTTACCTTTGGAGATGGTGGCACTTCTAGAGTCATTGGTAAGGACTCTATAAGTGTGGTTGGTCTTCCCAAGCTCAAAAATGCATTACTTGTTGATGGCCTTAAAGCAAATCTTTTGAGCATCAGTCAAATGTGTGATTCCCACCATGAAGTATTATTTTCAAAAAATAAATGTGAAATTTTAGATAAAAAAAGAAATACTGTCATGCATAGGATTCGCACATCTGATAACTGCTACGGGATTGTTACCATTAATGATCTCACTTGCCACTCAGCCATCATAAGTAACATTGATCTGTGGCATCAAAGATTAGGTCACATGAATTTCAATGCCCTAATTAAGATAGCCAACAAAAAGCTTGTGAGAAGAGTATCTAAACTGGGTAAGAATTTGAACCATGTGTGGACCATGTCAACTTAGGAAGCAAACTCGTGCCCCTCATAAAAAAGTGAACAGCTTTACAACCAAACGTCCTCTTGAATTGGTTCATATAGATCTTATGGGACCCACTCGCACTGAAAGCATTAGAGGTAAAAGATATATTTTTTTTAACCGTTAATGATTTTCATAGGTAATCCTTGGTTTAGTCATGTCCACTTCTAAACATAAGAAGTCAACTGCCTCTCGCCCCTCTTTTAATACAGACCGGTTTCCCTCAGGTGAAAAAGTCAAGTTGTTTAGAGAGTCCTACCCCTCTAGGACTATTCATCTTGAACGCAATGTCCAGCCAAACACTTTTGAGTCCATCTACATTCGCCCTTTGTTTGATCCTATGGGTGCGGATTTGGTTCTTTCCTTCTTAGGCCGTCAAAATCTTGATTGGGTGCGGGAATTTTACTGTAATATGGAGGGGGTTGACGATGTTGGTCCTTCATTCAAGACTTGAGTCAAGTCTAAGTCTATCACAATTACCCCTGACTTTATTCGTGAGCTATTAGGTATTGGTAAAGTCTTTCCTATTTATTATCCTTTCCCTATTCGACCCACCTGTGATTTCAACGAGGTGGCCACTGCTTTATGTGGTGCATCTCGTTCGTGGCTCCCGGGCTCTTTGATCAAACAAAATGAGCTCCTTCCCCAGTTTCGTTTACTCAATCTCATTGTTTATGCCAACATCATTGTGACCACCCACAGCTCCGAAATAAATCAAGAACAAGGTTTTGTCCTTTATTGCATTGCTCACCACCGTTCTATCGACCTTGCCACCTTCATCATTCAAAAAATGGTCGTTGCCTTTGAGCGAAATAACCTTGGTCTTCCTTACAGTTGCCTCATTAACCAGCTTCTCGCCAAATTTGAGGTTCCCTCTTTTGATGAGGATGACTTTGCTTCTCCTTCCCGGCCTTTCACCAAAAAAACTGTCTCTCAGAGTCAGTCTCATGTTAGGGGGTCCCCTCTGGAGTTGGTAGTTCTGGTGCAGGTGCAGGGGATGCTGCTGTGGCCGAGGAGGCCAAGTATGATGCTGCTGCTGCAGGTGAGGCTACTAGTAAGGGGGAAGCAGCTTCCTCCGGTTCGTACTATCCGAGACCAGCTGCTTCAATTCGAGCAGTCCATGGTTTCACATTTTGATTGCCTGGAGAGCCGGATGGATATCTTCGATGCCCGGCTTACTGATCTTGAGACCACCACTGATGCTCGGCTCATAGCATTGGAGGCCTCATCCAGGCGCATTGAGGAGTCAGAAGCTCAGTCCTCCGTTCATCTTTCCCAGATCCTGTCCCTCCTTCAGATGCAGCCACCTCCACAGCCACCAGCTTCGTGATATCTGTTTTCTTGGCTAGTATACTCTTTGCACAATTTTTTTTTCTTGTTTTTTGTTTCTTTTTCACTTCTATTTTCACTTCTGTTTTCCTCCCGAACAAAAAAGGGGAGTATTTTTTGAGATGTGTTGGGTTTTGGGCATGGATATTGAGATATTTTTGATACATGGATATTGGGATACTTTTGACATTTGTTTAGATATATATTTGAATTATGTTTAGATATATGTTTGGTTATTTATCCGGTTCCACGGTTTTGGTTTGTATGGTTGTTTCCACAAGTGGATTGTTCAAGGATTAAGTGTTTCATATTCGCTTTCAGCTCTTGTGGTTTTGTAGTGGTTTTTTTTTTTTTTTTTTTCCGTTAACGTCCGGGTTGTTGATTGTGTTAGTTAGTGTGTTTAGTGGGTGTGTTTGTTAGGAAAATTGTTAGAAAAGTTTTGTCCGGGAATTGACAAAGGGAGAGATTGTTAGGACCCTACTTGTTGTCAAATTTTGTGGACAAACTTGGGGTTTATTGAGTCGTAATTTTCCTTTGGTTTTTGTCTTCCCGCTCAAGCGGGGAATGTAGCGCTCGAGCGGAGATTCCATTATCACAGTATTTTGGTTTGTCTGCAAAATATACTGAGTGGTGTGTTTTTACGCTCGAGCGTGGGATCTTACGCTCGAGCCTGAACCCTGGTTTGGAACATGCGATATAGAGTCCCCGCTCGAGCGTCCATTTCTACGCTCGAGCATGCCTCGCGATTTCAGATTCTATCAAACCTTAAGTTGCTCCAAATCTAGGGTTACGTTTGGTAGATCTTCTTTAAGGGTTTTAGGGTTTTATTTTGGGGATATTTTTCTGATTTTCCTTGATGTTTGATTGAGTTTTGAACTCATGTTCTTATAAGCACACATCAAGGAGTTTGGTTGATCTTCTTTGAGAGTATTCTTCTTCAGTGAAATCCGAATGATTCAAAATCAGAATAATCAAAGGAGTTTGATGTTGTGTGCAGTCGTTGGTTCGACAATGGATGTTGTGGATTCAACATCAGTCTAATCAATTTCGAGACGAATGTTGCGGTGAAAGATATACAGAAGATTTGAAGACAAATTGAAAGCGTTTGGGTAATTTGTTTGGTATCTTTATAATCTTTCTTTCTTCAGTAGTGGATTGATTTGTAACGTTTCGCCCGTGGCTTTTTTATCACAATTGGAGTCCAATTTTGATTTTTTCACGTAAAAATTGTTTGTGTCGATTTATTATTTCGGAAACAACAATCTAAATTACATTCGTACGTACTTGATGATTTAGATTGGTAAGTTTTGTTGTCTGAGAATTGGTACAATTAGTTCTTGATTTAATCACGAATCACTTAAGTTTTTCAATTTAGATATAAAAATTGATATTATTAAAAGAAAAGAAATTAAATTGATTTTTGAGTGATAGTTTTGGGGGCGGGGCAAAATAATATTTTCTGAACAAAAAAAATAGAAAGTGACAAATACATCAGTTAGAGAGAGAGATGGTAATACGGTAGAATCTGTAGAGTTTCAAATTTTTGGAAGTTGTAAGACTTTTGAAAGTTGTGAGATATGATAAGGTTCAGTGAGTAAATGAGGAGTAATCTCCAACGGGTTAGATGATATGGTTAGGTCAGAGATTAGATATGGTTAGGTGGGATGCAAGCAGGTGGCCATTAAAAACAATCTGTATTATGGCGGTTGGCTCGGTTTCAACGAGTTCAAAATACCTAACCCCGGTCTCCGAACTAAAACCCACAAAACTTGATCAGCCTAAATTGCAGGAGACCAAAATTGCAATCGAAACCATCCATATGGTGTGTGGGTTGGCTGGGTGGGTCACGCTCTGCGGTTCCTTGAACACCCCTAGCTCAAACTCATAAAGGTGCGCTTGACGCACACACTCAATAAGGACTCAAGCTCTAAAAGCCCTGACAGAAATGCTCGACAAACGCTCAAGCGTCAGTTGGTTATTGAGCTGTAAAAAGCCAAACAAGTAAGAGATGGTTAATGGGCATTTAAGAGGCAATTTGTCGCTCTCTAACCCGTTTGAATTCAGTGATTTGGAAAGAAATTAAATGCATTTCTGTTAGTTTACATTACCTGTTTGGATTAGTAAAGAGAAAAGAAATGGGGCGACATGGTAAGAAATAGATAATTTCTTTATAACCCTCATTTTGAGTCTCTCCAAAAGAGGAGAGATGGAGAAAAAAGAAGCCAACAAATTACTTTTTTTTCATAATACCAAAACTATCCCTATAAACGTTGAAAAATAAAAAGACTAACAACCATAAAAAATTACTTTGGTAATATAACATGAAATAATTTTTTTTCTTATCTTTTATGTCAAAACAAGATAGGAGAGAAAACACAATCTTCTCTCTTCTTTTTGTTTCGTCTCCTACTTAATGTAATCATTTCTTTTCTTATATCCTAAGTTCACTAAGTTCTCAAATGGAATGTAACGTTTCGTTACTCAGTTATCAAGAATTTGAAATGTCAATCTCAGTTGTTCATCAATCTAAAGCTTTAGATCATGAATTGATTTTGATTTGTCTGTCTTCATTGTATCATCTCACACAAAAATGTTCAATCACTTCTTTTATTTCTTAATACCATAGTCACTGGGTAATAAATAGCCTCATTCAAGAACAAATATCAAAGTGAGGAGGTTCATGGATGCTATTGAATCAAGAGAAGTTGACGCCGTCAAAGCCGCTTCAAAGTAGAGATCAAGCTTGGTAAAGCTTGTGGTGTACTTTATCATGTAGGTAAACTTGGGTACAAGTTGTAATTCCTTCATCTTGAGTAACTGTTTCATTCATTAGTTCATTTGATTTAGGTGTTGGGATCACGGTTTTTCGTATAGAGTAATCAGCTTCTGTAGGGATTTCCATATTAAATGGCTTGTTGATCTTCTTCATAACTTTATAATCACATTGAATTGATCTAGGGTATTTATATACATATATATATATCTATACTATATATTAAGTAAAAAGGGTTTTTAACTCCAAGCCTTGTGGGAGCTCCAATCTCTTAATCTAAATTTCTTAATTTTTTGATTTTTTAAAAAAAAAATTCTTAACATTTAGTAACTTCTCTCAACTCCCAAGTCTTACTCTCGTAATAACACTTTAATGCATTAAGAACAAGCATAAAAAAAATTCTTTGAAATCCAACACATGAATTCTTTTAAAATTCCCAACACATATGATTATTATCACTCATAATAACACTTTAATCCATTAAAAACAAACATAAAAAAAATTTTGTGAAAAATCTAACACATATGATTATTATTAAAATATTAAACTTTAATATAATATAAAAAAAAAAAAAAGTCATTTAAAAAAAAATATTTAAAAATTACAATTCACATATATAGATAATTATAAAAATAATCCGTACATAACACGAGTGATATACTTATATATATATATATATATATGGTAATGGACAGTGACCATAATATTAACCATATTAACCATAATACCCTAACTAGGGGTATATATATACGGGTAGTAACCATAATATTAACACACACCCCGCTAACTTTTAAGGAAGTGTCCAGGATTAGCACCGAGGGTGCGGGATGCAAAACCCTTATAATTTTAAATTTTTCAATATAATATTTAATATTTTTCAAATTTTTGGAGGGGCAGTTTCCCTGCCCGCAACCCCCTCCTAGATCCATCCTTAAATGAACATATGCAAGTAAGGTAGACAAGATACATCCAACTTTTGATCAAATGTGAAGTTGCAATTGAATAATTTAATCTTCCATTAATTCTATTTATTAAACTGCCCAAAATTCACTGAATGAATATATGTCTTTTTCAATAAAAAAAAAAGATAACTATGAACTAAATAAATCCAAATCTCATCTATATATAGCAATGCATGAATCAAATATTTGTTAGAGGTACCAATAACCCAGGATGAAATAAATTTAAGTCAGTCAAACATGTTATTAACAACCAAGATAAAGAAATTGATAGCACTTATCTTTGATGCGAAATCCTTACAGATTGTTTGCAGCACAGCCCCCGAAATTCAACTCTTTTCTTCCATATACTTGACAATCAAAGCAGAACACAATAAATTAATTTTTTCCCAAGCTTCAAGCTAGGCATTTCAAGTACCAAAAATTTGAAAATAATTATTTACCTTCCATAAACCAATAGCGACCTCCACCAGCTCATATCAGTCGTCAAACCACTTGGCATGCGCTTCAATTCAGATCTAACAAAGTAAACCCTTATCATTCAGAACATTTTTCAAACTTTCTAGTGAGAACAACAAATTCACATAATCACACATGACACCAACAATATCACTCAGAATTTGCATGAAAGTACTGAAATGCTGCAATATAACAACGAAAATTCTGAATCGCTTCAGAATTGATTGAACTGATTAGTACATCTAGAACTGATTTTGGATTAACAAAACCTAAATAGAGAAAATTAAACAAAAGAAATAAAAATCCGATGCTATAATTTGCATGGGTGTATAAACCCAAACACACCCATAAAGATAAAAGAAATTTACATGACTACCCCTACAGATACAACTCTCACCCTCTCATTTCCTTCCCCTCTTTGCGGTGGCTACTTTCTTCGCCGGCGACTTCACTGTCTTGGCCTTCGCGCTCTTGGCCGGCGCCTTCTTAGCCGGGGCTTTCTTCGGCACCGGCTTAGGAGCCGCGGCTCTCTTCCCCGGAGATGTCCGAGTGGACGTCCTCGACGCTTTAGCCGGCTTCTCCTTCGGCTTTGGCTTGGGCTTCGCCACAGCCTTGGGCTTCACTGCAGCTTTCGGCTTCACGGCAGCCTTTGGCTTCACAG
This sequence comes from Camellia sinensis, assembly GCF_055761805.1. Taxonomy (NCBI): domain Eukaryota; kingdom Viridiplantae; phylum Streptophyta; class Magnoliopsida; order Ericales; family Theaceae; genus Camellia; species Camellia sinensis. Next base: position 105,578,929 of record NC_138972.1, read on the forward strand.
CAGGCTTGGCCTTTGCCGCTGGCTTAGGCTTCACAGCGGCTTTAGCTTTTGGCGCAGCAGCTTTTGTCTTAACCGGAGCCTTCTTTTCCTTTTTTGCTTTTACAGCCTTCGGCTTTGCAGCAGCCGGCTTCTTCTTCGCTGGAGCACTAGCAGCTGGCTTCGGTGCAGGAGCCCGAGTCGCTGGAAGCTTAAACGAATTCTTAACCTTCACAAGCTTATCAGAAGCAACAAGCTTCTTCAACTGAACCAACAAAAGCTTCTTGAAGTTAGGTGGAAGATGCTTTTGCTTCTCCTCAATGAACTTCGTAATCGCGTATTGACTCGATCCATTTTTCTCCTTCAGCGTCACAATTGCGTCGGTAATCATCTACACACCACGAAAAACAACAAATTCAGATCCAAAACCTCAAACCACAAACTCAAATGACACAAATTCAGAAAAAATTTAAGCTTTTTCAGTACCTCAATGTATGGAGGATGCAAAGGCGGGTTTCTAGGCTTTCTCGGACCGGCCGGTTTCTTTGCCTTTGGCTCCTTCGCCTTCTTCGACTTTCCACCCTTCGCCGCCGGTTCCTCCTCCGCCGCCGGCTCAGCCACCTCCGGTTCGGGAACAGACTCAACCGCTACAGCTACTTCTTCGGTCGCCATTTGATGATTCCGATCGGAAACTTTACGGCTCGGGCTAGAGTGAAGCAGAGAAGAATAGAGAGAGAGGGATTAGATCTATAAGACCGTATAGCATTTACTGGTATTCTCGTTGGTGTGAGACGAAGATAGAAACGAGTTGATTTAAATAGTAAAGGGTACGAAAGGCCATCCCAGAAGCTGAATGCTGATTGGTCGAATAACTCGCACGCGGATCACTGGATTTTAAATGTGTGCCGTTAGATTAGTTGCTATCGACGGTTATGAGTGCTAGATATGTGAGCCTTGGATGGGTATTTTGGAAAGTATGCTGTTTTGGTGACTTTGAGGTGTGTTTTTGTGCTCAATTGATCTTGGAATAACTTGGGCTACACTGAATGGATTTTTATGGGATTTTGATGGTTTTTTAGGAAATTATGTAAGCTTTCTAACGAGCATTTACATGGATCTAGATGATGATCCATTTGGGAGAATTTTGAATTTAAAGCTATGATGGTCGGGATGGAAGTTTACCTGGAGTTTATTGAGGTTTTGACACGTTTTTGGAAAATGCTTCGAACCATTATGCATTTTCTGCATCAGATGTGATAGTAGATTTGTAGATGAATCCATTGAAACAAGAATCACTAAAAATGGATTAGATTTGATTGTAAAATTATTGATTACAATGGTCATGAAGATGAACATCATAAAGTGTGCCTAATATCAAATTTGATGTCCGGAATTGTTTTAGAAAATTGCTTGCAACCATCACACAATTTTTGCATCAGATGTGATAATAGCTTTGTAGATGAATCCATTGAATCAAGAATCACAAAAAATGGACCAGATTTGATTGTAAAATTATTGATTCCAATGGTCATGAAGATGAACATCTTCACAAAGTATGCCTATTATGCAATTTGATGTTCTTAGTTGTTTTAGAAAAATGCTTGGAACCATCATTCAATTTCTGAATCAAATGTGATAATAGCTTTGTATATGAATCTAGTGGATTGAGAATCGTGAAAATCGGATTCGATTTGGTTATAAAATTATTGATTACAATGTTAAAGAAGATGAACATCTTCACAAAGTATGCTTGTATTTCTTTTTGATAAATGTCTCATTAACCAAAAAAATCGTGAATCCTTTATATTTTGATTGTATGTACTATGATCAATCTAGATCAAAGAATATTAGTTTGTGGATATCTTAAGTTGAATGATCATGGAAACAACATTTCCATTGTAGTAGGTTTGACCATTCTACTTCATGAAATGTAGTAGGGTTATGCAAAATATTGGCCAATCCACTAAAACTACCCAATTCGCACAAATTTGGCTGTTAATCTGGCTGTTAATCACAGGTTGGTCTAATCCGCAATTTGAAATTTATAATTCATATTCAAAATCGTCCCACCCTACAATAATTAATACACAATTTTTTTTACTTCCAGTAAAATATTAAAGTAAAAAACAGTGTAAGAGAGATCTAAGATATAGAAGATAGTGTTATGGTTGAAATGAGTGAATTCATCCATTATCTTTCATGACCCCGTCGTTAATCACAATTTTAACTTATGAAACCAAATATATTTATTATTTTGTATTTTTCACATACAATTTTAAGCCTATGAAAATGTTTAGCATTTAATTTTTTTCCCTTCAATTAGATGGAAGCTTATTGATTAACTTACCCATGGCATTTAAAGGTGTTAAGTGAATATAGTATCAAAAATAAATTTAAAAGATCATCTTAAAACACTTGTAGCATGCTTTACTTTGTATATTAGCCGTAGAATTGATAGTTTCAATTGTTATTGTATAGCTCATATCCTTGAATTTACAATGAATAAGACAATGTTGTGTCAAATCTAATAAAATGATACAAGTAGCACTTGGTTAAGCTAATAAATTGAGGATAACCCTATTGTGCAACAACTATGTGATCAATCCTCTACACCAGTCAACAGAAAAATCAAATTATTGTTACAACATATATATTTTCCTTAACTTTTTAGGTTTCAAAAATCATAACGCTCAAGGTTCCATTTTGTTTAGTGGTACGGTATATACCAATACTGGTGAGTTTTCTGTATCGTTTTAGATTTATCGCTATAAATTTTATATGCTTATAAAAACATATTACCTTATACTGAATAATTTATGCATAACATAAATAATTATCAAAACACACACAAACACATATCCAAAATTAGGTTTCAAAACAACCAATAATATGTTCCAAGTACCTCAAAAAGACCAAAACGCATACCATTGTACATATCCAAAACCAGTTCCCACCATTTAATATAATAAGCCATCACCAAACAAGTCTTACTAGAAAGAGAGATAAGAAAGGAAAAAAAATATATCAATCAACATAATTATAAGGATCTTGCTCTCCATCAAAGTAAACATTTTCACCACCCCAATCATATTGGCTCTCATCCCATTTGGAAGGTCGTCATCAGTGTCATCAAAACAAGGTTCGCGATTCTCCAATGTCAATGTTTGTAAATGTGGTGGTTCAATTGTCTCTCATTCAAGGTTAAGGTCCTCTTCATCAAGTAAAGTATGTTCTTCGGATACCAAATCCTCCATTACATCAATGTTGTCAAGACTAATTGGATCAAGGGCGTCTTATCTTTAACTAATATTCTTGCAAACATAAGATCACATTTTTCATTACATTGATATTCATAATACTTTTATTGTTCAAGTTTTTTAACAATTAATTTATTTAAATTATACCTTTCTCGAAGTTTCAAGTTATAACAAACAAAGACTAGATTCCACAATAATTTTACTAATCTCCTTCTCCATACTACATTTTCATAACGAGAACCAAGCCATTTATCAATTATGAACATTTGTCTAAGCTCTTTCTTAAAAGTGAGAAAACATTGGAGACTTAAAAAGTTGGTTGCAAACCTTGTAATGTCGGAGTAACACAAATCTCTACCATCTGTGAAATATTTCCTCATTATATTAAAAACCCATGCATGATTGTAGATATATTTGCTAATATGTTTAACTATTTGAATGGTAACGTCAATATGAAGAAAGTAGTTTGACTTGGCAAAGTTAACATTGAGTCCAAGAATGAGTTGCACGAGGGGACCAAAAGAAGGTTTCATAATTTGCTTGCAATTTTTTTTCTACAGCTTTATAAGAAAAATTTATTTGTAATAGACTACACAATATTACTTAGTCGCACAAGTTGAACAACTTCATCAAAAATACCAAGCAATGTATCAAAATCCTTAATGAGGCATGATGTATCAACTGACATTTAAAAACATAGTGCCTTTTGAACTATACACAAGAAAATTTATAACTGACACTTGATTTTGACTTAACTATCGATCAGACATAACCGAACATCGGTGTAACAACCATTCATACAAATGCAAAGAGAAAAAAAACAACGTATTAATGAAAACAAAACATAGAGTTTGAGGGAGAAGGAGCATTACAAGTATCATAGAGATGGGGAGGCAAAATAAGGGCTATAGTCGTATAAGAAAACAAAAATGTAGGTCCACACGAATCCTTACTTTCAAATTTAGATCTATAGATCTATTCTATGAGTAAAAAAATTCCACATGTTCTCATTTTGTAAAATTGTTATACAAACAAAGGCAAAATCTAAAATGAACTAAACACATATAAGTATTTTATTTATTTTTTAATAAATAATATATTTATAAAATTTTATAAGTGGGTTGGGTCAGCCTAACTAGAAACATCAATCGCAATGGGCCTAAGAACAAGTAATCCAGCCCAGTTTATTAGCCAAAAGTACCATTCCCAAGTCCTAAAAAAATAAGGTTAGGTTGGATTGGGCGGGCCAACAGCCCGATGTCCACCCCTAACTTTAGTTGAGGTGGGTTCGTAGAAAGGGAATAGGACATTGAAGATAGAAATGAAGTGTGGTAAGAAGACAAATTGAATAAGAAAGAATTGGTGGTTATCAAGTTTGTAAAGAGAGAATAATGGAATGAAGTCAAAATACATGAATTTTTTAGACGAAAGAGAGAGAAATAAGAGAGGAATGATATGAGGTGGGTGTTGCACTTTTGTATTTCGCGGGGTCGCCGCAGTATACTGGTGTCTCTGGCGGCTGTTGTCGACTCCAACTAGTAAGCGTTGGCCTTACTATAAGTCCCAATCTATATGTGTCTCCGACCTGCTATCAGTCTTACGCTGCTAATGCTTTGGGGTCTGCTATCGACGTCAAGCATCTATACGCTGCTCTATATGGAGGAGGTCTCCCTCTAAGGCTACTATCACCTTGGGGAGCTGCACCTCAGAAGATAGTTGCGGAGGTTTAAATTGCCTCGGCTTCGTTTCCCTCAACAAGTATCAAAGGTAGCGTTGCAATAATCTTTTGATAGGATGGCGAGACTAAGGTAGGGTTTGCATCAGTAACTGAGCTGCGTCAAATAAGGCCTTACTAACTTTCCTTAGACACTTGCTCTTGGATTGTTTGGCCCAAACAGGTCGAATATGGTTCGGTTTGCTAGCTAACCCATTTCTCTTGGGTTTTGACCCAAGTTCATTTAATGTTTTTTATTTGCCTAATAAAGGTGCCTTCCCACAATTAGGTTAACTGTTTAAATTCTGCCCTTCTACCCTTGTTCAGATACCAAAGTAAATTTTCAAATCTAACATGTGATTTGAAACTAATATCATACTTTTTCACCTTGGTCATGTTAGTAAAGATGTGAAGTTAGAATTTGGCTAAGTAAGTAAAATATCGTAATTTAGAGATGTGATTTTAAAGGCAATTTCAAAAGCCACTCAAATCTAATTTTAAACAATAAATAAAATACCAACAAAATCTAGAGACACTAAATAAAAACAAATCAATGGTAGGAAAGTAACACTTAAATATTACTTTTCTTGTATTTTATGATTAAACTTATATAATCTATCTTATCAACCATTTATTTTTCAGCAGACACAATAATTAATATTGTCAATCTTCTTTATGATAATATTAATTGAAGGTAATATTTTATTAACAAGTTTTTTTTCTTCAGAGAAAATTGTAGCCTCTATAGTTATAATAAAATTTTATAAATAATATATACATTTGAGAAACAACCATACATTTTTTAAAATAATTCACTTCAATTGGGGCCCTTCATTTAATTAAGATCTAATAAAAATATTTTTATCAGTATACATATAAGGGTTTCACCAAGGTGGGAGTCTTATTTTTTGAGCAAAGTTTCGGGCCCCAACCTACCATCAAGCCTGCCCTGCCCATTATAACACACAATGAGTTGAACGTATTTTTTTTTGTAAAAATTCACTCATTTTATTATCTATAAATACACATTTATCCATACTAAATTGGAATCCACTCTTACCTAATACACATTTAAACATATATGTATTGAAGTATCCATGCACTGAATAAATTGGCAAATAATTAGTAAATAAAATGAAGTCTCAATTCTGCATATTTGTGTCTTTTAACACACTTTCTAACAAACAATTTTAACATAACTATTTGAGATACTCTTCTAATCATAATATCCCTCATATCATGAGTTACCGCCATTTCATTTTCTCATATAGCCATCATTTTCTCAAAGCTCTCTTTGAAGCTTTAGTCATTGCCACCTTCACCCATCCATCTTTACCCCAACTTCACCTTCATGCTAACACTATCATCGACTACCATTGACCACTCAAGACCCTTAATTGAATCATGTATGTCTCTCTCACTTTTTTTTATCTCTTTTAGATCTTTGTCTCAAATCTGTCTATTTATCACTATTTCTTAATTTTCAATATCAAAACCCCCATTTCCTTCTACATATCCTTTTTGCCACTCATTTTTCCTCTTTTGTGAAGGCTAAGATGGAGTGAACTTCCTTAAGAGTGGTGAATATCGAACAACTAGTTGTATGTATCATGTGTAGGCATGCCAGAACTTAGCGAAGTTTAAGTGTGACAATATATTATTAACTCTTGAGGTTATACCTAGGACTTAGTGAAGTTTTAGTGTGACAATATATTATTAACTCTTGAGGTTACCTATTGGTGTTTGACACGTACTGGGATACAGACACGCAAACACCTTAGGGACATGCAACAGACATACTAAAGATACATTGGAATACATTCAAGCTGGGTCAAAACTAATTTTTGCAAAATTGTTAGTGCCATTAAGCTAAAATAAAAACTTTGTTAGGTACGGACACACATTGGATACACAATAAAAGTGTCCTATTTTTTATGGACAATGCTAGAGTTATACGAGTGTGTGGTTAAATTATCAGTACTGCTGGGGACCCCGGTGGGGGTGACCCCCAGCACCCCCACCTCCACGTGGGGGACTGTGATAGCAGGACTTAAAAATAAATAAATAAATAAATAAATAAATAATTTTTCACCAATCAAAAAAACAGTGGGGGTGGTAGGGGTCACCCGCATTGGGGTCTAGGCCATTTTCCTTAAATTATTATGTATAAAATTAGGCATGCATATCATTTCTTATTTTATATTTCATTCAACAAGTGCTTGACATACTGATGAACTTAGAGTAAAAAAAAAAAAAAAAAATTTGAAAAATTGGTAGTCCGATCAAACTAAAATAAAAAAGTTTATGGTAAATTGCGCTCACAGCTCTTGAGATTTGAGAAAAATACAATTAGTCTCATACTTATAACATAACTAGTATGTCACCCGTAGTGGCAGAGTCAAAAAATTAAATCATAAGGGGCACTTATTAATTGCAGTTTTATTTTTATTTTTTTCCATAACCAACAATAAGAAGATAATAATAATTTTTGAATTAATATTAAATACAAAAAATTAAATAAATTGTTATAAAAGTATTTCACATCAAATTTTACAATGAACTTCGAATAAAATCGAAAAGAAAGTATTGCGTGTAACTAGTGTATCATGAACAATGTAAAAAATTCATATATTTAAGTCATAAAATAAATTATATAATGGTAAGGTAAATCAAATTTTTACAAATTTTGAGTAAACTTTTAGATAATAGTGATATCACGTCATTATTGACATATGATATCACCAACCAATAGTAAAGCAACATATAAAGGGTGAACTATGCATGCAAATATAACTAATACTCTAGTAATTTTTACATATATATAGTGAAATTAATTATATTTGCATATCAATAATGATGGATAATACCTTTATATTGAGATTTTTTACAAAAAATTTCATACATAAAAATATAATTTGTTGTAGTCACTTCATTTTCAATAAAACAATCACTATTGTTTTCATAAATTTAAAAATACCCTTAATATTTTATTCTAAATATTATTTTTGTTTAAAATTTTATTTATATACATATGTAAAAAAAAAATTGAAAAATCCAGGGGGGCACGTGAACCCCCTAATCCCCATGTGGCTCCGCCACTGGTCACCCGTGCTATACACGGGATAAAATAATATATTATTTATTAATAATACAATAATTATATTTAATTTTTTGTATTTTGTCTCTCATAAATAAAATTTCATATATAAGTTTAAGAGTTTTGTTTCAAATATTCTTTTACTATAATATATAATATAGATAGATTAAAATTGTTGTATTGACAATTAACAATTAAAATTATGCTTTGTTATTAAAAAAAATGATATAGTTCTAATACTTCACTATTTTAGAATAAAAATATATGAATTTTAAAAAATTGTTATATTAGTTTTTGAAAGGGACATAATTAGAGAAATTTTAAAAACTGAATGAGTAAAAAAGAATCACGTAACATGTAATTTAAAATATCAAATAAAAAGTTAAAAAATGAATAAAGACTTTAAAAAGATGTGATCACAATTAAAACTAATGTCATATTTATTAATAAGTATAATTTCATTTGAATATCTATTTATAATTTAACATGCTTATTTAAAACAAAAATAAAAATATTAATAATTTTGAGTTTTAAAATATGATTTTGTAGACTTGCTATATTAACTTTTGGAAGGACAAATATATTTGAATTCTTTTACAAAAATTGAATATAGTCATTGAACGAATCTTAAAAGATTTATAATAAGAAGAAATTAATGATATTGCAACATATGCATTTTAACAAATTTAAATTTTGAAAAAAAATACACTAGGACTTTGAATAGGTAATAGATAGATTAAAATTAATTATAAATATAACTATATTTAAAAGGATATGGTTTTGTATAGCTAGCTATATTTTAGATTTCAAAATTTATTTCTTAACTTCCTATATAAAAAGGTTCAAAATTTTAAATTACATATGATTTTTTTCTAAAAACATATGAACTCACAATGGCATCAAGAGAGAAGTACTATAAAGAAAGAGAGAAGCTACACATATTAAAGATAAATAATTAAATAATTGACTAACACCTTTAATAATTTTGAAAAAATTGATTAAAATTAATATTTTCTTTTTATAGCTTTGGAAAACTATTATATGCCTTTGAAGTAATGCTCTGCACCAACCGTCAATTAACACATCATGATATCAAAAAAATATTAAAAGTAATTTTTTTTTTTAAAAAAAAAGTAATGATATACAAACATAAAATCAATACAAAAAATGTATTAATAATGATTATGTTTAGATTTTGATCTATCACTTTATAATGAGTGACATATTTTTTATTATACAAAAGACCATATTACGCCATTTTTGTATAAAAATTCTAGTAAAACAATATTAACCAACAAAAAATAATTATAAACAAAAAACAGATAATGGTTGGTAGAGAGGAGGAAGAAATGACACACAAAATATGAAATACAAAAACAAAAAAATGATCATAGATAAAAAAGAAGAAAAAATAATGTACCTAAGAATAAAAGAGTCTGTTTAAATAGTACAATAGATTAAACATAAACTATCCTCCAAATTGTTTCATAAAAAGAAATTTTAAAAATAATGAGTTTCATCTTTCCATGAATGTAATATTTATAGGGCGAGAAAGAGATGAATGACTTGGAAAAAATATAATGTATAATGGTTAGGATTTTTTGATAGATTAAAGAATTAGTTAGAGAAAGAGTGCATAAAAATAATTTTTTTCATCTTTCCTTTTCTAAATTATAAATTATGGAATCATTATAAAAAATAATAAATTGTGAGATTTTAAAAAAAAATTATATATAGTATAGATATGATTAAATTTATATGGGAATAAAATTGTGTTTAAGTATGGAATAGAGAGAGAATCTAGATATAAGATTTAATTTTTAAGAAAATTAGTCTAAGGTTCCTCTCCCATTTTTAGTAATGGAAAAAATTCACAATATTATTTTATGATGTCTAAGATCCCTCAACCCTACACCCATATATTACAGAGAAATTTGTCCAACTGTTTATCTAATGCCTCGTTGATTCGTTTCCGATCCAACAAAGCACCGATGATCTCCGACTTCAAGGATCCACCTCCTTCTCCTCTTCGATCTCTATATATATTTTTGTCTTCAAATTCGAGAATTACAAGTCTGGTTGGAGATTTCGAAGATGTTCATCGAATAGAGTGGAGAGAGATCGGAGAGAACAACAGAAAAGATAGAGAAAGGAGTGGTAGATTAGGGTTTGATAGAGACGGTAAAAACTAGAGTTTCGATCATGGCGTCTTTACTTGTCGACCTTTCCTACTTCCATTCTTTCTTTTTCTCTAAATCTCTCATTCTCTCTCTAGCTAGAGCGGCAACAAGAGCCCAAATCAACCACCAACTATTCTAGCATTGGGTTTTCGTTTTCTTTTTCTTTCTTGGTGTAGACACCCCATTTTTGACCGACCTTAAGACTCAGATGTCGCTGATTGAGCGCTTGGTGATGTTGCATAATGTGCTCGTTCAGAAGTTTCAGAGTCACGGCCGCGAGCCCTGCCTCCGGACTTCCGAACCCTCTTTTGTGCCTTGCCTCGGTTTGCGAACCAGACTCGGTTTTCTCTGTTTCTTTTCCTGAGGGGAGGGAGAAGTCCCGTAGACCATCTCTCAGTGGCCGTGGGCTACATTTTGTGGCTATAGGCCATTTTGCCCATTTCGGGGCCCGATTCCCGGTTTTCGGAGCCGTTAGGCCGTGTGCCTTGGTTCGGGACCGCTTAACCATCTCCATTTGCTCTGATTTTTGGCATACATCTTATTTTCTCCCTTTTGAGGGACACTGGGGTCTGAGAAACCCACTTCGTGGCCGAATGCCACTTTCGGTGCTTAACAGCCCATTTTCGGGGCCCCGAACTGCGCGTTTTGGCCCCCGAACATTCGTTTTGCAACGGTTTTCGTTCATTTTTGGCAGGTACCTCTGTTTTATCACTGGGAAGGTCACTGAAGGGTGGGAGGCCAGTAATTGTTGCAGCAACCAGTTATATATCCTCCGACGCCCTCCGACGCCCGTTTTTCACACTTCCGGGCTAATGTTGAACACCTTGGGGCCACTTTCTTGAACTTTGAACCACATACCTGTGATGTACACACTTGGGAGGATCCTAAAAGTTGATGGCCGGCCAGTAATGTTTCCTGACCCTTTTGAACCCCTCCTTCCGGGCTAATGTTGAACACCTTGGAGCCACTTTCCTGAACTTTGAACCACATACCTGTGATGTACACACATGGGAGGACCTTAAAAAGTGGTGGCCGGCCACTATTTCAACTTGACCGTTTTGACCCCTAGTCGGCCGGCTAGGTGGGGTGGCCGGCCGGCCACCTGGAGCTCCAAAAAGGGGCCGGCCATGTTCCTTGCAACATCAACTTTACAGCTGTATAGCTGTTTCCCCCAGAAAATATCCCAATCCGGGGGATATTTTGTGGGGGAAAACTTGCCTATTTTCCCCCACCTTTTGCCCCTCCTTTACTCCCCCTTTTTTGTCCATATAATCAGCTGGCAACATTGCATACAAGGGTTAGAAAATTTGCTCCTCAAGATTGAATACAAAACTCCCTCTCCATCTCCCTCATTTCCTTGAAAACCTTCAAACTCTACACTACCATTTCTTCTACACCACCAAGCTCTACCACCACCACTCCAATCCAGCAGCAAGGGGAGGAATTCCAGCAGCTAAAAGGCAACAAATTTGGTCCAAGAAGCAACAAAAGAATTGGTCTTCAAGGGTGAGTTGCAATTTCCCCCTTTTGGCCCATTTCTTGTATCTTTTGCAAGCCATACATGCTTATTGTTTTGAGCTCCGACCAAAACTGAAAAGGTCATTTTTTTGAATTCATTTTCATTTTTCATTAAGGGCTCAACCCTGTTTGAGCCCTCCATCTTGCACTTGCTTCAATACCCTCTTTGTATGTCAATATTTTGCATGCTTTTTCTAGCCTACGTGTGATCTATTTTGGAGTTTCTCATGAACTGATATTAGGCTTATTTTGAGCCCCTCTTCAACATTTAAGAAGGGCTCATCTTTGTTTGGGACCTCCATGTACCACTTGTCTTTATATCCATCTTTGGTCCCCTATTCTTGTATGACTTGGCAGCCCATCTGGGTTCCATTTTTGGTCATTTTACAGAGCTAGAAAAGTCCTTATTTTTTCCCATTCTTCAAGTTTCATTAAGGGCCTTTCATGGTTTGAGGCATATTTTATACACTTCATGTTATATCTCTCTTTTAATCCCCATTTTTGCATGATTTGTTAGCCTATCTTTCTTCGGTTTTTGGCATTTTTACAGTACTAAAAATAGTCTTATTTTGGCCCATTATTCATGTTTCATTAAGGGTCTTTGGCTGTTTGATGAATATTTTGCATACTTTGTCTTATAGCCACTTTTGAGCCTCATTTTGCATTGCATTTCTAGCATGTTTTTATACTGTTTTGGAGTTTTTACAGTTCTGTAAATAGTCATATTTTTGGTCCCTCTTCAATGTTGTAGAAGGGAATTTTTCAGTTTGGGCTTTGCATATACCACTTGCCTCTTTGGCCACCTTTTGGCCCTTTTTCTTGCATGGGAGTGCATCCATACCTGTGTTTGTTTTGGGGGTTTTTACAGTTCTGGAAAACATCATATTTTGGCCCCCTCTTCAACTTTGTTGAAGGGCCCTAACCTGTTTGAGGACAGCAGCTGTGAGTTGCTTCTTAATCCCATGTTTAGGGCCATTTCTTGCATGCTAGTTTTGCACTGTCTTTGCTTGCTATTTGGCCATGTTTTGAACTGGAAAAATGCTTATCTTGGGATTGCCTTGCTTCTGTATTTTCATTGCACGTCCATATTATGCATGCTTTGTATAGCTGTAAGCCATTTCACATACTTAATCTTGCATTTCGGGAGAAATTCCATGCATTGGGTATCATTTCGCCTCGTTTTGGGGCTGTTTTGCCCCTCATTTTGCTACTGAAAATTGCATGTTTGCATATCATATTCCATGTCTTTGCCATGTCTCATTAGAGTGGCATTTCGGTGCCTGAGGGTCGGTCCTCGGTTTGCGTGCCCGTGTGCACGTATTTCGAGGCACTTCATTTTCATCCATTGGCCTCCTATATGAGTGTGGTTGAGGCTCTCTCATGTTGGTGTAAGCCCATTATTGCATTGCATATGCCATTGCCTCGATTTGCGTGCCCATGTGCACGCATTTCGAGGCACTTCATTTTCATCCATCGACCTCTTATGTGAGTGTGGCTGAGGCTCTCTCATGTTAGTATAAGTCCATGTTGCATTCTATATGCCATTTTAGCCATATTGCATTGCGTATGCCATTGTCTCGGGTTGCGTGCCCGTGTGCACGCGTTTCGAGGCACTTCATTTTCATCTATCGGCCTCTTATGTGAGTGTGGCTGAGGCTCTCTCATGTTAGTGTAAGCCCATATCATATTTTCATGTCATTTGCATTGCGTATGTCATTGCCTCGGTTTGCGTGCCCGTGTGCACACATTTCGAGACATCTCATTTTTACAGCATAGTGCATGCTAGGTTGTATCTTAGATCGCATTCTGTCATTTTCTCGGTTTGTGTGCCCGTGTGCACGCATTTCGAGACATGTCATTCCATAGCATTGTGTATGTTAGGATTGTATCTTAGTTGCATTTCATGCATGTCATGCATATTGCATCGTATTCGGGATAGGGCACGGGAAACGAGGTGCATTTCGTACTCCGACTGACGGAATGTATCTCAATTCCCCAGTCACCGACACTCCGGACCATCCATGATGGAGTTAGGTCTTGTTGTGTTTTCATGTGCATTCATTCTGTATTGAGTTGTGCATTTCGACTCCTCTGCCATCATGCCTCGGTATGCGTGATTGGTGGCACGAGGATCGAGGCATGCATATATCTGTGAAAATACATTGCCATGCCCCTTTCTTGCTCTCTGTTGCAGCAAAATGAAGAATCAGTAACTTTTCAGAGCTTGGCACGCTTTCCAAGAATAACTGCTAAACAGAGGCTAATTGGGGCATCCCGGTGGATTTCCGCGCAAGGCTGCCTAAACATACATCATTCATCAGAAGCAAGGCAGTCCCTGGCTTGCACGCCAGTTTTACAGCTTTCTTAGTTAATTTGTTAATTAATTAGGAATTTGTATATTATTCGGACTGTAATATTCGGACTGTAATATTCTTTTATTCGGAACTGTATTATTTATTCGGACCCTCTGTGCGAGGGCATAATTGTAATAAGTGTGCGTGAGTGTGATGTATGTCTTCCAACCCCACGTCTTTCTTCCCTTTTATTTACCTACTTACGATGGTTAGATTAGGGCATATTTCAATTAGCATACAGTATGACAGCATGTTTGCATCATTCATCTGTTTTGCATGCACCGGGCTCGGCGCATCATACTAACTGCATTTGTATTTGAATTTCAAGTTGAATACATGTTAGCTGTAGCATTCCATATGCCATATTTAGAATAGCCGAGCCTGCTATAGTTTGCATTCTTGCATGTGTTGCATTAGGCATTTCTGTATACTTAGGATTCATGCATGATTTCTAAATGAATTTTTGTTTTGGCTTGGAGTACTCGGTAAGTTTTATGCTTTAGCATCCTTGCATGCGTGTGAGTGACTGCCATGAATAGCATGCTTACCATGAGGCTAATTGCTTATGTGATATATCTGCCTGAATGCCTGTGGGTGGAGGTTGGGTTACTTAAATTGGAACAAATCATTGACTGTGAGTTTTAAGCCCACTAGATAGTGGCAAAACCATCTTTTCTTAAGCCCACCTGCGGGTGGCAAAATCTGCATTTTAAAGCCTACCTGCGGGTAGCAAATCTTTTTCAAAAAGCGAACATGAAATGTTTTGTTCCAATTTAGGCGATCCAGTCTATACTTGTATGTTGTGCGCATCACATAGTAACCTAGGCTAATAACCGGAATAAGAACTCACAATGTTTTCAAAAATAGATATCATGGTTAGTAGAGGCCGATCTTTGATCGGGCGAGCAGGGGTGCTCACGAAGTGACCTTCCCCAATCGTACCCAAGTTCCCAAGCCGAGGCAACTTTGGTGATGACGGACACGTGGCCTTTTGGCACCGAGTCAGGGTTTCCTAAATTTCCCAAAATAAAATATTTAGGTGGCGACTCTGTATCTGGCAAAGCAGTCCATGTTTGGCACTTCTTTCAAAAATCTGTTTTCTCAAAACGATTTGCCGGATTTGGACTCTTTATTTCAGACTTAGAACCGTGACTACAAATCGAGTCCGAGCTGTAGCGAGGTCCCCCGCGGGCTTGTTACACTTGGGTTTTGTGTCGATGACAAAAGTGAAAGATCATGAATTTACTCAAATATCGGAGAGAAAAACACAAACCTTTGTTAGTTTTGATTAAATTTGCAAATTTAATTTCTGGGTCTTTGGTGGATTCATGACGAGTTGGAGATATAAGCTGGTTTGTTCCTAATTGCTGTTGTTGTTATCATCTGGGTCTCCTCTGCAGAAGTAACCCAGGTCACACAGCTCTTCCTCTAATTGCTTTTGCTACCATAGTTTTTAATTTTGCATTTTAACATACAAATTTGTATATAAAAACATGCTTGAATATGTTTTGTGTATTCAAATTTAAATAGGGAATTTTATGTTTGTGTAAATTGATGACTTATTTGTGTTTGATGAATTGTGAATTGTTCTTGTTGTTGATCGATTTTGATTCTACAAAAATAAAGGATTTGATTATATGAATGTGTTTGTAAAAGAAAATTGATTTCAATATTTGCTATTGATTGTTGTTTAATACAGAGATGAGGGATGAGTATGTAGTCTGGCCAGAGAAAATCACAGGGTGAGGATGTGATTTGGCCAGAGAAAAAGAACAAATTTCTCTGGTCATCACACAAAGAAAATTAAATCAGAGAAAAAAAATTTGGTTTGTAAGTAAACACCATTGATGTAAAGCTCTCTCTCTCTTACTCTCTGGGCCATTGTAATGGTGAATATACAAGTATTCCAAATGGAGTACAGTGAATTGCTTTGTATTTGTAAAGTCTAGTTTCAAAAATGAACAATTTTATGCAGAGAAATTTTCAATTTTCTCTGGTTTGATTCCAAAGTAATTTTCTACTCGTTGTAGACACCCCATTTTTGTCCGTCCTCAAGACTTGGACGTCACCGTTTGAATACCCGGTGATCATCCATGTTTGTGTTCGTTTAGAGTTCCCGGAGGTCTCGGCTACGCGCCTTGCCTCAGGATCTCCGAACTCGACTGTTTAGTGTCTGGTTTTGCACCAAACACTTGTGTTTTGTCTTGAAGGGGCAGGGAATGCCTTGTGAGGCATCCCCACACATCACCGGCCATGGCCAGAGGCCACCGGCTGGTGTTTTGTTGCCATCGGCAATGTATATTGCCGGTCGGCATTCTTTGTTGCCGGTCGGCAGTCAATTTTGTCAAAATGGCAATTTTGAGCAGCCGACTACTGTTCATCTGCTTTTGCAGATATTTTAATACAGCTGTCTTGCATTTGGCTTGTATGGAGGAATCTCTCTCTTTAGAAGCCTGTCTTGTAAGCTTTACAAGACAAAAAACTCTATAAGAGGAGCCCTCCCCTCTTGGCTTTAGGTTAGACATTTTTTAGACAGCCATTTTAGGGTTTGAGTTCTAGGGTTAGGGTTTCATACATATCCTATCTCTATATCTCTCTCTTGTGTGTGTTTAAGTGTATTTGTGTCTTACTATTGCACATAAACACATAGTGTTACACCTTTTCTTGATTCTTGAAGGGCCAGAGGTTTGTTCTTGGAGTTTTGGGGTTGGTTTAAGCTCAAGGAAGGGGCTGGTCCACCATTTGTGAAGAAGGTCTTCAAGGGTAAGAAGTTTGTCCCTTTATTCTCCATTTTTGCATTGTATTTTTGCCTATCTTAGAACTGTTTTTGAGCTTAGTGTATAATATAAAAAATTTCTATTTTTAGGCCCTCTAAATAGTTTGTTTAGAGTGTTTTGTGGTTTGGAGGTGTTTGACCCCTCCTAAGCCTTGAGAGGCTCCATTTTGTGCTATTTTATGTAAGCTTCGAGACCTTGGTGTTTGGGCCTCCTCACCACTGAAATCTTGAGGGATTTCAGAGGTGAGGATGGTGCCTTGAGGTCCCAAGAAGGAGAGGGTCACCCCCTCTCCTTGTTGTCCTTGAAAAGGGCCATTTTTGCCTCTTTAATGAGCACCTAGCTAAGCCTCATGTTGACCATGCCTTGGCTGTTATTTATGCTTATTTTGCCATGAAATAGCATTGTTGTATGTTGGTTTTGGTACACCATAGTTGCTTAGCATACATGCCTTGTAATGCCACTTTGTTGCCTTAACATGCCTTAGGTTGTAAACCATTGCTCTAGCATGTTTTAGGCTTGGCTTTGTGAAGTTTTTGTGCTTATTTTGCTATGTTTGAGGTCTGTCCTTAGTTGTTTGGGTCGACTTTGGCATGCTTAGTATAGCCCCTTTTGGATTTTTGGTTTGTTGGCCTTAAGTGTGCGAATGCATTGCATGCATCCTTGCCTTCATTTAGTGGGTTGGGACCATTTGCCATGATATTTCAGTCCCTTTAACATGCTTGTATGTTTGCTTTGGATGCCTCTTTGAAGCTTTGAAAGCTTGTCTTGCATGCTCCATGTTTTGGTCATTGTGTATGCTTTTGAATTTGAGCCACTTAGATGCCATCTAGGTGTCCCTTGGGTGTTGTTTAGGTTCGCATTAGACCTATTTTAAGTCCTCTTAGCCTTGTGAGGCTTGGTTGACTTAGTCTTGGTTTAAGCCTCTTGGCTTGTCTTGGGTTTTTGGCTTTGTTTGCATGCCTTGTTTATCTTGTTTAATTGGCTTAGCACCTTTTGTAACATGATTTTCAATGCTTACCTTGCATACCATATGTCCATGTTTGCATCCTCTTAAGTGTGCTTGAGAATTGCTCTTTAATGCTTGAAGTGTTGGAGATCATTTGCATGCATGTTTGCATGCCATTAGTCCTCATTCCATAGAACTTATGGCCACTGTTTTGGGCCTAATTAGAGCTGCCTAAATCATGCTTAAGTCCATCATTTGCTTGCTTGCATGCTTACCTTGCATGTTTGTTTGCATGCTTGCATGTACATCTTGCATTCCCATGTTGCATCCTTAGCTTGCATGCCTAGGTTGTATTGCATCTAGCATGCATGTCTTGTTCCTTGATCTAGTGATAAGAATTGGGCTTTAGTTTGTTGGTTTGCATTGCATTTGACATCAAAGTGTGCACACTTGGTCCCTTGGGCCATCACGCATGGAAATGCGCGATTGATGGTCCAAGAACCAAGGACCATGTCCCTTTGAGTCACTCACATGATAAGGGACATGATTGGTGCATATATGGCTTGAATTGCATTGCCATGCAAAGTTCTGTCCTCTGCTGCTGTCAAACAAGTTCTGCAGGAACTTCTTGCCGATCGACTGCATAGAGTGCCGACCGGCAATAAATAGGTGGCCGATGGATTCATTGTGTGCTGAAGGACACCAAACCACAGCCGGTGATGATTCCCTCTAGCCGGTGGCACTCCTCGACATCCAGTAAGCACATCCTGAAACTTTGGCAGTCTTTAGAGGAGTATAGCAGGGAAAACAGAGGCAGCTTGCGCATGGCAATGTACTTCCGAGCAGGACCGAGCATGCATTGCATTGGGCTCTCTTCCCGAGGCGATTTATCTGCTTTCCCTAGATTAGTTAATTTGCTTAGCTAATTAGATGGCCTGTAATATTTAATTAGCTTGTAGGTTAATTATCTGTAATATTTATTTGGTCCCTCCGAGCGAGGGCAAAATTGTAATAAGTGTGAGTGCGTGTGTGCATGTCTTCCAATCCCACGTCTTTCTCCCATTTTATTTACCTGTTTATGATGGTAGACTAGGGCATGTTTAATTTAGCATACCTTATGCTCGAGCACGGCACGGAGGATGTGTTTTTATCGGGGTTCACTTTGGCCGAGGCTCAAGTGGTGCAGAATGTCATGGCTGTGAATGAGGGTATGTACGTCAGTGCTCAATCTGTCTACCTCATGAACAAGCTACAATATATCCCCGGAATGGGATTAGGAAGAAGCGGCCGGAAGGGCGTCGCGGAATCGGCCGAAGTGCCACATAACCCTCACACCTTTGGATTGGGTTATCTGCCCACCAAAGAGGACTGGGTGAGGAAAAGGAAAGAAATGGCCGGAAGGGCCAGAGCAAAGAAGGCTGGGAAGCCATTTGAGTTAATGCATAGGCCCATCTGGGGTACCCTAAACGGACGCTTCGTCCGGGAGGGGGAAGACTTTCCATTCTGCGGCTTCCCAGAACCATGGCTGAACGCGGAGAAGAAGCGCGTGCCTGGTTTCGAAATCTTCTTCGATTTACAATTACCTGGGGATGACGTTGCCGAAGCGCAGAC
Source organism: Camellia sinensis (assembly GCF_055761805.1). Lineage (NCBI taxonomy): Eukaryota > Viridiplantae > Streptophyta > Magnoliopsida > Ericales > Theaceae > Camellia > Camellia sinensis. The sequence goes on from NC_138972.1 coordinate 105,598,359, forward strand.
AGACCCACCAACTGAGGTTGAGCAGTGTAGAGCAGTGGATCCTGAGAGCACAGAGCTTGAAATGGGGGTAGCACTGGCGTGTTTACTTTCAGATCCTCCGATCGACCAAGAGTGCTTGGGGGATAACTCTTCGGTTTCTATGATTGGAGATGAAATAGTTGCGGGCTTTCCAGCGCCGATCTTGGATGCATCTATCGCACCTTCTCTCATCTGGCAATATGAAGAAGGCTTTTTATCTAGCAGCTCCGGGTCAGGTAGTGAGCCGGAATCTGATTCCACAGAATCTCGTGCGTCGGAATCAGATTCCAGCTCGACTGAGTCTGAGTCCGGTATTCTTGGGGGTGATAACCCGGATGCCACAGTCCTGTCTAGGTCGTCATTTTCATTTTCTTTTGAGTCTGTTGTAACAGAGGAATCTGACGGCTTGGAAATATTTAATGAGAATAATGTGGATGTGGTTTCTGAGTATTTTTCTGTGCCTTTGATTTATTGCTTAAATCAGGATTTTCAAAATTTTGATGAAAACAACGAGGGAGAAATTCCTCCAGTTTTGCAACGGTTAATTGATCAAGAGCAGGAAAGATTTGTTAAACCCTTAATGGATGAAATCACTACTGTGAATGTTGGTACTGAGAAGGACCCGCGGTTGGTCCAGATCGGGTCCACGCTGTCTTCGGAGGAACGCGAGCGCTTAGTCGCTTTATTAAAAGATTTCAAAGATGTTTTCGCGTGGTCCTACGAAGACATGCCTGGAATCGATCCTGAGATTGTACAGCACCGGATCCCTCTTGATCCCGAGGCCCGCCCTGTCAAACAGAAACTCAGAAGGATCCGCCCGGACTGGGCTCTCAAAATTAAGGAAGAAGTCACCAAGCAAATTGACGCAGGGTTCCTGCTGGTGTCCGAATACCCAACTTGGTTGGCCAACATTGTTCCGGTGCCAAAGAAGGATGGCAGAATTCGGGTCTGTGTAGACTTCAGAGATTTGAACAGGGCCAGTCCGAAGGACGATTTTCCCTTACCACACATTGATGAATTGGTGGATTTCACGGCAGGACACTCCTTGCTTTCGTTTATAGATGGTTTCTCAAGCTATAATCAGATAGTAATGGCACCCGAAGACCGGGAGAAGACTGCGTTCACTACCCCGTGGGGTACATATTGTTATAGAGTGATGCCATTCGGGTTGAAAAACGCTGGAGCTACTTATCAACGGGCAGCAACTACGATATTGCATGATATGATCCATAAAGAGGTCGAGGTGTATGTGGACGACATGATTGTCAAGCCCAAAGAAAGAGATGGCCACTACACCGCCTTACAAAAATTCTTTCAAAGGATCAGAGAGTTTCGGCTGCGATTGAATCCCCAGAAGTGCACGTTTGGTGTTACAGCAGGGAAGATGCTAGGGTTTCTGATTACACAAAGGGGCATCGAGGTCGACCCTTCCAAAATCAAGGCCATCTTAGAAATGCCACCACCAAGGACTGAAAAGGAGGTGCGAGGCTTTCTAGGTAAAGTGCAATTCATAAGACGGTTTATCTCTAAATTAACCTTGACTTGTGAACCACTTTTTGGTCTCCTGAAGAAAGGAAAGAAATTCCAATGGGACGGCCGATGTCAAGCAGCTTTTGAACAGATCAAAGAATATCTACAGAACCCGCCCGTGTTGTCACCACCAGAGCCGGGGAGACCGTTGATATTGTACCTTTCGGTAACTGAGACTACCATGGGCTGCATGCTCGCGCAGGAGTCAGAAGACAAAGTGGAAAGGGCCATCTACTATCTGAGCAAAAAGATGCTGGATTACGAGACCCGCTATACACCGCTGGAGAAGGCTTGTTTGGCCTTGGTATGGGCTACCAGGAAGCTGCGGCACTACCTGTTAGCTCACTCCGTAATGCTGGTTTCACGTTTGGATCCCATCAAATATCTTTTCGAGAAACCAGCACTTACGGGTAGGCTAGCTCGTTGGCTGCTGTTGCTCTCCGAATTTGATTTGAAGTATGTAACGCGCAAGTCAGTAAAAGGAAGAGCGGTAGCAGAGTTCCTTGCCGACCACCCGGTTGAGGGAGATGAAGCGGTTGAGTACCTATTCCCAGATGAGGCCATTCTGCACATTGAAGATGAAACTTGGACGATGTACTTTGACGGAGCGTCGAACCAGTATGGGTATGGGATAGGGGTGTTGCTGATAGCGCCTGACGATTCCCGTATCCCTTTAGCATTCAAGCTCCGGTTCAAAGTCTCGAACAATGAAGCCGAGTATGAGGCATGTATTGCTGGCCTGGAAGCAGCCCTAGAACTAGGGGCAAGACGGTTGGACGTCATTGGGGACTCAAACCTTGTTGTGTCTCAGGCAAAAGGAGATTGGAAAGTCAAGGAGGAAAGGATGATAATTGGAGGAAGAGATTTTAGGAACTTGTAATTCAAAATTTTAGGTGATTTTTTTTATTTTTTAATCTGTAATTACTTTGTTAGCCAATAGAATTATTTTTATACTTTTAAAATCACAAAAATTAGCAATTGTGGAATGAGACTTTAGAGCTTTTGCGAGCTTTCTCACTAGAAACCCCATTTTCCTTATACAATATACTAGTGGTAACCCGTGATATGCACGGGACTTTATAAATTTTAAAAAATAATCATTATAATTATCTTAAAGTTATTTAATATTTTTTCTTGTGGTATACATGAAATTTATAAGTTAACTTTTATGTTTATAACTTTTTAAATTTTTAGTTTAAAAAAATTAAATATATATATATATATATAAATCTATTTAGTGTAATTTTGATAATTTGTATTAAAAAAAAAGTTAAACCTGATTAAATGAATGAGTTATGGCATATCTCTTCTTGTTATGAAAATATACAATTTAAAAGTTATAATTAAGACAAATATACAATTTTATTATTAAATGTGAAGTGAAGTGAAGTGATATTTAATAATAATTAATATGATGTTTATATTATTAATCTAATAATTTAAGTTACATTTCTTTTTCAATTTCATAACTAAAAATATAATATGGATATAATACACACGAATTTCTAATCTTTAAGAATAAGAAGGTTTAAAATATTTTCAAACTTTCATTATTTTCTTTTAATTTTTTTTATCTAATTTGATTTTAAATTTGAATAAAAATTTTGATTTGATATGAATAATTTTAACCTTTTCATTAAAATTTTATCAATTTTTAAAAGAACTTTCATTCTTATCCCAAATTTTTTTTTCTTTTCACCAACTTTGATGGAAAAAATAATAATTTTCAACGGTTCATCTTTTTAAATTTTTATCAAATTATAATTTGATAAAAAAAATTATTAAGGGTTGAAAATTCTCTTAATTGGAGTTATAGTGAAATAACTACTTGAAATAGTCAAAGTTTGAGTACGTGGTTGGTTGAAATGTATAATTTAATTAATTATCTTCTCATATTTATATAAAAATTGACACTTATGATTACATCATTATAAGTCAGATTACGGAAAAAAATTGAGATGTCAAACATTTTTCATTTGTAAATATCCTACATATTAAAAAAAGAAAAAGAAAAACAATGTATAACTTTTGGATATGTGTTTATCAGTTTTGTTTTATGGACATAAACAATTTATGTTTCAATTTAAAAAATTAAAAAGTAAAAAAAAAATAGATTGGGTTTTTTACAGATAAAAGAAGCCATCTAACTCTTCTATATACTATTTAAGATGGACTATTTAATCACATAAAAATATAGAAAATTATAATTAGAGATTATCCCTATATATTATGCCATTATATACAATTATAGCTATAACAAATTAACTATAATATATATGAAAAGTTATATTAAGCTCTCATTTTCAATTAATTGAATTATAATTAGCAAACTAACAAATAGCAGTAATGGTATAATGGGATAGAAAAAAGATAAAAATAAAGAACACCATGATATTTAAAAGTTTTAAATTTACCTAGTTATACAAAAATTTAATGTTATAGTAAAATCTTGAATTTTCAATAAATGTTCAAATTTTCTATATAATAAAATGACAATAAAAATAAAATAAAAATTGATACCCATTTTTTTTACTTCAATTTTATGGTATTCATTGAAGAAAACAAAATCCGATCAAAATTCTTGGCATAGAACGGACATAGATTCTTCGATTGCAACCTTAATCACAAATAATTCTTCTACACCATGCAAATTTGTAAACAAACACATAAACCTCACTAAAACAGAAACCAAAACCAAACCAACAGTAGAGAAAGAGAATCACACAAGGAAAAAAATAAAATTAAAAAATAAATAAATTTATGGAGTGGGAGAATGTTAACTCCAATGATTTAGACCTCACCTAGCCCAATCTGTTAGCTCCTCCGCTAGTGCTCGAGAAGTCTAGGAGTTAGAATGATTAATCAGATTATTCTTTAAATAAGAATTGAAAATTAATTAATTTGTCCCATTAAGTGATTTAAAATTTTGATAGATATATGTGGGGGCCGAATAATTATATACTAAGGAAAGCGAAATTTATTTAAAGAAAAATTAGGACAAAGACGATTCGACTCTGTCCTGGGAAGTCCTAAAGCCAAATATTTAAGTTGGCCATGCAATCGACCATACAAGGAGCCGAGTAAGAATTGGCATACGACAGAAAGGCCAAATAAGCAATTATGCGTTGGATTAAGAGTGGGCCTGACACCTGGAACCAGATACTAGTACAAATAAGAGGAACATCAACCAAAGAAAAGTATGTGAGAATAGGTTAAATAACTTGAGATAGAAGCAAACTTGAGAGCATATACTAACTTGTCCGTCGAAATGCTAATTTCAACACCCCTGACCAGAGTGTTCATCTTTTTTCAAGTGGCAATCAGAGGATCAAGAACGTCTTACAGGATCTTGGAGTATTTCCAAACCACTTCACAATTGGCGCCGTCTGTAGGAATACTTAAGTACATCCATGGCGGGCGTAACAGATGATCCTCCAATAGTCGCTAACGACATTACGCCAAGAGATGACATCACTCTAAGAAACATGCTTGGACCGGAGAATATCATTGCACGACGGGCTTTGAACTTCGACTCAGTAGCCCAAACCTCACCCTCGACATCAGTGCATGAGACAATGCAGACGGTTATGGATCAAGCAAAGCAAAATAAACAGCGGTTGGAAAACATGATGGCTGAGAACGAGCGCCTGCGCTAGCATTTGGTCCTAGAGGTGGCAAAATCCCAACAGGCCGCATGCCAAGACTGGGGTCAACCTTCGAGAAAGAAGGATGGTCGACTACATCGACTTCGGAAACACGATAATGACAGTGATTCTGACTCACCATTCCCAGAACCCAGAAAGAAGGGACGAGTCGATATATCCAGCTCATCTGAAGGAAGTCCCTATGTACAGCGCAAGCGAGGGAGAAGAAGTGATGATTTAGATGAAAAAGATAAGCATGACCCTTTTGTGCGACGAATTACAAGGGCAGTGCTACCTAAGAAGTTCAAAGCACCGTCGTTTACCCTATACGACGGAAAATCAGACCCCACTGATCATATTCGTCATTATAAATAGGCGATGGCACTGCATGCTAACGATGAAACCCTCATGTGTCGAATTTTTTCGAGCAATCTGGGACCACTGGCCGTCAGATGGTACTATAAACTGGAGCATGCATCGATTAAAAGCTTTCATCAACGCCAAAAGTCCTTCAGGGCAAGATTCATCACCAATGAAATCCAACCAAAGCAAGCCAATTCTCTCTGGGCAATGCAAATCAAACTAGAAGAAACCCTTTCGCGAATATTCGGCACGCTATTGGGAATGCTTTAACTTGGTAAACGATGCCTACAATGACTCAATGGCCATCACCGCTTTTAAGATGGGATTACATCCTGATAGTCCCCTCCACAGTTCGCTGACCAGACGACCCCTCAAAATAGTATGGGCATTAATGAAGAAAGTCGAAGAATATTGTAAAGTGGAAGACGATGTCCTGCGGGCCAAAGCTAGACAGAAAGTCGTTAAAACGGCTTCTCCTGGAATTGTTCAGCCGGTAAGAGTCGTGCCATCAAGGAGCCCCGAATCGCGGGATTGGGCTAAACAAGACAAAAGGCGTGACTCGCGCCGATCAAATGATCAATGTTCACATCGATTGAATGAGCAATATCAAGTGGATAGCAGGTGCACAAGGCGCTTGGACAAAAAGTACACGGAGTTGGCAGAGTCTGTCAGCAAGATTTTGTCGAAAGTTCAACACTTTATGCTCTTTAAATTGCCATCCAAAATGATTGGACCTCCTGATACTAGGAGAAGGGACAAGCGGTGTGAATACCACAAGGATTATGGTCATGACACCGACAGTTGTTATGCACTGAAGGACCACCTGGAGGAACTGGTACAAGACGGTCGACTGGCACAACACGTCCAAAAGAATAATCCATCGAATACGATAGCCCTAAGGCCAGATTCACCTCCACTTGGTGTAATTCACATGATATACAGTCTGTTGTCATCAGCCAAGATACAGACAATTCAGTTACAACCCAGCCTTCAAAGGCCGATCACACCGGCAAAACGGCCCCATGAAACTCGGAGGATCAGTTTCAACGACACTGACTTAGTTGGAGTAACTCTCTTACACGCCGATCTCCTCGTCATTGAGCTACGCGTCAACAGATTCATCATTGAACGTGTTCTTATCGATCAGGGGAGCACTTCAAAAATAATGTATTACAAGACATTCGTCAAACTTGGCTTCAAGGACTCGGATTTGTTGCCTGTCGATTACCCATTATTTGGCTTCAACGCTAACCCTAAGTATTCATTGGGCAATATCATATTACCAGTTCGGGCAGGTACCAGATCAGTAGATATAGAATTTCTAGTCGTCAAACTTCCGTCACCATACAATCTCATCATAAGAAGAACTTGGTTATATATAATGCAAGCTGTTCCGAGCACCTACCATTAATTACTTCGTTTTTCAACCGAGTATGGCATTGAACAAATTCGGGGTTCTTAAAAATCAGCACAGGTATGCTATATTGTTGTTGCTGCAAAGGGACCAAAGGAAATGGAAGTAAATTCAATTAAAGTACTAGATTGGGAGAGCCTCGAGGACATTGGGAAGATCCCTAGTGAAAAGGCAACTGAAGATTTGGATCGGATCGAAATTAATGGGAGTCCTGACAAGTTCTTCATGATCGACACTTCCTTGAACGAAGTTGACAGACACGAGCTTATATCTTTCTTACTTGGCAACCTCAACGTGTTTACATGGACGCCGTATGAGATGTCGGGAGTGGAGCCGTATGAGATGTCAGGGGTGGATCCGTCTATGGCCCAGCACTGCTTAAATGTTGATCCAAAATATAAACCAATCATTCAGAAAAGTCGCCGGTCAGCCGCGGAGCATGCTTCTGCCGTTGTTGAAGAAGTTGACCAATTGCTTGATATCGGGGCAATTCGCGAAATTACCTACCCTACATGGTTGTCCAATACGGTGGTTGTAAAGAAGAATAATGGATCTTAGGGTGTTTGTGTGGATTTCACGGATTTAAACAAAGCCTGTTTCAAGGATTGTTTTCCGCTCTCCAGAATAAACCAACTCGTAGATGCAACGGCGCATCATCAACGTATGAGCTTCTTGGACGCCTACAGAGGCTATCACTAAATTGCCATCACCAAATTGCCATGTACCTGGAGGACCAAGAAAAGACTGCATTCCTCACCCCGAGAGGAACCTATTGCTATAAGGTCATATCTTTCGGGCTGAAGAATTCGGGGACAACTTACCAGAGACTAGTTACTGTCATGTTCAAGGAACAACCCGGCCATACCATGGAAGTATACATTGACGACATGGTGGTTAAATCCAAGGAAAAGCATGCCCATCTAGCCGACTTGGCAAAGACATTCGGCATTCTTCGAAAGTACAAAATGAAACTGAACGCCTTAAAGTGTACATTCGGCATCAGTTCCAGCAAATTCCTCGGCTACATTATTAACCACCGCGGAATAGAGGCTAACCTGAGGAAAATCATGACAATTCTAGAACTCGACTCTCCTCGGTCGGTCAAAGAGGTTCAGAAGCTAATGGGAATGGCCACTACACTCAACAGGTTTATCAGTCGTTCCACAGATCGTTACCAACAATTATTTCATACACTTCGACAAAGTAAAGCCTTTGAATGGACCCCCGAGTGCCAAGCCACTTTAGACGGTTTGAAAACTTACCTCCGATCAATACCACTCTTGACAATCCCCTTGGTAGGTGATCCGCTCATTCTGTACCTGGCAGTCAACGCAATACTTTTAAAGAAAGAACTCGGGAAGCAACAACCAGTTTACTATGTAAGCAAAGCAATGGCTAACACCGAAACACGCTATCTACCAATGGAAAAGTTTATTCTTGCTTTCGTTATGACTGCAAGAAAACTAATGCATTACTTTCAGGGGCATACCATAGGGGTACTAACAAACTATCCCCTCCGGTCAGCGTTCCGCAGCGCAGAAGCATCAGGGCACATTTCGAAATAGGCTTTGGAACTCGGCCAGTATGATATCCAATTCTGCCTAGACCTTCCATCAAAGGGCAAGTTCTCGTCGATTTTGTAGTCGAATTCACAGGATGCCTCGCTGTAGACACCCCATATTTGACCGTCCTTAAGACTTGGACGTCACCGTTTGAACACTCGGTGATCATCCATGTTCGTGTTCGTCTTGAGTTCTCGGAGGTCTCGGCCACGCGCCTTGCCTCAAGACCTCTCGACTTGCCTGTTTTGTGTTTGGTTTTGCACCCAACACTTGTGTTTTACTTTTGAGGAGCTGGGAATGGCTTATTGGCCATCCCCACATCTCACCGGCAATGGCTTGAGGCCACCGGCCATTGTTTTGTTGCCATCGGCCAAACGTTTGGTCGGTCGGCACTCTGTTTGGTCAGTCGGCCATTTATTTGGTCAATTTGGCATTTTTGGCTGGCCGACCACTGTGCATCTGCTTTTGGCAGATATTTTGTGCTAGCTGTGCTAGCTGGCACCCACTTTGCACCCCCTCCATACATGTATATGGAGGGATTTCACTCTTGCTTAGCTTGTTTTGTAAACTTTGCAAGAGTGATCCCCTATAAAGGGAGACCTTCTCCTCCCTCCTCAAGGGTTCCAAAAAGTTCAAGAGAGAGCTTTGAGATTAGGGTTTGTATAGTGTATCTATCTATCTCTATATCTCCCTCTCCTTTTGCCTTTGTGTGTGTTTGTTCTTATTTTTGTGCACAAACACCTAGTTCTACACCTTACCTTGGTTGCTGAGGAGCCAATAGGTTGGTCTTGAAGTTTTGGAGCTGGTTTGGACCTAAGGAAGCAGCTGGAGTGCTCCTCTTGAAGAAAGTCTTCAAGGGTAAGAACTTTGCCCCTTTATTCTCTATTTTCGCATAGTCTTTTAACCTACCTTGCATCTGTTTTTAGACTTTGTGTATAACTAATAAAAGTCTTGTTTTTGAGTGCTCTAAATAGTTTTTTAAGGTCACTTTGTTGTTTGGGGTTGTTTGACCCCTCTTAGGCCTTGTTTGGTCCCCATTTTGTGCATTTTTGGCGAGCTTCGGGGCCACCTTGTTTGGGCCTCCACCACTGAAATCCAGGATTTCAGTGGTGGGGATGGTGCTTTAAGGTCCTAAGAAGGTGAGGGTCATCCCCTCTCCTTGTTGCCTTCAACGTTGGCCATTTTAGCCTCATGTGTGAGCATCTTGTTTAAGTGCATGTTGGCCATGCCTTAAGTGTTATTTGTGCTTATTTTGCCATGATATAGCACTGTTTTTAATTGGTTTAGACACACCATGCATGCTTAGCATACTTGTCTTGTAATGCCATGAATTGCCTTAACATGTGCCTAGCATTTAGACCACCATACTTTCTTGTTTTGGCCTAGCTTTGTGAAGCTTTTATGCATGTTTTAGTGTGCCCAAGGTCTGTTTTTGGTTGCTCGGGTCATCCATGCTTTGCTTTGTATGGCTACCATGTAATCCCCCTTGTGAGCCTTGAGTGTTGACCTCTCTAGCATGCTTTACTTGCTTGTTTCAGTGGTTTGGCACCACTTATAGCATCATTTCAGTCCTTGTGGTATGTTTGTATGCTTGTATTTGATGCCCCTTTAATACTTTAAAAGGCTTGTGTCTCATGCTCCATGTTTGGACCTTTATGTATGCTTCTATGTTTAGACTACTTAGATGCCATCTAGGTGCGTCTTTGGTCTTGTTTAGACCTACATTGGACCTGTTTCAAGTCTTCCCGGCCCTTTGGGGCTTGCTTCATATAGCTTTGGTTTAAGCCCCCCCTTGAGTCTTGGATATTGTTGCATGTTTGGCTTGTCTTGTTTACTTGGTTTGGCACCTTTATAATATGATTTTCAGAGCTTAGTATGCATGCCATATGTCCATGTTTGTCGCTTTTAAGTGTGCTTAAAAGTTGCTCTTTGATGCTAAAGTTTTGAACCATGTGTACATGCATGTTTGTGTGTATTTTGGCCTTCATTTCCTTAGCATTCAACCACTGTTTTGGGCTTATTTGAGAGTTGCCCAAACTAGTCTAAGGCCCTCATTCGCGTGTTGTTGCATGCTAGCCTTACATGTTGTTACATACTTGGCCTATCGCATGTGTTGTATGTTTGAATCACATTGCATTTGGCATGCATTTCCTCTTGTTTTGATTGCTTAACATGTTATATGTCTGGCATGTTTGCATGTTCACATTGCATCTTTGCATGCTTGTTAACTTGCATACTTGTTACATATTTGCATCTTAGCATGCTTGTTTGCATCCTTATGTTGCATGTTTAGCTTGCATGCCTAGGTTGCATTTCACTAAGCATGCATGCCTTGCCTCTTGAATTGATTACGATAGAGGTTGGGCCTCCATTGTTTGTTTATGTGCATTTCATTCCACACCAAAATGCACAACTTGGTTTGTTGGGCCATCACGCATTGAAATGCGCGATTGGTGGTCCGAGAATCGAGTACCATACCCCTTTGAGTCATAAACATGAAAAGGGGTGTGGTGGTACAAACATTGCTTTGAAATGCATTGACATGCCTTGTTTTGCCCTCTGCTGCTGTCAAAACAGGTTCCTGCAGGAAGATATGGCCGATCGGCCATCTCTAGTACCGACCGGCTATTCATTTTTGGCCGATGGCTTTATAAATGGTCGATGACCACTTACCTTTGGTCGGTGACCATTCCTCATGGTCGGTGGCATTTCCCAGTGTTCAGAGGGTGTACCTTGGGACTTGTGCAGTCTTCAGAGGAGGAAAATAGTGAAAACAGAGGCAACTTGTGCATGGCGGTGGGTTTCCAAACGGAGCCGAGCATATGTGCATTGGGCCCTCTTCTCGAAGCGGTTTTATCGCTTTATTAGCTTAGTTAATTTGCTTAACTAGTTAATCAGTTTGTAATTAATTAATTAGCTTGTAGGTTAATTAATTTGTATTATTCTTTCGGACCCTTCGAGCGAGGGCAATTGTGTAATAAGCGTGCGTGAGTGTGTGTATGTCTTCCAACCCCACGTCTTTCTCCCTTTTATTTACCAGCTTTTAATGGTTAGTATTAGGGCATATTCAATTTAGCATACCTTATGCTATGCATGCGTGCATCATCCATTAGTATTGCATGCACCGGGCTCGGCGCATCATGCTAACTGCATAGTATTTCAAATCTAACTTGAATATATGCTATCTGTCACATTTCGCATGTCATCCATAGATTAGCCGAGCCTATTCTAGTGACATTTTGTATGCGATGCACTAGCCACTTTAACATGAACTAGGATCATGCGTGATTACTAACTAGTTTCTTGTTTTGGCTTGGAGTACACTGTGAGTGTTTTTATGCTTTAGCATCTTGCATGAGTGTGAATGTTAAACATGATAGCATGCTTACCATGTGGCTATATGCTTATGTGATATAAACCGCCTGAATGCCTGTGGGTGAAGGTTGGATTGTTTGAGTTAGAACAACTCATTGAAATCCGTGTTTTAGCCTACTTGCGAGTAGCAAATTTCAAATTGTTTTTCAACTAAATGGATATGCGATGCTTTGTTCTAAATTAGGCGATTTAGTCTATACTTTTGTGTTGTGCGCATCACATAGTAAGATTAGGCTAATAACCGGAATAAGAACACATAACGTTTTCAAAACTAGATATCATGGTTAGTAGAGGCCGATCTTCGGATCAGGCGAGCAGGGGTGCTCATAGTTGACCTTCCCCAATCGTACCCAAGTTCCCGAGCCGAGGCAACTTTGGTGATGACGAACATGTGGCCTTAGGCAACGAGTCAGGGTTTCCTAAATTCTCCCAAAATAAAATATTTAGGTGGCGACTCTGTATCTGGCAAAGCAGTCCATGTTTGGCACTTCTTTCTAAAAAATCTGTTTTTCAAAACAATTTGTCGGATTTGGACTCTTTGGTGATTTATCAATCTCACATTGCACATTGTGAGATCAAATTAAGAACCGACACACAAATCAAGTCCGAACTGTAGCATGGGGCCCAAGGGCGCGTCTACACTTGCTGACTTCAATTCCGATCAAATACAACCTAAACCCAACTGGAGGATATATGTTGGAGACATTTGGCAGATGTACTGTGACGAGTCATCCAGCCAACATGGCAGTGGGGCAAGCGTAGTAATCATGACCCCTGAAGGGGCAATAATCAAGCAGGTGGTCAAACTAGGCTTCGATGCATCAAACAATGAGGCCAAATATGAAGCATTGTTAACCGGCCTATGGAATGCACTTCACCTTGGTGCGCAGCGGCTGCTTGTTTTCTGTGACTCGAAATTAGTCATCAACCAGTTGAAAGGAGAATACGCAGCTAAAAATGACCGCATGGCAACCTATATGAAAACGGCGAATTCCTTGCTCGCGAAATTTGACCACCATGAATTGAATCAAATTACTCGGGATCAAAACACGCATGCGGATGCCCTGGCTTGCCTAGCCTCTACCATCAATTCAAAAATCAAACAGACAATCGAAGTAGGATTCGTCCCTGAGCCGAGCATTGCCTCTTCTGAACCAGTTCAGATTAACTTCATTTAATCATGTCCAAGTTGGATGGACCCCATTGTTGCATTCCTTTCCTTAAAGTAACTCCCAGTGGATAAGAAAGAAGCCCACAAACTGCAAAATAAAGCCCTGCGCTACTACTTGGATCCGCAGAGAAAGCTCTACAAAAAATCCTTTTCCGGACCGTACTTAGAATGTGTTCATCCAGACAAAGTTGAGGAACTCTTGGCTGAAATACACGAAGGTAGTTGTGGTGCCCATTTTGGAGGATGCTCGTTGCCCATCGAGCTATAACACAAGGGTATTATTGGCCGACCATGCGAACAGATGCCCAGAGTTATGTCAAGAAATGCGAACAATGCCAGAAGTTTTCCCATTTAACTCATCTGTCTGCCAAGGAGTTAAGCTCTATCACTAGTCCTTAACCGTTTACTTAATGGGGACTTGATATCGTCAAACCATTACTGTGGGCTCCAGGAAACAAGCAATTCTTGATTATCGCAACAAATTATTTTACAAAATGGATCGAAGCTGAGGCGTTAACACATATTCGAGTTGTCGATATTAAGCATTTCGTATGAAAAAACATCATAACACGATTCGGCCTACTAAGGGCACTTGTCTTAGACAACGGTACCCAATTTGATTGCGGCGTCTACCAAGAATTATGCAATACGTACGGTATCAGGCCATACTTTTCCTCGCCGGCCTATCCACAAAGCAATGGTCAAGTTGAGTCATCCAATAAAATCATCATGGATGGCATCAAGAAAAGATTGAAAAAAGCTAAAGGTAGATGGTTCGAAAAGTTGCCTAGTGTGTTGTGGGCTCATCGCACTACTCTAAGGCGATCCACTAGGGAAACGTCGTTCGCTTTGTGCTTTGGAACCCAAGCAATTCTCCCCCTAAAAATCGGCCTACCCACGCTGAAATCCAAGGTTTTTGACATGGGCCGTAATGACATGATGTTGGCCTTAGACTTGACTCTGATCGAAGAACGCCGAGATCGTGCCTTAGCGTACATGGCGCGGTATCAGCAACAACTCGCTAAATCATACAATCAGCGTATACAGTTGCGTCGTTATACACCTGGAGAATTGGTCCTTAAGAAAGTATTACCTGCTACCAAGAATCCAACATATGGAAAATTAGGCCCCAATTGGGACGACCCTTATCAGGTTAATTCAATTGTCGGAACAAGGGCGTATCGGCTCAAAGACATGGTTGGGAGAAGTTTTCCGCGCCCCTGGAATTCCACACAGTTGCGCAAATTTTATCATTAAGCCAACCTGTACAATGCTTCAAATTTTCACTGATGTATGAACTTTTGTTGATATGTATGTATTTCTTTTAAATTCCCCAATGCAATTCCCTTTCTTATCCCAGTCTTGTTAGTAATGGTTTGATAACGAATAAAAGACTCCAAATTCGGAGCCCCATCCATGTTGCCACGTTTGGGCTGAATAAGCCTCCGAATTCGGAGCGCCCTTCGTGGATGTCACGATTGGCCAACACTAAAAGACTCCGAATCCGAAGCCCCATCCGTGGTTGCCACGTTTGGGCCAAATAAGCCTCTGAATTTAGAGCGCCCTTCGTGGATGTCACTGTAACATTTGGGTGTTTTAATCAATTGGAAGGTGTGTTTAATATATTTATTTTTGTTTTGGGAGTCTTTAGAGTTGTTGTATATTGATTTTGAAGGAGTACAATCCGATTTAAACTCGTTGGGTTTGTTTGTTCGCGTTTTTTCTTGTCAAAAGTTCCTTGGAAACTTAGAAATTTTGCCTTGGGGTCGACACTAGCCTTCATAAGGGTCGACCCTTGCATGTTGTAGTGTTTCTAGAAGTGTTGCTGGAAAATAGGGTAAACACCAGCCTCCCTAAGAGTCGACCCTTACCTGTTGGTAAAGTTCCTGGAGGTGTTGCTAGAAAATAGGGTAGACACTAGTCTGGGGAGGGTCGACCCTCTTATGTTGTAGAATTTCTGTGTTAGTTACTGGAAAATAGGGTCGACCCTCTCCTGTCTAAGGGTCGACCCCCTTGCTTGCTGCCAAATTGTCTTTCTACCTAAAGGGGTAGCCCTTTGCCCGAAGGGTCGACCCCTGCGTGTTTTTTTCAGAATTTTAGGCATTGAATGGGCCTTATTTTGGGAGGTTTTTGGACTTATCTTTTTCATTGACCTTAGGGCTATCATCTAATACTATAAAATAGACCCAAATCCCACCTCTCTCATAATTTTCTCTTCTTTTTCTTCTCAAAACCGAGAGTCTCTCTCTCTCTTTCTCTCAAAAACTCACTTTTTCCACTTCAATCCTTAGATCTACACTCCTAGAGGTGTCTTCTCACCTTGATCGTTTGAGATAACTTGAAGATCTTGTCAAGGGCTCTCTATTGGCCCGTGAAGTTTGTGGTTTCGTCAACCTTGAGTGTTTCGGGTTTTCTTCCTCACGACTTGAGGTAGGGACACTTTTACCTTAGTATTTCTTTGTTTTGAAAGGATTTCATGGTATGGTTGTTATTTGTAAATTAATTGGAGAGCATTGTTGGATCGATCTCATGTTTTACATAAATAAACCATTTTACTTGACTCTTGCTTAAGATTTCTTTACTCCCTCTTTTCAAAACATGTATATACATGATATTACAAGCCATATCTATAATTGAGGAGAAAACCCCCCAAATTTGGTAAAAGCCCTAGGTTCTCCACTTAAGTAAAAAACACCACATTGAATGGGGAATTTCCTTGATTCATGAAATATTGTGAAATAAAATAAATGAAGGATGTGGATGTTGATATAGTAAAAGAATTGTGGCTTGAATGTTATTTGTTTTCTTTAAATCTTGTGTTGTATTTAACTCTTGAGTAATGTTGGATGGTTGTTGATGGAATAAAATATGAATGGATTGTTAATTGTGCATGAGTCCGGGTAAAAGTCGGTTTTCCAAGTGTGGTGTTGTGTTGGTACCCGCGCGGGGAGTTTAAAAAGGTGCCCAAATGCCCTGTCTAGGCCTATTGCTGGACGAATGTGGGAAAAATATTTTTGGGTGTCCACACAGTCCTATCGTATGATAGCCGGCAAAAGTGGAAAAACGGATAGTTTTCTTTGGGGTGCCCACTCCCTGCAGTATAATAGCCGGCAAATGTGGGGGTTGGTTTTAAAAACAAAAGTAAAGGGTATTTTAAATTGGACTCTTACAGGTGGATTCATGGTTTGCATGCTATGGTTGTGAATGTTTGATTATTGTGCTTGATGACATGAATAGCCATTGCTATTATTTGGTTGTAGTGGATCTGTATGTTTGTTAAGGATTACATGTCAAGATAAATTTCCATGTAACGTTTGGTCGCAAAGATACTATAATCTTATTCAAAGGATTAAATAGTTGGGTAAATGCGTTCCTACTGGGCATATAGCTCAACCCTATCTTATTTTTTTCAGGAAATGATGGAGTTCCACCTCCCTGACGGAGTGGTCAAGCAATAGTTCCCTTTTGGAAAAGTTTATCCATGTGTATTTTGTTATTTTGAATTGAAATTTTTGTAACAAGACTATTAGTTTATTTTGTTGTAATTGTACACCCTAGAGGCTTATATTTTGTAAGGTCACCTAGTTCACTGAACTGTAATATGAATTCAGAACATTATGGGAATGTATATGGTGAATTGTAACCTCTTATCTCTTAGTTCAATGAGAATGTGGACTTTTTGGGTATATTGTTGTATTTGTTTGGGCATATTCTTGTGGAAAATTTCAGGGTGTTACAGTCACGATTGGTTAACACTAAAAGACTTCGAATTCAGAGCCCCATCCGTGGTTGCTACATTTGGGCCGAATTAGCCTCTGAATTCGGAGCACTCTTCGTGAATGTCACGATTGGCCAACACTAAAAATCTCCGAATCCGGAGCCCCGTCCGTGGTTGCCACGTTTGGGCCGAATAAGCCTATGAATTCGGAGAACCCTTCGTGGATGTCACAATTGGCCAACACTAAAAGACTCCGAATCCGGAGCCTCATTTATGGTTGCCACGTTTGGGCCGAATATGCCTCCGAATTCGAAGTGCCCTTCGTGGATGTCCCGATTGGCCAACTCAGCCCCTTCCGTGGATGTCACGTTCGGGCCAAACAATCTTTTGAATTCGGAGCGCCTTTCGTTTATAACCACGAATGGCCGAATAATCCTTTGAATTTGGAAGGACAAAATTTGGCAATATAATGGTATGGATCAGTGTACGATTACCACAAGCAAAAACAAACATTAATCAAAACAATATAGAAAATGTTTATTTCATTAAATAAAGCCTAAATACATGACTTTCGACAAACTTAAAGGGTACAATGCGACATATTAATTTATCGACATATAAATTTATTCAGCACCCTCTTCATCATCGGCCTTCTTGGCATCATAAGCCTCGAAGGGAAATTTGTAATTCTGATATAGAGGTGACGCCGAGTCGATACCTGCAGCCTGCAGTGCCTTAGTCCACTCGTGCTTAAATCCACGATTTTTGCACCGACAGATGTCCTCAGCTAACTTTTCTTTCGTCTTATCAATACCAATTTTCCCACTGTAAAAAAAGCCTTCATTGTAGGCCTTCGTTCTTATCGCTTCTCTTGCGAACATGCTTGCCGTATCTCGATCGGTAATGGCATGATCTAAAAGCCGCTGATTTACCCTTTCCGCTATGATCGGGTTAACTTAACTTGCCGAATGCTTTTTGAAAGTTTTTGCCTTTTTTAATTCGTTCTCGACTTTTTCTGCACGTTGTTCCAAGCTTCGAATGCAGCTGTCTTTCTGCTCTATCTCCCTTCGCGTGACCCAAAGACGCACGTCGATTTCATAAGAGGTGTATAGAACCCTCATCGCTCCATGGATGCCCTCCCGAAAAACATCGTAGTCAGGCCGACCGACCATTGATTGTTGGACCTCGGGCGGAAAAAACTATCGAGCAAACTCGACTGTCACATTTGAATCACAGACGATCGAATCCGCTTCAGTTATCAGTTTATTCCCAATGAAAACTGAAAAGCTCAACGGGCGCAAAACTCTGCTCGACTCACTTCGCGCAGCACTCTGACCACCGGTATGATTTCTTGATCCCCCTCATTGCTGCGCCCCATCCCTGGGAGACTTTACTGCGTCACCTCTTCTGGGGGACCTACTCTGATGCCTGGGCAACCGACGTCTCTCCCTCCCCTCCGCTCCCCGTTCTTTGAGCTTCACTTCCAGTAGCGCGATGTATTTCAGTGTCCAGTTCAGCTAAAATCTTGCTTCTCCTTTACTATTGAAGAACAGCCTCTGTGACATATATGGTCCAACTCACGTTTATATTCTTTCTCCAATTATCGATTATCGTCGTCTGTGCCAGATTCGTTCCACAACGCCCGCAGTTTCTTAAATACTAAATACCTCGTTCATTAATTAGGGATGCAGCATTTTCGATGCGCTCAACAGTTAGCCTTGTGTCTTTAGCAGGGTTTGAAATATGTCCAAATTGACATATGTTATTTGGCGTTGTAACGATATGCCCAAATAGGTTAAGGGCGTCACTTTAATCGGCATCTGATGATATAGCCAAATGATAATACATTACCTCATTTGGCCAGACGTTTAGCTTTGAACCGAATATTTTATTCACAAGTTGTAACCTGTAAGGGACACATATTATTCGGCATTGTAACGGTATGCCCAAATGAGGCAAGGGCGTCACTATAATCGGCATCTGATGGTATAGTCGAATGATAATACATTACCTCATTTGGCTAGACGTTTGGCTTTGAGTCAAATATTTTATTCACAAGTTGCAACCTGTTAAGGGACACATGTTATTCGGCGTTATAACGGTATGCCCAAATGAGGCATCCTCATTTGGCCAGACGTTTAGCTTTAAGCCAAATATTTTATTCGCAAGTTGCAACCTGCAAGGGACACAGGTTATTCGGCATAAACTTGTCCAAACTCTCAAACTATTGAGCCCGTTATATAATTTTATAGCCGAATTGAGCTGCATTTTATTTTGACTGACTCAAATTAGTTATCGTTTACTGGCGTTGCACTATCAAATTAACATGCAGAAAATAGACAACAAGACGATTTTCATTAATAAATTGAGTACAATTAGTTATCATTTTACACATGAAAACTGCCTTACAAAAATCTATAAAAAATTACATACAAGAAAATACTAATCAAAAAGCAAAATTATACAAAACTACTTATTCCTCAGGATCAGACTCCAGCGGCTCAACCTCTAGCTGCTCATATGGAATTGGCTACTCCAATACCACATTAGCGGCCGCCAGAGCTTTGAGCCAGCCATGTTTAAATCCCCGATTCTCAAATTTAGGTACTTCCTCCACATATTTCTCCAAGGTAGCGATCTCGCCGGCATTGAACGCTTTGGAAACGTCGGAGTCAATAATTTCTTTCGCCTTCTTCGATTCTTCCAAATCAGCCTCTAGCTTCGCAATTGCTTCCTTGGCAAACTTTAAGGTTTCTTTACTAGCGTTTGCTCTATCCTCGGCGACTATCCTGAGAAGATTTGAGCGTTTAGCCTTCTCTTTCTCGGTATTGGCCCTTGTTCGCTCTTTCTCTGCATTCTTGGCTTCAGAGTCGGCCCTGAGAGATGCCACTGCCAGTTCGGCCAATGCCTCTTTAGCCTTGCCCTTTTTTATTTCAATTTCAGCTTGAAGAAAGCCAATTTGCTCAACGACATCATAATGACGACAACCGATCTCTGCGATCCTGCCCGCCGCCGCTTGAAGCAAAGCACGTGTAAGTTAATCGGCATTACTTTAAAAAATAATAATAATAATAAAATAAAATAAAAATAATAATAATAATACGTGAAGTACAAACCAATACTGCCGACTGAGCAGCTAGTGTTATTAACACCACGTCTGGCTCTGCACGAAACGCAACCCTGTCAACTAGCAAGGATATTGACGAGGCCACACTTAGGGCCACAGCGAGGTCCTTTAAAGCCGATGCGTCAGCCGAAACCGACGTGTTCTTTATTTTAGGTTGGATAATAAACGGCGCCGTTACATCTTGTGATTCTTCCATGCGTGGCCGTTTATCGACTAAGTCTTTAGAGGAATTGGCTCTAACCTCAGCGGGGCATTTTTCTCCCATCTGTTTGGCCAACCGATTGTCCGATAACTCAATAGCCGACTCATCCACAATAACTTGCTCTGTTTCTTCAACAAGAGTTAGAGAAGTTTCAGTCTCAACCAGAGCCGGAGGAAGAGAGTCAGTCTGAACAAGTGGTGAGGGCTCAGACCTAGCGGCCTCGGCCCTTCTTCAAGCCGCCATCTTCTCGACATTCTTTCTTCTGGCCATCTGTGCAAGCGACTCCCCGACCATGTTTTCAGGATCCTTGTCGGGAAGATCTCCTAAATTGGTGAAAATATCGTCTTCTAACGATATGTCATCTCGGCTTGAAGTGGACGGAGAGCTAATGCTAACTTCCTCAAAAGCCAAGTTGAGAGCCGCGTCGACATCCTCCAAATCGGTCTCATTTGGTTCGACGACCTGATCACGGACTTCACCTTGCTCCAAATCCGAATCTCCAACACCAATTTCCCTAAGGTTCTTATAGTTCGGGGAAATGAGTGCCGTGAGCTGTTGTTCGCCCTTCGGAATCGAAATGTGATATGCAGTCGAAAAAGTGGCGTATATAGACGTCGTCGACTGAAGGAAGTACTTTCTTCAAATCGTTACCTGCACAAACTGAAACGATTAGTACATGGGATTTAAGCCAAATGAACGTATAAGAAATGCGCGGAAAAATGGAACTACACGGCCACCTGGTTCACCTTTTTGTCTAGGCACAGGATCTAGGCGATCTTCGCCCTCGCCGAATTTCCAATTACCTTGGACAACGACCATGACATCATTAACACGCTTGCCAGAGCTGACAAACATAGTCACCAAATGGTGGTCGGTGTCCTTAACCCTAAGAAAGTAGCGTCTCTGCCGACCAGAGGATTTGGCCAAGGCATAACAATGCCAAATAGCAGGAATTCCAAGATTAAGCCTAAGTCGGCGGTTTAATTCTACTATTCCCGTTATGATTTGGTTAAAGTTTTCGTTAGGTTGAGAAGGGAGTAGACCCCAATAACGAAGGACGGCCTTCAAAAATGGGTGAATGGGGAAATGGACTCCACCTTCAGTGATTGATAGGAGAGGAAAAATAATTGTACTCGCATCGGTCCTCTCCATGTCAACTACACTCTCTACCACGAGTGACAGATAGACATCGTCAAGAATAAAAACATGGCGTCGAAAAGCGGAAACACGATCCGTAAAAAGAAGGGCTTCCAAATGTTTCGCCATCCGAGCCAGAATAGAAAGTACTCTAAACTAAAAACAAACAAGGAAATGGGAGTTGTAATGAAGAAGAGAATAGCTTACAAGGAGCAGAGAGGACAATGAGGGACGGATAGAAGTTATAGAGGTCATGAAATGAAAGAGACATGTTGAGAGGCAACCAAGAAACCTTGCGTATTCAAAAAAAATACATTCGAAGGGACAACACGATTTCAAATTGCATTAAATGAACGACGCGTACAAAGGGGTGGGAAATTATAATGATTTCTAAAAGCGTGGATGTTCTGATGCTTCAACATTGGAAGGAGTGCAAGCGGCGTATTTTTGACTTTCCAGGTTTAGAACCAAACATGCCGACTAATTGGCGTTAGTTGGATGTTTGGGGGGCAATTGTTAGGGCTGAATAATTATATACTAAGGAAAGCCAAATTTATTTGAAGGAAAATCAGGACAAAGACAATTCGGCTCTGTCCTGGGGGGTCCTGAAGCCAAATATTTAAGTCGGCTATGCAATCGGCCATACAAGGAGCCGAGTAAGAATTGGCATACGATAGAAAGGCCAAATAAGCAATTATGTGCTGGATTAAGAGTGTGCCACCCCTGGAACCAGATACTAGTATAAATAAGAGAAACATCAACCAAAGAAAGGTATGTGAGAATAGATTAAATAACTTGAGATAGAAGCAAACTTGAGAGCATATATTAACTTTTCCGTCGGAGTGTTAATTCTGTCACCCCCGACCAAAGTGTTCATCATTTTTTATGTGGCAATCAGAGGATCAAGAACATCTTACAGGATCTTGGGGTATTTCTAAACCACTTCTCCACAATATATATCAAGAAAATAGATAATTATAGTACTAAATCATAATTCAAATTTAGATACTGTCATATTTTTTTGAGATCTATATATAAATTCTTATCTTTTTTTTTTTTTTTTGTATGGTTTCTATTTGTTTTTTTTCTTCAATTTATTTAAGATGGACTTATGGGTTTCTATTTAAAAAATAATAATAATTTATTTGTGGTTTCTATTTGTTTTTAATTATTATTATTTAGGTAAGTTATAATGTGAGTTAGATATGTGATAGACATGTGAGTTTTATTGATTTAAAGTATGATGGTGAGAGATATTTTCAAATCAGATTTGTTTAGGTAGATTTTATAGATTTTTAAAATTGGATATTGAGAGGCAAAATAAATATTTTAACTGAATAAATAAAAATCTAATTTATTAATTTTATCTATTTGTATATTTGATTTTTATTTTTATTTTTTTTGGTTATGTTATAATATAATATATAAGATTTAAATAGACACCTACAACTTTCATGAAAAATATTATCTATTTTTTGGAGAAGATAAAAGAAATGGAAGTTTTAATATATATTTTTTTGAAAATTGGTGAGAGAGATTACGAAATATTTTTGTTATCTTCCCATTTAAAATCCATAAATTAATGGATAATTATTATCTCTAAAATAATTAAACAAATAAATTAGCCAATAGGTTTTTTTAATCTATTTTATAAATTAAAAAATCAATAATTTAAGAATAAAAGTTTGAAGCTCGCAGGAGACTTTTTATTAGAAATCTCCTTTTTGATATATAATAAATAGATAGATATAGATAACGTGTTCGAAAGTGACAGTAAAAAGAGAGCGAATAAAAGGAAAGAGTAATAGTGTGACATTTGTGTAGCTGTTGATGAAAATGAATCAATAGTGCTATGGCCTATTTTGACAATTAAGAAAAAAAATAGTTAATTTATTGATTTATAATTTTATTATTTATTTATTTATTTTGTATTTTTTTAGAAACACTAAAAAAAGTCAATAAGTTTTTTCCTATTTCTCGAAATAGGTCACACACAATTTATTTTTCTCACAATTTTATTAATGAGATAATGAGACAAAATGCATGTAAGGAAAATTTTGAGAAGATATTTGAATGTGAGTCAACTTTTTAAATTTTATTTAACACCACATTAGGGGAATTGTGGAAGATAGAAATTGTGTGAATAAAACATTTTTTATGAATCAATATCTTAGAATCTATTTATATATCTATCTATGTCATTATATATCTTAATTCTTGATGTGGTATTGATACAAAATATCTCATGTTTTAATTTTTTTTTAAATATTTCTATATTCAAAATATTTTAATAATTGTTATTTATGTAAAAAATTATATTAAGATAAATGAATTAATATCTATCTATCTATGTATGCTATGTGGCTTAAGTCGTTGTCTTTAAATAATATTGATATAAAATGTCTCATATTTTGAATTTTTTAAAAATATTTCTACACCCAATATATATATACACTAGTGGTAACCCCGTGCAATGCACGAGATTTTATAATTTTTTTAAAAAAATATTACAAATATGTTGAAGTAATTTGATATTTTGTCTTGTGATATACATGAAATTTATAAGTTAATTTTTAAGTTTATAACTTTTAAAATTATTAGTTTAAAAAAATTAAAAACATATATATATAAATCTATTTAGTGCAATTTTGATAATTTGTAATAATAAAAAAAAAGTTAAACCTAATTAAATGAGTTATGATATATCTCTTCTTGTTATGAAAATAGACAAATTTAAAAATTATAATTAAGACAAATATACAACTTTATTATTAAATGTGAAGTGAAGTCATATTTAACAATAATTGATATCATGTTTCTGTTATTTATTCAATAATTTCAGTTACATTTCTTTTGATTTTAATTTCATAACTAAAAATATAATATGAATATAACACGCACACAAATTTTTAGACTTTAAGAATAAAAATGTTTTAGAATATTTCCAACATTTCTTCATTTTCTTTTAATTTTTTTTATCTAATTTTATTTTAATTTGAATAAAAAATTTGATTTGATATGAATTACTTTAATTTTTTCATTAAATGTTTTATCTGTGACACCCCAAAATATTTAATTAATACCACAACCAATCACGATTATTAATAAAAAATAATAATAATCTATAATAGTAAAATAGAAGAATTATTTTTGTGATTATATGCGATAAAATAAAATTTAATAATAATAATAGAAGTGATAAAATAAATAAGTTATACGCGTTATGTAAATTAATTTGTCATTGTGGTATCAAATATGTGATGAGGAAATTTATTTAGGGCTAAGTTAATCACTAATTAATGTGAAAAGATTAGCACATATAAATATAATTAAACGAATTGCATACCACACAAATATTTATAATTAAATATAATTATGGTTATATGTGATGATATATTATTAAATAAATAAATAATAATAAATATATAAATCTAATTCGGCATTAGGTTATCAAATATGAGATTAATTATGGATTATTATTTGGGGCCAAATTAACACAAATATGGAATTATAATACTAGTTTGGCCAAATTAGAGTTAAAGATAGTAAATAAATAAATACAAAAATAAAAGTAAATAATAATAATAATAGGTGTGGTAATAAAATAATTAATTAATTTTCTGTGGGAATACGATAAAGTATAATTTAGTTAGGGATTAATTTGTTTATATAATTATATTAAGAATCTGGGCCAGAATGTAATTATCTTAAAAAAATTATTTAGATAAGAACAAATCTACGGTTTTAATGAAGCAATCTGGGTGAATTATGAAAAAGGATTTGAGAATCGGCAAGATCTGTTACGTGTCGGCCATAGAGCACTCTTGCTTCCCTAAAAATGGGAAAGAACTGATCAAGAGCCATAGAATCACTAGAATCAGTGAGAAAGGAAAGAAAAGAGAGGGAGAGGTACGTAAATAGGAAGGTTGTGTTAGTAAAAGAAAGGCTAATGGTCAATATTAAGGTGAGTTATATTATACCTTGAGTTACCATAATATATTTTACGTATGTTTTAACTTGCCATAATTTATTTTATACAAGTTATGTTTATAAATTATTATAAACTATACTAATATTTCAGTTACGTGGATTGTTTTCTGAACTCTATTTGTTAAAAATAAAACTCATGGATATGTTTGTTTAAATTTTAAAGAATATTTGACTATAACCTTATAAACAATTATGTTTTGTAAGTACCACCATAGGAGTCCCACGCCTTGGGGGACTTAAATAACCATTGGCCTCTGTTTGGCCACTTCGTGGTCCTCTGTTTGTCATGGATCCATTGACCTCTGTTCTGATTGTCACTTCTGTGACCTCTGTTCTGTTATGTTATGTTCTGTACCGTGGTTATAGTTAGTTATTTACATAATTTCTGTATTTCAGTTTCTGCCACTTAAATGATTTATTTACCAAATTGAATTATGTAAATGTTTTGGCTTAACTAAGGCCTCGTTTGGCAAGTGGCTATTTTAGCCTAAAAGTCAAAAAGTTACTAAAAAAATCAAAAAGCCGACAACTTATACAAAAAAGTCAAAAATTCTCTTTTCTCTCTACTTTTTGCACATTAGTTCGTAAAAAGCCAAAAAACCATCCCAAACATACTAGTTTTTTTCACCTCATATTTTAGTCAAAAAGCCAAAAAGTTACTAAAATAACCTGCTTCCAAACGAGGCCTAACTATCCATGGTTATTTTGTATTCTCCATACTCTTGGCTTAATATTTCTCACTCTGTTGTGTGCTTATAGCTGTTACCCTTTCAGGTGACGAGATGTAGGGGAAACCCATAATCTCACGAAATGGAACCCGCACATGGATTGATGTTGAACCACTTTTCTTTTCTTTTTTTATCTTTCTTCTTTTTTTTAATATTTTTGCTCCCTTTTGTTCTACTCGGGGCCGGTCACTGAATAATAAAACAATAAAAACCCTATAAATGTATTTCTCTTATTAAAATAGTAAAATAGAGTAAATTCCTGTTTAATTATTTTTATTTCCACTTGCGCAGCTTATTTTGCTATAAATAGAAAGAGTTAGTAAGTTGCGATTCCAACCCTAAGCCTTGGGATTGGGTCGTGACATTATCAATTTTTAAAAAAACTTTTATTCTTATCCTAAAATTTTTCTCTTTTCATCAATTTTGATGGAAAATAACAATAATTTCCAACGCTTGATATTTTTAAATTTTTACAAAATTATAATTTGATAAAAAAAATATTAAGGGTTGAAGATTCTCTTAATTAGAATTATAGTGAAATAATATCTTGAAATAATAAAAGTTTGAGTATGTAGTTGGTTGAAATGTATAATTTGATTAATTCTCTTATCATTTTGTATAAAAATTGACACTTATGACCATATCATTATAAGTCAGATTATGGAAAGTTTTTTGAGGTGTCAATCAATTTTAATTTGTAAATATCCTACCTATTAAAAAAAGAAAAAAAAAATGTGTAGCTTATGGATATGTGTTTATCAATTTTGTTTTGCAGACATAAACAACTAATGTTTCAATTTTAAAAATTTAAAAAACATAAAAGAAAAAAATTGTCATGACCCAAACCTGTCTCTGCAAATTTAGTATCGTAATCGGCTAGTAATTCGTGATTACCAAAGGCCTGCTTCACTACAATGACAATAATACAGTATAAAGGGGCTGGCGGAAGCCAATCAAAATATAAGTACATCGTCCAATAAGCTGTGAGGATCTTAATAGAAATAAACTTTAATATACCTAGTTATATACACAAACATTTATGTCCAAGAAACACATACGTACAAGCCAAAATGCAAGTTAGGGATTTAAATCCCTTTATCAAAAACAGTAATAACAAACGTCATAAAACATTCATTGACTCCAAATAACATTAAAAAATGGTGGGTTTAGATCACCCCAAAAGCCTTGACATTAGATATTAACAGTTCGGAACCTTGCATTGAGGCACAATAGGTTGGCTTGACAAAACGAATCAGGTTGGCGCCACTAACTTTGCTTCGATGCCTGACCACCTACATACATATAATAAACTGTGAGCTAAAGCCTAGTGAATAACAAATGTGTAAAGGGGTTATGAATGAATATCCTTTCAGTAATTAAAACAATCAATTACATCTATAAATCAATTATTCAATCAATGCCTCATATTCCATGTCATATTAGTCATTTAAAAATCATGGCAGTCATACGTAATATATCCAATAGCAGAACAATACAGTAGGTCTTAATAGGCTAAACAGTCAGTTGATAGCCATTAATAC
The DNA here is from genome assembly GCF_055761805.1 of Camellia sinensis. Taxonomy (NCBI): domain Eukaryota; kingdom Viridiplantae; phylum Streptophyta; class Magnoliopsida; order Ericales; family Theaceae; genus Camellia; species Camellia sinensis. Next base: position 105,625,879 of record NC_138972.1, read on the forward strand.
AATAGCAATAGTTCCAAATATTGGAACTGACAGAGATCTCTATAACAGTAACAGTAGCAGTAACAGCAACAGTCAGTTGCTATGGATGCCATGAATACAGTTCATAAATTAGGACAAACATTCATTCAGTAAACAATATCATTTCAGAAAGCAGTACAGTTAATCTTTCAGAAAACAATCATAATTAAACATAGCTTTATAACACTGTTACTCACAGTGAGCTCCATGAAACACGTGCTAAAATGCACTAAGGATGCGGCGTCCAACCTAAACAAACAAATTCAAGCACAACAATTCAATTACATTTGTATCGTTAGCCAATCCTATTTGATTCGGTTGTTACTTATTCAATAACCAATCGTCTTTACTCGTTCGGTTCTAAATTTTCATTTGTTCATTCAAATGCACTCATGAGATGTAAATGCATACGAAAACACTTTAAAACTATGCAAACAGAGGCCTGGAAGGTGAAAAAGATGAGCGGAAATAAAACCGATTTGCCCAAAGAGGGCCGCACGTGCGGTGACCACCATCGCACTTGTTCCCGCAGGTGCAATTTAAGCAGAATACGCACTAAGCATTGCCCTATTTTCTGCACGTGCAGGGCTCCAAGTCGCACGTACGGTGTTGTTCCAAAACCAAACTGAAATCTGCTATGCTTTGGCAATGCATTCTTTTTGTAAAACTAACCTCAATTACATATAATTCAACCCAAAATTCCATGAAAATAACTTTGAACCAGAATGTTTGAACATAAAACACAAATCATGGTTGTAAAGCAACCTCCATTTCCATGTAAAAATAATCAAACCTTTAAATTGAGATATATAAACATACAAGTTGAGTGGTAACTCTCCAAATCCCATGAAATTCCTTTCACTTTTGAAGAAGTATAGACGAATTAAAGTGTGTGAAAACAATCTTCATGACAACCATGCCATGCATGTTAAGCTTTAAGGCTCCACTCATCCAATCTTTCACTTATATAATCACATATTCACAACTCTAATTTCCCTTCAAATATAAACATGTATAATCATGAAACTTGCAAAATTTGAGCCCAAACTCTCATCTCCCTTGGAGGTTCTCATCAATTTGAAAATCTATCCAAGAAATTGAATATATTACATGATTGTTCAAGAATTACGCCATGCATGTGAATGTATTACACTAACTCCTTCAATTCTCCACTTTATGATCATATATGGATTCTCAACTTTATTTCTTCTCCAAGAACTCCTAATTTCTCATAAATCCTTCCTATGTGAACTTAGATACTACGGAATTAGGAGTATATCATTTCAATTTCATGAATTTTTAGATGAAATTTACCTTAATTTGGTGATTTGTTTAAATATAGCTCAAGCTCCTACTTTTCTTCTTTCTTCTTGAACTCTTGGACTCAACCTCAATAACTCTTTCTCTCTCCCTCACTCCTTATACATGTATCACTTAGAATTCACCAAAGCCCATTACTTCCTTTTGTTTCTTAGTAATTAGATGAATAGAATAGCCGTAATTTAATAATAAGAATCAATTCCTAGTTTAAATTGTATTTAATTAACTCAAATAAATTAATCTCATCCTATTATAATCTTAACTACACCAAATTAAATTATACTAAGGTAAATTAGGCTTTAATTCCTATCAAATTTCTTAATTCAAACTTGTTGAAATTCACGAATCAGACAGGTTTATTTCGTCTCTTTACATATTTGTTCCCAATAACACTACAATACCAATCAATGCAAGCATATATCATATGGCACACAATTCACATAGCACATAATCACATGATTAGCAATAAGCATATAATTAATATAATTAATTTGCTTAATTAAGGAGGTGGTCGTCACAAAAATAGATTGGAGTTTTTTGAATAAAAGAAGCCATCTAACTCCTCTATATACTATTTTAAGATGGATTATTTTAATCACATAAAAAAATAGAAATTATATTTGGAGATTGTTCCTATATATTATGCTATTATATACAAATATAGTGGTAACAAATTAATTAATATATATGAAAAGTTATACTAAGCTTTCATTTTCAATTAATTGAATTATGATTAACAAACTAACAAATAACAGTAATGGTATAATAGGATAGAAAAAAGATAAAAATTAAAAACACAATGATATTTAAAAGTTTTAAATTTGCATAGTTATACAAAAATCTAATGTTGTAGTACAATCTTGAATTCCCAAAAAATGTTCACATTTTCTATAAAATAAAATGATAATAAAAAATAAAAAATTTGGTACCTATTTTTTAATTTCAATTTTATGATTTTCATTGAAAAAAACAAAATTCGATCAAAATCTTTGGCACATAATGGGCATAAATACTTCGATTGCAGCCATCATCACCAATCATTCTTCTCCACCACCATGTAAACCTGTAAACAAACACATAAATTTCACTAAAATTGAAGCCAAAACCAAACCAACAACAAAGAAAGAGAATCACACAGGGAAAAAAATAAAATTAAAAAACAAATAAATTTATGGAGTGGTAGGATATTACCCTCCAACAACTTAGTCCTCACCCTACCTAATTTATCAGCTCCTCCGCCAGTGTTCGCGAAGTCTAAGAGTTTGGATGACTAATCAGATTATTCTTTAAATAAGACTTAAAAATTGATTAATTTGTCTCATTAAGTGATTTAAAACTTTGATAGATATATATCAAAAAAATAGATAATTATATTATTAAATCATAATTCAAATTTAGATATTATCATATCTTTTTGAGATATACATCTAAATTCTTATCTTATTTATTTTTGTGTGGTTTATATTTTATTTATTTATTTATTTAAGATGGAGTTGTGGATTTCTATTTTTTTAAATTTAATTTATCTATGGTTTCAATTTATTTTCAATTATTATTATTTACGTAAGTTATGATGTGAGTTAAATATGTGATAGGCATGCGAGTTTTATTGATTTAAAGTATGATGGTGCGAGATATTTTCAAATTAGATTTGTTTTTGATAGACTTTAAAGATTTTTAAAAATTAAAATTGGATATTAAAAGGCAAAAGAAAGATTTCAATTGAATAAATAAAAGTCATATTTATTAATTTTATCTGTTTGTATATCTGATTTTTATTTTTATTTTTTGGGTTACGTTATAATATAATATATAAGATATAGATAGATATCCATAATTCTCATGAAAAATATTATCTGATTTTTTGAGGGAGAGAAAATGAAGGCAAGTTTTAATATTTTCTTTTGAAAATCAATGAAAGAAATTACAATGGAGAGATTATTAAATATTTTTGTTATCTTTCCATTTGAAATCCATAAATTAAGGGATAATTATTATTTCCAAAATAATTAAATAAGTATGGGAGAAGTTGAAAAGGGTGTGTATGGGAGAAATCAATAAGTGTTGAGTTTTTTGTTTTTAAATAAAAAAATTAGGAAATTAAGATTGAGGTATTAGAGCTCCCACAAGGCTTGTGAGTTAGAAACTCTATTTTCCTTATATAATATATAGATAGATAGATTACACCAACCTCCCTTTAATAAGACTAAATTGACTGAAATTAGTGTGGATAGTAGGTAAACATTGAAATAAATAAAGATAAATATACATTTTAGTAGATAAGAGATGATAATATTATTATTTTTTTATACGACTAAGGAATTATTGATGAAAAATCTATAATTATTATGTAAGTTAAAACTTTAAAAAATATTAATGTAATTATGTCAAAAGTTTTATGGATTCAATTTTTAAAAATTGAGTTTTTGTTTTTCGTATTTTTTTTATTTTTAGTGAATATTTTTAAAATTTTAAGTTATTTTTTTATTTTTTTAAATGCACCTTATTTAGATATATTAAAAAGTAAAATATTTTAAGAAACATATTTTTGGTATTTAATAAAGTTTTTAAATATTTTTTTACAAATATTACTTTTAAGTGTATTTATATTAAGGCAGGTTTTGCATCCCCTAAAAAAGTCAAAAAGTCACTATCTTATTTAAGTCATCACATCTCTACCATATTACTTCAAACCCAACTCATATTTCATAAAAAGTCAAAAGTGTACTTACTTAGAACATTTCAAACAACCCCTCAGTATATCTAAAAATTTTAAAAATTACTTAAAATACCAAAAATTAAGTAAAAAAAATATATATATATATATATATATATTTTCCAAACTTAAACTTATCCAAAAGTTTACGAAAATCTATCTGTACTATCTATACTATATATATAACCAAATGTAGTGTTTTCTCAAAAGCTCCAAAAATCTATTCCTAAATTCTCATAATTTTAGAAAAATAAAAAAATATGTGGCACCTCCCTTTACTTCTCTTCCTACTATTCAAGCCTTTTCACTTCCTCTCCCTATAATAAAATATAAAATTAAAATAAAATAATAAAATATTCATTTTGTATCCATATTCATCTATATCCATCACCCACAACTCCCACATCTATATTCATCCATATCCACCCATAGAAATATTTGAATTTTAAAATTTCTCCGCATAGATAAACATATAAAAATTTATAAAAAAATAATTTCATGGTCTACAAATAAAGATAAAGATTAAATAATTGATTTACATAATTAAAATAATAAATTTAGATATATATATATATATATGTGATTTATTAATCTATATCTATTAAAAAAAACAAAAAAATAAAAATAAAACATATATATCCAAATCTTTGTTTTGATTTAATAAAACAAAACAAAAAGCTCAAATTTTCTACAGCGCCATGAAGCTATTGGACAATTCTGTTCTTCTTCTTCCCCTCTAATTAACAGGCCTTACATGATGATGAGTTAATGGGTATTCTAATGGGTGATTTTGGCATTTCGACGAATGAGTTACAAGATGGAAAGGCCAGAGATTCAACAACAGACTCTCTAGAGTCACTTGATTGCTTACTTTTAGCAACGAACAGCAACACTGATACATCAGCTGGAGATGATCATGGGATCTCCATGATATTTCCACTATTCAGGCATTTTCACTACCGTTCTTCTTCTTCCCCTCCAATTAACAGGCCTTACATGATGATGAGCTCATTGGGTACTCTAATGGGTGATTTTGGCATTTTAACGAATGGGTTACAAGATGGAAAGGCCAGAGATTCAACGACAGACTCTCTAGAGTCACTTGATTGCTTGCTTTTAGCAACCAACAGCGACACCGATACATCAGTTGGAGATGATCATGGGATCTCCATGATATTTCCATTATTCAGGCATTTTCACTCCCTCTCCCTGTAATAAAATATAAAATAATAAAATATTTATTTATATCCATATTTACATGTCCATCACCCACAACTCCCACATCTATATTCATTCATATCCATCACCTATACCTCCTATAACTCCTACACACACATTTCTGTATTCAGTTTATTTCATATTTTAGTCAAATTTAATCATTCTCTTTCATCTATCCATTTTTATTTTCTTTTATCTACCTATCTTTTCTCAGACTAACTCATCCTCTTCATTATTATATTTTGCAAGTTTGATAATCTGCGAAAATCATATTATCTTCTCCATTATTACATTTTCTAAGTTTGATGATCTGTAAAAAATTATTACAAGGTCGGTGTAATATGATTTCGTACTTTATATCTTTGTGTAAATATATTCTTTTTCCTAATATTTTTCAATTCATCTACACATCTTTTCATCTTCTCCATTTTTATGCTCCTAATATTATTTCTTATTTTATATGCATTTTTTTCAATGTTTATTATTTGTGTGTACATATTTATTTTTTCCAATATTTTTCAATTTATTACACATCTTAATCATATTCGATTTATTTTCTTTTTCCTAAATATTTTTCAGTTCATCCACACATCTTTTCATCTTCTCCATTTTTATACTCCTAATATTATTTTTTACTTTATATGCATTTTTTCAGCGTTTATTACTTTTGTGTGTATATATATTTTTCTCAATATTTTTTAGTTCATCTACACATCTTTTCATCTACTCCATTATTACATTTTGCATAGTTTGGGCTTACTTGCTTTTTAATTTGTGGTTTGCATTTATTTTTCAATTTAATCAAATTTGATTTATTTCTTCTCATATAATAGTGTTGATATCTTCTTCGACTTTCATAAATCCTTTTTTTTACATATCAAAAATAGTTCACCTAAATTCAAGAAAATTAAATGTCTATCACACAACTTAAATAAATTAAAATAAATCTCACTCTCAGTTAAATAAATTAATAAAAAAATATAAACCTGCAAATATGTTTTCAATGTCTATCCCGGATGGTACAATATCTATAGGTCATAGTCTTTAATCAGTTCTAGCCATCTCCGCTGTCTCATGTTCAGTTCTTTCTGTGTGAAGAAATATTTCAAACTCTTGTGGTCGGTGTATACTTCACATGTCACCCCATACAGGTAGTGACGCCAGATTTTCAGTGCAAATACTACTGCAGCAAGTTCCAGATCATGGGTCGCGTAGTTCTTTTCATGCGGTCTCAGTTGTCGGGAAGCATAGACAATTACTCTCCCATTCTGCATTAAAACACATCCCAAACCCTTATGAGAAGCATCACTAAACACAGTATAACCATCCGTACCTGAAGGTAAGGTCAGAACAGGTGCAGCCACTAGTCGAGTTTTCAACTCCTGGAAAGCAGATTCTCTTTGGTCAGTCCAGTCAAATGATATCCCTTTCTGAGTCAGTTGAGTCAACGGTAAAGCAATTTTGGAGAAATCTCTGACAAATCTTCTGTAATATCCAGCCAAACCCAAAAAGCTTCGGACTTCTGTCACGTTTGTTGGTCTAGGCCAGTTCACTACAGCTTCAATTTTCTGCGGATCAACAGAAATTCCATCTTTGCTAACAACATGCCCCAAAAACATAACATGGTCAAGCCAAAATTCACATTTAGACAGTTTAGCATACAGTTTCTGTTCTCTTAAGGTTTGTAGGGCAAGTCTCAGATGATGTTCATGTTCTTCTATATTCTTGGAGTAAATCAGTATGTCGTCAATAAATACAACAATAAAATTGTCAAGGTACGGCTTAAAAATTCTGTTCATGAGGTTTATGAATGCAGCAGGTGCATTGGTAACTCCGAAAGGCATAACTAAAAATTCGTAATGTCCATACCTCGTTCTAAAAGCAGTTTTATCAATGTCATCTGATTTAACTTTCAACTGATGGTATCCAGATCTGAGGTCAATCTTCGAAAATACTTTAGCACCCTGTAACTGATCAAACAGGTCATCAATACGCGGTAATGGGTATTTATTCTTTACAGTTACCTTATTCAGTTCACGATAGTCAATACACAGTCTTAGTGAGCCGTCTTTCTTCTTTACAAACAGAACAGGTGCACCCCATGGTGAGGTACTAGGTCTGATGAACTTTTTGTCTAACAGTTCTTGCAGTTGCACTTTCAGTTCATTCAGTTCAGTTGGAGCCATTCGGTAAGGAGCTTTCGAAACTGGCTGTGTTCCGGGAATCACATCAACAGTAAACTCAATCTCCCTGTCAATCAAATCCCCTGGCAAATTGTCTGGAAAAACATCTGGGAATTCTCTGACTATAGGAATACAGTTCACATTAGTATTATCATCAGCAGACACAGTCAATACAGAACACAGATATCCCTTACAGCCCTTTCTAATCAATTTTACAGCTTTCACAGATGAAATCAGATATGGGGGAGTGTCACGACCCAAACCCCGCCCTATGGGTTTAGCACCGTAACCGGCCAGTAATCCGAGATTACCGAAGGCCTGCTTAACAGTAATACAGTAAAACAGAGTACAGGGCCTGGCGGAAGCCAATACAGTAATTAAACAATGTCCAATGAGCTGTGACAGTCTGTATGCCAAAAAGATTTTTCATGCATTCATACATATACAAACAGTACAGTCTATACAAAATTTACAGTCACACAGTACAGGGACCTAATCCCTTGATAACAGTACAGTTAGCAACTGACAGTCTATACAGTAATCCAAACAGTATGGAGACAGACGGGGGAAAACAAACAAAACACCCCAAAGCCATAGCATGGCAACTCGGAACCTCGCAGTGAGGCACAAAGGCTGGCTTGACAAAACTGGAGTCTAACCCACGCTTCTAGCTCCGATCTGGTGGCTGAGCACCTACATATATATATATATAAACAGTGAGCTAAAGCCCAGTGAATAACATAATGCGTAAAGAGGTTTAGAATGAATGTCCTTACGGTAATGAAAACAGTTCAATTCAATCAGTATTTCAGTTGTTCAGTACAGTAAACAGTCATATGTGGTACATCCATTAGCATAACAGTAACAGTAGGTCTTAAAAGACCGAACAGTAATGATGGCCATCAGTCAGTAAACAGTAGTGGCTCCATGAGGGAACCGACAGAGATCTCTGTAACAGTAACAGTAACAGTAAACAGTAGGTACTAAGGATGCCACAGTACAGTTCAGAAATAAAGGACATACATTCATTCAGTAATACCAGTTCAGTAAACAGTTCAGTTCAGTATTCAAAAGATATCAGTTGAACATATCTTTACACAATTGTTACTCACAGAGTTTGGGCTACGGTATGCTAGAGCGTGTCTCCCCAGTCGCCAACCCTACACAGTTCACAGGTTGAACACACTAGGCTACACAGTTGGGAAATATCATAACTTAATCCCTAATTTGCCTTGGTGTGTTCTACAACGATATCCTCATCAAGATGTCTTAAACTAGGCCTAAGAATGCCTAGGATGGGATGAGGATGCAAAAATACACTTAGAAAACATTTTGCAAACTTTGCTGAAAATAGGCGCCTCGCTCGAGCGAGACTTTCTTCGCTCGAGCGGAAGTCCAAAATCAAAGGCTTCGCTCGAGCGAGTAATCCTTAGCTCGAGCGGTCTGTCGAAACAGTAAAAATACTGGATGCTGTGATTTTGCGCACGATGGTCGCTCGATGGTCGCTCGAGCGGATCCCTGGACAAAGGTGCTCGCTCGAGCGGGGAATCCTTCGCTCGAGCGAGGAAGCCAAATCTGGAATTTCCAGATTTGCCTCCCAAGCTCAAACCAAGCATTCTACCACTCCAAACTCGACCTCTTGGGCCTAAATTCTGGAAAACATAGCTAAATTCAATGTATAACAAGTTTCAAAGCTCAATTTATGAATTCAAGCCCCAAAGGTGAGTCAATTAAAACCATATTCAAACCCATTTTCCAAGAATAATCCTCAAACATGACATGCATGATCTTAAATCATTTTCAAAGCTTTAATGCTGTTTCAAAAGAGCTTAAACCTTCAAAAACAAGATGAACTCATGGAGTACCACAAAATTATGAACATGCATGCACCATTATACCATGAATTCAACTCAAAACTCATTAATTCAAACATGCATGCATGAAATGAGCTTCAATTCACCATTAATGACCCAAATCATGACTTAGCTCTACAATCTAACATGGACCATGCAACAATCAACTCAAAACATGAACAAGAAGACAATGGAGCTACCTTTAGTCTTGTAGCTCAAGAAGGGAGCTCAAATATGCAATCTCCTCAACAATTTCTTCAATTTCCAAACAATTCTACAAGTGAACTCAAGACTCTCACTTCCTCTCTCTCTAAATTCGGCTAGAACAAGAAGAAATGGCTGATGAAATGTTTTGATAAAGCATACACAAGGCTTCAAATATGAGTAAACAAAGGCCCCACTAGATGGCAAAAGTGTAATTACGTCAAACTCTTTAATTAGTTTATTTTATTCTAATTTAATCATACCCAATCAGTTTTCAGGTAAATACACCATAAAATCACATTAATTACGAGGGTCATGGAACATCAATCGGTTTCTAATTCGGCCGCCGATAAGGCCTTCAATTAGCAGTTTAAACATATAAGCATGAACAAATAATCATACAGTCAAACAGATAGAATGCAATTTAACTAACATATACTCAATCAATTCGGTTTCCAATTTCAGTCAGTCAGTTCAGTACTTTAATCAGTTCAATTATCAGTCATAATCAATTCAGTTTAACGGTAATCGATGGTTATCGGTAATCAATCAGTCATAAGTCGGTAAACAGTATGAGGGTTGTTACAGGGAGGTACTACTCCAACCCCATTAAACACAAATTCAGGCAGACCAGGTGGATGGAAAACTACTTGTTTTGTTACACAGTCTATGGTGGCATGATATTTCGTTAACCAGTTCATCCCCAATATTACATCAAAATGATCAATGTTCAATGGCAGTAAATCAATAAACAGATGTACATCTCCAACAATGATTTCAAAAGCAGGGTACATGTATGCACAGGTCATAGATCCCCCAACGGGTGATGATACAGCTAACAGATAGTTCATGGGTTCTAAGGGTCTATTCAATTTACGCGAAAAAGCATGCGACACATAAGAATGCGTAGACCCCGAATCAATCAGTACATAAGCATTCTGAGTACAAATAGAGAGAATACCTGACACAACGGTCTCGGTATTCTGGACGTCTCCCGGTACTAGGGCGAACACTCGGCCCTGCCTCATAGGCTCTTTCCCGGTAGCTTTGGGATTCGGTTTTAGTGTAACAGTTGATGCCGCTACGCTTGGTGTAGCTTTACTACTAGCTTGTGGAGCAGAGGGACAGTCTTTAACCATGTGGCCCACTTTGCCACACCTATAACAGGCTCCTGATATCTTGTAACAAACTCCCTTGTGATTTTTACCACATTCAGAACAGGGCGGTATTGTACGGTTTCCTTGACTAGACGTAGTCGTTGACCCCGTATTCTGTTTCTTGTTCAATGGACTATACTTGCCTTTCTTAAACTTGAAACCCTGCCTTTTACCCCGTCATTCAGGCGCTGGCGTTTCAGTTTTCAGTGCTTCAATGTTTGATTCAGCCATCAAGGCTCTGTCAAGGACATTTACATAATTCGGTAGTTTCAGAACATTTATTCGGTCAAGAATTGCAACATTAAGGCCGCCTTCAAATTTTTTAGCCTTCTTATAATCAGTATCCACCATATGCGGTGCATATCTAGCAAGCTCGGTGAATTTCGTTTCATATTCAGCAACAGACATTGTGCCCTGTCTCAGCTGTTCAAACTCAGTTACTTTTCTGTCCCTTACACACTGAGGGAAGTACTTTTCAAAGAAGGCTCCTTTGAATTGAGCCCAAGCCAGAACGGTATTTTCATCACGGATGAGCATCCACCACCTTCTAGCTTCTTCTTGCAATGTAAAGGTGGCTAACAGTACTTTGTGTGCTTCAGAGCACGGGAAAACTTCAAACAATTTCTCAGTCTCCAGAACCCAAGCTTCAGCTTTTAATGGTTCAAGGCCTCCCTGAAAGGATGGCGGTTTCATTTTGCTGAACTTCTGGGTGAGAGCAATTATGTCCCCATCATTTACATTCACATGTTGTTCCGGTACAACCGGAGGAGGAGGTAGGGGCTGTTGATTCAGTTGTTGGTCCAGTCTTGCAGTTATCAGTTCCATCATTTGTTCCAGTCTGGCCATTCTGGCCTCAGAGGATGAGGTTTCAGCTTCATTTGCAGTGTTTGCATTATCCATTTCACTATAAGCAGTTATAACTGTTTTAAACATAAGCAGTCATTTGTTTAACAGTTTAACACATTAGCATATATTCAGTCATAACATAACCACACACTTATCATGCTCATGAAATGCCCTAATCACTTTTCTAGGACATCCTATAGCTCATATGGACACGTGTGTGCGGTATAACTCGTGGTAAGTATCGCTCTGATACCACTCTGTCACGACGCAAACCCGGCCCTATGGGTTTAGCACCGTAACCGGCCAGTAATCCGAGATTACCGAAGGCCTGCAGAACAGTAATACAGTAATACAGAGTACAGGGCCTGGCGGAAGCCAAAACAGTAAATAAACAATGTCCAATGAGCTGTGACAGTCTGTATGCAAAAAGACTTCTCATACATTTATACATAAACAGTACAGAACAGTATACACACTATTTACAATCATTCAGACTAGGGACTCAATCCCTGCATAACAGTACAGTAAACATTCGGTCTATACAAACAGTAAGACAGTACAAAAGGGGGAATTGTAAAACACCCCTAAGCCTTAACACGATAGGCTCGGAACCTCGCAGTGAGGCACATAGGCTGGCTTGACAAAACTGGAGTAACCCTGACGCTCCTAGCCGCGGTCTGGTGCCTGTACACCTACATATATATATGAGCAGTGAGCTAAAGCCCAGTGAATAACATAATGCGTAAAGAGGTTAAGAATGAATGTCCTTACAGTATGAAAACAGTTCAATTAAACAGTATTTCAGTTGTTCAGTCAGTACAGTCATATGTGGTACACCCAGTAGCATAACAGTACAGTAAGCAGTAGGTCTTAAAAGACCGAACAGTAATGATGGCCATCAGTCAGTAAACAGTAGTGGTTCCAACAAGGGAACCGACAGAGAATTCTGTCACAGTAACAGTAAGCAGTAGGTGCTAAGGATGCCACAATACAGTTCAGAATATAGGACATACATTCATTCAGTTAACAGTAAATCAGTTCAGAAAATAGTACAGTTCAGTTGTTCAGAAGATAATCATTTGTGAACATATCTTTACACAATCGTTACTCACAGAGTTCTGGGCTACAGTATGCTAGAGCGTGTCTCCCCAGTCGCCGACCCTACACAGTTAACAGATTGAACACACTAAGCTACACAGCTGGGAAAGATAATAACTTAATCCCTAATGCCTCAGTGTGTTCTACATCTATATCCTCAGTAAGATGTCTTAAACTAGGCCTAAGAATGCCTAGAATAGGATGAGGATGCAAAGATGTACTCAAAAAGCAATTTCAGAAGTTTCAGAAAAACAGAGTCCCGCTCGAGCGCAGGTTTACCCGCTCGAGCGGTCATGTAACAAGGGTACACGCTCGAGCGTCAACTTTCCCGCTCGAGCGTACTGTAAAAGTACTGGATGGGTGAAATCTCCGCTCGACGGACGCTCGATTCCCGCTCGATCGTGAGACACATGCCTCCGCTCGAGCGCCCAATCCTCCGCTCGAGCGGACTGTAAAACAGTGCAGAGAAAATACTGGATGCTCGGATTCCACGCTCGAGCGCCAATTTCCCCGCTCGAGCGAAAGTGCAAAATCTGGAAATTCCAGATTGCACCTCCAAGCCAAAACCAGGTTCAAATGCATCAAAACCAATCCTCTTGGGTCCATTTTTCTGGAAAACCTTTATAAACACGTAGAATAACATGGTTCAAAGCTCAATTTGAGAAATCAAAGCCCAAGGGTGTTTAATTCAAACCCAATTTCACACCAATATCATGAACAATATGAACATGCAAACATGCATGAATTCAAATCAATTCAAAGCTTCAATTTGATGCTCCAAGGAGCCAATTGATCCAAAAACAAGTTGAAAACATGGACCATTACAAAGTTATGGACATGCATGTACCTTTTTACCATGAAATCAACTCACAACTCAACAATTCAAACATGCATGCATGAATTATGCTCTATGTCAACATGCTAGAACTAATCCATGGCTCAATCTTCAATTTTGACATGAATCATGCAAGAACAAGATAAACAAGAGGGTAATTACTCTACATTAGGTCTCCAATGCAAGACTAGGAGCTCATTTATGAAACCAATACTTCAATTACCAAGCAATTCTTCAAGATGAATCCAAGATCAACTCAATTCTCTCTCTCTCTCTCTACTTGGTCGGTTGAGTCTAAGGGATGAGCTGATGAAATGTGTACGTGTGAGTGCAATGAGGCTCCAAGATGTTATATATATTGAGTGGCCACTAAGGCTAGTTTGGTAATTAAGTCAAACTTATGCAATTGATCAATATTTAATCTAATTTAGTCATACCTAATCAGTTTTCAGGTAGATACACCATAAATTCACATTAATTATGAGGATCATAAAACATCAATCAATTCCCGGTTCGGCCGCCGATAAGGCCTTCAATTAGCAGTTTAAACATAAAACGTGAACAGATCAAATAATCAATCAAACATATAGAATACAAATTAACATACACACTCAGTCAATTCAATTCCAGTTTTCAGTCAGTCAGTTCAATTCAGTACTTTAATCAGTTCAGTTATCAGTCATGATCAGTTCAGTTTAACGGTAATCAGTGTTCATCGGTAAGCAGTGGTGAGGGTTATTACACCCATGTACAACAATAATTTGGTTATGTTATCTTTTTCTTATTTTAAAATCATTGTGTTATAATTTTTTTACAAAAAGTTACATTAGCTCCTCAATAGATGGATGTTGTATAGTAGATTTTTTTTTTTTTAATATATCTACAATAAACAATGATACTTATTGAGATTTTTTACTCTTTATCTTTTGTATTCCAGGTACCATCGAGCTTGCTTATCTTATTCTTTATGTAATTGTATGTCAAATGTGTTAAATTCATTATGTAGATAAACATACAACCTCCTCTAAATTTGCGTCATAGATATCGTTTGGCCATGTAAAATGCCATAAATGAATTTCAAACTGTACTACATAAAGAGGATTCACCAGTAGAAAATATTGATATTGGAAAATCAAAATATGTTGGGCAATGCAAAAATTAGGGAAAAATATTTGATGGAAACAATATTACCATCGAGCTAGAATAAAGTAAAGGGAACAAATTTTGAAAAATTTATATAAACACTCCTCATAAGGTAATATATCTTCTACTCCTTTTTTTTTTTTTTTTTTTTTTTTTTTTTTTTTTAAGTTCATTTGTATGTAAAAAAATGATAACATTTTTTTTTTCTTCTTCTTATTTTTTTAGCAGGCACTTTCTGGGGCATTTGGACATGATGAGCAATATTTATTGAGTTTTAATTTATCAAATATAAATAGATTTAATTTATGACATTCAGTTTATTATTAGTTTTTTTAGAATATATATGTTTTAAATATTCGGTTCATTGAGAAACATCTTATTTATTGTTAATTTCATCAATTAGAAATCAAATTTATTATTTCAAGAAAAATATATCAGTTGGATGATTATAATATTTTGTAAATATTTGTTTTGAAGTATTATTGTCTTTACTTATGAAATTTGAAAAGATGATCCATATGCATTATGATTATAATTTTATGATTTAAATTAGAACTTAATGCATTATTAAAAAATTTATACATTATTAAATCAATCTTGTGCATAGCACGGGTTTACCACTAGTATATATATAAACAAATATAGTGGAGTATGAGAATTCTCCAAACTCTTAATACTAAATTCTTATGGATTCTCTCTCCTACGTGTCACTTCTCAAGTCTATCCTCCCACTTTTCCTAATTTTTAATCATTTGTCAATTGTCTAAATCTCAAAAGCTAAAAGGATTATATATATTTAAATAAAATGATAAATATTTAAATATGAACAACAAAGAGGTAGAGATAAAAATATAAAATAAAAAGATAACTATTCAAACTTTAACTACAAAACAATATAAAGAGTCAAATAAAAGATAAAAAAATAACTATATAAAAAATATTACAAGTCAATTAATTATAAAAATAAAAAGTTAACTATTTATATATGAACAATTAAAAAAAATCTCCAAACTCTTAATACTAAATTCTTATGGATTCTCTCTCCTACGTGTCACTTCTTAAGTCTGCCCTCTCACTTTTCCTAATTTCTAATCATTTGTCAATTATCTAAATCTCAAAAACCAAAAAGGATTATATATATTTAAATAAAATGATAAATATTTAAATATAAACAACAAAGACGTAGAGGTAAAAATATAAAATAAATAAAATAAAATGATAACTATTCAAATTTCAACTACAAAACAATATAAAGAGTCAAATAAAAGATGAAAAAAATAACTAAATACAAAATATTGCGAGTCAATTAATTATAAAAATAAAAAGTTAACTATTTATATGTAAATCAAAGTATAAACGCAGCAAATGAAAAATTATGGTCATACCTTTTTTTTCTGCAGAGTTTGAATTGAAGGATCTCGTGGGTAAATCACGTGCTTCTTAAATCTGATCAATCAACCCAGCAATGGAGTGATATTACAGAATGAATATCACCCACACAAGTCACAGTGCAAAATAGCTCTTGATGGTTGTATTTTTTGGAGAGAGTCAGCATATAGGAAAAACATACAACATACGTTGTTTTTCTCTTCATCACCCATATCCCATATCATATCAGATATATAGGATAATATCTCATCTATCCATATCAATTGATATGATAGATATGAATATCCTGAGTGGTTATCTAAGTAAGTTTTGAATTCAAATTCAAACTTACATGGATAAGGTTCAAATAGTTCAAAGGGTCATGCCACATGGACACCCAATTTCTAACATTATATATGAACAATTAAAAAAATAAAAAATAAAAAAAAATATAACGAATCAAATGATTTTTAAAATAAGAAGGTAATTATGTATACATGAATAACAAATAAATATACATGAAAAAATATACAAAAATAAAAATATAGCTATTTAATGAAAATTCAAATAATAGATAACAAAATATTTAAATAAAAAAAAAAGATTGGGATATAAATATCCCAAAAAGATGATAATTTTTTAACGATCTATATTTATCTTTTGTTAGTTTGTTATAGAATTTCTATATATTTCAACTTAATCTTTTTAAAGTTTATCTTTAAGTAGAACTTGATATTTTATCTTTTAAAATCATTAATTACTTATCCATACAAATTTTAAACATGATATAATTCCATATATATATTTTGTTTAAGCATAATCTTTTCAATATAAAAATAAGTTCCTGCAAAATAAACCATGAATAGAAAATTAGGGGGGGAAACAATCAACATTGAGCCATTTCTGATCCCTTTTCGGTGCCTAAAAATCTTAAATATTTGCTTTTACATTTGAAATGTGTACTTGCATGAGTTTTTGCATTTGTAAGAAGGTAAGTTCATATCAATGGATATTTTTTTTTTTGTTACAACCTGTATTTTTCCTTATTTCTTTCTTTCTGTTAATAATGTGTCATTTAATTGAGATTTTATTCTTTTTTTTTATATTTATAAAAGCACTGCTATTATCAATTTGTAACTCTCTCTCTCTTATTGATTATTTGTGTTTAAAATTTTTTTTTGGGTGTAGATGTTAGATTGAAAATGAAGAACATATCAAAATTTATTGGATATGAGTTATACTTTAAATGTATTCATCAGTTGATTTTTTATTGTTGATTATCCTGTTAAAGTAATTCATGATTAAATTATTTTTAGTAACTTATTTCCTTTGAGAACTAAACTACAAATTTCTTCTTTTTAAAATTTTATTTATTTATTTATTTGGATTCAGAGTTTGAGCAAATGGATGATATCTCATATTTAAAATATTAATTTTTTTTGAATAATTTAAATATTTATATTCTTTAAGTTTGTCAATTCAAGTTTAACGCATTTTCAAACATTTTTATTTTTTATTTTTTTATAATCATTCCAAACCTATTTGTGTTTAATGAATCAATATAGCGAAAAAACAAATAGCATGTAAAAAAATTTTAACCACTAATTGAATATAATGGGAATTAAAATTAATTTTATTTTAATTTATTATATTATATGAGATGATTAATGTAATATCTACTATTGATTAAGCAAAATTAGTGTTACTTTTATTTAATATATTAGTCAATTTGATTAATTATAATATGCCTTTGTTAATCTACTTTTGGTTGTCTGAAGTAATTCTTAGATAAATTAGCTATTATATATGTGATGATTTACTAATGTATGATAGTTTTTTAAAATTTTCAATAATGTGAACTATTAAATATTTTTAATGATGTGAAGTAAGATTTATATATACAAACCAAATAAAAATATTAAGAAATATAAACAAATAGCAAATTTTTTATTTTTTGGAAAATTTACCCATAAATCATATTTTCTGAAAAGTTGAACCATTTAGTCCTAAAAGTTTTTTTATGCACCATTTAGTCCCATTTTATTTTGGTAATGTTGTTTATTTAATTTTCATTATTTTGGAGGTTACAATAGTACCCCTTTTGTGGAATGTTTGTTTCTTAAAAATTTGCAACATCACAAAAACATCGCCAACAACATCAATTACATCACCAATGGCGGTGGTACTGGATCGGTGTGTCATCAACGACTGTGAGACTGGCAGATCCAGGGGGTTCGGGTTCGTGACGTTCAAGGATGAGCAGTCGATGAGGGACGCTATCGAGGGAATGTACGGTGAGGATCTTGACGGGCGCAACATCACCGTCAATGAGGCCCAGTCCCGCGGAAGCGGTAGCGGAGGCCGCGAGTTCCGCGGTGGTAGTGGTCATGGTAAGGGTGGATACGGTGGTGGTGGATGTCGCTGATGTTGATGATAGAACTAATGTTGATGATGTTGATCATGGCCCTAATGTTTAATGATGTCTAGCACTGATATTGATGATGGATCGGCCTTTTCCTAACAAACGTTGCAGATGTCGACGATGTTGATCATGGCGTTGATGTCGCTAATGTTGATGATGGCACTAACGTTGATGATGTCGATCATGGTGTTGATGATGTCAATCATGGCGCTGAGGTTGATGATGTTGATCATAGCACCGATGTTGATAATGTTGATGATATTGATGACGACTGCTGCCCTATTTCCGTAATTTGACATTATCAAATTACCAAGCTTGTCCATTAGTCTTATCATGCACGAACAGAATGTATATGCTTTTAATGGTTAATTCCCTTACAATGGGACTATTCAATTTATAAAAAAATATTTGAGATTAAGGTATAAGTTATTAATTTAGAATTTATTAATGTATCATTTTTATTTTATTATTATTATTTTTTTTAAAAATTATTGTCTTTTTAAAATCTCGTGCATCGCACGGCCTGACCACTAGTAAAATAAAGAAAAGAAAGTGAAGACAGGGAGGCAGTGGAGAAAGCCCTAGCCGATTGTGGAGAGGAGAAGAAAGAATTGAGCGAGCCGAAGGTTGCAAAGCTGAAGCTTTGACTGGTCGAGGAATCTCTTCATATTCAGGTCAGTCTTCGTCCCCCCTTTCTCTTTCTCTTCTTCCTTCGACCTTCTTTCTTAGTTTTATTTATTTATTTATTTTCCTCGACCGGAAATAATTTGTTTTAATTTTTTAATTTTTCTCTTTGGCATATGTTCCAATGAATTTGATGATAGATGTACTTGCATTTTTTTATTGCTGTACGTACATTTTGTTACTGATAGCTGCACTTTTTTTTTTTTTGGTGCTGATACCTTCATTTTTTCAAAAATCTTTTTTGGTACCTGCAATTCTTTGCTGATAGATGGAATTCACTTCTGAATCTTTAATGGAATGCAACTGTTATGTGATATGTGAATAAGCCACGGACTACGGTTTTATTTTATTCAGTGTTATATTGCAAATTTTTATTAATATTAAAAAATCTGACATACAATGTGGGTGTTTGGGAAGTGATTTTTTTTTGTAGGTTTTTTTAGTCATAGGATATTATTGAAGAATTTTTTTTTTGTGTTTGGGAAGATAGTTGGGTTTTTTTGTGGTTAGATGTGATATTTGTGAGAGAAAAAGTGAAATGATTACGGGGTTTGATGTGACATTTTGTTTGGATTGATTTTTGGAAAATGTCTCGTAGCTCAAATTTTGTAGCTCAAAAGTGGCTCAAATGGCCAAAACAACGTCGTTTTGGCCATTTTTATGTTGTTCTGTACTCAAAATGACGTCGTTTTGGCCATTTGAGCCACTTTTGAGCCACAAAATTTGAGTTACGTAGCATTGTCGTTGATTTTTTTTGGTTTTGTAAAACATTTGTCTTGTAGTGAAAAAAATAAAAAAAAAACCCCAAAAACCTAGTTGCCAAACACCGCCAATATCCGTGTCTAATGTATTTTTAAAATTTGTATTTGCGTGTTTGTATCATGACAAGATAACGAGATTGAAAGCATAAAAATGCTGCTTGGAAATGAATTGCTGAAGATTGCCATTAGTGAAAACAAACCGAGCGCAATTGAAAAGCAAAATATAGATGCTAGCAAAACTAATCCTAGAAACTACCACTAAAATGGCCAAGTTCCCAAAATATAGATGATTTTGTTGGAGATGATGTAACATATTTAACATTGGAACACGCAAATATGTTAATCATCTCCAATAAAAGAGAGAAATAAAGGTAGAGTGGAAAATAGAAAAATGATAAAGGGTAAAAAGGCCGTTTAACCATTTTTGTTAACCCCGTTAACAGATAAAATTCTAACAAGGGGGGTCTATAATTTTTAAATCTCAAAAATGAATCTGTATTAAAGACAAACCTCAAGAAGTGTAAGTGTAATTTACCAAAAAGAAAATTATGTGGTTATTATTTTGTTCCAATATTGGGCTTATTGTTCTCTCTCCCTCTCTTTTGTTTGTGTGTGCATGTGTGTCAGTGTCAGAATTCTGGAATGAGCATGTATTCTAGAAACTGCTAGTCGTTTATGTGGTTGGTACTCCTGCCTCGAGGCCTAATTGGTTTCGATGCTGTCAAGATTATTACTTTTTATGGTGGAGAGAACTTCCATTCCTGTTTATTTGAAATTTGATTGTAAAATGTTAATTCGAAAAGTACAATACGTAATACTTGATATTTAAGATAATACTTCTTAGAATTTGAACATTTTGTTTTCTTTAATTGAAGAAATGTAATATAGATGGTGGTGTTTGGGAACTTGGTTCCTAAATTTTTTTCTCATTTTTTTCACTAAAAGACAAAAGTTTTGCAAAACCAAAAAAAACAAATTCAAACAAAATATCACATCCAACCCCATAATCATTTCACTTTTTCTTTCACAAACATCACATCCAACCACAAAAAAACTCAACTATCTTCCCAAACACTAAAATTTTTTTATCTAATAATATCTTACAACTAAAAAAATCTACATAAAAACTCACTTCCCAAACACCCACATAATGGTGAATCTATGTTATAAAGCACATCAGTTTTGAGTCTCACTTTTACGATGGTCTGATCTGTTTGATAAACTTTGAGAGCCCAGCTACCTCTCTTTTTCCCTTCTCTCTGTTCTGCTATACACTATAGCTATCCCACCTACCCTTTTGCAACCACTCATGACCTTAGCCCTCAAAATTGCAGATGATGAATATGGGTTTGTTGGGTGCTGGCCTTGCTGGGCCAGCGGGTCTAGATCTACGGCATTGGGACATCAACAATCTTTTGCCTTGATGGTGATTTCTCTCTCTCTCTCTCTCTCTCTATATATATATAGAACATATGTATATACATATTTGTATGCATAATTGTATATACACATGTTCATATTAATTCTCTGTTTTTTCATAATTGGAATTGAATTTGGATGTAGTATAATAGAATGCAGACTACTTGGTTGAGATTGATTGAGTGGTTGTTATTGATTTAAATTATGTTAATAAGGTAGACAAAAATGGTAAAGTCATATAAGTTATTGATTGTGAATAGAAAGAATTGGATGATCTGTTGCATTTTCTTTCCTAAGGTTTAATAGAGATTGAATAGGAGAAAGAAAAAGAAATTCTGGAAGTTTAATGGGGAAAAAGCCAAAGATATTTGTAGTGGGTTTCTCTCAATTGTTCTATGTTTGGTCCTCTATCATTCTCTTTTAGGAACATGTTTGTGCAAGTTTTTCGTGGTGTAAATATAATGTGTATCTATTTTCTGTTTTTCCGCGCTGTGCAGGACCTTAACATTATCCGCAATCATGGGGCGAGCCCACAAATAAAATCTGTGTTCTTATCATTTTAATATATATATATATATTTTTTGAAAGGAAAAAGAAAAGGCAAAGGTGATGTCCAAGGGAATAATCTATGGGCTTCTTGTTATCAACTTATGGCTCTATATAGGAATAATTTGTTGTCTAATTATAAGGATTGAAATTACTAAATGATTTTTCCCAAAATGTTATTATCACCCATATATCCTAAAGGGGAAGGTAACCTTAAGAATATGTATCTTTCTTTCTTTTCTGTTTTTTTATCTAGTTCTTTTAAGATGCATAATTCTCCTTTGTCCATTTGGCTTAGTAACTGAATAGTTATTATCCACGTTAACTGATTGGTTTAAGAGATTTAGATTATGTTTGATTTAATAAAAACAATATTTAGTGCTTCTTTTCTATGGTGGGTAAGTTTTGTGTTTGGGTTATGCAACTCTTCAGTTTCTCTCTGTAAAACGTATTGCTAAACTAACTTTTATCTTACAGGTGTAAGGTGCACAATCATGGAATACGAAAAGAATTTTGCTTTCATGTTTTTATTCTTAAGATACGAAAATCCCCTTTTAATTAATTTCCCACTGTAGCCTGGTTTATTAGTTTACTTATTCACATTGGTCTAAACATTTCATCCTTCTTGAAAAAAAAAATTATTAAATTAATTAGTGACACGTCTGTTGCAGATTCCCAGTGGGTACTATGGTCCCTGAAGGCTGAAGTTACCCACAAGCTCATGCACATTAGAGGTATACACCGGCTCCTGTACAATATTTTTCTTCTCATGAATGAATAATGGTAGTGATACCTTTTAAGTATTTGCTTTATGTTTGAATTTCCTTGGTGCCATGAATTCTTGGAATTTCCTAAAGAATGGACATGAGAGTAGCTACATTGTTGCAGCTGCCTTGGTCCATGATGGTGTCAATGGTTGGATGGGATGGGACCTTGTTTTACTCCTTAGTTCTCTTGAAATCAAGACATGGATAACTTATGATCTTAGTGATAGGACTACATCTAATTAAGTTTGATAGCTCAAGCCTGAGTTGCTACTGAAAGCCTATGACTTTTATGTCTTTTTTCTGTGACAGTGGGTTTTAGGGCATTATATGATGTTCATTTCATTACAACATGGAGGGATTCCATCCATTAAATTGGACAACAAAATTTGCATCATTAAAATATATAAGATTGAATTTTATTAAGGGAGGTGTAATGCCATGCACTAAATAACTGGAGGCGCACACATTTATTTTCATGGAAAAAATTAGCATTAGACTAGTGACCTACTACCTCCATTCTTTTGTTCTCTTTCACTCAAACCCACTATAGTTTAAAAACAAGCTTATTTTCATTAAATCGGCAAATACCACAGTTGAACCAGTCACCATCAGAGTCGATTCATGAAAACTGCCAAGGGCAAGCCTGCATACCATGAAAAATCCCTCATTTGAGATGTGTTGGCGTATATTTGTAATTCAGTTCTACCAATCTCAACAATCAAACTAACAATCTCTCAATTATAACAATTAGATCTAATCCAATTCTCGGAAAACTAAATTATATTTAAATACAATTCAAGACAAGTGATTTTAACGTGGATAAATCACCATTGGAGCACCTCCAATTGTGATGAAAAATCACAGGCCAAAGCCACAAACAATTCACTAAGAAGGTCAAAGAATTACATTATGAGAACACTCAATTACCTAGTGAATCCATACTCAAATTGACTCAAACTCATCGTGCATCTTCAAACACCGTCTTCTTCAATGAATTGTATCCCAACTGTTGGATCCACAATGAAGAGCTAGACTCCGAACTCCATCGAAGCCTCCATGCTCAAATTCTCATAATGCTTCTCTAGGAAAGTGAATTTAAAGAATGAATCCTTGACGATCTTCAATCCATGGAGTTGTAATCACTAGATCAATCTCAATTCATCAAGGTAGGTGGTTGGATCTTCATAGATCTCTCATTGTCTGTTTTTTGCACAGCATGAAGAGAAATGGGTGAATCTAGATCTAGATTTGATCTGAATCACATGCATATAATAGAATTGGCCGTCTTAGACTGCTTGAGCGAACTTACCACCGCTTGAGTAATTATTTCTTGATGCTCTGAGATACTGCAAATCTGCTAGGACGACTTGAGCGGTTTATGATCCTATGCAATTTCTTCATCTTTGGGTCTAAGATATTGGAAGGGTGAAATAACTGCTTGAGCAGTGCACGACTCATAGCCATGTCACAAATAATGAGTTTTAGGCACAAGAAGTTGGATTAGCATCCAAATACACTCTCTACCTCACAGATATAAAAGAACAAATGCAAATACAATGTAATGGTGCTTGTCAAATGGAATTGCCAATCTAAACTAAGGCTTGACAATCTCTCCCATTAGCAATTCCATGACCGTGACAAAGCACTCCTAATACAACTTGAAAGATCCTCAAGGCACAAGTAGAAATCTACAATCAACGTTAGTACCACGTGTAGCAATATCCAATGATGAATAGCAAGATTCAATATCCAATGATGGTACCCATCTAAAAAAAAAAAACCCCAATGATGGTAAGCAAAGCATCAACAATATAGCTGATAAGCTTCCAACTCAAGCATCACAACCATCAAAATATATTCGCATGATAAAATGAACAAACTAATGCATAACAAGAGCATAATAAAAAAATCATAAACCTAATACTCTCTTTTTTCTTCCAGCGTGGACAAATGATATACGACATGAGCAGCACAAAGTATCCAAATGTCGGAATAGGAGCAGCAAAGTACATCAAGTAGCATCAACGTCTTTGAGAAAATAGTGACAACAATGTAGCTAGTTGCAAGATCAAGAAGAGACAAGAATTGTAAAAAGATCATTGTGGAGGTGGCTGGTGCTCGATTAACGAGACAATATAGCCAAACTGAGTCGACATTTGATCGACATGACATGACCCGCTGTTTGATCAACACGAGGATCAATATGATTAAATTATGTATTGCCATGCGCAATGCGTGCATCTATCTAATCCAATTGGCCTCGGACTTCTTGTCAAAACTCAAGCTGGGTAATTTGGAACTGAGCAAAGCTCCTCCTAAAGCCACAAGCTGGAGCCTACCGTGGTGCTCGCTCTCCTTCACCGGTTGCCTAGGCATCAAAACAGCCTTTTCATCGTCATCATCTGTAGGAACACCCCTTGACCTGCCTCTCTAGGTCTCACATGAGCTTGATTTTGAGAGATGTTGCATTTGGTAATGGGCTTAGAGATAGGGACGAAGAATATCATCAATGGTATTGGTAGAGATAGACTGAAGAAAACAATGAATTGAGAACCCGTAATGGAGGCCAATGGTCTTCTTATTATGTGTATGCTAACCATGTTACGGTAGATAGTATAAGGAGATTCACATCAATGGACTGACTCGAAGCAAGGGTAACTAACATGAATCCCTTTTACTGATTGACATTGAAGCTATAGGAATAGGGATTGGCATTGGCATTGACAATGAGAGGCGATAAATAAGGGTCAGTTCAAATTGTTTGCTTAACCCATCAAACCAAACTTGTGGATGACCAACAAGTTCAGCGGCAATTTGGTGAAAATCAATGGGATTGGTGTAGGGACATGTTAGAATTTATCTCCACCTACCACCTCTACTATCACACACTCCACACCTACCACCTCCACTATCACACACTCCACCTACCACCTCCACTTCACTCCTACACCTACTACCACATTTTCTTCTATATATAGGAATTGTAAATATATCAACAATTAACCAATCAATATCAATCAATAATACATAAATTTTTACATGGTATCAGAGCGAGGTTAAGAACTTAGTGATTCCGCTTCACCGGCGGGCGGCAGCCTCGCCTTGGCCGTCCGCCGGACAAACCCAAATTTTCTAATTCTCTCTCTCTATACTCTAGCTTTCTCTCTCTAAAACTCCCTGTTTTTGTAGTGTTTCTAGAGAGAGAAAATCAACTCCAATGGCTTACCCGAGCGTAGTGGTGTTTTTGATGTTCGCTTTGGTGGCTGGATCTGCCATCGCTTAGGCTCCGGCAGCTTCACCGACGAAATCTCCGATGGCGTCGCCGCCGAAGGCCGCCGCGACTCCTTCGGTGGCTCCGACACCGTCCGTGAAGCCACCGACCTCATCTCCTAAGTCCTCACCCGGGTTAACTCAGTCTTTAGCGAGCGCGTCTGTTCTTCCCATGGTGTTGAAATCGGCCATTGAGCTTGACTTTTTGGAGATCATGGGTAAGGCTGGTCCAGGTGCCTATGTGTCGCCGTCGGAGGTGGCGGCTCAGCTGCCGACGAAGAACCCAGATGCGGCGGTGATGCTGGACAGAATTCTGAGGCTCCTAACTAGCTCCTCTGTTCTCAAGCCGACATCTCCGGCGCTGTCTCCGCTACTGAGTCCTCCGACGCCGCCTACTGGAGCTCCGGCGCCGTCTCTCCCGTCTCTCATGAGCTGCCCTGGTCTTGATGATGAGGTCCTTGCAACCCTAAAGCATAGTTGCAAGTCGCTAGCGGTTATTAATATATCGAACTGTCCGAATGTCAGTCACGTGGGTTTGTCTTCTCTGCCATACACACGCTGACCCAACACTCCACTTTCTTTTTTTATATCTTTATTTTACTCTATCTTTTGAAAAGACACCGCCCCACCACCTGATTTGCACACCTCTCATATTACTTTTCTATTAGTGGCGGTATTGGTAATTTGGCCCACTTTTTTGATCCACACCAGCATATAGTTTCAAAGAGATACCTATATTATATAATTTTTTCTATTTTAAAATATTTTTCCACCGTCCAAACCTTTTTTTTTATTTATTTTATATATATAAAAAATTGGATGGAACTCACGTGGGTGCTAATTTTTCTTTTTCTTCTTTCCACAGCCCAACTTTTCCTTGAACCTCAATTTTTTATTATTAAAAATAAAAAAAAAAAAAAAAAATAATAAAAAAAAAAATTCATTCCATCTAATTTTTTCTGCTCAGTCTTGTACCTTCAAGCCATTCGGATTTGCCCAATACACTCATTTTATTTCTATCGGGATTTCGCCCTGATCACAATTTTACACCAAAAAAAAAAAAAAAAAAAAAACAACAACAACGAGGAAGAAGATGAACTGCACACCAACTTATTTTATTCATGTCGGGGCTCACCCCGATCACCATTTTACACCAAAAAAAAAAAAAAAAAAAAAAACCACAAACAAGACAACCACACCCACAGTGGGATTTTTCTTCTTTACTCAGCCGCAGGTCTCTTCTTCTTGTCTCCGTCCTGAGCAGCCCTTGCCGGTGTTGCCTCCGTGTTTCCCACTCCACTGGGCACGATCACTACTCCCTGCTCCTCCACTGCAGCATATGGCGTCCCTCCAAATCGGAACATCACGGTGGCCTTCCGCTTCAGCTCCTTGTTTTCTGCCCTTAGCACGCTTATCTCTGCTCGCGCATCCTTATACATGCGTTGGAGCAGAGCCAGCTGGGAGTTTAAATGCTGCACCTCATTTGTCCTACTCTGCAGCCGGTTCGACAAGTTTGTGACCGCCGTCATGCTTTCCACACATGCCTTCAAAGTATACTGATTGGCCTCCACATCCGACTGCACTGCCATTCTTTGCTCCACAGACCGCATCGGAAAGTTCAACGGAGTAAACTCTGGGGCGCTTGGTTGAGGTTCCAGTGCCACCGCACCAGTTGTCTCTCTTGTTGACTCGTTGAGGTCGGGAAAGAGAGTGAGCAGACTCCGGGAAGATGACGCCATTTTCTGGGCCACAGAGTATTACAGAGTATCTCTCTCAGAAATCTCTCTCAGACAACAGAGTGTTACAGAATATCTCTCTCAGAAATCTCTCTCAGAATATCTCTCGCAAGTTTTTTTCTCAGCCTTTTGCCTCGGCCTCAGCCTCCGTTAAATAGCCGAGGCAGCCATGCGCATCGCGCGCCTCTTGCCACTAGCCGACAAAACGGGCACGCAAGCCAAGGCGCCCACGTGCCTCGCCATCATGTCCGGCACGCCTTTTTGATGAATTGGGCACGCCTTTTTATGGCACGCCTTTTTGACAAAATTGGGCACACCTTTTGAGGGTGCACCATTTTCATGGGTCCGACAAGACTCTGTAAACTGTCCCGACATTGATTCCGGTTAGCTCCTTTATGGGTCCGACAAGACTCTGTAAACTGTCTCGACATTTGATTCCGGTTAGCTTTTTCAAGGGTCCGACAAGACTCTGTAAACTGTCCCGACATTGATTCCGGTTAGCTCCTTCATGGGTCCGACAAGACTCTGTAAACTGTCCCGACATAGATTCCGGTTAGTTTTTACAAGGGTCCGACAAGACTCTGTAAACTGTCCCGACATTGATTCCGGTTAGTTTCTACAAGGGTCCAGCAAGACTCCGTAAACTGTCACAACCACTGTCACCACATTGTCTGCTACAACGGTCCGACATGACCCCATAAACTGTCTTCTACAACGGTCCGACATGACCCCATAAACTGTCTTCTACAATGGTCTGACACGACCATACAGTGTCTCCTATCCTCTTTTATTTTTATGTATTTTATTATTTTGTTCCTCTCTCCAAACTCAAGTTGGTTAGTTTCTATCCTCCTTGAGTTTGCGGGGGGCTGTTAGAATTTATCTCCACCTACCACCTCCACTATCACACACTCCACACCTACCACCTCCACTATCACACACTCCACCTACCACCTCCACTTCACTCCTACACCTACTACCACATTTTCTTCTATATATAGGAATTGTAAATATATCAACAATTAACCAATCAATATCAATCAATAATACATAAATTTTTACAGGACACATGTCATAAGGGTAGTCAACAAAGAGAGGTTGTTTGATGCCTAGTTGAGAGGCAATCAACTTGGGTGAAATGGTAAGTTCTTGACCTTGCATAAAGGTCTTGAAAGCAGTCTGGACATCATCAATGTTGTAAATGTTACAATAAAATTCACGAACCTAGTTAAGATTGACTTGACCTAAAATGTTCAAGAGGTGTTCTCCCCCTACCAGAGTAAACCAAGGATGGGTGGGGCTATCAATTAAGGCATCAGGCTAGAAATTATGTTCTAGAAGAACGACCCTATCCTTGCAGAGGGAGTTATATAGGTCTTGTATAGCATTCTGAAACTTGACCTGGTTATAGGTACACTTTCAGGCAGATTTTTTAAGTTCTTGTGGGAGGATAAGGGTTCCATGAAGAAAATTAGGCTAGAGAGCCCCCAATGAGGCACAATCAACCACACACACACACACACAAATAGATCAATTAGAGAGGTCAAAATAATAACAAAAAAGAAAAACAACTAAAAAGAGAACCCTCCAAACAACTAGCAAATTGAAACAGTCCTAAACCGGGGTTTGGTTATTTGCCAGTCTGCTATTCATAGTTTGATTTATAATTTACTCTCAAACTTCCTGAACCGTACCGTGCACACCCCTATATAGGAGCATGCAATCACAATCCCGCATTTGCAATTGCAGGTTTAGATATGCAGTTCATTGAAGCACTTGGGGCCTTATGTTTTCATCAGGTGGTCCCCACCTCTTGCAAATTGCCGTCCTCGTTTTAATTGATTTTGTCCACTTCCCATGCATTCAATGGACCTCTAATTGCATTTTTTTAGGAGAAAAACTTGTTCTAGACAATTTTTTACCAAAAATTGACAACTCAGGGTTGGTCAAATGCATGAATTACCGTTTCACCAGGCATTTTTTAACACATTTTGAAAACATTGTTTTGGTTAAGGTTGAAAAACACTTTGAAAACTTAGGTTTAATTTGGGAGTTAATCCAGAGAGTTTATTGGAAGTTCATGAGCACTGCTACACTAGAAATGTGACACTTTCAGCATCGAAAAACACCCGGGGGTGCCAAAGTCTTAAGGCCAGTCAAATGGGGTGTTCACACTAGGCACCAATTGTATCTATATTGATGTAAATGCGAATGCTCCCCCTCAAAACCTCAAATTTTTTTGGTTATGTTTCTTGCGCTATCATAGGCGACTTTTACACTCATGAGTATCAGAGCCTTGTCCAGTGAAGTATGGATTGCACTAAAGACGATCCTGGAGGTTATCACTCATAGTTAGCCCTTTTTTCAAGCCATAAAGATGGTACTGGAAGTTCATGAGCACTGCTGCACTGGAAATGTGACACTTTCAACATCGGAAAACATTGGAGGGTGTCGAAGTCTTAGGTCCACTAGTCAAAATGGCTTGTCTACACTAGGTATCAATAGTATCTTTGTTGACGTAAAGTCAAGTGCTCCCCTTCAAAACAACCTCAAAAATTTTATTATGTTTCTTGCGTTGTCATACACTTAGGAGTTTGGGAGCCTTGTCCAATGAAGTATGGATAGCACTAAAGACGGTATGGAGGCTATCACTCATAATTAGCCCTTTTCTCAAGCCATAAAGATTAACGGATGAGGAAGCAATGAAAGTGCATAAAGATGGGGTTAAAACATCAACATCAACAGTTGGTGTGCTAGACAATGGTCAATCCACGTGTTAGAAATACTTGAGAGAAGTCCATAGAGTCAAACTAAGTTCCACTAACTCTCCTACAACAAATTGGTTCTAGGGAGGGCTTTATTTATATCTTTTATGGCATTCAACATCATGCCCACGAGCCTATTCTCAGAGCAGTTGCAAGGAGCGACATTGTGCACCAACCAAAATTCCTCCCTCACGATGATGCTCGCATGACTCGAACCATGACAACTTGGCTCTGATACCAATTGAAAAATCCCTAATTTGAGATGTGTTGATTTATACTTATAATTCAATTCTTCCAATCTCAACAATCAAACTAACAACCTCAGCTACCACAATTAGATCTAATCCAATTCTAGAAGAACTAAATTAGATCTGAACACAATCCAAGACGAGCAATTTTAATGGAGAAAAATCACAATTACAACACCTCATGGGTTGAAGCCACAAACAATCCACCAAGAAGAACAAAAAATTACGCTATGAGAACACTCAATTACCTAGCAAATGCATGGTCGAATTGACTCAAACTCATTGTGCATCTTCAAACCCCGTCTTCTTCAATTAATTGTATACCAACTGCTGAATCCACGACAAAGAGCTAGGTCTGAACTTCATCAAAACCTCTATGCTCAAATATCGGGAATCCACTGAAGAATGCTTCTCTAGTAAAGTGAATTTAAAGAATGAATCCTTGATGATTTTCAATCCATGAAGCATTGATGATCACTAGATCAATCTCAATTCATGAAGGTAAGTGGTTGGGTCTCACTAGAACTCTTAGCCTTTGTTTTTTGCACTCCAGGAAGAGAAATCGAAGAGTCTAGATCCAAATCTGAACTGAACCACACGCATATAACAGAATTGGCTGCCTCAGATCACTCGAGCAGTTATAACACTCTGCAGGATTATTTCTTGATGCTATGAGATATACTGCAAGTCTGCTAGGACCGCTCGAGCGGTTTATGACCCCCTTCAGTTTCTTCATTTTCAGGTCTGAGATACTGCAAGGGTGAATGAGTGTTTGATAATCGATTGAGCGGTGCACAACTCTTAGCCAGGTCACAAATAATGTGTTTGAGGCATAACAAGTTGAATTTGCATCTAAATACACTTTCTACCTCACAGATACGAAGGAACAGATGCAAATACAATGTAATGATGTTTGCCAAACGGGATTGCCAATCTAAACTGAGTCCTAACAAACCGGAGTACAACCTTTGTAAAAGGCATAGTTGGGTGGGACTTGGGAGGCTTGATCACAGTGCTTGCTGTGTAAAAGTCTTGCAATTTACCATTAAACTACCCTAGTACTATATTAATATTTAGTAAATAGATATTGTTTATAACATTCAGTAAAAAAACAAATATGATAAACTCTTTTTTTTCCCCACAAACAATCAATATAAATGTGTAAACACATATTTATATAATTATATATCTTAAAATATAAAAATAATTTAAATGAGTATATTTTTTATTACTTATATTAATATTTATGATATCACGGTTTGATTCTGGTTGACGATGCGGTTGAACTAGTGACCCTTGACCCGGTCTCTTTTTTGGCCAATGGTTTGGGTTTCATAATCTTGTTTCTTTGCACTTGCTTATGAAAAACAATTGTTTTTAATTAATGAATACACAAGCCTAGTAAAATTAAGTTGCTGTTTTTAACGTGGTCTTTTATGTTATGACAAAATAATTGCCATCAAGGTCTCAGCCTTACCCGTCTACTTTTGTAATTTTGTTAGGCACAATTGTGTGTTGACGCTTTTTGTTCCAGTTTCTTCCTTTGCGTTCACATACGCACTTGTCTAGGCTTTATATTTTGATCTATAATTGATTTATTTTCCATGGAGTAGCATCATTGCGTTGCGTCACTTATTATTATTATTTTGTCAAGTTCACTACATTGCTTCACTTATGATACGCTAATGTTAACCTCTCACGTTTAGTGTTAGTTATCATATTGTCCAAGTTAAGTTGCAAAGGATTTTCATGAAATGCCACGAAATAAAGCTCAAAACAAACAAATTTTCAGGTGACAGATGCATGCCATCATTTGTACACCAAAATGTTAGATCATCTCAATGGACTAGCCAAAAAAAAAGAAATCAAACTGTTACACGAATTGACGGTCGTGTAACAGTTTGGTGGGAAAAGAAATCAAATAATCTGACTGAACCGATATAACACATAAATATACTTTTATCCACGTGTTTAATGTTTATTGGTGCTATAGATTACATCTTATAAAAAATGATGCTAATGCTCATCTCTTAGCCTAGGGTTCACCATCTGTCTCTGTGTCTCCCATTACATGAAGAGTTGTAACTTTGTCTCCATCAAAATAATTAGTCTCTCCACTCTTTCATCTACGCATCTCTCCCTCTCTTTCATTACAAGTCTCTCCCTCTTCCATTACACTGATTACAGAGCCTCACACCCCATCTTTGTTCTCCCTTGCCAGAAAATCCCTTTCCCTCTTCACTCTCCCTACACCAGAAACCTTGATGGTGGCAGTGAAAATCATATGTTTCTCATTTAGTCCCAAATCTTTATATATGTTTGAATGCATATTTGATTCAATCTCTCAAATATCTCTTCCATTCATTTTGAGTTGTATACATATTTAAATGTGGGATTTGTTGTTTGAATCACAATATGAGTGGTAGGGTAGTCTTTGTGTTATGTATCTACCACCTACCAAATTGTCTGGCAAACTGAATGATTTGACTCGGTTGATTTTGAATAGCAAGTTAAGCGGCAATGGATGACCATTTTCCAACCTTGATGCCTTCGGTTGGGTTGATGGGTTAAGGGTGAACCTGACTCGTGAAAATTGCTACTTTTAACAAACCTATGGGTGATGCTTTTATAATCATTAATGCTTTAGTATTCTTCTTCATCTTCTTCTTCTTCTTTGTTTTTTGAATTATCGATTGGAAAATGTTTACATTTTTATAAATATCAAGACAATTACGTTAAACTGGACAATCAACTATTTAAGAACGTCTAACAATAGAAACCCGCAACTCCAACACCAACACCAACACCAACACCAACGCCAACACCAACAACAAATAGCCTCATAATTAGGGATGTAAGAAATATCGAAAAAAATGACCAAACCGATTGAACCGGATCAAACTGGCTATATTTGGCCTGTTTTTTAATAAGAATCGGTCTGTGCTGTTTTTAAATTTGAATTTTTTCGATTTTCGGTGCGGTATCGGTTTAAGCACCTTGTGTATCGATCTAAACCAAAATTTGACCGCTTCAACATATATTGTATTTATAATATATATGTAATCTAATACTATAATGATATTAATAAGTATAATAAAATATTAATCTTAATTAATTAATCTTATCATCTTTATAACCTAAGTTTGTAAACTCTTATTATATATAATCTTAACTCCAACTCATTATTCTTGAAACCTTAGTATTTTTAAACTTTTTTTTTGTTTTTATTTTTGTTAATTTAGGAATTGAAAAGTATGTATTAAATGGATGGATTGGATATATTTGAAATGGTAGACAAATAACTAATTTAATGTTTTTATATAGATTAATGATTATGTTTAAAAGTGGCTCAAGTTTGAAAAATCCTGAACCGATTAAACCGTATTAAACTAAACTGTTTCAAGCGGTTCAGTGCGGTTTGGTGAGAGAAACTGTCTGTATTAGTATTCAAAATAAATTATCGGTTCGGTGTAATTTTTTACCTAAATACCGATCGTATTGAACCGATTACATCCTTACTCATAATGGGGAAGAAACAAACAATTAAAGAATTAGTATTTGTCTTTGGCAATGATGACCCCCTAATGTCTCAGTTGATACTGTACAGGAATGGCCAACTTGATTAGTCCAATTTGTTGATTTAGTATTCATTTATACAAATAGTTAAAAATCTGTCACATAATGGCCGACCAAATGAATTTTCATTACAGATTTACCATTATTTGATAGAGTGCCTCGGGATATAATATGGTGGGTGTTAGAGAAGAAAGGGTGACAAAAGGTTGCATTGATGTGATTAGGGACATGTATGAAAGGGTGGTGACCATTATTAGATCGCCTGTTGGAGTGACAAATGAATTTCCTATCGTTGTAGGGTTACACCAAGGATCTACCTTAAGTCTTTATCTTTTTGTGTTAATTATGGATGAATTGACGAGAAATATTC
Source organism: Camellia sinensis (assembly GCF_055761805.1). Lineage (NCBI taxonomy): Eukaryota > Viridiplantae > Streptophyta > Magnoliopsida > Ericales > Theaceae > Camellia > Camellia sinensis. The sequence continues at coordinate 105,660,402 of NC_138972.1, forward strand.
AGGATGACGTGTCATGGTGTACGTTTTTTGCAGATGATATCGTGTTAGTGGATGAGACTAGAGAAGGAGTTGACACAGTTTGGGGATTTGGATAAAGCACTTGAATCTAAAGGATTTCGGATAAGCATAACTAAGATAGAGTGCATGGAGTGTAAATTTAGTAACAGTAACAATGAAAGTAGAGAAGTGAAGATTGAGAATCAAAACTGCCTAAGAGTGAACATTTTCGTTATTTAGGGTCGATTATCACAACGGCGGGGGAGATTGATGCGGATGTGGCCCATAGGATTAAGGCGGGATGACTTAAGTGGAGAAGTGCGTCTAGGGTACTGTGCGATAAACGAATACGCACAAGGCTAAAAGGTAAGTTCTATAGAACAGTTATTAGACCAGAAATGTTGTATGAGACGGAGTGTTGGGCAACCAAAAAATAACATGTCGATAAGACGAGTGTTGCTAAGATGAATATGTTAAGGTGGATGTGTGGCAAAACTAGACAAGACAAAATTAAGAATGAGTGTATTTGGGAATGGGTAGGAGTATCATTGATAGAAGAGAAGTTGAGAGAGAATCGATTGAGATGGTTTGATCATATTCAACAGAGACCAATAGAGGCAGTAGTGAAGAGATGCGATGCAATGACGGTAGATGTAATTGTTAGAGGATCGGGTAGGCCTAGATTAATGTTGGCTAGCGTTGTAAATAGAGATATGGATCTACTTAATTTGACTAATGAAATGGCCTTTGATAGAGCCGCGTGGAGAAGAAATATTCATGTAGCCGACCCCATTTGATGGGACTTAAGGCTTGGTTTGGTTTGATTTAGTTTGATGATATAATGTGATATATATTATTTTCAAAAATAGATGCACTTATTGAGCTCATTTGTGTTTCTGATGATAGTATTAATATTGGAAGAGAAAGGAAATTATCAGGGTACTAATAATAACATTTTGTTTACTTAGAACAGAAATGAGAGGCCTCACTTGATGAAAAACCGGAGCTAGTTAAGACCCACCGTTGCAGCATTGATCATGGTACCCGAAAGGATTGGCAGTGTCATTGGGGGTTTTCAAGGGCAAGACATTTAATCAAGTTGAAATCAAGCCTGAAATGATTAGCCATTCTCCAGCTGAGTTCTCCATCTCATACAAGCCAGTGTAAAGCACAGTAGGCCTCGTATTGGTGCCACCCTCTCCTCCAGGTTCATTCCTCTCATTATCCTAGACTGAATTTGTGTTTTTAGTGCTTTTGTCTTTGTTTATTTAACCATGTAAACACTACTCAAAAGAAGCTTAAACCACACAGTTCAATTATGAACTTTTTGCCTTCGCTTAATCTGATCAGAAATTGTTCCTCCAAGTGTGTTGAGGTGGTTGATTTACTTAGAAAGTGGCTATTAGAGAGCATGCCCATCTTGCCTTTAAGATTTAGGCACATTTGGAAAGACAAAATATTGAGAGGAGTTTTTCAAAATACACATTTAATTTCTCTCTACACCCACAATGTGCATTATAAAGGGAAATTTGATTGGCATACTTAGAAGCTCCTATAGAGAGGTAGTGTTCTAATTCCCAGAGGCAGATTTTTATTTTTTATGTCAGTAAATAATTTGTCCAAACTGTAGATTGAATTCGACTTAAGGATTTATGGAATTATTTGTTCTCATGTTATAGAATGTTTTATTTGTAAGTATATCTTAATTTATAATCTTCTTTCAATCTAAATAGTAGAGTTGGATTTACTTTTGAGAGTTCTTTTATTATTCTCTTTTAAAGGTAGATTGTGATAATGTAGAAGCTCTCATAGAGGTAGTGTTCTATTTCCCGAAGGCTAACTCGCCCTAATTAATAAGAGAGGTAAAGAAAGTTGATCGGCTACTGGAGATGGTGAGGGGAATCATTTTGAGTGCTAAATGTATCTGGTTTATGGGTGGTTATAGGTTGGTTTGGACCGGTCTCACACATGTCAAGGGTTTTTGTGTCAGTTCAGGATTAAACCCAGTCTGATATCTAGTTTAACTTTAGCTATCTCAAGTCCGGTCCTAATGAAAATTCAATTATTAGGCATGTCCACTTTGCCTTTATACAAGGGTATTTTTATAATAATAAATAAAATAAAAACGTTCAGCTATACAGGTCACTATTCTTCAAGGTTTGTATTGTATCCCTTCAGATTTTTTTCTAATGTGAACGCATCAATATACTACTTTTTTTTTTTTTTTTCTTCTCCTCTCGAAGGTTTGATTTGCTTTTGATTTTATTTTCAAATGTGAAATCTGTGTTCCTTCTTTCGTTGACTCCATACTTTTTTGTGTACAGAACATGTTTCTTGTGAAAATTAACTAGGCCCTGTTGTATAGAACTTAACCTAAATGTGTTTAGCTACCTAGTTTGTTTTGTCTTGTTTTGTATTTTTTTTTTATGTTTTGTTTTGTTTTGTTTTGTTTTGTTTTTTTTTCCCACTTTGTTGGGTTGGGTTGGGTTGAATTAACACAACTTGTTGTCCATTTTTTTTTTGCAGATAAACGTGATAAAATGAAAATTTTATGATTGTCAAATTGATCTAATTTTTTTCATAAATGATATATACGAAAGGTCTTACAAAATGAACAATTCGAATTATTAAAATGAGATACATGCACTGGCGGAGGGAGCATGGGACCTGTGCCCCCCTTAGATTTTGGGAATTTTTTTTTTTCCTTTTTTGCAAACATAAAGAAAATATTTTTAAAAAAAATTATAAAAATATTATTAGAATGAAATGTCAATGACATTTTAAAAATTATGAAAACAATAATAGTTGTTTTGATTGAAAATGAAGAGACTATTATAAATAAATTATATTAGCTATAAATTTTTCTGAATGTAACGACGATGTCATTATTAGTGATATGTAAAAATAAGTAATCTCATTATAAAGATATAAAATTTATTGGATTGTTAGTTACATTTGATATGTGAGGTTCACTCTCTGTGTGTTTAGTTACCATTAGTGGGTGATATCACATACCAATGATGATGTAGTATTACCATTATATTGAATTTTTAATCAAATTTTGTATTAAAAAATAATTTGTCATTATATAATTTTTTTAAGGCTTATATTCATATTTTTTTTGTATTGTTCATGATACACTAGTTACAAATAATATTCAGTTTGTTTGTTTCCAATTTTCAGAAAATTCAACTTTTTTGATTTTTCGTATTTTAATGTTTTGAATGAATTTTTTTAATATTTTAAGCCATTTTTTTTTAAAATTTTTGGACACACCTAACATAAATACACTTGAAAAGTATAATATTTGTGAAAAAAAATATTTAAAAAATACATTAAATACCAAAAAATACAAAAAAAAAATGAAAATTCAATATATTTTTTGTATTTTTGTATATTTATTATTTTTTTAAAATGTTTTTTCACAAATATTTTACTATTTAGATACATCTAAGTAAGGTGCATCTAAAAAAATAAAAAAATTATCTAAAATTCAAAAAATATTCACTAAAAATAAAAAAATACAAAAAATAAAAAAATTCAGTTTTCAAAAAACTGAATTCAACCAAACACACTAATTAATTTTTTTTTTTTAATGTTTCGTGAAATCAATTGTAAAAATTTACGTGAAATATTTTTGTAAAAATTATTGTAATTAAAAAGTGTCTCTGTTAATTTAATTTTTTGACTCCGTTGTCACTGGATGCATGGTAGACTCTACAAGCCCGAATATGATGTTCAAGTTCATAGTAGAACTAGAAAGAAGCCTAACACTATTTGTAAATAAAGATTCTAACGAATCAGGATGTTCAGCTCATTTAATTTTTTTTTGAGATTCTCATTTAAAACTCGTGAACACAAAGAGTATAAATTTATTTTAATAATATATGAAGTATATTTTATTTCTTTATTTATGTTTTTGTGTTTATGTGAATTTATATTTTTGATTGATGAAATTTATTATTAATATGATTATTTTTTTATATTTTATTTATAATTTTCTCTTAATCTACAAATTAATTTAAGTTTGATTATTTTTTCTTCAAGCTTGAGCTTGCTCAACTGGTTTAGTAATCAAGTTGACTTGAGTGGAGCTCAAGTTTCTAATAGCATCCCCGTCTATTTTAAGAATCATTTTTTCATTTACTTCTTCCAACAAATTTCCTATTCTTTTCCTAAAATATTATTAAAATATTCTTTCTTTATTCTTTTACTTTTTCATCTTCTTCTTGGATTTTCTGGGATGGTGTTCACTCGCGTTCTTTGACAAATTGAAATATATATACCCAGGTCCTTTGACAAATTGATATATATACTCAAGTTCTCTTTCTCCATCTATCACTGTTTGTGTATATCTATACAATACATGCTTCAATTATTTGGTTTAGTTGAGGATAGATAGAGTAAAGCAGTGCAGTGAAGGGGGTGGTCGACCGGCCGGACGTCCGGGTTAATTCACTTAGATATAAGGGAGTTACAGTGACTCCCTATTTGTAGCAAATATTAGTTTAGGAAATTGTTTAGGGGTTCTGTTGGAGGGGTATAAAACGATTTTAACTCCTTAAAATAGGTAAGGAATGAGTTTGGGGAGATTGCTGGGGATGCTTTACAACTCTATTTATAATCACTTGTTAGTCTATTTATAAACACTCCAGGGATAGTTTTGAAAAACTAAGGCTTTGTTTAGTAGAACTTTGGAACCTTAGTTTCAATCATTGGTTCTCACGCGGTGTTTATTTGCAGCTTTTAAAAATTAATTCTAAGTTCACTTTTGAAAACTCGGTCAAGGCGAAAAAATTTTGGCTAACGGAACAGTGTAATTTTTTTATTTTTTTAGTTGACACAAGTTAATTTTTATATATTCAACAAAAAATATTTTCTCAATTTTTAAAAATTTTTTGAGCTTTAATAGAATTTTGAGTTGTGTATTTGATTATGAGTTATAAGTTTTTATATCAAATATAATATGCTACATCAAAAATTTCTCGCTCAATTAAAAACTTTTTTCAAAATTCTTTTCAACACTCATTCACCAAACAAATTTTTCACATTCAAATTATAATTTCAAAATTCACGAACTCAAAATACAACTATTATTCTCAAATCATATTTAGAAAGCTCTACCAAACGCTACCTAAACAATTTTTTTACTTATTGTTCAAACAGAGGTATATCTTACTCTTTTGTATTTTTTGGTTTCACTCTTAAATTTAATTTGTAAACACATTAGCTTATGAAATTGTATTCTATTTATTGTGTAACACTCTAAAATTTCATTAAGGGGATTAAATTGCCATTTATGTGCAATTGTATTAGCCAAACAATCAGTAGTGGAATTTTAAAAAGCAAAATCAGACAATTAGATATTACTTTTATTTATTTATTTGTTTTTTTATGCTTAAATTCACGTTTTAACCACATTACTTGATGGAATCGAACTTATTATTTGACATTAAGATTTCACTATGAGGTTAAATTAGCATTTGTGCACATTAAGGCCAAGTTTGGCAATCTAAAAATAATCTATCTTTTTATCTTTTTTCCATCACATCACCTTTCTATTTTTCTGTACATCTTTTCGTAAAAAGACAAAAAGTGTATTTATTTAGATCATCCTAAACAACCCCTAAGATTCCATGTAATGGAGCGTTATTGGCCTATTGTAGTAATCTATATTAACATCTTACTGCAAAGATAAAAAATTACACGGTTAGATGTTGCATTCAACTTATTATTCGACACTCTTGTGCACGGTAAAGTCTAATTATCTATTTTAATCACAATTGTAACAGTAAAAATAATCTTTTATAATTTTTTTTAAAACACATTTGTATGATTAAAACATCCACCAAATTTCACGCAAAAAAATTCGAAAGGTTTGGGAGATAAAAATCAAACAAGAAAAAAGTGCTAAAATTAGCAGAAATGGGAGTCCAGACTCAATTTTCTCAAAAAACTATTAAAGTTATTTTGGAAGTTAAAATTCCTTACCGTTTGGACTGTAAGAATCTTCATAGAAAATAGGAGAAAAACTATACGGTACATCAGGATTTAAAAATTTAACTTTTATTCTTAGATATATTATATTTAATACCAATCTTGTTTAAAACATCTGGAAAATAAAATTTGAAAAATATAAATTTTAGGAAAAATTACGCATAAATTTCATTTGGAGAAATATTAGTCCATTTAGTCCTACATGTTTTTTTATAAACTAATTAGTCATTTTCATTCGTAGTATATGTTATTGATTTGATTTAGTAATATTAAAGTTTACTTGTTTACCTTTGTTTAAGCTTTGGTTTTGATATTTTTTTGGGATTTGGGTGTATGTGGGTAAAGTATGATTTAACATTTTCATTTTTTTAGGAATTTTGTGGAATGATTGTGGGGATTGTTGATGTTACTTACTTGGTGTTAGCCTAAAATGATTATATAAATTTTAATTGATAAAAAATAGTGGGCTTCATATCCACAAAGCGTATTAATCCATTAAAAAGTGTACTTCAAGGTAATATTCAAACGTAACACTCTAATGTAACACTAAAAAAAAAATCTTAGTGCAATATCCTAATGTAACGCTTAAAAAAATTCATTATTGTAATTTTTTCAAATGTAACACTCTAATATAACACTCCAAAATAACTCCTTAACGTAACACTCTAATGTAACACACAAAAAGACTCCTTAGTGTATTTTTTTCGAACGTAACACTCTACTATAACACTCCAAAAAACCTTCTTAGTGTAACACTTTAATATAACACACAAAAAAAATTCCTTAGTGTAGGTTTCCTAATTATAACACTCAAATATAATATTCTAAAAAAAATTCCTTAATGTAACTCTTTAATATAACACATACAAAAATCTTTAGTGTAACATTCTAATATAACACAAAAAAAAAAAAAAAAACTCTTTAGTGTATTTTTTTCAAACGTATCAATTCAATATAACACTTCAAAAAAATTTCTTAGTGTAGCACTTTAATGTAACACACACACACACACACACACACACAAATTCTTAGTGTACTTTTCTCAAATGTAACGCTCCAATGTAACATAATAAAAATAAATACAAAAAGTTTAGTGTACTTTTCCTAAACGTAACACTCCAATGTAACATTAAAAAAGAAAGGATGTAAGATTTTTCAAACCATTCCAAAATGAGTACAAATATTCCTTAGTAAGTTTTAGACAAATGTATAATTTCAAACTGTGAGTGTTATGTATGGAAAAAATACACTAAGAAGTTTTTTTTAGTGTTTTTGTGTGTTATATTAAAGTATGTTATATTAAAGTGTTACGTTTGAGATTACACTAATTGGAGTGTTACGTTTGAAAAAAGTACAATAAAGATTTTTTTTTTGTTTTTTCGGTGTTATATTGGAGCGTTACGTGCGGGAAAATATACTAATTTTTTTTTTTTTTTTTTTTTTTTTTTTTTGTGTGAGTGTTACGTTGTTATATTTAGAAAAAGTACACCAATGGATTTTTTAATGTGTTACATTTAAGTATTATGTTATTGGAATGTTACATTAGAGTGTTAGATTTTTATTCGTAACGTGGGATTTATTTTAGAATGAGGGAAAATCCAAAACTTCTATAGTGCAAATTGTCTAAATGTGTAATTTTATATTTTGAGAAACCCACTTTTATCCCTAAAAAGTTAAATCCAAATATGTAAGTGGCTATCATTTTACGTAATTTTCACTTTACTGAGATCTTTGGATTCATAAGAAAAAAGGGAGGATTAAACAGTTTACAAGTTCATATTTTGGGACTTATTGATGCTTCACCCTAAATTTTATTTTAAATTAACAAGAGAAATTTTTTAAAGTTTCAACAGAAAAAAAGGTAAATAACAGTTTAGTATTAATTTGAAAAGGAAAAAATTCAAATCAATGATAAATTTTACAAATTTGAATCACTAAAGTTATAGTGGTGGGGTTATATGCACCAATTAATATATATACTAGTGAACCAACTAGTATTGACCCCGTTTGGTAGAGTTGTGGAAAAGTGGTTATAGATTATAATGTATAACTGTGAACATAAGCTGTTAACCTGTTTGGTGCAGCTGTGGGATTAGGAATTTAAGCAGTAGAGTAGTGTTTGGTTGATAAGCTGTAAAATAACTTTTTGATGTGTAATTTTTACCCTTATATAATATAAAAAGGGCCATTTACATACAAGTTCCATTTTGTGAACTTATGATCCATTAAGTCCTAGATAAAATTATTTGCTCCTTCAGGTTCCATTAATTTTTAATAAACTAATTTACTCGTCTAACAAACTTTAGGCAAACTGTCTCTGATCCCCATGGCCTTGCTCGAGATCTCAATGTCTGGATGAACCTGCTTCAATACCTTGAAGATGTAGATCTTGTAGGTCTTGACGCTCTTCTTCTTCTTCTTCTTCTTCTTCTTCTTCTTCTCTTCAGCAACTGCTCCGCCCTCCTTGGGTAGCTTCTACCCCGCCTTCAGCTTCTTCTTCGCCGGAGCTTTCTCGGTGATGGTGCTCTTCTTTTCCGCTGCCGGCTTCTTCTCAATATCATTATTGTGCACAATATTAGGGACGATGGTTTCAATGATGGTTTCATCACTTCCTGAATCTTGAGGGATATCAGAAAGATTCAGGTCAATCATAGTCTCGGGTTGAGGCTTCTCAAAAGATGGTTTTGTGACTTAGATCTTGATCACTCTCATGTGGGTTCTCCTGAGCCAAAGAACTACAAGATGATAAAGTTTGAGATTGAGAGAGAGATCTAGGGTTTTTTCAAATTGAGAACCTTTTCAGTTTATAATATTCTCAATTTTAATTATGAAAAAAATTGAGAAATTTCTCAAAATTGATAATTATAAATTTTTTAGTTTTGATAATATTCTTAGTTCATATTAAAAAAAAATTGAGAAATTTCTTAGTTTTGTTAATTATAAATTGAGAAAATTTTCAGTTTTAAAATTGAGAACATTCTCAGTTTTGGGATTAAAGGACAAAATGTCTTTTTACCTATAAATATGACTTATTGGTTCAAAAAATTTTTGACAGGACCTAAGCTACCACCAAATATGTAGATAGGACTTTTTGGTAATTAATCCATATAAAAATGATTATTTTGTCATTCTTTTCAGTTTTAATTTTAAAAAAAAATTATTTCATTAATAAAAGTTAATATAATTAGTATTACATAAATAATTATTTCATAAATTGTTATTTTCATTTTTTCATTATAAATCAATTAGTATAGAATTATTTCATTATTTCATTTTAAATTAATTAGTGTCAATTAATGGCTTATTTTCATTTTTTCATTATAAATTATTATTTCCAATTTTTCATTATAAATCAATTAGTATAATTTTTTTTTCATTTTTTCATTATAAATTAATTAGTGGCAATTAATGATTTAATAAGCATCAACTAATAGTAAAATTATTAATAGGATCAATTAGTATAATTTTTTTTTTCATTTTTTCATTAGAAATTAATTAGTGGCAATTAATGATTTAATAAGAATCAATTAATAGTAAAATTATTAATAGGATCAATTAGTATAATTTTTTTTTTATATTTTCATTATAAATTAATTAGTGGCAATTAATTGTTTAATATGCATCAATTAATAGTAAAATTATTAATAGGATCAATTACTATAATTTTTTTTAAATTTTTTCATTATAAATTAATTAGTGGCAATTAATGGTTTAATAAGCATCAATTAATAGTAAAATTATTAATAGGATCAATTAGTATAATTTTTTTTTTCATTTTTTCATTATAAATTAATTGGTGGCAATTAATGGTTTAATAAGAATCAATTAATAGTAAAATTATTAATGGTATCAATTAGTATAATTTGTTTTTCATTTTTTCATTATAAATTAATTAGTGTCAATTAAAATTATTAATTAGCATCAATTATTATTTTTCATTCATTAATTATTATTATTATTTTTTATTAAAAAGAACACTGAAAACCTCCAACGACAAAAAAAAAAAAAAAAAAAAAAACTGAAAACCCTAGCTCCGGCTGGACAAATCGGTGCTAGGGTTTCAGATTGACCGACAGAGAGGGAGAGAGCCAAAGAGAGATTGACCGTCAGTGTCGATCGCGAAGAAGGAGAGAGAGCTAGGGTTATGCTGTTGATCGCGATGGTTCAAATCGCGCCGTCGGCGTCGATCGCGAAGAATGAGAGAGAGCTAGAGTTCACGCTGTCGATTGCGATGGTTCAAATCGCGCCGCCGGCGTTGATCGTGAAAAGGAAGAGAGAGCTAGGGTTCACGTTGCTGATCGCGATGGACACCGGAGAGAGAGAGAGAGGGAAGAGACAAAGCTTAGTCCCCGAAAATCGACATGCTCGTCAAAAATCGCCCTAGCTCGCCGGAAATCGCCTCTCTCGTTTGTGTGAGAAAGGAAGAATGAGTGAGAAATGGTTTATATACATGGCACACTTGTAATTAGTATCAATTAGGAAGGGCATTTAAGTCATTTTACACCTCCCATTTCAACTTGTCGTATAAGCTGAAATCAAGAAGTACCCCTGAGGTGCTTACAAATTTAAGCTGAAAATAGCTTAATAAAAGCTATAAGCTATCCCTTTAAGTTTTGCCAAACACACCAAAATAACTTAATTTAAGCTAAAAGTTGATTTAAGCTGCTTTTAAGTGTTACCAAACGGCCCCATTATGTCATTATTACTGACTTCACAAATTATACAAATTACGAATATTCAAAACTTTTAAAATTATGCCATATCATCTGTTAATATACCAGTTAGTATATTAATTAATACATATAATATTATTTAAGTTATAAACTTTACAATGAATTAGTAATTATTTTTGAGGAATAATTTTTTTCAAAAAAACACAGAAAGAAGTCAACTATGACAAAATGGTTTATTGGTAAATTAATGGTGGCAATTAATGGTTTAATAAGCATCAATTAATAGTAAAATTATTAATGGTATCAATTAGTATAATTTGTTTTTCATTTTTTTATTATAAATTAATTAGTGTCAATTAAAATTATTAATTAGCATCAATTATTATTTTTCATTCATTAATTATTATTATTATTTTTTATTAAAAAGAACACTGAAAACCTCCAACGACAAAAAAAAAAAAAAAAAAAAAAACTGAAAACCCTAGCTCCGGCGGGACAAATCGGTGCTAGGGTTTCAGATTGACCGAGAGAGAGAGAGAGAGAGAGCCAGAGAGAGATTGACCGTCGGTGTCGATCGCGAAAAGGGAGGGAGAGCTAGGGTTACGCTGTTGATCGCGATGGTTCAAATCGCGCCATCGGTGTCGATCGCGAAGAGGGAGAGAGAGCTAGAGTTCGCGCTGTTGGTTACGATGGTTCAAATCGCGCCGCCGGCGTTGATCGTGAAAAGGAAGAGAGAGCTAGGGTTCACGCTGCTGATTGCGATGGACACCGGAGAGAGAGAGAGAGAAGAGACAAAGCTCAGTCGCCGGAAATCGACATGCTCGTCGAAAATCGCCCTAGCTCGCCGGAAATCGCCTCTCTCGTTTGTGTGAGAAAGGAAGAATGAGTGAGAAATGGTTTATATACATGGCACACTTGTAATTAGCATCAATTAGGAAGGGCATTTAAGTCATTTTACACCTCCCATTTCAACTTGTCGTATAAGCTGAAATCAAGAAGTACCCCCTGAGGTGCTTACAAATTTAAGCTGAAAATAGCTTAATAAAAGCTATAAGCTATCCTTTTAAGTTTTGCCAAACACACCAAAATAACTTAATTTAAGCTAAAAGTTGATTTAAGCTGCTTTTAAGTGTTACCAAACAGCCCCATTATGTCATTATTACTGACTTCACAAATTATACAAATTACGAATATCCAAAACTTTTTAAATTATGCCATATCATCTGTTAATATACCAGTTAGTATATTAATTAATACATATAATATTACTTAAGTTATAAACTTTACAATGAATCAGTAATTATTTTTGAGGAATAACTTTTTTCAAAAAAACACAGAAAGAAGTCAACTATGACAAAATGGACGTCAAAACTATTACAAAATGGCCTTGCACAAAATGCATTGGATCTAACATAAAATAAAAAATACATGCCAATGTCTATAAATCCAAAACAATTATTATTATTATTATTGATGATACTACTTGTCCTTGGAGGACGGGTCAGGTTGATCCACGCCCCCAACACCGTTGTCCAGTCACTGGGATCACTGAGATACCTATACAAAAGTCCAACGGGGAACGAGAGTCCCCCAGCGAACCCTCCAACAAGCAAGTTAGAAGAGAGAGATTAATGGTGTGTAGAAAATAGAGTAATGATAGGGAACTTAACCTTCTTTTTGTCTTAGAAACCTTCTTATATCCTTTGTTCATAATTTCCTTGTCCATTCCGACCTGTCATGTTGGCCGAAAGTCTGCTCTAGCTTGCCTTGTTCATGGTGAGGTTGTTCTATTTCGACGTGAAGGGGTTATCGCATTAAAAGTTGCAGGGGACCTCATTAATGGCTGATGTGTGGTGCAATAACTCTACATGATCTTTGTCTGCTTACGTGGCTGGTTTTCCTCTTGACAAATGTTTAGATGCCATTGGTTCTTGGTACAATGTTGGGTTCTAGTAATGTTAGGCTTTAGTGTTTGAACCGTGTATTAGGCTCTAAATGGTGGGCCAAAAGCCTTTATGGTCCCACTTATGTCAGTAGTCCCTCATTCCCAAGTGCAGTTTCAGTCCAACGAAGGGAATAAGGAAGAAGACGGGGATTGTGGGTGGCCAAGTGAGAGGAGATCGATTGGGAGGAGAGCCGACCGCATAGAGCGACTGAGCGAGAAGATCGACTGGGAGGAGGGCCGACCGCAAAGGGTGACTAAGCGAAAGACTGACTAGGAGGATGGCTGATCTGCAAGGGTGACCGAGTGAGAGTATGGCGACGCGCGGGGCTCGAGGAGCGACGGGGCACGTGGTGATGTGAAGTGGAATAGACAGGGAAGGGGAAGAGAGTAATGAATCATGGTCGCACACGTGGCATGATCCCGTAATAAGGAAGGTGATGCGTTAGCAGGAAGTGAAGGGGTAGACTAATATAGGGCGTCGACAAGGCGGGGGCGGAAGTTTTCGAAAATTTTCAAACTGGCAAAATTTAATCTCGATCCTTGGAATATAGATAAACCATGGGAATTTGGAGTCATTCATTTTACTTACCTTGTCGCGAAAAACCAACACATCCCAGAGCTGCACTTGTTTGTTTCGTGTGACACGCCGCTGCGACACTTTGCAAACTTCCTTATGCCAGCATCTGAAGCGATATGCAGACATGTAGAAGGGTTGGCCCGAGATGAAGTGCCAGCCACGAGGTTAGATGCATTGGGAGAGGACGACGCAGTGAGGTTGACTGAATAATACAGAGTAGAGATGAGGGAGGAAAGGAGGGTTTGGCAAGCGGTGCGGGCTTGCCCAACGACGACGATCATAGCTGCTAGGCCGATTAGACAAGTGGAATCGGACCACTGGCACACCAAGGCCGACAAGTCTACGTTTACGGCAGAAGAGTTGAAGAAGGTACGAAGGAAGTACCAAATTTCGGCGGAGATAGAGCTGAGGTTGCCGACGTCTAAGGAGAGGGCGTCAGACGCACGGCCGATGGAATTCACGTTCTAAGAAGAGGCATTGCTATGGAGGTGCTGAGGCTACCGCTTCCCCAAGTAGTGGTGGACGTACTGAATCGACTGGGGGTGGCGCCAGGGCAGCTGATGCGCTACGCATGGAAGATACTAATGGCCTGCGCGGTCGCATGGCCACAGGTGATCGGGGGGCGGCTATGATGGTGGAGGAATTCTTCTGCTGTTACAAGGCCTCCAGTCAACAAAAAGCGTGGGTGACCTTGCAGGCGGTGGCGAGCTGTGGTCTAGTGGCTGGCTTGCCATCTTCGGTGAAGGGGTGGAGGCCGAGATGGTTTTATGTATCAGTGAACGGTGGGAGAGGGATTCGCACAATGTGGAAAGTCCCCACAAAGTTAGTGGAGACAAGGCTAGATGCGGAGGCTAAGAACAGGGTGAAGAGGGTGAAGGAGTGGCGTGAGAAAGAGGGGGTGAAGTGGGATGACTTGATCCGATCTTCAACCCTGTTTTCCTTGAGCCTAGGGCCGCAACTAACGGATGAGGATCCGACGCGGAAAGAGTTGGAGGCAAGGAGGAAGGCGAAGGAGGCGGAAGAGCAAAGAACGTTCACCAAAGCGGACAAGTATAAGGAGACAAAGTTGGGGCTTGAGCCTAAACTGGTGATGAGGGAGCTGGTCCAACCGCGTCCCAAATCGTTGGGAGACAAAGACCTAACTGACTTTGCCCCACTGCCGCCCCCAGTAGACCCGTTCAAGGAGAGGGGCAAACAGGAGGTGGAGGCAGTGTTAAAGAAAACGAAAAAAAAGAGGGCGGCGGCAGAGGGGAGTAAGGACGCCCCTGTTTTGAAGAAGATGAAGGAGGGTAGGGCGGAGGAGGCTCCAGAAAGAGAGACCGCCCAAATGGCGAAAGAAGACATAGGCCCAAGTGCCCAAGACGTGGGCTCAAGTGCCCAAGCGATGGCGACGGTAGGGCCTGTAGTAGAAGTATCTCCCAGTCCTGGTGTAGGGAAGACTGGGGTTAGCAAACCAGAGACAAGTGTCGCGTTGAAGATCGCAATGTACCACGCGCACGCGCTAGCACGTCACTCGGTAGAAGAAGGGGGGGAAGCCAGGGTTGCTGTCGACCGTCTCGTTAGAGTAGTGAAGGATGCGGCCGTGCAATCAATGGCGCGACTGATAGAAGTTGACCTCCTGAAAGGGTTTTGCTCAGCGTAGATGGAGGCGACGGCCCTAGCAGTTGCCCTGATGAATAAGGCAGCATGCGCGAGAATGGAAGAAGAGCCTCTAAGGGCCCAGCTGGAAGGAGTGAAGGCGCAGCTTCAAAATTTACGGGCGGAGACATCGGACTGGAGGAAAGCCGCGCGGAGTGCGTGTGCGAAGGGGCTGGAGTATGCTCAGAGGGCAAAGAAGATGGAGGTACTGGCGGTGATGCAGAACTACTTAGCAAATCGTGCTGCCGCTGAGCTCGCCCAAGCCAGATCAGAGCTGGAAGTGGTGTGCCACAAGGCGGTATGCTGGAGTTTGAAATGGCAGGCGAGCAGAAGAAGGTAGGCAAGATCCAGGAGGCTTGCACCACTGCCAAGGCAATGTTGGAAGAAGCCCTGATTAACAACGAAGGGCTGCGGGACCGGGCGATTAAGGAGAATGAAGAGGCAAAGGGGCGAATTGTAAACTTGGAGAAGGCCTTGGAGGAAGAGAGGGCTAAATTGGCATCTAAGAGGGCGGCGTACCCCGACTTATGCATGGCGGCAGTAGAGCAATTCAAGGGGTCTGTCGAATTCTAGATGGCCATTGATGTTGTGGTCCCTAGGAGCTTGGCGAAGGAGGGAGAGGTGGGGGCTGGGTCGTCGGGAGCGGCCGCTGGGGGTAGGAGCGAAGAAGTAGTGATCCAAAGCTTCCAGCGGTCAGACTTCTACAAGAACGAGATGAGCCAGTACTGGGACAGTGGCTGGATAAGCTTCAAGTATAAGGCACAAGAGCTGTTCCTAGGTGTGGACTTCAATCTCGTGAAGGTAGGGGAAGACGGCGTTGCCCAGACCCCCTTGGACGAGGGGATTGAAGAAGAAGATCTCGCCTCCAGCGAGGGGGATTGATCTCTGTAACTAAGTGTAAAAATTTTATTTTTGTTTGTTTTGTTTTTTATATATGTAATTTCTGCACCGAATTATATGGAAGTGTAAGTTGGTTAATAAAACAACGAGTTCTCTTATTTATTGTTGTTGTTATTTCTTGGATTTGTGAATTTTGAAAGGTGAAATGATTGAATAGAATTAGATAAAAAAATGGGTGAGAAAAACTGGGGAATATGAAACTTGTAAGGAAACTGTGATGTAAAAATGGTAAAAATGGGCAAGCAGGCTAACTTATATGTTCAAATTTGGGAATATGAAATTTGGTAAGTAAACTATGATGCAAAAATGTTAAAAATGGGCAGACAGGCTAACTTGTATGAATAGTAAAAAATGGATGATTATGCTCTGGGATTTTAACGAAGTCTAGACGAGATTTGGAGGGCTTGATCGGGCTGAGGTTTTAGTTAACTCAGTCTGGATGAGCTCTTCGTGCTCAGTCTAGCTAAGGTTTTTAGTTAGCTCAGTTTGGTTGAGCTCTTTGTACTCAGTCTGGCTGGGCTCTTCGTACTCAGTTTGGCTGAGGCTTTTTGTTAACTCAGTCTGGCTGAGACTTTTAGTTAAGAGTTGTTATTGAAATGTAACACAAATAATGGAGATGTCAAATTGTTGTCATTTAAAGCACAGCCTTTTGATCACAAGTTTACACCATGTATGGAAAGGGCAAAAATGAACAAGTGTGCAGATCGTCAAAAAGAACATACAACAATCGAACAATACAAAAATAAGAGACGCCATTTTACTGGAAATAACGCTTCAAGTGCTCGGCGTTCCATGGATAGGGGAGGTCTCTGCCTTTCATATCTTGGAGTCGGTAAGTGCCCGGGCGGGGTCTGGCCTTGACAATGTAAGGTCTTTCCCATTTGGCTGCTAGCTTGCCCTCGGTGGGATTTTTAGTGGTAAGGGTTGCTTTGCGCAAGACTAGGTCTCCCATTGCGAACTCTCTCGGTTGGACTTTGCGGTTATAATGTGTTCTCATTTTTTGTTTATATGACGCTCGTCTGACAGAAGTTGTCTTTCGGAGCTTTTCAATCAAGTCCAAGTCAGCCCGACGCAATTCTTTGGTTAGTTCTGGATCCGGGTGCAAAACTCGAGGGGTCGGCAGGCCGATTTCTACTAGGATGACCGCTTCAGCACCGTATGTTAGGCAAAAAGGGGTCTCCTCGGTAGGGGTTCAGGCGGTAGTTCGATAATCCCAGAGCACATTTGGTAGCTCCTCAGCCCAGAGTCCTTTAGTGGCTTCCAATTTAGTTTTGGTGATCTTCAGAAGGGAGCGATTGGTGACTTCGACTTGCCTATTGGCTTGGGGATAACCTGGGGAAGAGAAACATGGTCTAATGTGGAGCTTTGCACAGAATTTCCTAAACTTGGCATTGTCGAATTGTTTGCCGTTGTCTGAGACGATGGCTTGGGGGATTCCAAATCGGCATACGATCGACTGCCAGATGAATCTAGTTGTGTTCCGCTCAGTGATTGTAGCAAGGGGTTCCGCTTCCACCCATTTGGTGAAATAGTCAATGACAACTACAGCGAACTTGGTTTGGCCCCTACCGGTGGGCAATAGACCAACTAAGTCGATGCCCCACTTGGCGAAGGGGTAGGGACTGCAGAGTGTAATCAGTTCTGTCGGCGGGGCATGGGGGATGTTGGCAAAGCGTTGGCATTTATCACACTTAAGCACAAATTCGGTGGCATCTTGGTTGAGAGTAGGCCAGAAGTAGCCGGTGCGAAGGATTTTATGGGCCAGTGACTTGGTACCTGAATGATTACCACATACGCCCTCGTGGACTTTCCTCATCACATAGGTCGCCTAAGTAGGACTGAGACACCTAAGGTATGGGCGTAAGAATCTGCGTTTGTATAGTAGGCTGCTGATGAGGATGTAATTGGACGACCGAGCTCTAACCTTAGCGGCCTGCTGCTTATCGTCTTGCAACTCCCCACTTGTCAAAAACAGAAGGATGTCTGCAGCCTATGGGATAGGTTCGTTTTGGAGGAAGTGAACCTCCTACTGGTTTGGCGAAGTAGCCGGATGGGCCAGATAATCAAGGCGGACGCCATGGCTGAGGTCTGACTAGTCGGCTGAGGCTAATTAGGCCATTTCGTCTGCCTTGGAGTTTTCTGACCGAGGGATGTGTTTGATATGGAAAGTATTGAAAAGGCGAACAAGAGGGAGTGCACTGTCCCTGTAGTTTCGCATCGTGTCTTCCTTTGCGTCGAATTCCCCCGTAATCTGCCTGACGATCAATTGGGAACATTGAACATCTGGATATGGCTTACACCAATGTCTATGGCTAGGCGAAGACCTGCTATCAAGGCCTTATATTCGGCTTCATTATTGCTCGCGTCGAACAGGAAACGGAGGGCACACTTGAAATAACCGCCCTCGGGAGTGGTGAGGATGAGACCAGCCCCACTGCTTTCTTTGCGGTATGATCCATCGACATTGAAGGTCCAAGAATGGGGGTTTTATGCCTCAGTGTTGAATTGCGTTGGCGGAGGGGGCGCGGTTGGAGTGGGATTGGTGAATTTCAAGAGAAAATTGGCGACGACCTGTCCTTTGATCGCTATTCGAGGTCAGTAAGAGATTTCAAATTAGCTGAGCTCGACGGACCATTGCATAAGTCTGCCGGATAACTCTGGCTGTTGCATGACCTTCTTTAAAGGCTGATCAGTGAGAACCACTGTGGAGTGAGCTTGGAAATAAGGCCGGAGTCGCCTTGAGGCTATGACCAAGGCAAGGGCCATTTTTTCCAGCACATGATAGTTCTGTTCTGGCCCCTTGAGAGCGTGGCTAATGTAGTAGATCGAACGTTGTATTGAGTTGTCTTCCCTGATGAGGGCCGCGCTGACTGCGGTGTTTGATACAGCTAAGTAGAGGAAAAGAGTTTCGCCTAAGAGCGCCTGAGAGAGTAAGGGAGTTAGCCATGCATTGCTTCAGTTGTTGAAAGGCCTTTTCGGATTCGGTGGTCCATTCAAAAGCCTATCGGAGGACTTTAAAAAAAGGAAGGCACTTGTCTGTTGCGTGGGAAATAAAACGGTTGAGGGCGGCGACTCTGTCGGTAAGCCGTTGAACCTCTTTGACCGTTCGGGGAGACTGCATTTCTATCAGGGCCTTGATCTTTTCAGGGTTGACCTCGATGCCCCGCTGACTGACCATGAAGCCTAAGAACTTCCCAGATCCTATGCCGATGGCGCATTTCTCCAGATTCAACTTCATTTGATAGTTGTGTAGGGTTTCGAAGGTTTATCGCAGGTTTGCCAGATGATCAGAAGAGAGTTTACTCTTGACAAGCATGTCATCGACGTTGGCTTCCATGTTCCGGCCTATCTGGTGTTGAAGACGGCATTGACCAAACGTTGGTAAGTTGCTCCGGTATTTTTCAATCTGAACGGCATAACACGATAGTAGTAAGTAGGGATGCTAATTTAAGCAATTTAAACCCGGCCCGACGGGGACCCGACTCCCCGACCTCGATTTGAGCAGTTTTTTCCCGAAAAATATCCTTACGAGGACGAGGATGGTATTTAAAAATCAATCCTCGATCAATTTCGGGCCGGGGCCGGGGATAAGTGTCCCAACTCCGTACCCGGCTCGTCCCCGTCCCCGTTTGTCCCCAAAGTAAATTTACTATTTTACCCCTCTATATATATATATATAAAACCAATTACCAAACCTCATCTCAGTTCACTTCTCTTTTCCTCCCTGATCTGTTTGTCTATCTGTCTCTCTATCTCTTCCCTCTACTCTCTCTCACTCTCATAGCTCTCCTCATTCTCCTTAGCGCCACCGCCACCGCCACCGCCACCACTGTTCGCGACGCCAATTATCCTCCTCCGTCGTCCATCACCTCCGTCGTCGCAGTCGCAGCCTCCGTCCATCACCTCAGCGCCTCCGTCGTCCTCCTCCGTCATCGTCATCGCAGTCGTCTATGCCTCCGTTGTCGTTCACTGCCTCCGTCGTCCTCTACCGCCTCCGTTGTCCTCCTCTGTACTGTTTGTGTATGTATTTATATGTATGTTTTGTCCATTTTTTCAGTCCTCCTCTCAGATCTGTACTGTTGTGTATGTATGTATACATGTATGTGTGTGTTGTGTTCTGTCCATCACCGCCTCCGTCGTCCTCCTCTGTACTGTTTGTGTATGTATTTATATGTATGTTTTGTCCATTTTTTCAGTCCTCCTCTCAGATCTGTACTGTTGGGTATGTATGTATACATGTATGTGTGTGTTGTGTTCTGTCCATTCTTTTTTTTTTTTTGATGGTGTTGATGGTGTTGAAACACCAGATTTGGTGTTGATGAAACAGATTTGGTCCGGGAAATTTTCGGGGTCAGGGAAACCCGATCCCCGTTAGGGGGCGAGGTTGGGGATGGTGAGAGGTTCCCTGTCGGGGATGGGGCCGGGGACGAGGAGATTTTCACAATCGGGGACGGGGAGTGTGGTCCCCGGCCTCGCCCCGGCCCGTTGCCATTTCTAGTAATAAGTTCCTCTGTCTGTGATGAAGGAGCTGTGTTCCTGGTCAGCCAGGTGCATTAGAATTTGATTGTAGTTAGAGAAAACGTCCATGAAACTAAGCATCTGATGTCCGGCAGTGGCATCGACAAGCAAATCTATCTGGGGGAAGGGATAACTATCTTTGGGGCAAGCTTAATTAAGGTCGGAGTAGTCGACGCAGAGTCACCATTTACCGTTATTTTTACGGACCAGGACTACATTTGATAGCCATTTAGGGTAGTCTACGTTCTTGATAAACTGTGCCTTCAGTAGTTTGTCTACCTCAGAGGCAATGAGGGCATTGCGTTCCGAGTAGAAGATACGTTGCTTCTGGCAAACAGGTTGGAAGTGGGGCTCGATACTGAGACGATAAGTGATGAAAGAGGAATCGATGCCCGGCATGTCGGAATGGGTCCAGGCAAATACATCATTGTGCTCGGTTAGGGGGTTGTAAGGTCGACCTTGGCCTGAGAGGATAGTTGGCTGCTGATCCTGACTGTTTTTATTGAGCTGGTAGGGTCAACGGGGACTTCGACAAGTTCTTCCACTGGTTCTCCTCTGACTAACTCGTTTCCATCTCTGACGTCGAGTCCTTCGATGATCATAGCCTCCTTCAGCTTGACTTCTTTGAGTGAAGCGACGTAGCATTCTCTAGCCACCGTCTGCTCTCCTCTCACGGTACCGACCCCGAAGTCGTTGGAAAATTTCATGGCCAGATAGTATGTGTATGTGATAGCTTGAAAAGCGTTAAGGGCTGTGCGGCCGAGGATTATGCTATAAGTAGAAGGATAATCGACGACAAGGAAAGTGAGTAACTTGGTGGTCTGCCGTGGATACTCTCCGATGGTGATGGGAAGATTGATGGAGCCTATGGAGGTCACCTGATCCCCCGTGAAGCTGACCAGCAGGGTTTGGAGAGGGGACAATTTTTCTTTTCCGACCTGAAGCGACGATAGGCGTTTAGGAAGATGATGTCTGAAGAGCTGTCGTTGTCGACAAACACCCGTCTGACTTTGTAATTGGACAGGAGAGCAGAGATGACGAGGGGGTCGTCGTGAGGGTAATGGATGCCTGTGCAGTCGGGCTCTGTAAAGGTGATGGGTTCCATCCACTATTTGAGGTGTTTGAAGGGGAGATCTAATGTCGCGACTTCTTTGTCGGAGCCCTGTCTGATTTTTCTGAGTTCAGCTCGCTGGGTCGAACGAGATGGTCCTTCGCATGCAAGCTTGCCAACGATGACTCTAATCTCTCTAACCAGGGGAACAGGGTTGCCTTGTGCTCGGGGTTGTGGTGGGGGTCGATCATTGCCTCGGTTAGGTTGTGCGGGTTGTCGGGGACAGGTGTGTCGGCGGTTGCTCCCGGTAGGTTCAGTCCTTGGTCATTGCTGGGGACGGGCTGCTGTGAACCGACTGAGGCGCCCCTGGCATATCAAGCTCTTTATCTAGTCTTTAAGGTTAACACATTCCTCAGTGTTGTGGTTGTGGTCTTGATGGAAACGGCAGTATTTGGATTGATCTCGCTGGTAACCGTGAGAGTTATGACCATTTCAAGTTGTAATCTCGCTAGATCTGGTTAAAGACTTGTTCCATGGGGGAATTGAGGGGAGTGTACTGTTCGAACCGACCGGGCGGTCGGGTAGGTGCCAATCGGTCGGTTCGAGCAGTTCGATCGGTATACTAAGGTGTTTGCTGTGTATATTGGGTGGTTCTGGTTTCAGATTCCTTTCTCTTCTCTCTGGGGGTTGGGTTTTTAGTTGTAGTATCTTGGCGGGCTGCCAGAGAATCTTCGACGTTCATACATTTTTAGGCTTTGGAAAAGAGGGTGGCCATAGAGGTTGGAGGGTTTTTGGGGTGGGAGAAAATGAAGTTGGATGATCATAAACTAGCCATGAAAGCCGTGAGAATGACGTTGTCGTCGTTTTTCGCCACCTGTAAGGCTTCGGTGTTAAAACGGGTGACGAAGCTACGTAGCGACTCCCCCTCCGTCTGACAGATGTTGAGGAGCTGAGTCGCCGAACGCCACTGGCGTTGAGCACCAATGAAATGGCTAAGAAAGAAATCGCTTAGGTGTTGGAAAGTAGAGACGGAGTCCGTCGATAGCTAACTAAACCACAGTCGAGTCGACCCCTTAAGCGTTACGGGGAAAGCCCAACATATGATCTCATCGGAAAAAGTATAGAGGATTATTAGGGTCCTGTAAGTCTCCAAGTGGTCAACTGGGTTCGCTGTGCCGTCGAAAGAGTCGATCGAGGGCATTTTGAACTTGGGAGGTAGGGGTTTATCCCTGATGGAGGCGACAAACGGTGAATTGCCTGTTGTGGAGGGTTTATTTTGTATGTTCTGCATGACTCCTGGAAATTGGAGTATCATGGCTCGGAGTTCCGCATCCCAGATAGGAATGTTGTCACCACTAGAATGCAATGGAGGCTGGACACTACTGGCCTCTCCTTCGGGAGCAAGTGCTTAGACTGATGGATGTAAACCCCGAGGTGGCGGGTTCATGTCTTGGGGTGAGGGTCGCAAACCCTCTAGGTTGGAGAGGTGGGCTTGTTGGAGGGGATGGCTCGGGGTTCTTTCTTGGTTAGGTGGGATATCTTGTGGTGGTGGAGAAGGCACAAGGAGGTCTCGCTGAAGCAAAACATTAATCAAGGCTCGGTTTTGTTCGGCTAAGCGATTGATGCTGTTGGTGAGTTTTGTGAAATACTGAGGTGGGTTGTTTGGGTTAGGAGGGTCGGCTTAGGGGTCGGCAACGTTGTGTTGAGAAGCCATGGATCTCGTTATGACCATCCACCTTGGTGGGTGGCGATGAGGAATTATCGGGAACAGGTCTCTGGCAACAATGAGCACAATTGTCACGCGGGGTGAAAGTTTCCCACAGACGGCGCCAGCTAATGATACTACTTGTCCCTGGGGGATGAGTTGGGCTGATCCATGCCCCTAACACCGTTGTTCGGTCGCTGGGATCACTGAGATACCTGTACAAAAGTCCAACGGGGAACGGGAGTCCCTCAGCGAACCCTCCGAGGAGCAAGTTAGAAGAGAGAGATTAATGGTATGTAGAAAACGGAGTAATGATAGGGAACTTAACCTTCTTTTTGTCGTAGAAGTTTTCTTATATCCTCTGTTCATCATTTCCTTGTCCACTCTGACCAGTCATGTTGGCTGAAAGTCTATGCTTTAGCTTGCCTTATTCATGGTGAGGTTGTTTTTTTCCGACGTGAATGGGTTATCGCATTAAATGCTGCAGAGGACCTCATTAATGGCTGATGTGTGGCGCAATAACTTTGCAAGATCTTTGTCTGCTTACGTGGCTGGTTCTCCTCTTGACAAGTGTTTAGATGCCATTGGTTCTTGATGCAACGTTAGATTCCAGTAATGTTGGGATTTAGTGTTTGAACCGTATATTGGATTCTAAGTGGTCGGCCAAAAGCCAAAAGCCTCTATGTCAATTATTATTATTATTTTATTTGTAAAAGTCAATTATTAGATTAGCTTTTAAAGATACGTGGACCCTAACCTCTTCCTTGTAAGCAAGCAGTGCAAAAAAAAATTAATTTTTTGATTTTTTAATTTATTTAGATTCACATCAACTTTATTTTTTTTCTCCATATTTTTTCGTAATAAAAAAAAAATCAATTTTTTTTAACATTTTGTAAAATAATATATCACCCGATCATAAAGGCATGAGCTCTAAAACAATTACGAGTATTACTAGAATCACCAAAAAAAATTACTTAAAAAAACTACCTACAAAACACATGGGATGAGACCCACACTCAAGTATGGTGGGTAATTTTTGGGCAAATTACAAACATCCCTTTGAGCTTTGATGAAAATACAAATTTTTTCTTGAGATTTGAGAAATTGCATCTCGCTCCCTGAGATTTATATTTTCATAATAAATTGTCCCTGAGGTTTTTATTTTCATACATATTCCCCCATAATTTCTCCTAATTTGTTATGAAAATTTGACCATCAGGGGGCAATTTGTAATTTCTTAAACCTCAGGAGAGAATCTGTGTTTTTATCAAACTTCGAGGGGGTGTTTGTAATTTACCCGTAATTTTTTGGTAATTTTGTCGGTACACAAAATTTCTCAAACAATTTGCTCAATTAGCTCAACATTCAACATTTTATTGGTGAATTTTCCACCCATGTTCCCTTTTACTAGATATTCCTTAAATAATAGAAATCTCTGTTACTTTGATTATCAACCTCAGGTGTTTCATTAATTTTTCCGTTATTAAGCATTTAATCATGAAAAATTATATATAATCCACTTTTTAGATTTATTTTTTAAATTTAATGATGTATAAGTCATATGATTGATTAATAATTAAAAAACATACGAGAAAGAGCGTTGTCTTAGATATTATTATTGATTGTTATATTATTAGATTTCGAAAGTGAATATAATTTTTAAACTAAAATAGCAATGTAATTTGGAGATGGCTTCTATCCTGTAATTGGAGAAAGACTATTAATAGTGTATTCTCTTTATTTTTTTACGCTTTTTTTATTATAAAAAATCAAAAAAATTAATTTATAAACAAGTCATTAATAAAATAAGGCTAGAGGCACTTACTTTTTTACCTACTAATAAAATTGCAGAAACTCTTTTTGAAATTTTTAGACACTCGACTTTCTCATCTCTATTTACAATGAAATAAGTTAAAATTTTAGGAAAGTTAGGACTACAAATGAATCGAGCTGTTCATGAATAAGTTCGGCTTGGCTCGTTAAGCATTCGTTTCGGCTCGGCTCGATTCGACTCGTTTACTAAACGAACCGACCTCGAGCTCAAATATTAGGTTCGTTTGGTAAACGAGCCGAGCTCGAGTTCGCCCGAGCTCGGCTCGTTTATTTATATTTAAATTATATAATAAATATATTATTTATATATTAAATAATATAAATAATATTTTTTATTTAAATATTTTAATTTAAATAATATAAATAATATTAAAAAAAATTATCGAGCCGAGCCGAGCCGAGCTCGAATCCAGTTTCTTATCGAGCCGAGCTCGAGCTCAATAAACGAGTTCGATAAGTAAACAAGCCAAGCTCGAGCCTAATAAAACTCGACTCGACTCGTTTGCAACCCTAAGAAAAGTAAAATTTTAGTAGAGCAGTGATAAAACAATTACATTTTCATAATGGTGTAACTCTTGCGTGGACATGACATAAATCTATTTTTGCAGCAATTCTTCTTGTATATCAAAATTGTACTAAAAAAAAATCCTCATTTGTAGTCCATTTATTTTGTGACAGTTCCAGCTATTTATAATTGGTTCAAAATTCAATAAGTATGTTTCCTAATAAATAATCATTATTACATCATAATATACATTTGAAGTTGAAATTATGTAACTATGGTTCCGTTTGGCAAGATTTTTAGCACTAAATTAGTTTATTAAAAGACAAAATAGGTTAAAAATTAATAAGATAAAATATTACACATAAATTATAATTATTTTATTTTTTCTCTTACAAAATTATAAAAAAGTTAAAAGTTCATTCCAAACGAATTTTTTTTAATTAGATTAAAAAAATTAAAAAATCGAATTAAAAAAATTCTTTCATAATAATAAAAAAAAGCATTTGGTATATTTGGTCTCAGTTTTCTAAATTCAATTTTCTGAAAATTGAATTTTTTGTTTTTAGTGAATAGTTTTTAAATTTTAAGCAATTTTTTTTTTTACTTTTTTAGATATATCTTACTTAGATATGTCTAAATAATAAAATATTTGTGAAAAAATATTTTAAAAATTAATAAATATACAAAAATATGAAAAATGTATTAAATTTTTGTATTCTTTTTATATTTTTAGTATTTAGTGAATTTTTTTTAAAAAAAATTCAGAAATATTATATTTTTTAAGTATATTTATAAGGAAAATTAGTCTAATGTTTCTTTCCCATTTTTAGTAATGGAAAAGATCTACAATATTATTTTTTGATGTCTAAGGTCCCTAAATTCACACCCATATATCATATTAGAGAAATTTGACTATCCCTCTGTTTCCGATCTTCATTCTATCAAACCTCATTTCCGCAAGAGCACTTCTACTTAGACTCCCCACAATGCTTCAAGTGGCTTTTCAAATCAGTCAACACCAAGAAGCTCTTCTTGTTACAGCGATTGCAAGAGTACATCTTCGAACAATGACTTCTCTTGAAGTGATTCTTCATGCAAATTGCTGATTTCAATAGCCTGAACTTTTTATGCGATTTGTTTTGATTACACCCTACGAAAGGACACGAAAATCGAGTCTTCCTCCGGCTAAACTTCGACGAACACCTCTCCAGTTTCGCCAGAGCCTTCGGCGTCTTGAATTGGGCTCGCATGTGCATTCACAAATTCGCATCGTTCTTAAATCCTTTCCCGCAAATATCGCAAAAATGAATGTGCTCTACGAGAAGCTCCACCGCATCGAGCTGTATGATCTCCCAATCATCGCTCCCAATCTCAGCCTTCATCTCTTCGTCCTCCACCTTCAAAGTCATCACACTTTTTTCTTCGCTCATCATCGCATCCATGGAAGTTTTCACATCAAAACTGCTTAAATTCTCTAAAATTTTCAGATTTGGTCTTGCATAGATCATCGAGGTCAGATTTTTTTATCCAAGAGAGTTTGGGGAGGTATGATCGGAGGGCGAGGAGAGAAGGGCACTGATTTAGGGCATTGGTAGTGCAAAATATATGAATTTGAGCAATTTATTTGCAGTAACTTTTCAAATCAATAGAAGACCTTCAATCTTTGGTTCATAATTTTCTCTTGTGAGCACTTTACTTTGGTTGTGTATTATTAGTATATATATTACACTTCTCATTCTTTCTCTTCTATTCAACTGATAAAGCATTTAATTGGTAAAAGATTTGGAATTTTTTCTAGTTTCAATTTTCTCTGGTACGAAATTTTGAATTTTCTCTGGTAAAGGATTTGAATTTTCTTTGGTTTCACAGAGAAAGGATACTACAGAAGCAAACAATTTTGTTCAGAGAAATTTCAATTTTTTCTAGAGAGAAGGGAAATTTCTCTGGAGTGAAGGGAAGGCCAGAGAAATTCTTTGGAGAGTGGGTTAGAGAAATTTAAAAGTCCAGAGAAATTTTGTTTCTTGGTTGTACTCAGTGCAATAATTTTGTGCATGATCTGTCTGGCATGCACATTTCTGTTTGCATCAGTGCTAGTGGTGGTGTTATTATTTTGCCCCCCCCTTTTTTTTGGAGTTAAAAACCATAATTGTTAGTTCTTTACATAATCTGGAAATTTCTCAGTATTGAAGAGAATTTTTCTAGATAGAAATTCTCTTGATGAAATTTCTCTGGATCAAATTGAGGGACCTTAGATATTATGAAAATATTAGATGTCTTTTATGCTATAAAATCTTAATATCAAGGACTCTAAAAAAAATCTCATATTTATATTAAGTGTATCTAAAAATTTTAAAAATTCAGTAAAAATAAAAAAATTCAATAAAAGCAAAATATATAAACTTTTAAAATAAATAAATTTTGAAAATTGAAACCAAACAAAGTGATTATTACAACATAACATGTGAGATTTAATACAATTTTAAATTTAAAATATTTTAGAACTTTAAGAGAAGAACTTTGAAATAGCTCTATTTTTTTTTTTTCTCACTATTTGTCTTTTTCTTTTTTACACCGCGAACTATATAAAGCTATTTATAGCTCTATAGTTGAGTTCTGTATCACTACCATTTTAAGTTAACAAAAATGGTCTAGACTTTAAAAGAAGAATTCTAAATAAATATTAAATAATTTTTTTCTTTTTCCTGTTTTATCTTTTATTTATTTATTTGAAGGTCAAGTTTGGCAATTAAAAAATAATCTCTCTTTTTATCTTTTTCATTTTTTTTTCATCACATCATCTCTCTATTTTTCTGCACATTTTTTCATAAAAAGATAAAAAATACACTTATTTAGGTCATCCCAAACAACCTCTAAAAGTGTTAGTAGAGGCAGCACTGCTGTTAAGTTAATGAATGGCAATGAATATGAATGACACCCTTGAACTGGGGTTAGTTCAGTAGATAAAATCTTGAAATCCCTCGCTCAAGGCTTGGGCTCAAGTTTTTATAGTCTCTTGTTGAGGTTAAACATACTCCTTAGCATTTGGAGCACGCGAAAGCCTAAGTTTCGGCCCCGACGTAAGTACAATAAGATTCCTTACAAATATACTATAGATGTTAAGGGGTAATACTTCCCGACGAATATATTAAAATAGTTTATTTACATATCCATTTTTATGAATCTTATAAAAAAAAAAAAAAAAAAAAGAGATTGAAGCGGAGTGGATGATGTGTGTGTGCGCGTTTTTGTTTACATTAAAAAGTGAGTGGAGACAATTTTGAACGATTACGAATCCTATCCTCTTCTCCGCTGCAGTCTCTGCTCTGGACGACCTTTGTCTTTAAAGTGGACCCCAACGCAACGACTTCTTCCCTGCTCTCTCCTGCCGCCGTTTCATTTATAAGGAAAAAAGCTTGGTCCCCAATTTGGGGACCTATGACCCAAAATGTGTGTGATTAATTTATGGTTTCATTTGGGAGTGAGTTGGTTTTTTAATTTTTTAAATTTTTTGGTTATTTTAATTTGGGTTAAAAAGTTTAATTTATAAAAATTTTTTTGATTTTTTGATTTTTTTAATTTTTTTGTAAGAGAAGAATGTAATAATTATAGATTAGATGTGATATTTTGTTTGTTGTGATTAAAAATAGCAAAAAAAAAAGAGAGATTTACCAATAAATCCCAAAATGTAAACTTATGAACCAATTAGTCCCATTTTTATTCTAGTAAACCGTTTAGTCCCATTTAATTGTGAGGGACGTAATTACCCTCATCTCTAACCGTTGCTCACAGATACACAGACACACACACACAGAGACACACACACACAGAGATACACACACATACATACACACACACACAGATACACACACAGACACACACAGATACATACATACACACACAGATACACACACACACACAGATACACACACACACAAATACACACATACATTACGAGGGGCAGACACACACACACAGATACATACACACACACATCTGCAGATCTGAGACTGAGATCTGAGTCGCCATCATCATCACACACACACACATGCATCTGCAGATCTGAGACTGAGATCTGAGTCGCCATCATCATCACACACACACACACAATCACAGGGAGAGAAGAGAGGTCTCGATCGGTTGAGAGAGGAGAGAAGATGGAGACTGGTTGCGCCGATGGTATCAAGCGGCGGAGTGCGGCCACGGCGGCGTAGAGACGAGAGACAGAGAGCGGCAGAGAAAGATGGGGTCTGAGATGAGAGAGAGAGAAAGAGATCTGAAATGAGAGATGAGAGGAGTTTTGTTAGATTAAATCTGTGGAAGGGTTTGGAGGGAATGAAATTTGAGAGAGAGAGAAGCGCGGGTGGGTTGCAGACAGAAGAGGGGAAGAGTTATAATGTGGGAAATGGTGAAGTGATGGTGAAGCCCCACCAGTACATGGAAACAAAATAATAATGGGTAAAATCGTCCATACAGTTACACTAAATATGAAAAATAGGATCAATAAGAAATAAACTTCCCCACTGATAGGACTTATTCGAACAAAAGAATAAAGTTGGGACTAATTGGTTTAATAGTTTGTGAAATGGGATTTATTGGTAAATTTTCCAAAAAAAAACTCTCAAACCATCTTCTCAAACCGTGCCTATATATATTTTTGTTTTTTTTTTTTTCTTCTTTTTTCTCTCATGTAGGATGATGTAAGGGTGAAGTTTTTGTAGGAATCTTAATCATTACTCTTACATAATTTCGCTGCATTATTCAGTTTGTTTAGTTTGAATTTTTTAGATTAAGTTTTTTAAAAATTGAATTTTTTAATTTTCAATTTTTTTTTTTGTTTTTAGTGAATGTTTTTAAAATTTTAAACATTTTTTTACTTTTTTAGATACACTTTACTTAGATGTATCTAAAAAGTAAAAAATTTGTAAAAAAATATTTTAAAAAATTAATAAATACATAACAATACAAAAAATGTATTGAATTCTCGTATTTTTTTTTTGTATTTTTGGTATTTAGCGAATTTGTAAAAAAAAAATTCACATTTTTTTTTTACTTTTTAGGTATATTTATGTTAGGTATGTCTAAAAATTAAAAAAATTACTTAAAATATTAAAAAATTTAGTAAAAACAAAAAAAATACAAAAAATAAGAAAGTTGAATTTTCTGAAAAGTATTTTTAAAAATCTCTAACTGAGCAAATTATTTCTCAACACGTGTCAACTACATCACACTTTTGCCCGTTTGTTTCGGGAGTTAGAGTTGGGATTGAGATGGAGGTGGATGTGGGATTCACTATATATTATGTTTGTTTTATAAGATAGAGAGAGGATTCCTAATTCGAAGGGATTAAGATGGGCCTTGGAGAGGGTATTAGGCCCCGTTTGTTTGGGGTTATAGAGAAGTAATTGGAATTGATAATGAGGTGGGACCCACCATCTTTGTGTTTGTTTTGCGAGATGGGGAAGGGATTCGTAATCCTTTCTGAATTATGAATCTCCTTGGGGAGGGGATTTAGATGGACCTCTAGCACTTGGTATTAGAAAATAATCCACTAGACTATTTTTTTATTTCATTTTTTATATGTTGGGCATTTTTTTTGAATACTAATGTTAAATATTTTGTATTTTTTGTTAAGTAAAAATCATTGTTTTATTTGTTTTATTTTTTTCTATTTTTTAAAAAAAAAATTTAAAATTTTTTAAATGTTGGGTATTTTTTTTGAACATTAATGTTTGATGTTTTTGTATTTTTTTTATTTGTTTTTTTATTTTATATTTATTTTATATAAAAATAATTCAACAATCCCTACATCAACAACTATCATCAAAACAAACACAATTTTACTTAATCTCTTCACTATCAATCCCCTCACTATTAATCTCTTTCATTCTACCTCTGAAAACAAACGGGGCCTTAGGATGGAGCTTGGGATTTGATATTAGAAAAATAGTCTGTCGGACTAATTTTTTATTTTTATTTTTATTTTTTACATGTTGGGCATTTTTTTTGAACATTAATATTTAATTTTTTGTATTTTTTGTTAAGTAAAAATCATAGTTTTATTTGTTTTAATTTTTTCTATTTATTTTATTTTATTTATTATTATTATTTTTTACATGTTAGGCATTTTTTTGAACATTAATATTTAATGTTTTTGTATTTTTTTATTTGTTTTATTATTTTATATAAAAATAATTTAACAATCTCTATACCAACAACTATCATCAAAACAAATACAATTTTACTTAATCCCCTTACTATAAATCCCCTCCATTCAATATCAGAAAACAAGCGGGTTTGAGTAGAGGAATTAATATGGTGAGATTATATTAAAAGATTACTAGCATGATGATATTGAATTGGAGGGAATTATTAGATTTTGTGAACCTATCATGGAATTTATATTGATAATTCAAATCGTTCAATATTTTGAGCTCGTTAAGTATTTTATATGTACAAAAAATTACATTGATTGAATATGATAACTATTTGATTAGATTAAATTTATGTCAACGATAACTATAATTGAAAAATAAATTATTAATACAAATGCGATCTGATCAAGTGGCTATTAATACCCTATTAACGTGATTTTTTATAAGGATAAAGTATTGCACAAATTTTATATATTGAATTGCTTGAATTAGGGGTGAGTAGCGGATATACCAATCCGTCAAAACCGAACCGATCCGCCGCATTTTGGACGGATGTGTGGTGACGAGCGGACGGTTGCGGATTGATTTTCTCCAATTCGCCAATCTGGCGGACGGATGGCGGATTTGAAATTCTTTTGGTTGCAACCGAACCGGCAAACCGCGAATACCCTAGTAATTTATAAGACTTTGTGTTTTCAGTTTGTTTAAATATTTTGTTTGTCTTTTCAATTAAAAAAGAATTTAAGTATTCTGTTGAAAAAAAGTTTTCAACTTGAATATCTTTTTTGAATTGAAAAAAATAAACGTATTATTTATCTATATTTTTTGGTTTTTAAATTTATCTCTAAAAATAATAAATAGAAAATATGATATATGCTGGTTGGTTTTTGTTTTTAAAAACAGATATAGATGTAACAATACAGAGACATACAATCTCTACTACTGCTCTGCTCATGGTTTTGATGGTTTGAATTGTTTTTATATTTTAATAACCACATATTGTAATACTTTATGTGGATAAGGCATGTTGTGATTGTAGTATGTGGATGAGGCATGCAGTGATTGTGATATTTTGAAGTTTAAAACTTTCTTACTTTGGATGAGACATGCAGTGATTGTAATATTTTTTTAAGTCATTAATTGTAATATTTTTTTTTTTTTGAGGAAGTGCACAAGTTGAATTATGTTGAAAATTTATAAAATTTTAAACCGCCAAATCGATTCGCATCCACCCGCCAAACCGCCAATCCGCTCAATTCACATCCGTCGGATTGGCGGACGAATGCGGATTGATTTTCTCCAATCCGCCAATCTAGCGGACAGATGACGGATTGGAGGTTCCGCGGCCGCAATCAACCCACGCCCACCCCTA
This sequence comes from Camellia sinensis, assembly GCF_055761805.1. Classification (NCBI taxonomy): domain Eukaryota; kingdom Viridiplantae; phylum Streptophyta; class Magnoliopsida; order Ericales; family Theaceae; genus Camellia; species Camellia sinensis. The sequence goes on from NC_138972.1 coordinate 105,693,265, forward strand.
GTTTGAATCATCAATGTGAACTCCGTAATGGGTTTACGGAGGTCCAACAGGACGCTCTAATTGAAAAACCCAACTGAAGACAAGCTCATCCTTAAAAAAAAAAGTTTTGCATTTATTTACGTACTATATATTAATATTAATTGGTTAGGATTAATTTTATGAAATTATATAGGTTTCGTTTGGGAAATGGGTTGACTTTTTGACTTTTTGACTTATTTAGCTATTTTAGTCTTGGGCTAAAAAGTCTGATTTGAGAAGGACTTTTAACTTTTTTGTGAGAGAAATAATGTAATAATTATAAATTAAATATGATATTTTATCTTATTAAATTAAAAAATCTATTTTATTTTTTATAACTATTTTAACCAAAAAAGCTACAAAAATCACTTCCCAACATATGCATAAAGAAAAATGATTTAGAGCACTAAAAGAGCATTAAATTGTCTTTTTCTTCTTTGTGTTTTGTCTTTTTCTTTTTTTCTTTCTATTTTAATTTTTTTTAGGCATGTCACGTCATTAGAACTACTTTTAATGGTCTTATTTTAGTGATCTGTATCATAATTGTATGCATAAAATCTTTGTTATGTAAAAGATAGTTTTGTTACTTTTGTAATGTGAAATGATGTGATTAGACTTCAATACCACCTCCTCATAGGAATCCCCTCGTTAGAGCGGTTTTATAGTTCCATGGAAATATAATCCCATGACAATTTTCTAAAACAAACATGACATTTGGGATCTAACCTCACTATTAGTCCAATCTCAATATTATATATTTCTGAAAACAAATAAAGTCCAAGGACTTGTTATTTTTAGGAGCAATGGTAGAGGGTCCAAATTCTGTGGCTCAAATGGCCAAAACGACGTCGTTTTGAGTACAAAACAACATCAAAATGGCCAAAACGACGTCGTTTTGGCCATTTGAACCACATTTGAGCCACAGAATTAGGGCCCTTAAACATTTTTCTATTTTTAGAGTTAGAATATAAGGGATTAATAGTGAGAGCATTAAGTAAAATTATATTTATTTTGATAATGGTTGTTATTGTGGAGATTGTTAAATTATTTTTATATTTAATAAATATAAAATAATAAAAAAATAAAATTACGATTTTTACTTAACAAAAAATACAAAAATATTAAACATTAATGTTCAAAAAAAATGTCTAACATGTAAAAAAAAAAAAAATTGTTGTTGGCCGATTGATCAGTAGGACGTCCCCCGGACGACGGATAACACCCTAAGCCGAACGGACTATTTTCTGACACCATCTCCCAGCCCAGACTCCTAATCCCCTTGCCAAGGCCTTTCGTATTCCGGAGGGAACTACGAATTCGGAGCTCCAAAATCAAAACAAACATGAGGATTGGTCACTGTTCATCATTTACAATTCACTCGAGACTGTGATGGGGAAAACAAACGGGCCCTAAGAGACATCATGGGGTTTTAGCTTTAACTTCTTACAATAAAGGGTAAATTATACTGAATTCTTTTATAATTTAAAAAAAATATAATAATGCTTTATAATTTTAACATAATTATATTGATATTTCTTTTAATAAGATTAAATAGATCGAAATTAATTTAGATGATGCGAAAATATAAGAATAAGTAATGTAAAGTATAAATTTTTATGTAAAAAAATAATAATATTATTTTTTCATTCATATAATTAATAAATTATCAATACATAGGGATGAATATGAGAAATTAATGTTATTTCAAAAAATTTATGGATAGTTTTCACAATTTTATTAAAATCAAGGTTGTTACCCTATATATTTCTCACAGCCAATCAGTTGAGCTTAGTTTTTTATTTCTAATTTTTTTTAGGCAAACTGGATTGTTTCGCAACCAACCACCAACAAAAGCCTAAATCTAATAATATATAAATCCAACCCTTGCACGCTTACTTTTAAAAATATTTTTGCACTTTGACAATGTTAATGTAAATGTAAATCACCTACTACACTCCACCAAACCTACCTCCACCACTCACTCCTATCACCTACTACACTCCACCAAACCTACCTCCACCACTCACTCCTCACCTACTCCAGAATCATCTCCTATATAATAGGAATTCTTGTACAAAATAGATACACAACAATAAATAATACTACAATTTATCATGGTATCAGAGCAGGTTTAGAACCTAATATTTTCGCTTCACCGGCGGACGGCAACCTCACCCTAGCCGTCCGCCGGATCTCAACCTATTCCGTTTATTTTCTACGCATACCTTCCCGCCATTGCCCTACCTCATCTTCGACGACATCGACAAATACTCCGTACCTGGATTTGGCCTTGAAATGGTCCTGTAATTCAGACCTCGCCATGCGAATCTCATCGAGAAGACCCGGAATCAAGAACTCCTTCGTTGTGAGTAGCGGACGAGCCCAAGCCACAAGATTTTCTTGACCTGGTGGCTGTGACAAGTCCACGGGCTTTCTTCCCGTTAGGAGCTCAAGGAGGACTACACCGTCAGCGAGGTCGACAGTCCATGGGAAGAACATGGGAAGAACATGTCGGAGACTATGCAGTCAGGCGGATTGTCCCTAATGAATTCTTCGATCTGATTTTGGAGCAAAACGATGGCGTAACCGAGTTTGGCCATGAGTTTGGTCGCAGTCCCTCCATCGTCGCCGATGTCGTCTTCGATCTCCCTCCTCCGCCGTTGTCACTCTGACACGCCGGTCGCCTCTCTCACCTCCTCCACCACCCGCAGAGCTCTCACACATACAGCTTTCTCTTCCTTGGCTATCCGGCCGCACCACCCACCAAAGCTTCGGGCAGCTGAAACCTCTCCCTCGTTCTGGTTATCTATCTCTCTACATATGGCATATATCTGGCTCCTGAATGGGAAGGGACACATACTCACCAGAAACGAGAAAAGAAAACAAAGTTTTCTAATTATTATACACACTGTTTTGAGGGAAACATACTCTCTCTCTCTCTCAACCGACACACACTCTCTCTCTCGGCCACCCCATTCACTTTTCTAATTATTATATACCTTTTTTTCCATTCTCCAATATCATCACACCCAGACATTTAACTTTTGTCCCCTCTCTTTTCCTTTCTTTATTTTCCACTTTCAAAATCACCACCCTTTTTGTTTTACTTCTCTTCTTTTATTATTTTATTTTTTCTTTACATCACTTTACACCCACTCTCTCTCCTCACTTTGCATCCACCGTCCACTTCTGCACTTCCCCCACAGACTCCATCCACCAAAGCTAAGCCATCATGCTGTTGAATGTGCCATATTATTCTTCTTATTATTATTTTTATTAAAAAAAAAAAAAAAAAAAAAAAAAAAATATATATATATATATATATATATATATATATAAACAAAAAACAAAAACAAAAACAAACCAACACAAACCCATTTACAAATTTGCCCAACAAACCCTATTTTATTCATCTCAGGGATTCACCCCGTTCCACATTTTACACCACAACCAAAAAAAAAAAAAAAAAAAAAAAAAAAAAAAAAAAAAACAACCACACCAGATCACCATCACAACAACAACAGATTTGTTTTCTTTTCTGCAGACGGCCACCCACCGACCTACTCTGCCGCCGGTCTCTTCTTCTTGCCTCCGTCCTGGACGGCCCTTGACGGTGTTGCCTCCGTGTTTCCCACTCCACTGGGCACGATCACTCCCCCATACTCCACTGCAGCATCTGATGGCCCTCCAAATCGGAACATCACGGTGGCCTTCCGCTTCAGCTCCTTGTTTTCTGCCCTTAGCACGCTTATCTCTGCTCGCGCATCCTTATACATGCGTTGGAGCAGAGCCAGTTGGGAGTTTAACTGCTGCACCTCATTTGTCCTACTCTGTAGCCGGTGCGACAGATTTGTGACCGCCGTCATGGACTCCACACATGCCTTCAACGTATACTGATTGGCTTCCACATCCGACTGCACCGCCATTTTTTGCTCCACAGACCGCATCGGAAAGTTCAGCGGAGCAAACCCAGCAGTGTTTGGTTGAGGTTCACTGGCCACCGCACCAGTTCTCTCTCCTGTGGACTCGTTGAGGTCGGGAAAGAGGGTAAGCAGCCCGCGGGAAGACGAAGCCATTTTTTTTCTGGGCAACAGAGTGTTATAGAGAGTGTTACAGAGTATCTTCTCAGCAAAACCTTCTCAGCAAAACGAAGAGTTTTTCCGAGGATTTTCGCCAATTGTTTGTCTTCGCCTCTGCCTCAGCTCTGTCTTGGTTAAATAGCCGAGGCAGCCACGCGCATCGCGCGCCTCTTCTCGCCGACAAACTGGCACGCCTTTTCATGGCACGCCTTTTGATGCCTCGGGCACGCCTTTTGATGGCACGCCTTTTGAGGGCACACCTTTTGAGGGCACGACTTTTGAGGGCACGACTTTTGAGGGCTCGATATCTACATCCATGTATATTTTTTGGGCAGCCTATATACACACTCATACAGTGTCTTTTACACCGGTCAGCTTTATCAATCCCTTTGTTTCAACCTCAAATAGGTTTTTTATCTTCACACCTATTTGAGTTTGAGGGGGGGTTATACACAGTATCATGTATAAGTCACTCATGGCGCACTCCCTAAGTCGCCCCCTTGGTACACCACCACAACATTCTACAACGGTCCGACATGACCCCGTAAACTGTCCCGACATTAATTCCGGTCAGCTTCTACAACGGTCCGACATGACCCCGTAAACTGTCCTGCTACATCGGTCCGACATGACCCCGTAAACTGTCTGCTACATCGGTCCGACATGACCCCATAAACTGTCTTCTACACCGGTCCGACATGACCCCGTAAACTGTCCCGACATTGATCCCGGTCAGCTGTCAGCTTTTACAACGGTCCGACATGACCCCGTAAACTGTCTTCTACATCGGTCTGACACGACCACACAGTGTCTGCTACATCAGGTCCGACATGACCCCGTAAACTGTCTTCTACAACGGTCCGACATGACCCCGTAAACTGTCCTGCTACAACGGTCCGACATGACCCCGTAAACTGTCTTCTACATCGGTCTGACACGACCACACAGTGTCTGCTACATCAGGTCCGACATGACCCCGTAAACTGTCTTCTACAACGGTCCGACATGACCCCGTAAACTGTCCTGCTACAACGGTCCGACATGACCCCGTAAACTGTCTTCTACATCGGTCTGACACGACCACACAGTGTCTGCTACAACGGTCCGACATGACCCCGTAAACTGTCTGCTACAACGGTCTGACACGACCATACCGTGTCTCCTATCCTGTTTTATTTTATTTATCAGTTTATTTTTCTGTTTTGTTACTCTCTCCAAACTCAAGTTGGCTAGTACCTATCCTCCTTGAGTTTGAGGGGGGCTGTTAATGTAAATGTAAATCACCTACTACACTCCACCAAACCTACCTCCACCACTCACTCCTATCACCTACTACACTCCACCAAACCTACCTCCACCACTCACTCCTCACCTACTCCAGAATCATCTCCTATATAATAGGAATTCTTGTACAAAATAGATACACAACAATAAATAATACTACAATTTATCAGACAAGACCGTTAAATATAATTTTATTTTATATATTTTTTATTTGTTTTTAGAAAAATTAAAACACAAATTATATTAAAACAAAGGTAAACGTCATACAAATGAAGAAGAACGAAAAAAAAACTAAAGGACCAAACTAGAAACTCTACTTATGTTTGGTATGTTTATTTGGGTTAAAATAATTATATAGGATAAAATTAGTTATTTTAATTAAATAAGATAAAATGTCATATTTAAATCATAGTTATTTTATTTTTTCTCTCACAAAAGTCAAAAAAAATCTATTCCAAACGAGACTTTTTAATCCCATACTAAAAAATCTAAAAAGTGAACCCACATTCCAAATAAAGACAAATTATAAACTATAAAAGGCACCAAAAACACAATTGTGGTTATGGGAAAATTATTAATTTTCTCACAGATTTGGTTTAGAAAAACAAGATATCTATCAAATTAAAAGCCAAACCCACTGTCGTCGTCGTCTCCTCGTCTCTGTCGTCATGTACTTCGGTTATTGATAGAGGCGAGAGTTGAAGAAGAAGAATACCCACAACAGTTGAGAATGATTGATAGGAGAGAAGACCATAAAGAAAATTTAAAATTTAAAAATCTATACAGAAAATCCGGAGAAAAGTTCTCAAATCTCTTTTCCTATCAAAAAAAAATTTAGATTTAAACTATACTATAGAAAGTGGTTTTAGAACACGTCAAAAAAATTACTAAAGCATGGTTAAAAATCGCTAGAGAGAGAAGTTCTCTAGTGCCCCTACTTGTTACCTTAATTTTATGTAATAAAATTTCTCTTTAAAAAATGAACTTTTATTCGCACTGAAAGCAAAAATGAACGGAGCCCCCATGGTGTTGCCATATTAAATGCAAGCCAAAGCATTATATATGGTCATGCATTAGGAAGAGGAAGCGCTTGTAATCTTTCAATCAAGTATTGAATGATTGTTAGAGGAAGAAAGTGCTAAAAAGGATTCAGATCTTATACAGAATTAATCCATATTGGAGACTCAAATGACATCTTCTTTATTCAAATTATTTGTTCTCATAAATTTAATGTATTATTCATCGTATAATCATAGTTTGAGATTTTTATTACATCACATAATTAGAATATAATTGATACTAAAAACATAATTTTGAGTACAAATGATCTTTGATCTAGAAAATCAAGAAAAAAAATCCACTCCGATCCAAATTCATGTGCAAGCCATTACAAAAATAATTGCTTGGTAAAAAACCGTCTTACTCTAAAATTTTGAACTCATGTCTTAATGCACTATCTATCATTGAATTATATAAAATCTTAAAAGTAAATCTTGAAATATTATTCGATAACTACGAATGCATTAAAATAGAGATTGAGAATAATGTGCCTTATGAGAAAAATGCTGCATATTGCATTCTCATACATTTTTCTTTGTCTTTATAATGTTAGGTGGTGCTACATGCACTAATTAATGTACTAACTAGTGTATCAACACTAGTTATGACATTATTATTGACTTCACTCATTATACAAATTACAAATATAAAAAACATTTTAAATTATGTCACATCATCAATTGGTACAATAATTAGTACACTAATTGATACATATAGTATTATTCTATAACGCTCTCACCTTTTATTACTATTTCCCTTTTTATGTATAGTATATTACGGCTTCGTTTGGGAAGCCATGGTTTGGGCTTTTTTGGCTATTTTAGTCACAAAAAATAAAATAGGCTATTTTAGCCATAACAAACAAAACATCACATCCAACTCATAATCATTACATTCTTCTCTCACAAAAAAACTTAAAAAAGTCAAAAAGTCAAAAAGCTCTTCCCAAATCAAACTTTTAAGTCCAGACTAAAATAGCCAAAAAAGCTAAAAAGCCAAAAAGTCAACCCACTTCCCAAACGGAGGCGTACTTCAACTTCTTATTTGAAAGCTTTCACGAGTCAAAATAAAAAATACTAGCATACATTTTCACCCTTTTATGCTAATGCAAAAAATACATAAGGATCAAAATTGTTATTAACCCATTAATCTAAGAAAAATATTAATGGCAGCTCAATGAATGATTATTGATTTGAATGTATATATGCATCAAAATATATAAAATGTATTAAAACTTAGACTATTTTGATATTATTTCTATCTTAAATGTAGTCCATAAAATTGTCATTAACATAGTTTTAAAAATAAATTATGGGTGCTTCATTCTGAGAAGAGTATCATTTATCTATCATATAATATAATAATTACATTTTTTTTTGGTAAGTAATAATTACATTAAATGGTTAAATACTTAGCTGGACAATGCAAGTACAATTAATATATTTTCTTTTCTAAATGGGAGAGGAAATTAAAGTGATACTCTTCATCTTAGAGAAATAATTCGTAAAACATATGCCAAAAACTAGTTATAAGAAGAGTACCTCTTATTTGTTCACTCAGCGGAACAATAGGGAATGGTACCTAAATTGAGGAAAACCCGAAAAGTCAAGTATCCAATCATTAATACCTTAACGTCATGTTTTTTTTGGATGGACATATGTTGGGAATTGTATTAATAGTCTAATAAAATTATTAATTTGATATTTGATTAAACGATAATGTTACGTAGCTCAAATTTTGTGGCTCAAAAGTGACTCAAATGGCTAAAACGACGTCGTTTTGAGTACAGAACAACATAAAAATGGCCAAAACGACGTCGTTTTGACCATTTGAGCCACAAAATTTGAGCTACGAAACATTTTCCTTGATTAAATAATTGAAGTACGGACTATCAATCTATCTGGGTATGGTATCCCACATATGATTGACTATTCAATTTCATAGAAAGGGGTGTGATATAAGTTGGAGGACTAAGTCAAAATTTAGACTATTAATCCCTTTTTATAATCCTAACTCAATCCAAATATAGGACATGATAAACAATCATGTTTGTTTGGGCGGACTGGATTAGCATTCCCATGACTAATAGTCCTAGGACTACGAATCCGTTGAATTATGTATCCTATCTGAACTAATAGTCAAGTTTAAAATAATTAGTCCATACTTCAATTGTTTAACCAAACATCGGATTAATAATTTTATTGGACTATTAGTCCAATCCCAAGCTCATGTCCACCCAAAGAAACATGACTTTAGGGGATTCATAATCCTAAGACTATTAGCCATAAGAATACTAATCCAAACTAATCCAGTCCGTCCAAACAAACATGACCTAAAGGAACATACTAGCTTACAATTTTTACTTGGAATTTAAGGGCTTTTAACTTAGGCATTGAAGAGTCCGTCAGCTAACCACTTCGGACAAAGATATCTTCTTTTCTTTTGCGGTATTTCGAGAAGTTAGTAAAATGTTTTTTTTTTTTTTTTTGTGATTTTTTGGCTTTTTTGTATAAAAAAAAATTTGAAGAAGTGATGTGATTAAAAAAAAATAAAAAACCAAAAAAATAACTTTTTACTATGTCATTTTGGGAACATGGTAAAAAGCTACGTTTTTGGACAAAAAACGTCAAAAAAGTCATTTGGCAAGTGCTAAAAACGCAGCCCTAAAATTACAAATGGGAAAGTCAATTAACAGTGAATTATTATTTTTGTGGTATCTATTTTCTTTGTATAAATTTTCTGCCGACATTATATGTGACATTATATAATGGGAAAGTCACAATTTAAACGTTACAAATCTTACTTAGGGTCATTTTGAGATAATAGTTAAAAGTTATTTTTCAATTTTTAACTTATTTTGAATCATATCATCTCTTATATTTTTTATATATTTTTTAAAAAAAAATTAAAAAATGTCAAAAAATTAACTTTGAACTATCTTTCGGAAACAAACCTTAATGCTAATTACATATTTGGGAATGTTCAACTTTAATATGATAAATATTCATATATTGTATTGAGCTTCCGTTTGGGAAATGGATTGGCTTTTTGACTTTTGGGCTTTTTTGACTATTTTAGCCTGGGTTAAAAAGTTTAGTTTGGGAATGATTTTTTTGACTTTTTTTGTGAAAGAATAGTATAATGATTATGGATTTGATACGATATTTTATTTATTATGACTAAAATAATTTATTTTGTCTTTTGTGACTATTTTAACCACAAATCAACTTACCAAACAATACTCACTGTGGATAATACTCTTTTAGCTCTTCCAACATTAGTAAATGCGTCTTGAATCATGTGATTTAAGAGCATGTACGTAATATTAATATGGCAATACTTTTGTCTTATATTTAACTGAAATATATATATATATATATATATTTTTTTTTTTGAACAAGAAAAAAAAAAGGATCTGTGGTATCATCACGACCCCGTTAGGCGCTAGTCCCAGAATAATCGGTTGCCAGTTAGGAATTGACTCCCATCAAGTGAGGGACCCACCATCAAGGCACTAATGGAGGGCATCCACACGCCGCAGCACAGGAAAGGATTTGACACTACAACATTTTCTTAGTTTGGTGACATTTGAAAGTGCCACAAAACTATTCTTCTAATGACATTTTTTGGTCTTGTGACATTTTGAACAAGTGCCACTTCTATCGATGCCACGGTAGATACGAGTGCCACGGTAGATACTTGCAAGTGCCACTGCACCATCATGGCTCAAAACTTTCAATGACATTTTAATGTCATGGTAGATATTATTTGTGGCACTATCAAGCGCCATTAAAAAAAGAGTTAGTGACACTTGTAAGTGTCATTACACCATCAAGACTAAAACCTTTCAGTGACACTTTAATGTCATGGTAGGCACTATTCGTGACGCTATCAAGTGCCATTCATGACGATAATTCATTGTAGAACAATTTGATCCGCTCTTGCGGAGACTCGAACCGCCAACCTTCTGCACCATAAACCTTATGCACTACACTCTTCCCACTACACCTCTATAGCACCACATGATTATATATGCAACATATATTATTTATATAGTTCATACATCCATATTAATATAAAAGTATATGTATAAACATAATTATTTTATTGAACATAATTTATGTAAAATAAACTATTTACTACCAAAATAAAAAAAGACCACTTTTGGCGACTAAAAAATAATTCTATACTTTTGGCTACTAATTGTTTTTTAGTTGCTAAAAAACTTAACTTTTGTCGACCAAAATCGGATTTGGTCACCGAAGATGCGCTTTCAGCTACCAAAATTTTGGTCACCAAAAAATTTTATTCCTGCCTTAGGATTTTAGTTCTCCCACCCTAAAAATGACCACTTTTGGCGACTAAACTTATTTTTTAGTCACCAATTGTAGACTTTTGGCTAATAAAATTTTTTGTGGCACCAAAAAGCTTTGCTTTTGGCTACTAAAATTTTTTTAGTCGGTAAAACCCATATAATCAGCGACCAAACTTATTTTTAGTCGCCAATTGTAGACTTTTGGCTAATAAAATTTTTTAGTCGCTAAAAAGCTTTACTTTGGGCTACTAAAAATTTTTTAGTCACTAAAACCCATATAATCAGCGACCAAACTTAGTTTTATTGTTTAGTCGCCAAAAAGCTTTACTTTTGGCAACTAATGTTGTTTTGGTCGCTGAAAGTATAACTTTCAGCGACCAAATTTTTTTGGTCAGGAAATTTAGTCGCCGAATATGCTTTTTCCTGTAGTGTATATTGAGTTTAATTTATTTATTTTTAATCATTTACTGCATTTTAAAAATTTAGAAAATATATTGGCATTTTTTGTTGTAGCTTTGTGACACTTATTCATTGAAATGTCACTAGAGCCTTTTATGTTTGTCGTTTTGTGGCATTTTTAAAAAACGTGCCACTAAATATCATTTTTTGTGGCATTTTCTAAAAATATGCCACTAGTGTAGTGCCACTAAAGTATGTTTTTGTTGTAATTTTGTGACACTTGTTCATTGAAATGTCACTAGAGCCTTTTATGTTTGTCGTTTTGTGGCATTTTTCAAAAACGTGCCACTAAATATCATTTTTTGTGGCATTTTCTAAAAACATGCCACTAGTGTAGTGCCACTAAAGTATGTTTTTGTTGTAGTGTGAGGGGAGTATAAGCTTGTTCACAGGGAGTGATTTCAAAAGCCCCTCCCAAGAATCGACCCTGACTCTCGGCTAGGAAATGTGCCGCATTCTCCACCAGGTCACCAACCTTGGTGTTAACTGAAAAATATTTATCACCAACAAATTAGGTGTCGGAGATTTTTACCATAAATTCTATCATTTTCAAACGATAATTAATATTAATATATTTTAAACTTAAGATTTTAAATTAAACAAAAAATAAATTTTAATTTATTAGTGAAGCCAAATATTGTTATTATTTTTTAAATGGTGAAAAGCACACACTCATACATGGGGTTATATGTTATTTGATTCATGATTTGATTTGATTTATTTTTATGAGGACATATTTTATGAAATTATTTAGTGGGAATGGCCTTATTTTTTTTGATTTTTTTTCAACTGTACTTCCACTGCTAGATTGCCCAACAAGTCGCCAAGATATGAACAAATAGGTAAACTCGGTATAGATAAAAAGTGAGATGACACATGAGTTAATAGACCACACATGCATAAATAAGTGAACAAACATATGAGCGGAAGAAAAAATAGATAGAGATAAAATAATGTTTCAAATTATAATTATTCTTTGGTTCCAAAAGAATAAATACCGGACCTATTAATTCAAAAAATTTAAAAGGAAAATTACAAATTATTAATATTTTTATAAAATATTTATAAATTCATAGAAAAATTTATAATTTTAATTATTAAAATTACTCATTTCGTATCAAAATATTAGTCTTTTATTTCATTTTTCATTGTCTCATAATATTAGTTATTTTTTAAAAATCAATGACTAAAATAACATAAATTTTTTACTTTGTCATTATTTTAAATTCATTAGTATTAATATTTTTGAAATGTAACAATTATATTATCAAAGGATATGTTTGAAAATTTAATATTTTTAAAATATAATAATTGTATTACTAAAAAAAATTAAGGCCTTGTTTGGTTTGTTTTTGAGAAATAAATTTTGGAGAAATTTTTTTAAAACTTTGTTAGGTTTAGTAATTTTGAAAAAAAAACTTCAAAATCACTTTCGTTCTCCTACGCATCAATCAATCACTTTTTCTTTTTCTTCTCTCAATTTCAATCACTTTTTATCACGCACATCGATTCAATTGTAACAAAATATCAAATCGTCCCAAACTCCTATACTTTAAATCTATTTCCAAAATATACAACAAACAAACAAAAAAAAATTAAAAATCTTTTTCTAAAATTATTTTTGAAAATTTATCTCTCAAAATCAAACTAAACCAAACACACTCTAAAGTTTTTTAAAAAATTAATATTTTAAGATAAAGAGAGTGATAAATTTTGTCACTAATTTATATATTTTTTAAAAAAAAATTCTCATTTAAAAAATACACATCAAGCCTGAGACTGTTGTATTTATATTAGTATTTTATAATTTCTCGTTAAGAATTTGATTCTTGAAGTAAACAGGTCAATGGGATTACTACAAAAATCATAAAACTAAAAAAGCCGCTCAACAAGAAGCAATGATGTTTCACACTAAAAAACAACAACCAGTCACTGACTCACTGAATACACACCCAGACTGAAAGAGAGAGAGAGAGAAAAAACGAATCCGTATCTCAAATTTTTCCACACTAACACGCATGCATTTATTGCATTTTCTATCGCTAAATATCATAACAACCAATCAATACCATCAAAATAAATAAAATAACAACAATGCTTCATACACTCAGTGGGGGTCGCGCCCCCAGTGACGTGGCGCGCCCCCACTGGTCGAAAATCAAAAAAAAAAAAAAAAAAAAAAACTGTTTTTTTGGACCAACCCCCAGCTGACACCTCACTGGGTGTCACCTCCAGCTGGGGGTAAGAAGCTTTATTGATAAAATAATACATTTATTTTTTAAATTTAGTGATATGTATATAAAAAATTAAATTTAATTATTTTCTTAACTTATTATTAGATTTAAAGAATAAATTTTTGATTTATTTTGAGAAATAAATTAAAAGCTAACTTTAAACACTTTCCAATTTTTTTTGAAAAATTATATAAAAAATTAAAAAATTAACTTTTAATACAGTGTCAAAGGAGGCCAGTATATCATTTTTTTTATTAAATTTGAGTGAAATCCAAACACATCTCAAAGCTGTCGGCGTTAACCAAGGCAGCCCCCACTACTATAAATACTCCAACCCTACTTCCCACTTTTCTCCCCCCCCCCTCTCTATAATGGCGGTTGAAGCACTGCACCTCAAAAAGAGCGCCACCGTGCTGACCGCCGCCTCCAAGGACCATACGCCGCCGCTGCCGCCGCCAGCACCGGCGAAGGAATCGCACTTTCGTGGCGTGCGGAAGCGTCCTTGGGGGCGTTTCGCGGCGGAGATCCGCGATCCGTGGAAGAAGACTCGGCGGTGGTTGGGGACCTTCGACACGGCGGAGGAAGCCGCCAGAGCCTACGACGACGCCGCCAGGAGCCTCCGCGGTCCCAAGGCCAAGACTAACTTCGTCCACGGCTGCCTCTCTGCCGCATCTCCGATTTCTCCGGTTCCGATGCCGACTCCGGTGCCGGTGATTGATGCATTTTCTCCGTCGGCGAAGTTCTGCCCCAACGACGACGGATGCCGGAGAGTTTTCGCTCCCGGACTTTCTCAGGCGGCGCGTGGACCGGCGCGTTCTCAGTACAGTGGATATAACCTTGAGACGGTAGGTATAGTTGTGAATGAACAAGAAAAGAAGATGAGAGCTGAGAAGAAACCGTTTCTGTTCGATCTGAATCTGCCGGCGCCTCTATTCTGATCGGTTCGATCGATCGCTTTGTTCTGGTTTTTTGGGTCGCAGAAGCACCGGAATCTAGCCGGAGGGAAAAGAGAGGAAGATTTTGAACTCTTTTTCCAATTTTACCCTTTTCTCTCATATTATATATATATATATATTAGTTTCGCCGTGTACAGTGGATTTGCGAACTTCATGGTTACTCTGAGTTCAAAACGGGTTTGTTATGACTCACTCGGTGGTGTTTTGGTTCAGAGGCGTATCTAATTGACTCAGCTTTTGCCTCGTTATTATTAATGGCCTATAATATTTTACAGTTTTGTTATTATTATCTACTGTTAATCTCGTGATTGCATGAATGAGTTGATACAATACAATAGATGCCACCCTACCCCAAATCTTTTATTAAATTTAAGTTGATGAAAAACTTAGCTAAAATGACTTCCAATCATTTCATCAAATTAACAGAATATTATTTTTTAATTTAAAAGTTAAAAATTTATTTAAAGTAATTAAAAAATTAATAATTTATAACCAAAAGTTGAAGATTTTTTTTTTATATATATATTTTGTATATCTTTTATAAAAATATTAAAAAATTATATCATATTTTAGTTAAAAATTTTAAAAATTATTAAAAAAATTTATTCTCAAACGAGCCTTCAGTTTTTATCAAACCAGGTAAAAGTGCATTTTTTATTAGATAATGCAAGAAATATTAAATTTTTTATCAAATAAATAATTAAATGTCTCATGGGTGTGACATCTGTAATTTTGTAAATTCGACACCTATGTGAGATATTTAGTGATTTATTTAATAGAAAATTTGGGATTTTTAGCATTTTTTTCTTTGATTTGATGAAATTTGGTGAAAGAAACTTTTGTAGCATTCAATTTTTTTAGGCCTCGTTTGGGAACAGGTTATTTTAGTAATTTTTTGACTTTTTAACTAAAATATAAGGTAAAAAAAATTAGTATGTTTGGGATGATTTTTTTAATTTTTTACAAAAAGATGTGCAAAAAGTAGAGAGAAAAAAGAATCTTTAATTTTTTTAAATAAGTTGTTGGCTTTTTAATTTTTTTAGTAACTTTTGGGCTTTTAGGCTAAAACAATCACTTGTCAAACGAGACTTAAATTTGATTAAGAGTTGGTTTGGGGTGTGTTATATAAATTTTTTTTTTTTTTTTTAAATCATATCATCTCTCTATTTTTTTATATATTTTTTATAAAAAAATAAAAAATATATATTTATTTAGATCATTCCTAACAACTCTATTGAACATTTTATAAAAAAATTGAAGGAAATGAGGATTGCAGCATTTATTTTTTTTCACTAACTCAAGTTTTTGGGTAAATTTGATGGAAAGTTATTGGAATATCCTATATTAAATTAAACTTTTAACATTTTATTCAGTTTAGATAGAAATAAAGATCGGAGATGTTCTCAAGCAACAATTAGTAAATGAATGATTGTTTTAAATTGTTAATTTGATCCTTAGGATGTGTGTCGAATGTAACCCAATTAAAAGAAATATTTACAAACATAATTAAGTTAACTACACATTCATGCATTTTTCAGTAAAATTTGATTTTGATTTGTTTATTTTTAATTATGTTGCAAACCGGCTGCACTATAATTAATTACTTGTATTTTTCAGTCCCATTGCATATTTCTTGCTTTTTTTTATTGTTTTAAGAAGTAGGTTAGAAATTGATTTTTTTATTTTTTTTTTTGACTCTTTTTTTAAAAAAAAAGTGTTAAAAAAGTAGAGAGCTAGTATAACCTAAAAAAGTCAAAAACTAAAAAAAACAATTTTTAGTCAAGTTGCCAAAACAAGTCATCTCTATATTTATCAAAATTTTGCTTTAATTGTTGTAATATCAGCAAATTTTCATCTTAGCTACATGTATAATCAAGTAACTAATAACATGAGACTGTAGAATTACTGTGAATTGGATGCCAACTACAAATTCCATCAAATTTTATAGTCTCGTAATATTAGTGGGAATCTATTTTTATTAACTTTTGATATAATGGAATTAGGATCACATCAAATCAGGCTTAGACTTACAAAAATGGTACATAAGTCTGCTCTCGAATTAAGTCCATTTGAATTTTTTCTGTAACAAGTTAGATTTTGGATTTTTTACCAGTCAGTCTCATAATTGAATCTATTACTTATTAAGTCATAAGTTTCTATCTCATGCACTAAGAATTCCTGCTATATTTTTTTTTATCCACACTTTGCCCTTGTTATTATACTTTCACGCGTTTGATTTTTTTCTCCTAGTTTTCCGTTTTAATTTTGAACCTCAAATTGTGAACCTCTGATAATATTTTTTTGGCCATTTTTCATCTCCAACATGTCACCACCACAATCACCTCCTCAGATCTAGTGGCGATAAGAGAAAAAGAGAAGAAAAAAAAAATAAAAAGAATGAAGGAGAGAGATGAAAAACCATTACTAGAGAATAATTTTCATCATTTTACACTATCACAAATCAAGCCAAAGAATCAAAAGTCTAATTCAATGATAAATTTATCATGCAACAAATCTCAACCAGAGTTACAATGATAAATTTATCACTGTTGAATTTGTTAAAAAATTTACAAATAACAGACTTGATTTGAGAGAGAAATGGGCATCACAACAAATTTATCACTGAATTAAGTAACAAATTTATCATTCATAAATTAAGTAATAAATTTATCAATGAATTAAGTAACAAATTTATCACTGAATTAAGTAACAAATTTATCAGATCAGTTACTCTTCTGTAGAAGATCAACAACATCTTTCAATGCACTAATTCGATACTTTGCATCCCAAACCGGTGATGGAGGAAGATGGTGGCAACGACGATATCGAAGATGGTAGATCGGTGATGGAGGAAAATGGTGGTAATAACGATGTCGAAGATGGTAGATCAATGATGAAGGATTGCAGTGTTGAAGCAATCAGATGAATGATGAGGGAGGAGGAGCGGTGATGGCAACGAGGGAGAAGGACGATGGTGGTTGAGGCGAGTGTGGTTGAACCGAGTAACATATATAGTGATGGAGAAGGAGGAAATGGTGTGCCAATGAGAAATATGAGAGTCAGAGAAAGAGAAGAGAGAGAAATATGAGAATGAGAGAAAGAGAAGAGAGAAATAGAAATAGGGATGTGTTTGAGTTTAGGATAAAATCACTCAACTAAACGTAAGAGGTAAAAATAGAAGATGGGCTAAATTATTTTGAGTCAGGAGTTCTTGCAAATTAAGTCTGATCCAAAAAATCGACCCGTATCTCTCCCTTAGATTTTTGACTCACGAACGGGCATAGGCTTACCTCATTGGAAACGAGTTAACCCAACTTAGGTATGTGTTTGGGTGGGCGCAACCTTCGAACCAATTGATGACCCTTATAAAAGGATATAGAGGACATGTATTTAATCTTTTTTTTATGGAAAAAAAAAAGAGTGGTGTTCAAATTAAATTTGAAAAGATGTAGAGTGACTTAAATCAGTTTGGGTAAGCTTTTTTTAGTAATTTTCAAATATATTGATATGTATAAAAGATATATTAATTTTTTTTTAAATATGTAAAAATATATATTGGGGAAATTATAATAAAAAAAACTTCACGGTTTAACTTCCGTAATAAAATAAATGTTAAAGTTTTAACTTTATCAATTTAAAGATTCGCCTATTTTTATTAAGTAAAATCAACGCATTTAAGATTTAAATTGACAAAAAAAATACCATTTAATTTTATTGATTTTACTTAATAAAAATAAACGAATGATTTCGATTGAAAATAAATTAAAAGATTATAATTTAAATTGATAAAATTAAAAATTTAGAATTTATTTTGTTATAAAGTTGAAAATCTAAATTATTTTTAATTTTTTTTCCTAAAAATGTATTCAAATTATAAAAAAAAATAAATTGATATTTTGTATTCTTTATTAATAATGCTTGAGATTGTCAGTGGTAGCACGCTTAGGGGTTGATTGGGGAGTGACTTTTTGGTTAAAATAGTCACAAAATCAAATCAAATTATCACATCACACTATTTATTTTGGATTAATTACCTAAAAGTCCTATTTACTAATACTGTGGTAGCTTAGATCCTATTCAAGATTTTTTGAACCAACAAATCCTATTTTGAGATATAAATACGTTTTTTCCTTTCATTCCTTTGGGTTGATTCGACTATACAGTAAAACTAAGAATATTATCAGTTTTTTCTAATTTTAAAATTGAAAATTTTATCAGTTTTTGTAATAACCCTGACCCGTAGTTAGCTACTAATTAGTAATTAAGGATGTTAATTAAGCGGATTAAATAAATTATGGGTTTGTTATGTAATTTGCATGACCTTTGGCTTCCTATCTGTTATTGGTGGAAATATCTGTCTAGAAATCTACTTTAATAAAGATTAAAAGCCTTATCGGCATCTGAAATTGAAATTAGTTACATTAATGTGTTATTTGGAATTTTCAAAACACCATGGAAAATTTTATTAAAAATGGATTCGGTTTGATGAAAATTGCATGTGAGTAAATGGAACCTTGATGGGAACTATTTTGTATTAATTGAATTTCGTGCCAACCTGAATAAATTAGGGTTACTTATATCTGATTTAAATAATGCACAAGTGATGCCTAACCTAATCCTATTAATGATCCAAAATGTGATTTAGTGTGTAATGTGTTGGGGCATTTTTGTAGTGTTGAATGTAGGAGATAAATTCTTGTGTGTGAGTTGGAAGCTTGCATGTGTGCGTGCACATGTAGTGTGCTCAAGAAGTGAGGTGGGTGTTGTGTACTTCAGCCGACTGAGAGAGTCTTTGTGCCATTCTTTTGCTCCTCTAGTCCTCTGGGTTGAGAGAGTTGGCCTTAGAGAGAGAGAGACGGAGAGAGAGAGTTTAGCTAAGAGAGTGAGAGAGTGAGCTCAAGAGGTTGAAGAAGAGGAAGGAAACTGAGAGGATTCACTCCCACACTTCTGAAATCAAGCTCTAGGTAAGAGTCCTTAGCATATCTTCTGCAGCTAGCTTCCATGCATCATGATTTCAACTCATCTTTGAACCATTCTCATTAAATTGAAATGAAGTTGAAAATGGCTTGTGTGCATGTTATGGAGGATTATACCTTGTTCATTCGTGTCTTGGGATTTGCTCTTAGAGTCCTTGCATGCATGTAAGTTTTAATCATGTTTATAGCTTCAGAACTCATGAGTGTGTAGATCACCATTTGTATGTTTTGAAGGAAGTAAGAAAATGATTTGAAAATCTTTCATGCATGAGCTTACAAGTTTAAATTTGCCAAATCCATGAGTTTTGAGCTAAAGGTTTGAAAAGGGCTATGTATCTGTGTTTCAGTAAAGTTTTCCAAGTATTTTGATCAAGCTTTGCATGAACATAGCCATTAAAATAGCATTCGAAGCTCAAACTCTGTTTTTGGAAACCCAGATTTTTACAGTCCGCTCGAGCGAGGAAACCTGCGCTCGAGCGGAGAATGCGAGCTCTCAGTATTTTTTTCAGACATGAGCTCTCCGCTCAAGCGGCCATTTGGACGCTCGAGCGAACCCTTTGCATGTTGACGATCAGCTCGAGCGGGGGATTTGTAGCTTGAGCGTGGATTACGACCAACCAGTCCTTTTTCCAAATTTGCAGGTCGCTCGAGCGAAGGAAGTCACGCTCGAGCGACCCCTCTCATTTTGCATGTCCGCTCGAGCGAGGAAAGCTACACTTGAGCGGGGACCTTATTTTCAAAGATTTTGCCTAAGTGTTCCAACTCATGTTTTGGCATCCTCATTGCATCTTAGGCATTCCTAAGCCTTAATTAAGCTTTGATAATGAGGTTATGGATTAGAAACACACTAAAAAAAGAATGTACCAGGTTCCGAGACTGCAAGCATGTGTGTGTTTTAATCAATGTGCTAAGTATGAACAAGAACTAATGTAATGAAAGTTAAGCTGTGTTGGCCATGTGAACGTGTAAAATGAGATATGTTGTGTTATGTACTTTTGTGATTGTAAGTCAATGTCTGAAGATTGATTAACCATTTGCGAGAACCACTGTGAGTAACGTTATCGTAAAGATACGTTTATATGAATTATGTTCCAAATGAAATATGATAAGTTAGGATTTCTGAAATGTTATCTATTTACGTGAACGAACATTCCAAGTTTGAAATCTATTATGGCATCCTTAGATAGTCCCAAGTCATGGGGGACGGCATGAAAATGCGGGTCCATGACATACAAGTAATTATGAGACCTCGTTAGCCACTTTATTGTGGTGATATGTGTTTAATTGGTATCCGGAACCGATTACTCTAGTCGGAAGACGTTCTGTGATGTGTTCTATGAGATGTACCATTATTATGTTATGATATGAGAATGATTATGCTATAATCCGTTTTCTGTTTATGATATGTTCGGATTTCGTTCAGTAACCCCTTTACCTTAATGTTATTCACTGAGCTTTAGCTCACTGTTTGTATATATATATGTATAGGTGAGCATTCCGGAGTTCAAGTCCAGAGACTTTTTTCTGGGTCTGTGTTCGGTTGTCAACCAGCCATTGTGTCTTACATGGAGGTTCCCATAGTGTCCTGTGTTCAAGTTCTGTTGGTCCTATATATCTATTTGACTTGATGTAATTCTGTTGGCTGTACTTTAGTACTTTAATGTGTGTGGATAATGTATGATTGACTTTTGACTATGTATATAAAGTTTTAAATATTCTGTTTCATATAAGTCAGCACAGCTCATTGGACAACTATATTTATGTACTTGCTTCCGCTAGCCCCCTTATTATATGCTTATCTGTTCAGAGGCCTTCGGTAATCCAAGGATTACTGGCCGGTTACGATGCTAAACCTATAGGGGCGGGTTTGGGTCGTGACAGAGTGGTATCAGAGCACGAGTTATACCGCACACATGTGTCCATATGAGCTATAGGATGTCCTAGAAATGAAATAGGGACATTACATTACCATGTTTAAGTGTGCGAACTATTATGAACACATCCTTATTGAAAATGAATTGAAATGAAACTTTGTGCATGATCGAAGAAGTTAAGTGGAATAACATGTAATGTTAATTTCAATATCGAATGTGGAATCTTGTGAACATGAACGTATGAAAGTAAAGATCATGTGACTGTATCTGAATTGAGATGAAAATATAAACGCGTCTGATATGAAATGAAATGTGAAAACAGTGAGAACTTTCCTTATATTAATAAGTAACTTGTTTGTGTGTAGCCAATGGAAAGGACAAGGAATATAGACGAATCTGAATCTTCTGACCCTAGAATTAGCCGGTTAGAAAGAATGGTCGAAGCCTTAACCGAAAATCTGAAACAACAGCAATAAGGGCAAATACACGTACCTGAACCAGCTAATTATGATATGATAACACTGACACAGAAATACAATAAGATGAAACCATCGAAATTTCAGGGGGGTATTGAACCGTTGAAAGCTGAGGCTTGGTTCTTAGAAACTGAGAAAATATTTGAGGTATTTCCGTGCACTGAGGCACAGAAAGTTTTGTTGGCAACATTCACGCTCAAAGAGAAGGCTAGGAGATGGTGGATGTTAGTACGAACTGATAATGAGGGTGTGACATGGGATAGATTTAAAGAAATTTTCTTCGAAAAATATTTTTCCCAATGCATCCGGGATAGGAAGGTAGCTCTACTTCTTGTTGCAAGTCGGTAAGTGCTTCTGTTGCTAGCACGTGTATTCATATAGGGGTGTTTGGGTAGAGGGTTGAGTTAAAATAGTTCACTAAAATAAAAAAATAAATTAAAATAGTTAATAAGATAAAATGTCATATTCAAACCATAATCGTTTCACTTTTTCTGTCACAGTTATCAAATCAACTACAAAAATAAATAAATAAATAAAATAAGTAAGAGCATCTACAATGGTTTTCTAAAAGAGCTGCCAAAGCCATAGTATGACAGCTTGGGCAAAAATAGATTCTCCAATGGCATGCTATAGCAGCTGCCAAATTTGGCATTTGCCAAACCTTGTGTCAAATTTGGCTGACAGTTTTGGCAGCTGCCAAATCTGTCAGCTCACCCAAAACCAACGACCTTTCTTTCTTCCCTCCCTCAATTTCTCATTATTTCCCAGAAAAACCTCCAAAACATATTAAATTTGTTTTTTTTCAAACAAAATTCGCCAATTTTTTTTTATTAAAAAAAAACATAAATCACCAAATTTTTTAAATGGTTTGGCAATTGCCAAATTTTTTTAAAACAAAATTCACCAACTTTTTTTTCTAAACAGAATCAGTCAACAACAACAACAACAATCAAGCAATTTTAATCAAATTTGAAGTAATCTCAAACAAATTTCAAGTAATCTCAACAAATCTCAAGAAATCTAAAGCAAATTTTAAACAATAATTACTTGAATTTCAAGATGCTTTGATGGATTTCAAACGATTCATCTTCGTGCAGGGTTTAACTTAGGGTTTCGGGTTCTTTTTCATCTTCAATTTAAGGTTTCAACCTCTCTCGATTTAGGGTTTACTTGGGGTTTCAATTTGGAAGGGTTTTAATTAGGGTTTTGGAGGGTTTCAGAGAGTAGATGGAGATGGAGATAGAGATGGAGTTGGATCTTGGTTGTTGCTCTATTTTCTCGAGTTTTCTTTAGAGAGAGAAGGTGAGAATCGAGAGGGAAGTGATGAAAATAACTGCCTCTTACATAGAAAAACAGAGAGAAAGAGGGGGTGGTTGAGTGAGAGACAAAGAGAAAGAATGTGTTGATCACTCTGGATGAGAGAAAAAAAAAAGATGACTTTGGATGAGAGAAAAAAAAAAGATGGAAAGAGAGTGGGGTCAAAAAAAAAAGGGAAAGAATAACAAGAAAATGAAAGGAGAAAAGAGAGAAAAAGAGAGAGAGGTATGGATGGAAGGATCTGGAGCACAACTCATCCTCCAAGATAACAAGAAAATTTTTATATTTTCTACATAAAAAAAAAAGAAGGTAAAATTTTATATATGTGTGTGTGTAAATTTATATATATTGAAATTTTGTAGTGGTACGTAAATGATGGAGTGAATTATATATATGCCATATTATATATATATACACTAGTGTTCCACCCGTTTTATAATTATTTATATATATGTGAATTGAGATTTTTAAATATCTTTTTTTTTCTGCACACAGAAAAAGGAATATAACAAATGCAGCATATCTTCAATCAATTATTTTATGTTTGTTTTTATTCAAAATTTAAAAATAATGTACGAGCAAAATTTATAACTAAATTATGGAAAAATTTATTCTTATCGACATTTTTTACTTCTATATAAATACTTAAAACATAAACTTGAAAAAGATAGTCAATATAATATTACACATTAAGTAAAAAAATGTGCTTAGCAATTATGCTTATATAAATTTACTATAGTTTTAGTTCAAATTTTTTTTTTTTTTAAAAAAAACATTTTGTTTAGCTAGTACAAAATAGAATTTTCTTAGCAAAAAAGAAAATTATAAAATTTTGTTACAAATTTTCTAATGTTTATCGTTAAACATTCTATTCTACTTGCTTGTTTGTTTGCTTACTTGCTTTTGAAGTTTTGATTTTTGATCTTTACTCCACATTTATCATATAGTCTTATTTATTTTTCTTCTTCTTGCTTGATTTTCACATGATACTTCTTTCATAGTGCATCTTCAAGTGTATTAGTGAAAACATCACACACCTAAAATGCACAAAATTACAATATATAGAAAAAAAGTAAGTAATTGCCCAAAACTAAAACTACTTTTTAAAAAAAAAAATTGAAATAGAAAATAATTTATTTATTTATTTTTAAAAATAAACTTTTAAAGAAAACAAAGAAAACTATATAAAAAAAAGTACAGAAACCAAACATAAAATAAAAAATAAAAAATAAATGAATTGTAGGATTTTCAAGAGAGACTCACAAACAAATTTTATAAAATCTTATCTATTTACATATTTTTTGTGTATGTTTTTTCTACTTCTAATCTCGAAAATGACATTGAAATAATATGCACTTCTTGCATTAAGTCCATCTAATAATTTTAGCAAATACAGATGTAATAAATTTTATAAGTGCAAAACCCATTTCTCTTGATTTATGTTTAATTCGTTGTTTTTATTTATTTATTTGTATTTATTTGATGTTGAATTGATTTCGTATTTACATGTAGATGATTGATCGATTTTAATTATTTTGATTAGTTGTGTATGTAAGGTTTAGGATTTTTAGATGATTGATCGATTTTAATTATTTTGATTAGTTGTGTATGCAAAGTTTAGGGTTTTTATATGAATTTATTTTATGGTTGTAATCACACTCATAGATATATGAAATTAAAATAAATTTAGAACCCATAGATAAATTTCTTTTGTTCCACCATGACTCCACGAATTGTTATTTTATTTGAGTGTTGATGAGAAAGAGTGTATAAAAAAAAGGTGAGGATTATAAGATTTATTTGAATGTCTTAGACTTGACATTATTATGTTTGTTCTCATGAGTGGATGAGAAATTGTGTATATATATATTGTTGCCTCGTTTTCATGAGTAGACGAGTGCTTTGATTTACGCACATACGTATATGTTAACCATCTGAGGAGTGTGGGTCAAACTCGAGACGATATCTCCGTACAAGTTTGGCTTCGAAGCGGAGTTAGGTATACGAGTGACACATGTGATATATTTGTAGACCGGAAGTGGAGGCCGAAGTGGTGGAGTTAAGGTACAAAGAATTAAATATGAGTTTATTGTTATAGTGTGAATTGTATTGATTTGTACATCTTTAAAAAAAAGTAAACGACCTCGATAAATTATGAAATTTGAATAGAGGCATGTGTACGTAATTCTAGACAACTTTTGTATTTTAACTTTGTACTAAAAAGATCGATTATAACTTATAATCGGATGATCTTGGTTATAGTAGTTTTGATTCATTTTAGCAATGCAAATTTTAGAGGTTGTTTTAACCCACAAAACAAGCTCATTTTTATTGGTTTCGCATAAACTGAAATAAAAACATTATTCCGTGTTTTGAACTTTTCCAAAAAAATTCATCTTGCAGTAGTTTCTTTTCGTTTGCAGTTCCAGATTTTTAGATCGAATTTCGTTTAGGATTTTCTATTAAGTTTTTCTCTTAACCTATTCAGTTTCTACTAAATTCGTCTACGTCACCTTTTAGGAAATTTGATTATGTACAACTTTTTATTTTTTGATTTTTGGTCAATTCGAATTATTTAAGCCTGAAACGGTACATTTTTTTACTTTTTCAGCAAGTTACTTATGATTAAATTATACTAACTTTATTTTTTTCAGAATGGTAGGTCTTACTAACTTTTTATGCAGGGCTGACCTAATATATTTTTATTTTTATTTTTATTTTGTTTATTTTATACTCAATTTATATTTCGTTGTGTATGGGTAAGAAACTGAATGTCACCGTATTGCGGGAAACTACCATTCGTTTCGGTGCGGATGGAACTATTTTCCTTGTCCCGTAACAGGAATTAAATGTATTTTTTTTTGTGTTTGGTGGACACGTGGGTGTCAAATAATTGTACTCATACCAGTATACTTGTATACTGACCCGTTTTGTCTCTTGGCATCTCGGGTGCGTTCTATTTTAGCGCAGCCAAGTTTCTTTTGCAAGATTAGTTGGGGCTACGGTGGTGACGTGAAATAACTATAGTTGTTGGACATGTTTCTTGAATTTCTTTTGTTTTCTTGAACTTATGGTTGATATTAGTTTATATATTTATTATTTTTTTTTATGAGTTTAGCATTTGGATAATTTGGCATGGTTTGTACCCTTGCATTATTTAAGTTATTTTGACTATTTATTGTTACTTTAATGCTGGAGGTATTGGTTAGTTATGAAATTATGGTGGATGGTTTGATTGGCGTTTTGTTAGTTTTTTTTAATCCCTTGTAAACTTTTGAGGATGGAAATTTACTTAAATCCTTTGGAGATGTGAACGTTTAAATTTTGTTTCACTCCTAGGATTTGGATGATGGGATATTGATTGGGGTTTAGTCCTAAATTAATATTTAATTGTCCAAATTTTGGGGTGTGATATGTAGAAGCACACCTGACGTTTTAATTAGAGGTATAACTAGATAAATTGCCATAGAAAGAAAAGACAACCTTTTTTTTTATCGCAACAATTACATAACTCAATATATAATTTTAATGTCTCTCACTCTTTCACACGTCCAATTCTCTATCAATGAGAATATTTGAGAAAACAAAGAGATGTGATTTAAGACTTTTCAATTGTTGAATTCTATTAATTAATAGTTATTAGGCTTCAATGGTCATACTTCTTGTGGGGATATATTTTCTAAGTACCAACACGTGGCAAGGTGACGCTGACGTGTCAGCCGAGGTGCCACGTGTCTTGGTCGTTGTGCCGAAGTCATCTCAGCTAGGTCAAGGTTATCTCCGAAGATATCGGAATCTGAGAAAAGCGGATAAGGGACAGGAGTCCTAGGACAAAGAGGGGACTTAGCAGAGATAAGGATAAAGCTCTTAGGGAGTTTATCTTTATCTCTTGAGAAATCCTAAGTAAGCACTGAATTGAAGTCTATAGAAGTCATGCTTCTAGTAGGACTTGAATTGAGTTAACTATAAAAGAGAGGCACTCTCATGGGTCTAAGGTACGTAGTTTTATACTCAAGCTTGTGAGTTTAGCACTTGATTATCTTTGAGAGATATACTGACTTGATCGTCGGAGTGCCCCCGGGTGGAAGAGCCACCGCCGGAGCCCTTTCTTTCTGTTACAGGTTACTGGAGCCATCTATTCTGCCGGTTCTCTCCAGCTGATTACTAGGCAGGCAGTGTGGTAAGAAAATTACCCACACAATTTGGCGCCGTCTGTGGGAATCTTAAAAGAATAGATGGCCAGTGACGGACAAGGGGAAAACATTGGGGGCGAAACTCCTGCTGGGAGTGGTAGACCAATCGACCTTGACGTTGAAGGAGACAACCACAGTACAGAAAATCATAACCAGGGCCACGGAGAAAAAGACGTCGGCCAGGAGGGCGACGCTTCAAAAAGGACAAACCAAAGCAAGTACTACAACGAAGATAACCTTCAGGTTTGGAGGGATAGGTGCTTACGAAGGGATGAGGAAGTAAAAGACTTGGCAAACAAGCTGGCAGACCTACAGTCAGTGGTCAACTTCATGATGCAAAACAATGTTATGCAGCCACCATACCCGCTGCAAGATACACCGATGCCAGCGATTAATACCCAGAAGAGAGGAAGAAAAGCAATCCTCGAAGCCCCTCAGCACACCAGGAGTGCAAGCCACTCTCACTGACGTTCTAGGGAAGTCGGACGAGAGAAACCAAGCCAAGAAGAGTCCCAAATGACACATCGCATGAAGGGTCCAGGGCCCAAAGAACATCGGCATGTTCAAGGGCAAGCGCTCTACTTTGACACAACCCATGGAGAAAGATCGAAACGGGCCCACCACGAGGCCGAAAGTAGTGTGTCGAAAAGATTGAAGTCCAGAGATAGCTGAGCTCCAGGTAGGAGTAAGGAAGACTTGAGGGACTACTTCAAAAGGAGGCAGCAGAATGTTGAAACCGAGGTGACTTCTAAAGTTAAGCCAAGAACACCATTCTCGGTGGAACTGGATAAATTTGAAGCACCAAAGAGATTCAGTATGCCAAGGTTCCAAATTTATGATGGTAAGTCAGACCCCAACTTTCATGTTGGATTATACCTGAATTCAATGGCATTATACAGTGGGAACGAGCCGTTGCTCTGCAAAGTATTTCCCTTATCCTTTGGGGAAATTGCATCCGATTGGTTCCATAAACTACCGAAGGGAAGCGTAAAGACATGGGAAGGCCTGGCCGAGATGTTTGTGGCCAGGTTTGTGACGAACAAACTACAGCCCTTGAGGGTCGACGCCCTGATGGCTTTAAGAATCACCAAGGAAGAAGGCCTTAGGGCCTACGCGAAGAGATACTACGAGGTGTTCAATCGAATACCCGAATGCAACCAAAAAGTGGCGGTCGTATCTTTCAAGAACGGCCTTAAAGATGACTGCCCACTACGGAAGTCCTTGGCAAAAACACTGCCAAAAAGCATGGAAGAACTCATGGCAAGAATTGAGAAGTACGCCAGAGCCAAGGAAGATACATCGGGAAACAAAGAGATAAAACAGGAGAAAGGAAATGGCTCGCCAAAGCGAGGCCGAGGTAACAACGGACCGACCAAACAAGAAACAGAATTGAAAGGTAAACAGGCAGTGACCATGGTGTTCCGAATCCCTATCCATAAAGTCATGGATCAAATACGAAACCAACCCTATTTCAGAACTCCAGCAAGAACACCAGGGGAATTCATGGGAAGAAACGTTGGTAGGCGTTGTGCTTACCACAATGAAGAAGGGCACCCAACTCAGGGTTGCAGAGCCCTAAAAGCACACTTAAAAGACTTGGTAGGACAAGGCCATCTGAGGGACCTTATTGATGAGGCCAGGACAAGAGAAGAACAGGCAAGATTGCCTCAAGCACTAGCAGCTCCACCACCTCCAGCACAACAACCACAGGCAGGAGGGCCAAGGGTGGTTAATGTGATCCACTCAAGGATCAACGAGAACGAAGTCAGAGGAGAAACCCAGAGGGTAAGGCATTTACAGCATGTCTACCAAATCGGGAAAAAAAGACCTCGGCCTGAAGAAAACCAAGGACCAATCATAACCTTCACCGAAGCCGACCTAGAGATGGTCCAGCATCCGCATAATGATGCCTTGGTAGTATCCCTCCAGGTTGGGGAATGCCAAGTAAAACGCATCCTAATAGATCAAGGCAGCTCTTGTGACATCATGTATATCAGATGTTACAAGGAGCTGGGCGTTCATCCTGACGACCTGGAACAATCCAACAACCCTATGGTCGGCTTCAATGGAACACCGACATGGCCACTGGGCGCAGCAAGTATGGAAGTACAAGCTGGTACTAAGAAGATCAAAACAGAATTTATGGTGATTGACACACCCTCACCATATAACATCATCTTGGGAGGACCATGGTTGCATGCGATGGGGGCAGTTCCCTCAACATTGCATCAACTACTACGGTTCCCCACAGAACATGGAATTGAAGAAGTTAGAGGAGATCAACTGCAGGCAAAAAGTTGCTCCAAGGCAGCAACAAAGTCCACTTGCAACATTCGAGAGCCAAAAGAGGCAGAAATTGAAAACGAGGACATGGAGGTCCTAGATGATGTCAGCAAGGAGCCAACCGAAAAAAGTGAAGAAACACTAAAAAAAATCCTAGTCCAGGAGGGCGACGAAGAACGTTTCTTTCTTCTCGGTTCAGGCTTAGCCGAAGAAGAGGAAAGAGAACTGGAAGATTTTTTGAGAGCCAACATTGAGGTGTTCGCCTGGACACCTTATGAAATGCCTGGCATTGACCCCGAGGTCACTTGCCACAGACTGAATGTCGACAGGTCGGCAAAACCTGTGATTCAATCCAACATGGCTGTCCAACACAGTAGTAGTGAAAAAGAAGAACGGTAAATGGAGGGTCTGTGTAGACTTTACCAGCCTCAACAAAGCCTGCCCCAAAGACAGCTTTCCTCTGCCCAAGATCGACTAACTAGTAGATGCAACTTCAGGACATGAAAGGATGAGTTTTCTAGATGCATACAGGGGGTACCACCAGATTGCCATGTACCCTCCAGACGAGGAGAAGACTGCGTTCATCACCCCTAAAGGCTTGTACTGTTACAAGGTAATGCCTTTTGGGTTAAAAAACGCAGGAGCAACTTACCAAAGGTTAGTAACAAAGATGTTCAAGCACCTGATTGGCAAAACGGTAGAAGTCTACATCGATGACATGGTCGTGAAGACCAAAGAATCTAAGGGACACCTTGCTGACCTAAAAGAGATCTTTGATATACTCAAAACATACCGGCTCCGACTCAACGCATCAAAGTGTGCGTTTGGAGTTGGATCAGGTAAGTTTCTAGGGTATCTGGTAACGAGAAAGGGCATAGAGGCCAGCCCAGACCAAATCAAGGCCATCCTAGAGCTGCAGAGCCCGACGTCGGCGAAACAGGTTCAGATGCTTATTGGAAGGGCCGCAGCCCTAAACAGATTCATCAACAGAAGCTCAGATAAATGCAGACCCTTCTTCAACTTTGTGAAAAAAGCCACAGACTTTCTGTGGACAGAAGAATGCGAAACCGCTCTAGCCGACCCAAAGAAGTACTTGACCACAACTCCGGTTCTTTCCAATCCAGAACCAGGGGAAGAACTGTTTTTGTACTTGGCAGTTTCAGAACACGCAGTAAGTGCAGTACTAATCCGAGAAGAAAAAGGGGAGCAAAAAGTGGTTTATTATGTAAGTAAAACCTTGGCCGATGCAGAAACAAGGTATCTGCCGCTAGAAAAATTAATGCTGGCCTTAGTAATGGCTTCAAAGAAGTTGAACCATTATTTTCAGGCGCACAAGATTGTGGTCCTAACAGAGCACCCACTGAAATCCTTGTTACAACAAGGAGACTTAACAGAAAGGATAGCAGGATGGGCAGTGGCCCTGGGCCAATATGACCTGGAGTTCAGGCCGAGAACAGCAATAAAGGGCCAAGTTTTGGCCGACTTCGTGGCAGAATTCACCCCAGAAACCATGGAAAATCGGGCTCCGTTAAGCCGAGATGAGCAGTATCCCAGCAAGCAAGAAGAAGCCCAGCCAAAGGCAAAAGAACAAAGGAAGGAAAAACTCAGACCCTGCAGCATCTATATCGGCGATTCATTCAGACTTTTCGTCGATGGAAGTTCAAACCGTCAAGGAGCGGGGGCAGGAGTAATGCTGATATCTCCCGATGGAGAAATAATAGAACAGTCTATCCGTTTGGGATTCAAGGCCTCAAACAATGAAGCGGAGTACGAAGCATTAATTGCAGGGCTAAAACTGACAGCAGCAGCAGAAGCAGATGAGGTAATAGTTTTTTGTGATTCACAACTTATTGTTAACCAGTCAACAGCTGAATTTGCAGTCAGGGACGAAAGGATGTCGGCATATACAAAAGAGGTCATTAGATTAGTAACCCTATTTCAGAACTGCCGACTGCTCCAGGTTAGCCGAGATGACAACACCCACGCCGACGCATTGGCTTACCTGGCAAGTTCAATTCAGACTGGAAAAACAAGAACAATTATGATCGACTACATGTCGGGCCCGAGCATAGGACCAGAGAGCAGAAAGCAGCAAGCAATGTGTATGGACATGGGGCCAAGCTGGATGGATGCAATTATCGCATTCCTGAAAGAAGGAAAGTTACCAGAAGATCGTAAGGAAACACACAAAGTCAGATTGAAATCTGCAAGATTCTGTCTGACAGAAGATGAACATCTTTACAGAAGATCCTTCACTAGACCCCTTTTAAGGTGCGTACACCCTTTGTAGGTTGAAGATTTCCTCTGTGAAATCTATGAAGGAATTTGTGGAAGCCACACTGGGGGCAGATCATTAGCCCACAGGGCCATTACCCAGGGGTATTGGTGGCCCTACATGCCAAAGGATGCTGAAGCCTACGTGAAGAAGTGTGAACAATGCCAAAGGTTTGCACCTTTGATACATCAGCCAGCTGCTGACCTGAACCCAGTATCCAGCCCTTGGCCGTTCGCCCAATGGGGCATGGATCTGGTTGGGCAACTTTCCCAGGCAATTGGGCAAAGAAAACACTTGCTGGTAGCAACAGACTACTTTACAAAGTGGATAGAGGCAAAACCTCTTGCCAAAATTCGAGATGTGAACGTCAAGAACTTTATATGGAGAAACATCATCACCAGATTCGGGATTCCAAGAGCAATAGTTGCCGACAACGGAACACAGTTTGACAGCAAACTCATCAAGAACTTTTGTGCAAAATTCAAGATCAAGAATTATTTCTCAACACCAAGTTTTCCCCAAAGTAATGGGTAAGCAGAGGCATCCAACAAAGTAATTCTGGATGGAATAAAGAAAAGGTTGCAGGCAGCAAAAGGAAAGTGGGTAGACGAGTTGCCCAACGTGCTTTGGGAATATCGGACTACACCGAGAAGATCAACAGGAGAATCCCCCTTCACCATGGCTTATGGCATAGAAGCAGTCATCCCATTGGAGATCGGCATACCAGGGATCAGAACCCAAGGAGTAGAGAATGGCACCAATGACGTACTCCTAGCCCGAGATCTGGATCTTTTGGAAGAACGAAGAAAGAAAGCTGCAATTCAGTTTACAGTATACCAGCAACAGCTTGCCAGAGCTTACAACAAGAAGGTCAATCCAAGAGATTTTCAAGTCGGCGACCTAGTCCTGAGAAAAGTCGTCGGGAATAAGAAGGATCCCAGAGAGGGCAAGCTTGGCTCAAACTGGGAAGCACCCTACAGAATTACTTCAGTATTAGGCAATGGAGCTTATCGGCTTGAGGACAATGAGGGCAAAGCATTGCCCAGACCTTGGAATACTTGTAATTTGAAATTTTTCTATCATTAGATGTGCATCATTTTTTGGCTGATATCATCAATAAAGTCTTTTCAGAATTCTTTCAACACATATGATTGAAAAAATTTCATATTGGTGTTTTTGGAAACATGAATAATGAGAACCCAAGTAGAACTCAGGTTCACATTGGGGGTAGAGAGAAGACAGTGACACTTAATTCACTTATTGAAATTTGTAACAATTTACAAGTTAGAATTAGACTGATTCCTTATCTTCACTTGTTGAAATTTGTAGCAATTTACAAGTTGGAGTTAAGCTGATTCCTTATCTTCACTTGTTGAAATTTGTAGCAATTTACAAGTCGAAGTTAAGCCGAGATAATTCCTTAATTCACTTG
The DNA here is from genome assembly GCF_055761805.1 of Camellia sinensis. NCBI lineage: Eukaryota > Viridiplantae > Streptophyta > Magnoliopsida > Ericales > Theaceae > Camellia > Camellia sinensis. Next base: position 105,726,495 of record NC_138972.1, read on the forward strand.
TTGAAATTTGTAGCAATTTACAAGTTGGAGTTAAGCTGATTCCTTATCTTCACTTGTTGAAATTTGTAGCAATTTACAAGTTGGAGTTAAGCTGATTCCTTATCTTCACTTATTGAAATTTGTAGCAATTTACAAGCCGAAGTTAAGCCGAGATAATTCCTTAATTCACTTGTTGAAATTTGTAACAATTTACAAGTTGGAATTAAGCTGATTCCTTATCTTCACTTGTTGAAATTTGTAGCAATTTACAAGTTGGAATTAAGCTGATTCCTTATCTTCACTTGTTGAAATTTGTAGCAATTTACAAGTCGAAGTTAAGCCGAGATTACTGTTTCTCTTCATTTGTTGAAATTTGTAGCAATTTACAAGTCGAAGTAAAGACGAGGTTATAGTTTGCACACTTATAGCAATCTACAGGATGATCCAACCAAAGAAGATGCTTAACACTTGTTGAAATTTGTAGCAATTTACAAGATAAGGTTAAGCTGACATGTGATCATCTGTTGAAATTTGCAGTAATTTACAGGTTGAGGTAAAAGCTAAGTATGTTGTTTAAACACTTGTTGAAATTCGTAGCAATTTACAAGTAGATCATTGTTATAACTTGAAGAAAAAATTACAGTATATAATAACACTTGTTGAAATTTGCAGCAATTTACAAGTAGGTTAGACCGAGATCGCTGTTTTACTTGTTGAAACTTGGGAAAAAGTTTGCAAAATTGACATTAAACAATATATGTTTTACACTTGTTGGAATTTATGAAGAGTTTATAGATCTGTATCTTGCCGAAGTGAAGTTGGACGTTATTTCACCCGAGGTGCGTAATCCCGAGAAGATTATACAAAGAAAGCAAAATGGAAAGGCATGCAAAAAATTCTAAGTATAGAACTATGCAGAAGCAATCAACAGAAAATTACAAAGATTGAAATATCTATAGAAAAAACAGTTGCAGTTACATATTGAAGAAGGCACTACGGCCTACTAGAAGTAAATCGTTTTTACAGGAAAAGGCACTTCGGCCATACAAAGAAACTTATATTGTTCACAAAAGAAAACAAGTACAAAAGACAGGGAAGATTATGATTTTTCGGCTTCAGAAAGGATTTGGGTCTAGACCTCGTCCGATTCTTGAAAAATTACCTCGGCAGATTCCTGAGGAAATACTTCGGTAGCCTTTTCTGTAGCCAGCTCAGCATCGATCTCAGCAAGTGTTTTAGAAAGACTCCTTTCAGCCAGAAGGAGGTCGGAAGATAACATCCCAATATCAACTTCCTTGGGTACCTCCTCAATCTCCTCATCTTGGGTTAAGTCCAGGATGGGCTCAATTTGAGAAGGAGACTTGACCCCAGCATCACCCTTGGGTTTCTTCATCAAGGCCTCAGCATCATGATCATCTTCATCCTCAGGCTCAGACCCAGATTCTTCTTCGGCTTGACTTGGTGGAAGAAGAGGAAATGGGAGAGGAATAGCGTCGGCATTACGGAAATCAAGTCTTTTTAGCAGAGACATCCAACCAAGGGAAAATCCCCTGTTGCATGCTTGCCTGACTTGAAGCTTGTACTCCTCAGTGACGTCGGCCATGCCCTGCGCATAAGCCTTTTCATCAGCTTCTTTGATTTCAACCTTTTTCGTGGCCAAGGCCTCATGAAGTTCCTTCTCGGCTTGGGTCGCCTTGTCCTCGGCTTCATTTTTCTGCGCTTCAGCAACTTTCTTTATAGCTTCAGCAACCTCGGCCTTTTCTTCAGCCAAAGTTTGGGCTTTAGTGGCAGCCTCGGCCTGGTCTTCCAATTTCTTCATTTTTGCTTGAAGACCCTTGTTGATCTTCTGGAGTGCAGAATACTCCTTCTGCAAGTCAGTTAACTTCTCCCTATTCTCAAAAGATTGCATGGAGAAGGAGTAGGCATGCTGAACAGCCTGAAAGAACACAAAAGCGAGAAGTTATTACAGAAGTTTTACAAACAATAAGGAAAAGACAGGTTACCAAGTGAAGACACTTACTTGAACACAGCGTTGAAGCATGAAAGCGTAATTTTCATACTCACTCATTCCAGCATTCTTTTCCAGATCACCTGGGAGAAGAAGAGCTGTACTAAGGGTAACGCCGACATTAATGTCGTCAGCGCTATCAGTAGCCATGACCGGCTTGTCCTCCAGGGTAATCTCGGGTGTCCAGGGGACGTTTGGCACTTTGGATTTTGAAGTCGTTGCAGAGGAGGACCTCGGCCACTTTGACTTTGAAGATTCTGATGGCTGGGTCTCTGCGTACCTCTTCCCAGCAGAGGGTTGGGATTTGCTGCTTTCAGCCAGCTTGGAGATGGGCAGGGCATCCTCAACCTTAACCTCAGTTGCCTTGGCCTTGGGCTGAGCCTTTTTTATTCTTTTTGGCTTCGATGGGGGCATGGATTGAGCTGGAACAGCATCAACATCGGCAGGTAAGTCGGCTAAAAGATCTACAGCAATAGGCTTTAGGCGACCCATCTCAGCAGTCTTGACAAGTCGACGCCGACATTTTCTTTCTGGTATTGGGACTAAGTATGGGGCCGAAGTAGATGGCAGATTGACTGGGTCAGAAGTGGATCCTTTGTCTGCTCGTGATATGGAAGCAATGGGAGGAGTTGTGGCAGAAGGTGGAGAAAGACTCTTTTTCTTCTTTTTTGGGACGTCGAGTAGTGTGAATTTGTATGTCGGAATAAAATTCAGTAACAGGGGAGCCTTGCGCTTGTGAATTGGAAGATCTAGAATCTTCTTTAAATCTTTTCCAGGAAAGAAGGATTGACGGAAGTTTTTGGGTGGCTAATGAAGATCTGCAAGACAAACAAACCAACATTAGAAACAGACAGAGTTTTGAAAACTTGGAAAAGAAACAACTAAGTATTGGCACTGGGCTCTTACCCTTGCCCTCTTTAACTGTTCGAGGAAGAGGGTAGAGGTGAACATCTTCGTTTGGGCCAAATTCCCAATTTCCCGAAGCAATGACAAAGTCATCCCCGGCTCCCTTGTTGGAATCCGGGAGGTTGGCTACAATTTTGAACTCGGTGGACCTCGGCTTGAGGTAGTAGACATAACCTCTTTCCTTCAGGTTAAGGAGGCACATGGTATAACAAAATTGGATATCGGCAAGGGTGATCCTAACGTTCTCTTGCCTAGCCAGGGCTATGATACCATTAATCACTCGATAAGAGTTGATGGTAAGTTGCATAGGGTTCAACCTATAGAAGTGGAGAACCTCGCGAAAGAGGGGATTGAGTGGAAGCTGGAGTCCACATTCAGTAAAGGCTACAATAGGAAAGGGCATCGTATGATCTGTGGGGATGATGGAATCACCATCCCCAGCTAGCCTAAGGTGAACATCGGCTGGGATGGAGAACTCCTGCCTAAAGTATTCGAGTTTTGTTGGGGTATTTACCCGATGTCTCCACATACCCATAACGTCGGCCTAAAGTCAGAGGGCTAGGTCTCAGAAAGGAGGTATTTTTAAAAAAGTTATTGGAACCTCGGCAACAACCTAGGTAAGTAGTGATACGGTTTGTTTCAGTTTTCCCTAAATTAAAGGTTCTACAAACAAATCCCAAGCCTAAGAACTATGAAGAACAAGATCAAAGGCACAGATCTGGAAAGGAAAAACAGAAAACAAGAAATGAAGAATGACGTTTCAGAATTAAGAACAAAGGTATAATTCTCAAAAGCGAAAGAGGTACAGAAGTAAAAGATCAAGAACCATGGCAAGGAAGTGTTAAAACAGTACAAGTGTTCAAGAGATAAGTGAAATCATGAATGAACACATCCAGATGAACAATCCAAGGTATGAACAAAACAAAAATGGCAGCAAGTAAACAAAAGCACATAGAAGAAATTGAGAATAAAAGAAACGGAATCTTACCAGAACAAATGGAGCCGGAATAAAAGCCGCCGAGGTAGGGCAACGATTGCAGACACAGCAGAACGGCAAACGCTTCGCTGAAATGGAGGAATGAAGACGGTTATAGAGCTTGGAGTTAAAACAATGGTGGATTTCAGAAAGTTTAGAGAGAGAAAAAAACCAGAAATTTGAATGCATAAAGTAAGGAAAAAAAGATAGAAAGAAAAGTTTTATCAAAAAAATTGAAACGGCGGCAAAAGCAGGGCATTTATTACGCCTGGAGCAACGCACACGTCAAACGGCGCAGACGAGTGAAAGACAGCTTTTAGGCGCATCACAGACACGGGCCAATGAAGACAAAGCATGTGAAAGGAACGGTTAGATGTGCATGACAACTCATGCGTGTGATGGAGTTCATTTGAATTCTTGTTCTCCAAAGAGAACACATCGGCTTGAAAATAAATTATTTCGGTCAAACAGTTTTTGAGCCACTATGCAGAAAGAAATATCGATGTAGGTTCCATCACCTTAGGATACCGAGGTAATAGAACCTAGGGGGCAGTTGTGGGGATATATTTTCTAAGTACCAACACGTGGCAAGGTGACGCCGACGTGTCAGCCGAGGTGCCACGTGTCTTGGTCGTTGTGCCGAGGTCATCTCAGCTAGGCCGAGGTTATCTCCGAAGATATCGGAATCCGAGAAAAACGGATAAGGGAGTCCTAGGACAAAGAGGGGACTTAGCAGAGATAAGGATAAAGCTCTTAGGGAATTTATCTTTATCTCTTGAGAAATCCTAAGTAAGCACTGAATTGAAGTCTATAGAAGTCATGCTTCTAGTAGGACTTGGATTGAGTTAACTATAAAAGAGAGGCACCCCCATGGGTCTAAGGTACGCAGTTTTATACTCAAGCTTGTGAGTTTAGCACTTGATTATCTTTGAGAGATATACTGACTTGATCGTCGGAGTGCCCCCGAGTGGAAGAGCCACCGTCGGAGCTCTTTCTTTCTGTTACAGGTTACTGGAGCCATCTATTCTGCCGGTGCTCTCCAGCTGATTACTAGGCAGGCAGTGTGGTAAGAAAATTACCCACACACTTCTAATATTTGCTAGCCATTAAGACCATCTCCAATGGTTTATCAGATATATCACCAAATTCAAATTTGGTGCAAAAGAGGGACTTTTTGTGCTCCAATGGTTTAACCAAAACGATATCAAATTGAGAAAATAGCAAAGGTTTCACCAAACTGAAGATCTCAGTACCTTTCACCAGTTTACTGTGCAGGACCGTTGTGAGCTGACACACAGGACGACTGGCCGGAAGTCCGACTGGTTGTCCCCCCAGTCATCCGATTACTTCAATAATTCCCATAAAAATGATACCAAATTTGAAGGAAGGAAATGAAGATGAAGAAGAACAAAGGAAGACAATCTAATCCCTCTCTCACTCAACATAACCCAACCATTCATATCTGCTCCTCTCTGCTTCTCTCTCTTTTATCATATCCCTCTCTCAAATCTGATGCTCAATTTCCCCTCTATTCTTTCATTTTATATATGTATATATGTGTGTATATATATATATATATTGTATTTGATTATGCTTGTTTTAATTTCAAATCTGGGTTTTGGTTGGTTGGTTGGTTTGTGATGTTGAGGGTTGCATGAAATCTGAATTTTTAGATTCCATTAATTATGTATGCGAATCAAAGCATATGAGAGCAACATTCGAAGTTAAGAAAGTGTGTGGACGAACTGCTTCAATAAGATCGTTTGTGGGGTTAGTTAAGATTTGGGCTTTTATTGCAGACATCAATGGTGGGTTGGAAATGATTAAGGTCTTGAACTTGAAAATCTCTTGTTTGAGCAGGGTGGTTTTGGTTGTTACTTGTGGTAATTGTGCTTGTGCTTGTGCTTATGCTTGTACTTGTGGGTGTGGATATCCATTGTTTCTTGGGGGAAGAAAATGAGTTCAAATGTTTCAGAAAGTGTAGTTCAGAGAAGGGGGGGGAAAATTTCAATCGCTGAACCGATCAATCGACCAATCGTCCCACCGGACGTCCCCAGTATTTTGATGCAAGCCGTTGGAGCACCTCATATCAGATTGAGGAAATCGTCTTTTTTTTCCTCAGATTTGATGAAAAAATAGTTCACTGTTGGAGATGCTCTAATGCTGAGTTATTTGGTTTCATCTATATTCACTTGATAATTTAAGAGTGGACACGTGTCAAACCTTTACACAAACACTTGGTACATTTTTTGAGTTTTTTTAATGAAATACACAGTGCAATTTTTTTTTTCTTTTTCTTCGCAATTGCAACCTATTATTTTTTTAATAAGAATTTATATTTGTTTTAGATTTTTTTAATATACAATTTTTTTAGATTTTTTTATAAAAATAATTTAACAATCCCATCACAAATCATAGTGTATAGAAGAAGTTGAAAAGGGTGTGACAGTATGAAAGAAGTCAAAAAGGCTTGTAAGTTGGGAGAAGTCAATAAATGCTGAGTTTTTTTTTTTTAAATAAAAGAATAGAAAATTAAGATTGAGATATTAGAGCTGCCATAAGACTTGTGGGTTAGAAACTCTATTTTCCTTATATAATACTAGCATATCACCCGTGCTATGCACGGATTGTGTTTACAATTATCTATATATGTGAATTATGATTTTTAATTTTTTTTTAAATGTCTTCTTTTTTTTTAATTTTTATATTATATTAAAGTTTAATATTTTAATAATAATCATATATGTTGGACTTTTCAATTTTTTTTTTTTTTTTTTATGCTTGTTCTTAATGCATTAAAGTGTTATTATGAGGGATAATAGTCATATGTGTTGGGACTTTTCAAGGAATTCATATGTGTTGAAACTTAAAGAATTTTTTTTTATGCTTGTTCTTAATGCATTAAAGTGTTATTATGAGGGTAAGACTTGGGAGTTGAGAGAAGCTAATAAATGCTAAAATTTTATTTTTTTTTAAATAAAAAAATCAAGAAATTTAGATTAGGAGATTGGAACTTCCACAAAGTTTGGGGCTAAAAACCCCCTTTTGCTTAATATATAGTATAGATATAGATAGATATGTAAAATTATATATATATATATATATATAGGTAAATTTTTGGTTTTTAATTTTGTAGTGGTATGTGAATGGTGGGTGAATTATGTTTATAATTTTTTTTTTTTGATTTTTTTTTAAAAAATTTTTGGGTAGCATGTAAATATTTATTTTAATTTTTTTATATAAAAAAAGTCATAAAAGATAAAAATAAAAAATAAAAAAAATATTCAAAAATCTATATCCAAACATCACTTACAAAATTGGAGTGAAAATTAATTGAGATTTGCCGAAATAGCTTTGCACCATTGTTATAATTTGACAAATTATTACTGTAACATGCCAAATTATAACTTTGACAATACTATTTTGACATATATCATTAGAAATACTCTAGCTTCTCAAACATAACTCTCTTTTTTTTAATGAAATTTAAATAGGAAAAAAATATATAAATAAAAAAATCACATGACCAACCTCCCCAATAAGACCATAATTAAGCTGCGTAATTGATAGTATAGTTGTAGTACAAATACAAAAGAATGATGACTAATAATAATCGGCATGCATCTCTTGCATTTCTTTTTCTTTTTCTTTTTCTCTAATTTCTTTCTCCATGTAAGCCCTCGTTTGGCAATTGGATTATTTTAGCTTTCTGAATAGATTAGTCATAAAAAAATAAAATAAGTTAAAATGTTAATAAGATAAAATATTACATCTAAATCATAATTATTTTTTTTCCACAAAAATTAAAAAATTTAAAACAACTAACCCAAATGAACTTTTTAACTTGAATTAAAATAATCAAAAAGTCAATCCAGCTTTTCAAACGAAACCGAAGTGATATTTAGTAGATATTTAACATCCCCTAAAAAATTCAAAAAGTCATAAAAAAATAAAAAAGTTAATACTATTCACATGTTTGGACTGGAAATAAAAATCTGAATAGACAGAGAGTAAAAAGACATATATGCCCTTGGTACACTCCTCTTCCAACAGTGCACTTTTTGGTTTAAAAAAATTCAAAATAGTGCAGCACAATGCACTGATGCGGCTGACGCACAATGAAACACATCACACTCGCTGACATGCACAGACAGTGCTCAGAAGAGTATTAAAGTAATTTTGCTAGTTGATACGATATTTTAATACATATTTTTTCATAAAAAATCAAAAAATTATCTCAAACATACATCTTTTTTTTCCTCTACTTTTTTAACAAAAAAGTCAAAAAGTGTACTTATATAGTTCATCTCAAACAAGCCCTTAAGGTTTTATGGTTTGAATTGTTTTTCTCTCCAACTAAGGCACTATTTGGTATAAGTTAAATAAGTGCACTTATTTAAATAAATTTATTTATTCTAGTCATATCATTTCTCTACTCTTTTCTTCTTCTTCTTTTTTTTTTTTTTTATTTTATTTTAAAAAAAAAAGATGTTAAAAGTCAAAGAACTATTTTTAACCTCAGCCCCAAAAGAAGCCTTAGATCATCTCCAATAAATATAGCCATCACAATAATATAGATTTATGCATACAAAGGCCCATTTTGATAACATAATTTAAAAATCAATTTTTTAACTTTTTTTTAAATTATATTACATCTTTATTTTTTATATATTTTTTAAGAAATTAAAAAATCAACTTTTAACTTACACTTAAAATAGGCTAAAAGTCTTAAAATAAAGAAAAAATTACTCATAAATCTCATTTGGAAAAATGTTAGTCCATTTAGGCCTACATTTTTTTTTATTATAAATAGTCCTTTTTATTTGTAATATGTATTATTGATTTAATTTAATAATATTTGAGTTTACTTGTTTGCCCATTATTGTGATTATGTTTTTAATGTTTTTTTGGGAATTAAGTGTATGTAGATAAGGTATAGTTTAACATTTTTTTTTAGGAATTTCGTGGAGTGATTGTGGAGATTATTGATGTTACCTACTTGGTTTTACATTATTGAAGTTAAATCATTTGCGTTTTCCTGGGAAGGTGTGTGGGTTGTAACGTTCGTATTTACCTGCATAACATCAGCCCAGAGCCACGTTGCCATACCATTAAGCCTCCTACTAACAACTTATAACATTACCAAACACCAACCACATAACATAACATCAACACAGTCCGACAATCTCTGACAATTAACAGCCACTATCCCCTGCTACCACCAAACCTCACCAACACTTTCAGGCATACATCCTCCTACTAGCCCTCAACATTACAAAATACACACCCAGTCATACAAACATTAGCTACAATACCATGCATTTGTTTCATAACACACATGCAAAACATCACATTTGCAATTACTGGTAACCCTCAAACCCATGAAAATATTAAAACATTAACCAACAAACCATGTGTCTGTAACATTACAAACATGCGTAACATCACATTTGTAATCAATGATAAACTCCAAACCTGCGACGTGAACAAGATCACCTAAAACCCTACATAACGCACCAATTAAAAAAAAACCTATTTCGAGCGTCGACCTTAATATCGTATTGTTCCAAAAACAACCAAACTAGCATTAAAGACACCCATAACACACGATCAACGATGTCGTAAATGGATTAATCTTAAATCGTTGACATTACGTCGCCAATGTTAATCGCACTTCAAGATGTCTTAGTGCCCACACCGCTTCGCCTCTGTAAATTTGATAGAAGGGATTTTATGATTTTCTAGGATTTTTTGAGGGTTTTGTAATATTATTTAGGGAATAACGAATTTTGGGTGTAATGTTTCCAAATTCAGTGTTCAATTCACACAAACTGAGGATCAACATTGCAACATTGTTAAGGAAACGTTGACGTTTCCATTTTTGAACTTCTATTTTATTCACAATTGAGGGAAAATGAAAAAAAAAAAATGCTATAGTATACTTTTCGACTTTTTGATCACTACATCACATAAACATCTAATATATCCCTCCAAACAACCAACTCATGTATTACATTAGTGGATTTTAGTGCAATTAATATTAACATGAGATCAATCAACCTATAAAATAAATTACAGGATTAAAATTTTAAATTATCTAAATTTGAAATTTATGATGTTTTTTCCTAAAATAAAACCATGACAACAATGCATTTGACTCTAATTTATATGTTTGTAATTGTAAATTACCGCTTTGATTTTTTTGAACTTTTTGTGAATCCGTACAAAGGTAGAGAGATATTGTTGATGGATGATGATGATGGCCCATGAATGATGAAGAGAGACAGTCCCACTAATTTCCTACCATGTTTCCTGTCATAGATAGATAGGTGCAGTGGAGACATCGAGTTATTTTGAGAAGGTAGTTATAATTAATTTTTTGATTAAAAATTAATTATAATTAATTTTTTGTGAGAGAAGAAAGTGAGTTATAATCTGAGAAGTAAATTATAACTCACTTTCCAAAAGATCCTAGAGTGGAGAAATTTTTGTATATCAATGTAGGTGTTTGGGAAGTGGGTTTTATGTAGGTTTTTTAATTGCAGGATATTATTGGATAAAAAAATTTTGATGTTTGGAAAGATAGTTGGGTTTTTTTGTTGTTGGATATGATGTTTGTGAGAGAAAAAATGAAATAATTATGAGATTAGATGTGATATTTTGTTTGGATATATTTTTTTTTTTTTTGTTAAAAAATTGATTTTTAGTAAAAAATCAAAAAAAAAAAAATCCCAAATCCAAATTTCCAAACACTACAATATGGTATTACATAATATATTATTTTTTACTAATCACAAATATATATATATATATCTATTATTATTCTTTAAATATTCAACATAAATATAATAAAGAATAATGCTTGGCACCCCCCTTTAGGGGTCACTCCCTCACCCCCCTTTGTCATGTGGCGATTGGTGATTGGAGGAGCAGGAAAAAAAAGAAAAAGAAAAAGAAAATGTAACCAATGAAAGAGAGAGGAGGTCAAAAAAAATGAGGAAAAAGGGAAAATGAATCATTGTTGTATAATAAATTTAACTATCACAGTTAATCACAATAATAGAAAATATTATATGATATATATTGTATCCGCATATAGAAATTTGGCGAGAGAGAGAGATATGAAGTAATAAAACAAGGAAAAATGATGTAGTGGTGTTGTACATTAATTGCCATCAATGACCTCGTGAAAGAAGAGAACAAAAACAATGAATGAATGGGTGATGCAAATGCGCGGCGTGACTTTTGTGTTTCTCACCACGGCGCCTCCCAAACGAAACGACGGCGGCCTTTCGTCTTTCCTTCTTTCGACAGTCTTTGACCTTCTTAGGCTCCGTTTGGATTATTTGTCTAATGAGACAAAATATATTCTTTTAATTATATAATATAAAATATCATATTTAAATTATAATTACTTCATTTTTTTCTTCATATAAGTTAAAAAATTCAAAAAGTCTACTCTAAATGAGATTTTTTTATCCTAAGTTAAAATAGTCAAAAAAATTAATTCTCCTTCCAAACGAATCCTTAATAACTATTGTTTCGAGTATAGTTTAAGAGTAATTTTTAGACGTACTTATGTGTAGGTCCTAATAAATAGATTTAGGTATATTTTGAAAAGTAGGTTAAAAGTCACTTTTCAACTTTTAACCCACTTCCTTCTCTCACAAAAACACTAAAAAAAATAAAAAAATAACTTTTAACCATCTTTCCAAAACACCCGTTATTACCTCATAAGTCTTATGGGAAAAAATTTTCATAAAGAAAAGTCATTAATTGTAAGTTGTAACGACAATTTATAAAAATCATGACAAAAAAAAAATTACTAATTGCTAATTTTTAACAACATAAATAATTGTTACAAAAAAATTATTTTTAGTAACAATTTTACCAAGACTTATATTCAATAGGACTTGATGAGAATTAAATCTAACGATTAGTACGTATTGGTAGTTTATCCTAATTTTTATATGTGAACAAAATATATGTCATATGATACATTTTATTATTATGATTAATTTTGATAATAGAGTCTACCATATTTATGTTAGGTGTTTGGAGAATAATAAGAAATATATATTTATGATTTGTGGAAGATAATGCCACGTAGGTACCTTAGCCTCTGTTTGGGAAGTGGGTTGATTTTTTGACTTTTTGACTTTTTTGGCTATTTTAGCCTGGGTTAAAAAGCTTGGTTTGGGAAGGACTTTTTGGCTTTTTGACTTTTTTGTGAGAAAAGAGTGTACTAATTATGAATTGGGTGTGATATTTTGTTTGTTATGACTAAAATAATCTATTTTAACTTTTGTGATTAAAATAACCCGAAACTAACTTGCCAAACGGACCCTAACATATAAAAATTTCTCACATTATACGCCAACAGATTAATCTATAATGATGTAATAAGAAATTATTTCAATATGAGTCAAATTATAAGAGCTTTTTAGAGTATCTCCCCCCAAAAATACAAAAGTGAATTGTCAATTTGACATATCTTTGCAATTCCAAATTTGACATACTAAAAAAGGTGTCAAATACTTTTGTTTTCATTATTTTAATGGTAAGAGCATTTTCAATAGTTGTTACTATAATACCATTGCTATTGTCATAATTTGAAAATGAAGAATTTTTTTTTTTTCAAATTATAGTAATGGTGTTTCAATGGTCACTTGTTATTTTAGCAATTCTCAACCAACTTTTTCTCCAGATTTGTAAGTGTTGTTTGGATATAAATTTTTTTGTGATTTTATTTTTGTTTATTTTTTGTCTTTTATGACCTTTTTTTAACTATTTGTAAAAAAATTATATATTTATATTATTTCCGACTAGACAAATATAAAAAATTAAAAAAAAAATTAAAAAAAATAAATATAATTCAATTTGAAAAATTACTTAGTTTTTTACTGTTTCAAGTCTGTTTTTTCAACTGAATTTGGAGCCACAAATATGTTTATATTTGCTGATGTGACATGTTTGGCAATTGTTATTTTACTTTTCAAATTTGAGAACAGATATGGTATATGCTATCTTTGACAAGTAAAATAGCAAGCCATTGGAGACCCACTTTTTATCACTATTGCTATATTATAGCTTTGACAAGTAGTTTGAGAGCTCCATTGGAGATGCTCTGATGGCTAAATCAGCTACCAAAGCCATAATATGGCAACTTGGGCAATCTTGGCTTCTCTAATGGCATGCTATAACAGCTGTCAAATCTGCCAAGTCACCCAAAATTAAACTGTTTTCTTTTTTCCCTCCTTCATTTTCAGTTGGGATTTTCCAGAATGCATGAAGTTTTATTTATCAATATTCATCAATATTCAACAAGAATGAACAAGAATTCATCAATATTCAGCAAATTCATCAAATCCATACCAAAAACAAATTTAAAAAATTTCATCAAATTCATACCAGAACTCATCAATATTCAATAATAGATTTAAAAAATTTCAAGAATACCAACATAAATAATTTCAAATTAATTTCTCAAATAATCCATTATAATCTCAAATAATCCAAAGAAAAATACATGGATTTGATAAGGGCTACGGCTTCGATCTGAAGAGGGTTGAAGATGAAGGTTGAAAAGGGTTGGAAGTTCATGTGAAGCTGATCTGAAGTTCACTGATCTAAAGCTGATCCGAAGTTCATCTTCACTAATCTTAAGCTAAAGTTCATCTTCACTGAAGTTCATCTTCATCTTCGCTGATCCGAGGGTTGAAGTTCATTGATTTGAAGTTCATCTTCACTGATCCGAGGGTTGAAAAGGGTTGGAAGTTCATCTTCACTGATCTAAAGCTGATCCGAAGTTCATCTGAAGTTCTCTCCCTCTGATATTCACTCATCCGAAGTTTATCCGAAGCTCTCTCTCTCTCTGAAGTTTCCTCTGATCTTCTCTCTGACCTTCCCTCTGATCTTCACTCATCCGAAGCTCTCTCTCTCTCAAGTTTCGAAGCTCTCAAATTGTTAAGAGTAGATCTCTCAAATTGTTATCTGAAAACTTTCCTAACTTTATTGAACTTCGAAGACCAGATTTTTCCCCATGATTGATCTCAGCTGTTGATTAATAACAATCCAACGGCTGAGATCCAAGTGTGTTACTTTATTCATTAAAAAAAAAATAAAAATTAAATAAAAACATAATTGAAACATATCTACAACAACTCTTTTTTATGTTAAAACGATTATAAAAAAACGGCTCTTTTTTTTTTATAAATACAAACCTTCTCTGCTATCTTTTTACTCAATTTCATTTCACAACAAACTTTCTAAATTACATTTTTATTTATATTTTCTTTACACAATCGGTATGGAAGGTTCATCAAAAATAAAGAGAGGAAAATCATTCACCATTGCTGAAGATATGGCACTTTGTAAAGTTTGATGTCACATTTCTGAAGATCCAATTGTTGGCAATTCACAATCTTATACTCACTTTTGGAGGAGAATTTATGAAAATTATTGCTCCCTTCAGAATGATCAGTCAAGAACACAAGTTTCTATCCAATCTCGATGGGGTACAATCATGAAATGTTCTAACAAATTTCGTGGATGTTTAGCGCAAGTCGAAAATCTACACCCAAGTGGGATGTCTCAAGTTGATCTAGTAAGATTTCATCTTCATTTATTACGTTAGTTTTTTATTTTATTTTATTTCGTCTCATATAAAAATTAAATAATTACTTAATTCAATATTGATACATATTTTATTTTATCTAGTAAGATTTCATATTTTATTTTATTTTATTGATACTTACTTAATTTAATATTGATACAGATGCTTCAAGCAAAACTTTTATACCATCAAGATGAAAAGAAACATTTTGTTTTTGAACATTGTTGGTCAATCTTGAAAAATAATATCAGGTGACAAGATGTAACTCCTACGAATACGGTAAAGTCAAGGATACATACACCATTTTCCCCCGATTCCCCTATGGATAATTGCATTTCTCTTGAAGATGACACCAGTCCAAGTGTTGGTAACAATCCAACTGTTGGTGAGGGCAGTGTCTCTGCAAGGGGTAAAAGGCTGATGGGTAGGAAATCTGCAAAAGAATTATTTTGGAGAAATCAAGTCGTTGAAACTGAAGTCCAAAAAATGAGTACGCAATTGGACACATTTAATCACCACCTTGCTGAGAAAGAAAAGAGGAAAGAAAAGAAAAAAGGATTCAAGCACTACAGCAGATGAAAGAACTTGAGATGCAAAAACATAAGTTTGAGATGAGAAAGGAAAAACACCAAATAATGACTACGAACATTTCTCATTTGGACCCTCAGATGAAAGCGTATTACACAATGTGAAAAAATAAGATTTTCGCCAAGTGATCCTCAAATGTGAGTAGCCCAAATTTTCATTTCCCCCTACCTCCTGATGAATAATTACAGGATAATGTATTTTTTAAATTTACAATATCATTTATTTTTTGATGTAATTGTTAGTCTTTATTTGCAATGTAATTTTAATTTGGTAATGAAATTTCATGTCTTTTTTTTTTTTTTTTTTTTGAGTATTTTGTACTTCACAATGTAATATTATTTTTTCAATGTATAATGTTCACTAATTAGTATTATTATTTAATATTTTCAATAAAGTATAATGCAAAAAAAAAAAAAATTTTCAAATGAAGGCAATAAAAAGATAAAATACATTAGCTGATATTAAATGAAAATAATTTTATTATAATAAAAAGACATTATAATATAAATATATAATTTTTTCCAATTTTTCATTTTTTTTTATTTTTTATATTTGTCTAGTTGGGAATAATGTAAATATATAATTTTTTTAACAAACAGGTAAAAAATGTCACAAAAGACAAAAAAAATAAACAAAAATAAAATCAAAAAAAACCTATATCCAAACAACACCTACAAAGTTGGAGGGAAAGTTGGTTGAGATTTACCAAAAATAGCAAATGACCATTGGAGCACCATTGCTATAATTTGACAAAATAACACTATTCATTGTCAAATTATAGCAATAGCAATCCCAATATAGCAACAATCATTGGAGATGCTTTAAGGACCCAAAAAGAATTCAAATAATATTTTTTAAAAAATTAAAGTAAATGCAATAAAATAATAAATTTAGCATAACGGGGTAGATTTTTTTTTTTTTCTTTTCAAATATGCCAAATTTGTACATGTTAATTTGACACTTACCTCTTCAAAAAAAAAACTTGACATAAAATTTTGAAAGTTTGAGTGGAGATATTTTTATGATCAAACATTTTCTAAGACAAAATATTTGTTACACATAATACACTTTTTATTGGCTTCAATGCACTTTTATTGATATCAATATATTTTTTATTATTTTTACATATTTTAAGGCTTTTTTAAAAAAAAATACATTTCTCAACATTAAACAATGCTTAGGAGTCATTTGTTAACATTTGTCTTGTTATAATAATTAATCACCCTGTTTAGTTTTGAAATTTTCTAAAATAATTTTAAAATTTTTAATTCGTTTTAAAAAAAAATAATTATTTTTTTAAAATTTTAGATTTACTTAATATAAATATTATTAAAAAAGAATAAAATTTATGAAAAAATCATTAAATACTAAAAAATTCAAATAACTAAACAAAGTGTGTAAAATTATGATTTTAATTATCAAAGTGTGTAGCATTTACAATAAATCTGTAATTATTTTAAAATAGTAACACTTATTTGTTATTTCCCATGAATAAAACTACATAAAAAGATATTCAACTTGTTTGGTATCGTTTTTCTGAAAACAATTTTCAGAAAATTCTACTTTCTTATTTTTCGTATTTTTTTGTTTTTACTAAATTTTTTTAATATTTTAAGCAATTTTTTTAATTTTAGACATACCTAACATAAATATACTTAAAAAGTAAAAAAATTGTAAATTTTTTTTTTAAAAATTCACTAAATACCAAAAAAACAAAAACAATATGAGAATTCAGTACAATTTTTGTATTTTTATGTATTTATTAATTTTTTAAAATATTTTTTCACAAATTTTTTATTTTTTAGATACATCTAAGTAACGTGCATCTAAAAAAGTAAAAAAAATACTTAAAATTTTAAAAATATTCACTAAAAACAAAAAAATACGAAAAATAAAATACTCAGTTTTCAAAAAATTTTATCCAAAAAATTCAAACCAAACACACTGATTAGTACGAAATTTTTTTATCACTGCTTTTTATTTCTAAATTACGGTTTTTATGTAACTGTTAAATCAATATACACGGATTTTAATACATATATGTGTGTGAGAGTACTTAGGCCCCGTTTGGAGACTTATCTTTTTAGCTAAAAAGTCAAAAAGTTACCTTTTTAGTCAAAAAGCCAACAACTCATACCAAAAAGTCAAAGATTCTCTTTTCTCTCTACTTTTTGCACATCTTTTCGTAATTAGCCAAAAAATTATCCCAAACATATAAGTTTTTTTTACCTACTTTTTTAGCCAAATAGCCAAAAAGTTACTAAATTAGCCTGTTCCCAAACGAGGCCTTAGATACAAAAATGTTGGTAATGCTATGGAAATTACATTATTTGAGAGTTTGATTATCATAAAGAGAAATGTTAAGTTTTATGAAAAGTATTTGTAAATTTTAGATTACCTTAATTAGTGTGTGGTGCTTTATTCTAAGTGTAATCCAAATGTCACAAATCTTTCATAATCATTTTCATGAAAAACTTTTCATGATACCTAGCATTGCTGTATCATATATAACATAATTAAATACTATGAAGGTCATAACAAAAAAAAAAAAGTAATGTAACGAATCATGAAAAAAATATCATTAAAATTATCATGAAAGATTCTTTACCTTTGAATTATACCTAGAATAAAACATCATACACTAATGAAGGGATGAAAAATCTTCGTACTGCATTTCATGATATTTTTTTCATGACTCTTAATATTATTCTGATTTATAACCAAACATCACATAAAATATAACAAAATAATTCTTAAATCATAATAAAATAATATCATAATTAATATTATAATGTGTCATAATTAACGACATAATATATAATAACTAAAGAGACAAAAAAATCGTGACTAAAGAGGGCATAAAACACACTCCAACCATAAAAATTTTCAAAAAGGTTTTGCACGTGCAGCTAAGTGCGCCACTCATGTTACGTAATTTGCAAGGTATGCATTCTTTGACCGTTAAAATTTCCAGAAGTAGATACAATAATAGGAATGCATTCACTAACACACAATAACAATTTTTATTTTTCCATATGAAAGTAGTGACCCATTTTAACTTTCTCACAAAATTATCATCTTAGTTAAATACAAAATTATAGAATAAAATAAAATTTCACACCACTCTACTATTTACACTTTCTATCATATTTTTCACTTCAATCAATCGTACACAAAAACATGAATTCCAAAAGAATAATGTTTGAAGGCCCAAAATTAGGGGCTCGAATTTGGCTCAAAACCCAAAACGACGTCGTTTTGAGTATTGATTTTTTTTTTTTTTTCCCTTTTCTTCTCTTCCTTTTCTTCCTTTTCTTTCTTCTTCTTCGTTGAGTTGAACAGAAGTGAGAGAGAGAACACAAAGGCGAGAGCGAGAACACAGGTCGTCGTCGTCGTCACAGCTCGTCGGCATCGCAGCTCGTCGGCCGATCTCGCAGCTCGTCCCTCGTCGCTCGTCAGCATCGCAACCCGCCTCCACCTCTGCCTCCGCCTGCCGCCACCGCCTCCGCCTCCGCCTCCACCTCCACCTCCGCCCGATTTTGTTGGCCCCTCCCATCGAGTTCTTCTTCTCCTCCTCCTCCTCCCTAATTTCGAGCTAAATTCGAACCCCTACATTCGGGCTCTGTATCATTACTGATTCCAAAAAAACCTTTCCCAAAAGCTCATGCATATAATAAAAATATACAAGGAAAAGTAACTATGAAATATTTCCTCTAGCTAAAAAAGATGCCCAACCAAGAAAACAAAAACTAAACAAAAAAAAATAAAATGACCCCTAACCATTCATCCAACTCAACAAACTAAAGATAAGGCACCGTTTGGAAAGCAAGATTTGGGACTTTTTTAACTATTTTAACTACAAAAAATAAAATAAATTATTTTAACCACAATAAATAAAACATCACATCCAACCCATAATCATTACACTCTTCTCTTACCAAAAAAGTCAAAAAATTCTTTCTAAACTAAGCTTTTTAACCCAGATTAAGATAGCCAAAACAACTAAAAAGCCAAAAAATCAACCCACTTCCCAAACCAAGCCTAAGCTATTCCCCTAATTTATTTTTGATTTCTGGCAAACAACCTAGACAAAGAACGAGATGTACAGTAGTTTTAATATTTCATTATCATTCCATTAAATTATTTTATTTTATTTTTCTTGCAAGTTCCATTCCATTTGGTCCATTTGGTTTCGGATTCATTCGTATCAATATGCTGCCGTGTAATTTTCTAAATTACTATTGTTAAAATGTGACAAAAATCAAAATCCAGCACCAAAAAAAACTAGGATATATTATCAATAAAAACAAAAATTTCCAAAACGAAAGTAATGCATTCATGCAAAAGACTCTAAACTGTTGGAGAGAGTCATAAATGACGAAATTGTTCTTACAACCAAAAAACTCCAATTCTACAGAACACTTCTGTTTGACACTGGGCTTCATATCTATTTGCCTTGCATCCCCAGAAGGCCCAGAAATTTGCTCCATATACATCTAGAGCTTAAATCATGCAAAAATATGTACAGGAGCTATTCGAGCTAATCATAAATTGAGTGCTGATGGATTGAACATGGGAGGCATTAAGCAATCCTGACGAGGCTATCCATTAGGTTTCATGTGTTCAGCGATTGTGATGGTAACCTTGGGTGATTATGCTCTGCTTCATAAGTTACAATAAGCATCGAAGGGTCTTCCAAGCACCTTTCCACGTGCTTCCTTGCCGGGCAACCTCGCATGCTGCTACACTTATAGTATCCCCTACACATTAACAATAAGGACTTCTTAATTAAGAACCTCAAAATTTTAAATCAGAAATTCACAAATGCAATAATTGTATAAGATACAAAGTACACATGTAGGCATGTAGGCATATGGATCATTTGTGTACTTTTTTTCATGAAATGTAAGCATATGGATCATCAACATAACAGTCAAGAATTGATGGCACAAACAAATCAAAGATAAGGTAGTCTTGGAAGTTTGCATAAACACATCTTCACTCTCAACTTGGCACCCAATAAAAGAGAAGCAAAAATTGGAAATATTACGAATCGAAATTTTAATGACGGTTGCAAAGTTTCTAACTCCAATTTGTCAGCAATCAAAGGAACCATGAGTGCTAAGTAAAACTTCCATAAATAACACTAATAGCTACTTTGTTAAATGCCTAAGCCACAACATGCCAATTTGATCCAAATAGTATTTATAGAGCCTACTTCCACATTGTTTCAAATGAAAACTAGTACACCCCAAAAGCAATTATGGCATGAGTTTGTACCTGAACACTCACCCCATAATATCAACTTGAAATAAGCAAGAATATTATAGAGTTGTGTGTGTGCGAGTGTGTTTTCTTGCCAAAACAAATCACAATTATAAATGGAAATTCGTTTGAGAAAATGTCACAATCATCAATGGAAACTGTAAGCATTGCTGGCAAACTAGTTGCATCTAATGAAGTGAAAATTGATATGTACCTTGGGTGAGGAGAACCCTTAATTGGCTTCTGTCCATACTTCCTCCACGAATAATCATCGGGAGGGATATCTGCAAGCTTGTTACTGATAGCAGGCACCTTGATTGATCTCTTTACCCTATGCTTCCTGTTGATATAATAATAGAAAGAAAAAGAAACAATTCCAAGCTATTAATGGCTAAGTAGCACTATAAATTCAGAGAAAAGTTATGAAATAAGAATTAACCTCTTCTTTGAGCAGTGGCATCTACCACTGCTCCCGCATTTTGTGCTCCCATCATCTCCCTTTCCCAAGCACCTTCGCTTGTGTTGGTGAGAATTCTGACCGGAAGAGCCGGCCGCCCCAATTAAATTGAAGGCATTCCCATCCAAATTAGCAACACTCCCATCCATACTCAATGAAGAGATAAAAGACCTAGTGGATGACATGGTTGGCGTACAAGTGGAGCTATCAAAATTCAGATTAATACCGCTATTACTCCGACGATACATCATTTCCGCTTGCTGCTGAAGCATGATCCTTTGTTGTTGTTGGAAGAAATGGTGGCAGTTTGTCTGCGGTGTTTGTTGAGCAACTTGAGGAGGGCTTTTCTCATTTGAATTCAAGTCCAACGATGGGTTTCCCACAGAACTTTTAACATCTGAACCCATTTCTTGTGCTGGATTTTCATGGAAATTACTCTGAAGAAGCTGAAGAGATTGAAGAGATTTTGGTTGATTTGGTAATGGGGTTTGAATTTTGTTGATCTTTCTTACTCTTGCATGACCTAATCCAGTATTAAGAAGAGAAACAACTCTCTTGAATCTAAACACAGCCTCCCCTGTTTCTACCATTAAATTTCTAAACTGAGTCTGATCTTGGGGCTGAGATAACAGTCTAAGAACTCTATGGCTACATTCTACAGCTGCTCTGTTAGCTGCTTCAACTTCCTCCATTTCACCCAACCAAAATGAAAACCCTAGTTCCCAGAACCAAGACACCTAAACCAAAGAACAGCACAACGATCTCTTAAATCTACTAATCTAGCGAATCTTCAATCATCCATAAACAAATAGAACAAAAAACCCAAATAGCAAACTACCATTTTGATAAAAACAAATTCCTAAATTGGGCTTCCATGTACAAATTTCAGGAATTTCCAATCAATCGAAGCGCTAATTAGCCAAATAGATGAGTACCCAGAAAATAAAATTCAAATGGATATGCGAAAATGGATCAAAGAAGGCAAACCCAGGTAGAGATTATGAGGATAACAAAAAGATCTTCAAGACAAAAAAGTAGAGAAATAGCGAAGAACAGACCTTTTAGTTCGAGTTGTGTGTGCTGTCAAACCCTAGAATCTTGAAATCTCCATATACAGGATGTGAGATTGAAAGGTGTGCAAGAGAAGACTTTGCTGGTTCGCCAAAGGATTCACACGCCCAAAAGATTACAAAGAAATCTTTTAATATTTATTATTTTTACAGAGAGAGAGTGAGAGATAGAGAGAGGAGGGGCGCATTTTAAAAATATTAACCTGCGCACCGGAGAAGCGAAACTGCCGTCTGTGTAACAGATTTCAAGGTGGGTCCCACCTGTGGACCTTTGGACCTCGATATTCGCTTCTATTATTATATTATTTTTATTTTCCTGTTTTCAACTTTATTTTGTCTTATACTAATGTTAGGAATTCCAATAATCTATTAATAGGTTGTTTCAGACGTGCTATATATAGGTGTATTTTTTAATTTTTTGGTTAAACAATGTGGAGAAAAAAAAAAGTATATAGGTTTGGAATAATTTTTGACTTTTTATGAAAATATTTGTAATAAAATATTATAGTAAAATTAAAATGATCATTTTATTTTTTAACTTTTTGACTTTTTAGATATTTGAATGTAAAGGGTAAAATAATAATTTTGTGCTAATAGCTTCCCCTACAAGTTATCCTTGAATAGTATAGGATTTTTAACTTTTTAAATAATTTTTTGACTTTTTATCTTTCTTACTTTATCCCAAATAACCCCTAAATATTTTATCAAACTTTTTATATAGTCATGGGACCATACACATAAATTGGGCAATGCTGGAGACCACTAAAAGTGGTACTCTAAAATAACCACTAATGATGTGACATTTACTTTTTTTAAAAAAAAAAAACAGACACAATAACATTGTGACAGTGGGTGGGACCCACTGTCACATTATTACTAGTGGCACTAATTAGTGCTCCCATTCATTTTCCCATATGAATTTGTATGAATTCTACACACATATGAAAAATTTAATAAAATATCTGTAAAATTATTTGTTATTCATAACATTTTCCTTTGTTTTATCTATGAAATTATGGTCTTGTTTGATTTATTTTTTTAAAGACAATTTTTAAGAAAAATATTTTAAAAATTGTTTGGCTATAAATTTTTGAAAAAAAAAATTTAAATCACTTTTTTTTATTACGGCCTCGTCTGGGAACAAACTTTTTTAGTAACTTTTTGACTAAAATATCATATAAAAAAATAATATGTTTGGAATATTTTTTAATTTTTTACAAAAAAATATGCAAAAAATAGAGAGATTTTTTTTTTTTTTGACTTTTTGATATATATTGTTGATTTTTTGATTTTTTTAGTAATCTTTTGACTTTTTGACAAAAATCATCATTTGCCAAACAATGATCAATTAATCACTTTTTTTTTTTCATATCTTATGAATTATTTTTTCTTTCATACCTATCTATTCAATAATAAAAAAATAAATAAATCATTCTAAATTCTAAAATTATTTTTAAAATATATAACCAAATAAAATTTGAAATTTTATAAATTATTTTTAAAAAAGAAAAAATGCTCTGAACCCCGTTAGGGTGACCCCCAAGACCCTTATGAATTAGTAGACTGTAATTAGCTTTTTTTTCTTTTTTTTCTTTTTTTTTTTTCACAAACCCCCACGAGGTATCCTTCTAAAAAATTATTTCACAAATACAAACCATCTCCGCTGATATGGGGAAGCTATTGTCCTTAACAACAATGATTCATCCCACTAAAAATATCACCACTAATAGCATTAATGCATTAAAAAAGTAAAAAAAATAAAAAAAAAATACAACTCCAAGACCAAAACATCACATCATTAATGGCAGGACCCACTGCCACCTAATTAGTGGGAGCACTAATTAGTGCTCCCAAGCATTTTTCTTGTCCTTAATGCACCGTAGGAATTGCTGCGACACCAAATTGTGCCGTTTGGTTGCATTTTCACAAATGTTTCAATTTATGCTAATTACATTGTTTTAGTTAGGGGATGTTTTTGAATTTGTATGCAATTTCATTGAATTCAAATAAGAGAAATTACAAAAACCAAAAAAATAGAGTTTGACTCTTATAATAAAATAATTTTTAAATTTTAAATTTTATTAATTTGAATTTAAATTTAATTTTTTTGATTTATTTTCAATTTTAATCATTTATCTATTTTTGTTAAGTAAAACTAACAGAAAAATTATATCCTAGTTATTAAAATTAATCCAAAAAAAAAAATATTTTAAACCTTTTATATATATCTACATTGAGTTTGATATTTTAAACATTTTATATATATCTACATTGAATTTGATTAGTAAAATACTATTTTTTGTCTATTTTACTTAACTGAAATTGATAGGGCTACAAACAATCGAATCAAGTCGAGATATTTGGACTTGTTTATTAAGATAATGAATTGAACTCAGCCGAATTTGTTTAGACTTGACTCGAGTTCGATCTTATTCACAAATCTTAACGAGTTAAAAAAATTTATAAAATCATACTTGTTATGAATATAATTAAAACTTTAATTATATAATTATATATAAATAGATTAAAAGAGCAGTCAACATTTTAAAAAATAATAATATCTACCACTACTATTATATAAATGTATTATCTATAATTGACTACTATTTAAATATATAAATAATGTATTTATCTTATTTTTTATACATATTTATATATTATTTAATATATATAAGTAATATACTTATTTTATCTAAATAAATGTTAAATGAGCTGTATGTTTGGATTTTTTTTTATTAAGATTTTAACGAGTTTGAGTTCAAACTAACCCTTACCAAGCTGAGCTCAAATCTGTTCATGAACGATTCTGTTTATTTGCAACCTTAGAAGTAGGTGAATATGGCCAAGATTGGAAACAAACTAATTAGAATTTAATTTGATAAAATTAAAATTAAAATTTTATTTTCTTATAAAGGTTAATTTTTGAATTTTTTTTTTGTTGATATTTTCTAAATAAGTAATTCAGATTAGAAACAAATTAAGAAATCATTTAAACAAGTTAAGGATCAAACTTAAAGTTTATTTGTTTGGCAAACAACTTTTTAGTTAAAAAGCACACAAAGAAAACAAAAATAAGCTAAATAATTTCAAAAAATAAAATGTAATATGTAAATCATAATTATTTTATTTTTTTTCTCACAAAAGTTTTTAAAAAAAAAAAAAAAAAACTAAAAAACCAAACTAAACAAACTTTTTAAATAGCCAAAAAACTAAAATATCAACTAAAAAAGTCTATTGCCAAACAATGAATTTTTTAAGTAACTTTTTGGGAATAAGCTTTTTAATAATTTTTTGACTTTTTTGTTAAAATAAAATGAAAAAATTTTATTATATTTGAGATATTTTTTTTTAATTTTTTACGAAAAGATATGCAAAAAGTAGAGAGAAAATAGAATTGTTAACTTTTTGGTATAAGTTGTTGATTTTTTCATTTTTTTAATATTTTTTATTTTTAGACTAAAAAGTGATATTACCAAACGAGACTTTATAAGAGTCAAATTCTATTTTATATAGGAAAATTTGGCTATAAACTCCCTTTACCTTCTTTTCATTATTAAAAGGACTAAGAAAAAAATCATACTTTTAAATCTCCTCATAATTATAAAGTCTTGCATAAAGAACAAAATTTATTATTTAAATATTTTATTAGACTATTATACCCTCAACTAAATTTTCTCACATTTTCCACCCACTCTCTCCCCACCTTCTCTGTCTCTCTCCTCTCTCTTTCCCTTCTGACTTTGTTCTCCGCCGACGTGCTCCTCCTCCTTCTCGTTGCCTCGATCGCTGTCGATAGGCGTGACATGATTAGATTACCGTCGAAAACTTCCAGATTTTTCTTCGGCGATGATAGCAACGACGGCTATGATGATTCCCTTCCAGATCTGAAGCTCTGTTTCTTGACAATTTTGGTAACTTCTTTTTCTCCGGCGATGATAGCAACGTCATCGTCATCACTCTCCTAGTCAAGTCCTGTTAGTTATCAGGCGAAACTCCGATGATCAACAATGCCGAAACCGATCTCTACGATGAAATCATCAAGAATATCGGGAACGAAATCAACTACGGGCCGGAAAATTGTCCTCCGGTGCCGGAATCGAAAGAGATCGTCTACGAGGAGAAATAGATCGTCTCTAAATTGAGGCATGTTTGGTGGAGTTGTTTGGTTATACATATTTTTTTAAACACATATTTGAGTTTTAAATATATGTATATATATATATATATATATTTGTGTGTATGAGTGTTGTTGAACACATGTATTATTTTCATTGAGATTTGTGATTGTTGATCGAGTTTTAGAAATTTTTCTTCTCAATTACATATGTTGATTTGTTGATTAATTTGTTTTGTTTTTATTTGTTTGTTTTTTTTATATTTATTTTTGTTGTTTTTGATCTTATTTCATTTTGACAAAACTAGAGTAAAATTTTACTCTGGTTCTATTGCTCTGTTTTTTGTTTCAGATAATGAGAGTAAAATTTTACTCTTGTTCTATTGCTCTGTTTTTTGTTTAAGAGAATTAGAGTAAAATTTAACTCTGGTGTTAGAATGACAGTAAAATTTTACTGTCAAGAGGTGGTCATTGCCAAACACTTCAGCCGCCACAAACACTGCCTTCGCTTTTTTACTTTTGTGCAGAGTAAGATTTTACTTTCAGTTTCAGAGTCTCACAATTTTCTCGTTTTTCAGAGTAAAATTTTACTTTTATACAGAGTAAAATTTTACTTTTGTGTAGAGTCTAACATTTTATTAGTTTTTCAGAGTAAAATTTTACTTTTATACAGAGTAAAATTTTACTTTTAGCTTCAGAGTCTCACAGTTTGCTCGTTTTTCAGAGTAAGATTTTACTTTTATACAAAGTAAAATTTTACTTTTATGTAGAGTATAATATTTTACTAGTTTTTCAGAGTAAAATTTTACTTTTATACAGAGTAAAATTTTACTTTTAGTTTCAGAGTGTAACAATTTACTTATTCAGAGTAAAATTTTACTTTTATACAGAGTAAAATTTTACTCTGAAATACACAGTGAAGATGGCTTAATAGGAGAGCTGATAGATATGAGGGTAATATAGTAAAGGAAACAAGTTTTAAAATATTATGGGGTTTTGAACGTACTTATATAATTCTTTTTCTTTTGAAAAACAAATTATATAGTGAGAGGGTTATCACTAAATCATCCTTATATATATATATATGCAGTTGAATGAGATTGCATAATTTTTTTTGAAAAGCATCGATTAATTAAGTTGACGTTTGACAAGTGGACTAAAAAACGTATGAAAAATATAAAATAGTTTAAACAAGTTAATAAAATAAAATATCATATTCAAATTACAATTATTTTATTTTTCCTCTCAAAGAAAAACAAAAAAATTCAAAAAATAAAAATTAAAAGTGAAAATTCTTTCTAAATGAAGCTAATTTAGCCAAGTTAAATTAGTCAAAAAAACCAAATTAAAGAAATTCAAGTTGAAAATAATCTTAAAAACAATGTATACTAGCATAAATTGAAAAGATTTTGAAAAAGGAGAAGCTTCTCTCCAGTCCAATTGTTGAATCTGTGGGGTCAATCACGATTCTCATTTTGATAATTCGAACCGTTCAATGTTTAGAACTTATCGTGTATTTCATGCCTACAAAGAATCACAATGATCAGATACCGTTAACCCTTCGAAACAGATTTTTGTGAATGGTAAATAAGATTTTAAAAATAAGTATGTAACAAAAATATGTTCCGATCAATGAGCTATCGATATTCGATTAAGATAATTTTTTCCAGACATGAAGTACTCAACAAACTTTATACATAAAACGGTTCGAATTATCAAAACGAGACTTGTGATCGGCCCCATAAACTTAAAAATACACTCCAATCTATACAATAAACCAGAGAGAAGCCTATTCCTTTTAAAAATACAACCAAACGGCACTGTTTGGCGTCGCATCACGCAAAGCATTCCCCTTCCCTATTTCCACACTGCATTTCGCTGTTCCCAGATGAGCTGTATGTGTCTTGTTCCTTGGAAAATGCCTGGTTACCAGGCTCGAAAATGGCTCGAGAGGAAGAGAGGGAGAGGGAGATGGAGAGAAAGAGAGGGAGAGGAGAAAGAGAAGGGAGGGAGAGGAAGAAGGTCGGCGTCGCAGCTCCCCGCCCCGCCGTCGTCGCAGCTCCCGCCGTCGTCGTAGCTCCCGCCGCCGCCTCTGCTTCCTCCTCCGTCGTAGCCCCGCCAACGTCGCAGCACCACCGTCGTCTGCCCAGCCTCCCCTCCTCCTCAAACCGGTTTTTATGGCCCCCTTCCCTCCCTCCTCCTCCTCCTCCTCCTCCTCCCTTCTCTTCTTCTCTCTTCTTCTTCTTCTTCTTCGTTCTGCAAAACCAGGGAAGAAAGAAAAAAACAAAAAAAAACAAAATCGACACCAAAACGACGTCGTTTTGGTGTCGAGCCGCGTTTCGAGCCGCGACATTCGAGCTACGTAGCATGATCGTAAAAGGAAATGGATTCTCATCCTATGCTAAAAAAAATTATGAATAACTTACAAATATAATTTTAAAGATTTATTTAAAGTATGAATTGTTATTATAATTTTGAAAATTATACACATTGTTTGGTTTTAATTTTTTAAATTGTTAATTAAAATATAATTATGAAATAATTATTTACTAATAAAATTAGTCATTTGTTATGCAATTGAAAATTTAAATGGGCAGAATATAATTTTCAGAATCATAAGAAGCAATCCATGTTTTAAAAAATCTCATAAGTTATATTCATAATTTATCTTAAAATTATTTGTGATTCTATACCATCAAGTTTTATGTATATATATATATATATATATATATATTGGGAAAGTTTATGGTGCACATCTTGCATAAATTGGCATAATTTTATTATAAAAATTCGTAATATCAATTACAAAATGTGTAATTTCACCACAAATTAACACAACAAAATGTTTTAAATTTTGTAATTGATGTTACAAAAATTTATAACTTGATTAAAACATTTTTTGTTACATCAATTTATAACGAGATTACATATTTTATAATAAATATTACGAAATTTTATAATAAAATTATACCAATTTATGATAGAATGCATATGGTATGCATCCCTTTAGGGGTGCACACCATAAGATTTCCCATATTTGGGATTTTTTTTTTTATGATTTTATGATTTTTTTTATTATTTCAAGAGTTAAATTTTAAATTTTATTTTTTTATTTTGCTAAAGCAAGTAATTTTTGTGAGTGAAAACATTGATGCGACAATTGACTTTTTTTAACTAATGGCAAATAATTTAATAGCTTTTTGATATTTTAATTTCTTTAACAACAAATTAATTTTTTTGTCATTCAATTTAATTATTGTATAATCAAATTTTTTTATAAATATTTTCATGAGATAATTTAATGAGTTCCTAACATTATTGTATATTTTAGTCTCCATTAAGGGTTTGGTTATGGTGTGCAACTTACACCTTACACCTTATACCTTACACTTACACCTTACACTTACACCTTTTGTAAAAAATTAAACCTTACACTTACACATTTTTTGAGGTTGCACACCATATGCAACCCACTTACACCTTACACCTTACACTTACACCTTATACTTATACTTACACCTTACACTTACACTTTTTGTGTAAGTGGCACATGGTGTGCACTTGCACACTTAAGAAAACTCCCTCCATTAATTATAATTGATGAAATTCATAAAAATGGGTATAAAATTTCTTTCTTTCTTGGACTCTCTTTTACCATTCAGCTGCACAATTAGTCAAAAACAAAATTAGCATGATGATTTATGATCATCAAAAACAAACTACATCCACTCATTTAAATTAGCGTGTGTGAAATAGTAAGAACTTTTTTTTTAGATATTTCATTATATTTACAACCTTTTAATTATTTTTACAAGAGTCAAAAAGATTAGATTTTTCCATTAGTCAAAGATTATAAACACTAGGGAAAAAATATTTATAGAGTAATTTTTATATATTTTCTTTATTTATTTTAAATGTATAAAATTGTATAATCTATTATAAAATGTTTTAAAATTTCATGTAATATTTTTTTTTACATCAGATTAGTAAATTGATAAAATTGAACTATAGCATACTGTCTATATTAGTTTCTCAATGAAAACCGAATGAATCTGTTCGATGCTAAATATGCCATCAATACCTATCGAACCAAATCGCTACACCTTTACCTAGGATTGTGCAAAATACCGTCTAATTTGCTAAAATTACAGTGATCTGCATCAATTTGTACCAATCTATCTATTAACCGCGGATTAAATTTTAAAATTTATAATCCGCCTTTGAAACCACTCTGCTTTGTTATAGTTAATATATATATATATATATATATATATATATTTAATTTCTATTAAAATATCAAAATAAAAATAAATGTAAGAGAAATTTAAGAAGTGAAATTTATTACAAATTAGTAGTTATATATATGAAAAATACAATGTAAAATTAGTTTGTGTTATATATATATCTATATAATAAGGCACAAAGGTTTTTAAAAAATGTATCAAAATGTATGTGAGATACATTTTGATCTAATGGCTGAAATCAATTCTAAGAATATATTAACGGTTGAGATCAATACATCTCCCCGTCCAAGACTTCTCTCTCCCTAAGCATTATTGTCTTTCCCACCTACCAACGTCTGCCTCCCCACCTTCCCTTTCTATCTCTCTCTCCCTCTCTCCATGGATTGAGGTTTCAATGGCTGCTAAGGACTCAGATTGCTTTACCCAATTTGTTTCAGAAACACTAGAGACAGATTCACTTGGGGGTGAAGCAAAAAGTGTCGAAATTGGACTCAAACAGAGCGAAGCTGAACTGGGTTCGGGGAAGAAGATGAAGATGAGGGCTGAAATCGACACGTCAGCGCCTTTCGAGTCTGTGAAGGAGGCAGCGAGTCGATTCGGTGGAATCGGTTTCTGGAAACCCAATTCCCACAAGCCTTCTGGGTCTTCTGAGGTCTACTCTCTCTCTCTCTCTCTGTCTCTCCAAGCAAAGTTTATTAATGTTTTTGCTTTAGAATTTTATTTTAACCTGTTATTCTTTAGTTATTACAGCTATTCATCGATCTGGATTACAGTTATTTTAATAATGGGATCTCTCTGTTCTTTGATTCTATGTTTTTTTTGATGATTTTGTGATCTGGGTTTGTTTAATTTTGTATCTGGATTACAGCTATTCATCGATCTTACCCTCTGTTTTTGTTACATCATTGTTTTTAATTTTGTGTTGCTCCAGATTGGTTCTGATTTTGATTGTTTTTTTTTTTTTTTTGATTTGATGTTTCAAATTTTCGACAATGGGAGTTATGGTTTCTTCTAAAACATTTATTCCTTTTAGACTGGAGCATTTTAGACTGTGTATCATTTTAGACTGGAATAAATTTTCGACATTTATTCCTTTTATTCCTAATCTTCAGATAAGGCTGTGTATCATTTTAGACTTTTTTTTGCTAAAAACGTGTTTCACTATGGCAGATTCACTGATTTCCCAGATGCTACCTGTAGAACTTATTTATTTCTCTCTTTTGATCATTTTTGTAGGTTTATGGGGAATATGTGAGTGGTTCTGTAAATGATGAACATATGAAGAATGTACACGGCGAATACCATGGCTTCCGCTATTGAGGCAATGGGAATGTCTCTCCCTTATAGGTAGAGCAATGTTATTGCATTATTCACTTAGATTGCAGTTATTGCACATCTTTCTTGGCTAATTGTTTTCTTTACTCTCTTTGGTTCCAAAAAGCTCTTCAACACCTGCTGAAGATCCATTAAAGTTGGATGAGTGTCGTCTAGCTGGAAAATATATTCTAGATTTGATAAACCTATGTTGATATAGATTGGAGGAACACCTGCAATCATTCTCTATCTTTTGGAGCTTGGGTTTTTAGACGGGGATTGTATGATTGGTATAAATATTCTGTATTTCTTGGTGGCATATTCTTTTATTACAGATTGCGGTTTAGTTATCCTATTTTGATCTTTACATAGAGAACATTTATTTTTCTTTCGGTCACAGGGAAGACACTGTCTAAGAATGCTAAACTATTCCCTTCTCTGTCTGAAGGCCAGGTAAGACGGCTTCATTTTTATTTTTTGAAAATTTCATATTTACATTACTGTAATATTTCTGTTCATTTTTATTTGTTATGGTTTACATGTCAGTTGAGAATAAAAAATATGTTATCCTTTTGTATCTCTTCCAGCAAGTAATAAGACCATTGACAAACCCCATCAAGGAAACGGGCCATATCCAAATATTATATGGAAATCTTGCACCAGAAGGTTCTGTCGCGAAGATTACTGGGAAAGAAGGGCTGTATTTTTCTGGTGCTGTTCTCTGTTCTGCTTTTCTTTTTTTTCTTTTTTCAGTTTGTTTCTCATGATTTACACTGGTTGTTACTCAACTCGGGGAATTATCATTTCAATATTACCTGTTGTATTGAAGAGATGATTGCAAAAATTATTTGCCAGGTCCTGCTTTTGTCTTTGAAGGAGAAGAAGCTATGCTTGCAGCTATCTGTGAAGATCCTATGAGTTTTAAGGTCTGTTGACCATATCTATGAAGACCTCCAAAGTTTGAAATAAGAATTTGAAATATGAATGACTTTTGAATTTGGATAATTGAAGGATTTTAAATATGAATTTGAGAAGAAAAATGCTTTATGAGATTTGTTTTAAATACTTTATGAGAAGAAAAATAGATGACATTCAGGGACTGCCATTCATTTTAAATACTTTATGAGAACAAAACTAGATCACTGGCCACCTATTAATAAATAAGACTACCCACACATCCAATAAACCAGCTGACCCAAGGCCTCCCAAAAGCAGTACCCAGATTTGGGTAATCACCCGAGTGAAAGAATTTTAAAAGATTTGTTTCCTTTTTCCAAAAAAAAAAAAATCCGAAAATACGTGAATTCTGGTGCTCATTCGCGTATAAAAAAAATAATTTAATAACTAGCCAATTCACATCTTGGAATATCATTCATCGTTATTATTATTTTTTTCCCTCTGATACATTTACCTGTGGCAAATTTACCTCTGAGCTATAATATTATTGATCTGGTTGGTTAATTCAATTCTTTCTTTAAATATAACAGGTATTGTAGGTATGAAAGTGCTAAACCCTTATGGCCCATGTTCAATTCTTTCATAAAACTAATTAGGATACAAGTCTGTTAAATTCCCTTTAAAAGAATAAAAGCAGAGCTTACTGCTAATACATTGGAGAAGTTGTTCCTTAACTCCCATGATGAAGGTTTTGATTGGATATCCTTATCTCTGTTTTCTTTTTTGTCTTTTTTCTTTTCATAGTTCTTTTTTTTTTTTTTTTTTTTGGTGGCGGCAAAATAAGACAAACTCATAGTCAGTGGCACACTTGGCTGAAATTGAAGAACAATTAAGTTATTGTTAACTGTAGGACTTGAATCAATTTCATGGAATGTGGATTGTTGTGGTGTTTAGAGTGAGAACATGATTTGGTGTTATGCGTACTCAAGAAATGGATGGTGGATCATATGCTCATTTCAGTTACTCAGTTATAGTATAGTAATTAATTTTGAATAAATTTGCCAAATTAATTGGTTTTAAATTTTGGTGATGTTGATGTCGTGTGCTACTGCTGTGTGCTTGCTGTTGTGTGCCTAGATTGCTGCTTATTAAAAAGCATCTCATCTGGTGTGTTGGTGGAGAAATCATTGTATGTGATATTCCAATTGAAGACTACAACATAGAACTGGAAAATCAGAGTGGAGAAACAGTACAATTGGGATCTGAGACTGATCAGCGGTATGGTATATAAATGAATCTTTTATATGTTTTATTAGGGGTGTACACGGTCCGGATTGGTTCGGTTCTGAGAAAATCCAAGAACCGAACCAATCCTAACGGTTCTGTGATTTTGAGAACCAGACCAGACCGTTACATTTGTAAAACCGAACCAGAACCAAACCGAAAAAACGGTTCGGTTTCGGTTTGGTTTACGGTTCCAAAAATTTCTATTTACAAGAATAATTTATTAATATTAGCAAAATAATTATTCAAACTAATTACATTTAACTCATGATTAAAACTAATAATATTATGGCATTACTTAATATTACATATATATACCATCCTAATATCATTAAAATTATAAAAAATCAATTAATAAAAATAAAACTTGATATTATATATATATTTTTTATTTTATTTTTTTAAATTCGGTTCGGTTCGGTTTGAACCGCGGTTTTTTCATAAAATCCATTAACCGAACCATTTTTACGGTTCTCATATTTCTTAATCCGTAACCGAACCAATTCTTAATAGAACCGAACCAAACCGTATAATTCGGTCTGGTTCGGTCCGGATTACCGGTTTGAACGGATTTTTGAACAGCCCTATGTTTTATTACTGAAATACTTTTGTAGGTACGTGATCAGTTCTCTTTCTAAAGTCTTTAAACCACATTTCTTTCTAACGGAAACAAATTTTGATGGTAATTTGATAGGTCTGTGATGATGGGTTTAATGCTTCATGCAAATGCTACACAGTTGATTAGAATGAAAAGGTATAAAGATGCATTGGAAGTGCTTCCCATGGGAGAGGTTAGTATCTGGTGGACTACATGCCAAAACAAAAAGAGTAGGTTTTTGTGATATAATTGTGCGTGGATAAATACTCAATTTAATTTATGGCCTTCCATTTTTAGCTTGGGTTTTATATACCAAATTCAAGAACTACTCCAAATGATGGCCCAGATGAGGGGTAACGTAGGGTGTTAGCCTGAGCTGCTTTCTTCATAAATTTTCCTGCAATAAGATGTTGATGGTCATCAATTTTTTTGATGTAGCTCTTCATTGCTTCAGCACCCTTTGTTCTTTATCTTCCTTGGAAATGTACATGTATTAATAATCAAGCTAACATGAATTGAATTTTGCTGGTTTGCAAAAGATCTCGCTGCAGAAGCCCTTTGTAGAAATGAGAATGACACTCAGAAGGCTTTGGATGATTTAACAAATCCAGAATCTAATTCTGCCATACAGGTAAGTTATCATTACTTGAATATTTTCTTTGGTTGAGTAATCTCACATTTTTGGGTGTTTTTCCAAAAATGAAAAACATATGACAGAAAATGAAAACATTCGAGGATTCATATGTATATATAATCATAAATATTAAAATAATGGCCATTTTTAGAATTTTTCATTGCCTTTGCTTTTCAAAAAAACTAAAAACAGAAACACAACTAAACGGCTAGGAAAATTATTTGTTCTATGTCACATATTGGGGTCATATACTATCCCAGAAAAATATATAGCAAAGAAGAAAATATATACATTTTTCCCAGATCTCATGTCGATTTTATCTTTAAATAGTGTTGGGAATAAATTTAAATTTAAATAGTGTTGGGAATAAATTTAAATAGTGTTTGGATTAAAAAATAAATTTAAATAGTGTTGGGATTAAATTTAAAATTAAATAGTGTTGGGATTAAATTTAAATAGTATTGGGATTAAATTTAAATTTAAATAGTGTTGGGATTAAATTTAAATAGTGTTGGGAATAAATTTAAATTTAAATAGTGTTGGGATTAAAATTAAATTTAAATAGTGTTGGAATTAAATTTAAATTTAAACAGTGTTGGGATTAAATTTAAATAGTGTTGGGATTAAATTTATAATAAATTTAAATAGTGTTGGGATTAAATTTAATTTTATCAAATTAAAAAATAAATTTAAATAGTGTTGGGATTACTTGAAGAACCGACCTGATCAGCAGAATACGATGGAGGTGGTTTCGACCACTCGGTTGTGGTCGAGATTGATGAATTTAATTCTTATCTTGGATAGATATTGAATTTAATATATAAAAAACCATATAATCAACTCAATCAACTTATTCATATGCGTACAACTTGAAACATGTGTGTTTATTTTCTAAATTAATAACTTGAATTTAGCTTTAAACAATTGTCGCTAAAGGGCTTTAAACAATTGCGGTAGAGTATAGTCTGTTAAATATATTTTTAGAACTGCATTTTAATCTTAATATTATTTACACCGTGCCTTTAGGCACGGGCATACGCTAGTATATAAATATTATGCAAATTAGTGTTATATATTGTGCCAATACTTGATAATTGGTTTAAAATATTATTCAATTAACTAAAAAAATGGCCCCAAATGCCCAAATCAAGATTTAATTATTTGTCAATCTGCTATTTAATTTATAATTTTACTTTTAAACAACTCGAATCGCACCACGCATACCCTTAGCTTTATCTACCAATTTGGGTTTCACTCATGTTAAGATCTCAATATTAGAGAACTTAAGGGATCTATAAGGGCTAACTACAAGTGTCATTTCGATGATCTGAATTGTTCATTTTATAAGATTCTCAATTTATTCGATCTAATAATCATAACTTTTTTTTTATCGCATTTGTCTTCCAAAAATAAGACGATAAACATATTTTTAAAATAAATCATTTATTTTTTTAAAGACAAATACGAGAAAATGAAAAGGTAACGATTATGGGATAGTTCTAAATTTTTTTTATTAATAATATACATTGAGAATTTTACAAAATGAACGATTTAAATTATCAAAAATAAGACCCATAACAGACTTTACAAGCTTCTCAAGTTCTCTCACAATGAGATCTCAATATAAAGGCCTCGTTTGGGAACAGGTTAATTTAGTAACTTTTTGGCTATTTGGCTAAAATATGAGCTAAAAAAAACTAGTATGTTTGGGATGACTTTTTGGCTTTTTACGAAAAGATGTGCAAAAAGTAGAGAGAAAAGAGAATCTTTGACTTTTTGGTATGAGTTGTTGGCTTTTTGGCTAATTTAGTAACTTTTTGACTTTTTGACTAAAAAGTTCGGTTGCCAAACGAGGCCTTATACAATAGGCCTCTCTTGGCAAAAAGATAAGTAACTTTTTAACTTTTAATCTCTTTTAGATTATACTATCTCTCTATTTTTTTACACATTTAAAATAAAAGTGAAAAAAAAATCAAAAAAATTTCTTTTTAATTTACTTCTCTAAACAATCCTAAAGTTTAAGAACACAATCATAAGAATGGGATACATGTCTCTTATATGAGGTAAGTCTCGCGTATAAGCCCTACGGCACGTGAACATCATTTCATGTGATAGAGATGTACCTCATTTTGTGTTTAAGATTATTTTGAAAAGATAATTAAAAATTAATTTTTTTAAAAAAATATTATAAAAAGTACAAGAAATATTATAATTTAAAATAAATTAAAAATTGAGAAGTGACTTGTACCTTACTCCTCAAAATCTCAATAATTGTGCCTCACATCACTCCTTAGCTATATGTCACCAGTATAAAAAATTATTAATTGATCTAACGGTGTTACGTGATTATACTCCACACCAATTACAAGTCATCATATTCTCTTATACTCTTCAATTACTCAATACAAATTTTTAAATTTCACTATTTCTATTAATTATAACACTATTGAAACATCACATAACAATCTTCAAGATCAATCAATAACTTCTCCACAAACACAGGTGTAGTTTATCAAAAGAATGGTATTATATATATTAATTAGCATATCAATATTAGTTGTGATTTTATTATTGATTTCACTCATTATACAAATTATAAATGAGTATTGATAGAGATCCCCTCCAATCTCCACCCCCACAACCCCCACACACACGTGGCGGATGATGATTAGAGAAGAAGGAAAACAAAAAAAAAGCAAAAGAAAAAGTAACCAATCAAAAAAGAGAAGGGGTCAAAGGGGATAAGGGGAAAGGAGATCTTAAACATTTTTAATTATAAATACTAAAAATATCTTAAATTATATTACATCATCAATTAATACATTAATTAATATATATAACATTATTCTTATCAAAATATCAGCCAAGTGCGGCCACACCAATAACCCAGAGAGCATCTTATAATTAGCCGTTGCCAAAATCAGTGAATGGTATATCGCCACGTGGAAAATTGGTAAAAGTAGACGCGTAGACCGAGGTTGTGTTTTTGACTGGTGCAACTCTGCGTTCTGTTATTATGCGCCGGGGGAACACTGTTAGGTCGGTGACTAAAATGGGAAACCGGGTCCACTAACTAGGACAATCGTTGACTTGTCATTTCGGGAATAGTATAGTGACGTTTGCTTCGCGGTAAAATATACTATTTTATATAAAATAATTTTGTCTTTTGATATTTAATTAACACTAATAATTATAAATTATATTAATTAAAATTTTTATTTTTTATAAATAAATATATACGTGGCACATTATTATATATAGTTTTTTGTATAGAATTTTTGTTTATATATTATCACTAAAAATAAAATAAGATAATGATAACAATAACAATAACAATTCCAATTCCAATTCCAAAACTTAATTTCGATTCAATTACTCAACTATAATATATGTATATATATTAGTATTAAATCCGTGTTATATATAGTCTTAAATAAATAATTAAAATTTAACTTAAAAATTAAAATAATAATTTTAAATAAAAGTAAAAAGTAGTTAAAATTATGTAAATAAATTATTTTTATTTAAATTACACTAAAGTCTTGTTTTAATTGTGTTATCATTAATATTCTATTTTAAATATTAACTAATAGATATGTATATCATTATATGAATCAGTAACATTTTAAAGCAAAAAAAAAAATAAAAATTGAACGACTTATAAAAGTTGCTTTTAGCATAAAAGATAAATATATATACTGTGGGGATATATTTTCTGAGTACCAACACGTGGCAAGGTGACGCCGATGTGTCAGCCAAGGTGCCACGTGTCTTGGTCGTTGTGCCGAGGTCATTTCGGCTAGGCCGAGGTTGCCTCCGAAGATATCGGAATCCGAGATAATCGGATAAGGGACAAGAATCCTAGAATGAAGAGGGAACTCAACTTGGATAAAGACAAGAGCCCTAGATTGGGAGAAGACTTCAGTTTGGGTAAGGATAAGACTCTTAGAAAGTTTATCCTAAATACACTGGGAGTTCCAGATTAGCAGTAATCCTAAGTCCATTAGGGCCAGGCTCCTATTGGGACTAAGATTGGATTGGCTATAAAAGAGAGGCACCCCCATAGGTCTAAGGTATGCTTTTGATACTCAAGCTTGTGAGTTTAGTACTTGATTTATCTTTAAGAGATATACTGACTTGATCGTCGGAGTGCCCCCGGGTGGTCGAAACCACCGCGGGATTCTTATATTTCTGTTGCAGGTCCGTCAGGTGCCATCTATTCTGCCAGTGCTCTCCAGCTGGTTACTAAGCGGGCAGTGTGGTCGGAAAATCACCCACACAATTTGGCGCCGTCTGTGGGAAAGAAAAAAGAATAGATGGCCAATGACGGACAGAAGGATCAGATTAGAGACAATGCTCCTGCTGGGAGTGGGAGACCTATCGATCTCGAAGTTGAAGGGGACAACCGCAACACAGAAACTCGTGACCAGAGTCACGGAGTGAAAGACGGCAGCCAGGAAGGTGACGCACCAAAGACAACAGATCGAAGCGGATATCACAACGAAGATGACCTCCAGGTATGGAAGGATAATACCTGCGGAGGAACGAAGACCCTTCCAGAAGGGATGCGAAGACAGGGGGCATGAGCGCTCCCAAGGAGATAATATTCAAGTATAGATGAGCTCAACCTGAGTGAGCAAATCCCGGATCCCAGATCCCAGAAGACATGATCTCGGCCTAGATAAGTAGGTTCGAGAAAAGAAGAGCTCAACCTGAATGAGCAAATCCCGGATCCCAGATCCCAGAAGACATGATCTCGGCCTAGATGAGTAGGTCCGAGAAAAGAAGAGCTCAACTTGAGTAAGCAGATCTAAGATTCTAGAAGATAAGATCCCGGCACCTGAGTCCGAGAAGAGAAGAGCACAATGAGCAGATCTCAGATCTCAGAAGATAAAAAGGAAACACACAAGATCAGACTAAAGTTTGCCAGAATTGAGAAGTATGCTAGGGCCGAGGAGGACATGCCGGGAACAAAGGCGTCGGAACAAGAAAAGAGAAACGGCTTGTCGTTGCGAGGCCGAAAATCAAACTCAGGTTGGAGCCAAGTAAGATCAATAGAGAAACCAAGGCCGACAACCTCGGCTTGAATTAAACCTCGGCGACAAGGTCGAAGCTACATGTATGATGAGAACCCAAGTGGATTTTAAGTTCACACTGGGGGGGCAGAGAGAAGAAGAATGTGTTTACCACTTGTTGAAATTTGCAGCAATTTACAAGTTGGTTAAACCAAGACGATGCTTAACCGAAGTTAAGCCGAGACGATGCTTAACCGAAGTTAAGCCCAGATGATGTTTAACCGAAGTTAAGCCGAGATAATGCTTAACCGAAGTTAAGCCGAAGATCATGCTTAACCAAAGTTAAGCCGAAGATAATGCTTAACCGAAGTTGAGCCGAAGATAATGCTTAACCGAAGTTGAGCCGAAGATGATACTTAATCGAAGTTAAGCCGAGATGATGCTTAATCGAAGTTAAGCCGAAGATGATGCTTAACCGAAGTTAAGCCGAGATAATGCTTAACCGAAGTTAAGCCGAAGATCATGCTTAACCGAAGTTAAGCCGCAGATGATGCTTAACCGAAGTTAAGCCGAAGATAATGCTTAACCGAAGTTGAGCCGAAGATGATACTTAATCGAAGTTAAGCCGAGATGATGCTTAACCGAAGTTAAGCCCAGATGATGTCTAAACCGAAGTGAAGCCGAGATGATGCTTAGTTGAAGCTTAAGCCGAGATTATTCCTTATCTTCACTTGTTGAAATTTGTAGCAATTTACAAGTTGGAGTTAAGCTGATTCCTTAATTCACTTGTTGAAATTTGTAGCAATTTACAAGTTGGAATTAAGCTGATTCCTTATCTTCACTTGTTGAAATTTGTAGCAATTTACAAGTTGGAGTTAAGCTGATTCCTTATCTTCACTTGTTGAAATTTGTAGCAATTTACAAGTTGGAGTTAAGCTGATTCCTTAATTCACTTGTTGAAATTTGTAGCAATTTACAAGTTGGAATTAAGCTGATTCCTTATCTTCATTTGTTGAAATTTGTAGCAATTTACAAGTTGGAGTTAAGCTGATTCCTTATCTTCACTTGTTGAAATTTGTAGCAATTTACAAGTTGAAGTTAAGCCGAGATTACTGTTCCTCTTCACTTGTTGAAATTTGTAGCAATTTACAAGTTGAAGTTAAGCCGAGATTACTGTTTCTCTTCACTTGTTGAAATTTGTAGCAATTTACAAGTCGAAGTAAAGCCAAGGTTATTGCT
This sequence comes from Camellia sinensis, assembly GCF_055761805.1. Classification (NCBI taxonomy): domain Eukaryota; kingdom Viridiplantae; phylum Streptophyta; class Magnoliopsida; order Ericales; family Theaceae; genus Camellia; species Camellia sinensis. Next base: position 105,767,698 of record NC_138972.1, read on the forward strand.
AAACACTTGTAACAATCTACAGGTTAGTTAAACCGGAGAAGATGCTTAACACTTGTTGAAATTTGTAACAATTTACAAGATAATGTTAAGCCGACATGTGACCATCTGTTGAAATTCGTAGCAATTTACAAATAGATTATTGTTTAACATTTGTTATGTTAATCCTTGTTAACCCCTGTTACAGTAGATCCTTGTTGAAATTTGTAGCAATTGACAAGTAGGTTAGACCGAGATCACCGTTTAAACACTTGTTGAAACTTGAGAAAAAGTTCGCAAAGTTAACATTGAGTAGTATATGTTCCACACTTGTTAGAATTTATGAAAAGTTTGCAAGTCAGTATCTTGCCGAAGTAAAAGTTTTGTAGCTATTATACCCGAGGTATGTAACCCTGAGAAGATTACACAAAGGAGGCAAAGTATGAAAGGCATGCAAAATATTCTAAGTATAGAATCATGCAAGAGTAGTTAGAAGAAGATCAAGACAGAATTCATGGTGATTGACACGCCTTCACCTTACAACATCATCTTGGGAAGGCCATGGTTGCATGCAATGGGGGCAGTTCCCTCAACGTTGCATCAACTATTGCGGTTCCCCACAGTACATGAGATTGAAGAAGTCAGAGGAGACCACCTGCAGGCAAAGAATTGCTCCATGGCAGCAATGAAAACTACCTGCAACATTCGGGAACCAGGGAAGGCAGAGATTGAAGACGAGGACATGGAGGTCCTAGATGATGTCGGTAAGGAGCCAGCCAAAAAGAGTGAAGAGACACTGAAGAAAATCCTCGTCTAGGAGGGCGACGAAGAGCGCTTCATTCAGAGAAGGAAAGTTGAATTAGACATTGAAGAACAAGGAGGCACATCGGCCATATGCAGAGTTTACATTATCTAAAGAACAAAAAGGTACAAGAGTACAAGCGACAAAAAAAGGAAAAAACTTCAAAAACTGAGATGATGCTTAATCGAAGTTAAGCCGAGATGATGTTTAACCAAAGTTAAACTGAGGTGAGGTTTAACTGAAGTTAAACTGAGATGATACTTAACCGAAGTTAAACCGAAATGATGTTTTACACTTGTTGAAATTCTGAGAGAATTTACAAGTTAAAGAGTGCACAAAGTTAAATGTCGGCAAAAGATTTGCCGGAGTCAAACGTCGTTTTGATTAGAACCACTAAGTGCACGCTAGAAGTGGTGACCAGAATTGTGAAAGGAATAAATGCTTCAAGAAACAGCGATGATAGTTTGCAAAGGCCAAGAGAAAGAGGGTCTAAAGGGGGTGAATTAAATACCAGAAGTTTTAATACATCGGCGAAAGAAGAACACATCAGGTCTGTGACTACGGCACGAAGCCAACTTCCCTAATGTGATCCTAAGTACAACTTACGTTCACATTAGGGGGCAGGGAGAAGGTGCAGGGGGAATGAGTGATAATTAAGGAGCAAGGAATGTTAACACTTGTTGAAATTTTTGAGCAAAATTACAGAATGAGTTAACCAAAGATTATGAAGTCTACCACTTGTTGAAATTTGTAGCAATTTACAAGTTTGGTATAGCCGAGATAAACACTGAAAGATGTTTCCGAGATATGGTCAACCGGGATGACCAACTAGCTTGTTAAGAGCTAAGAAGGTTGGCAAGTACAAAAATGAAGACCTTAAAGAACTAGGGACTGAAAGCAAGAACGTCGGACTAATCTGCTTCGACGGACGACAATGGTTCAGCCTCGGCAGTCAATTGGAGGAGCTTCTCTACCGCTACCTCGGCATCAATTTCAAGAAGGAAACAAACTACTCGGCATCAGCGGTAGGTTGTGTCTCACCCCCAGAAGACAGTTGGAAAGAACTTCTCAGCAGCTTTCTCAGCCACGAGCTCAGCATCGACCTCCTGAAGAGTTTGATCAAAGCTCTTCCTGGCGATTGGCACCTCGGAGTTTGAAGGCAAAGATTGAAAGCAAGAATTTGGAAAAAGACACAGAAAACAGAAACATGAATGTAATTCGTAATCAAGAATGATGATGAAGCTATCAAGAAATCAAGGCAAAAAGATTGCACAAGTGTGTCAAGCCAAGAACAGTGGTAGAAATCAACAGATGTGTGAACAGTGTGTATTTAAGAAGATGATTTGGAAATAATGGGTAAAACAAGCAATGGTGATTAACAATGAAGCAGAGCTTCTTGGACAGCAACAAGAAATAAAACCAGGAGGAACAGTGGCTTACCAAAAAGAGGGAAGCCGGAATGAGAATTTCCGAAGTCTGACGACAATGACAGAATGACGTAAAGCTTCACCGGAGGAGAGAAACGAAGACAGTTGCAGAAGCTTGAAAGCTTGGAACAAATGGCGGATTCAAGCAAAAGAGCTAGAAAGCGAAGAAGCCAGAGGATTAAATGAAAAAAGAGAAAAACAGAAGTCAAGAAGATGACAAAGTTCAAAGAATAAAGCCAAGTGCACAGGCACTAAGTAAGTATGTGAAGAACAAGAAAGTAATGAACCAGGCATGATGCTAGCAACAGAAAGCAGATATGACAAGAACAGTTCCAGGCATTCTAACAATTCAAAAACTTGAAGACAGACGAAAATAGAAGGCAACAGATGGCAAATAAACAGATTCAAAGTAAAATCAGAAGAGTTATAAAAGATTGAGCTTAATAAAAAAGTAAGAGTTTTTGAACCTACAAAAGTGAAATGAACGCCGATATGAAAATCGTCGGAGTCAAATAGGTGACTGGAAATCGGGAACTCACCAGAGAGTGTGAGTGGAGCAGTTGCAAAACTTTTGGAGTTTACGAATTAATGGAACCAGAATCTCGGCTAGGAGGTACGATTTCAAGCAGCTTGGAAAGCATGAAACTTGACTCTTGACACCAGTGGACAGTAAAGTCCAGGGAACTTTAAGGTCGGCGAGTTTGATCTCGGACAGAGAGGCACAGGTGAACGAACAGTGTAGGTTCCATCACCTCAGAATGCCGAGGTAATAGAACCTAGGGGGCAGTTGTGGGGATATATTTTCTGAGTACCAACACGTGGCAAGGTGACGCCGACGTGTCAGCCAAGGTGCCACGTGTCTTGGTCGTTGTGCCGAGGTCATTTCGGCTAGGCCGACGTTGCCTCCGAAGATATCGGAATCCGAGATAATCGGACAAGGGACAAGAATCCTAGAATGAAGAGGGAACTCAACTTGGATAAAGACAAGAGCCCTAGATTGGGAGAAGACTTCAGTTTGGGTAAAGATAAGACTCTTAGAGAGTTTATCCTAAATCCACTGGGAGTTCCAGATTAGCAGTAATCCTAAGTCCATTAGGGCCAGGCTCCTATTGGGACTAGGATTGGATTGGCTATAAAAGAGAGGCACCCCCATGGGTCTAAGGTATGCTTTTGATACTCAAGCTTGTGAGTTTAGTACTTGATTTATCTTTAAGAGATATACTGACTTGATCGTCGGAGTGCCCCCGGGTGGTCGAAACCACCGCGGGATTCTTATATTTCTGTTGCAGGTCCGTCAGGTGCCATCTATTCTGCCAGTGCTCTCCAGCTGGTTACTAAGCAGGCAGTGTGGTCGGAAAATCACCCACACATATACTTTTACATTAGATTTTCTCAAAGGACATAAAAATTATAAGTTATAATTTATAATTTATAATTACATAATAAAATTCCTTTAAAATTTGTTAATTACATAATAAAAATTAAAAAATGTTTAAGATCCACAAAACACTCCCACAATGATGTCACATCATATATATGAACTTCTGATTTGTTACACGTCTAATCTAATGATATAATGCTCCACTCTTTTAACACATCATTGTGAGTGAATTTGTGAGTCTAAAAGTGTAAGTCTCTGGCATTACTCATTAAAATTAAAATATAAAATTTACAATTACATAATAAAGTTCATTATAAATCATTTCACTCTTATTAATCACTTTCAACTCTCATTTCTAATTTCCTTCTCCAGCCACAGTTTTTATTGCTCATTCCCAAATTACTCTTGCAATTTTCAACCCTACAATCAATATCTAACTAAATTTTGTTAGAATCTATACTAATCATATTCTATGATCTATATCCTCATTAACTAAGCTAACCTCTTGTGAATAATATCACTGAATGGTTTGTCTTGAAAGGAGATATGTGTAATTTACAAAGTATAGAATGGTTTAACATGTAGTGCAAGGTTAAAATTAGATCAACTATTAAAATACGAAGAAAAATCTCAAATCAATTAGAAAACCGTTATCGAAAATCTTTTTATGAGGTGAAAGTTTGTCTTATATTGGTGCAAGTGATTTTTTGTATTTGATTCAAGTTTTTTTTTTTTATATGTGTGTGTGTTAGACTTGCATCCAAAGCGATTCTAATGTATATAGCAAAATTTTTTAGTTTGCCCAACTAATACAAAATTTTCTTAAAATATAAATTTAAGATCGGACGTAACTTTAGGTGGTCACAAACAGAATAGAACAACATTTGTGCCAACCTGTCTTACCCAATACCATCTAATGCTATTTTCTTTGTCCAATCCATCACTATAGACCAACATTTTACTTTTAGTTTGAAAATTAATTAATTTAAATATTCTAACTATAATTAAAAACAAAAAAAGAGAGAGAGAGAAATCAATTTATACATAACTAAAAATATAAATATATAAATATTATCTAAACACGTAGATAAATATTTTTAACATAAATCTTTTTGTTAATCAATGACTATCCCATGAATATAAATAGATAAAAATTCTAATTTGACCTTAATATTTTTTAATTGAACTGCTTAGACCCATCTTAGACCGATTGAACCATTCAGTTTACGGTTTGCATTAAAAAAACTACGTGTATTTATAATTTACCTAAATGGTAATTTAGTAATCTACTTAAAAATTTAATTTTTTTGTATTTTCAATCAATTGTGCATAAATAAAAAATTTATTTGAAAGACAATTGAAAGAAATAGCTATTTTAAGTTATATATTTTATTTACATATATTTAAGATAATTGCATAAGAAACTTGACATTAAACTTTTTTAAATAATATTTATGCTACTTTTGGATAATGATTATGGGAAAACAAAATAAAATTAATTAAACAAAAATGAACTTTTTTTACAATTATTTAATTCATTTTTTACATATTCTTAATCCAATCGAAATAAAAAATAGTTTCTTTCACAATATTTTAATTATATATATATATATATATTTAATTTAACTGAGCATATAGTATTTTATGTTTTTTCATATTTCAATTTCATTTTTGTAAACATTTTTGGAATGTGTGATAGATATGTGTTTTATAAACAATATTCATGTGATATAATAAGTATTAAAAAAAATTAAGGATCTTAAAGTGTAATTAGAAAAATTATCCAAAAATAAAGTGTATGTAGTGTATTTAAAATTTGTGTGATGTATGGTCACACTCAATGCAGCTAGTCCACATATTTTATTTTCCGACAGAAATTTAGATATATTTTTTAAATGGCATTTTTAGAAAATTAATATATAAGTTTTGAATAACAAATATCAAAAGTGGTTAATAAGAAAATTGAAAAAAAAAATTAGGGACCTCAAAAAAGTAGTCAAAAAAATCATCAAAAAAAATGTGGTGGACATTTAAAATTGGTGTAACGTGGATTACAACAACAATAAATTTGATTCAGGTTTTATTTTTTGACAATTTTTTTAGATATATATTTTTTATCTTGTAATAAAAAAAGTAATTAACAAATGAATGGTAAAAATTTAAAAATTTGAGAAAAAATATATTGAGATTTTCATCATCAATTTAAGAAATAGAAAGTTTCCATATTAGTGAAAATTTCAAAGATTCTCCAATTAAATTGACAAAATTTGAAAGGTATTTCCATATTGATCATTAAAACTAAAATTTACAGAAGAAAATTGATGAGAATCAATAATGTGATGACACATATATTTTTACATTATAAAAATTTAGAAATTTGAAAAAAATTGATTGAGGTTTTAATCCATAAAGACTTCACAATGTATTTGCTTATCTATATACTAGCAAATTACTCGTTCTATGCACAAGTATAAATAAATAATTAAAAATTAATTTTTAAATTTAAATAATAAGAAATATGTTGTAAAAGTGATATATAATCAATTAAATTTTATTAATTTTTATTAGAGTTACACTAAGAGAAGATTTTTATTCTAATGTCATTAATTGTATTTCCTAAGTTCTTCATAAAAATCTACATGTCATAATTTAATTGGTAAAATTTAAATAATAAATTACAAAAAAATTATTTACAATAAAATATAAATACATTTCATTTTATAAGTTTCGTAATTTTAATTTTAGTAATAAATTATATTTTTTAATATACTAATTTTTTCTTATTTTGTAAAACTTAAAAATTTGTTTATTTAAAATTGTTGTTATAACTCTTATGTGAAAATGGATTAAAATTGACTTGTGGTGTTGAACTAAATATTAGAAGTGACAAAGCTAGTTGACTGAATATTTATGTCAATGTGACATTCACCTAGACATTAAAAACTGTCTTGATTGTTTAAAATTGTCTTTATCGGTTTGTAACCAATATAAGTTAGTTTGAGGGTTCCAATATTATATTAAATCTTAAAAATGAGTCTAGAAAATTTAGTTTGAGCCGATTTTTTTTTCCCAACAATTCTTGGTTTAAGCCTATAATATATCTTATTTTAATAACTCAATATAATAATAAAAAATAAAAAATAAAAAAATAATCTTAATGTTTATGCTACTTTTTGTCAATCAATAAAAAATATTTATAAATATTAAAAGAATTACATTTAAACAAATTCTAACATATTTTTTTTACTTTAAAACTCTAAGACCTACACATTTTGTTTGATTCTATCTACATCACCAATCTTTGGAGGTTTAATGTTTTTTTTTTTTTAATGGAATGTTTGTTTGCTATAATATAGATATATAGATTGGAATATCGATGAATATAAAATTATTAAACGTTAAGGAAAAAAAATCTATGAAAGATGTAGATTAATTCCTATATTTTAGTAGTATAAAAATTCAAATTCAAATTTATATTTGAGTTAACTTTCCTTCTCATTTTCTCAATTTAAAATTTTAAATAAATTAATTAACTTTCTTTTTGAAATGTGTAATCATGGGATAAAAGTTATTTAAAATTTTAAATAGATTAACTAACTTTTTTTTTAAATTTAAATTTGTAAATGAATTAATTAATTTTCCTTTTAAAATGTGTAAATCAAGGGATATAAGCTATTTAAAATTTTAAATAGATTAATTAACTTTCCTTTTAAATTTAAATTTTTAAATGAATTAATTAACTTTCCTTTTCAAATATGTAAATCAAGACATAAAAGCTATTTACATATTTAAATAGATTAATTAACTTTCCTTTTAAATGGATTAATTACTATTTTTTTACATTTTTTATAAAAATAATTTAACAATCCCATCAGTAACCATAGTGTATAGGAAAAGTTGAAAAGGGTGTTGCAGTAACTATGAGAGAAGTCAAAAAGGCTTGTGGATTGAAAAAAGTCAATAAATGCTGATTTTTTTTTTAATAAAAAAATTAAAAAATTAAGATTGGGATATTAGAATTCTTACAAGATTTGTGGGTTAGAAATCTCATTTTTCTTATATAATATATAGATTATCTAAGGAAAATAAACTTTTTAGTGAGAAGCCTTCTAGGAGTTTCAAATCTTCATTCTAATTTTCTTGATTTTCTTAATTTTAAACAATTAAGAAAATTTTCATTAGCTAACTTTTATTTGATAATCTCATATCGGGAAAAAAAAGAAAACAATGAGTTGTTTTACTCATATAAAGTAAATCTTATACACCCATTCCATTTAGTGAGTAGCCTTGTGAGAGTTTCAATATCTCATATTAATTTTCTTGATTTTCGGTGATTTTACACTTTTATTTGATAATTTCACATCGGGAAAAAAATGAGTTGTTTTACTCATATAAAATAAATCTTATAGTCTCATCCTATTTAGTGAGGTGCCTTGTAAAAGTTTCAATATCTCATATTAATTTTTTTGTTTTCTGGATTTTAAACAATTAAGAAAATCCCCATTGACATGTTTTTATTTGATAATCCCACATTGGGAAAATAAGAAAAAAAATGAATTGTTTTACTTATATAAAGTGAATCTTATACTCTCATCCTATTTTTAATATTGTAATGTTGTGCATGTTTTAATCCAATATAGTTTAAATTTTAAAAGTTTTAATTAATTAATTATAATTATTATAATTAATTAATTAAATGATAATTTTAAAATAATCCCACATTGGCAAAATAAGAAGAAAAAAAATGAGTTATTTTATTCATATAAAGTGAATCTTATACTCCTATCCTATTTAATATAGTAGTGTTGTACATATTTCAATTCAATATAGTTTAAATTTTAAAAGTTTTAATTAATTAATTATGAGATAATTATAATTAATTAATTAAAATGATAAATTTAAAATAATTAATTGCTAAAGTTTTAATTAATTTTTTCACCTCATATTGTAATTAAAAAGTCAAAAAATTATTAAAAAATTACTTCTTGTGTGAGTGATTTTCCGATCACATTGCCCAACTCAGTAATCAGCTGGAGAGTACTGGTAGACTAGATGACACCTAGCTGACCTGCAACAGAAAGAGAAGATTTCGGCGGTGGTTCATCCACCCGGGAGCACTCCGACGATCAAATCAGTATATCTCTCAAAGATAATCAATAGTGCTAAACTCATTGTTCAGAATATAAATTGCGTACCTTAGACCCATGGGGGTGCCTCTCTTTTATAATTAACTCAATCCTTGTCCCACTAGAAGCCTAGCTTCAATGGACTCTTGCTCAGTGCTTATCCTGGATTCTTCAAGAGATAAAGTTAAACTCCCTAAGAGTTTTATCCTTATCCATGCCAAAGTTCTTCATCATTCTAGAATTCTTGTCCCCTATCCGCTTATCTTGGATTCCGATATCTTCGGAGATAACCTCGGCGTCATAACCTGGACACGTGGCAACACGTCGGCGTCACCTTGGCCACGTGTTGGGACTCAGAAAATATATCCCCATAACTGCCACCCAAGTTCTATTACCTCCGCATTCTGAGGTGATGGAACCTATATCGGTACTTCCTGCCAGTACATCGGCATAAGCCGAGATCATCATCATAGGCCGATATGTCTTCTTAAAGATTTAAGAATCCCAAAGGCTTCTTCACGCGTATGAGCTGTCATGCATCACAATTCAACCGTTTTAGCCACGTGCCTTCTCCTTACTGGATCGTGCTTGTGACGCGCTTCTAAATCGTCTTGCGCATGCGTGCGCCATCTGACGCTCACGTTGTTTTAGGCGCATTAATTCCGTCTGCCGCTGTTTCAAGTTTTAACAAAAACTTTTTTCCCTCTCTTCGTCGTTTCACTTTGTTGTTCAATCCTCTAGCTTTTTCTCTCTCTAGCTCTTTTCCTTAGATCCGCCATTACTCAAGCTTTTTGAGCTCTGCAACTTGCTTCGTTTACCACCTCCGGCGTGATTTCTACTGACCTTCTGCCTCTACAACCATCGACAAATCCCATTCCGGCTTCCTTCTTTCTGGTAAGCCACTGTTTGCTCCTGGTTCTTATTTCTTGTTACCTTACTGAATTTCACTATTTTTTCCTGCTGTCTTTGCAATCTTGTTCATATTTCTGGTATTTCTCCTTGCATATTCTACTCCATTGTATATTTAGACATGTTTGTTTCATGATTCTGCTTTTACCCAAATTATCTTCTTGAATGTACACTGTTCACACTCCAGTTGATTTTTGCCATTGTTCTTGGCCTGATACCTTTTTGTTCTTTCAATGTTCTTGACAATCCATCTTTGTTCTTGATTCTGAAGCGCAGCATTTCAGGTCTCATTCCGTGCATCGGGCGCCATATTGCCATGTTTCGGGGCTGTTTTATGTCATATCTTAGCGCTGAAATTTGCATGTTTGCATGCCATATTCTATGCTTTGCCATGTCTTGTTAGAGTGGCATTTTGTGCCCTAGGGTCGGTCCTCGGTTTGCGTGCATGTGTGCGCGCATTTCGAGTGTCTCATTTTCATCTCATGGCCTCTTATGCGAGTGTGGCTGAGGTCCACTTGTGTTAGTGTAAGTCCATTTATGCATTGTGTATGCCATTTTATTTCATAGCATTGCGTATGCTAGGTTGTATGTTAGCGCATTGTGTATGCCATGTTATCTCATGCATCGTGTATGCCATTTCATAGCATTGTGTATGTTAGGTTGTATCTTAGTTGCATTTCATGCATATCATGCATATTGCATCGTGCTTGGGATAGGAGTTACCCCGAGCACGAGAAACGAGGTACGTTTCGTACTCCGAGTGACGGAACGTGTCTCAATTTCCCAGTCACCGACACTCCAGATTATCCATGATGGAGTTAGGTTTTAGTTGGGTTTTCATGTGCATTCATTCTATATTGAGTAATGCAAATCGACTCCTCGGCCATCATGCATCGATATGCGTGATTGGTGGCACGAGGATCGAGGCATGCATATATCTGTGAAAATATATTGCTATGCCCCTCTCCTGCTCTCTGTTGCAGCAAATCAAGAATCAGCAGTCTTCCGGGGCTTGGCGCGCTTTCCAAGAACCATTGCAAAACAGAGGCTAATTGGGGCATCACAGTGGATTTCCGCGCAAAGGTGACCCGGACATGCATCATTCATCATCTGGAGAAGAGTCAAGACAGTCCTTGGCTTGCATGCCAGTTTATTATTTTTCTTAGTCAATTTGTAAATTAATTGGGGATTTGTACATATTTGGGTTGTATTATTTGGACTGTACTATTTATTTGGACCCTCTGTGCGAGGGCAATGTTGTAATAAGTGTGCGTGTGTATGATGTATGTCTTCCAACCCCACGTCTTTCTCCCTTTTATTTACCCGCTTATGATGGTTAGATTAGGGCATGTTTCAATTAGCATACAATATGATAGCATGTTTGCATTCATTCATCTGTTTTGCATGCACCGGGCTCGGCGCATCATACTAACTGCATTGTATTTTCAATTCCAAGTTGAATACATGTTAGCTGTAGCATTTCATATGTCATGTTTAGAATAGCCGAGCCTGCTATAGTTGCATTTTTGCATGTGTTGCATTAGGCATTTCTGTATAATTAGGATCATGCATGGATTTCTAATTAGCTTCTGTTTTGGCTTGGAGTACTCGGTAAGTTTTACGCTTTAGCATCCTTGCATGCGTGTGAGTGAATGCCATGATAGCATGCTTACCATGAGGCTATGTGCTTATGTGATATAAACTGCCTGAATGCCTGTGGGTGAAGGTTGGGTTATTTGAATTGGAACAATTCATTAATTGTGAGTTTTAAGCCCACTAGATAGTGGCAAAATCATATTTTCTAAGCCCACCTGAGGGTGGCAAATCTACGTCTTAGCCTACTTGCGAGTAGCACCATCAAACCATCTTTCAAAAACAAACATGAAATGTTTTGTTCCAATTCAGGCGATCCAGTCTATACTTGTATGTTGTACGCATCACATAGTAAATCTAAGCTAATAACCGGAATAAGAACACATAATGTTTTCAAAAATAGATATCATGGTTAGTAGAGGCCGATCTTTGATCGGGCGAGCGGGGGTGCTCACGAAGTGACCTTCCCCAATCGTACCCAAGTTCCCAAGCCGAGGCAACTTTGGTGATGACGGACACGTAGCCTTAGGCAACGAGTCAGGGTTTCCTAAATTTCTCAAATAAAATATTTAGGTGGCGACTCTGTATCTGGCAAAGTAGTCCATGTTTGGCACTTCTTTACAAAAAAATCTGTTTTCTCAAAACAATTTGCCGAATTTGGACTCTTTGGTTCAGATTACGAACCGTGACAATTTGAGAGTCCGAACTGTAGTGAGCCCAATATCGAACAGAACGGGACTCACCCTTCCGGGGGCGTTCGAGGACGTCTACACCATGCACGAAGTGCTTGTTTCAAACCATATAAAGTTTTTGATAGTTTAAAAACATGATTTGGAAAAATATGATCTTCAAAACCTAGGGGTTGTTTAACATAAACTATCTAATTTATAAAACCATTAAGAAAGACACTTTTTAGATCCATTTGATAAAGTTTGAAATCTCTAAAACATGTAATGCAAGTAACATGTAAATGCAAGTAACATGCGAATGGCTTCTAATCTAGCAACTGGAGCAAAGATTTCATCGAAATCAATACCTGCTTCTTGATTGTATTCTTGTGCAACAAGTCTAGCCTTGTTTCTTATAATTGTGCCGGATTCATCAAGCTTGTTTCGAAAGATCCATTTGGTACCAATAATGGTATGATCTTTAGGTTTTAGCACAAGTTCCCACACTTTGTTTCTCTCAAATTGGTTAAGCTCTTCATGCATAATTATCATCCAATATTTATCGAATTCGCCTTCTTGAAAGTTTTTAGGCTCAATCTGTAAAAGAAAAGCTAAGTTACTACAAATGTTTCTAAGTGAAGAGCGAGTTTCAATACGTTTTATAGGGTCACCTAAGATTAAATCCTTAGGGTGATTATGAACAAACTTTCATTCTCTTGGCAAATCATCATTGTTTCCTCCTACTTCTTAAGGTGGGAGAATAGGTTGTTCAATCTCTTTGTTCAACTTACATGGTTGGTTCTCTTCCTTGTAGATACTTGAATCTTCCATATTTGGTTCCAAATCTATAGTATCGCTAACAATTTGCTTTTGAGCAGAGATGTTAGTTTCATCAAATGCCACATGTATAAATTCTTCCACAACAAGAGTTCTTTTATTAAAAACATAATAAGTTTTGCTAGTTAAGGAATAGCTAAGAAAAATTACTTCATCAGATTTTGAATCAAATTTACCTAAGTTATCCTTACCATTATTATGCACAAAACATTTACAACCAAAAATATGCAAGTGACTAATGTTGGGCTTTCCATCATGCCAAAGTTCATGAGGAATCTTTTTGAGAATAGGTCTAATTAATGCACGATTTAAAATATAGCATGCGGTGTGAACGACTTCGGCCTAAAAATATTTAGGAAGATTGTTTTCGCAAAGTATTGTTCTACTCATTTCTTCTAAAGTTCTATTCTTCTTTTCTACTACACCATTTTGTTGAGGGGTTCTAGGTGCTGAAAAATTATGTCCAATACCATGCTCATCACAAAACAATTCAAATTTCTTACTTTCAAGTTCTCTACCATGGTCAGTTCGAATATTAGTAATAAGAAAGCCTTTTTCATTTTGAATTCTACGACAGAGTTTTGTAAAAAAAAAAAAAAGTTTCATCTTTGTGTGCTAAAAACATAACCCATGTAAATCTTAAATAATCATCAACAATAACATGACAATAATGTTTACGACCTAGACTAGATGTCCTTGAGGGACCAAATAAATCCATATGCAGTAGTTGTAAAGGTCTAGTTGTGGAAATGTGAGATTTTGATTTAAACGATGTTTTAGTTTGTTTTCCTTGTTGACAAGCACTACAAAGATGATCTTTTTCAAATTTAATTTTTGGAAGTCCAATGACCAAATCATTTCTCAAAAGTTTAGCAATTAAATCCATATGAGCATAACCAAGTCTTCTATGATATAACCAACTATTTTCATTATTAACATATAGGCATTTAACATCACTAGCATAAAGATCATTGAGATGAAAAACATATACATTATCGTGACGATTACCAACGAATAAAGCTTTATGATCATTTGTGCTTTCAATTGTGCAATGTGATTTATCAAAATAACTCGATTACCTTTATCACATAATTAACTAATACTAAGTAGATTATGCTTAAGTCCATCAACAAGTAAAACATTTTCAATAGAAGGGTTAGGAGAAATACCGATGCTACCAATACCGATGATTTTTCCTTTCTTGTTGTCTCCAAAAGTAACAAAGCCTCTATCTTTGGATGACAGTGTAGTAAAGAAGGATTTATTTCCAGTCATGTGTCTAGAACATCTACTATCAAGGTACCACTTCCCTTCTTTAGCTTTTGACTTAAAGCAAACCAATAAGATGACAATCAAATGTTGGTTTTTGGTACCCATAATTTCTTGGTTCCTCCTCGGTTAGTTTTGTTGGATCCCTTAATAATTCAAATCTTTTTAATTCTCATGTTCATATTCTTTTTGAATGGACAATAAGATATATAATGGCCTTTCTTTCTACAATAATGACAAGTAATACGAGGGTGTGTTATAAGAGGTGCCTTTTCAAAAATTGTATTGAGATTCTTTTGTTTCTTAATAGAGTCATATCCAATGCCCGCTTTATCGAAAACACATCTTTGATTTCCAAGAAGCATGTTGAAATTATTTCTACTTTTTACAAAATTTTCAAGTGTTTTTGTTAAATCATCAATATTGTTTTTTAAAGTAATTTTCTCATTATTGATAGTATCAAAATCATTTTTCAAAACAATTTTTTCTTTTTTTAATTCTTCTACATTAGTAGATAAAGATACAATAGATTTCTTTAACACATTATTTTTGGCACAAAATTTTCTAAAGTCATCTTGTAGTTCATGGAATGCACTTTCAAGTTCTTCATAAAGAGTAGTTATCTCATCTTGAGTAGAGTCTTCATCTTCAAGAGCCATGAGACACAAGTTGGTTACTTCATTTTCAATTTCATCACTTGAACTTTCATCTTCACTTTCTCCCCAAGTTGCTACCATGGCCTTCTTGTTTCTTTTGTAGTCTTTTCCATGATTTTTTAATTTTGGACAATCCATCTTTATATGTTCAGGATTTTTGCACTCATAGCAAATAATAAGTTCTTTCTTGTTATCTTTGTTGTACTCTTTCCTGAAAGGTCTTCTTCCTCCATAATTATTTTTCTTGAAGTGCTTTTTGAGATTTTTACTAAACATGGCATAGCTTTCATCGTCACTAGAGTTTTCATATTCTTCTTCATTTGATGAGACTTTGAATACAATTCCACTTTTCTTTTTGTTTTCAGCATCCTCATGTCCTTTCATGGTGATCTCATGAGTCATAAGGGAACTCATAAGCTCATCCAATCCAAGTGTGGAGAGATTTTTGGCTTCTATAATGGCGGTGACCTTTGCTTCCTAATTCTTTGGTAAACACCTAAGAATTTTTCTCACCAGCTCACTATTAGTATAAATTTTGCCAAGAGATTTTAAAAGAGTTTACAATTTCAGTAAATCTAATAAACATGCTTGAAATAGATTCATCAGAGTTCATTTTAAACAGTTCATAACTATGAACAAGCATATCAATACGAGATTCCTTCACATGGTTTTTACCTTCATACGTTACCTCAAGTTTGTCCTAAATTTCTTTTGCCGAATCACAACTTGAAATTCTATTATACTCTTCACAGTCTAATCCACAAACAAGGATGAGTTTGGCTTTAGCATTGGCTTGCAATAGTTTATGATCCTTCTCATCATATTCATCTTCAGTTTTAGGTACATTAATATCGTCTACTAATTTGGTAGGAATTTTTGGATCTTTGGTGACAATAATCCACATGGCATAATCATTGGCTTGTAGGTAAATGGTCATCTTATCCTTCCAATTACTATAGTTGTTTCCATCAAACAATGGTGGCCTATTTGTGGCTTATCCTTCAGCTAAGGTTACCATGGATCGAAACTCCCATATGGTTAAATCTAAAAGAAAAGTCTAGGCTCTAATACCAATTGTTATCCAAAAGACAACATAAGAGCGGGGGTGAATTATGTTTTTACAAATAAAAATAATAATACCTTAATAAAAATTATGACTAGCATAATAGATAAATATAGTTAATGAAATAAAAATAATTAAAACAAATGTTCTAACAACTATGTCAGTTAATGATTTTAGCACAGTAAAAATGTGAAATATAGTTATGATAATTTAAATAAAATAAAGAGATAAGAGAGAAAGGGGCAAACAAATTTTTAGTGGTTTGGTTTCAACTCAGCCTACGTCCACTCCTCAAGCTTCACTTGAGATTTTTTACTATGCTCTAGTTTCACGGGGGTGCTAGCAACCTTTTTACAAATAGAGCAATCCTCCACGGATTTTACACAGACTTTCTAAGTCAAGAACACTGAGTGTACTACACTCTTACAAGGTTGAAAAGACGGTATTTTTGCTTTCACAGAAAGCTACAAGAATTATCTCTCAAAGATAGATATAAAAATGAAGTTCTGGTTTTTCTGTAAACCTCACACAAGAAAGATGGGCTTAAAGCTATACGACTCAATGTATAATTTCTAAGAGAGGATGTAAACAAAAATTGAAGAACATTTCTCAGAAAATTTTTTAGAGAATAGATATGAGTGATCATAGATCAAAGAATATTTTTGATTTTTTTTGTAACTTGTTTACATTAGAGGCTTTGGTATATATAATGAAACTTAGAGCCGTTTATAGCCGTTGTATTCATTTGAATTTATAACCGTTTATAGCCGTTGTATTCATTTGAATATCTTCCACTCCATCATTACTAATTTGAATATCTTCGACTTGAACCTTTTA
This sequence comes from Camellia sinensis, assembly GCF_055761805.1. Lineage (NCBI taxonomy): Eukaryota > Viridiplantae > Streptophyta > Magnoliopsida > Ericales > Theaceae > Camellia > Camellia sinensis. Next base: position 105,784,242 of record NC_138972.1, read on the forward strand.
GTATGTTGTTGTGCTGGACTGTTTTAACATTTGGTCTGCCGCTGTGCTGGGCTGTTTGAACCTTTTGGCCTGCTGCAGTGCTGGGCTTTTTGAACCTTTATTTTGGGATGTTTGAACAGCTGATTTAATCAAATATTAAATACATTCTAACAACTTTTAGAATAAAGGTTTATGTGAGAAATAATGGGACAAAATAAATTTTGATTCTATTTTTTTCTTTCAAATAAATTAAAACATAATTAAATAAATCATCAAAATAAATGTTGATTCTATTTTTCTCTTTCAAATAAATCATCAAAATAAATTTTGATTCTATTTTTCTTTTCCAAATAAATTAAAACATAATTAAATAAATCAACAAAATAAATAAGTCTAACAGTATAGCTTATTGATTTTTTGATATGAAAAATAATATTTTTTTGGAATCAGGTGATGCTATTTTTCATGAAAATAAATTTTCTTTCAAATCTTGAAATAGTGGGGGCCAAATAATTTCTGAAAATATTTTATCCATGCCTAGCTCTTCTACTCCATCTCAATTTTTTCAAGAACAAGAAAATTCTCAAATCCAACCAAGGAGGAGTAAACAAAGTAGAATTGAAAAAGATTTTGGCCTTGACTGTTATCTTTACAATGTGGAATAAATTCTTCTTACGGTGCAAAAAGATTTATCATCACCTAATGCTATTTTTTAGAGAAATGTTGTAAATGATGAAATAGATTCACTACTTTCAAATAAAACATGGAAGCTAGTGCATTTCAAGGTTGTAAAACTATTGGATGTAAATGGGTCCTTCGTAAAAAACTTAAATCGGATGGAACCATAGATAAATATAAAGCGAGGCTTGTCGCTAAAGGTTTTAAGCAACAAGTTGGTCTTGATTTCTTTAATATTTTTTTTCCGGTTACTAGAGTTACATCCATTAGACTGTTGATAGTAGTGGCTGCAATTCATGATTTAAATGGATGTGAAAAGAGCATTTTTAAATGGAGATCTAGATGAGGAGATTTACATGGACCAACCCGAGGGCTTTGTGGAGCTTGGCCAAGAAAGCAAGGTGTGTAAGTTAACCAAATCCCTTTAATGGTTTAAAACAAGCTCCTAAACAGTGGCATGAGAAATTTGATTCTTACATGCTTGAGAATGGCTATAAGACTAATGAATGTGATAAGTGCATATATTATAAAACTTGTGAGAATGCACATATGATTATTAGCCTATATGTGGATGATTTACTTATCTTTGGCTCTAATTTGCATATAATAAATGAGACTAAAAATATGCTTAATAAGCTTTTGATATAAAAGATCTTGGTGAAACCAATTTATTTTGGGAATTAAAATTACCAAGACTAATGATGGTATTTTTCTTGATCAATCGCATTATGTTGAGAAAATTTTAAAGAAATATAACTTTCTAGACTATAAACATGTTGTTACTCCTTTTGATGTAAGCATACATTTACCTGTTGTAACAAATGAAAACAAAGTGATTAATCAAAAGGAATATGCTAGCATGATTGGTGGTTTGAGATATGCTACTGATTGTACTAGACCTGATATTGCATATACTGTTGGAGTACTTAGCAGATTTACTAGTAAGCCAAGTCGAGATCATTGGCTAGTCATGGGAAGAATTATGAGATATTTATCTGGTACAAAAAAATTATGGTTTGTTTTATAACAAGTATCCTGTGGTACTTGAGCGATATAGTGATGCCGATTGGAACACTTTGTCAGGTGATTCTCTCTACTTCGAGTTTTATTTTTATCTTGAGTGGTGGTGCTATATGTTGGAAATCTAAAAAACAGATTATAATTGTTAATTCTACAATAGAAGCTGAGCTTATATCGTTAACTTCAGCATGTGAAGAAGCGACATGGTTGAGAGATTTGTTACATGAAATCTCTTTTTGGGAAAAACTAATTCCTCCTGTGTTAATTCGTTGTGATAACACTGCTAGTATTGGTAGAGTAAACAATCATTTTTATAATGGTAAATCCAGACTTATTCGAAGGAAACACAGTAATGTGAGATCCTATTTGAGTAATGGCATCATAATTGTGAATTATGTAAAATCTTGTGATAATCTTGCAAATCCGTTAACCAAGACCTTGGTGAGAGATAGGGTCTAGAATACATCAAGGGTGATGGGTTTGAAGCCTATAAAATCATAAACCATGTATGAGGATTCCCAACCTGGGGGCCAGAGGTCCTATAATTGGGTTCAATAGGCAGAACGAATCATATGGCGGTTGTAAAAAAATGCACTCCTTAATATTTTGTTATCCATCCCTATGATGCAAGTGCATTTGTCCTGTAATGTTGGAGGGTTGAGTTTTTATACTCTTAATGAAATTCCGTAACTCTTGTTGAATGGGGTATGTACATTATAAGAATATCCTTGACAGATTTCACCTATGTGAGCATAGAAGTGGGGCCGCTTTCTATGAGAACAAAATTTATTCTCAAATATGCTAATAAAAACTAGGATTAGCACAAGGCCATAATGTGCTAGCTATTAAAAGCTCATGTCAACACCTGGATTATTATGTGTGAGCAGTAATACTTTATTTCCCCTAAATTCACTAATGAAGGTTCAATATAGAGCACACCTTCATGATGCATACTAGTCTATCTTTGTTTGGTAATCTCTCTTATCCTTGTTGATATTAAAATGAGTGGAGAATTGTTGGACCATTTTAATATCTTTTATTTATTTATTTATTTATATTTTTTTAATATGACATTTTGTCTTATTCATGAATCTCATTTTGTTTGGTGAATGGAGATTCATTTGCTTTTGATGACCTTTTTGTTTTGTTTTGTTCATGAATGAAGATTAATTGAAAGGTCATGGGGTTGGTGGTGAGTTAATGGTCATTATTATTTTTTTGTGTAATTTGTAAGGTCCTAATGGCCTATAAATAGTTTCCCTCATCTACTCTTTTCTACACCAACTATTTTTCTATACTTGAGAGATTACTAGCCAAAAAAGAGTTTTTTCTTGGTGGAGCTTTGGATTCACCATCTTGTGCAGAGTTGGCCTGAACGTGGTGGAGCTGTTGTTTCTTGGAGGGGACAAGTCATAGTATAGTGACTACAGCATCAGTATTTAGGTTCTTCCTACCGCAGTGGGCTTGATCTCTTTAAAAAAAACAAGATATCTGTGCCTCAGCCTAATCTATTTATATCTCATTTTCTTGCATTATTTATCAATAAAATATAATTCTTCTGGTATTTTCACCAACACAATGATTTGCAATTAAACACCACAATACTTTCCATTAGTACAATCAATTTATATTATAACTTGCATCTAATATACACCATGTGTATTATAAACAACTCATGAAAGTTTATATTAATGATAATATTTTTATATAGGATTATTTTCATTTTTTATAGTAAGGCCTCGTTAAGCAACATTTTGTTTTAATCAAAAAGTTATTATAAGTTATCACATCACTCTATTTATTTTTCTACACATCTTTTTATAAAAAGTCAAAAAAATTGAGGCTTTTTTTGCTATGTTAGCCACAATTACAAAATAGACCTTTTAGCCAATAAGATAAAATATCACATCCAATCCATAATCATTACATTCATTCTCTCACAAAAAAAGTCAAAAAAACTCAAAAAATAAAAGTCATTCTCAAACCAACTGGGCTAAATAGTCAAAAAAAATACAAAAATCAAAAAATCAACCCGCTTTCTAAACAAAAACTAAAATAATTTGTTCCCAAAGGCGTCCTAAATACTTATACAACTTTCGTTAATGAATTTCTTTATTAAAAAAAACCGTGTGAAAAGTATTTTGATAAAATATTAATTTTAAATAGTTGTCCCGCTCAAATTTTTTTGACCTTGAGGGTGTGCTCGTGGACCTCGGTCAAAAGCATATTTCGCTTTGTGGAACAAATCAGGCAAAGTGTAAACTACAACTTGAACTGGTAGCTCAAAAATTTTGAGAAATTTGGATTCGTCACATAAACAAGAGTTTGAGTGTGTTAAATCACTCAATTCAAATTCATTGAAAAATACATTGTTTTGAAGAAATGATTGAACATTTATCAGTTTCTACCAATGTGTTTGGGGTATGGTTTTTTTAGCTAAAATAGCAAAAAAATTAAATCAAATTATCGCATCACTCTCTTTATTTTTTGTACATATTTTCGTAAAAAGTCAATAAATCAATTAAAATAATTAATTCTTAAATGAACTCAAGTGAGTATATTCACTCTAAATGTGTGACATCCGTTTAAAGTCTACTGTTACAAGTAATTAAGAAAGCCGTTGGGCACCCTACTTACATCCTTTTAGTACTTAATTCTCTTCAAATTGACCTTTAGCAAATGGATCGCTTAGACCATCTCCAACGCTTCAGCAAACCTGATATCAAATTTAAAATTTGATGAAAAAGTCACTTTTTTGAGCTCCAACGGTTTCACCAAATCGATATCAAATCCAGAATTCAGCAAATCTTGTACCAAAATGAGAACATGCGAAGTATTTTACCAAATCACTGTTCCTAACCGTTGGGAGAGACCAACCGGTCAACCAGCCGGTTGCCCGGCCGGTTGACCGCCTAAAGGTTCAAACGGTTCGAAGAAAAAGGTTCAAACAGTAAAAAAAAAAAAAAAATTTTTTTTTGCCTAACCGGTCGACCAGCTGGTCGACCAGCCGGTCGACCACTAAAAGGTTCAAAAAGTTCAAAAAAAAAAAAAAAATCAAAAAAAAAAAAAAAAAATTCGCTTAACCGGTCGACCAACCGGTTGCCCCTGATACAAATTTGATGAAAGTACACCGTTGGAGCGAGTGGTATCAAATTGGTAAAATGAGTCATTTTTAACTCAAATTTGGTGAAAAATCTGAGTAACTGTTGGAGATGCTCTTATAGTCTATAAAATAGCAATTTACCTCTCAAAATAGGGAAATTTATGGTTTTGAAAATTACATATATTGAAAAGTGATTTAGTACTCTTAACATGATGTGAAAATAAAAAAAGAGAGTTGGATTGAGTCTATCCATGTAAGGAATCAGGTCTAAATCAGTGTGTTTGATTTTAGTTTTTTAAAATTGAATTTAAAAAATTAAAATCAAACAGATTGATTTAGATCTGATTGGAAATTGAATTTTTTATTTTTCGTACTTTTTTTAGTGAATATTTTTAAAATTTCAAGCAATTTTTTTACTTTGTTAGATGCACATTACTTAGATGTATCTAAATAGTAGAATATTTATGAAAAAATATTTTTAAAAATTAATAAATATACAAAAATATAAAAAAATGTACTGAACTTTTCTCTTCTTTTTTTTTTTGTATTTTTGATATTTAAAAAAATTTAACAAATATTATACTTTCAAGCATATTTTTGTTTGGTGTGTCTAAAAATTAAAAAATTATTTAAAATATTAAAAAATCAGTAAAAATAAAAAATACGAAAAATAAAAAAATATTATTTTTTGAAAAGTATATTTTGAAAACTGAAACCAAATAGAGTGAAGGTAAATATAAACTTGGTTGAAACCAAACAGAGCGAATGTGATTGGGGGTATAAACTTGGTTTGAAAGATGGTACACATGTCAAGCTGTTAATAGTGGAATTTGGAATTTGCACACATATTGAGAAAACTAAAATTGAAAAACATTAATGTTACATATACCAATTAGTATACTAATTAATAGAACAACCCTAGTTATGACATTACTATTGACCCCACTAATTAAGTAAATTACGAATACCAAAAACTTTTTAAATTATATCACATCATCAATTAGTACATTAATTAGTATACTAATTAATACATATAATATTATTCATTGAAAAAAGTATTTACTGAGCATGTTGGTCTACATCTGCTCAAAAAAAAAAAAAAAAGAGTCTACATATCTGTAGATGGAATCATGTCCAAAGGTATTTTAAAACAAGACCCTTCCGGGAGTCATTTAAAGGGTTATGTATTGTATGATGTAGACTTTGGATTCGCACATAACAGTCCAATGGCCATCAAATGGACCAAGGAAGATTTCTCTTGACCATTTATGTTGAAGACCCTAAGATGGTACACCCTCAAAATCACACACTAGTATTGGTAAAGTCATGGTTTTTGAAAATGTCCACAAGTCATTATTCCAACATTATGCTCATTAAGGTGACCGTGAAACAATACACCCTCAAGATCACACAAAATAAGGGTCGACTTTGTGAATGGTCTGTTGGCCTTTTATTCAGGCATTGTGTGTAAGATGATCTTGGGACGGTACACTCCCACCTCAAGACCACACATAATATTCAATAATGGTCAAGTTTTGAAAAGATTGTTAGTCGTTATTTAGATATTTTGTATTTATTGATCTCTAAACAGTACTCTCTCATGACAACACAAAACACTCAATAAGGGTTACATGTTTTTGAAAATACCATTGACTAACATAAGAAGATGTGTGCCTAATGAACCCTGGATGGCATGCCCTCATGCTGAACACATAACCCCAAACGGAAGTCAATGAGTTCATGAAAAATTGGCCTTTCAAGTCTTACTAGAAGTTGTATGTTTTAGTGAGCTTGAGACGGTCTGCCTTTCAAGGTTTTTTTTTTATTATAATTATACAACCAAGATAGAGAGCCTTATGCTTAAGACTCGAGATGGTATGCCGTCAAGACCACACGTGACTTCCGATGTTGCAAGATGTGAACATGATAAGCCTTCAAAAAAAAGGAGAGGAAGGAGAACAAGGAACTTCAAGTTCGAAAGAGAATATTGACATATAATAGAGTTTCATAAAGTTCTTAGCAATGCAAGAGAATGAATGCCAGATTTATCATCAGTATTAGGGCTATTTGTTGGGCACTAGGTTAGTGTACAGTCAATGTGGCTTGACACTTTTTGAAATTGTCTCTAAATGGAAAAAGGGGATGCTAATATGTATGAGTCCGGATCTTCGGCCGCACAATCCTGCTACCATCCCTGCAGCACCCCCAAAACGACGTCGTTTTGGGGGAAATTTCAGTTTAAAAAAAAAAAAAAGATAGAACAAAAACCAAAGGAAAAACCAGAGGAGAAGAAGGAAGGCATATCCGAGCAAACCAGAGAGGGAGAAGAAGGAAGGAAGAATGGAGCAGAAGGAAGGCAGCTAGCTTTCACCCACCGCCATCGCCGCCTACCTACTTCTCTCTGTCTCTTTCTCAGAAGAAGGAAGGAAGAAGGAAGAAGGAAGAAGGAAGCAGAAGGAAGGCAGCTAGCTTTCACCCACCACTATCGCCGCCTACCTGCTCCTCTCTGTCTCTTTCTCCTTCAACATTGAAGCTTCGATCCGACCCCCCTCCGTCCTCTCTCTGCAAAAAAGACCCAAAATCATAGTCAATGAGATAATCTGGACAAAACCTAAAAATCTTGCTTTTGTAGAGAGAATCAGAGGAGATGTGGGGTTGTTTGTGTGGTTGAGAGGGAGGCAAACTTCATTTGGGTTTGTGTAAAGAGTTAGGGTGGGTTTGATTTTGGCCCCCCTCCATTCTCTCTCTCTTCTTTCCCACTAGTTTCTTTTCTGTTTTTTTTTTTAAATTGAAATTTTCCTCAAAACGACGTCGTTTTGGGGGTGCAGCAGGGATGGCCGCAGGATTGTGTGGCCGAGGATCTGGACTCAATATGTATGGGTAAAAAACTAGAGAAAGTTGTGCATCTCTACATGGGCCAATGTGTACAATGTACATCACCACCGAATGCATGAACGTGTCTTTCACGCATCTACAAACATATGTGTACAACAAGAATAGGTAATCATTGTTTATGTCGAACGTCTCTGGATGTACTAAGTACAAAGTTGAACATCTCAAGATGTGAGATGTGCGATTTTTGTATTTCTGCTCCATTAGTCAAGGGAAAATTGAAAATAAAAAATAAGAATGAGATAACTCCCTTAAGTTTTTCGACAAGCCGGTCACAATGGCAATGTTCGAACATCAAGGTTGTTCCTTAGTCTTGGCGAATAATTATGAAAGTGTTCTTTTCAAATAAACTAGCTACTTGATAAGGCTAGGGTTCTTCGGAAAGAGTATTAGGATGCCATAAATCTCCAGTAGGGCTTTGAGGTGTGTCGATTGATGGTGGTAGTGGAGGGGTGGTAGTGGAGATAGTGATGGTGGAGTAGTGATGACAGCGACAATAATGGTGATGGAGTGTCCAGCAATGGCAGTTGAATGGTGGTAGCAATGATATGCCTATTTAAACGAATACCCATATCCAACCTCCATTTATAGATTTGGATGGGTTTAAACGAATTTTAGATAAGTATAATTGGACGAGTTCATAGGTTCAATATTGAGTTTGCCACCTCTACTCTCAATTATGAAAACCTTATAACTGCACCTCTTTTGGAGGTGATCTAGAGGGGTTGAAAATGTTGCATTTTTATAATTGAAGTGATAAAATATACAAGTTCATAAATAAATCATGTTATTAACTCAAGGCAGTAGCACACTTGGTAAAGGCGTAGCACGGTTGGTTAAAAGGTTAAGTGTCAAGTTGTTATTTCCACAATATTTGGTTTGGGTTTGATACTCCCTCGCTACACGAATCCTGACTTACGTGAAACTTGTCTTGAGAGATTGATACAAATTTTCAAGTTATAGTCTCTTGTTCGAAACAGATAATAAGACACCTTAATGATTTCTGTAAGGGGTGTTGCCTTGAACTTGGGAGAAAGTGAGAGGATTTTTTTATAAAAATAAAATAAAAATAATATTCACAAATAGCTAAAAAAATCTTAGTGTAACTAAACCCTTTCTTTTTAATCAATATGGGTTCAATAATCATTGACAAAGAATAATTTGTCTAAAGGTTGCCCCTCAAAAACAATCTGTCATTGCAATAGAAGACTATTTGCTAAAGTATTTTTTCATTTATTATGTTTTAATAAGCGTAAATAATTTTTTTATAGTATAAAATAGTTATCTATTTATTTATTAATTGAGAATCGGAAAAAGTGAAAGAACTTGCTTGCACATGCTTTTGAGGGACAAGGAAATAAAACATTCTTGCCTATTGTGTGGGCTCAAAAAGCAAAACAAAATCAAAATGGTGGGTGTCTTCGGGATTCCATGAGACAAATATAGTTCTATTTAGGAATCTATAAATTTAAATTTTAAATAAACTAAACCGCATCTCTGCAGTAGGTTTCGGCAAATATTCTTTTTAGAAGGTTTTTTTTGCTTTTTTTTAATTTTTTTTTTATATATACTAATTTTAGGATAAAATTATAATAAAAAAATTACCATGTTTCACAAATGTTCAAAATATTATGACGTTTGGATTTTTTATTTTTTATTTTTGTCCTTAGTTAAGTTTCTTTTGAAAAAAACATTTTTTAGATCAAAAAAACAAAACAAAATAGGCTAAAACCAAACAACTAAAATTTTGAGAAATTTATTAGAGAATCCTTTTTCAAGTATTTGTATCACAATTAGTCCATAAGATATGCTTTTCTTATATTTTAATAAGTCCTATTATTTGAATATTTAACCTACCAAATCATAATTCTCATATTTAAAGTATTTTATAAACATTTCTACTATTACAAATATTTTTGGAATGGTTAGCAATTTAGTTATGTGAACATTCATATTTTACAATGTGAATATTCACATTAATAGTGTGAACATTCACATTAACAATATGAATATTCACATTAACGATGTAAACATTCACATTGGCAGTGTGAATATTCACATCACGGAACATTCACACTATAAATGTGAATATTATGAAGGATATTTTAGAAACTATGTCACTCATAGGACTTATTAGAATATAAGAAAATAATATCGATTAAATAGAACATAAGTTGGTGAAAAATGATTTACAAAAAAGTGCCTCTAAAATTTTTTTGACTTAAATAGCCAGAAAATGACTTTTTGCTGAAACCAAACAGAGCTTAAGTCCCCATGGAAAATAGTTGTAACGAATTAATCAAAAAGTATTGAATTTAACCTCCCCCAAAAAACTAGCAAGTTGCAAGAATCAACATGGCTTCACAAACAAAATTCTTTTGCATCATCTCATGACACCTATTACAATTAACCTAAACCTCATTTCGTCTATGGAACAATGCTATTGTTTCCTTCCTCTTCCTTTCTTGGCTGGCTGTGCTTCCATTTGCTCTTTTCCAGTAACTTCTGATACATCCGCTGCACAAAAAAGAGCAGGACAGAGGGATGTTCCTCAGCAGAAACAACTCAAAAGCACATAAGATGCAAAACCAAAAGAACAACAAAAGCTAAGGCCTCGTTTGGCAACCGAATTTTTTAGTCAAAAAGCCAAAAAGTTACTAAATTAGCCAAAAAGCCAACAATCCATATCAAAAAGTCAAAGATTCTCTTTTCTCTCTACTTTTTGCACATCTTTTCGTAAAAAGCCAAAAAGTCATCCCAAACATACTAGTTTTTTTTAGCTCATATTTTAGTCAAATAGCCAAAAAGTTACTAAATTAGCCTGTTCCCAAACGAGGCCTAAGCAACAATTATTCAACAAAAGCATATCGATTATTCAATTATGATCTGAGGTCACATGAAGGGATACCTTCGGGACCACGAGCCATCAAGGTAAAGAATATGTTGTTTAGCTTCTCCATCTTCTTAGCATCCTGTGCCTGGTCTGTCTTATACTTAAGGCACTAGCAAAGAGGGAAAAAAAAACACAATGTGTAAGCTGAAATTACTTTGATTTCAGAATAATCAATGAATATTCAACAACTCCCTTCCCTTGAAAGGCTATATGACCTTAATCTCAAGCATAGAGAAATAATCCAAAAGAAAGATGCATTATACAGCTACCGATGAATTCCAAGCACATGTTCTCAAGCAAAAGGTGCATACAGATTTTGTACATGAAAAGGAAACAAAAACCAACATTTGAAGCAATGTTTTGAAAATCGGAGCGGTGAGAGAACCGAAAAAGAGACCGGTTGGACGGATCACCGGTTCAACTGTCGGGTCAAAGTGGTCTAACCGTAACGTCATAATTAATATTATATAATTAAAAATTATAAATAAATGAAAATATATATAATTACTGAAATAATAAAAAAAAGTGTTGCATAATATTTACTAGTAATATTTAATAAAGCCATAATTGAAAGAAAGAAAAAAAAGGTCACTAGTTTTAAAGAAATTAAAAAAATTTAACATTCCCTCCAAATAAATTGATTGAATGCTAGATTTTCAATTCTCCTTCCAATCAAATATGATTCAAACAATTTGATTGAATCCCACATTGAAGTTTTAGATTCTATTTGAACAATTTTTTCCTATAAGTAGGAATATATTTTTATAATTTCTTCAAGCTTCCAATGAGACTCCTCCTCATGAGAGGAGACTCTTGAAGTAAAAGTTTTTAGTCAAAATTTTGAGATATATATATATATATATATAAGAAAGAAAGAAAGAAAAGAAAAATAAAAAAATAATAATAAAAAATAAAAAATAAAAAGAAAAGGAAAGAAGAAAAAAAGAATAAATAAATAAAAAACAAGAAAAATAATATAAAAAAAAACCCACCGGGTTGGTTGAGAACCGGAACCGGTTCACCGGTTTTACCGATTGAACCACCAGTTCTTTTGTTTTACAGCAGTTTTGCTCTTTGCCTGGGTTTAGAGGGTTTTCTGGACCGAAACAAGGCCCGGTTCCTGGTCCGACCAGCCGGTCCGGTCCGGGTTTCTAAACATTGGTTTGAAGTCCGAAATTGGTAAAAAGTTGCAGATAATATAATAGTGAGAAAGTATATATATCCAAAGCAACTATTTCTGTGCCAATACATACCCAACATAGTGAAAGAAACCAAAAATATTAATCCTACACCTTCCACAAGAAATTAATAGATTGTCATTGCATCTAAATGCCAATTTGAGTCATTTAATTTTCAACTGATCTCTGAAGTTCCACTGAATGCTTTAAAAGGTCTTCGCTCAATGAAATACTGTTTAAATCCATTTGAAAATCCAGATATCTCAGGCATGGCTACATTATCAACCAGGACAATAAGTCATCGTCTGGCATACCAGTTGCAAGCTGCTTTTCCCAGCAACTATAATATGGAACTATTCCCCACCCAACTCATACTTCCAACCCCAAATGAGCTATGAAAACATTATGATACCCATGATAAGCAAGTGCCACTTCATGACTAACACACTCAAACAACAACCAAATGGAAACAATTATATTATAATAAGTGCCTTGGCTTGAAGTTGAGGATTTGAAATATATCCACATATTTTAACAAAAAGAACCAAATTTCAACACAATCTATACAACTCAACAAAGCCTTGTTCCAACTATTTGGAATTGCCAAGATGTTTTTTGCTCGTACATTCAAAGGCTCTAACAGAGGTTCTAAGTTGACTATCAATGCAACCCTCCTCTATTTGTTACTATACCATTTCTTTCTTGTTGTGCCTTTCCAACAGTACTAATAACTCAAACGCCCATTTAGCGGCACGGGGTTGTTGACCTCAAGATAACCAGTTACAACTTAATTATTTACAAAATAAACTTCACGAGCAGGAGGCCAAGCAACTAAAATCAGAACTCAGCCCCTAATATGGGCATTGCATTTGATACCAGTACTTTGAATTGTTGTAATCAGGCTTAGATACAAGTGCAGAAACTATGAATGTATTTTTTATGGCACATTTGACTATAGAATATGAGCCAATAAAATCTCAAAATAAATACACTGAACTGTAGGGTAAATATTTGGCAAGAAACACATCACTATCAAATGCAGTTGATTATAACTTATGAGTGAAGCCTCTCGTCCTTGAAAAGAATTTTCTAGACCTGCAGGAAGCCTAAGAATTCAAAAGACTAGAGTAACATTATTAACAATAAGTTCCTTTTCTGAAGCCCACCATTTGAAGCACAGCAAACTGGAGCCATGATCAGAAAGCAATTATGCACGGAACCATAAGTTCCTTTTCTTTTCTTTTTTTGTCTATTGTGAATATAACTCCTCACCTCTATTATTCGAATCGTACAATTCAATTCGATTTGATTCAAAAGGTAATCGATTCGAACAGGTTGTGTGAATTGCAAATAGCTATGAATCATAGGTGAATCGTGAATCGATTTGATTCGCTAAAATCGATATTTGGCTTTCTTTTTTGGTTTTTTATTGTTGGAAAAGAGTTCACACAACCTTTTTAAGGTCTCTAGGAATACTATATGCCATCTTTTGACTTTCTCCGTCCCTATTTACTCTCAAATACTCAAACCTTAACGGGAAAAAAAATAAACTATCTCTCTCTCTGCAATATTCTAGGCATATATATTTAATTTTATTTAAGTACTTGCATTTACAAAATGAATTTTTTGAAGGCATCAAGTGAGATTTTTGAAAAAGTTTAAAGATTTTAGGTTTTTAACCTTGTAAAATGTTAAAAACATTATTGTTGAATTATTGTTACTTGGAAATTGAAAGTTTGTCTTTGTTTGCTTTAACAGTTGATAAGAAATAGTATCTAAAACTAAAAGGGAAAAAGGTGAAGTACTAAACAGTGGCAACCAATGTTAACTTCTTACTCAAGCCCCAGGATCATCATTTAAAATAATATTTTTATCAATTTAAGTCTAAATATTTCATATTTATTAGATATATTTAATATCTAAGTGTGTAAATATATTTTCTATATAATTAAAAAAAAGTGACCGAATCTTTACGATTCACGATTCTTTCGATTTGCGATTCGATACAATACCATTTCGATGCACGATTCAAATCCCGATTTGACAACTATACTCCTAACACTCAACCAACCACCCTGTCTACAATTTTAAATATATATATATAAGAACAGGCTTTACCCAATCTTAGTCTTGTAAATACAGGGTCTTAGCTAAGATGAGCTTTGTGCAAATCTAACCCCCAAAGCTTTTTGCACAAACTGGATGCCCCTAAACTCAAACCTGCACTTCAGTCTGGACAACTTGAGTTTTTACCATTGCACAATGCAATGGTCCTAATTTAAGGGGAAAAAATCCCAACTTTATCAAACATATTAATAACTTGTCTTTTGCCTAAGTAACTTGCCTCATGCCAAATAATTTTGACAAATGTCACCCATAAGTCATAGCACTATAATTCATTTTCGTGTTAACACAGTAGGTGATGAGAATGCCAATTAACACAAGTAGCAATGCATTAAAATGGAACTACCAAATACTAATTATAGACTCCCAAAGTTACTACAACCCAAAAAAGTGCATTGGCCTTTTATTCCTTTATTATTTTCTTATGCCATTTTAGACCATCTTTTTGCCCAAGCCATGTTTTTGCCCAATTAACACAACCAGAAACTCCTGTTTTTCCAATCTATGAACTACATTTTTCCAATCCTAAAGGACAACAATCAATGACCAATTATATGAACGACTTTCTTATCTAAAATAGATGGGCAACTTATCTGCACCATTCTTCATAAATGTCTATACTGTCTGTCTGTATCCTATACAAGAGGAAACATACTTCGTCCCAAAATGCATGATAAGCATAGAGATAGTTACCGACCAAGTGTAAACTTTGGTCTTGATAAGAAAAATGATAACAAGGATCCCTCTTATTTATGCATCCAAATTCCCAAATGCCATGCCATTCCTTGAAATCCTTAAACACCTCACCATAAACCTAATAGAAATCTGTCAAATTATCTATCATTCCTATGCAAACTTGAACAATAAAACCAACCCTCTTAACAACCAAGCCAATTTCAAATCTTGTCCAAACTAATGAGTTTGAACACCTACTCAGATTCCCTAGTTGGCTATAGATATTCATCCAAAACCATTAGTAAATTCCATATTAACCATATATAAGTTATAACCAAGAGGCAGGCTTGAATTTTAGCCTTTAATTATTTCATTCATCAAACGTTCTAACCAAACCCTCAATAAACTTTTAGGGCCCATTAAGGAGACGAGCGGTTTAAAGTTGTTTGATAAATCAGAAAACCCATGAGGCATTCTTGACCTTTTAGAAGTTTATTTTTGGGACCTTTTTCCTAGGCAATTCAAAGCAAATCACCTAGCAAAGAAATCATGGGAAAACACTGACAATCTTTTCATCAGTATTATGTTGCTTCAAGTGCGATCTCCCCTTGGTGATCATGGTCGATGGTTCACTCCCCCCACATGCAATCCGGTATAGCTTATCATTATGATGGTAACAGTATTATTTTTCAGCTAACAAACCCCAAGTTAGAGCTGTTTTGAGCTTGAAAGCTAACCCATACTTAGTTATTTTAGTTGACTGTTTAGTTTTTTATGAAAAGATGTATAGAAAAGTAGACACAGCGATGTGATAACTTATAGTGACTTTTTGACTTTTTGGCTATTTTAGGCACTCCCTAAATCAGATCAAACTATCTCTACTAATGTTTAATTTAAAGGGATTAATCTTTTTATAAATTAGGGGCCAACAAAGAACAGATTGTAGTTTTAGGTTTATGAAAAAAATTCACTCCCAAATAATTGCCAGTAATTCACTGAACTTCAGTTGAATCAGGTTGAAGTCCATGCAAACAAACATTCCATAGTTTATTCCAGCCCCTTTTTTCCTTTTCTTTTTTGTAGGTATTCTAGCCATATTTTGAGTAATCTAAACTCATTATAATACAAAACCGAAGTGCACAAAAATGCGACGGACCGCGAAACACAAAATCAAACACAAAAATAACACAATACAATTATACAACAACATCGATGATGCCATTAACACTAAGATCACACATAGCACTCGAAATCATGGCTAATAGAAAAAATTAAAACATATCAAAACATATACTACCCCAATACCGATTCTGACCTATAGAGTGGAAATGTAAAATTTGTATGAAAAAAAATAAAATGCAATTCGTACCTCGCGGTTATCGGTGACCTTGAGAACCAATTTACCGTCACAATGTCTGTACTTCATGACATAACGCGTCTACGGTATGAAAGAACATTTTAAAAAATGGAAAATAAATAAATAAAGTAATAAGAAGATAGAACCATTAGAATTGAATTGAACAACGAAGGGAACAGTGAGGTAGAAGAAGGGTTACAGATTCGGGACTGGCGCGAAACAATTGGACCGATCTCTCGACGAAATCGTCCCACGATGTGATATAAACCATTCCGACTGACTGGTTATGACGGGGAGAGAGAGAGAGAGAAATTCCCAGAGGCGGTCGTCGATCTCTGGGCAGGGTGAGGGTTTTCAATTTTTAGATCTGAGGTCTATTATGGTGGGGTTTAGTAGAGTATGATTTGGGAGTGGAGATGTGTTTTGAGTCTGTAAGTTTTGTAATTATGATTTGAGTTCGGCGAATAAATTTTGGAAACAGTTCTGAATTGAATAGAAAATTTTTGATATGACATATGATATTTGGTATAAAAATTTATAATTTGTAATCAAACATATAACTTAAAATTTCATTAAAACACATAAAAATTTTAAAAAATTTTAACATGTGTCAATTGTCTAGCATTGTTCCGGTCAATCGGCCGGACAACCGGTTAGTCTAAATTTTCTCGTCTTCGACCGAGTTTTCAAAAGTGGGTGTGAAATTAATTTTTAAAGCCACAACCAAACACTATATGTAAATTAAGAGTTAGAATCACAATTCTAAAACTCTACCAAACAGAGCCTATATTTTCCATTAAAAAAATAATTTAAAAGTTGGAGTTTTTAACGGGTTTTTGGCGAGGGCAATAACGTGGTTTTTTTTTTTTTTTAAATTTCACTTTACCCTATGATTTGACTGAATGCGGTTTACTCCTTACATTCAGAAATCGCTACATAATTTTTGTGTAATTTTTAAACCAAAGTGCACTGTCAACTTTTTCATCTAAATTAACGGAATATGAGACTCATGCATCTAGAAAGAGAGTAAGTTAATTTTTAAGACTAAATTACCCCTCACTCATCTTCAAATTTACAAAATATAACATTCTTCTTCTTTTGTTCTTTATTGTTTCTCTCTCTATGGTGGGTTGAAAATATGGGTTTGGAAGCTTATAATTTTGGAAGATTAGAGTGTTTTGGGAGAAAATGAAGACAATAAAGAAGAACAATCTAATACCCCTTACCCTGAAAATCAATTACATATATATATATATATGAACATACAAATAGAGAGGTAATGACATAGGAGAAGATGGGGGTTGAGGGAAAGGGAAGATCAATTACAAGATGTTTAGATGCTTGAAGTTCAAGATCAATGAGGCTGAGTGAATGCCGAATATGAATAAATCGTTCGATATATGTACATGTATGTACACATAATCAAGAAAATTATATGTATGTATGTATATATATATATATACATATGGATTGGGTTTGATATGTATATATATGTATATATGAATGTACACGTGATTAAGAAAAATGGGTTTGGATTTGTATATGTGAACTGAGTTTGTATATGATAAAGAAAAAGTTTGGGCGGTGAACAGTGAATTGGGTTTGATATGTGTAGAGAGTCAGAAATTAAGCTCCAAATTAAGTATGGGCATAAGTGCTGAGGTCGCCCCAAAGGAACAAAAAAGAAGCATAGGCTAAAGCCCAAGGGAAGTGGGTCAATAGATGGCCAAAGCAAGTCTGGCCCACCAAAGGGTCCAAATAGACTCTACGAAGGAAACAACAATGATTCATCCCCCCTTTCCCCCCCACCCCTTTTGACCCCCTCTCTCTCTCATTGGTTACATTTCCTTTTTCTTTTTCTTTTTTTTCCTGCTCTTCCAATCACCACCTGCCACGTGGCAAAGGGGGGTGAGGGGGTGACCCCCAAAAGGGAGTCCCAAGCATTATTCACGAAGGAAAATGACTAAGTCAAGTTGCAGAGGCAACACATGCAACGATCAAGCTGTAGAGGCAACATATGCAACTGTAGACCGCCCGAACTCTCTCCGCGCACCCCCATTTTCGGAGAGGGCGCGAATCGGGTTCTAGCTACTACAGTTCGGACTTCTGTCACGGTTTTGAATCTAATCTTACAAAGTGCAATGTAAGACTGATAAATCACCAAAGAGTCCAAATCCGGCAAATCGTTTTAGAAAATCGATTTTAATCAAAAAGCGCCAAACATGGACTGCTTTGTCAGATTTTAGAGTCGCCACCTAAATATTTTGTTTTGAGAAATTTAGGAAACCCTGACTCATGCCTAAGGCCACGTGTTCCTCATCACCAAATTTGCCTCGACTCGGGAACTTGGGCACGAGAGGGGAAGGTCCTAAAGTGAGCACCTATGCTCGCCCAATCAAAGATCGGCCTCTACTAAACATGATATGTTGTTTTTGAAAACACATGTGTTCTTGTTTGATTATTAGCTAACTTACTATGTGGTGCGCACAACACATAAGTATAAACTAAATTGCTTGATTTAGAACAAAACATCTCATGCTTGTTTTTCGAAAATGATTTGAAGATGCTACTCGCAAGTAGGCTAAAACACGGATTTGTCACCAAACAATGTGGGCTTAAAACATGATGATTTGCCACTCCAAGTGGGCATAAACTCACATTTTGATGAATTGTTCCAATTCAAGTAATGAAGCCTTCATCCATAGGCATTTATGCAATTTATCAATTAAGCAAATAGTCTCATGGCAAGGATGCTATCATGGCAGTCACTTACACACATGCAAGGATGCTAAAGCATGAACACTTACAGTGTACTCCGAGCCAAAACAGAAAACTAGTTAGAAATCATACATGATCTTAGTGTAGACACTCCAATTTTCACCGACCTTAAGACTTGGGCGTTTTCTTTTAATTACCCGATAATGACAATTAGAATGTGTTTCTCACAGAATCTCTAGTAAGAAAGATGGAATATGAGCTTTAATCCCAACTGTCACCATTTTGCCCAAATTGTTTTAAACTACTATATATTTCATTAGTTTAGTATTTTGTCATTTTTCATAATTTTATGTGTTTGTTCATATTTTTGGCATTTTTATATAAATTGGTGTAAATTATATATTTTAGATATTTTATATATTAGATTATATATATTATAAAAAAAATATAATAAAAAAAAAATTATTTTGATGTCGGCAGCCAACATTCAAATCAAACTTTGCATAACTTTGCACACACACACACACACATATATATATATATATATATTATATTATAAACCATTAAATAGGTTGATACCGTTAATTATAATATATATTATATATTATTAGATTTGTATTATTATAAAAAAAATATATAATTGTTTTGATGTCGGCAGCCGACATCCAAATCAAACTTTACATATATATATATATATATTATATAAGATTTATATTATTATGTTAATATAATTTCCTTATATAAAGACACAGGAGGAGGAGGCCCAGCGGAGAAGAAAAAAAAGGAAAAGTCGGAGAGAATTAAAAGGAGAGGAAGGAGGCTAATCAGAAAGAGAAAAAAATAAAAAAATGGGGGAAAGGTCTAAGAACTAGATTAGAGAATCAGAGAGGGAAAAAAGAAGTGGTGCAAGAGAGTTTGAGAAGAGAGAGAGGGAAAATAAAATATTTTCTTTGATATTTTTATTTCCATTTCATCAATACACCATTCAAAAACCAACCACTAAAGCTGTAATTCTAAATTTTGGACTGAGAATTGAGAACACATTCCACAAACTTAAGAGTAATCAAAAGAAAGTTTGTGACTCAGAAAATTCATCATTTCCCATAAGGTGAGTTTTCGTGAATTTTCATTTAATTAAAGTATGATATAATTTGTTTAAATACTTCATTTACTTCTTTTCATAACTGTTTTTTTTATCGCTTTAATGGAATGGCTGCACCACCTACATATCTGCTGTAATTTAAATATTGTATATAAACTGTTGTAATTTATTACTTTAAATAATCTACCACACCGGATGAAAAGTACCTCCAGCGGTGAATAGCAACCTCCGGCGGTGAATAGTACCTCCGGCTATTTAATTTTGTTCGCTTTCTATAACTTGATTTCAGCACTATTGTATACTATTTAGGGGGCTGTTTAATTTATTTCAATAATTTACGTTTTAAATATCAAGTTTGTTTGTACTAACCAATTAATCAACTTCGCATAATCGTCTCTGCAACCTCCCTCCCTTCTTTGCTTATTTCGATTAAAAAGTTGTGAAAAATTAATATTGTGGTTCAAGTATAAGAAAGGAACTCTTCCGTGCTTAATGGTTTAATCTCTTCGGAGGTTCATTACCAAAGGTATAAAACGCTCTATGCTTAATGGTTTAATCTCTTTGGAGATTCACTACCAAAGGCATAAAACGTTTTATGCTTAGGAGGTTCATTACCAAATGTATAAAACGCTCTATGTTTAATGGTTTAATCTCTTTGGAGATTCACTACCAGAGGCATAAAACGTTTTATGCTTAAGAGGTTCATTACCAAAAATATACAACATTCTATGCTTACTGATTTAATCTCTTAGTAGATTTACTACCAAAAGCATAAAACGCTCTATACTTAACGGTTTAAATTCTTTAGAGGTTCACTACCCCAAATGTATACATGTTCTTATACTAAAGCACAATCTTTTCTTTTTTTGAGTTTGACTAGTCCATATTGCGCATCTTGAGTTTGACTTGAAATCCCTTATCGCGTGTAAATAAGTTTGACTCTTCCTTTGTAATTTCCCACGAAAAAAATTTTCTCGGGTTAAGTTGGCGCTTGTTTCTCTTTATTGCGTTTTGGATTTAGTGGACGTAAATATCACTTTTGCACAAACAAGAGAAAAGATAAAGAAATGGAAAGGTAATAAAAAAATGCTAATAAAATTGGTTAAAATTGGATTATAACCGACATAAAGAACCAATATGATTAATTGAATTCGGTCGGACGTTATACCGGGTTTATTGAGTCAGGGCTTATTGTAATAAATTAGACAGCCCCTTTCATTTATTATTCATTCGATTTTGTAATTATTATTTATTCGGACATTTGGACATTCGGACCCTCCTTCGCGAGGACAAATATGTAATAAGTTGTATGTCTTCTAACCCCCATTCTTTCTCCCTTTTATTTCACTGCTTATGATGGTTAGATTAGGGACATCATGTTTAATTAGCATCTTCCATGATTTACATTCATTCGTTTACATGCATAAAAGTTCGGCTCATCATATTATTCAACTGTCAAATTCAAACTCTTTACTTGCATACATGTGCTATTACATGCCTTGAATTGACTCACATGCCATACTAGTAGCTGAACCTTAATTGCACATTGCATGTGTTGCATTAGTCATTAAAATTAGGATCATGCATTTTTTTCCTAACTATTTGCTTTCTTTTTGGACTCGCCTTCGGACGTTAAGGTAAGCATTTTTGCTTTAGCATATTGCATAAGTGTGAATGTTGTCATATCAAACATACTACCATGAGGCTAACTGCTTATTTGATATACCTGTTTGAATGTCTGTAGATGAAGGCTAATCACTTGAATTGGGATACTTGATTCTTATATATATGAGATCACCATTTTAAGTAATACATATTCAAAACACTTTTGTCAAAACAAACATGAAATCAAACGTTCTAACTTTTCGTGAAATTAGTCTATATTTGTATGTTACATATAGAACAAGAACATATACTGTACATAAAAACCACATCATGATTAGTAGAGGCCAATCTTTGATCGGGTGAGTGGGGTGTTCATTTATTGACCTTCCCCTCTCATACCTAAGTTCTCGAACCAAGACACTTTGGTAACGGCCTTCCCCTCTCATACCTAAGTTCCCGAACCAAGACACTTTGGTAACGGCGGACTAATGGCCTTTGGCACGAGTCATGGGTTTCCTAAATTTTCCAAAATAAATATTTAGGTGGCGACTCTGATATCTGGCAAAGCAGTCCATTTTTGACATTTGATTCAAACATCGATTTTCCAAAAGAAATTGTCGGATTTGGACTCTTTTTGTGTATTCACTGTTTCACATTGCACTTGTGAAATCAGAATCAGAACCAACACACAAGTGGAGTCCGAACTGTAACGGCTATTCATTCTTTCGAAAGGGAGCACGAAAAGCCGAGCTACAGTTTCTGGCAACTCTGCTGGGGAATTAGAGAACTTGACTCAAACTTCATGATGTTAAATTTTATCTACATAAATATGTTCTTTGCATTGGTGCGCCTAAGTCCCTGTGTTTGCCATCTGTTATTCCTGGACGGTTTACCGGAGGCTTGCCTACAAAGCTTATCAAAAGGCTGACCGGTCATGGGCTCTGTCAAGTTAGGAACACAACCCTTGGATCTGGATTACCGTTGTACTGTTTGATCCTCCTTTCACTTCTCGGTGTTAGGTGTGAGAGATATATTAAGTAGTCTTGCTGAGGTACCATTTGTGACTATTTGACCTAATGCATATAGTACGCTCTAGTGACTATTTAAATTAGGACAGGATGCTACCCGTGCAGGATGTTATGAAACCACTTGCTTGAAATAGTGCAACCTAGATCATGTCAAAATCTAGGACAGGGTAACCCTACCTCCTCATAGGGGTGTTTTGGTTCTTTTTATGTGGTATGTGCTTTTACAGTGAAATATACGGAGTGGTTCATAGTAGTGGTACAAATGAGCAATCAGTCTGAGAACAAAGTTTAGTGGGTATCACAGTTCAGCTGCGTGTTGTGATTAATTGAGAATTTGGGCCAAAGTGCTGTCTGTTTTTTTTTTCTTTCTTTTTGCTAGGTAGTTTTTCATCATAGCTTCAGAAAGACTCGATATCTCCCAAGTTGTTTGGACTCGTTCTCGTAGGCTTTGTAAAACGCAAGATCTTGTTGACGGTCAGCCAGTGTTAGTTTCTCTCCCGTCGGTCACTCAACGAAGAAAGAACAAACAGGCATCAGCACCAGTACAAAGCACTCCACAAACACCTATTCGTATCCGCAATTCACCAATATCTTACCCACCTATAAGAATGTCACAAAACACAGAAGAAATTACTGCCATGATGGCAACTTTGAGAACCATGGATCAAAGGTTAGCCGCACACGATGAAGTCATCACTGATCTACGATGCCCATCTGGGGCATCTGTATCTACTGTACATCCGGTCTCCACTGCCCAGTCAAATCCTGATCTCCCTCCACCACTGGAAACTCCTCAGGTCCTAGATCCTCAGGAGATGTTTCCAACAACTTCAGCTTACAGACCTCCACTACAACCTCCTATGGGAACCATTCCCTTCGATATGAATGAAGTTGATCCAGCCATGATCAAAATTGCTAGGCTTGAGACAGCCTTGAAGAAATCACAGGGTTTCAATTCAATTCCCGACATTGAGGACAGGTACATGTAGACACCCCATTTTTGACCGTCCTTAAGACTTGGACGTCATCGTTTGAGCACTCGATGATCATCCATGCTCATGTTCGTTTTGAGTTCCCGAAGGTCTCGGCTGCGCGCCTCACCTTAAGATCTCTTAACTCGTCTGTTTTGTGCTTGGTTGTGGACCAAGGACTTGTGTTTTTACTTCTGAGGAAAAGGGAGGGTGGCTTGTTGGCCATCCCCATACCCCATCGGCTATGGCATGATGCCATAGGCCTTGTTTCCTTGCCATCGGCCATAAATGTTGGTCGGTCGGCACTTATTTTGGTCGATCGGCCATATTTTCTGGCCGAGGCCTTTTCTTTGCCTTTTTCAGGCATTGTGCATGCCAGCTGTGCCAGCTAGTAAGCAGAGACTCTCCCCTCCATACACATGTATGGAGGGATTTGAACCAAAACTTAGCTTCTCTAAGAAGCTTTGAATTTGATTTCCTATAAGAGGGGAGCCTCCCCTCCCTTTCCAGAGGTTCAGCAAAATTAATATAGAAGATATATATCTCTCTCTCTATATCTCCCTCTCTCTATATATTTGTGTGTGTGTTTGTGACCTAAAGTGTGTTTTTGTTCATTTTTTTGCACTAGAGCACCTAGTAGAATACCTTCCTTTGGTTGCTGAGGCACTAGGAAGTTGGTTTCAGAGTTCTTGGGCTGGTTTTGATCCAAGGGAGTGGTTGAAGTTGTGTTCTTGAAGGTGTTCTTCAAGGGTGAGCAACTAACCTTTTGTTTCTCCATTTTGGCTTAAGTTTTTAGACCTATTTGCATATTGTTTCAAGCTTAACTATAAATTGAAAAAAGTTCTGTTTTTATATGTTTAAGATGATTTTTTAAGGTCTCTTTTGGGTTGGGGGTTGTCTACCCCCTCTTAGGCCTTGTTTGGCATTATTTTGGGTCATCCTTTTTGGCCTTTGTTCTTGCTTTGGCTTGACCTTTCTACCACTGAAATCTAGAGGATTTTCAGTGGTGGAAAGGTGGTTTTAGAGTCTTGTATAGGAGAGGGACACCCATCTCTCCTTGTGTCTCATTTGCTTGTGTTAATGGCTTGTAATGGTAGCACGTTTGCTTAACATGTTCTTGCTTCATTTCAGCAAGTATTTGGTGTTATTTGGTCATGCTATACCTCTGTTTTAAGTTGGTTTGATAGCCTCTTACATGCATCATGCACTTGTTTAGCAATCCTCTTATTTGCCTTAACATGCACCTTGTATTTAGACCATCATGCTTGCACACTTTGGCTCAACTCAAAGGAACTTTTAGTCATATTTCAGCATGCTAAAGCTCTATTTCATGTTGTTTTGATCATACATACATTGCTTTGTATAGCTACCATACATCCTAGCTTGTTAGCTTCGAGTGTTCAAGCCGTTAGCATACACCACTTAGACCTTTTTCATGATTTGGCATCATCCTATATGTGATTTCAGTCCATGTAGTGTAGCCATACACTTGCATTTGTCATCCTTTCAAAGCCTTGAAGAGTTGATGTTTCATGCCTCATGATTGGATCATTGTGCATGCCATCATATTTAGGTCTTTAAGATGCCATCTCGGTGGGTTTTCGGGCTTATTTTAACATAATGTAACTCTATTTTTCATTGTTTAAGTCATACCATGCTTGGTCGTAATAGGTGTAGTGTAACACCCCTTTGTAGCCTTACATGCTTCATGTTTTGTGCTCACATTTCTAACATGTTTTGGCCTCATTCCATGCATGTTCTAGCCTTGTCTTGGTCTGCCTTGGGACCGTTTTAAGTCACCTTGGTCCTTTGGGGCTCACTTGTTATAGCCATAGTGTAAACCACTTTGCTAGCCTTAAGCCTTGAGCTTTATTGCATGCTATGCTAGCGTTATTTGGTTGATTTGGCATCATTCCTAATATCATTTCAGAGCTCATCTTATTGCCGCATTATTGTGTTTGTCACTTCTTGCTCATGCTTAAGAGTTGTATCCTTACGCCTAGGTGATAGGCCATTACATTCGCATGCTTATTGTGCATCTCATTCCATCATTTCTTGGCACTTTGGCCACTGTTTTGGTATGGCTGAGGCCTATCCATTTTCAGTATAAGTCCATGGATCATGTGGTTTATGTATTGTTGTATGCTTATCGCATTGCATGTTTATTGTTGGCATCATTATTGCATGCCTATCACATTGTATGTTTGCATATCTAGGTTGCATAGTCATATTGTATACTTATTGTATATCATGTTGTTTACATGTTAAGTTGCATTACATTGCATTTGTCATGCTCATGTTATATTGCCTTGCATTTCCATGTTGCATTGTACTTGGTTGCATGCATTGCATTGTGTTTGGTTTGGGGTGTCAAACCAAACACGAGGAACGTTCGTACTTGAAGTGACGAAACGTGCCTCAATCCTTGGTTATCGACGCTCTTGATCAAGCATGATAGAGTTCTAGGCATTCATATGTTTTTTTTGTATTCATTCCACATTGATTTGCACACTTGGCTCTTTTGGCCATCATGCATTGAAATGCGCGATTGATGGTCCGAGGGTCAAGAACCATACTCCATTGAGTTCATGACATGATAGGAAGGGTGGTTGTGCACACATTGCCTTGAAAATGCATTACCATGCTCTGTTTGTCCTCTGCTGCAGCAAAACAGTATTTTGTAGGAAGATATGGCCGGTCGACCATCTGCAGTGCCGATCGACTAAACATTGTTGGCCGAGATCCTCGCAAATGGTCGATGACCAATTCCACACGGCCGATATTTCTATATTTTGGCCGGTGACATCCCACAGTGCTCAAGGAGTGGTTCGGAAGCATTCTTGGGACTTGTGCAGTTTTCAAAGGTGTAAAACAGTGCAAACAGAGGCAATATGTGGCATGGCAACGAGTTTTCGAGCGAGGCGATCGAGCATGTATCATTCAATCATTCTGAGGCGAAGCTACGGTGGCCTCTTTAGTTTCATAGCTTAGTTAATTTGTTTAAATTAGTTAAGGGTTTTGTAATATTTAATTAACTAGGGTAGTTGATTAATTATTCGGTTTGTATTATTTATTCGGACCCTCTGTCGAGAGGGCGAATTTTGTAATAAGTGTACGTGAGTGTGTGAATGTCTTTCAACCCCACGTCTTTCTCCTTTTTACTTACCTGCTTTCAATGGTTAGTTTTAGGTCATGTTTCAACTAACATCCTTATGCTCGCATGTTTGCATCATTCATCTGTATTGTATGCACCAGGCTCGGCGCATCATACTAACTGCATAGTATTTCAATTCCAACTTGAATACGTGTATCGAGTTGTCGCATTTCACATGTCATTCTTAGATTGGCCGGGCCTATTCTAGTGGCATTTTTGCATGTGTTGCATTAGCCATCTTAACATGAACTAGGATCATGTATTTGATTACTAACTAGCTATTATTTTGGCTCGGAGTACTAGGTAAGCGTTTACGCTTTAGCATACCGAATGTGTGTAAGTGTTGCCATGATAACATGCTTGCCATGAGGCTATTTGCTTATGTGATATAACTGCCTGAATGCCTGTGGGTGAAGGTTGGACTACTTGAATTAGAACAATTCATTGAATGCGAGTTTTAAGCCCACTCTGCGGGGTGGCAAAAATCATGTTTTCTAAGCCCACCCGAGGGTAGCAAATCCATATCTTAACCTACTTGCGAGTAGCACCATCAAACCATTTTCAAATAAACAAACATGAAGTGTTTTGTTCCAATTTAGGCGATCCGGTCTATACTTGTGTGTTGTGCGCATCACATAGTAATTTTAGGCTAATAACCGGAATAAGAACGAATATGTTTTCAAAACAAAATATCATACTTAGTACAAGCCGATCTTCGATCGGGCGAGCGGGGGTGCTCATTGCATGACCTTCCCCTCTTGTACCCAAGTTCTCGAGCCGAGGCAACTTTGGTGATGACGGACACGTAGCCTTAGGCAACGAGTCAGGGTTTCCTAAATTTTCCCAAAATAAAATATTTAGGTGACAACTCTGTATCTGGCAAAGCAGTCCATGTTTGACACTTCTTTCTTAAAATCAATTTTCCAAAACGATTTGCCGGATTTGGACTCTTTGGTGATTTATCAGTCTTGCATTGCACTTTGCGAAATCAAATTAAGAACCGTGACATTTGAGTCTGAACTGTAGTAAGCCCAAATGAACAAAACAGGATCCCCCTCGGGACGTTCGGGGGCGTCTACAGTACACTGAGGCTTCAGTCAGGTTGCTAGAAAAATTCAAAATGCCTCACATCGATAGATTTGATGGGAGCGGGGATCCGATTGTGCATGTCCGCCTGTTTTCAGATGTGTTGAGACCCATGGGTTTATCTAGGGCACAAAAACTCTCATTATTTAGGAGGACCCTGTCAGATGTAGCGGCCATCTGGTATGCCAAACTGGAGGACTCAACGAAGCGGAATTGGAAAGAACTATCTGAGGGGTTTGTTAACCAATACTCATACAATACTCAAATAGAAGTAACAATCAGTGAGCTGGAAGCAACCACTCAGAACCCCAAAGAACCCTTCATTGACTTTGTGGCAAGATGGAGGGCAAAAGCAGCCAAAATGACGAGCAAACCTTTTGAAAGAGAACAAGTCAGGTTAGTGGTCCAAAACCTCGAGCCAGACATGTTGCAGAGAATGATAGTGGCATCGTTGTCCACATTTGCTTCCTTACATGAGTTAGGGGTTCAAATTGAAAGTGCCTTAAAAAAAGGCATCATCCACAGAACAAGTGAACCTGCAAAAAAGCCATTCACTTGGAGTACCAATGCCAGTACTAGCACTATTCTGCGGCCTACGGACGTCAGTACCATTGCTACATCATCGGCCAAGATGGTCGATCCCTTTGCTGTTGCCATAAACTCACAAACCGTACAAAATAGTCAACCTTAGAACCGAAGATCTTTTACCCCCCTCTATATGAGTCCAACCCGCGCCTTCAAGGTGTTGATGGGCAAGGGGCATCTCAAGCCTCTTGATCCTCGCCCTCTCCCAGACCCACTGCCAGCTAGACACAACCCAACCCAATATTGTACTTTCTACCAACAATATGGCCATCATATAGATTCATGCTATCGTCTACGTCATGAGATTCAGAATCTCATTGACAACAAAGTCATCGCCCCTCCTAAACCAAATGTGATAACCAACCCACTTCCTATACATAACCAAGTACCTCCCCCCCAGAAATATTAACCACATACAAACACTACCAACTACCTTAAACCCCAGCACATATATTATCTCGTCTCACCTAGGGGTGGGCAATGGTTTATCCAAACCGCTCAAACCTCCCAACCCGCCCAACCCGCATATAAATGTACGGTTTCGCAAACATAATGCGGGCGGATACGGTTTGAAATATGACAAATTTGCGGGTTGCGGGCGGGTCGCGGGTTAAACCCGCAACCTGCAAAAACCGCCCGCACTTTAATTATTATTATTATTATTATTTTTTATATACCAATTTTGTAACTTTAACAAGAGCACCATTATGTTCTCTATGACACTAGAATCCTTATTTTTAAGTATTTCTCAACTTTCTTAATGTCGAAGAATTATCAAGTCCTAAACTTGGTTTCTTATATGATTTTTATTGATGACTCATCCACTTTTTTCCAAATAAAATTTTTCTTATGGTGGTCGATGAAGCTTCTAGTTTGATTATTGATTACTGAACTGGCAATTCTAATTGAGTACAACCTTTAATGCATCGATATACATTTTTTTCACGGCAAAAATGCTTGTGATATTCAATTTTTATTTGTAAACTCATCAGAAAATTGTTGTCCAATGATCACAAATATATAAAATGAATCTAATGCCTAAATTCGATGGGAAAAAAAAACTTAAAAATTAATTTTTAAAGAAAAAAGTGGAAACCGCAAACTGCCCGCACATCTACAAACTCTATCCGCACAAACCGCAAACCGCACTGCGGGCGGTTGCGGGTTGACTTTTTCCCAAACCGCATAGATGCGGGCGGGTCAAAACCGAACCGCAAACCGTACAAAACTAATCCGCGAACACTCCTAGTCTCACCTACCAAAACCGGAGGTGGTTATTCCAGAAAGCACGAACATGTACATGATAGACTTAACCCCACAAATCCAACCCAGGCATGTGGCAGCAAGAACAGAGAAAGGGAAGAATACACCAAAGACTGGGCTGTCTAATACCTGTGGCATAGAAAATGGGGCCTCACTTGCAGAGGAATATGATCCCAGTTTATACATTATGGCCATTGATCAACCAAAACCAGTGGTCCTATTGCCGGATGTGCTCAGTGTCAATGCTATCGGGGAAGGCCAGTTAGGGCAACATTAGAACGATTGGCCTGAACAAGGCCAAAATGACTTGGCCGAACTGGAAGAGGATCTAGTTCAGATAGAAGAAAACCTAGCCAACCTCTACTTCTTTGAAGAAGAGGAAACAAGCAGTGTCCAGATAGGCTGGTTGGATTCAAGTCAGCTAGAAACAAACAATGGTTGGTTTGGTGACGACGAGCTAGATAAGGTGGAACAGACAAAAGGGGTCAGGGAGAAAAAAGACGAAACCACATCCATTACTAATACATAACAAGTGCTGGAACAATTCCAGCAGGAGAGAATGGAAAAAATTCAAAGGAAGAAGGCCTTGCTAAAAACCAAAACCATAGTGGGAAATGAAAGGTATATTGCTGAGGGCGTGATGTGAACATGCTCCAAGTAAAGTCTGATAAAAGCTTGGCCATGACTGCTGGAGAGTGGTGGGAAAATAATGATCTGAGTCATGCATACACAAATGAAGGGTGGAAATCCAATACCCCCGACGATACGTGGTATACGGACGAAATCAATCACATGACCCAGAGTGGTCGATACTTCTAACCTGCGGCTGTAGATCAACCAGAATCCTGTAACAAAGAGGTTAATAACACCAGAGAGAAGGACTGTGAAGACAACTTGGTTTTGAAACAGCTCAAGAAGATTCAGGTAGATATCTCAATCTGGGGATTGATAATGGCTTCCTGGGAACATATGCAAGTATTGTTAGAGGCAATGAATCGCACCAAACTACCTATTGACATTACCGCTAATCAACTGGTGTCGTTAGTCACATCTGGCGATGTTACGCCAGTGATATCTTTCACGGATAAAGAGCTTCCACCTGAGGGTGCCAACCACAACCGGCCCTTGTATGTAACTCTGGAGAGCCGAAAGAAGTGGATTCCGATAATGTTAGTAGATATTGGATCAGCGATCAATGTGTGTCCGGCACGGACTGCTTATGCCATAGGTTTAAGGCCTGTTGACTTCACACTCATAACTCAAGCCATCCGAGCTTATGACAATACAAGTCGAGATGTCATAAGAACATTCAAAAGCCATATCCTGATCGGCCCGTCCGAACATGAGGTAGAATTCCATGTAATGGATGTTCCGGCTACCTTCAATCTACTATTGGGAAGGCCTTGGCTGCATCAGATAAAAGCTGTGTCATTAACAGTCCATTAGTTAGTGAAATACCCCTTCAAATGTAGGATTGCTACGGTGTACGGTAATTCGTCGATCCACCCTCCCCAGGGAACTGCCACACCAGTGTTGGAAATCATACACGGGAAAGAAGATGTATTCCTCTCTGGCTTTTCACTAATAAAAGCTCGGGTAGTCCAATCTATCATGACAGAAGCTGACGGAATCTATGTGAGTGCTCAGTCCATCTACATGATGAACAAATAGGGGCATATGCCTGGATGAGGACTGGGCAGGAGTGGCAGGCAAGGAGGCGCTGTTACCAAGGAGCTGATTCATAACCCCCACGCATTTGGGCTTGGATACAAACCTATTGCTGAGGATTGGCAAAGGAAGTGGGCTGAGTTGATAGAAAGAATTAAAGCAAAGAAGGATGGAAAACAATATGAGTTAGTTTACAAACCAATATGGGGAACCTTAAACGGACGCTTTGTTCGCCAAGGGAAAGATTTCCCCTTTTGTGGATTTCCAGAGCCTTGGTTTGACCAGGAGATGAAGACAATCTATCTCAAGTTCGAGATCTTCTTCGGGCACCACTTACCGGAAGAGGAAGATGAGCAGATGGACCTGAGTACTAATACAAGTCAATGCAGGACTGTATTTGTGAACGTTGAAGAAAAAGAGCTGTTGAGAAAAACACTGACTGACCTACTAGCAAATTCTACTGTCGGAACTCAGTCTGACAACTTGGGGGATAGTTTTACTATCTCAATGATCGGGGATAAACCAGAAGCGGATTTCTCTAAACTTATTGTGGATGCATCTGAGGCTCCACACCTAATCTAGAAATTTGAAAAGGGCATCATCAGCAGTTTTGAATAGAATAATAAGTCCGAATCTTATTCTATCGAGCCTGTAGAGTCGGAGTCAAATTCGAGTTCTTCTGAGTCTAGTACATCCGGGAGTGGTAACCCGGATGCCAAAGTCCTGTCAAAGTCTTCTTTTAGTTTTTCTTTTGAGTCAACTGTAACCGAGGACCCAGACTTTACTAATGAAAATGTCGTAGAGTTTGCTTACTTCTCTATGCCTCTAGTTTATTGCACTGATCTTGATTTTCAAAATTTTGACTTAAACGAAGAGGAAAAAATTCTCGGGCTTTGAAAAATTTGGTTGACCAAGAGGAGGAGAGACGCGTTAAGCCTTGCACAGATAAAATCACTGCAATTAATATGGGTACGGAGGAGGATCCCCGTTTGGTCCAGATCAGATCCACATTGTTTTCGGACGAACGCGAGTATTTAATCGCTTTATTAAAAGATTTCAAAGATGTTGTCGCGTGGTCCTACGAAGACATGCCTGGAATAGATCCTGAGATTGTACAGCACCGAATCCCTCTTAATCCCGAGGCCCGACCAATCAAACAGAAACTGCGCAGAGTTCACCCAGATTGGGCATTAAAGATCAAAGAGGAGGTCAGCAAACAGATTGATGTAGGTTTCTTGATGGTATCTGAATACCCGACTTGGTTGGCTAATATCGTTTCGGTTCCAAAGAAGGACGGCAAAATTAGGGTCTGCGTCGACTTCCGGGACCTAAATAGAACAAGTCCGAAAGATGATTTTCCATTGCCACACATCAATGAACTGGTAGACTTCACAGCTGGCCATTCTTTGCTTTCATTCATAGATGGGTTTTTCGGGTATAATCAGATTTCGATTGCACCGGAGGATAGAGAGAAAACTACTTTCACCACGTCGTGGGGTACGTACTGTTATAGAGTTATGCCTTTTGGACTGAAAAATGTTGGGGCTACATATCAGCGGGTCGCAACCACCATTTTGCATGACATGATCCACAAGGAGGTTGAGGTGTATGTGGACGATATGATCGTCAAGTCTACAAAGCGAGAAGGTCACTACACCGCACTGGAAAAATTCTTTGAGCGGATCAAGGAGTATAGACTGAGGTTAAACCCACAGAAAAGCACCTTTGGGGTAACTGCAGGAAAAATGTCGGGATTTCTGATTACACAAAGGGGAATTGAAGTAGATCCCTCTAAAATCGAGGCCATTGTAGAAATGCCACCACCAAGGACTGAAAAGGAGATACGCGGATTTCTGGATAAAATGCAATTCATAAGACGGTTTATCTCAAAATTAACCTTGACTTGTGAACCACTGTTCAATCTGTTGAAGAAATGAAAGAAATTCCAATGGGATGATCGGTGTCAGTTCGCCTTCGAGCAGGTTAAGCAGTAACTTCAGAATCCTCTTGTATTGTTGCCACCAGAATCGGGAAAACCACTGATCTTGTATTTATCAGTAACAAATTCAACCATGGGGTGCATGCTAGCGCAAGAATCAGAAGCGAAGGTGGAGAAGGCCATCTATTATCTAAGCAAGAAGATACTAGAATATGAAACTCGCTACACTCCTCTCGAGAAAGCTTCCTTAGCTTTGGTTTGGGCAATGAGGAAGTTGAGACACTACCTGTTAGCTCATTCTGTAATTCTGGTTTCGAGCTTAGATCCCATCAAATATCTCTTTGAGAAACCAGGACTTACGAGTAAGCTAGCTTGTTGGTTGCTTCTTCTCTCCGAGTTTGACCTCAAGTATGTCACACGCAAATCAGTCAAAGGGAGAGCTGTATCGGAATTTTTGGCGAATCACCTAGTAGAAGGAAATGATGAAGCAATAGAGTATCTATTCCCAGATGAAGACATCCTGCAGATAGAAGAGGAACCATGGACAATGTACTTTGACATAGCGTCTAATCAGTATGGCTATGGGATCGGTGTGTTGCTCATAGCACGCGATGATTCACACATACTTCTAGCCTTCAAACTCAGGTTTAAAGTATCCAACAATAAAGCAAAATACGAAGGGTGTTTTACTGGTTTGGCAACTGCTCTAGAACTAGAGGCAATAAGATTGGATGTTATCGGAGATTCGAATTTGGTTGTGTCTCAAGCTAACGGAGATTGGCGGGTTAAGGAAGAGAAAATGAAGGTTTATCATCAAACCCTAGATGTATTAATTTCGAGGTTTGAGAAATTGACATTCATGCATTTGCTCAGAGAGAACAATCGATTCGCTGATGCGTTGGCAACTTTATCCTCCATGGTGGACATTCCGCTTAGAGTGAAGATGCCCCGATCATCATTGAACAGAAGTATACGCCGGTGTATGAGACCATCGCCGTGATAGATGAGGTTCAAGACACGAACCCCTGGTATTACGACATTTGAAATTTCCTGGACAAAGAGAAGTACCCACCAGGGGCAAGTGCTAAGGACAAAAGGGAAATACGGCGTCTGGCCATCCAATTTATCATCTACAGAAACAAGTTGTACAAAAGAGGCCATCTGGGAATGCATAAGTTGTGTGTTGAGGAAGGAGAATCAAGGCGCCTTATGGAAGCTATCCACGGAGGAGAGTGTGGAGCTCACATGAATGGTGTGATGCTAGCTCGGAAAATCCTTAGACAAGGCTACTACTGGTCAACCATGGAGGAGGAATGTATTGGTTTTGTACGACGATGCCACAAATGTCAGATCCATGCCAATCGCATGAACATTCCGCCGTCGAAACTCTACAATATGACTTCACCATGGCCTTTCTCAGTCTGGGGAATTGACGTTATCGGTGCCCTCACGCCAAAAGGGTCAAACGAGCATGAGTTCATTTTGGTAGGAATCGACTACTTCACAAAGTGGGCGGAGGCCTAATCCTATGTCGTTCTAAAGGCGTCGCATGTGGCTAAGTTCATGAAGAACAATATCATCTATTGGTATGGGGTGCCCAACGAGATCATCTCAGATAATGGCTCGCATTTCAAGAAAGAGGTGATAGACCTGCTTGAGAAATATAACGTGGCTTTTCGTAAGTCATCAACATACAGGCCGCAGACCAATGGAGCTGTTGAGGTTGCAAACAAAAACATCAAGAGAATTTGGCAGAAAATGGTTGAAACCTACAGGGACTGGCCGGAGAAACTTCCATTCGCACTCTGGGGTTACAGAACGTCAATCCGAACATCTACAGGAGCAACCCCTTATTCTCTTGTTTATGGGATGAAAGTTGTTCTGCCAATCGAGATTGAAGTACAGTCGCTAAGAATTATGGTTGAGTGTCAGATAGCGGAGGCAGACTGGCAACAAAGTAGATTTGAAGAATTGATGTTGTTTGACGAGAGGAGGTTGAAGGCATTATATCATATCCAAGGTTACCAGCGTAGAATTGCGAGGGCTTTTAACAAGAAAGTCAAGTCCAGAAATCTCAAGGAAGGAGACATGGTGCTCAAAGACAACCGAGCCCCTATCTATCACCCTAGGGGCAAGTTCAGACCCAATTGGACTGGCCCTTATATCATCAAGTCAATTTGGTCCAGAGGAGCAATTATTCTTATGGATTTGGATGGACTGGAGTTTTCTCAACCGATCAACATGGACAAGTTGAAGAAATATTATCCCTGAGAGGCTTGCTATGCCGAAAACCCAACAGGGCGACCTAGACAAAAGTTAGAGCATACAAAATAAAAATAAATTAGAAATAAAGAAAAATTGAGCTCGCAAGGCCGAAAACCCGAAAGGGCAACCTTGGCAAAAGTTAGAGTGCAAAAGGAGAGAATAAATACTCGAGTGAACCCTCTCCGAACTACGTAAGGCCTGATTCTCATCTTTGGGATACGTAGGCAACTTCATCCCGAAGTTCGGCCATCAATATTTTTCAACCCAACTGTCCTGTTCATCTGGTTTAATCAATCCGTCATTCTCCACCGTTTGTCGACTTGGTTATGATCTTCTAATTTGGGGCGGTACAGCCTTAGGATTAATTCCATATGTATCCGGTGGTGACCATTTCCGAGAAAAACAAAAAAACAAAAAATTTGTTTTGAAAAGTTTTAATTCAATATTTGTTATTCTTCTCAAAACTTTACCGTTTACAACACAAAAGGAAACTTTTCAATACTCACTTTAATTTTATTGATTTATCACAAGTACATTCTCTAAACCAAAGTTGATTTTACATAAAAACTTGAAAAGAAAAAACAAAGCAATAAACTAGGGGCATAGATGAGTCAAGTGTCAGTTCTTCGTCTCTTTTTCATGCCTATGGAAGTTTCTGTAACCGAGGTCGGCCTAATTTGTTCCGCATCCTCGAACCAAACCAAGTATTCGTCAGGAAGGATGGAACTGAAAATAAGGGCAGGGGCCAGGAATTCTCTCGTATTCCAAGCACTGAGGTACCGAGGCAAGTACGAACCACGAACGGGAAATGAAGCTGGATACTTTATCCCTTCATCCGGACAAATCTGATGATGTTCAAACTGGCTTCTGAACCTGAATGGAAAATAGAATACATAGTGTGTAAGGCCAATCAATTGTATACGCGGTTGTCGGGACATGCTGTAACTCATCTTAGCCAAGTTAAGCCAGGGGCTACGCCAAGCAATGTCAGCCGCAGATCTGCTGTGCATCCAGTCACACCACATTCCCTCTAAAGAGTACTCCACTAGCTGTGGACGAAGAAAGTAAGTCCTAGCCGAGTACTCAAGGCAAGGATCCACCACTTTCAGCTCATCCATCAACCATATCTAGGGAAAGGAATGAAAAATAAGAGAGATAAAAGAATAGAGAGATGTACGTTGAGAGAAAAGTAAGAAAAGGGTTTTGAGAGAAAAAAAAAAGAGATTGAATGCCGAGTAATGTAAGGATCATAAATAAGGAGGATGGGAAACAATACCTGGAGAAGTAATGGACTCCCTGCAAATTGAGTGGTCTCTCCCCGTTGAAAAGCATCCAAGGCCGTCAAAGTCTCGGCCAACACTAAGCCCATACAACTCTTACCCTCCTTAAGGCATTGGGCTACTTCAATCAGTTTAATGCTAACTCCACCGCGACTAGGGGCAAGAAGGAAGTGTGCGAGTAAGCATAAGTAAAGGGCATGTTGACGATAACCTCGCCAAAGGAGGTCGTCTTTGTCACCGATGATGGAAAATCGACGAATCAAATCTGGAATATCTAGTTCCCCATTATGAGCGAAGGATCGAGCTTCGTATAAGGTAAGCCTACACATTCGTCCTAAAGCTTGAACATGTCCAAAACAAGGTTGAAGCATGATTTCTTTATCACGTTGAGATTCCATCAATGCTTGAAATTCTTTGAGTGTCGGACACATCTCTTGTGAACCGAAACAAAATATGCGTGTGATTGGATTCCAGCACCAAGCAGCAGCATGGAGAAATGGAAAGCAAAGTGAAGTGCGGCTCAACGGAAAAAGAGCATTTAGGCCAAAACCGCGAAAGTTCATCTTTTTCGAGCCATCCAAAGTGGTTATCCAGTCTTGGAGTCTATTGGTGGGCAACATCTCCATTTTGAGAGCAAAATGTAAAACCTTGCTCTTCTGCCAGAAACAACATTATGGGAGTACCATTTATAGAACTTAGATGGAGTAGTGATGATAGCCTTTAGTGGTGGTGGGCCAAACATTGTGTTATAGTTGTGGATTGTCCTCTTGTCCTCTTGTGTTGTGGTAGTATTTTGAGTCTTGTTTTATTACCAAGTCTTTTATTTTAGTATGTTCAAGTTGTTTTCATTATGTTTCTTTTATTATCAAGTTGTAGTTTTTTCATTTTGTCTGGTTGATATTATTATTCGATTCATGAACCAATTCAAGCGCAAGTGTTCTTCAAAGATTATCATGCAAGTGTTATCCAGTCATCATATGCAAACAAAGTACAAGATATTTGCAAGAAGAGATCACCCACAATAACACTTGATAAAACTAGGGGTCCAACCCCGATCATTGTTTTGCAAAATAAAAAACAAAAGAGAAGTCTTTCAAAAAGAAAAGAGTCTATCTAAAGCTAGTGTTTAAACTACAAAGCAAATAAAAAAAAAAAAAAAAATGGGGGGTTTGGTTGGAATTTTAGTTTATCTAAAATAAGAAGAAAAAAAAAAGAGAAAAGGTTTTTATTTATCTGAAATGAATGAAAAAAAAAAAAAAGAAGGAAGCATTTTATTTTTGTTTTGTTTTGTTTTCGTTTCTTTTGTCCCGATAGGTCGTAATTTAATTTGTGTGTATTACAGTCACAACAAAATTTTGTTTTTGTTTTGTTTTGTTCAACAAAAAAAAAAAAAAAACAAAACAAAACAAAAAACAAGGATAAAGAAAGAAAAAAACAATTTCGTAAATTGGTTTTGTGTCCGTTTTGTGTCCATTGTATTTGCAAGTGTGTTTTTCCTAATTTCAATTCATTGAATTTTCTTTTACGTTTTCAGTAATAGGCTCAAATGGTCCGGTTTGAAATACAATCATTTCTAACATCTAAATATTCAAGCCATTCTAATTTGCCATTCGGATTCACAAACAAACTCGTTTTATTAATTTCAGGGATTACTCCGATCATATTTGTACAAAATATATACAGAAATAAAAAATTAAAAAAAAACAACAACAACAACAAGAGGAAAAAAGAAAAAAAAAAAAAAGAACAACAACAAAAGAAGAACAAAAACCAAAAAACCAAAAAGAGAGAGAGAGAGAGAGAGGGATTTTTTTTTTCTTCTTCTTCTTTCTTCTCCGGCAGCAGCTCGGCGACGAAGATTACAACTGGCTTCATTTGCATACAGCTTCGTTGCCTGACTTTACCATAACCTGCCTTGCTTCATCTTTACCCCTTCAAAGCTCTTGAAGACTCTGCCTAGGCCTTGGCAGAGCTTCCGAATAAGATTATTCCTCGCCGGTCATCAAATTGGTTGTGCGAAGAAACTCTGAATCGAGCCATGGAGGTGACCTGTCGTTTCAACTCTTTGCTCTGCTTTTTCAGCGCACTAATTTCTACTCAAGCGTCTTTGTACATACGTTGAAGGAGGGAGAGTTGTGCATTTAATTGATGCACCTCACACGTCTTGTTCTGCAGTCGACGGGACAAGTTGGAGACCGCTGTCACGGTCTCCACACATGACCTCAGCGTATACGAGTTTGTTTCGATGTTAGACTGTGCCGCCATGATTTGTTCAACTAACATCGCTAGAAAGTTGAAAACAGGGGAAGGAGGATGAGCTCGTGGTTGAGGTTCAGGGGAGTCAGAATCGGTCATCTCTATCATGGACTCGTTCAGGTCTGGAAAAAGAGTGAGAGAACCGTGTGAAGAAGACATGGCAAATGAGAGTAATGCAAAAGAAAGAGGTTGCAAAGTGGTGGCAGAGAAAGTTTGCAAGCTTTTGCTCTGTCTCTCTCTCGCAGGCCTCAACTTAAAAAGAAAGCGAAGAAGAAGACAAAGAGGGAGAAAGGCTAAGATGATCATTGACAATCAGGACAAGATTGGATAGCCTGTCGGTCAAGCGCCGCGATTGTTAAAATCGCGCGCCAGACACGACGCTTGAAGAAGATGAAGGAAGAGAGAGTGAGACAAAAACAGAAAGAGAAGCGAGAGAATTGTATATTTATACATATATGTATATATATTGTATATCTATGTATTATATATATTTGTTTGAACATTTTGGTCACAAGAGTGGCTTAGGTTTAGTGGTTTGGCTCAGTGGTTGAAGACTGAAAGACTAAGCCCGAGGTTAGGGGTTCGAACCCCACAACAAATGCTTCTTTTGTTTTGTTTTGGTTTTATGTGTATATGTCTCATATATATGTATGTATATATTTGTTTGCAAATCTTGCCACGAGACTAGCTTGGTTCAGTGGTTTGGTTCAATGGTTGAAGGACCAAGACTAAGCCTGAGGTCAGGGGTTCAAAACCCCTTATCCCTGCATCCATGCATTTTAAGTTTTTTCTTTCTTTTTTGCGTGTTTGGAGTACGTGTGCCGACGTCAGCAAACGAAATATGCCTTCACAGTCACCGCATCTTCTCATTGACGGCTGCAAACAGAATATTCCCCACCTGTGTATATCTCTGTATATGTCTATACCGTATATATTTGTGTATATATCTGTATCTGTCTATGTATATATATTGTATTTATCTATGTATATATCTGCCTCTGTCTGTGTTTATGTCTGTATAGGAGTATATGTATATACATATCTGTATATATTTTGTTTATATACACGATCACACCCGCACCATGCATCTATTGCATAATCGCATCTGCACCGTGTATCTATCGCACAATCCCATCCGCACTGTGCAT
Organism: Camellia sinensis; assembly: GCF_055761805.1. Classification (NCBI taxonomy): domain Eukaryota; kingdom Viridiplantae; phylum Streptophyta; class Magnoliopsida; order Ericales; family Theaceae; genus Camellia; species Camellia sinensis. The sequence continues at coordinate 105,824,209 of NC_138972.1, forward strand.
CTATCGCACGATCCCATCCGCACCATGCATCTATCGCACGATCCCATCCACACCGTGCATCTCTCGCACGATCATAACCATATTGTGCATCTATCGCACAATCAAGCGTCTGTCACACAATCTCAATCCATCGCGCTATCTTGTGCACTTGTCGAGGTCTAAGAGACCTTAAATCCTCTAGAGGTGCAATTCCTTTGGTGTTTGTTGTGCCCGAACAACTTCAATCGGTCTGGTATAGCCACCCGACTATGTCTGTAATGAGTTCCTAGGAGATCAACTGCGACGGTGAAAACTAGAGTTTGAATGGCGATGCCTAGAACGCAAAAGGTTTGGAATTTTCGAGACTAAAGTCTGGTTTAAATACCCAGAGATGTATCCCCAGCTTGGAATCTATATGGCAAGCCCCATAGGTTGAGGTAACGTGTATGCGCCTCAAATCTGGATACTGAACCAACCTAATCTGTCACCCCGTTGGAGAATAGGGAAAGTTGTGAATATGATCCAAAAAAAAAAAAAAACAGCATCCGTAGCTTCTGCGTATAGAGGTTACCCCTAATCATTCTACTATACCCTCTTCCGTTCGCGCGAAACGCGTTTGGATTTTGACTTTACCTTCCATCTTTTCATGTGAAACGTGTTAAGATTTGATGTTTATCATTTCAAGTTCACATACTCCTCTCGCGTAAGACGCATTTGAATCTCAAGTTCACATACTCCTCTCGCGTAAGACGCGTTTGGATCCCAAGTTCACATACTCCTCTCGCGTAAGACACGCTTGGATCTCAAGTTCACATACTCCTCTCGCGTAAGACGCATTTGGATCTCAAGTTCACATACTTCTCTCGCGTAAGACGCGTTTGGATCTCAAGTTCACATACTCCTCTCACGTAAGACGTGTTTGGCTCTCAAGTCCACATACTCCTCTCGCATAAGATGCATTTGGATCTTAAGTTCACATACTCCTCTCGCGTAAGACGCATTTGGCTCTCAAGTTCACATACTCCTCTCGTGTAAGACGCGTTTGGATTTCAAGTTCACACACTCCTCTCGCGTAAGACGCGTTTGGATCTCAAGTTCACATACTCCTCTGGCGTAAGACGCGTTTGGATCTCACATTCACTACATCCAACATTTATGCTTTCATTCAATGTCACATCATTGTCTTGGTTGCATTTCGTTGCATGATCATAAGTTATGTTCTGCATTTCATTGCATGATCATAAGTTATGTTTTACATATTATTCTGCATCTTGCCCCTGAACTACGTAGGTTTGATTCCTTGCAAACGGGATACGTAGGCAACCTTTTGGTTCAACCACTTGTATTTGCGCATTTGTTTGTTTGCCCAAGTCTTACGGCCTTGTCAAAAGGGTCGTCTTCGGGTTTTGACATTCACTCGCGCCATGAAATGACTTCGAGCTCTGTCAAAGAGGGGCAACTGTAGACACCTCAATTTTGACCGGCCCTAAGACTTGAGCGCTTTCTTTTAATTACCCGATGATGACAATTAGAATGTATTTCTCACAGAATCCTCAGTAAGAAAAAAAGAATTTGAGCTTTAATCCCAACCTTCACCATTTTGGCCAAATTGTTTTAAACTACTAAATATTTCATTTGTTTAGTATTTTATCATTTTGCATAATTTTATGGGTTTGTTCATATTTTTGGCATTTTTATATAAATTGGTATAAATTATATATTTAAGATATTTTATATATTATATTATATATATTATAAAAATATATAATAATAAAAATATTATTTTGATGTCGGCAGCCAACATTCAAATCAAATTTGCATAACTTTGCATATATATATATATATATATATATTATAAACCATTAAATAGGTTGATACCATTAATTATAATATATATATATATATATTATTAGATTTGTATTATTATAAAAAATATATATAATTGTTTTGATGTCGGCAGCCAACATCCAAATCAAACTTTGCATAACTTTGTATATATATATATATATATATATTATATAAGATTTATATTATTATATTATTATAATTTCCTTATATAAAGACAGAGGAGGAGGAGGCCCAGCGGAGAAGAAAAAAAAGGAAAAGTCGGAGAGAATCAAAAGAAGAGGAGGGAGGCTAATCAGAAAGAGAAAAAAAGAAAAAAATGGGGAAAAGGTCTGAGAATTAGATTAGGGAATCGGAGAGGGAAAAAAGAAGTGGTGCGAGAGAGTTTGAGAAGAGAGAGAGGGAAAATAAAATATTTTCTTTGATATTTTTATTTCCATTTCATCAATACACCATTCAAAAACCAACCACTAAAGCTGTAATTCCAAATTTTGGACTGAGAATTGAGAACACATTCCACAGACTTAAGAGTAATCAAAAGAAAGCTTGTGACTCAGAAAATTCATCATTTCCCAAAAGGTGAGTTTTTACAAATTTTCATTTAATTTTAAAGTGTGATATAATTTGTTTAAATACTTCATTTACTTCTTTTCATAACTGTTTTTTTATCGCTTTAATGGGATGGCTGCACCACCCACATATCTGCTGTAATTTAAATATTGTATATAAACTGTTGTAATTTATTACTTTAAATAATCTACCCCGCCGGATGAATAGTACCTCCAGTGGTGAATAGTAACCTCCGGCCGTGAATAGTAGCTCCAGCTATTTAATATTGCTCGCTTTCTATAGCTTAATTTCAGCACTATGGTATGCTATTTAGGGGGTTGTTTAATTTATTTCAATAATTTACGTTTTAAATATCAAGTTTGTTTGTACTAACCAATTAATCAACTTCGCATAATCATCTCTGCAACCTCCCTCCCTTTTTTGCTTATTTCAATTAAAAAGTTGTGAAAAATTAAGATTGTGGTTCAAGTATAAGAAAGGAACTCTTCCATACTTAATGGTTTAATCTCTTCGGAGCTTCATTACCAAAGGTATAAAGCGCTCTATGCTTAATGGTTTAATCTCTTTGGAGATTCATTACCAGAGGCATAAAACGTTTTATGCTTAAGAGGTTCATTACCAAAAGTATACAACGTTCTATGCTTACTGATTTAATCTCTTAGGAGATTTACTACCAAAAGCATAAAACGCTCTATACTTAACGGTTTAAATTCTTTGCAGGTTCACTACCCCAAATATATACATGTTCTTATACTAAAGCACAATCTTTTCTTTTTCATTTCTCTTTATTCATCAGTGTGTTTACTTTTAAGGGACTAATTGACCCTTGGAAATCACCAAGAAAAGTGTCATTATCACTTATTATCACATTTGGATTTCAAGTCATTATCACTCAAGTTTGGATTTTTCTATGTCATTATCACTCTTTTGAGTTTGACTAGTCCTTGTTGCGCATCTTGAGTTTGACTTGGAATCCCTTATCGTGTATAAATAAGTTTGACTCTTCCTTTGCAATTTCCCCCGAAGAAAATTTTTTCGGGTTAAGTTGATGCTTGTTTCTCTTTATTGCGTTTTGGACTTAGTGGACGTAAATATCACTTTTGCACAAACAGGAGAAAAGATAAAGAAATGGAAAGGTAATAAAAAAGGCTAATAAAATTGGTTAAAATTGGATTATGACCGACATAAATAATTAATATGATTAATTGAATTCGGTCGGACGTTATGCCGAGTTTATTGAGTCAGGGCTTATTGTAATAAATTAGACAGCCCCTTTCATTTATTATTCATTCGGTTTTGTAATAATTATTTATTCAGACATTTAGACATTCGGACCCTCCTTCGGGAGGACAAATATGCAATAAGTTGTATGTCTTCCAACCCCCATTCTTTCTCCCTTTTATTTCACTGCTTATGATGGTTAGATTAGGGACATCATGTTTAATTAGCGTCTTCCATGATTTACATCCATTCGTTTACATGCATAAAAGTTCGGCTCATCATATTATTCAACTGTCAAATTCAAACTCCTTACTTGCATACATGCGCTATTACATGCCTTGAATTGACTCACATGCCATACTAGTAGTCGAACCTTAATTGCACATTGCATGTGTTGCATTAGTTATTTAAATTAGGATCATGCATTTTTTTCCTAAATATTTGCTTTTTATTTGGACTCGCCTTCAGACGTTAAGGTAAGCATTTTTGCTTTAGCATATTGCATAAGTGTGAATGTTGTCATATCAAACATACCACCATGAGGCTAACTGCTTATTTGATATACTGTTTGAATGCTTGTGGATGAAGGCTAATCACTTGAATTGGGATACTTGATTCTTGTATATATAAGATCACTATTTTAAGTGATACATATTCAAAACACTTTTGTCAAAACAAACATGAAATCAAATGTTTCACCTTTTCATGAAATTAGTCTATATTTGTATGTTACATATAGAACAAGAACGTATACTGTACATAAAAATCATATCATGATTAGTAGAGGCCGATCTTTGATCGGGTGAGTAGGGTGTTCAATTATTGACTTTCCCCTCTCATACCTAAGTTCCCGAACCAAGACATTTTGGTAACGGCGGACTAATGGCCTTTGGCACGAGTCATGGGTTTCCTAAATTTTTCAAAATAAATATTTAGGTGGCGACTCTGATATCTGGCAAAGCAGTCCATTTTTGGTATTTGATTCAAACATTGATTTTTCAAAAGAAATTGCCGGATTTGGACTTTTTTTGTGTTTTCACTGTTTCACATTACACTTGTGAAATCAGAATCAGAACCAACAGACAAGTGGAGTCCGAACTGTAACGGCTATTCATTCTTTTGAAAGGGAGCACGAAAAACCGAGCTACACCTAGCTCTGTTAAAATGCCTAATGCAACGTATGCAAAGTGCAACTAAAATACGCTCGGCTATCTAAGATGGCATATGAATGCAACACTTGATAATATGCTTTGAAACACGTATTCAAGTAAATGTATTGAAATATAATGTGGTTTGAATGATACGCCGAGCCCGGTGCATGCAAGGCAAATGAATGATGCAAACATGCAAAACATAAGATATGCTAATCAAAACGTGCCCTAAAACTAACCATTGAAAGCGGTAAGTAAAAATGAGAAATAAATGGGGTTGGAAGACATGCACACACATACACGCACCCTTATTACAACATTTTCCCTCTCAACGGAGGGTCCGAATAAATAAGCTAAGCTATACTAAGCCAAGCTAACTAACCAATCTAATTAAGCTAATTAAATTAATTATTACACAACAAAACAAATAACTAGTAAACTACTTACTAATTATTACAACACTTAATTAATTAACAAAGTAATTCATTAAATTATCAAATTAAGCTAACTAACAAGTAAAGCTAATTACAAATCATACTGCCTCAGCTCTGTTCCAAGAGGTTGAAGATGCATGCTTGGTTGGCATTCGCTCAGAAATCCATTACCATGCTACCAATTGCCTCTGTTTGCACTTGCCTTAATCTCTGCAAATTGCACCAACCTCCAGACTGCCTTTACTTTAAAACAGGAAACTGCTAGTGGGCAGCCAGCCAGAAAAAGTGGCTACCAGCCACTAAAACTGGCCGGTCGGCTAGTAAAATTGGTTGGTCGGCTAGTTGCTGCTCCAGGCTTCTGGTTTTGCTGCAACAGAGAGCAATAGAGGCACAACAATGTATTTGCAAGACAATCTAGGCACTGCCACTCTCCCAATCATGTCTCAAGCTCAAAGAAGTGTGGCACTCAGCTTTCAAGCCACCAACCAAGCATTTTCAATGCTTGGTGGCCAAGAACCAAGCTTATACCATGTTTATGAATGCACAAACAACACACAAAGAGCCTCCACCCTATCATGCTTGATCAAGGGTGTTAGCGACCAAGAAACCTGACATGTTCCATCACTTTAAGTATGAAACGTCCCACATTTCTCGAGTTTGGATTAACGTCCGATCCAAACATATGCAATGCAACACACATATGTTATCTTGGCACATTTTAGTTTGCTCAATTCTTGTTTACACATTTTACATTACCGAACCATTTCTTAATTGTTTAAGTCCAATGTGCAAGTCCTCTAAGGAGAGGAGGTCAACCAAAAGAATGGTTTGAGGCATAGGAAAGACCATGCCTTTGACTAGGAGGAATCCTCGAAAAAGGGTTAAAGCCATTTAAGCATAGGCCTCAATCCCAAGCTCAAACACAATCTCAAGGCCAAACAATAATCAAATGAAATGGAAGAATGAAGAAATGAGGGAGGTAGCAGATGTTTAGTACTGAAATGGCATGCTAAAGACCTTAAAGCATGCAAGCAATGCAAACATGGCATGTTGAAGACCAAAAACACCAAAGCTAGTGAAGTGCAATACACAAGAGGCATGCTATACATAGCACAAATGAGCAAACCAACTCTAGACAGAGCTCAATGATGCCAAAATAATGGTCTAAACATGCTGAAATGAGGGCTCAAAATGCTAGAAGAACATGCACACATGTTGGCCTATAAGCATGGCATAATACACAACCCTCAAAAGCTATGAAGAAGTGAAGAATATGAGAGTGTGACTATAATATATGTACTGAAATTACATGCTAAATGGTATCATACCATGCAAACATCACATGCATAACATGTTAAAAGCCTCAAAACTCAAAGCTAGTCAAGGCCCTTTACACTACAACCATACTAAGCAATGCTCAAATGACCTTGACCATTCAAAATAGACCCAAGGCAGGTCGAAACAGTAGCAAAAACATGCTAGACTTGCAGCATAGATGGCAAGAAAGATATGCTCATGTATTGGCTCACAAACAAGGCATGAGGCTCAACTTCTCAAAAATATTGAAAGAGTGATACTTATGAGAGTATGACAGTGATATATGCTCTGAAATCACATATTAAATGATGCCAAATCATGTAAAAACCTCAAGCAAAGCATACTAGAGGACTCAAAACACAAAGCCATTAAAGCCTATCATGCTATAGCCATACAAAGCAAGCCTCATACGACCCAAACAACTCAAAACAGAGTTAGAGCATACTAAAACATGAGTAAAAACATGCTGGAGTATAGCCAAAATACGCTAGAATGAAGGGCTAAAATAGCAAGCATATAAAGCTAGTAAGCAAGATTACACTACAAGTGTAAAGAGAAAGCAACCAATGATCAAACAAACTAAAAACAGAGTTATGGCAGGTCTGAAAAGTCACAAAAATATGCTTAAACAAAGCCACAAAGAAGTAGAAACACATGCTCATTTGGTGGGCCATCAACACATGCAAACAAGACAAGAGGAGAGGGGACCACCCCCTCCTATTTGGGACCTCAAAACCACCTTTCCACCACTGAAATTCCTCTAGAATTCAGTGGTTAAAAGACCAAAAAGAGATAGTTTGAATAGCCTTAAAATGTGGTACAAAAACTTAGCAAATAAGCAACCAAATAGGGTAGACTACCCTAACTCCAAAAGGGCCTCAAACAACCATTTTAAACACTTAAAAACAGAGGTTTTTTCAGTTGACAACTAAGCCAAAATAGCATGCAAAGGTGACCTAAACTAGTGTACAAAAACAAGCTTAAAAGGGAAAGAAGCTTACCCTTGAAGAATAGCAGCAAGACAGCAGCTTCTGAGCCAAAAACCAACCTTCAACAGCCCAAATATAACCCTCAAGAACCTCAGCAACAAGGTGGTAGTGTTTGGCTAAGGGGGTTATGGGCAAAATGCAAAGAAAACTCACTTTCAAGCAATATATATATATATAGAAAGAGAGAGAGAGAGAGAGGCAAATTTTGTCTCCAAAATTTCAGAACCTCAAACAAGGAGGAGGGACCTCCCCTTATATAAACAATGCAAGCAAAAGCTTTCTTGGCAAGCTTAAAGCTTGTTTCCATCCCTCCATACACATGTATGGAGGATAGCTTCAATGCCCAACAACTGGCTCAAAAAATCTTAAAATATCAAAAAAGTGAGAAAACTGGCTGCCAGCCAGTTCAAGTGGCCGACTAGCTGACTGGCCACTCCAACTAGCAGGCAAAGAGAAAAAGTGGCTGGAAAATGCCAAAAGTGGCCGGCAGGGCCCCACTCTCCTTCAGCCAAGAGGCACCAAGGTTTAGCCTAAAAACAAGGCCAAAACACAGAGGGTTTAGAGGCTCAAAGACAAGGTGCTCGGCCAAGACCTTTGGACATGCAAAACTAGCACAAACATGAGCAATCATCGAGTGCAAAGACGATGACGTCTGAGTCTTAAAGTCGGTCAAAAATGGGGTGTTTACAGCAACAATCAAGCTGCGGAGGGAACACTTGTGGCAGTCAAATTGCTGAGGTACTTTGCCTCAGCGCCGCCATTACCCAATAATGTTGGTCCAGCCGCCATCTAAAGTTGTTAAGGGAAAGAGAAAATCGAAACAACTAAGTTGCAGAGGCGACACTTGCGATGGCCAAGTTGCGGAGGCACTTTGTCTCAGCGTCGCCATCCCAAGTAATGTCAGTATCGCCGCCATTCCAAGTATTGTCGGTTCCGCCGCCACATGGAGTTGCAAAGGCATTACTTGTAGCACCCAAGTTACAGAGGCACTTTGTTGGCGCTATCTCCAATATCGTCGGTTTTGCCATTTGAACTTGCTACGGGAAATGACGGTCGTAGCAACTATAGCTACCGTAACTAACTTGCGAAGGGAACATCCCGCCTAAGTGATAGCAGCCTTTAGGAAAAGCTTATTCTCTGCAAGTAGAGGCTAATACTTGGCGCTGATAGCAGGTTCCAAGGCATTACTAGCCTAGCGCTGATAGCAAGCCCCAAAGTTTATTACCTCGGCGTTGATAGCAGGCCCCAAGACTTACTAGTTGGAGCTGATAGCAAGCCCCAAAGTTTATTACCTCGACGCTGGTAGCAGGCCCCAAGACTTACTGGTTGGAGCTGATAGCAGGCCTAGAGATACTAGTTTATCGCGACAACCCCGCGAAAATGGGAGCAGGGCAGCCCGAGCATAAGAGACTCCTTTTCTATTTACCCAGATCACAAACCTGCTTTAGTCGCATAGGCAGGACTAAAGAAGCCCCCTTGGGCTTGGTACTGAGGCATAGCATGGCTGATAGTAGGCTTGGCTGTGGCCTTCACCCTGGGAAACTGGGAAGTTTGTGGTTAGGTGGGTAAGGGTGGAGGCTTCGCTGAGGTGAGCATGAACATAGTCGATAGCAGACTAATGAAGTATTAAGAATGCATGTACTGGCCAAGTAGAACTAAGAAGGCAAGTGCAGCAGCAAGGTTTACTGCTGCAAGTGCACTTACTGAGGTTCAAGTTGAGAAGGCAAGTGCAGTGCCAAACACTCTCGCCTCAACTGCACTTGCTGAGGCTCAAAAGGGAGTTGCAGCGCCAAATACTCCCATCGTAACTACACTTGCTGAGGCTCAAAAAAGTAGTTACAGAGGCAAACAGATAGTACACAATATATGCAAAGGGACACGTGGCACCTTCAGTCTGATGGCTTAAGGTAGAATATTCTATGCGATCCTTAGGGACACCTGTCTTCTCTCTATTTGGCCACTTGGTGCCTTCTTGGTATCAAGAAAAAGCCTATAAATAGGACCCATGTCTCAAGGTTCAAGAAGAGGAATTTTGGGGATTTGGGAGAGATGCTGCCCATTTGTGCACTACCATTGTCTTCTTCTTGAGCTACTTGTTTTACCCTCACCCAGCTGCTCACTCTCCAACTTCTCACACAGTTGTTGCTGCTCATTCTCTAATCATTCCATCACTCTTGGATCATTAGCATAGTTTTACCTCTCTAATCATCTTCCTAACCTTGAACCTCCCTACATTTCTGGCGACTCTGTTGGGAAGACTACTATATTGATGGTTTATACCCGTAGTGGTTTACATACTTCACTAGAAAAAATGATAGAGAATGAAGTTCAGCAACCCCCATGGCAGCAAGGATCTTCCAATGGCGGGGCAACACATACAGAGGACCGTGACCACAGTGTTGTAGTTGAGGCAGTCCAGTCACTCCAGGACATGTAAAAGGAGATCTTGGCAGCTTTGCAAACTCTCATTAAGGCTATTATGGCCATGGCGTCCAGTCCAGCCCCAGCGCAAGCACCTCCGCCTGTAGCAGTCCCAAACCCAGTGCCTAACTTGTTCCCTGAGGTTCGGGCTCCGATCTGGGTGCTTCCGGCGGTACCTTAGACAAACGATACAACCGCTGGTTCAGCTATCTAGGAACAGACTAGACCATTCCAGCCTACTCATTTTGTTACTCTAGCTGATGTACAAGCTATGCTCAAGCAAGAGCGCAGCAAAAAGTAACTACTATCTCTCCCCAACCCAGATATGAAATCCCCATACTCTCAGGAGATATTGACTATGTCATACCCAACTAAGTATATAGTGCCCAAGTTTATTAAGTTTGATAGAAAACAAGGCAATGCACGTGGTGAGGTTCATTGAAACTCTTGGTGTCCATGGCAGTGACCACTCTCTGCGCCTTCGGGAGTTCTCCAAATCACTTACTGAAAGGGCTTACAGCTGGTATGTGAACTTGGCTCCCAACTCGATTAAGAGTTGTGTAACAACCCCGACCTCTAATTAACGTTAATCCATGATTTAATACGCCTAATACGTAATTAAGATGAAATCCTGAGTTAATTATTTGTGCATTGCATTATTTGTGTCTTTATCTGTCTATTGTAAGAATATCTGTTTGAAATTCTATTACATTTTGTGAATTGAAAGCCTTATCGGCATCCGATCACGAAATTGACTTGGTATATGTGTTATTTGGAATTTTTAGAACATTATGGTAGGTTCAATTGAAATTCGATTCAGAACAATTAAATTGGAGTAAATAATGTCAATTGATTAACCATTAATTAAGCCTTCATAATTGAGCCTATATAAGGCATAAGTGGGCTCTAGAGTGCACTTTTACACTCTCGTTTCTTCTCCTCGAGAGTAAAAACGTGGGAGAGTGAAATGGGAGCCTAGAGAGAGTGTTTGAACTCAAGAATTGGAAGTAGGAAATAAGTGCATCTCATGCATGAATACATAATCCTCATAATTTTGTAAGTTTATTTTCAAGAATTTCCACATGCATGTCCATATCTTGGTTTTGTTTAAGGAATTCAACAAGTTTTTGATCTAAACATCTCATTTGCTCATGATTTGGAAACTTGGAGCTTGAATCACTCCATGCATGTCATATTTATGTTATGTTTTTCACAATTTAAGCTTGGGTTTATATAATTGACACACTTATGTGCCTTGATTTCATGAAATGATCTTTAATTCTTTATGTTTTCCAAGTTTAGACTTGGTTCCTCAAGTTTAGGGGCAGAAGAGTTGTGTTTTGAAGGGTTGAATTTGAGTTTTGAGTTAGGAAGTGCAATCTGGAAATTCTAGATTCTGCTTCTCCGCTCGAGCGACGGATTCTTCGCTCGAGCGACCACTCTGTGATCTTGCACTTCCGCTTGAGCGACCAGAAGTTCGCTCGAGCGTAAAATGCAAGCTTCTAAAAGTTTCATATTTTGCAGACCGCTCAAACGACAAGAGTTGCGCTCGAGCGAGGACTTGAGTCTCACGCTCGAGAAAGCGTCGAGCAAGCATCGAGCGAAAAAATCGAGCAACCAATACCTTTGCAAAGTTTTCAGATCGCTCGAGCAACCACTTAGATTTTTCATGTCTGCTCAAGCGAGACCCCTGTTTCCAGTATTTTTGACCAAGTGTTTTCAAATACATTTTTGCATCCCAGGCATTCCTAAGCCAAAATTAAGACACAATAATGAGGATAAAAAGTAGAAACACACCAAGATAAGAAAAAACCAAGTTAATATTTTCGGGTGTGTAATTCAGTACGTATTCATTCTATATCTGTGTAGGTCACGCGCCACAAGATATTTGAATTGCCTACTCTATTCGTCTACTTAGAGCCATTTGTTATTGTGAGTAATAACTTAATAAAGCTATGTTTAAGTTAAATTATTTTTTGTATATGAAATAAGATCTGTTTTATGAAATGTTATGTTTCATACTATGAATGATTATCCAATTTTTGATAAGTATTTGTGACACAAGTATGTTATCTGTTCCCGGTTCGGAGGTTCCTTTATGGAACTGACAAGTTATCTGCACCCGGCTAGAGGTTCCTTTATGGAACTGGCAAGTTATCTGCTCCCAGTCCGGAGGTTCCTTTATAGAACTGACAAGTTATCCGTACCCAGCCAGAGGTTCCTTTATGGAACTGACAAGTATGATCTTCGATACTCTCTATGTGATCTGTTAGTGCTAATGGATGTACTATGTAAGATTAAGCATGAATTTTGATTTCTGTATATGCTCTAAACAAGAATACGAATATGAATATGTCTTCGATATGAACTCTAGTTTCTGAATTAGTTTTAGGACATCATTCATTTAACCCTTTACTGTATTATTATTCACTGGGCTCCTGCTCACTATTTATTTAATATGTATGTAGAAGAGCAGGCTCGTGACCAGGCTTAAGATGATGACTGAAGAATTTTGTGTTTGTCAGTCACCTTTTGTGCCTCCTGATGAGGTTCCGAATTAAGTCAAGTCTCATGGCCATATTTTTGTGAATGTTTAAGACTCTATTTCTTTTGGCTTACGAACAAACATTTCTGTTTATATGTACATGGATTATATGAAACTACTGTATTTTTATGACGTCATATATATGCGTATAAAATTTAAGATTATCTATCCCATGTATGTCTGCACAGCTCGATGGACTATGTATGTTTTATATATCTGCTTTCGTAGCCCTTAATCATATGATATTCTGTTCAGAGGCCTTGGGTAATCCAGGGATTATTGGCCGGTTATGACGCTGGACCTATAGGGGTGGGTTTAGGTCGTGACAAGTTGGGAGGAGATGGTGAACAAGTTCTACACGAAGTTCTTCCAAGTCCAATCGAAAGTTACAACCTTCACACTCCGGTGAGATGTCCAAAAAGAAGGCGAAGATATATTGGACTATGTTAAGTGGTTCTAAGATAAGGTTATTGACTATCATGAACCAATGGATGAGGCCCATTTAGTCAGCATATGTGTGAAGAGTGCCATACGTGACTACAAATTTTTCTTGGTGAACCATAATCTGCCTACCTTTTCAGCCTTGGTTGAGGCAACTAGAAACCTCAGTACTACTGGCCCTCTGCATAGATCTCGCGACAGTTACTACTGCTGTGACGCCCCGAATCTACACTATTGGTTGCAGTCAAGGGAGAGTCACTAGTGAGTCCTATGGTCAATAACCAAGTAAGATCCCAGATCGCCGGAGGAGTCAAATTAGCCTCCCTTCTAAGTCCGACTTTCTTAGGCAGCGCACTACCCTTTTGAAAAATCTTAAAAGGTATTGACACAAGGTCTCATAAGCAACGACAAGGTTCATACATATAAATATATAGAACATAAGTACATAACAACCTCGAATATTCTTAATTCCAAAGGCTTGTTCCATTACATTACATCCTAAAAGGAAAATTTAAATCTTCACATGAACCTTACAAAATATCAAAAGGGATTTCTAACTTTCCTAAGATGGCCAAAAGTCTTTGAAGGTTTCAGGCTCATCGTCTCTAGCTGTAAACTCCTCTTCGGCACCTGGCATGACACGCCGTGAGCTTTGAATGCCCAGTAAACACACACACACCCCATCCCTTTTTCCCAGTCCAATACACAATCACAAATATAACATTAAATAGTAAAGCATGATACTTAACCAAATAAACAAAGGGTTACAAGTTAGATGTTAGTAAACTAGAAATCCCCCAAAGAGATTTCGTCCTCCCAACCACAAGAATTGGACACCAGACTATTCGGAACTCCCCCTTTTGCTGCTTTGTTACAGAACTAACCTCGGATGCCTACCAACGGTTATATACCGCGTAGCGCCAACCGCAGGGCCTCAAAAGGGATAGCGAAAAGAAAAAGTTTTATCTCCTGAATCCGACCTCATCCTTCCAGAAAAAGTTTTATCATCCTGAATGTCCCATTCGGACCCAACCTTATCTCACCATTCAAACCGTCGCAAGGAGTCCGAATACGTCCGTTCCATTCCAAGGTTTACGCGACAACTGCTTGCGCAAGACTTTAACTTTCAAATAGGGAACGCATCCCAAAAATCCATATATCACATATTCTCATCTTTTCATTACTCAAGTGCTCAAAAACCCAATACCCTCCCAATTAGGTTTCCCGTTAAAGTTAAATGTTTTACATCAAGGTTAGTCTAATTGATAAGACAATAATATCCACATAAGCATGCATCCTTAAGACGAAGAAGATAAATAACATAACCATAACACATATAATATCATGCCAAGATATGCTCATAAGTAAGTAGGCAATTTCATGAATTCAAGGGCATAAAACATCCATGCATAACACAGTTTCCAGATTCAACATCACATAAAGATTAAAATGAAAGGACTATTTTAGATCTTCCACCGGACTCGGTCTTCCTATAGTTCATAGAGAATTTGATCTAGTTTCTAGAACATTTTTCGGAAATGGGATTGCTTTTCCAGATTTTAAGTTATTTAGAAAATACTCCAGCGCTGTCCAGAATCTTTCCAGATCCGTCGACCGTTACGAAAATTTGATTTTCTTGCAAAGCGCTTGATGTTTTTCGATGAAACTAATTTTAGTTGAATGCTAACTCCTTAAGGAAGGTTTTGACATAAAATATAGGTCCAGAATAATTTTATACATTTTTCTAGAATTTCTGGAAGTGGGCTGCAAAAACAGATTCTAGGGTAAATTGTCCAAAACAAGAAGATTTATGAGAAAAGGGTTCCACCAAGGGAAAGTTTTCATTTATTTTGTAAAGAAAACATGCTAACTAACATATATTTAACTCAAAAATTTTTCTTGAAGGTGTGCCTTTGGAAAGTTTGAGAGATTGGTATAAAAAGATGGTTTTGTGCCAAAATGGGAAAAATACAAGAGAGATGGAATCAATGCTCAACTTTTAGCATTTTTAACATAAGAAATCATTAATAACAGATCTAAAAAAATTATTTAGAACCCTTAGAACATGTATTTGAAAAAGGAAAATGAAAGAGAAGGTTGTGTTGTGGATTACCTACTAAGCTTTGCACAAGAAGTTCTCTTCTTCCTCCTTCTTCTCCTCTAGACTTCTCTTCCTTGCTCTCCTCCCTCTCTCTAACCTAATGTGTGTATGTGGGTGTGGTGTTTGTGCTTTGCCAAGCTAGGGGAGGTTGATATTTATAGACAATTCATGATGTAAAATGTCCTAAAAGCCCACTAGTTGAAAATGGATGGAAAGTTTAGGATTTGTTTGAAGTGTTAAAGGAAAAGGGATGGTTTGGGAGGCTTACTCAAGGATTTGGAAAGATTTAGTTAAAATAGAACTAGTTTAGGAATTAGCATCCTAGGTCTAGGGTACTAGGTGGTGTTTCTTTCTAGAATTTCATGATGATATATCTTGAAAGTTGTCTCTTCACGTTTCCCTATGGTGGCTGGCCCTTAGGAAGGGTGATGGGGTTATTATTTTAATCATTTTAGGTATTAGGGGCACAGTTCTCAATGTATGCATATATATATATATATAGATTTCAATTGATTGATGGTACTAATAGTATTAGGGTACATGTACTATTTTTGGGGTAATTCTTGAAATTAATAAAAGAAATGAGGGCTTGGAATTAAACTCATGTATTGGAATCTTAGTTATGTATTTACTTATGATCTAGTTAGGTTTGAAATTAATAAAAGAAATGAGGGCTTGGAATTAAACTCATGTATTGGAATCTTAGTTATGTATTTACTTATGATCTAGTTAGGTTTAGGGCTAATTTAAATACTCATAGCAAATCTTTATTGGTACCAAAGTCATGGTTGCTCCAAGATTCAAGGGATTTGTTTGTACTAAAGTATAATGATGACGGCTAGTCATGTCCTCGAGATTTGGGGAGATTTTCCTATTTATTTTGTGTACAAATCTTGGAAATTGTAAAACATAATGTTAAAAAAAGATTTTAGGGTACAAGTGTATATATAAATATATGATGGTACTTGTTTGAGGTCAATTTGTGATTTTAATAAAAATGTGAGACGGCTAGTTAAAGTGCAAATCTTTATTGGTACCAAAGTCATGATTGCTCCAAGATTTAAGGGATTTGTTTGTACTAAAGTATAATGATGACGGCTAGTCATGTCCTCGAGATTTGGGGAGATTTTCCTATTTATTTTGTGTACAAATCTTGGAAATTGTAAAACATAATGTTAAAAAAAGATTTTAGGGTACAAGTGTATATATAAATATATGATGGTACTTGTTTGAGGTCAATTTGTGATTTTAATAAAAATGTGAGGGCTTGGGCTCAATTAAAATATCTATTTCAAGTGAAGAGTTAATAAATTAGTGTTTAGAAAAAATAATTCGATTTGTATTATCTTGCTTTGAATTTAAAGGTAAATAACTGAATGAAGACTGTAAAAATCGGAAGTTAGGGTTTAGAGCAATTAATCTAAAATTTGAGAGTTAAATAATTAATATTAGAGTGTTATAAATGATTTCTAAGCTTCCAGGATCGATTAGGGTTTGTATGGTTTCGTCCGTGATGCGTTTTCGACTCTAGGGTTTAATTTGCGAGCAATCAACGAATTAAGGGCTTTGTTATAGTAACTCAAAATTTTGGGATCTAATAAGGTTTATAGAAGTTAGGGGTCTCACAACTGCTCCCGCAATGGCAAAGTTGCTACGGTAACCTCTGTAGGAATGAGCCGTTCGCAAGAGAAGGCGTCATCCTCTCAGAAGATGAAGAGTTATGAGGATATAAATCCATATCCTTGCAGCCTTGAGAATATTAAGGCCTTGGTTAAAGAATAGGTAACTGATGGTGAACTTACTTTGCCTCCGGTTAATGTCCCTCCAACCAAGAAGGACAAAGAAAGCCCAGATTATTATGTCTATCACAGAACCACCAGACACCCTACTAGGGACTGTTGGACTTTGGAAAGTATCTTCAAGAAGAAAGTTGACGCAAATGAGCTGAAGTTCAAAGATGTCGGTAATCATGAAGTAAGGAATGACCCTTATCCTAACCACAAAGAGAAGGGGAAGAATGTATATATGATTGGATACCTTGGGTCCATGCTCGATCAAGTGCACATGGCGTCCTACTATGATGAGTTAGAAGAAATCGCTAGCGGTAAGCTCCTGAGACGATACCTTCAGAGGCAAAATTCGCAGAGGATACTCATGTTCAGGCCTTGCAAAACTCTGTTAAGTTTCGCACCTTCTTTGACCAGCTGGGACTGAACCAAGCCGTCAGGTTAGAAGCAACAAAGGCCTTCATTAACATTTCCGAAGTGCACTATGTATATATGTATATGTATGTACACATGATCAAGAAAATGATGAAAATAAGATTGTATATGTATATGTATGTACACATGATCAAGAAAAAGATGAAGATGAGATTGTATATGTATATATGTATACATATAAAGTTTGGGCAGTGAACTGTGAACTGAGTTTCACCTGAAATGGAGAGAGAGAGAGAGAGAGAACATGAGGGTATAATTGTTAATTTATAATTTGTGTTAACAGGAGTTAGTATGCATTTCAATCCGAAAACCACGTGGGGGTTACGTGGTGATTTCCAAATGTTAGAGGGGGGCAAACCACATCTAGCCAAAACCATATGGGTAAAATGAAGTTTGCTCTTTTTCTATTTTTGTTTTTGTTTTTGTTTTTGTTTTTTTTTTTTTGAACTCAATGGCAATAACCTAGTTTGAAGGAAAACAATAATAAGTTTTTTTTATTTTTCATCAAAAATTTTAATATTTTAAGAAATTATTCTATATTTTGGATTTACTTTAAATACACTTAACGCTGTATTTAGTCGAAAGATTTTATGAGAGATTTAGAAAGAGAAACGAAAGGAAAAGAGAAAAAGGCATGTGAAATGTGAATAAGATATACATGCATTCCACCTAATTTTGCAAACATTTTTTCTTTCATGTTTTAAATCCCTTTCCAAATCCCTCAATCAAACATATCGTAAAAGCATAATAATATTTATGGAAAAAAGCAATTCTGTATATTTTCTTATTCTTGTGTAGTTATTGAATTTTTTAAAATGAACTCAGTCCATAAGTCTAATTTTAAATTTATTATGTTTAAAACTCCACGCTTAACTATTACTTCTATAAGGACATACTTATTATCTATACAAAATGACTCTACCTCGTACCTCAATACATGCAGTTTTCATATGGGATTAAGAGGTGAGTGATATTCAATCTCATTTTTGCATTCTTTTTTCACATTACATAGCTATAAATAATAGATGAATTGGTTATTCATTTGTAAACTGTTAAGATATTGGTTCCATTTATTCAACTGCTTCGATAACAACACTAGTCTATACAAATAATATAAATTGAATTTTTGAACATATAGGGGGTGTTTGGGAAGAAAAAAAATAGCTCAGTTTAGGCTAAAAATCACAAAAAGATAAAATAGGCTAAAATAGCTAATAAGACAAAATATCACATCAAACCTATAATCATTTCACTTTTTCTCTCACAAACATCACATCCAATAAAAAATCCAATCATCTTCCCAAATATAAAAATTTTAGCCTACTAAAATAGCCTACTAAAATAGCCACTTTCTAAACGAGGCCATAGTAAGTTTGTGGAAAGATTTGAACCGATAGTGAGTTTGTAGAGATAAAGAGATAGATAAATGTTTTAACAAATAGTGAGTTTGTAGAGAAAGAGAAAGTGATTTTGAACAGATAAAATAAAAAATTGAACAAATAGAAAAATAAGCTTGTTAAATTTCAACAGATATAAAATGTAGGCTTGGTGAATTTTAACAGATAAAAAAATAGGCTTAGTGAATTTCAACGGATAGAAAAAGTAGACTTGGTGAATTTCAACAGATAAATACAAATTTGAACAGATAAGTTCAAAAAACTAAATAGATAAAAAAAAAGGATTTGAATAGATAAGTTAAAATAAAAATTTAAAGTAATGTCTCTTTGACCAACAAATTTTCAACAAATGTCCTTATGCCTTAATAGTTTCACCATTGCACTTAAAGATTTACGGGAGTGGAAATATGAATTTATCAGAAGTTTTTTAATTTTTTTTTCATAAATATTTTATTTTTTAAGTGCATCTAAGTTATGTATATCAAGAAAGTAAAAAATTTACTTAAAATTTTAAAAAAAATCACAAAAAAAAATAATATTTAATTTTTAAAAAATCAATCAAAATCAAACAAGGTGATTAGAATTTGCGGGGTGTGTGTTTTTGGAGTTTCTGAAAAATAATTTTATGAGTTTTTAATTTGTATTTTTATATTTTTAGTAATTTTTAAAATATTTTAATCAATTTTATTTTACTTTTTAAATCTACTTAATCTTGATATGCTTAAAAAATATATATAATTTATACAAAAATTTTAAAAAAATTAATACAACAAAATATAAAAATATATTATATTTTTATATATTTTTTTACTTTGATATATTTTTTAAAAAATTATTTTCATAAATATTAGGGAGAGTTACCCATAAATCCTAAATGTTGAACTTGTGTACCATTTGGTCCTAGATTAATACTTGTGATCCATTTAGTCCTCTATTTTATATAAAAGACATAAGTGACCTTTATTTAACTTTATTAGCGTGATAGATATGTGATTTAAATTAGTGTGTTCATGTGTGGCTGTATATAAATGTTTATTAGGTGGCAAATTGTGTGCTTGGATGGATGCCACACAACCCAAAAGTGAACTATAGGTTTTTATGCTTTTTGCTTTTTGTGTGGTGTAGTGCACGTGCCACACAACCATTTTCCTAGCCATCCGGCCCAACTCGTATATGCACATCAAAACGGGGATACGTATCTAAGACGTTTCGATTTGGGTTAAGTTTGATTTGTAACCCATAGTTTATTGCAATTTGCCCTATCTTCGTCCCAAAAAATCTGGAATTACCGATTTTAGTTTGACGACCGTCCTTGATTGCGGATTAGGATGTGAGGTATTTACGGTTTGGTTATGTGAGTGTGGTGAGTCGTTGCCACATTGACGATGAGGCGGTGGGAGATATCGACAGTAGAGGGTTGTGACAGTGCCAGAGCTGTGTGTTGTGTCATATATTGTCACAACCCAAACCCGCCCCTATAGGTTTAGCATCGTAATCGTCCAGTAATCCTTGGATTACCGAAGGCCTCTGAACGGAATAGTATGTTTAGCAGGGGCTGCGGAAGCAAAAATACAAATTTACATCGTCCATAGAGCTGTGCAGACATATATGGAACAGAAAATTAAAACTTTTCATATACATATATGCATACATACAGGCACGAAAAGTACAGTAGCCTTACATCACCCTAGCCATTTATACAAGACTTCAAACGTGTTCAGACTAAACATAAACATTTTTTAAGTAAAAAAGTCCCGTGGACACAAAACTTAACAGATCACAGCAGGGAACCTCTACGGGAGACATGATGGCTGGCTGACACCAAAACTCGCCAGGCGGCATCTCAGGCCTAGTCACGCGCTTGCTCACCTACATACATATAAATAAATAGTGAGCGGAAGCCCAGTGAATAACAATAGAGTAAAGGGTTTTAATGAATAATATCCAGCACGAGTTAGGATTCAAAATTTATATCAGAACATAATCAGGCTTCAAATCAGAAATAGATTCAGATACACACTCATGTTCATACTCAGATTTTGCATAAGATTATACGTGGTACACCCATTAGCTATCATATCAACTTGGTCCAGAGACCCACATGCATAGTTGGTACCAACGACCATAAAGGTCCATATCTTGCGCGCAAGTAGCCATGGTATTGTTACCTCCAGGCGAGGGCCACATGAATATAGGCCTCGGTATTGTTACCTCCGGGCAAGGGCCACGTGAATATAAGCCACAATATTGTTATCCCTGGGCGAGGGCCACGTACAGATTGACCACGGTGTTGTTCTCCCGGGCGAGGGCCACATGAACTAAGGGTGCCACAAATACATTTCAGAAATATGGACATTCATTCATAATTCATAAAATAGCATTTTAGAAAACAGATTGTATCATATCAATCAAAAAATACTTGTAATTAAACATAACTTTACAGAGTTATTACTCACAATTGCCTTTGGGTGCAGATAAACAGAGCAGATTAATCAAGTGATTCGAGGCACGCGACCTACACGAACATACGCACAAACATACACTTGTAATGTACTATCAAATTATACATAACTTGCTTTATTTATTCTTGGCGTGCCTTTAGTCCTTATCCCCATCATAGAGTCTTAAACATGGCCTAGGAATGCCTAGGATGGAAAGATGATGGAAAAATTGTTCTAGGAAACATTTCTCAGATTTGTTGAAAATAAGGTCCACACTCGAGCGTGGATTTCCCCGCTCGAGCGGACATGCAAAAAGTGAGGGTTCGCTCGAGCGTGGCTTTTCCCGCTCGAGCGGACTGCAAAACTCGACAAAAGTACTGGATGCATGAATTTCACGCTCGATGGACGCTCGACCCACGCTTGAGCATGAGACTCAGACCCTTGCTCGAGCTCGGATTCCCTCGCTCGAGCGGACTGCAAAACACATGAACTTCTGGGCATATGCATTTCACGCTCAAGCGTAAGTGCATGTACTCAGAGTGTACGCTCGAGCGTGAAGTCCTCCGCTCGAGCGTGGATCAAAAATCTGGAATTTTCAAATTGATCCTCAAGCACAAAACTGAACCTTTAAAGCTTCAAACTCGATTTTTCTGGGCCAAAACTTGAGAAAATACATGAAGACCCTTAAAACAACATAAATTAAAGATCAATTCAAGAAATCATGGCTCAATGGCTTGCCAAATGTACAAAATTCCAACGCAAACTTTATGAATATGTCATTAATACAACATGCATGAACTCCCTTAAATTCAAACACTCCAAAACATGATCAAACTTGGTAATTTAATGGAAAACAAGATGAATGACCAAAATGTAAGTGAGATGAACACATACATGAAGGAAATCCTTGAAGTCATGCTCAATTTGTGAGAAAATATACATGCATGCATGGTATGACCCATTTCTTCCCAACTCTAGTGCAATTCCTACTTGAATTCACTTAATTCACCAATAATCTTGTAGAATCTAATTCAATTACTCAATTAAGAGTCTAGTCCCTTACCTAGATGCTTGAATCAACAAGGGTTGAAGTTGAAACCTTCTAATCCTCTTCAAATAGCAACAATTCCTAGCAATCCTTTGTTTTAATTTCAATTTATCAAGTCTTGGACCAATTCTCCCTACCCTCTCTCTCTCTCTCTCTCTCTTACGTTTTGCTCAAAAGATAGGATCAATAGTGTCAAAAACATGTATAAGGTATAGAAAATGGTCTTGCAAGGTCCCATTAGTGACACATATGTAAATAACTCAAGTTAAACCAATTAACATTAGTTATCTTGATTTAATCACACCGAATCAAATTTTAATTAAACTTGCCATAAAATCTTATAAATCCCACGCAACACATATATCAAATCAATTTCAGAGTCAGATGCCAATAAGGCCTTCAATTCGCAAATCGAAACTAAAACATGAATAGATCTTTCTACAGTAAACAGATATAAATGCTATTACGCAAGGCACACATGTAAATTAATCCAGGAATTCTCCTTAATTACTGATTAGACATAATTAAGTATAGATTAACGTTAATCAGGGACTGGGGTTGTTACATATTTGGTGATCGTTGATGGAACGATGATGGCAGGATGTGTTGGTCTGGGTGTGTTGGTTGTGTGGGACATGCTCTGTTTTTTGGTGGGTGTTTACATTGTGACAACATGATGTGTGGGTCTGGGTGTGTTGTTTTATTTGTTTTGGTTTGGTATGTGTTTATGTTGGTTATGTGGGACATGCTCTGTTTTTTGTTGGTTGTTTACATTGTGAGAGCAAGATGTGTGGCTTGGATGTGTTGTTTTATTTGTTTTGGGTTGGTGTGTGTTTGATGTTGGTTGTGTGGGAGAACGAACGTGCGTGCAAGGAAGGATATAATTGTCTCACTAAATTAGGCCAAACAAAGGAAATAGGATTAAACGGGAATATATTTCCCTATTAACAGGACTAATGAGAATAATAAAACAATCTTGAGACCAACTGATAAAATTGTTTGTAGGATGGGACTTATGGGTAAATAACCCTACTATGCATATCGTATTTAAAAAATAAAAATTATTTTTAAAAAAAAATGAAAAAGATGATGCGTGTGTGTGTAAGAGCATCTCCAACGGTGAATCAAAAATTTCACCAAATCTGAGTTAAAAAATGGTTATTTCCTGAATTTGATACTTCAGGCTCCAACGGTTCACCTTCACCAAATCTATCCCGGGACAACCGGGTGGTCGACCGGCCGGTTGACCGATTAGGGAAATTTTTTTTTTTTTTTTTTTTTTTTGCGAATTGTCTGAACTTTTTTTGAACTTTCTGAACTTTTTTCGGGACAACCGGGGTGGTCGACCGGCCGGTTGACCGGTTAGGGAAATTTTTTTTTTTTTTTTTTTTTTAACGGTTTGAACTTTTTTTCCTAAACTGTTTGAATCTTTTACTGGTTGACCGGTTGGTCAACCGGCCGGGCAACCGATTGGTTGACCGGTGTACCATTTTCAACGGTCCGTAACAGTGATTTGGTAAAATCTGTGTCTTGATCTCAGTTTGATATCTTGTTTGCTGAATTCTCATTTTGGTATGACTTTGGTGCAACCGTTGGAGCGTGAAAAAGTGGATTTTTCATCAAAATTTAAATCTGATGCTGGGTTTGGTTCACCGTTGGAGATGGTCTAAACGGGGTGGGGGCGAGAGGCCGGAAAAATATCTTGTCGTCTTGCAGTTTTCACAGACTTCCGTCAATTGCCGTTTCTGTGTTTTGGTTTCTCATTTCAAAGTGAGGTCGACTCTTTTGAAAACTCAAAACAAAAACCAGTCACTCTCACTCTCTCTCTCTCTCTCTGTATTCAACCTTCATGTCCTCACAAGTCAAGAATACAATAATAATATCATAATTCTGTGGTCCTGTATTAAATTGGGGACTTTTCTCTTCGTTTCTGTTTATAATGTCAATAATCGTTACTCAATCAACCCAACAACGACAATTCCTAATATGGTTTCAGACCACTCAACAACACCTCCTGCAGGAACAACAGCAGCAGCAGCAGCAGAGGAAGAAGAAGTAGAGGGTTCTAGGGTTTACAATGAAGAAAATGAAGGAGTTGGAGTAGCGGCAGCAGAAGGGCATGAAGCTAGAGGGACATGGAAGCACGCTGCTTTCCACATCGCTACCACCATCGCCACCCCAGCCGCTTACGCTCCCCTCCCTTTCGCCGTCGCTTCTCTCGGTTGGCCCCTCGGTATTTATTTCTAATTTCAACATTTATTTAATCATACAAACATGATAATATATATAGTCTTGATTATTATTATTATTATTGTTATTGTTATTGTTGTTGTTGTTGTTATTTTTAATAAGAAATGTGTAAGAAAAAATTTCTTGATTTGGCTCGTTGATGCTGTGTTTTGTTTCAAATGTTATTATTGTTATTCTTGAAATCACAGACTTACAGCTCCTTTGGATTGGGTGAGTGATTGGGAAGAAAAGTAAAAGAAATATGCATTTTTCTTGATTCATATCAGCTTTTTGTATAAAAATGGGAAAAAAGAAAGGGAAATTTATTTGTCTTGTAACTTTCATTTTGAACCTCTCTAAAAAGTGAAGGGGTGGCTCTAAATGCACTCCAAAATGTTGGTTAGGCACCCCATTTTTTAGGGCACTTCAAGGTCAAATTTGAATTTTTATTTTCTCATTGAATGCTTTAGATAATTCCAATTTTACCCCCATCACCCTCCCAACCCTAACCCTAGCTCCAGCCATCCACTCCGCAGCTCTGGCATCCCTCCAGCAAGCCCACCTCAGCTCCAACCAGTTGTTCTCAACCCCCTCCCAAAGGGGTGGCTCTAAAGAGAGAGAGTGGGGGTGTCCAACCATTTTTTGGGGTGCATTTTGAGCCTCCCGAAATCAGGAGATTAGGAGATAAAAAGAAACCAACAAACTATTTTTTTATATTACCAAAATGACCCTTTAATATAAAAGAAATTTAAAAAATGACACTATAAAAGGTAATTTTGAAAATAGAACATGAAACAATTTTTTTTTTCTTTCTTTTTATCTAGTTTTAACCCAACAAAATATGAGAGAAACCATTCCCAGAGTGAGAGAAAACACATGTTTGTTCTTTTCTTTTATCTCCTAACTTATGTAATTATTTCAAATCTTTTCTCTCCTAGATTCCCAAACGGAGTGTTAGTTATTGGAAGTACAATGATGATATCAGCTTGTTTGGTTTCGTTTTTCTGAAAATAGTTTTCAGAAAATTCTACTTTCTTGTTTTCTGTATTTTTTTATTTTTACAGACTTTTTTTAATATTTTAAACAATTTTTTTTAAAAAAATTTTTAGGCACACTTAACATAAATATACATTAAAGTATAATTATTGTGAAAAAATCTTTTAAAAATTCAATAAATACCAAAAATATATTAAAAAAAATGAAAATTTAGTATGTTTTTCGTATTTTTACGTATTTGTTAATTTTTTAAAATATTTTTTCACAAATTTTTTACTTTTTAGATACATCTAAGTAATGTACATCTAAAAAAGTAAAAAAATGCTTAAAATTTTAAAAATATTCACTAAAAACAAAATACACGAAAAACAAAAAATTCAGTTTTCAAAAAACTTAATCCAGAAAACTCAAATCAAATACACTGATTGGTTTTTCCTAATTTAGGAGTCGCTAGTTTGGTGAGTGCTACGCTTGCTACGTGGTACTCCAGTTTTTTGATCGCGTCTCTATGGGGATGGAATGGGAAGAAGCAAACCACGTACCGACATCTTGCCAGGAGCATCTATGGTTGGTATCATCTTCTTGACTTTATTTTGAAAATTGGACTCTTTTTTCCTTCTATGTATAATTCTCTCAATTAGGATGTTGTTGACCTGTCTTGGGTTGAGTTTGTCAAGTAGAATGTAGCTTGCAATACAGGGATCTCTGCTAAAATTATACCTGCCTCTCAATATACAATGGGAAAGCAATTTCATCTATTTCATTATTCCGATTTAATTGCCGTACTTTCTTTTGAGGATGGAAACAAGAGGAAAATAATAAAAGAAATAGTTTCCCATTGATGTAATCTTGATGTGTTCAGAAATGCTCTATGACACCATAAAAGCTTGATTGATGAACCATGAATCTCTAGTTTGTCTTTTTAACACAATTGATAATATTTGTTATTCAGTGTTGCCACAGTGAGTTATTGGAGGTGTTTGGAAACCCACTTTTGAGGCTAAAATAGTCTCAAACACTAAAAAAGTCAAATAGTCTCAAATACCCTAGACCAATGATTTATATTAAAAAAAAAAATACAAATTGGCGTGGGGCAACCTACACTGTCACGTTGACAGTGTAGGCACAATGTAGGTTTAACATAGGCCCACAGTGTAGGCACATTTGGTAAATGATAATTTGCCCCTTTAGATAAATTTTGAAAAAAGTGAGGATAGGGACAAATTTGTAATTTCAGCCTCAAACATCATTTCAAACACATTTTTCAATACAACAACTCAAATAAAAATCTATCCTAACTTCCCGAACACAAAAACTAAAATAGCCTATTAAAATAGCAAAAAAGCCTCTAAAATAGTCACTTCCCAAACACTCACATTGTTACAATTTTGGTGGCCCAATTTATGGTATGAGACATGAGTTGGGGTATTCCAGCATGTGAGGAATATAAAAATTGTTCTCATGCCTTCCATTAGACCTTGGACCTTTGGCGTATTGGACAAGTAGATTTGTCACCCCTCATCAGAGCTGGTACTATGCAAGAGTTCAAACCATGAAGGGTGCAACCTATTGGTTTAAAATATCCTGGAGTTGTTCTGGTATGGAATGAAATATAGGAATTGATCTCATGCATTCCATTGGACCCAGGTCTTTTGGCATATTGGTCGAGTTCCTATTAGTAAATTAGTAATTAATACAAACTCATGTTCAGATTATCACTTGCATGGCATGTATTTCAATCTTTCATGTAGCTGCATAGATGCTCTTTTCTTTGTTTCATATTGTGATGTGACCGTCCTTAAGTTTGATTTGTAAATGCTCTTGATATTGGTGGAAATAACTTTCTCCCACTCCTTGGGTGTTATGCTTTTTGTTTTGTTTTTTGTTTAATTGAGCTGAATGGATCCAGCACAGGTTACTGGTTAAGCTGAATGTTATGGTCGATTTTCTCTGAATCTTATTGGTTTGCTGCTGCACTTGTAATATAGTTTCAAGTCATATGGTTGCATTTTTTTTCTGTTGTTACTTTGTACTTATGTGTTGACTATAACCATCTTTCCTGACTTTGAAGGAACTTGGGGTTACTGGTCTATTGCATTTTTTCAACAGGTGGCTTCCTTGGGTAATAACATTGCCATTCATATTGCTGCTGGAACTAGCCTTAAGGTTAGTGTATCTGTATGAGACCAGACTTCGTGATCCATTCCAATGAATGGGACCAGTAGTATTTCAGTTTTTTTTTTTTTTAAAAAAAATTTTGGGTAATTTGTGCAGGCAGTATATAAATACTACCACAGAGATGGTACCTTAACCTTGCAGCATTTCATTATTATCTTTGGGGCATTTGAACTTTTTCTCTCTCAGCTCCCGGACATCCATTCACTGAGATGGGTAAATGCACTGTGCACTTTCAGCACATTTGGTTTTGCTGGTACAACCATTGGAGTCACTATATATAATGGTAAGCCTGTTATCCATTTTTGTTATTTTCTTCTCTTTGAGTGCAACCAGAAAGAGTGGTTGATTTTTCCTTTAGTTTCATCAAGCAGACGACTATCGATTTATATATATATATATAAATTGGAAACATTGTTTTGTAGGTAATAAGATTGATAGAAAATCAGTTAGCTACAGTTTAAAAGGAAGCTCGTCATGGAAGATTTTTAGAGCATTCAATGCCCTTGGGGCAATAGCCTTTTCATTTGGAGATGCAATGCTTCCAGAAATACAGGTAAAATTATCATGATCTTTATGAGTGATATTTTATAACCGTGAGTCTTATTTAATTTATGGGTGAATTATATTGACACCCCCTAATGTTTGTCTCCATTACATTAACACCCTTCTAGAAATTACATTCCCGTCTCTGAGGTTAATTAATTGTCGCATTACACATTGCCTGTTGACTTTAGAATGATGTTGGCAAAATAAAATTTTCAAATACCAATTGTATCTCTATTCCTCTGTTTCTCTTCCATCTCTCTCCCCCACTCTCCCTCCATACTACTCACACAGCCCCTCCACCCTTCCTTTTCCATTGCCACCCCTCCATTGCACACCTTTACACTGTGACCACCCCTCTTCTCATCACCACCGCCTCTCTCTACCCAGCCTAACCATTACCACTATCAACTCCACTACTGCCCCATAACCCCACCTCCAAACTTCATAACCACCACCATTGCAAATCAAATCACCACCTCATCAGTTCTTTCATTTCTCTTTACTACACCCATTGCAAATCAAACCAAAACCCTCAAACTGGACCCTCTAAATCCAAACCACGCACAAATCAATATCTGACCCAAAACCAATGTCAAATATCAGTGACAAACCCAAATCAAACTCAAAATAAACCCACAACGCCAATTTTGTCAATGAGAGAGATTGGTGACTCAACACCACCAATTTTGTCTTTGGACAGAAATCAATGAGTACCTTACCCCCATCTGCCACTAATGTTTCGAGGGAGACTCATTGCCACTATGGCTGGATGTTTTCACTTTCAAGGGAGGGGGCTAAGGCCATCAAACCCCCAACATGGCTACTACCATCATAAGGTCTAGAAGGCGGGGCAAGAGCAAGGGTTCACGGTGGACGGTGGGAGGGAGAAGGTAGTGGTGGTGGGAGGCAGGTAATGGTGGATTGTAAAAGGACAAAAAAATTATTCAATAATTGTTGTTAACCACATTAACAGACAAATACTGACGGGAAATCTATGTAATGTTCAAAATGTGGAAGCGGAGTCTGTATTAAACCTAAACCTCTCGAGGGTGTCAGTGTAATTTACCCTTAATTTATTGGTACCTTTAATGGAGTATATGTTTGAAAAGTGCTTTGGTGTTTGTTTAACATAACACTTTATAGAGTTTATACATGCAAATGGTGACAGTTAGTTGAATTGTGACAATTAAATGAACTATAATTGACTGTTATTCAGAGTAGCATGAGGGAACCTGCAAAGAAGAACATGTACAAAGGTGTATCAACAGCTTATGGTATTATTGTTTTGACTTACTGGCAATTAGCTTTTTCTGGCTACTGGGCATTTGGATCAGATGTCCAGCCTTACATTGTGGCTTCTCTTACTATCCCGGAGTGGACAACTGTTATGGCTAATCTTTTTGCTGTGATTCAAATATCGGGATGCTTTCAGGTAGTTTTCAACTTTTCCCCCACAGCCCTTTTGTTTAAATCAATTTTCAAGCTTTTTGAAGTCATGGATTTTGGGTAATTGATGTCACATAAAACGATTTGTGCTTGTCTTGGAAGTTCAATTGATGCTGATGAGAATGGGATATATAGTAATTAGACCATATCCATGTTTTGAAATGAGAATAATACTACTCGTATTGTATTCATGATATTTTTTTTTTTTATTTTTTTTTTTGACATTGGAAATTCTTACCTTTCTTGGCCCAAATTTCACTTAAAAATTCACTGTTACTGCCACTTGTTAGCAATATTTTCTCTCCTAGAATAATTTTTGTGGGTTCTAGATGTGTCATTTTTACCCATATTCATCGAATAAAATTTCTTATTTATTACATCCTTTCTTCGATTAGATATATTGCAGGCCAACATATGCATACTTCGAGGAAAGAATGCTGTCCAGCAAAACAACTAGCCGAGTCCCTTTTCAAAACCATCTCATCAGACTTATTTACACCTCGATCTACATGGTTCTTATAACGCTTGTTGCTGCAGCCATGCCTTTCTTTGGAGATTTTGTTTCCATCTGTGGAGCCGTGGGGTTTACTCCACTGGACTTCGTCTTCCCCGTTTTGGCATATCTGAAAGCAGGCCTAACCCTAAAAAATACAAGACTTCGACATTTGTTGCTGTTTCTTAACCTGGCCATTGTTGCTTGGTTCTCGGTTGTTGCAGTTTTGGGTTGCATTGGTGCAGTTAGGTTCATTGTACGAGATATTAAAACTTACAAGTTCTTCCATGATTTGTAACACCCCAAGTGATGACAGTGTTAGGTGTATAGAAATAGAACACATAAAACATATTGTATATCTGAGATTTTTTTTAAGAATGACTCACATTATATTAAGACTGAATTTCAACCACATAATATATTTTTTTGTGCCATTTCTGTGCATTTAACATTTAGGCCACGTTTGGAAATACTCCCTTTTAACCAAAAAGTCAAAAAGTTATTAAATTACTCAAAAAGTCAACAACTCATACCAAAAAGTCAAAGATTATATTTTCTTTCTATTTTTTGTACATCTTTTCGTAAAAAATTAAAAAGTTATCTTAAACATATTAATTTTTTTTAGCTTATAGTTTAGTCAAATAATCAAAAAGTTACTAAATTAATCTGTTCCTGTTCCCAAACGAGACCTAGTTAGAAGTTTTTTGTATTCTCATCTACTATTTGCTATTTCTCTAGTAAGTGATTGCTCAATGGAATAGTATTCTGCCAAGATAGATTAAAAAAAAGAAAAAGACAAAAAGATAAGATATTTTTAGAGTACAATCATGCTGCATACCCAGTTGGGGACGACTCCACCGCCCCCACATACACATGGGGTCCAAGAGAGGATGAAAATAAAAAAAAATAAAAAAAAAATTGAGCCAATCAGCACCCACTGGGGGCTAGGGGGTCTCCCCCATTTTCCTTTAGAGCATTGAATAATTTCTTCTTGTTTTTTTGGCAATTGAAAAGTGGAAGAATTAAATAATTTAAGAGTAAATTACACTCACATTCTTTCTAAATATTGTGAAATCACACTGACTCGTTAGAAACACGGATATTTTATACTCTGCATTTCTCTTATGATAAATTGAAAGGCAAAAATTAAAGTCTGAAATGTTTAGGTGCTGTTTGGTAACACTTACGTTTTCAGTTTTCTGTTTATATTTACAAAAATTTAAAAAACTCAAATAAAAACTTGTTTGGTAAAATTTTTGATTTATAAATCAGTGGTCTCAGTTTATAAATTTAGCTAAAAAATGAAAACACAAAAAATGTGTTTCCATTTTGAGTTTTCAGTTTTTTTTTTTTTTACCACCCAACACTAGCCACCACCCGCCACCATTTTCCACCACCGTCTTCCGCCACCACCACTCACCACCCACCTGCCACCACCAGCCACCACCCGCCACCACCATCCACCAGCCACCCACCAGCCACCACTAGCCACCACCCACCTACCACCCACTCGCCACCACTACCCACCCCTCGCCGCCGCCGTCACCACCACCACCACCCACCTGCCATCCACCCGCCACTACCATCCGCCACCCGCCACTACCATCCACCACCCGCCACTACCATCCGCCACCCGCCACTACCATCCACCACCCGCCACCACTACCAGCCACTTACTTGCTACCACCACTCACCACCCACCTGCCACCACCATCCACCACCGGCCGCCACCAACCACCCACCCACCCACCCACCACCACCAGCCACTTGCCACCCACCCGCCACCACCACCACCGTCACCCACCACCCACCCGCCACCCACCACCACCTACCACCGCCACTGCCACCACCACCCGCCACCCACCACCGCCGCCGCCGCCGCCATTACCATTACCCACTCGTTACCACCCGCCACCGTCACCCACCATCACCACCCACCACCACCTGCTATCCGCCACCCACTTGCCACCACCACCCGCCACCGTCACCCACCCACCCGCCACCGCCACCACCACCACCACCCACTCGCTACCACCTGCCACCGTCACCCACCCACCCACCACCACCACCCACTACCCACCACTACCACCAGCTACCCACCACCCATCGTCACCACATTCCACCACCGTCTTCCGCCGCCACTTCCCACCACTTGCCATTTCTCACTCTTTTTTATATTTTTAAATTTTTTTAAACATTTTGTCAATTACCAAACGCGTTTGTAGTTTATGTTTTTCTAAAAATAAACAAAAAATAAACAAAAATCAGTTTATAAAATTTTTGTAAATATAAACTGAAAACGTAAACATTACCAAACACACCCTTAAATAGCAGTTTTGATATTTTTTGTTTCCAATTTTATCATGATAAATGATATTTACATTTTCTTTTTAGCCTTTAACTCTCTCTTTATGAGATTTAAATATGAAAAACAAAAGAAGCTAGAGCATAAATATTATTTTCTTTTGTTATTATTATTATTATTACTTTTTTGGTAGTCCACAGAGTGTTCGGGTCAGCTTAGCGTGCCTTTACTAATCCTTGCTCGCACAATGGGAGCCTATCACTGGCCACGAGGTGTTGTAGCTATCGGGACTCAAATTGGGGAGCAAATCTAGTCGAATTCCAAAGCTTTACCCAACGGTAGATAGAATAACTATAAGCTCATGGTTAAGATATAGTTTTATTATTACTTTTTACAACAATAGGTAAATATTAATGTAGATTTCATTTTTTGTTTTTATCAATAGTACTGTAAGATTGATTGAGAGAATTACTAATATAATGGTATTATGTTAAAAATGTAAATTAAATTATGTTTGTTTATGCACTAGTGCGATGATATTAATTGTTCAAGGTTGAGATTAATAAATCTATGAAACCACTTGAAATTTTTAATTAAGCATTATTTGGCATCCCTTACAAAAGTGCACTTTTTTTTTTATCTTTTTTATTTTTTTTGGGTTGGTTATAGTTTTCTTAAAACAGTTTTCAAAAACTTCTATATTTTTATTTTATGTATTTTAATATTTTCAATGAATTTTTTAAATATTTTAAGTAATTTTTTTAAAATTTTTTAGGCAGGCTTAACATAAATACACTTAAAAAAAGTAATATTTGTGAAAAAAATTCTAAAAAATACACTAAATACCAAAAAATACAAAAAAAAAATACGAAAATTTAGTACATTTTTTATATTTTTGTGTATTTAGTATTTTTTAAAAATATTTTTTTACAAATATTTTACTATTTAGATATATCTAAGTAAGGTACATATAAAAAGTAAAAAAATTGCTTAGAATTTAAAAAAAATTCACTAATAATAAAAAAATACAAAAAATAAAAAACTCAATTTCCAGAAAATTAAATTTAAAAAATTGAAACCAAACACACTGATTATATCTCTATCTTTTTTACATCTTTTCATAAAAAAATAAAAATATATTTATTTAGATTATTCTAAACATCCTCTTAATATATAAAAAAGTAACTTTATTATTTTTATAAAATGAGGGTCAATAATGTCTCTTCACCTCGGGTACCATGGGATTGTTTTTTTTTTTTTTTTTTTTTTGGTGAATAAGAAAACCATGGGATTGTTAATCCCCACATTTGATGGATTTCATTCGTATCTCGTGGTATTTTATATATATATATATATATATATATATATTTTGTAATATCCAAAAATATCAGTTTATTAATTTATTTTGATCACAATATTTCTCTTCTTTTTTTTTTTTATACTTTTCTATGCGTTTTTTTGTAATAAGTATAAATACACTAAAAACAATTCAAAATTTGATATTTGTGGGGGCCTATTTTGGCAAAACAATTAAAATTCAGTTTTTGATTTTTTGGTTATTTTAGGTCACATTACATTTCTATATATTTTCACTTTTTTTTGAAACACTTTCTTTTTTTTTTTTTCAAAAAAAAAGTTATAAAAAGTAAAAAAATTAACTTTTAATCTACTTTCTAAAATAGTTCAATCCTACTTTTCATCTCTGAAAATAAACAAGGTCTAACTCCTAATTTATTTGGGTTTAAAGGTGTTTTATTGCAACTTAAATGACTTGTTTATAATTTATTTTAATTTTGAAAGTTTGTGTCATTAGACAAAAATAACTTAAATAAATTGCAAAAAAATAATTATAAAAACGAGTAGGCCATTTTAAGTTTTGCTTTATTATTATTAATTTTTAGTTTTCAATGACTTTGTCTAGTGCAATTTATTATAATGGCTTTGTTTGGAAACATATTATTTTAATAATTTTTTAAAATTTTTTATTAAAAAAAATGTAGAAAAGTAGAGAGTGATGTGACAGCTTCTAATAATTTTAATTTTTTTTGTTGTTAAAATGTATAGTTGATAAACGAGTCCATTTGGAGGGTAATTATTTTAGTCAAAAAATTTAAAAGTCACTGTAAGTTGTCACATTATTCTCTCTATTTTTTTACATAATTTTTAATAAAAAATTAAAAAAATTACTAAAATAACTTGTTCCTAAACGAGGTTTATTGCCGTTTTGGGAAGGGCCATAAAAAACCACGTTTTTTTTATCATTTTCCAAAAACGCAAGTGGCCAAAAACGCAACAAATTTGGTTTGGGAAGGGCAAAAAATGCAGGTGTGAAATTACAAATTAGGCCCTATGACAAAATAAAAATAAAAATAAAAATTTCTTATGTTGGGTAAGGATATTTTGGTCATTTTAATTTGATTTGACATTATAAATAAATATTAAGCTAATAAGCAAAAAGTCACCTTTTTTACCAACTTTTCAAAAAGTTAAAAAGCTTGGTAAAAAGTTAAAAGGCAACTTTTTACCAACTTTTCAAAATATCCCTTAATAATAAAAAAGCAAAAGTTAAAAAACACCTTTCTGCAACTTTTCTTTTCAACGTATTTATTTAAATTATTTATGTCTAATAAATAATAAGTAGAAATTAAATTAAGGCTTGGTTTGACATCCCTTAAAAGAGCTAAAAAATCAAAAAATCGTTATTCTATTTAAGTCATATCATTCTATTTAAGTCACATCACCTCTTTACTATATCACTTCAAACATAATTTATATTTTATAAAAAGTCAAAAAATACACTTATTTAAATTAGTATGTTATAAACTCTTAAATTAAAATAAATTATAAATAAATCATTTAAAGTGAAACAAACACTCCTAATGATTATACCGGGAATCATTGTGTATGTTTGGTTGTTTATGGAGAAAAAAAGTTCAAAAATATGTTTAGTTGAAAAAAAAAAAAAATTGAAATCAGTTTTTTTCTTTCATCTTTCTTTTCTCAATTATTTTGTCTTTCACTCCCATCTATGTTCAACTACGAAAAAAAAAAAGAAAAATGAAATCATCCAAAACTCTAAAACACAAAAATTATTTTCAAACTATATCACTAAATAAATTTTTAAAATTTTTATACTCTTTACAAAAAAAACAATAAAAATTGAGAGCTCGAAAAATCCAAGGCTCAATTGGCCCGAAATTAAAAACGTCATTTTCAAATTTTTTTGTTTTCCCTTTCTTTTACCGACAATGTTACGTAGCTCAAATTTTGTGGCTCAAATGGCTAAAACGAACAACATAAAAATGACCAAAATAACGTTATTTTGGCCATTTAAATCACTTTTGAGTCACAAAATTTGAGTTACGACACATTTTCATTCTTTTACTCTCTTTCTCTTTGTTACTCTCTTTCTCTTTTTTGTTTGTTGTTTCTATCTTTAGAAAGAATAAGACACAGAGCTTCACTCTCTCTTATTCTTCGTTTGCAATCTTTATGACCAAAATCAACACACAGCTTCATCTTTCTCAAGATCACCATCACCATCACAGACAAACAACAAACAACATCGTAAATCCAAGATCACCATCACCTCAAGATCCAAAATCAATTCCTCAAGATCACCATCACAGATCCAAAATCACCATCTCTCTCTTTTTTTTTTCTCGGTCTTCATTACAGAGAAATGGTTTTTTTTTTTTGGTTCATAAAGTTATGCAAGTGGTTTTTTTTGTGAGATTTTTGTGAGTTTTTGATTTAGATTTTCATGTGGGTTTGTTGTTGGGTTTGTTGATTTAGGTTTTAGTTTTGATTTTCATGTGAGTTTGTTGATCTGCCTATTGTTGGGTTTGTTATTTTTTTTTTTTGGGTTTTGTTTTTGATTTTGATTTTGATTCCTCTGTTTCTGGGTTGTAGAGCACTGTTGCTGGGTTTGTTATTTTTTTTCTTTTTTGAGTTTTTGTTTTTGTTTCAGAGGAAGACTCAGATTCTAGCAAATGATCATTTTCTTCTAGCAACACATATTGATCATTTTCAGAAGAAAAAAAAAACCAGAATAAAGCACACATATTGATCATTTGGCGAATAATCTAGCAAACAAATTGATCATTTTCTTCTTCTCCTCTGAAACACATTCTCGTAATGAATCAACAAGTTCTTCTGGATCTTCTTCAGAAAAACAAGTGAAAAAAAAAAAAAAAAAAAAAAAACCAAAACAACGGCATTTTGAATTTTGAGCCAATTCGAGCCAACATTTTCGAACTAACAAACGGAACTATACAAAAAAATCATTTTTAAAACAAGGAAAATGTTTGGTAGCTCAAAATTTTGTGGCTCAAATGGCTCAAATCTGTCAAAACGACGTCGTTTTGAGTGATTTGAGCCATTTGAGCCACAAAATTTTGAGCTACCTAGCATTGTTGTTAAAACAATATCTCAAAGAGCCGTGATTGAGGCCTCGAAACTGAGGCGCGAAATTGCCTCGAATGCCATTTTTTTTTTTTTTTTTTCTTTTTTTCTAGGCTAAATCATTGCAGAAAAAAATAAATAAAAATAATAATAATAATAACAAGCAAATCATCAACCCAGCAAAAAAAAAAAAAAAAAAAAAAAAAAAAGCAAATTCGAGGCAAATTTGAGCCAAAAAATTTGAGGCCTCAATCATTAATGTATCTCAAAATACAAATCAAACAAGGTCATTAAAAAAAATATATATACACAGGACCAAATTAGCCAAAACTTGCACCCTAAGCCTCCGTTTGGGAAGTGGGTTGGCTTTTTGACTTTTTGGCTTTTTTGGCTATTTTAGCCTGGGCTTAAAAGCTTGGTTTGGGAAGGACTTTTTGACTTTTTGACTTTTTTGAGTTTTTTTGTGAGAGAAGAATGTAATGATTATGGGTTGGATGTGATGTTTTGTTTGTTATGGCTAAAATAGCCTATTTTGTCTTTTGTGACTAAAATAGCCAAAAAAACCCAAGAACTAACTTGCCAAACAGAGGCTAAGTCACGTTTGTTTGGCCACTTCAACGACCAGATTGGCATAGGATAGCTATGGGTTTCACCCACAACAACATGTTTGGTGATGATTTAAGAAGTTAGCTTGATAGTGTATGTAGCTTGGCAATCTCCTTCAGTGGGAGATTAGGAAAATAGTGAGCAGATTGGACCTATTTGGTCGTCTTCTTGGATGTTCATTCGGTTGTTTGCCTGAACGCCTAAAACAATGCAAATTTTTATTTTTTGCAATTGAAAATATTTATTTTTTTAATACATAAATTATTTTTTAAAGATTTTTTATAAAAATAATTTAATAATCTAATTACTAACCATCCCTCGCACTATATCATCTATCTATCTATCTATATTATTATAAAGTGAACACATAATATGGTGTCCTGAAGCTTGCTTTACTCTCCTCATGCCATGTGGCAGTAATTTTTATTTTTAAAAAAAAAGTTAAACAAAGAGAATATGGTGTCCTGAAGCTTGCTTTACTCTCCTCATGCCATGTGGCAGTAATTTTTATTTAAAAAAAAAAAAGTTAAACAAAGAGATGGGCAAGGCTTGAACCCATGACCATGGGTTTAAGTACGAGGACTCATACCACTTAAGCTAAGTACACATTATAATATTAATTTCATTATTATTTTTTTTTATTCCTACTTATTTAAATTGCACACACATTGTGTGTGCCACCCACTAGTTAAAATAAATACACTTTCACTTAGGGTTGTTTTGGAAAGATAATTAAAAGTTAATTTGTTTTTACTTTTTCAGTCTTTTTTTAAAAAAAAAGCGTGTAAAAAATGTGAGAGATGATGTAATCAAAATTGAATTAAAAGTTGGAAGATAACTTTTAACCATCTTTTTTAAATAGCCCTTAATCTCATCACTATCAATTTAAACATTAACAACTTCTTCATTAATCATCCCCTCACTAATAATCTTATTTAACCTAGCCCGCAAAAGAAATGTGGCTTAAGATGTTTTTTCAAATTTTAATTTGATAAACACATGTTCATTTTTTCTACTGGTTGGAATTAAAACCATACCAAATCAAGGTGAGATCATATTTTTCATTAAAATCGAAGAGTATTTAACTTTTTCTCAATTTTCGCAAATGATCGCTCATGGATGCTTGAGTGGACGGATGACCTGTCAATCGGGTAAATGGATAACTTAAAAAAAATTATGTTAAAAATTTGAGTAAGGATCCTCTAGAGTGATTTTTCTTTAAAGTTTTTTAGAGTGTTACATTGTGTGATTGAGATTTACTGACAAGTCACATCAATTTTTTTGATGTGACTTGCCAGTAAATCTCAACCACACAATATAGCACTCTAGGAAACTTTAGAAAAATTTCACTCTAGAGGATCCTTGGTGTAAAAATTTACTTTAACTAAACGACCGATCA
Source organism: Camellia sinensis (assembly GCF_055761805.1). Taxonomy (NCBI): domain Eukaryota; kingdom Viridiplantae; phylum Streptophyta; class Magnoliopsida; order Ericales; family Theaceae; genus Camellia; species Camellia sinensis. The sequence goes on from NC_138972.1 coordinate 105,862,933, forward strand.
AATGATTGGTCAAATTTAGGGCTGATTTTGGATATTTAAAAATAAAATAAAATAAAAAATTATTTAAAAAGTTAAGAAGTTATCATTATTTATAAAAAAAAAAAATACACACAAATTATTACAACACAATCTGAACCGTCCCACAAACTGTTGTTGAGTTGCTTAAATGATTTGGGAAAATTGCTGAACCGTCCCAAATTTGATTTGCTGAACCGTCCCACAAACAACACAGTGCTGTTCGGCCATGGGGGCCCATTACGGGCCCCGTTTTGATAATCTGAATTGTTCAATATATAAAATTCGTCGAGTGCTATATGTTTGTAAAAAAATCACATTGATCGGATATCGCTAACTATATGATTAAATCAGTTTTGTATGAAAGAATGGATAGTGTTATAATTAACGGTTGAAAAAAAACTAATCCGATCAAATAGCTATCGATATTTGATTAACGTGATTTTTTACAGGCATATAGTACTTGACGAGTTCTACACATTGACGGCTCAGATTATCAAAACGGGATTCGTGATGGCCCTTATGGACCAAACAATACTGTCCAATGCAATGTTCGAAAAGTAGGCAACCATTTCTTATCATCAATTCACTTACCCAAACGGTATAGCCTACTACATACTGTCCTTATCTTCTCTTACACACTAATTTATACAATTTTTTAATTAACATTTTTTTCGTAAAAACTCAAAAAGTTAATCTAAACAACCATATTTTTTTCCTCAACTATTTAATCTAAAAAATCAAAAAATATATTTATTTAAGACATCCAAACAATTCCTTAATAAAACAATTAAAACACAATATATCAATTTTAAAATTTTCTTCAAATTTAGGGTTAGTTTGAGATGTTCTAAAAAAGTATACTTTTTAATTTATTGACTTATATGGGTTAAGTTTGAATTGATGTACTAAAAAAATAATATAATTTAAATAAAATAATAATTTTTTATATTATTTAATGTACCCCAAACCAAGCTTTAATGAAAAATTGTGAGTAAACGTTTCAGATGCTGTAAGAGTATCTCTAACGGTGAATCAGATTTTTTACCAAATTTGAGTAAAAAATGACCCATTTTACCAATTTGATACCATTCGCTCCAACGGTGCACTTTCATCAAATTTGTGCCGGGGACAACCGGTTGGTCGACCGGTTAAGCGAAATTTTTTTTTTGATTTTTTTTTTGAACTTTTTGAACCTTTTAGTGGTCGACTGGCTGGTCGACCGGTTAGGCAAAATTTTTTTTTTTTTTTTTGTTACTATTTGAACCTTTTCTTTGAACCGTTTAAACCATTAGGCGGTCGACCGGTTGGTCAACCGGCCGGGCAACCGGCTGGTTGACCGGTTGGTCTCTCCTAAAGGTTAGGAACAGTAATTTGGTAAAATGTTTCGCCTGTTCTCATTTTGGTAAAAGATTTGTTGAATTCTGGATTTGATATCGATTTGGTGAAATCGTTGAAGCTCAAAAAAATAACTTTTTCATCAAATTTTACTTTTGATATCAGATTTGATGAACCATTAGAGGTGATCTAACCCAACCGAATGGGCCAAAAGCTTGCATGGCAAGCTAACCAAATTAAGACACAACCTTTTATTGAAAAAGGAACCGAAAAGACGTCCCCCCATAAAATCAACGCGACGTGGCACTTTCCACTCGCACGTTAATCGTACAACCTCCACTCTACTTCCCCCCATTTCTCTCTACGTCCTTTCATTTCTTGGCGCCCTTTACGATGTGCAAAAACCCCTCCATTTAACGGCTCTGTTTGTGCTCACCGTAAAGTTTCTTCAACTGGCTCAATAAAAATCTATTCCCCTCCAAACTCCAAACAAACACAGCCTAAACATATTGTACTACTACTATAATACTGTCGCACCCTCACTGAACCGCCTCCGCGTTCACAGTAGTAGTATTTCGAACCGCAATGGCTTCTTCTCCTTCAGGTCTCTCTGTCTCTCTCACATACCCTAGTTCTTCCTCTCTTTTTGCTCATTTATCTCTGTATTTTGTATATATATATATATATATGTATGTGGGTATGTTTTTGAGTATGCATTATTTGCAGGTGAAAGTCGGACTTCTTGTCTTCTCAACGCTGCCTTAACCGGAAATCTTAAACTCCTCACCAGTAAGAATCGTTGGTTTAAGGGTTTTGTTTTGCGTTATTTTTGAGTCTCTGGAGTTTAATGCCCTATTTTTTTCATCATTTTTGTTCGAGTTTTTTTATACGAAATTAGTGAGAGAATTAGATAAAATTATATTTATTTTAATGATAACAGTTAGTTAGTGTGAAGATTGTTAAATTATTTTTATATAAAATAAATATAAAACAAATAGGACAAATTACACTTACACTCCAGAGATTTGAGTTTAATACATATCAATCATGACAGTTGGAAAATTACACTAATCCTGTCATTGTAATTATTTAGACGGAATGAACACATTAAACTCGTGCACACTCTTTTTTTGTTTTGCTTTATTTTTTTTTATTTTTTTTTCCATTTCCTTTATTTTATTTTATTTTTGTTTAATGTAATTTCTTCTATTTTTTTACAAGTTGTTACCTTTTACATAAGCAGAGTTTTGTGAAATGAGACTATTAATCACAGCTCGAATATAATTTTCAAAACGTGAGGGAGTGGGGAGTGGGTAGTAATTGGACCAAACTTCAACGGGGTGTCAATGTGATTTACCCAAACAAATATAATTTTTTTTTTTTTAGAGATGTGTGGCCACACATGGTAAAATATATATATATATATATATATATTTGCACTTGGCCGGACAACATGTGGATAACCGGTTACACTCTAATCCAAACAGACAGACTATTTCTCAATACTATCTCCTCGACCAGACTACTAATCCGCTCTTCCAATACTTCTAATCCGCTTGTCCAAGGTCCATTCATAGTCCGAATGGACTCTCAATCTGGACCTGCTTTTTGCAAACAAACACGATATTGGTGTTGTGTTGATGACCGGACTAACAATCCAGTCCGGAGCTCTATCTTGGATAGCAAACGGACCCAAAACTTGTTTCTCAGTTGCAAGTTTTAATCGAAGACTAGATTTTACAAAATAAGATGAGATTGAGAAATAAGTTTAAAACACATTGATTTGAAATTTTTGTTTTAAAAGAGAAATAGTATGTATTCAGAAAAATATTCAGAATTTTTAATGTATACAAAATAACATGAGATTCAAAAATAAGTTCAAAATTACTTGATTTTGAAATTTTGTTTTAGATTGCATGATTTGGATTTATTTAAATACACATTATCTTTCTAGATTTAATTATGTGCACATATAGTTTTATTGGTTTTAAAATGATATGTTTTTAGTAAAACAATCTTATTTTATTCCATTTGGTGTATATTGAAATGCTTGATCAGAGTTGGCAGAGGAACTCGACTATGGGGATGGGTTGGCAAAGACATTTATGGATGTTAAGGACTCTGGAGGCCAGTCAGCGCTCCATTTTGCTGCTGCAGGTGGAAAGACTCATGTCTGCAAGTATTTGGTGCAAGAACTGAAACTCAATGTTAATCTGAAAGATGGGATAGGTATTTTACTATAAAATTAGCTGTGTTGCAGTTTGTTAACAAAACAATTTGCTAAAGAACGCAAAATAATCTTGTCATCCAAAAAAAAATTATAGGATTGTAGGGAAGTTTTCTTGATTGATATGAAGAATTGGATCTCACGTAGATATGGACTTATTGTTTTTAATTTTCTGATTGCTTGCTTGGTGTTGGTCTGTGCCTTTTATAGGCCTTTGTCTTGGGTTTAGGTTTAATTTAATATTCACGTTTTGTCAGCTAGTTCATTGCGAACATGATGAATGCTATACATATACAATGAACCTGTGCACTAGTGGAGGATGAATTACTATCACTTTTTCCTTGTAATGTTGTCTCAATGCATTGATTTGTTTAATCTCCTAAGTTTTGGTAAATATGTTTTCTCTCGCAATTGCAGGCATTTAATGCAAAACAGCATCTAATTTAGAGGGACTTATTTTCACCATACATACAATTTGAGAGTGATACTAATTTATGCAACCTAGAAACTTCAGGATAGGGTAGTGATGTCTATTTGAACGTGGTGGAGGTTGGATTGTTTTTATACTTAGCTAATGGCATTGAATGCGAGGAAAGGATTTGTATATTCTGCACAGACGTTCCGAGCTGAGCTATTGATCTATATTCCATGCTTTGGTTTATGTATCTTGTAAATTTGTTCAAAATTAAATCTGTTGGTCACAAAGGATCCATGGGAAATGTAAAAGTGTAAAATTGTTCCAAAAGGATCGCCAGTGTATGATTATTGCCATCTTCTCTTGCCTGATTTATTAATGGCTGTGGATTCCATTCGAAGCAGTTGTGTGAGCTTTTACTCCTATCCAATATGTATTTTTTGTAACCCCATTTTCACTTGTTTTTTCCCCTTCGTTTGTTTTGTTTTGTGTTTTTTGGTGTGTGTGTTTGTGGGTGCAATATGGCTTTATAATGGTAACATTGTTGAGGTCAGTGCATATATTATGGTCTTTTGCAGGTGACACTCCTTTAAATCATGCTACTATAGGGCAGCATTATCAAACTGCTGTGTTTCTTGTTGAAAATGGTGCAAATCCCAATATGGCAAATGATAAAGGATTTATTGCCTTGCACTATGCCGCCGAAAAAGGTCTGTTGCATCTCCTTGTTAAAAATTGGGCATTTCATATTTTTTTTGTTGTTCAAGATTGACAATTGGGTTAATTAACATGGTCATCCTGTCAGCTATCATGGATATCACTTCAACCTTTCAATTTTAAAACCATAAATTTAGAACTCTCAATTTTTAATAACTCACAAAAGCAGCACTCTTGTGGTGGGTGTGAATGTGATATAATTTTAGTTGGTCCAAATGTATGGTTTTGAAATTGATGGGTAAAATAATATTCAAGTGTCTTGGGAATTAACTTGTGTGAATTTGGATTGCATCTCTCTCTTGTTTTATCATTTTCCATTGGTAGGTTAATGGAGAACTTTTTTATGAAGACTCTTGATGTTGCATGATCAAGGATGTTTAAAAAATGTTACTTCCTTGTTTGATATGTTACTTTTTTGGCCATCCCACTTTTCCATGATGGGGATTGAAATGGTGGCACTAGAATTTTTATGTTAAATTTTTTGTTTGGAGAAAACATGGAGAATGTTATACCCACTCTGTTCGGATGTTTATTGATAGTTCTGGTGCTACCACTCTGTTTGGATTTTTTGTTTGATTTTTTTATTCTTTCCAATGCAATAGTTGTTCCACATGGTGCTTTAACTCTCTCAGTTGCTTTGTGCTGCTATATGATTCTATGTAATGGCTTACCTAGATGTTTCTGCATCTTAGATATTTGTCCATCAACTATGAACATGCATTTGGTTATGCATTGGTTGTATTTTGCAGGTCATAAAGAATTTTTGCGGCTATTGATATCAAAAGGAGCTGAAGTAGATGCAAAATCTGATTCTGGGACACCACTACAGTGTGCTGCAGCTAAGGGAAGGAAAGAAGCTGTGAAAATCTTGTTAGATAGAAATGCTAATGTAAGCTATTATATAGTCACTTTATATGGAAAGTGTTTTCCCTTCAAATATTTTCACTTTGGAGTGGTCAGCAATTACAAGTAAAGTGGGGAAGGGAAGGAACGTGATGTAGAGCCATAAGGGAGAAAAAAAAGAGAAGGGAGAGAGGAAGAACGCTAGGGCTTTAACCCTAATTACACAAACTTATAAACTCAAATCGATTAATAAAATGTAGTAATGGATTGAAAAAACTTAATAATCTACCGCACAACAAGTTCATTAGTATTGTGAATATTGTTTCCTATTTATGATTGATTTAGGGTTAATTCTTGTATCTTATTTAGGATTAGGTCTAGAATTGCTATATATATCAGATTTACACATTGTATTGATACACATTGAATATATGAGATACAGAAAGCTATTCAGAAATCTTACATGGTATCAGAGCCATGTTCGAAACCCTAAGTCTGGCCGGCGTCCATGCCTGTTGTTTGAAGTTGTCGCCTGTTGTTTGAAGTAGTCTCTATTCTCTGGTCTTCTTCACTGTCGTGACTTAGGGTTTGTGGGTCTCTCTGGTTCATGGGTTGCGATCATCTTCAGTCATCATCAGCAACTCGCGATCAGCTTCAGCTCCCTGCTTGGTTGCGACTCAGTTCTAGTACTTCTGGTTCGCGAACTCAGTCCCTTTGGTTCACAAACGTCATCATCGTGCTTATGATTCAGGTCGCGATTGTCCTCCGTCGTCGTCCACAGCCATCGCGACTCACCTCGCGATTGTTTTCAGCCATTACGACTCCGTCCTGTCTTTTGAAGCTTTTTTGGTTCGCAATCAGTCCTGGTATTGATACATATAATTGATTTGTTGGTATTTACACTTTGACCCCAAAATTTCATTGATTATTACACTTGGACTAGCTCTCTCCCTTGTGTGTTCTAAGTACTGAGATAGTGGTATATTTCTCGTTATTATAATTTGACCCCAAAATTCTCTAACTTTGGTTCACTTTGATGTTGGATACCCATAAGCTTCAATCTTTTACAAATCCCAAGAAAGGGCCATTGGCTTCAGATGAGTGCACCTTTTGCCATCAGAGGGGTCATTGGAAGTATCATTGTCCCAAGAAGGGATGTTTGTCTGCTTTGTCTGTGTTTGCCTCGCCTTCTCAGCAATTGTCGATTAAGTTCTGTGCTCCTCCTCTAAGTACCATTCGGTCTCCCGCCGATTCTACTGCATCTGCTTTGGCTCTTGATCCTGACTTAGCTTCCTTGACTGCTTAGATTAGTTAGCTTTAACATACATTGTCTACCTCCTAGCCAACCCTGTCTGCCTCTATTGTTTCCTCTCTTCATTCAGATTTGCTTGGGTCTTCTTCATGTATTTCTTTGTCTGTTTGGCTTTTTGACTCTGGTGTCTCTCAACATATGACTCCCCATCTCTTCTTACTTCAAAATTGTACTCTTTCTCCTTTTCCTATTACTGTCAATGATGCTACTGGGTCTGGTATATTTGTTATATCTGTTGGTTCTGTCTTACCGTCTGCTATAGCTGTTGTCTCTATTCTATCTGTTCTTTATGTTTCTCAGTTATCTGTCAGTTTATTATCTATCAGTTAGCTTGACGCCTTTGGTTTTGATGTTATCTTTTTCTCTTCTATTTGTTCTGTGCAGGATCGGATGTCTAAGCAGCAGATTGAGACTGGTCATAGTGTTAGGGACCTCTATGTAGTAGAGAGTTTGCATTTGCCTTTGACTACCTCTCCGACTGTCTTTTCCTCTTTTCAGTTAGATTCTCTCTCCAATCCTTTCTACTTGTGGCATTCTAGATTAGGGCATTTGTCTGCTGACCGTTTATGGTCTTTAGCTCAATCAGGTATCTTGGGTAAAGTTTCTCCTAGTGAACTTAGGCCAAGTTTGGCATACCTCAAATAATCCATCTTTTTATCTTTTTTCCATCACATCACCTCTACTTTTCTGCACATCTTTTCGTAAAAAGATAAAAAGTGCACTTATTTAGGTCATCCTAAACAACCCTTGTTTGGGGCTCTTCTCCTGTTCTCACCAAAGGGGGTTCTGCATATTATGTGTCATTTGTTGATGACTGCATCCGTTACACTTGGGTTTATCTTATGACTCATAAGTCGGATTTCTATAAGATATATTGTAGCTTTCAATCTATGATTACTACACAATTTTGGCCAACAATTAAAGTGTTGACTTGGGTGGGAAATACTTTAAAACTGAGTTTTGTGAGTATTTAGCCAATTTGGGTACCATTCACCAAACTTCTTGTACGAATACACCTACCAAAAATGGTTAAGCTGAGCGTAAACACCGTCATCTCCTTGAGACAGCTAAGTCTCTTCTTCTCACTGCCTTAGTTTCGACTCCATTCTAGGGGGAGGCAGTTCTTATTGTTGCCTTTCTTCTCAACCGCATGCCTACTCTCATTCTTTCTGGTCGGTCTCCTTATGAGGCTTTGTTCTCCCAACTTCCTAACTACTTTCCCCTTCGTGTGTTTGGGTCTGCCTGTTTTGTCCTTCTTCCCTGCAAAGATAGGACCAAACTTAGTGTCCGGTCTGTCCTCTATGTCTTTTTGGGTTATAGTCCTACTCACAAAGGCTATCGGTGTTATGACCCTGTTTCCCGTCGTCTTTATGTCTCCCGTCGTGTTTCTTTTCTCGAACGTCTGCCTTACTTTCAGCTTCTTCTTGTCACTGCTCCAGTTTCTAAAGAGGATTTGACACATTGACCCATTTCCTTTTGAGGTACCGTGTGATGAGTACATCTCCACAGTTCCTCTTGAGCTTGTTTCTGCTTCTCCTCCTGTTTCATCTCTGGCTGCTTCTCCTCCTTCAGTTTCTTTTCTTCCTCCGTTGTTAGTTTATTCTCGTCGTAAGGCTCCTCCTCCACCAGTTGTCTCTACCCCTACTGTTGATCCCTCTGCTTCTGCGACTCTGATCTTACTCCACATAGATATCCTACTCAAGCGCGTCATCCTCCAAATAGGTTAGGTTGGTCTAATATATGTTTTTCTGCTTCATATCGTACTTTTTTGTCTGCTATTCACTCTTTTCCATAACCTCAGTCTTACAAAGAGGCCTGTCAGGATCCTCATTGGATTCAAGCTATGGAGGATGAGTTGTCTGCTTTACAGAAAACTAGTATTTGGGAGTTGGTTCCTTTGCCTGCTGGTAAGAATCTCGTTGGTTGCAAATGGATTTACAAAGTCAAGACTCATTCTGATAGTTCTCTTGAGCGCTACAAAGCTCGTCTGGTTGTCAAAGGTTTCTCACAGGAATATGGTATTGATTATGAGGAGACCTTTGCTCCTGTTGTCAAGATGACTACTGTCCGTACTTTGATCTCCATTGCTGCTGTTCGTTCTTAGCCTCTTTACCAGATGGATGTTAAGGTCTTGTTAGGCATATACCAAAAAAGTCAAAAAGTTACTATCCTATTTAAGTCACATCATCTTATTTAAGGAGTTGTTTGGGATAATCTAAATAAGTGCACTTTTTGACTTTTTATAAAATATGGGTTGGGTTTGAAGTGTTGTGTTAGAGAGGTGATGTGACTTAAATAAGATGATGTGACTTAAATATGATAGTGACTTTTTGACTTTTTGTCTTTTTCAAGACATGCCAAACTTGGCCTAAGTTAATCACCTCTCTACCATATTACTTCAAACCCAATTCATATCCAACCTATATTTTATAAAAAGTCAAAAAGTGCACTTATTTATAACAATCTCAAACCACCCCTAAGAATGCTTTTCTTAATGGCCAGCTCACTGAGGAGGTTTATATACGTCCTCCTCCTGACCTTCACCATTTCTCTGGACAGGTTTGTCGCCTTCAGTGTAATTTGTATGGTCTGAAGCAGTCTCTTCGTCTTTGGAATGATTGCTTTCAAACTGTTATTACTGAGCTTGGGTTCAATTCTTGTGCCCAGGACTCTACTTTGTTTCTTCTCCACACCTCTGCTGGATTTGTTGTGCTATTATTGTATGTATATGATCATCACTGTTTTTGACTCTTCTGCTATATCTGAGGTCAAGCAGCATTTTTTATGCACTTTTGAAATGAAGGATCTGGGCCCGTTGCGGTATTTTCTTGGTATTGAGGTAACTTCTTCTCCCAAGGGCTACTTTCTCTCTCAGGCTAAGTATGCCAATGAGATTATTCATCGTGCTGGTCTTACTAACACTAAGATTTCTGATACCTCCATTGAGTTTAATGTAAAGCTCAACACTACTGATAGTATTCTTCTGGATGATCCTACTTTATATCGAGAGCTCGTAGGTTCCTTAATCTATTTGACGGTTACTCATCCTGATTTTGTCTATGCTGTTCATATGGTTAGCCAATTTGTCTATGCTCTTCGCTCCACACATTGGGCGGCACTAGTTCGGGTTTTTCACTATCTTTGAGGTACTATATTTCAGGGTTTACTATTGTCCTCCACTTCCTCTCTGGATTTGATGGCCTATGTTGATTCTGATTGGGCTGGTGATGTTATTCATCGCAAGTCCACGTCTGGTTTCTGTCTGTTTGTTGGCGATTTCTTGATCTCTTGGAAAAGCAAGAAACAAACCGTTGTTGCTCGCTCTACTGCTGAAGCTGAGTGTCGTGCTATGGCTCATGCTACTGTTGAAGTTGTCTGGCTTCGTTGTCTTCTCTCTGACTTGGGCGTCCTTCAGTTTTCTCCAACCTCCCTCTATTGTGACAACCGCAGTGCTATTCAGATTGCACATAACACCGTCTTCCATGAGCAGACCAAGCACATTGAGATTGATTGTCATTTTGTTTGTTAACATCTGCAGTCTGGTTCTATCTCGCTTCCTTTTGTCTCTTTAGCTCTACAGCTTGCTGACTTCTTTACCAAGACTCACACTACTGTTCGATTTCAGTTTCTTCTTGGCAAACTCTCAGTGTTTCCTGCCCAAACACCTTGAGTTTGAGCGGGGGTGTGAGAATAATATTAATATTGTGAATATTGTTTCCTATTTAGGATTGGTTTAGGATTTATTCTTGTTTCCTATTTAGGATTAGGTCTGGAATTGCTATATATATCAGATGTACACATTGTATTGATACACATTTAATATACGAGATACAGAAAGCTATTCAGAAATCTTACAGTACCCATATTCCCTTGCTTCATTACCAGTTTTCTTTGCTTCTTGTCTTCTCCTGAGGAGGGATGGCACAAAATTTATAGGTCGTCAATCCTAATTAAAATAGAAAATTAAACCCTAATAAAAAAAGGAAACTAGAATCACTAGTAAATTGAAATCAAATTTTAATGAGACTCTTCATAAATCTATAATTAAGAACAAATTAATATCAATATTAAAGATATAAAATTGTAAAGTTGTGACTTGTATGTTGAATCTTTATGCCAAAATTGGTATGCACATGTTTTGGATCACATATCTCCATACTTGGGAATTAACTCTTAAATAGGCAAGTATTTCACTGAAATCAGATGTTATTTTCGATTTTATCAATTTTATTCTAGTTTGTGAAAAATGAGAAATAAATAAATTTATGAAGGTACTCTGTTGAGAACTTGTGTTGGCAGGAAACAACATGATTTATACGTGATGTTCTGGTTCTTGTTGTTCTATTCACCTTATTCTATATATATATATATATATATGAGTAATGATATACAAACAAAAAATTCATACATAATTTCTATACATAATGATGTGGCTCAATATAAACCATTTACTTTAAGACAACACACCCACAAAGATTGCATTTATTTACCAAAATGGCATGGCCACATCTGTATTATTGTGTGTATTTTTTGGTTGTTGTGCTTTCATTTTTGCTTTTTAAAAATATCTGTCATATTTGCTAGCCCGTCATAGTTTGTTCATTAAATAGTATCTTTCCTTAAAGACATGGATTATTATTATGAATTAATTGTTCGGGAAGAGACATCTGGAATCTAATGAGCAACCTCGGGATTTCCACTGTTTTCATCTATTTGTTGTTACGTTTAGTAATTATTATATAATGAAGTCTGAATCTATTATTTGCATTACTGTTATCCAGCCCAATTCGGTTTGTCATCATATTTTTACACCGTTGGTGGTATCCATCCTTGCTGGGTCATTCGAATGCACAAGTTTATTGCTCAAGGTACTGTGTTTCAATGTTGTGATATTTTTTTTTTCTTGAATGATATTATTTCTACTTTTACATTTATGCAAGAGGTTGGGCATACTGATTAATGATTTTTTGTTGGGTGTGGTTTAGCTTCCCATTCTGATTTACAATTTTACAATAATAACATAATAAATGTTTGTCTTTTTTATTTTTGTTTTCTTTCAAACAATATGAAGGGGTCAATCTATGAAATTTGGTTAGTGTGGAACTTTGTAAGGGCTGCTGGTATTTTTTCCTACCTTTTTAGTTTTCATCTTGGGTTGTTTATATAGACATCCCTTCAACTATCACAGAATATCACTTCACCCTCCAACTTCAAAATACATTTGGACTCCCAACTATATAATTGCATCACTTTTATCTCTCCAGAAATTGAGGCACTTGTATAATTTTTTATGGTTGAGGGGTTTGAATATAGGTTTTGAAGTGGAGGGATAAAGTGATAGTTGATGGGGTATCTATGTAATTAACCCATTTATCTTTGTGGCAGCAAGAGCTTATTCATGTGTTTGTAGGTCCTGCATTGGCTGGAGCCTTGTGTACTACGTTGCCTATTGCCTCCTTATTTTATTATTTTATAATAGAATGACTGCTGTCCTTGCCTTGGAAACAAATTGCATTACTGTTATTATTGTCAGTAATGTCACCCATGGGGATGCTACAGCACTGAACCATTCCACTGAAGTATACTCGCACATATCAATGCCTCAGAAAAAAAATTGCTTGATCTGTTAATTTTTCCCGATTTAGCTCTGATGTGTAGGAATTTGTGTTTTTACATTAATGCATGCAGTTAGGTGGGTTTTTTAAATCTCCTGAACTTAACTACTATGTGTAGGCAGGAGCTAATCCAAACCTTGGTTCGCGTGGACAGACGCCATTAACAATTGCAGTTTGTGAAGGGGAAACAGAAGTTATTAAATGCTTGTTGAAGGCAGGAGCAAATCTTAATGTCACTAACTTAGTGAGTTTTTGACTTTTTTTCACATTGTTAATATTCTACAACGTTCACAAAATTCAGAAAACCATTAAGTTATGGTTTTACCTTAGCACACCACCCAACTATGTAAGTGGGTTCAAAAGCCTGTTATTTACACTGAATTTTGAGTATCTTCAAAGGAAAGACTGCCTTTTTACCTCTGTACGACACTCAGCACTAGCGCTGAGCAGACATCCAACTGACTCTCCCAACCCGAGATGGACGGGCTGTTGAATTCTCAAAAAGTTGGGTTTTGGGATATACAGGATTCCATCTGCGGAACCCAGTACCACAGCATGCAATTAGACTTCCAATTAAAATATTGATATATCTATTTTAATATTTATTTGTTGAAGTATTGAAAAGGACGACAAATTAGACCCAAACATAAGCCCTATTTTATTTTTTTTAAACAAAAATAATAAAGTTACTGAGAAAAAGGGCAAAGAAAGCCCAACTAGAATGGAAAATAATTGAAAAAAAATGTCCAAAAAGAACCAAACAGTAAGGTCCAATCTGCCAACCCTGTCTGCATCTATATTCCAATCTACCCAACTTGCTCAGTTGATTTCAAAACCATGTGTAGTGAAAAGCATATGGGATTTTGGCAACACTATCCTCTTCGGGGTGACATGCACCTTGACCCCAACCCTGATCCTGACCTTTGAGCACCCGTACCAAGCACAAAGGAGCTGCTTGCCAAATTTTCTGTTTGTTCCCAATCTACATTATGTAATAACCCTTTTTTTGAATTATTGAAATACCAAAGAAATCCAAATAAATTCAAAATAAATTTCTGCATCTTGGATAAATAAAAACATGTGATTCAATTTAGCAAAATGAGCTGTATTACAACTTATTTGGATTCAATTTATCATTTCTCATTTGGCACTCATCTCACTTGGATCAATAAAAACACTCTTCAATTTGGTGAAATGAACAGGATAAAAACTTTTTATCTAAGAACAAACTCTATCTTTTGAAATGACGAAGAAATTGTTTGAAGTGGAGTTTTAAAAATAAAATAAAATAAAATTATCATTAAAGGGAGTTGTATGTAATCATTCATTCATAATGTGATTCTACGCCTCTCCTGTGTTTTTATTCAAAATCATTTTTGTAACTTTTTATTTAGTTTTTTTGAATTTTAATCATTGTTATTGTTTATGACAGGATGGTTTGACAGCATTGGAACTTGCGGCCTTGCATGGTAATCACGAATTAGTGATGATGCTCTTACCAAGGACTTCTCAAATTCCAACTATTCTGGATTGGAGCTTTGCTGGGATAATAAAGTATGTCCACTCGGAAGAATTTAGAAGACAGGTGATGATGGTGATTTTGATGATTTTCGCATCTTTTGTTTGGTAGTTTGTATGTGTTTTTTTTTTTTAATTTTTAGTTTTTTTATACTGTGAGTTCATATGGGTGTATCCTTGAAATTTGCATTTATGAAGCTGATAAGTTTCCTACACATTCTGATTCAACTTTTAGTAATAAATTAAATGATATTGATTTTGCTAATTCTCTTCTTTTGTTAAGTTTCTATGGTTGTATCCTGGATAGTTTCATTTATGACATTCTTAAGTTCTCATCACCATTCTTTTTGTAGTAAGTTTTTATTTTGTACTCAATTTTTTTTTTTTTTTGGCTTAGTTTGATTTGTTCTACTTGATATCATTAATCGTTCGAAACCTGTTCATTCATTTGATAAAGTACCAGCACAGCAGTTTTTCTCATCTCAAACTTTTGTTGTTCAAAACATTCTCGCAGAGGGAACAAAATAGGAAAGAGAGTTTTCTGTTGTCAAAATCTAAGGGAGAAGAAGCATTCAAGAGAAAGGATTATATGGATGCAATATTTTGGTACACACAGGTAAGCTGATTGTTGTGTATTCTGTACTGGCTTTATTGGTTGTCTTGCTATTTCTATTAAATTTGCATGAGTAGTGATTTGTGCTTTACTTTTGGTATGTTCTAATGATGCTTGTTTTTGTTAATCTCGTCACTTCCAAGTGTTTTAGTTTTACATAGGTTTTTTGGTTGCCCACATTTAATTTACATTTTTGGATGAGGGTATAGGCAATCACTGTAGATCCATTGGATGCAACTGTATTATCCAACAGGAGCTTGTGCTGGGCTCGCTTGAATGAGGGAAGTCCTGCTTTATCTGATGCTGAGGCCTGCATTATGCTGAGGCCTGATTGGGCGAAGGCACACTACCGGGAAGGTGTAGCATGGAGACTGCTCAAAGTATGCAAATTGTAATTTGTTATTTGTTTGCTTGTTTTTTTAAATCTTAGTTTTGTTCAGTCATTAAAACTTTTAAAATTTTTCTATTCTGATAGTGGTGTCGTTTTATGTTGGTTCAGAATTTTCCTAGAGCGGCGGAGGCATTTTGTGATGCTTTGAAGCTGGATCCTGACAACGAGGAGCTTCAAATTGCTTTCAGGTTAGCTCCTTTTGCAAATCTTAGTTAACAATGGGCTTATTCAAGATATAATTTGCAGTATTTGGTATTCAGTTGCACTCTTGTTGACCATGGTGGAAATCAGTTTGGTTGTGTGCTTCATGTTGGTTGAATGATACCAGAAATTGCACAGAAATTATGTACATTTTATTTTTAGAGTACGATATACGAACATAATTAATTTTCATGCAGAATTTTGTGGTTCAATGTAGATCTTTCACTTGAAAACATAAATCCATGGAGATGAGTTTATTTAAAGAAGTTGTGTGTTTGTTTTTGCAAGACTTTTATGTAGAGTTTCCCCTATTTTTATTGTTCGTGTGTGTACAAGCACAGAAAAATCTTCTCATATAATCTTGTTGACTAAGTTTGCGTACCTCCAAACATTGTCGCTTTGCTATTTGAAACACAAACGTGAGTCAGCTGGCGGGTGTGTGTCGGAAACTTCTCTGATGCCGAAGTTAGCAAAATAGACAATAGACACAAAAGTTTTGTGTATTCAAGAGTAAGAATTGCAATATCTGTGCATAGGTCTTGTCATGAGCTTTTATAAATTCCGTCTGGCACAATCCTAATAGGACTCTTAACTCTTCGTACTCCTAGAAATCACATTTCCAAGGATAATGCCTATTATGATAACACCCTACTCATTGCCAACCAAATGAGATGGTTCAAATCCTTTATCTCGGCTGTCAATACGGTCAACCAAGCTAACTTGGCTCTGTTTTGCGCTTGACCGAACCAAGATGACACTCTACCGAGCTAAGCTTAGTTTGGCCCTTTGCACCAGTGATACCTCGGTCCGCTACGTCTAGACAGCTTGGTCCAGGCCCTAGCGACATATCTGACTGGCTCAATGTTTGCTTGGCCCAAGACCAAGCTACCCATGCTCGTACCTCGGCCTACAGCCCGGTCCAATGATTAAAATGATTTGACTTAGCTCGGCCCAGTGTATTCACATAAATTACCCTCTCAGTGTGCACTATAAAATGTGGAATATTTTTATTAGTATTGCTAACAAGTGCCCCTATGCACAAGAAAATGACAAAAAGTACATAAATTCCAAGGCACTTAAATTTTTAATGTACTTTTTATGAATTTCAAAATATTTTCTATTTTTTTTTACACTACAAAAACCGTGGATGGGGCTACTGTTTTATGGTGCTCGAAACCATGCTTTTAATGCACTTTTGTTGTGGACATGTCATTTATCTTGTGTGAATTTATTTACTAGTTAATCTTGTGCCCCATTTCTGCCTCTTCAAGTACAAACAACTGTAATATTTATATGGTTCTGTTGGTGATTTGTCGGCTATTGTTATGCCAGGGAAGCTGTTGGAGCTGAGTTTGGAATTCCAGTGGGAAAGGATGTTAAAATCATGCGCATCTAGTGACAATATATCATGGTTTGGTGTATGGGAAGCTAGTTTTTGACCAGCCTAGTTTCTTTTCCTTTTGTCAATAGTAGTGTAGTAGTGTATTTTTTTTTTGGTTTTTTGGTTGCTCTCCTTGCCACGCTATAGGAACGAAGACATATTTATTAGTAAATCTTATGTTTTTTGAGACTACTAGTTCTTACAATATTTGGCATTAAATTGCACCTGAAAAAACAAGAAAGAGGAAATTTGCAATCAAAATAGGATAATTTATGAATTTATGCCAAGGCAAAATTGAGGGGCTGTGGGTTATTCTTTATCTCATACTAGAACACATTGTGGTGAGGAAAATTATATATATTCCTTCCATGAATACAACTCCCAATGGGAGGTGTGCGTTGGATGTGGTAAGAAGTCTTTGGTTTCACATTTCACATCACACAAATTATGACACTTGTCGTGTTATTTCCTCATAAGAGACCAAAAATAATAAGATATACTATTTTAACCAGTGAAATGCATGTTGGAGCTGCATTTGGATTTTACTTGTAGAGCAAATTATAATTTCTCGGTTTGCATGAGCTTGGTGAAGATAATTTGGATGGCATTTGAGGTTTGGGGACTAACACTGTGCAGTTGGATAAATTGTACATTTGTGAAATAATTTTGAAAAATAATTTTTTAAAAAGAGTAAAATTTAAAATTTTATTTGATTGTATATTTTAAAAATAGTTTTAAAATTTTGAATGATTTAATATATATATATATATATATATATATATATATATATTTTGTAATTGAATAGATGGATACGAAGGAAAAAGTGATTGATTAATGTGTAATACAGAAAAAAGTGATTTTGGATTTGTTTTTTAAAATTTTTTAACCAAACAAATTTTTGAATATTTTTACCTCAAGAAACAAACCAAACGGGGCCATACATTGCGTAGGGGGAAAAAGGGCAAATAAGAATATTTCATATAAGAAAAGGGCAAATGCAATGCGATATATGTTTACTAATATATATATATAGATTGTGTTTGTGTTTGAATCAATAATTTAAGAGGGCATATAACGGGGGAAAAAGAAAAAAGAGAAGACAAACCGTTACCACTACTCTAATGCAACACATAATACCCAGCTACCAATCTGCACAATTTGTAGAACCAATTAAAGTTCTCCATCATCAAAATGAAAAAATAAATATATTATTGGAGTGTGTAATTTCAACATAATGTTTTGTCCCAAGATACAGATGTTTTGTGATCTGCCCAGACCATCTAAAGCTTAGGCATCAATGATGGGCAACAAGTTCCCCAGAGCAGCTTGACCACAATTGTTCCAATGCATTTAGAGCATTTAGATTGGTACTTCAATGTTGTATAAAAAAAATAATAAGATAATCAATGGGAGACATCACGAGGCACAAAAAATGCCTAAAGTGAAGGGGGAAAAAAATGTACTCATTTGTGTAAGATTAATAAGCACAGAACCACAGAAATAAAATCCTATTTGTTTCAATAAAAATACATTGTTACAAGTTGAAGGTGACATAAAAAAAAGAAGTGAAACATTGTCAAAATTCACTTACAGATGAACTACCAAACACATCTATAGATACAAGAGCTTTGACATCTCGACAATAATTGTAACAACCAATCAATTGCCAATCCTAGCACATCGCAATAAGGTATTGAAAACACTTGCTGTCATTTCAATTCATCAGGAGGGTACACTGGTAGTTCATAAACGTACCCTACTGTAGGTGATCGCAACAGTAGTAAGAAACTGTTGCACAATGCAAATGCATGCTCATGAGATCATACGATATGGGTTATTGAGGAATTTGAAGCATAAAAGAATGGAGGAAAGCATGTTTTATGAAGCTGGAACTTTGCGAGCATAAGCCAACACCATCACAAAATCCTTTGCAGAGGAGCCAATTGATGCTGGCACCCTTTGTGATGTTGAATTAGTTTGTATCCACAAATCGACCAAATTATTCAGTTGCAATGTGGGGAGTACTGATTGACCCATACATTTGATCTCAACCTGCAACAAAAATCAACTGTACAATCAGGTAAATGAGGAATCATAGTTATAGAAAACAGGGATCAAGTTCATTTGGTTTGTTGTTCTTAAAGTGTTCCCAAAAAATTCAGTTAAAAGAATCGGTGTCCTTTTTTGGTTTGGATATTTTTTATTTTCAATTTGTGGAAGGCCAGAGTTGTTTTGCAAGTTTGGATGTCATTTTTTTCCAGCAAGACATATTTCTCTTTGGGAAGAATTCTAGGTTTCTAGGGTCTTCCACATTATCTTTGCCATTATTGTCAACTGAAAATTGTAGTTTGTTCAAAGCTTACTCGTTAACTATACAATGATTCTAACTCAGAAAGGTTTTTCAGTCCAACTTGAGCTTCTATATTGAGCTACGTAATTAATCTTTTCTCTTATCACGCATAAGGCCATGAACTTGACTTAATTGTTCACACAAGCCCATAAACTAGATAGTTATTCTCTCTCTCTCTCTCTCACATACACACACACACACACACGTTGTAAGTGCCACCTCTCGAGTGCAATTAAAACAGTTGAACAAAGATAAATAAGTCTTAAGAGGATGGAATTTTACCTACCAGAGAGAAGGGTGCAATGTGTTCTCACAAGATCAAATTAAAAATTTCAGTGGAAGGGTTTTAGAAAGGCTCAAAAGGAACAGTGATAAGAGGTATATAAGGAATGCAAGTAGCTTGAAATATAAAGCTTCCACTGCCGAATAATAATGGAAAGAAGGTTTTGGACTTCAATTAGAGATATATAAAGGCACACATAAACTCCTTGAACTTTGAAGAGCTTATTTGATTGATCCCCTAGTTAGCATATCAAAGTATGAAGTCTAAGCTAACATCTAACAAATAACAATATAAGTGATTTATGTTGATAAACTCTGTTAGTGAAAACAACTCCAAACTGGGGGTGTGGATCCATTCAAATCCTAGTGAGAGACATACGAAAGTTCAAAATACTGACAGCTACTAAAGATTAATATATGAAGTAAAGAGAGGTACCATCCATACTGGCCTTATTTACCTTGTGAGAAAATGGATTTCAAGAGAACCAAAATAACTAATCACAAAGCTCTATCAGGTGAGCTCATATAAGTTACTGTCTAAAATTCTAACCACATTGTCATCATTTCAGCACCAAAGAGCAATGAGTGGAACAAGTTCTAGGATTTAATTGTTGTCCAAAGCACCAAATAAGCGTAACTAGCTAATCACCAATACCATTTACTATTACTACTCTCCCACCACAGGAGCCTTGAGTAAGCAACAAGTGAGAAATTATTAAGTAACAAGGATACAGCTAGCACAATGCTATTCTAAAGAGAACTAGCAATTTCAACACCAGTTGCCAAAAAGTTAGTTTTAACAGGGCATGGGAAGGAGGGAAATATCTTAGTTGACATGGAATAAGTTTTCCACATCATCTAAGAAGCACGGACAATTCTAAGAAACATGTCCGCGTCAATGTTTGACACTGACACTCATTAGACACTTCCGAACAATTGTTGGACACACATCCAAATGTGTTATACTATTTTTTTTTTAAAAATATTCTAGACAGACACACTTTGGACACTTGGGGGACACGTCCATCGCTTAGGCACATATGAGAACATATTACAAGTTTAAACAAAATAATTAAAAGATACAACGGTAAAAGAAGAAACAATATAGATTTATACCTAATCATCCTCTAAATTTTAGGAATTAGTTTTATATTGCATTTTTTATTGTCTTTGAATGAAATATTAATGCATATGATATATATAACAAATATATAAAACCCTATAAATTCTGTGTGTCCCCCATTTGTCGTGTCTTGCATTTTTATTAAATTGGCGTGTCGGCATGTTTGTGTCGTATCGTGTCACGTGTCCAAATCCTTGCTTAGCACATCATGGTATATATAGTTGAAGGCTTCATTACTATCTTGTGATCTAAGACGCTTGAACTAGGAGCAAAACAAGAGTGTCATAACTGTGCATCGATGGTAAGTACTGTTGCTGCAGAAAAAATGTTGGTGTCAGAAAACTATGATAAACAGGCCTAAGTGCCATAACTTATTTACTCAGAAACCATCTGGGACAAAAAAATAAACACATATGTAAAGTTTGCTACATTGGGAGAAAACGAAACAACACCCTATTGTCTGAGTGCTAGAATTGCCTCCACGCAAATAGCAATGCCCTCTAGTCACTTGAAAAAAGAAGAAAAAAAAGATTGTCTTCTAGCTAAATTGACAAGTCTAAATCTGTCTGAATCCAGTTATTAATATTAAGATTGTATATGTCAAACAATTATAATAATCGTAATTTAAGATCTAAAGTAGAATAATGTAAATTATGTTTTCTAACCGTAAATTTTCCTTTGTCTCTAATTCTTTATGTTGTTTACACACGCACACAAACACAAACACAAACTAACTATTCACATTAAAATATAATCTGCTTGCCATTCACAATAGCCAAACCAAATGCTTCTAAGGTAAAGAAAGATTTTTACACATCTCAGCAATTAAACAGAACTCTACAACCTCCGACTCTGATTCATTTTCTTTTGTACAAGATCTTACTAGATTAATAAACAAAATTATAATATTTGCAAAATAGGTAAGATGATTCACTTACCTCATCTTCGCTTGTAAGATCTAGTTTCCTCATCAGGTACTTTTGGATAAAAGAAACAGGTACATTCCCATCCCTGTTACAGAACAAATGCATGAATATCTTCAGCTAATTAGTGTCCAACCTCGGTAACAAAAGCGACCCGTTAAAGTTCTTGAATAGATAATTTTTGTAAAAGTACTGGCAGAAACACTTAGTTTCAGGCCAACTAGTTTGACATTTATTGCAACTATTACACCCCATTTGGGGTTTGGCCTTTTTTTAGTGACTTTTTGACTTTTTATGAAGTGAAAAAAGTTAACATGTTAGGGAATGATTTTTTTTTTTTTTTAGATGTATAGGAAAACATGAATGACTGGTGTGTATGACTTGCTTTTTAGTGACTTTTTTTTTTTATAAATTTTTTAATAGCTTTTTGCCTTTTTTAGCCTAAAAGCCAAGTTCCCAAATGAGGCCTTAGTTGCATTTGACATATTTAGTGCTCCTGTAACTGTTTTACCTCCAAAGCAAAGTGATCAAATAGTGCAAGCAAACATAAAATGATAAGTAAGGTTTGAGAAATTGAAAAATCAAGCCAACTGATTTTTTACTCTTCATGAAATTGTTTCCTAGCTTCTTGCTTATAGTATACAAGTAAAGTTCAGAATGCCTGTCAAAACTCCTAAATACCAGTAAGCAAGGTGAAACAGCTCTTTCTCTTCTGACTAAATGGTCTCACATTAAGCTGATCTAGAATGTATGATTCCCAGAAAGAAAATCAATAAGGGGCGGACATGAGGGTGGGGCCGGATATAATACGAGGTGGGTCCCACATATTTTCTTGTCTCCCTATATCCCGTGTTTGTTTGCTCCGGATATAGGGAGTCCAGATAGTATATGATGCAAAAGAGGGATATGCAATACTCCCAAATGGTATTGTATATCCCCCACCATTGGATATAGGGAATCTTTTATCCAAAGGTAAAAAATAATCACTTTCCCTTCATCTCATCCTATATTCTATCTTAACCAAACATAGTATAAGTGATCCCACAGTATATATAATTCATCTCATATCCTACAATATATTAAATCCCATTTTTTTCCTTAGGTATTACATATCCTCCTCAAACTCTTATATCCAATCCGGACAAGCGAACGGGGAGAGACTTTTGAGGAGGTAACTATTTAGAAAGAGACTTGACAGGAATGGTTTAGCTTCTGATGGATGACCACACCAACAGGAAATTGTAATTTGAATGATGAGGGCATGTATTGAGGGGGAAATAGTGAATCCCCAGCATACAATACATGCTATTGCCAATCAGAGGGAAAGACCCAATTCCATGATCATAGGGATTGTTCAGTTTGGGTCAAAGGTAATTTAGTAACTGACTTCTTTCATCCATCAAAACAAATGATCTGCCAGTCCCAGACAGTATCACATCATGCACTAACTGGTAATAATGTGAATACTAAAAACTAGAGTGTGTAAGCAAGAAACTCATATCCATGTAATACAATAACACAATGTTCTGATGTTAGGGAACTAATGGCACCATTGAACATCATAATTGCATTCCTCTTCTAGCATTTCACAGACAGACAGGCCAGACCAAAAAACTTAATACATCAAATTGATTTCATATTATGTCAAACAAAATACAATGAAGCAGTGTAACAACATCAGTATTCAACTTCCATAATTTCATTCTCCATAATCCACCACTAATGATGCAACCAGAATGCTTATAAAATGCACCTAAGACAAGCATACCCAGAATAACTAGTCCTGCATGGAAGACCTGGTAGTAGAAAAGATTACATACTGTTCTGTAGCGACAAGCAGAAGACTAAAGCTCACGCCTATGAAGCACCAACACTTCAAAATGGATGTCGTGTCCGTGTCGGACACATATGGGACACCAACATACCGGAGACATGCGTGTCCGCCACATCACGTGATGTGTCAATATTTTTAACTTTTAATTTTTTTTGTAGAACACTTTGGGGACACTTCACGGACATGCGTGTCATGTGTTTGGACATGCCTCAAGACGCCTTTATAAGTTTTTTTCCCCTATAATTTTAGAAAACTGATTTGGAGTCCAACTAAAATATATAAAAAATAGAGAAGGGAAAAAAAAATAAAAAAATACACCCACATATGCATTGATGCCTCATATATCTTTGTGCTCTAAATTTATAATCATATACATAACTGTTAAAATTCACCTACTACACACCTACCACTACCACCTACTACACACTCACCTACTCTCCACCTACTCCTCACCTACTCACACTCACCCTCTTCTATATATAGGAATCATGAATCATTGTAATATATATCAATATATCAATCAATAATATAATTCTCTATTTCTCTTTATACATTAAATTTCTACATGGTATCAGAGCAGGTTTAGAGCCTAATATTTTCGCTTCCCCGGCGGGCGGCAACCTCACCTTAGCCGCCCGCCGGACCTCAATCTATTCCGCTTATTTCTACACATACCTTCACTCTTCTTCACTACCTCGCCACACCCGATTCCCGGTTCTATCAATGCCGTCGCCGCCGTAACACCGCCGTTAAGCACCTCCACCATTTCAAACCGCCGCAATGTCTCAGTCACCCGACCACTCCGCCTCTAGCTTGACGGGAATGTCGACTTGGAGATCGACTTCGTACTTGAGAAGGTTGTGGATGTACCAGCACTTGCCGATCCACCTGGTGCCCTCGGGATTTGCAGCGGAGATGCGAAACCAGTCGTTATCTTTGGACTTGTTCATGGAAGTATAGGCGATCAATGACTTGTACTCCTCCTTCAGCCTCTGCGTCCATGCAGCACCATCGTGTGGGCCGGCTTTCGTTGATAGAAGAGGTATCTGCGTTAGAGTCGACTTGGTGTTAGGATACCAACCCTCCATTGTCAAACCCTAACCCTAAAGCCTCTGATCTCTCTCTGCCAGTACAGCATTTCTGGTTCTTGTTTCTGGGTTAGGGCTTTTAAGCCGAAAGTACATTTTCAACTTAGATTTAGACTCACATTTGCTCCTACAGAGAGACCCAGATAGTAAATCCAACCAAATTGGATATATAACTGGTTTTCTGAACTTGGGTTGATTTGGGTGTCTTGATATGTGATCTTGTTTTCAGAGATCTGATTGATGGCTTCTTCAATGTCTGTAGAGAGGGTATGGTAATGGGTTTTGTGAGATCTGGCATCTAAAGGCTGTTCTTGTCAATTGTGTCTCAGAGAGGTATTTTGACACCGAAAGGATGACTACTGATCTGAATACAGGATTATCCAAAAGAACTGCCATTTTTAACCAATCTCTCTCTTCGATTCCATCATTTGACCGATTTCTCTCTCTCTGGTCCCTTTCTCTCCACTAGACTCACTTTATTCCTCTCCATGTGCTGTTGCCTCACTCTTGATTCTCACTCTTTCTTTTGTCAGACTCCTCTCCCCCCACCATGTGTTGTTGCTAGCACCCATTCTAGAATATATATCTATTTAAAAAAAAAAAATATTTGTTTTTTTATCTCTTTTTTTTTTTTTTCTTTTCTTTTTATTATTCAACAAAACAACATCATCAAAATAACACCACAAACATTCTACAATCTTATCATTTCTTCATGCCGGGGATCAACCCCGATCAGCATTTTACACCAAAAAAAAAAAAAAAAAAACAAAACACACCAAAACCAACCACACCCACAGTGGGATTTTTCTTCTCTACTCTATTGCAGGTCTCTTCTTCTTGCCTCCGTCCTGGGCGGTCCTTGACGGTGTTGCCTCCGTGTTTCCCACTCCACTGGGCACGATCACTACTCCCTGCTCCTCCACTGCAGCATATGGCGGACCTCCAAATCGGAACATCACGGTGGCCTTCCGCTTCAGCTCCTTGTTTTCTGCCTTTAGCACACTTATCTCTGCTCGCGCATCCTTATACATGCGTTGGAGCAGAGCCAGTTGGGCGTTTAGCTGCTGCACCTCATTTGTTCTACTTTGCAGCCGGTGCGACAAGTTTGTGACCGCAGTCATGGTTTTCACACATGACTTCAATGTATACTGATTGGCCTCAATATCCGTTTGCACTGCCATTTTTTGCTCCACCGACCGCATCGGAAAGTTCAACGGAGCAAAACCAGAGGTGTTTGGTTGAGGTTCACGGGCCACCGCACCTGTTATCTCTCCTGTTGACTCATTGAGGTCGGGAAAGAGAGTGAGCAGACCACGGGAAGATGAGGCCATGTTCTGGGTAGCTGAACGGGAAGAAGAGGCCATGTTTTTTGGGTTGCTGAGTGTTTCCGAGAAGGGTTGGATACAGAGTATTTACAGATTGTTTCAGAATGACCAGTTCAGAGGTTTCAGTCTGGTTTGGTTTCCTCCGCCTCCGCATTGGTTTATATTGACACTGACGACGCGGCCGACACGCCGCTCTGTCGCTCACGTGCCTCGCCGCGTCTCCGGCTCACCTTTTGATGGCTCGACGCTTTCTGTCGGGCACGACTTTTGATGAAGTGGGCGCGCCTTTTGAGGGCGCAACTTTTGATGGCACGCCTTTTTATGGATTGGGCACGCATTTTGATGGCACGCCTTTTGAAAGATTGGGCACACCTTTTGAGGGTGTGACTTTTTAAGGGTCCGACAAGACTCTGTAAACTGTCCCGACATTGATTCCGGTTAGCTCCTTCATGGGTCCGACAAGACTCTGTAAACTGTCCCGACATTGATTCCGGTTAGCTCCTTTATGGGTCCGACAAGACTCTGTAAACTGTCCCGACATTGATTCCGGTTAGTTTCTACAAGGGTCCAGCAAGACTCCTTAAACTGTCACAACACCTGTCACAACATTGTCTGCTACAACGGTCCGACATGACCCCATAAACTGTCGTCTACATCGGTCTGCCATAACCATACAGTCTTCTACAACGGTCTGACACGACCATACAGTGTCTCATATCCTGTTTTATTTTATTTATCAGTTTACTTTCCTGTTTTGTTACACTCTCCAAACTCAAGTTGGTTAGTTTCTATCCCCCTTGAGTTTGCGGGGGGCTGTTAAAATTCACCTACTACACACCTACCACTACCACCTACTACACACTCACCTACTCTCCACCAACTCCTCACCTACTCCTCACCTACTCACACTCACCCTCTTCTATATATAGGAATCATGAATCATCGTAATATATATCAATATATCAATCAATAATATAATTCTCTATTTCTCTTTATACATTAAATTTCTACAATAACAAATAAAAATATATATATATATATATATAAAATTCTTTGTCGTATTCTCGCCATGTCCGTATCCTAATTTTTTCAAAATCACTGTGTCCCGTGTCCATTCTTGTGCTTCTTAGGCTCACACCAAGTAAAAATTACTTCCCAAAATGTCCCAAATTACTGTGAGCACAATGGGTATGAACACAATGGGCTGTGGTATTATTTGCTGCTCTTCTTAGCAAATGCCATCATAGCACACTAATAAAGGCATCTGTAAAGGTCAATGGAGGAGGGATACTAAAACAGGAAACCTTGCATAGGACATACACTCACCCAACATAGGTGATAAAATTATATTTGATATAGAAATATTAGTCTTGTTGAACGATGGGTAAAATCAGGAACTTCTTCCATCCATACCAAGAACTCATCTATTGTAAGAACATGTACTTCCAAAGCATGTGCTACCTTGTTATTCCTATTATCCCAAATCACCCAAGCAATAGAAAAGAACAAAGGCAAGGCAACTAACATAAGGCTAAGAATGAATATATTTTCTTGTAATTTTTCCATGAAGTATAATTGCCAGGGCATGGGAAAGCATGAGTTTGACCTGAATTTTGTTCTACCTAATGTCTTGGCCCTTGAAACTAAAATAAAACTAAGAGTGAATATATAGAAAGTATATTTATATAAAATGCAAAAGAATTTGACTTCCACAAAAATAAAAGTAAAAATGAGAAAGCACAAAGATTGAAAGCCAAAAGACACCAAGATTTGTTAGTTTTTATTCCCTTTGTGGATTTGTCTTTTTGTATTCTTTGCATCGCCTAGATGCGTTTCTAATAAAGTGTGTTTATTTATCCCAAAAAAAAAAAAAAAAAAAAAAAGCCAAAACATACCAAAGAGTGGTCATATTCTGCAACTAATCTTCCGATAATCCATGAGGGGAGACATACCACAGAGGATTTAGGCTACGAAATTTAAGCATGATGCAGTGAAGGAATGCTTTTGCAATGTTTTGAGATCAATGTACATTACTATAAAATTAAAGAGGATCTATGTAAGGCAGCTATAAAGTGTCAAACCATCCATGCTATGTAGGAAATAACGCTTGCCAATTATAGAACATTATGTCCATGAAATGAATGTCACCATACTACTGATTTTCAGATGGATGTGTTGCAATACATGAAATAATAGAATTAAGAATTAACTTTAGTTTGCGCAAGTGGGCGTGTTGTGATGCACAAAAGCAATGCATAATAAATCCAAGAAAAAAAGTTATCACAAATAGAAAAATAAATAAAACTTAAGCAGCGCAACCATTTTCATGAAGAAGCTATGTCTGTACAATAACAAAAACAAAATCATGAAGAGGCTATGTCCATGTTGAACTAGCTAACAACTATCACTTCTCCAACTGTTCCTCCAACAGTCATTGCCTCCATGAATGAATTTTATGCACAACATACTCATAAATTTTAAGTTTTCTTTCCCAGCTTGAAGGCTCAGACACTTGGATGATTTACACAAAATTAAAAAAAAAAATAAAAATTGGTGCCGTTTGGTAATGTTTGCAATTTACTATTTTTGTTGCAATAAACATTGAACATGATTATGTTCATTTTTGGTAAAAAAGAACACAAAAAACATATTTGGTACACATGTATTTTAAATAGTAGTTTTAAAAACAAGTGATAGGGATGACTGGCAGAAGGTGGTTGTCAAAGGGACGAGATGATGGCCGGAGGTGGTTGGCAATCGCTGTAGGTGATGGTTGGAGGTGGTTTTCGGTAAGAGGTGGTTGCCGCCAATGGGAGTGGTTGGTGGTAGTTAGAGGTGGTTGTTGGCTGCGGGAGGTGGTGGCCGAAGATGGTTTACGACAAGAGGTGGTCGTTGAAGGTGGTTGCCACTGATCGAAGGTGGTTGGCGGCAGCCGTAGATGGTTGTCGGCGGTGTTACTGAATGTGGGGGTGGTTAGATGTGGTGGCCGATGGTGGTGATGAGTGGTGGGAGGGGGTGGGAGGAGGAACGAATGACTATTTTTTCTGAACAAGTGAAACCAACTTTTTTGAGGTTACAAGAATTTGATAAATTGTTTACAAGTTTTTGAAAACAAAAATAAATACCAAACGAGTTTTTGTTTACAGTTTTCAATTTTTTTGTAAATATAAATTGAAAATTATGAACATAATCGTTACCAAATAAAATATGATCCTTTATAAATTGCGAAAAACATGTTTGCAAGTAATCACCATAAGGATGAGTTGATGATGACTAAGAAGTATAGACACTTCTAAACATGTCTATGTCAAACACTAAGTCACGTGTCAAGTAATTCTGCTGCTGAACCTTAACTGTTTAGACCCATAAGCGACTACCCTGCCCTCCTGCATAAGCACACAACCCAGCCCATCATGAGAAGTACGTTTTAGTCTTATTCGCAACCTAGCATGCAATCTCCTCCCATTGGAGTGTGCTCCTCATGCGACATCATGCTCGCATTCGCAGGCATTGCTTTCCTCTTTCGTCATGCATTTGTTGCGGTGCAGCTCAAATTTTGGCTAAAATTTTATGATACTCAATCTATACACAGACATATAGCACTTGTTGACGTTTATTAGGTCGAGGTCCCGCAGGCCAGAATAGTTTTGTTATTGTCAAACTCTACGATGACCATAAAATGTATGTTGGCACTGTTTGTCATGTGGCATGATTGGTGCACCAAGTTCAAATGTGTTATATGATCTGTGCATCATGTTGATGCAGCTCTTATTAATCCCTCGTCCTTTTAGACTTTAGGAATAAATCTTATGTTGCGTTTTGTTAGAATTTACCTACACCTACCACCACCTACTACCACACCTACTACACCTACCACCAATTTACCCTCACCTACTCCTCACCTACTACCCAAACCCTCTCCTATATAATGAGCCACTCTGATTTGTAATATAACACATCAAAATTAATCAATCAATAATACATGATTTTTAACTTGGTATCAGAGCAGGTTTAAAACCTACTATTTTTCGCTTCACCGGCGGGCGGCAACCTCACCTTAGCCGTCCGCCGGACCTCCATCTATTCCGTTTATTTTCTATACATACCTTCACTAAGTTGTAATGGCTCTCGTAAATACACAATCAGGATTGGTCTTTGTTTTTTGCTTTTGCTTTCGTTTTCAGAAACTAATTTGTTGTAATCTTCGAGCTCTGCGTAATACACATCCCACACGCATCGGACGCATCCGCTGCCGCAACAGTCCCCCAGCAACGGCTTCTCCGGCTGCGGCGGCAATTTGTCCGGCTGCTCCTCCGCCTCCTCTTTGTTCTTGTTGATGTTCAAAGCCGATAAATCGTCGCCTAATCGGCTGTTCTTGTCTGATTCATCAGCCATCGATCTCGCCGTTGTCCACGGCCACGACACCACACCAAACCGTGGTCTCTCTCTCTCTCTAGAGTCTCACAGAGATGGAGTTCGTGAGCCCCGAAGGGTTTCGCTTAGATGGTCGTCGTCCCATGGAGATGAGACAGATTCGAGCTGAAATCGGTGCCGTTGCCAATGCTGATGGTTCTGCTGTGTTTGAGATGGGTAACACCAAGGTCATTGCTGCTGTGTATGGTCCTAGAGAGGTCCAAAATAGGAGCCAACAAATTAATGATCAGGCACTGGTGCGCTGTGAGCCAACAAATTAATGATCAGGCACTCTCTCGAACCGCTGAGACTTCATCGCCAAGAAGGTCACACTTCTCACTCTCTTTCCATCTCTCTCTTCTCTTTGTCAACTTTCCCACCTTTTCCTTCCCCTTTATGCAAACTCAGCTGTAGCACCATTATAATATATTATCCTATGCCATACCACCCCATTGTGAATTGTTTGAGTATTCCACTACTCAGAGGCTTTCTCTCTCTCACGTGGTGATTGCTCAGTGCTTTTTTGTTTTGGTCGGCTCTGTGTTTTTTTTTTTTTTGGACTGATAATTGATTAGTTAAAACAAAAAAAAAAAAAAAAAAAAAAAAACCCGAAGACACTTGCACTGTACCAACCTCTTTTAATATTTTAACCTCCTATTTTAATATTTTAACCTCCACTATCCTAGCCCATCTGACCTCACAAGGAATGGCTCTGGTCAGGAGGATAATATTGTTGTCACACCATCCATGCTCACTAATGTGCACATTCTCTTTCTTATTTTTATTATTATCACATGGGAGTGTTCCCCTCTTTCTACCAAAAATACTAAAATAACATCACATCAAAATAAAAATAAAAAAAAAAATTAAATAAAAAAAAAATAAAAAAAATAAAAAAACTTTACAAATTTGCACACCAAACTTCTTTTATTCATATCGGGGCACACCCCATTCACCATTTTACATAAAAAAAAAAAAAAAAAAAAAAAAAAAAAAAAAAAACCACAAACACAACAACCACACCCACAGTGGGATTTTTCTTCTCTACTCTGCCGCCGGTCTTTTCTTCTTACCTCCGTCCTGGGCGGTCCTTGCCGGTGTTGCCTCCGTGTTTCCCATTCCACTGGGCACGATCACTCCCCCATACTCCTCCACTGCAGCATATGGCGGACCTCCAAATCGGAACATCACAGTGGCCTTCCGCTTCAGCTCCTTATTTTCTGCTTTCAGCACACTTATCTCTGCTCGCGCATCCTTATACATGCGTTGGAGCAGAGCCAGTTGGGCATTTACATGCTGCACCTCATTTGTCCTACTCTGCAGCCGGTTCGACAAGTTTGTGACCGCAGTCATGGTTTCAACACAGGACTTCAATGTATACTGATTAGCTTCAATATCCGTTTGTACTGCCATTTTTTGCTCCACCGACCGCATCGGAAAGTTCAACGGAGCAAAACCAGAGGTGTTTGGTTGAGGTTCACAGGCCACCGCACCAGTTATCTCTCTTGTTGACTCGTTGAGGTCGGGAAAGAGAGTGAGCAGACCACGGGAAGAAGAGGCTATGTTCTGGGTAGCTGAACGGGAAGAAGAAGCCATGTTTTTTGGGTTGCTGAGTGTTTCAGAGCAGGGTTGGTTACAGAATGTTACAGAGAACGAAGAGGTTTCAACTGGTTTGTTATGCTTCCAAGCCTCAGACTTCGCTTTGGTTTATAAAGACAGAGACGACGAGGCCGACACGCGCTCTGTCAATCACGTGCATCGCCGCGTGTCAGGCGCCCCTTTTGATGGCTCGACGCTTTCTGTCGGGCACGTTTTTTGATGAAGTGGGCGCGCTTTTTGATGGCACGCCTTTTGAAAAATTGGGCACACCTTTTGAGGGTGCGACTTTTACAAGGGTCCGACAAGACTCTGTAAACTGTCCCGACATTGATTCCGGTTAGCTCCTTTCTGGGTCCGACAAGACTCTGTAAACTGTCCCGACGTTGATTCCGGTTAGCTTTTACAAGGGTCCGACAAGACTCTGTAAACTGTCCCGACATTGATTCCGGTTAGCTCCTTTATGGGTCCGACAAGACTCTGTAAACTGTCCCGACATAGATTCCGGTTAGTTTCTACAAGGGTCCGACAAGACTCCGTAAACTGTCTTCTACAACGGTCCGACATGACCCCATAAACTGTCTTCTACAACGGTCCGACATGACCCCATAAACTGTCTTCTACATCGGTCTGACACTGCCATCCAGTGTCCTCTACACCGTTATGACACCACCATACAGTGTCCTCTACAACGTTATGATAGAGGCAGGTAATATACACATGACACATCTTGATAGAGTATATCATACTGAATACATGAACTAAACGATTTATGGACTTGAGGAGAGAGAAATTAACCCCGAATTTGTCCAACAATGCTTAGCATGTTTCAAATGCCACAATGATTCATTAAGATTTGGTCCCTTATCACAAATCCAAAGAGGCAGCAATAGCACAGCCAAAAGATATCAAGGACAGCACATCATTTCTTCTACAATATTTCCTCCAAAGTGTCAATCATGCCATCAATGAACCATAACAACCAGTAACTATTGTGTATTGTCAAATAAATGATCATTTATCAATTACGAGGACATGATAAATACTAGGGGTGACCAGCGGATATACCGATCCGCCAAAACCGACAAAACCAAACCGATCCGCCGCATTTTGGACGGATGCGTGATGACGAGCGAACGGTTGCGGATTGATTTTCTCCAATCCGCCAATCTGGCGGACTGATGGCGGATTTGAGATTCCTTTGGCCACAACCGAACCGCCAAACCGCGAGCACCTCTAATAATTTATAAGATTTTTTGTTTTCAGTTTGTTTAAATATTTTGTTTGTGTTTTCAATTAAAAAAGAGTCGAAATATTCTGCTGAAAAAAAGTTTTCAACTTGAATATCTTTTTTGAATTGAAAAAAATGAACGTATTATTTATCTATATTTTTTTGTTTTTAAATCTATCTCTAAAAATAATAAATAGAAAATATGATATATGTTGGTTAGTTTTTGTTTTCAAAAACAGATGTAGATGTAACAACACAGAGCCATACAATCTCTACTATTGCTCTGTTTATGGTTTTGGTGGTTTGAATTATTTTTATGTTTTAAGAACCACATATTGTAATATTTTATGTGGATGAGGCATGCTGTGATTGTGATATTCTAAAGTTTCAAACTTTCTTACTTTGGAAGAGGCATGCAGTGATTGTAATATTTTTTTAAGTCATTGACTGTAATACTTTCTTCTTCTTTTTTTTTTTGAAGAAGTGCACAAGTTGAATTATGTTGAAAATTTATAACTTTTAAACCGCTAAATCGATTCGCATCCATCCGCCAAACCGCTAATCTGCCTAATCCACATCCGCCGGATTGGCAGACGGATGCGGATTGATTTTTCTCAATCCGCCATCACCGCCAATCTGGCAGACTGATGGCGGATTGGAGGTTCCGTAGCCGCAACTGACCCACGCCCACCCCTAATAAATACAGATAAATAACAAACATTCTTTTGAGAAGTAGCATTGCAACTTATTGAACAGATGCATGCATAAAATGGTGTGTCAATCGTTCCCCTCAAGTCTAAGTCTACATACAAAATCTTATTTAGACAAAGGTAGTATATAGCTAACAACTAAGCACAGCTTAGTAACAGACCAGGAGTCATAAAAAAATACTAATCAACCTTAAACATATAAATTCAAGCACGAATTTATTATAACGCTAGGTGTCATATATCATTTCAACCAAAAAATGAGAAGGAAAATAAACTTGCTAAGCAAAATAATGAAGAGTAGCTACTAAATAATTAAAAATAATAATATTAATAATAATAAAAATATATAAATATAAATAAAAAAGTGAATGAGCTAAAAGGAACTCACTTTATTCTCAAGTAACTTGCAGATATTTGAGGCAGGGGTGCATGGCCTTCCCTGAACCAAGTATAGAAATCACAAAATGAAGAAGGCCAAAAAAACAAAAAAACAAAAAAAATTTAGTCTTCCTAAATAAGCCAAATCACATAATCTAGAGCACAAGTAGATTCTTACTGCTCTTCAGAAGCCACTAGTGAGAACCAAATTGGACCAATTCTTTTTTCGCTTCTAGCACTAGGAGCATCTAGCACAGCTTGGGGTGAAACACCTAATTCCCCAGAAGTGGCTGCCTTTTTAGGACGAAACCTCCGCAACTTTTTAGGTTTGACTGAATCCAGAGGGACAGGATCAGTGCTATCCTTTTTGTCTTGTACTCTATGTTTGGTTCCATGTTCCTTAACTTTTGTTTTGCGAATGTGACCTTCACTGTCAGGGGCATGTAGAGGCTCCAATTTAGCAGCAGACCCTTGTGAAGTATACTTTGAAGACTTACTCCTATTTGCAACTTCCACCAAAAAATTTAAAGGTTTCCAGAGATCAACTTTCCCTTCCCATGTTTCAGCACCATTTTCTGCTTCTTTTTCAGGCTTAGGGCGGCTGGACGTCTCAGCATTAGAAGAATTCTGCAATAATTATACACTTTATCATCAAAAGAAGTTGTAAGGTAGTGTTTGGTTCACTGGAATGAAAGTAGATTAGAATGGAAGGGTCATTGTTTGGGCTTCTTATAAAATGATTATTCCCTTACAATGATAATGATGATTCCATTTGCAATGTATTTTTTCATAATTTGTTTATTGAACCAAACGTGAGTCTTTTATATTGAACCAAACATCAGAATGGACATTTTGATGTAATGATCATTCCATTTCAATGCATTCCAATGAACCAAACATAACATAAATGTAATCATATGCTCCACTATCCTAAGGCCAGTTGCTAACAAAAAGAACTGGTAGCATAAATAAAGAGTGCTCACTGCAGGCATCCAGAACACACGTGGCCTCTTTACCTGCCTTATATTCTGAGTAAATTTGTTTAGAGTCTCAGGTGAGCTAGAGCTTTCTGGGCGATCTTCCACGGAATCTTCCTCTTTCTTAACAGGTTTCTCAATTGGAAAACTGGAACCTCGTAAAGCAGATGCCTTTCTTGATACAGCTTTAGATCTTCTTCCTGTCATAGCAGTCTGTGTTGATACTCTCGGAGTACTGACCACTAATGATGATAGTGATCTCTCCTTTCTTCTCACTGGTAATGTAACAGAAGGTGCAGCTTCAGGTGCCTTCATGTTTCTTCTTTTGAAAGGGAAGATCTTGGCTCTTACATCTTGCAAGTTGTGGTCTGGCCTGATAAACAAAATTCAATGGATGTGATTCAAGAACAGAGTTCCATGTATTTCCAGATCCATGGTATATATGCACTAGTGGTGTGTAAACAAATTGAGCAGTAAACTAAGGAAGGAATTGTAGCACATGCCACATAAAGATTTTCAAATGAATGAACTCCAAAGGGAGGTGGATTGCAGAGTTTAGAGATGACTGAAGGCCCATACATATGCACACACACATAAGGGCAGATGTGCACAGACTTGGGAAACGATATTCTTCAAAGTTCTACAGTGATCACCGCAAGAAATTGAAAAGAAGAAGGGAAAAACAAAAAGGAAAAGCTAAGTTCAAAAAATTTGAAGTGCGACAGAGATGAGCCCTCAAAATCTTATAACCTATGTTACATGAACTCTTCTAAATTTATGAAGTACCCGTGTTGGTCACTCTACACTTGCGTAAAGGCAGGGGTGGCAGCACTTGTAAGACAAGGTATTCAAATGAATACCCTAATTTTTTCTTCTTTGTATAAGAATAGGTAATACATATGACTTCAAGCTCCATCAATTCTAGATATGAGTTGTATGACTTGTCAAAAGCAATTGTAAAATTCCATGTATCTAATATATTCTTTTGTTGAAATAACAGTATCACTATATTATTATTTTAAAATTATGCATAAAACCACATCTTATGCATGAAATGTTCTATGACATCTTCTAAACACCATCTTACCCAAAAAAAATTAAATTATAATAGAAAAAATAAGAATATTTTGCCATGTCTCACTTGTTGTGTATTTAGACATGGGAATTGGATCAAACAGGTCCCACACACACCTATACCCAAATCCACCTAACATAGCTTATAACCAACAGCCGCTAACTTTTTCAATTTTTTTTTTTTTTTTTTTTCTTTTAAGGGTAAATTACAATTTTCACCCAAATTTCACTTTGATCCCCGCATCTTTTAATTGCAACAATTAAGTCCTTAGACTTCAACCCGTGTTTCAATGTGGTGCTCCCATCACTCCATCATTTGAAATTTGAGTAAAAATTGAAACATAAGGAACCAAAATGGAATTTAGTGAAAGTTGGAGGGTGAAAAGTGTAATTTTTCATACAAAATGCCCCTAAAATGTGCTCGCGTGAGCACTTTCCATCTAATTTTTTAACAATAAGTGACGGGAGGACCATATTGAAACACAAGTTGAAATCTATAGACTTAATTGTTGCAATTAAACGATGAGGAATCAAAATGAAATTCGGATGGTGTAATTTACCCTTGTTTTAATCAAGTATAACCACTGGCTATTATAACATTGCAAACCAAGAAAATAGCTTAAAACAAACTAATAGCATCAATTTGGCCAAATAAAAAGTTACGGGTTTCACCATCCTAATATTCTATCAGTAGCACACAGATGCACAGGAGATAGTATAAGAGGATTCAATGATGACCGTGACCAACAATCAAAATAAGTCATCACTTAACAGCTCAAAGCATAAGAAAGGAGCCTTACAAACTCCTTTATATGCCACTTTAAAGCAGTAAACCTAGACTAGTAATGAAAATATTTTGATAGAAAGCAAAACAAAATCTTCAAGCTGGATATTATGATAATTCCACTACCTAATAGGCCAACTAGTCATTAGGAAAAATTAAACAATTTAGAGTCTCCAGGTCAAGAAAACATTGAACACCAATGAGAAAATACTAAATTTTATGACAGACACGACAAATCAACAACCTCACTCACCAAAATGCAAATAATGAATTAAATACATCATCCATCAGCCAGTTCTTAAAAAGCCAACCCTACTAATTTTAAGAATGATACTATTATAAACCTAACTCATTTGCATGGTGCTTTGTCAATGAAACTAATATGAGAGTATTGGTGGCATAAATTATGGCATTTTGACTAAGACAGAGAGAAGAGAGGAACCAAATATATATAAAAAAACAATGCCCAATTAGTACACATTAACGTGTGTTTGGGAGGGGAAAGATTAAGTACACACTTAACCTTTAGCATAATGTAAAAAGTAGTGGCCCCAAGACTTGAATCCATAACCTCAAGGTTATTAGGCCAAGTCTTAACCAGTAAACCAATGGTCAACCCTTTTTTTAACCAAATATATATATATATATATATATATATATATATATTAATAAAACAAAAAAAACCAACTTGAAAAAGATAATATACCAAACTCTCCAGGATATTATCAAAAGTGGTTGATCACTCAAACATCATCCAAGGCAAAAAATCCATGTTATGCAGTCAAGGGAAGGCTAAAATGTAAATAAATAAGTAAAATAGTGCTACAATTTCTCAGAAAACCAATGTGTTTGGCTGGTACATCTTAAATTTTGAACTCACTGTCTCCTAATTTACCTTAATCAAAAGATTCATTAAAAAGTTATTAATATTAGGATTCCGACATCACAAAAAACATTTACTTAATCCTTACCATATATAAATAAGAATTTAATGTATCCCTATTTTTCAGGAAATCCTTAAAACCAAAAAAAAATTTAAAAATTCATGTGCATATGAGAGCACATGGATCTGATATCCATGGTTTCACAAAGACTAATTAGATTGGTTGTCATGGTGTGATCCATCACACAAAATTATACCATTACAATCCCATTCCATAATCCTATACTGTGCACATGAGTAAATTCTTGCTTGAAGATCAAGTATTTAGAAACTATTAATCCATTGGAAGCAATGAAACTATGGTTGGTGATTTAAGAACTATCGGATTTATAATGTATTTACTTCATTACACGCTCTCATCATGAATGACAATGCTAAAAAACTTTAGGCCTCAAGGCCTAAGCCATTGAAGCAATGGCTTTAGGCCCCAATTTGAAAGAGGCCCCATACTTTCCTTTGTCCAAATGCACAGTACAATTCTATCTAAAAATAAAGCCTAATAACCAACACACGCACGCACACACAAAAAAAAAAAACTCCTTTTTAATAGGCTGAGCCAAAAAATAATTTATTGTCCAAAGGCCTACAAAAAATACCTTATGCCAAGACCCAACCAAAGAAAACCTCTACAAAGGCCTCGTTTGGCAAGAGGCTATTTTAGCCAATTAGCCAAAAAGTTACTAAATTAGCCAAAAAGCCAACAACCCATACCAAAAAGTCAAAGATTCTCTTTTCTCTCTACTTTTTGCATATCTTTTCGTAATTAGCCAAAAAGTCATCCTAAACATACAAGTTTTTTTTACTTACCTTTTTAGCCAAATAGCCAAAAAGTTACTAAATTAGCCTGTTCCCAAACGAGGCCTTTAAAACACAAAAAAACACAAAAAAAAAAAAAAAATTTAAAAATATTTATTCAAATGCCCAGCTAAAAAAACCCATTAACTAAAGGCTTCTAATAATAAAGCCTGTTATAAACCCCCAGATTTTTAGCTACAAGAATCAAAGAGGAAAGTGAATTTCACATAAAATAATTTACAATATAAAAAAATTATAAATGTTATTTAAATTTAAAAAACTTCTAATTGAAGGTTTCGCCTTGGGCAGTAACTAATTTTAAAGTATAAAGCCCGCCTTTGCATGATAAACTACTTATAACAATCAGAAAGGAGGAAAAGAGGGGGAAAACTAACAAGTTGGAAGAATATCTGACCTTAGCTTCTCCAATGGGACAGAACCTAAATCAACATTGCATATTGGACAGCATTCTAATTCCTCATCCGAAATCTTCTTATATATGCATTTCCTGCAAACTGGATGTAAAGTTCAAAAGACAAAATACTATCAAAATCAAACAACCATCGAGTTGAGAGCCCTCAATGTAAAAGATTATAATAAAACTATATCCATGTGTAGCAAATCTAGGTGAACATAATAAGAAACTGAAATAGAAAGAGACAACAAAACAAGAAGGGTATTTTTTTGACAATTAAGCAATGGAGGGTAAATTAGATGTTTACAAAAACAATTACATTTTTTAGGCACAAACTAAAGATCAACACATACCAACACTACCCACTAGCAGTTTGTAGGTAAAGACTATACTAACAAAACTTAAGCGACTATAATGGGAGTAATAGGGTACAATAGTAAGCTAAATTTCTAAATATTCTCCCACAATCCGCGCTTAATTATCGCTATGTTTCAAAATTCTACTAAAAACAAATGAAGAATGGCTGAAATACTTGATTTTGTTGATGACATAGCTATATTTCTACTAAACGACATCAAAGTCTTGTATGATCCAACAAGTGAACAGTGAAATACGAAGCTCGTTCTAATTATAGTCACCTGAACTCACACGAATGATATCTCATCCATTCAAAATGTCAGCTAATTTTCTTCTCTTTGGAAAGAGAGAAACACAATTCCCAAGATTATCTAAACATTCATATGGGCACAAATGTAAACATACCCAGATCAACACAAGCCAAACTAAAACGAACCCAGATCACAAAAATGGAACAAGTTTCAGAATTTGAAGAATTGACATTGAAACAAAATTCGAATGACGAAAATTCGTGCGATGAGGGATGAGTTTTTTGAGAGTTGAGAGAGAGAGAGAGAGAGAGAGACTCACACGTATGAAGACATTCAGAGATAGTCGTTGCGTCTCTGAAGAGCTTGTTGCAGAGTGGGCATGTCATGCATGCCGCAATCGTCTCTCTCCTCACATTCACCACCTGATTCGACATCCCACTCACTCTCTCACCTCCCAACCCTTGTCCAAACCTTTACACACGTACCCACATGGTGCATGTTAGCAACACTCCGCAACACGTGAAATTTACGTTCATTCCCCTGTATTTACCTGCATTCAACACAACACAAACTCTACAACAATCACAGAGAAAACTACACCAACAACATAGAATTAATATATATTCATATAATTGTATGTGTGTGTAGAGCTGTGAGAGAGAGATAGAGAGAGAGACCTGTGAATCTGAGAAAGAAAGATTGAGATATGGGGTGAGATTGAGAGATGGGTAAGGGTGATTTGTGAAGAACCGACGTGGGTTGGTGATGGATTTGGAGAGAGAGGTTTTGCTTCGTCGATGATCTGTTTGGGAGACGAAATCGAGAGAGGCTTTCAGAAATAGCATGAACCAAACAGTTGTTTTTATATTATTTTCAATTCCAAATAAATACACAAATAATAATAATAATAATGAGCTGTGATAAACTGCGCCGGTAGTGTACTGGGGAAGAGCCTGCGCACCGTGCGTTCGTGTGCGATGGCGTGTTTTTGGGACATTGGGAATTTATCGCGTCTTCTGGCGCATATTAGCCGTAGCTGCACGCGAGATTCCTTTTTTTTTCTTTTTTTTGGAATATTAGCAATTGTAATTTGTATATGTTTGTGTGTTACACATATTGTACTAAATTTATATTTACAAAACAAAAATGTTTAAGAGTATTAAAAGTAGAGTTCTATTTATATGGCAGTAGGTCTTACTTATGAATGCTTTGATGTATATTTTTTGTTTTTTTTTTAACTTTATGTCACATCATTAGAGCCATTGTTAGAGCTCCAAATTTAGAGTTATGAATCATTACTCTTTACAAAATTGGAAAACACTATGATGCATACTCTTCAAATGATGCATCATATGCATTTTATAATTAAAAAAATAATACAATTTTAATTTTTTGAGTCATAACTAAAAAAAAAATTAGTCATAACTAAACATTATATAAGACATAATTAAAATAATGGCATAACTAAAAAATAAAATTAGTTATAATTAAAAAAACAGTATAATTAGAGGTGCATATGATTTGTCATTTTTAAAGAAGTGTATATTAGAATTTCCCGATAAAATTACAAAAATGTGCTATATAAGTAGGGTGAGATAGGAATTACTGTATGGATATATCGTGAAAGTGTTTTTTGTTTTTTGAACGATGAAAATGAACGTTCCGTCTGGTATTATAGCATTAGTACCATAGGGGTATCATAGCATTCGTAAACTCTAACCTTGGGATAGTCGATTGATGGTCAAATTTAACTCAACTTATAGAAAGAGACTCACCACCCAACAACAATGGATCTCACCCTCCCCATAACTAAAAGCAGAGTATAGCGACAGGAGTATAGTGTTAGCTTTGAAGAGTGCACCCTCCAAGTGTCGAACCCTACTATTCCATGTGAATAGCAAGTGCGTTATCCAAGTTATCACCACCCCGATGGTTATTGTGAAAGTGTTTTTTGATTTTTTTTTGGTATTGTAATAATGTGTTTGGTGTGGCTTTTTTTGACCAACTTAAAGATTTTAGTTTTTGAAAAATTATTTTGGACTGTTTGATTAAACTTATTTCAAACAGTTTCTGATTGTAACTTATTTTAATATAAAAAAAAAACTAATTTTGAGAAGCTGTCCGTTCTTGTTTCTGATTATCAACTTCTGCTATGTGCATATTAATTTATAATTATAACCTTAAACATTATTTTTTTTTTGTGAAAATAGAAAAAGACTCAAATAAACTGTGAATTAATTTTTTTTTATGGAAAATGTGAACTAATAGTGAATAAAAAAAATAAAAGTTAATTCATTTACGGACTAAGTATTTAGTTAAAAAGTCAAAAAGTCATTATAAATTGTCACATCACTCTCTCTACTTTTCTGTACATCTTTTCGTAAAAAACTAAAAAGTTATTGAAATAGCCTATTACCAAACGATAGGGGTAAAAATGACATTTACACATCAAAAAATTATTTCACAACTTATTTACCAAATACTAGTCAGCAACTTAAATCTATAATCCAATAGTTGCAACTTCTGATTAAGGTGTCGTTTGGTAAACTTGACTTTTTGATTTTTTTGACTTTTTTTAGCCTGGGACTTTTTTGTTCGTCTGGTTTTCTTGTTTGACTTTTTTTGCATTATAATGACGAATATGCCCTCCACTTGGAAATGATGTTTTTTTTACTTTTTGTTTGTATATGACTTTCTTTTTTGTCCTTATGTGCTTATATATAGTCCCAATGTATTTACCAAAC
Source organism: Camellia sinensis (assembly GCF_055761805.1). Classification (NCBI taxonomy): domain Eukaryota; kingdom Viridiplantae; phylum Streptophyta; class Magnoliopsida; order Ericales; family Theaceae; genus Camellia; species Camellia sinensis. Next base: position 105,905,112 of record NC_138972.1, read on the forward strand.
GAAGGCTAAAGTTTTAATTTATAATTTGTTAAGTTATAATTTATAATCTGTTTTAGCAGCTGCACTAAATACTCCCAATGTCTTTAGATTTTTTTTTTCTCTCTTTATATGTATGTTTGTTTTTCTCTCTACATAAAGGCTCTCTTTAATTTTTTTTTTTTAGGATTCATTTTGTATTTCAATATATTTTATTAGTTGATTTATTGTCAAATTTATAATTTATTAAGTCTCGTAATTTTTTGATTTAAAAAAAAAAAAATATGAGAGAAGGAAGGAAGGAAGGAAGGATGGATAAGTAGAAGTAGAATTAGGGTGACCATCATGAAGTCATGCTCATAGTATTTGTTTGAACTAGTTTGGCTTAACATATGGGTGCCCACTATATTTGCCTTGAGAGATAAACATATATGTAGTCAAAGTAATACTTGGGTAAGCCGTAGAAAACAAATTCAAATTTTTTAATATTACAATTTCAATAGTATAAATAATATTGCAAAGTAGTATATTTATTACTGTATTCTTTTGGAACATATAATTCAAATCAATTTTCTTTTATGTGGTAATTTATATATATATATATATATATATATATATATATATATATTGTAAAAAAAGTGCAATTCATTGATTTAAGACAATTGGATATAATTTTTTATATTGAATTTTGACAACTCAACTCAACTACAATTTTTTAGATAAACTCAAGCTTGGGCTAATGCAAACAAGTTCAGAGGAGATTAGACTCTCGTCAAGTTTAGAAAAAACTCTTTAAAATTTGAATTTTACTTGGAAAGACAATTAGCTTGATTGAATTCGGTCAAATTGTAGCTTTAACTATCACTACCAGCTCCTGGTAGCAAAAGGTCAAGTGTCGTGACCGATCAATAATATTTGTTACTCAAGGTTGACTTTAAGACTAAACAAATTAATAAACACAAAAATAAGTAATTATTTAAATGCACCAAAATATGCGTTTGAGCTTCTATTTATATATATATATATATATAACATTAACCAAATAGGCAATGTTTACAAAATGGAGTTAAACTTGTACAAAGTAGATTTACAAATATTATAAAGGTACATTGCATGTCTACTCCATAACCCCATTCTCGAAACTCTCCAAAACTATTTATGAACTGCACACCTCCTCCTCGAATTATTATCTCTCAAAAATATGTTAAATCAACTATATAAATAGTAGTATATCTTATATAATTATGGATAAGTATTTAAATGAAATCTTATACGATACCAAACATTTCATTTAAAATAAATAAATCATTCATGTTCTTCTATTTTGGGACTTCTTCTTAGATTGATTGTTGGTTGGTGGGCTGATTAATTTTTTTTTCCATATAAGATTATTTGTTTAAAGGGTTGTTAGGCTTATACATGTGTTGGACTACGATTATTTAACTGTAATTATCTGGATATTCTAAACACTCTTATTGATTGATATTATATATATATATATATATATATATATCACGGAAAATTCTATTATACATACTCCATACCATATGAACCATTAGTTACACCATTTTTTTTTAAAAGTTATGACCAATTTTCTTCTTTAGTTATGACATTATTTTTAGATATTTGATTATGACTTTTTTGTGTTTGGTTGTAACCTTCTTTTTTTTTTTTATAGTTATGACTCAGAAATGATGAAGCTATGTAATTTTCTTCTATAGTTATAAGGTACATATGGTACACAGTTTTTCCCATATACCACAAAGTCACAAACCTAAACTAAATTTATTACTAGAATTAAAGTTGCAAGAGACTTTGTTAAATAGATTTATATATATATAGAATTTGAATTTGTATTAGTTTATTTGATGCAGTTTTTTTTTATAACAGATGATACAAAAATAATTTTAAGTTGCAAAAAATTATTATTAAAAAGATTATGTTCAAATAATCTATTACTCTTTGGGAAAGTGAAAAGGGAGGGGGCATGCCAAATGGCAAGTAGATAGGAAGGTAAGACCAAAGATCTCATATAAAAGCAATGTCAATACAAAAATAATTTTGTTTACTTATTGTATCAATGGTTGGGTGAAATAGTCCTCATTAATTGATTTTTCCAAAACAATTGAATGAAAGAAAAAAATAGGTCAACAAAATTGGACTCATGCTATACATGTGTGACAAACTGTGTTTGTGGAATCCACTTTTGTCAGTTTAAGCATAGTACTATCTATCTATGTTCTCCGTGATTCCTTGACATACTATTTGTTTGTGGTTTGAACATGTCTCTCTTGAAATTACAATTAGACATATGTTTGGTAACTTAGGAGAGAAAAGAAAAGAAATGATTACTTAAGTAATAAGAGAAAAGAAAAGAAAAGACATGATTGTAATTTCTCTCATTTTTGTTTGGATAAGTAAGAAATAAAAGAAAAGAAATGATTGTGATTTCTCTCCTTCTTGTTTGGTTAGATTTCATTAAGAGAAAAGAAAAGAAATTATTTTATGTTATATTACCAAAATAACCTTTTTATATTTTCAATCATTTTATTTCTTTTATTTTTATAGGGGTAAAATTGGTATTATGAAAATATAAACATTTGTGGATTTCTTTTCTCTCCCAATCTCTCCACTTTTGGAAAGATTGAAAATAAGGGTTATGAGAGAAATGAGTTTCTCTCAATTTCTCTCTATTTCTCCCCATTTCTCTCCACTTAAGATAACCAAACAAGAAAGAGAAATATATTTCTCTCTATTTCTTTTCTTTTCTCTCCAAATCACTCAATCCAAACACAGTGTGAAGGAAAACCGGCAGTGACAATGACACCAAAATTTCTTACATTTTATTAAAAGCAGAAGCCAAAGATTTCATTGCCTTCTTACATGTAAAATCCTCCAACAGTCCATCATACAAGAGCACAAGCCGTGGTACAAATCACCCAAATAACATGATTGTATAATACACAATACCTACAAACATTTTATTAGTTCAAAAGATCTTGACATCTGAATTGGTTTTACCAATCAAGTCATTCACCATCTTCTAAAGCCAACCGATGCTTCAAGCAATCATCGCTGCTTCATACATACTCCAAGAATGAAATCCAGAGAGAGAGAGAGAGAAATGTACCGGCTTTTCTTGTAATCAGAGCTTTTATCATGGATCTTCCTCCAAACTAATTCCATGAAATCAAGAGCCGACAAGACCTTTGTGCCTAGCATAGGTCATTATTGACAAGAAAATGGATCCACAGAGAATTCCCGTGAGGATGACCACCTAGAGAGAGTGAAAATTATGAAGCTATAGGGAAGACCTTGCCAAATGCGGAAACAAAGTGTATTGGGTGATCTACGTACCCATTTAAACATGTAGCCATGGCCTTCCTTCCATGTATAAGGGATATTCATGCCAAATATAGCAGCCACCAAAGAATATATCGACACACAGACAGTCCCAGAACTTAGGAAGAGCTCCAGCTGCATATACAATAACACACAAAAAAAAGAAAAAAGAAAAAGGAAAAATATGGATGGTAAGCTCAGAAAAGGGGTTGGACGTGCATAACTTTTATAGAAAAGAAATATTCTTGCCAAGAGAATTTAAACTCAGAGGCATAATAAAGAAATGCAAGCTGAAACTAATGGGTAAAAAGTTGATTTATTTAGATCTTAAGTGCAGCACCTGAATCAGCTGATTTCGGTGATTGTCCAGCTGCAGCAGGGGAAGAATGATCACAAGAAACTAGTTTAAGTATTACATCTAAATACTTGATAGCTACTTTATTGGTTAAAAAGATGATAACCAAGCAAATAAACTTCGACATTGTTGCTCCATTTGTTTCAGCGGAAAAAGTTCTCTATTTTTTGACTTTTAATACGGAAAAAAATGATAGTCAACAGAACACATTTTCCATGATCAACCCAAAATGAGCTGATTTGGGCAAAAAATGTTTTCTGTTTTTTAAGGCGGAAAACATTTTCTGAACTTAATGAGACATACCAGTCTTAACACCAACACCATCATTGCCCGAGGAAAATATTTTCCACCAAAAGAAATGAAGCATTCAAGGGAAAGCTAGTGAAAACCAAACATTCCCTTGACAGGTGAAGGATATCTTAAAATTATCAAATTTCACTTTCAACAATATTGTCACATTCCATTCATTCTCAGTTCAATATGAGGTTATCCAGCAGCTTACCTGGATATTGATGTAATCCTCCGTGTCATCAATGTATTCACGCAACTAGAGCGAAAAGAATTTTCAATATACACATCAATATTCTGGCACAAGATAATATGAGAGATAAATAATATATTCCAACAATCCACCTAATTCTGAATTATACTGGGTAATTGAACTTCCTAGCATGGATTCTTCGTTCTCATGCTTGCATATTATTAAACAACGTAAGAGCAGAAAATTCTGGACTAGATCAGCATGGTAGTGCATACCGTGGTCAGTTTGTTCAAGGTACCTTCAATTTGCATAAAATATGCCTGCAAAATATTTTACAGTTCTGCACTTCAGCTTAGAATTTAGTTTAATCCAAAGAAAAAAATCAATTACCACCAAAATCACATCACAACCTCGAGCAACATTTCAAGTTCGTCTACATCATTTTCCACATGGCTAGCTGCCAAACTTGCCCTGCTTGTTCGGGATATCTTTGAGTTTATAGTAGGAGATGCAGGGAACCAAATAGGATTGCCAAAACCACTCAAAGGGGAAGCAGCACCGGCCATTTTCCTTGATAAGTAAAGGTCTGCCATGTCATCATCGTCGTCGAGAAGTTGTTCAAGTTCATCCCTTACCTGGAAATTATCATTCTTTTTAGACAGTAAGTCTAAATAAACAGGGGACTAGTTCGAAAATTTTGGGAATATTGAGATGGCTGATAATGCTACAACTGAAATTGAATTCTGTAGGCAAGCTGTATTTGCAGGCCTAAAATATGCAGTGTTAATGGGTTGGCTCAAAATTTTTGTCCCAGATCTCGTGTCATTAATTGGACAAAGGAAAATTCACTAAAGAAGATCAAATTTAATTAATGAAAACTTGTAGTTTCAATAGAAGCATTATAGTGCATGTGGTAACTTTCAATGTCAATTCTGCATACTTGTTATACTTTTCATACTTGTTCTAGTTATTAAATGAAAAGGTTTAAATAGAAATGTCATCTATAAGCTATATTATGGAAGCAGTATAAGTTGGGGAATGCATCAATTCTGCATAAGAGAAAACCATTAAATGGTGATGCTCTGTATCCTCTAGAAAAAGATATCATAAATGCTTTGATGCAATATAATCATAGAAAATGCCTTTGTGGGCTCAAAATTGCAGTTACAGGATAGCACATTAATTAGCATTGGCAGGGTAGGCCAGAATATGACATTGAAAATCACCCAAATATCAAATTTTCAATTAAGTTGCAAATATTAAGAAGGGACATAATGGGACCCTCTGTTGTCTTCTGTCTAGAGGGCCTATAGGCCATCTTCATCTTCAGGGATAATCGAATGTGGATAGACCACCATATGCTTTTACAATCTTTTTTATTTAGGGTAGATGAGTAAATGGCAAGAAGTGGAACCAGAGACATACTTTCTGAACCCGACTAGTCAGCCTTGTCATTGCACTCTTCAATTTACGCACCCGATCCAAATTACGGCTGCTAATCTGCACATAATTGTAATTGCATCAAATTCAAAATATATAATTAAACAAATTAATAAGGAAAAGGAAAAGACAAATGTCCTAGAGATTATTACAAATGTAACAATGATACAAGAACCCTAGAGATTATTTGAAGATGATAATTTATAAACTTTTATACTGCAGAAGACTAGGAAGCCCAGTCCTGAAAGTTATATATGTTCCAATTTGAGAATAAAAAGGAGTTTATTGAAGCTAAAACTGTTAAATTATGTTGCAACCACCCCGCACAGCAAATGAATTCCATTCCAATATAAAATAGAGCCTTTTTCTAACAAATGTTACTTTTCATTTTCATGTGTGTTTACACTTTATCGGAAATGCACAGGTCACACCACAAGGTAACAGTTACAAGGAAAATAGATAGATGATACCCTGATACTCCTCTTTCTTGGGATGTAATTAGAACACATTAAATATGATTAAATGTTGTTTCTCTATTTAAATCTTCAATAGCAACCCTACAATACAAGTACTATTAAAGATATGGTGAATATTGAATGTCCAAATGTCTGTCAACATAACATCAATATTTATCATATATCTTTGACGATGTCAATATAATTGACAAATTCAGAACACTGAGCAGCCATTCTGCTTAAGAACTGTACTAATATCAATAATGAACTCTAGAAATATTTTGTTTTACCAAAACAGCATCAAATTAAAATATAACTCAAGTTTTGCAGAAGAACATCCAACTGTTAGGCATGATGTGTATCGAAGCTGACCTGGACTGGGAGGTGCTGTCCGGGCCCATGGGGCTCACCACGGGTCCGGTTTCAATGATCAAAACCATTCATTTTGTTAGACACTTTATGTATATCATGCAAACAAAAAATTTGATCAATTCAATAATCGCAGCCTATTCAATTTATCGCATTTGTCTCCAAAAAAATGGACAACAAATGTGTTCTTAAAAATAAACCATCCAATTTATTTATTTATTTTTTTGTGACAAACACAATCGATTATTGGATCAACCTAATTTTTTGTGTAGATGATATACACAAAGGACCCTACAAAATGAACGGTTCAAATTATCAAAACGAGAGCCGTAGTGGGCCCCATGGGCCCAGACAACATAACATATGTAAATTCTAATCAACAAAAGCAATGAAGAAAACATGCAAGTTCCAGTTTATTGTTTGCAAGCCTATGTGAAGAAGAAGCTCGGCTGCACTAGATACAAAGAAATAGCACTGTTATGTCAGCAAAACATCTTCTTTTTTTTCCTTCTTCAAAGTATTTAACAAAAGAAAATGAAAACTAACAATTTGTGAAAGAAGCCTTACCTTTGAGGTCAGCTCATCTAAAGCTGGGTATGCAGCTGTCTCCAATTCTCCTGTACGTGCGTCAAGAAAACTACAAATGCCTTCTAGAGCTACCTCTAGAGCCCGGAATTCAAATGGGAATTCTACATTATATTGCTCAAACCGTCAATCAGAATATCAAACCACAGCCCAAAACCAGAAACAACCAACAATTAATGTGTATAAAAATATAGAACAAATTGATTAGAATATGCTAGCAAGGCTTTCACTCATTTTCAGTAACTTTTTCATTCTTAAGGTCACCAGAAAAAATTATTAGAAACACTCTCTTGTTGATAATGGATTTCCCATTTTGCTCACCGGATTCAACATCGTCTTTTGCCCCCTGCTGCTCTTCATCCTCTCCTTGGTCTTGACTGATAGCAATCACCGGAGGCAATCTTCTTTGTAGTTCTTCCACAACAGGGATTACATTATCATCTAGGGGGTCTCGAAGCAATACCTTCCCAAACACAAAAATCACAAATTTGCAGCAAAAAAAAAAAAAACCAGCCCTCAGTACATACAATTGACTCCAACCTCAAATTTCATTTCATTACCAGAAAAAAAAAAAAAAAAAAAAATCAATTTGCAAAACATGAAAATTGAACAAACACACAAACACAGAGACTGCATTACCTCTTCACTCGTGACGATTGCTTTGATGTGCTGAAAAACAAAATCAAGCAAAATCAGAACGAATTTAAGTGAACATGACTAAGAAAAGAAAAAAAATTGAATCAGAACAGAATTGAAATCAATTAAATTAAGCTACCTCCAAATTGAGAACGATGGCTCTTTCTCGGCCGAGAATGATGGAAGGATAAGAAAGAAGAGGATCGAGAATTCGAAGGTCTCTGGCATGAATAGGTACGCGTTGCATGATCTCATACTTGTCCAAATCCAAAATCGTGCCTTGCCCAGTGTGGTCTAGCAACATCCATCTCCATGAAACAGCAGTTTTCTTCTTCAGAGAAGCTTGAGTCTCCACAGGCACAATGAACCCTTCTCGAGCCATTACAGAGCGCACAAAATCACATCTCAAATCAAGAAATTGAATCGTCTATGCATAGACAATTGTGCATGCAAGTTTATATATATATGGGAGAGAAAAACAGAGTATTTGGTGGATTATGGTGAAAAAAGCAAGGAATGAGATGGGTTTGGGGTTGAATTCAGGGGAGGTGAATATTGAGGGGGGAAGAGGGATTAGGGTTTGGAGAGGAGGGGGCCATTGATGGGGAACTTTACGAGCTCTTGTCTGTGACAAGTTGCTTGCATTGGTTACATTACATGGTTTTGGAGTGAAGTTACAAATATTGGAGGGCAAAAAGATGTTTCAAATAAAGACAAATAATCTTATTTATCTCCACCACCCTCGATTATGAGCGCGTGTTTGCACGTTTGTAGAGAAAAAAAAGAAAAAGATAATTTAAAAAAGAAAAATATTATAGATTCCAAATTTTTTATTAAATGAATCACCAAATGTCTTATATACATATGACATAATTAAGAGTACATATGACATACCATTATAAAATACATATGATGCACATCAATATTTTCTAATGAATAAATCACTTGTACCTTTATTATTTTGTAATTATTTTTTTGCTCTTTACTTTTTTAAATATTCTTTCAAAAATAAGACAGGTCGGAGTATTACTTAAAAATGGAAAATGGGGTAATCATTACAAAATAATGGGTAATTAAAAATAAGGGCAAGTCATATCAAAAATTTTAGAGGCGTTTTGACACGTTGATAAAAAGTTAATTTTTTGACTTTTTAATTTTTTTAAATCTATCATCTCTTTATTTTTTTATATAAAAAAACTAAAAAAATTACAAAAAGTCAAAAAAGTTAATTTTTTTACTAATTTTCCAAAACACCACTTGTTAAAAGAACAAAATAATTTTAAAACATCATATTATCGCTACTATTCTATTCACCTATCTATCTGTTCACATCACTTATTTATTAATACGTCATCTTTATATTTATTCACGTGTCATATATTTGCTCACATAATTCATATCACCACCACCACTAGTCGCAGTCTTTGGCCACAACTAACAACTTTTTTTACTACTATTCAACAGTGATTTAGCAAAAATGAAATAAAATTTTAAAATATATATATATATAATAATTTATCCTTCTCATTAAATAATTTTATTAAGTATATTTTTATTTTCATAAAAATTAATCCTTAGACTGAAAGTATATCCCTTAAAAATAGACTTATCACTAATTACCTCAACAATAATTACAAATAGGTGGAATCTTCTGTTACAATTGTTAAAATGTCTTATCTTTCTCTATCTCACCACCAGACACTAGCCACCTCTTCTCCAACTCTACACCTCTCATTCTACCAACTTCTTTCTCTATCATTTCATGCCCTTTTTTAACCCCTTCTACTACCTTTACATTCCTTCCCCTAATCATTTTGCCCACCTCTAGCCCCCTTTTTTTACCTCAATCACTTTCAAGAAACAAAACAGTTTTATTTATTTTAAATATTCTATTTCCTAAATTGCTTCTTTTTTTTCCCTTCTAAGATATCTCCAATCATGTTAAATTTTAGTTGATAATTAAAAAACAAACAATATTTGACATTTTTAATTGATATTTTGACAATGCAAAAGTTATAATTTGACATAATACAATACAAAAATGACAAATTTTAATAATATTACTTTACTAATGCTAAAATTATAAATTACAACCCCATAATGTTTGAGTTACATCCCATAACAAAACAAGTTGTAACCCATAATTTATTAATCTTTTATGGTCCTAGGTTACATCCTATAACAAAAGAAGTTGCAACTCATAATTTATTAATCTTTTATGGTCGTACAACCTAAATTGTAATTTTCTCAAATTACTTGTCAGTGATATTTTCAAAACTTAATTATAAAATCATAAAAAAATTATAATTTTACATATTAATATTTATAAAGAATGTCACTTATTTGAAAATATTTTTTAACCCATAGAATGACAAGTAATTTCCCAAAATGTAAATCATGGAAAAGGTATTGATTAATTCAGGGCTAGCACCACGTAAGGTTACAAATAAACCAAACTGTTTACGAATAGGTTACGTTCGGTTCGGCTCGACTCGTTTAGTAAACGAGTTGTACTCGAGTTCGAATATTAAGTTTATTTAGTAAACGAGTCGAGTTTGAATTCGAATAAACTCAGCATGTTTATCTTTATTTAAATTATATAATAAATATATCATTTATATATTAAATAATATAAATAAATATTTTTTATTTAAATAATATTTAAAAAATCTTATAGAGTCGAGTCGAGTCGAGTCGAGCTGAGCTCAAGGCCAGCTAATTATCAAGCTGAGTTTGAGCTTAATGAACGAGCTTGATAAGCAAATAAACCGAGCTCAAACTCAGCAAAACTTGACTCATTTGCAGCACTAGCGTCACATAGTGCTCCATCTACAATGTGATTGGTAGAGAGAATAAAATCTATAATTTTATATTAAGTGATTAGAAAATACAAAAAGACATAAAAAATTTGTGATTGACATAGGGCATGGTCACATAGTGCCTAATGTGCTATATAAGTATACTTTTAACTTTGTAACTAAAAAAGTAGAGAAAAAATATGTATGTTTGGAATAATTTTTTGACTTTTTATAAAAATATGTGTAATAAAATATTATAATAAAATGATCATTTTGTCCTTATTGACTTTTGAATAATTAAATTTAAATGATAAAATAATAATTTTGTCCTTTAAACTTTTTTCACAAGCTTTTTTTAAATAATATGATTTTTTTTAATTTTTTAATATATATATATATATATATTTTGACTCTTTTAGGTTATTCAAATCAAGTGGCTTTGTAAAAGCGCAATTGTTAGTTCATTATTGGCGAGCCGTTCTTACGCGCGGCGATGATGCGCGTAGATAATCTTTCTAGAGTCTGCTCTCCATATCTGAGTTGTAAATTCTTTTATTACGAGGTACTGTTAGTGATGGCAATGGGGTTAATGGGGTGGGTATTAATTCTCCATCTCCATTTTTTTATAATTATTTTTCTCCGTTTTTCATTCCCCATTTTCCATGGGTACTACCCTACCCATCTCCTAATGGGTTTGGATATTCTCCAACCACCCTCCCCATCTCCTAATGGGTTTGGATATTCCCCAATCCAACTTGACCATTTTTTTTTTTTTAAGATTCATAACCAAAACTAAATAAACATTCAATCTTTTTCTTTTTTTTTTAATTTTTTTTTTAAGGTTCACAATTTATTTTATTTTATTTTATTTTTTTTAAAGATTCATAACTAAAACTAAATATACATTCAATCTCTTTTTATCTTTTATTTTTATTTTTTTTAAGATTCACAACCATATTTTTTTTTTTAAAAAAAGATTCACAACCAATGGATAACAGTCACACTGTTTCTCTGCTTTTGTTCTTACCTGACTTCATAAAACCGTGCTTGGCAATGATGCATACACTAGTGAATTGCATGATGGGTCTTGTATTTAAAAGAAAAAAATTATCGTCTTTACTACCTTTGCATCTTTTGATTAATGCTGAAAAGTGATCGAATCAAATTTTTATGATTCATAATTTGATTCGATTCGAGACAATTTCGATTCACGATTCGAATCAATTTTTTTTATAGAAATAGAATTTTTTTAAATAAATTTTAAAAAATTTAGATATACATAAAATTTGACAAGAATAATGTGACAATATTAGTTAATGTGTATTTGATTTTGTTGTTCATCTAAATAAAATAAAATAAAATAAGATTAAATACATATTTAACTTTGGTTGTGAATCTTTAAAAAATAAATAAAAATTGGTTGTGAACCTTAAAAAAAAAAAAAAAAAAAAAAAAAAAAAAAAAAAAAAAAAACATATGGGGAAATTAGTGGGTACCTATCCCCTCCCCATCTCCTGTGGATATTTAAAGAATATCACTTACCCTACCTAACGGATAAGAAAAAAGGGAAAAATCCATACATATGGGTTGGGTCTCCATGGATACCCATAGGGTAGGTTATCCATTGCCATCCCTAGGTACTGTACACAAGCCGTACACACCGACACAACCATCCCATTATAAATACATTCATATATTTTAGAAACGGAGTGCAACGTTAGTATATTAATATTAGTTATGTTATTGTTATTGATTTTATTTATTAATCACATTATAAATTTGAAATTTTTTTTAAATTATATTATATCATCAATTGGTATATCAGTTAGTACACTAATTGATATATATATAATTATTCTTTTAGAAAAATGATTGAAAGGTCTAAATTAAGAGTTTTAATAGTTTTAATTAATGTGTAGATTCTATATGATGTGATATTTTAACTTTGATTTTTTTCTATTTTATTTTTCACATCATAGTATTCTTTTAAAACTCCCAAATTAAAGAAATGTATTATTTCTTTATATTTTATTAGGATAAATTAGGCTATTTCTTCTACATTTGATCATTTCATCAAATTGGCTCTAAAATTCTTTTTTCTTACTTTAATTTTTCATATTTTATTTTTTAAATTTATTCTTAAAATTAATGTTCAATATTTAAGAAAAAATATTACTTTAGCTGACACATGACATAAAAATATATATTATTCAATTAATATTTCAATTTGAGTATGTGAGTTATATATAAAATATTTGTATGTCAAGTAATTGTCAATGTATAATTTTGTGTTTAATTTTAAACATGAGTTAACTTTTGGAATAAGTTGAAAACAAAATTTGAAACATAAAAGGTCAAAGCAGAGGAGAAAAAAATTTAAAGATCAACAATGAGAAAATAGCCAAACATAAATGGGACAAAGTATAATTTATCCTATATTATTAAATTGGGCGTTTGGGGTTTGTAATTGGAGCAAGGATCCTCTAGAGTGATTTTTCTCTAAAGTTTCCTAGAGTGCTACACTGTGTGGTTGAGATTTACTGGCAAGTCACATCAATTTTTCTGATGTGACTTGTCAGTAAATCTCAACCACACAATGTAGCACTCTAGGAAACTTTAGGAAAATTTCACTCTAGAGGATCCTTGGTGTTGTAATTGAGGGCGGTTATTTATTCTTTTTTTTTTTTTCTTAGAAACCCACTTTCTTCATTTTTATTTTTTTTTTTGTTTCAATTTTTTCTAAATATAAAATTTTAGGGCAATGGTAGAGGGCTACAATTTTTGTGGCTCAAATGGCTCAAAACTGCCAAAACGACGTTTGTTTTAAGCACAAAACATGCCAAAACGACGTCGTTTTGGCAGTTTTGAGCCATTTGAGCCACACAAATTGTGGCTCTCAAACATTATTCAAAATTTTATTTTTATCCTTATTTTTATCCTTAATCCTAACCCTAATCTCATCCCCATCATCATTGGCAGGCACCACCATTTCTGACCACCATCTAGTAGCCCCTACTCACCGCAGTCACCACTTCTTCTGATGTCTCACCATCATGACTACCACCACATCCAGAGCCCCTCGCCGCCGCAACTATCATTTCCTAGCTTGTCCCACTGCAACCACCACTCTCAGACGCCACTTTTCAACCCCGCAATATCACTGTTTCAAACCCCTCATTCTTCCTCTTCCTTTTCATCTTCCTCTTCTTTAACATCACCTGCGGCGACGACTAGGGTTTTAGATCGCACTAGGTTTTGCAGTGGTGAAGAAGAGTAATTGAGAAAGGAGTCTCACAACGGTGGCAAAATGAGGAGATGGGTTGTAGAAGATCGTTGTGACCGACAATGGTGACTGCTGGTTGGTGGTAAGATTGAGATCGGGAGAGAAAAAGAAAAGGGCGAGGGTAGTGCTAGATGTCGGTTGTGAGGGTGACGGTTGATGGGTTTTGAAGGTTTTCACAATAAGTGTCGAGAGGGAGGTTGCCGATAATGAAAGGCTGTTGGCAGTGGAACGGGTTGTTAGAAGAAGAAGAAGAGTTGGGGGTCCGAATAACATGGGTGTAGTTGGTATTAAAGTGGAGGTTCAAAGAGAAAATAGAGAGGACTCATTTTGCTTTGACGAGGGTTCAAAGAAGTGGGAGGTCAAAGTAAAAAAAGTAGAGGTAAATAGTAGTTCTCTTGTTTTTTTGTTGATTTATTTTATTCTTTAGTAATTTTTTTTTAATTTCAATTTCAAAAAGTTATAGGTTACTAGATTCTACTCGAGATGAAACGAAAAAGTAGAAAATTCTTAAAAAAAAAACAAAAATAAGCAAAAAATAGTAGATTCTTTTGGCTTTTGCCCTTTTCAATTTTAATGTACATAAAATGTTTAAAATAACTTTTCTTCTATCGATTTTACTTAATAAAAATATATGATTGGTTTAAATTGAAAATAAATATAAAAAAATTGAATTTAAATTAATAAAATTAAAAATATAGGATTTATTTTGTTACAATGGTCAAATTTTAGTTTTTTTTTATAAATAATTTCGCAAATAAATAATTAAATCTATGACAATTATATATATTTTTTTCATTTAAATCACATTGGACAATATAATTACATATAATATTTTATTTTGGTAAATAAAATAACATTTTTAACATAAAAATATTAAATATATCAATGCACATCAGACAGTAGCCTGGAGATCATCACAAGTCATGCCTGGTTTTCTTGGTACACCAGCTGGAATGATAAATGGTGTCCTTCCAATATCATTCACTGTGTTTGGTTTGAGTTTTTTGAATTAAGTTTTTTAAAAATTGATTTTTTGATTTTTATATTTTTTTATTTTTAGTGAATATTTTTAAAATTTTAAACATTTTTTTTACTTTTTTAGATACACCTTACTTAGATGTATCTAAAAAGTAAAAAATTTATGAAAAAATATTTTAAAAAATTAATAAATACATAAAAATACAAAAAATATACTGAATTCTTGTATTTTTTTTATATTTTTGGTATTTAGTGAATTTTTAAAAGATTTTTTTTACAATTTTTTTACTTTTTAGGTGTATTTATGTTAGGTGTGTCTAAAAAGTAAAAAAATTGCTTAAAATATTAAAAAAATTCAGTAAAAACAAAAAAATATGAAAAATAAGAAAATAAAATTTTCTGAAAAGTGTTTTGAAAAACTAGAAACCAAGCAAGGTGATTGTTAATTCAAAAGTAATAGTCTAAATGATTCATTAGTGTAAGACAATGTATAAAAAAATGTATTAAAATTTATTTATTTTTTTTTATTATTTTATACTTGACTGTCATTAGCATAGTCCTTCTTATTAATTGAAAATGAGATTGAGGTGTCCTAAATAAGTACATATTTTGTCTTTTTGAACTAAAAAATTGAGGAAAAAAATATGGATGTTTTGATTAACTTTTTGACTTTTTATGAAAAAATGTGTATTAAAAAATTGTATAAATTAGTGTGTAGGGAAAAATTAGGATTAAAAATTGTACAATCGTAATTTTTAATTTTTGATAAATAGTAATAATTTTTTAACTTTTTAAATAATTTTTTAATTTTTTAATTTTTTTTTTAACTTGTCAAACTTATCTTAAATGATGGATTAGGAACGACAAATGAGGGCATGGACTAGGTGCGAAGCGAAAGAGACTTATGCAACTTTCAAGCTTAGTGGGTATTTTAATCATATTAAAATAGGTTGTCCTAACTTAAAAAAATTATGCATTGACAAATTGCAAAAAAAGAAAGAAAAGTAAAAGAGAAGGAAAGGAAAAAAAGAAAAAAACTAAAAACTGGATTTATGACCCAAATGTTCATAAATAAATAATTTATCATTTTTGTTTGTTTGTTTTTATTTTTTTAATATGCAAATTGTTTTAGATATTTTAATGTCTCATTTTTTCACGTATTCAATTCTTTATCAATATTAGAATGAATGCATGAATCAAAAAATATATATATATATATATATATATATTAAAAAATATCTAAAACAAATATATTAATATACAAATTATTATTTTTAATTCATGCATTCGTTTTAATATTGATAGAGAATTGGATGTATGGAAGAATAAGAGGCATTGAAATTATGGAATTATTATGATGAAAAAGAAAGGTTGTTTTTTCCTTCTATAGCGATTTATCTGGTTATACCTTCAATTAAAACGTTATGTGTGTTTCTTCATTATCATTTAACGTTGCTTTCATTTTTTTAGATACTTCGTCTCATAATTATTTGTGTTTTGTGTTATGAAATTTATTACATCTGTATTTGCTAAAACTATTAAATGGACCTAATGCAAGAAGTGCATACTATTTCAATGTCATTCTTAGGATTGGAAGGACAAAAAATATACACTAAAAGCATATGAATAGACAAGATTTTACAAATTTTGTTTGTGAGTTTCACTTCTTGAAAATCCTATGATTCATTTATTTTTTGTATTATATTTTATGTTTGGTTTCTGTAATTTTTTTTATTATATGATTTTCTTTGTTTTCTTTAAAAGTTTATTTTTAAAAAATAATAAATAAATAAATAAATCATTTTCTATTTCAAAAAAATTCATTTTTTTTATTTTTTATTTTTTCTTAAAGTAGTTTTAATTTTGGGCAATTACTTATTTATTTATTTATATATATACATATATATATATATTGTAATTTTGTTCATTTTAAGTGTATAATGTTTTCACTAATACACTCGGAGATGCACTATGAAAGAAGTATCATGCGAAAATCAAGCAAAAATAAGAAAAATAAATAAAACAATACAATGAATGTAGAGCAAAGATGTGGAGCAAAGATCAAAAATCAAAGCTTCCAAAACAAACAAGTAGAATATAATGTTTAACAATAGATATTAGAAAATTTGTAACAAAATTTTATAACTTTCCTTTTTGCTAAGAAAATTCTATTTGGTATTAGCTAAATAAAATGCTTTTAAAATAGTTTATTTATTTATTTGAAATTAAAACTATATTAAATTTATGTAAGCATAATTGCTAACCACATTTTTTTACTTAATGTATAATATTATATTGACTACCTTTTTCGAGTTTATTTTTTTAAGTATTTGTATAGAAGTAAAAAAATGTGGTTAGGAATAATTTTTTTCTTAATTTAGTTATAAATTTTGCCCGTAAATTATTTTTAAGTTTTGAATAAAAACAAACATAAAATAATTGATTGAAGATATGTTGCATTTGTTATATTCCTTTTTTTGTGTGAAAAAAAAGGAAGACATTTAAAAATCACAATTCACATATATACAAATAATTGTAAACTCAACCCGTGCATAACACAGGTGGAACACTAATTTATATTTTCATGAGAAAGAGACATGAAAAGGAATTGTACGAAATAAAGATAATGTCTAAATTTCTCAATTAATTTAAAATAATTATCATAAAGTAAGGTGTGAAACGAATCAAAGCTATTTGAGTTTGACTCGTATTCGACTTGTTAAAAATTTGTTTGAAACTGACTCGTTATGTAAACAATCTAAGTTTAAACATAATTTTAAACTCATTTATTACAAGCTTATATGTACTATGAAAAACTAAACTACTCAACTCACATTTGACTCGTTAAAAACTTGCTTGAAATCTATTCATTATGTAAACAAACTAAACCTAAATATAATTTTAAATTAGTTAAATTATCAAATTAAATTTGAATAACATATCATTCTATACATTTTCAACCCTATAACAAATTGTGCATTATAAGATTAAGTACATTTACATTTAACCATTCAAAAATAAATAAATAAATAAATAATGAATCACAAAACAAAACAAAATGCCCTACACCCATACAAAACAAATTTTGAAATCTTTTCCTTTTTCCTTAAACTCGAATCGAAGATACCAGACAGGAAATTTTACCAACTCCACCATTTTAAATTTATAAAATTCAACTCTGGTACCGTGCATATATAGTCATATACAAATCTTGAAATTCTATCAACTCTTTGGATTGGTATGACTAACAAATCTTACTCCGTTTCATATTGATAATTCACTTTTGAGGTTAACTCTAGTACAGTAAATCTATAGTTGTTGGCTTAGTTTTTCTACGAAAGAAAATATCATAAATGCGAGCGTGTCAGTAAGAATTGAAAAATCCTTACAGATTAATTTTAAGTCAATTATGAAGCAATTGCATTGACAGTTCTTTTGCCTCAATAAAGAGGATTTCAAAATTGCCAAGTGTAGAAAAAAGAAAAATTAAAAGAAGAAAGAGGGAGATAAAGAAAGATAATTGAGTAAATAATCAAATTAACTATTAATTTATCTCTACTCCTAAAAAAAAAGTGCATAAAATATAGTGCAGAGAATTCTTCTTTATAGTTTTTATTTATTTATTTTTATAGGATGTTGGAAGATATAGAGAGTGCGTATTTTAAGACTTGAACTTGGGTGTTAAACTCGACTTGTCTTGTATTTGTAATTATCGAGTTAGTTAGTGTCAAGTCTGTTGTATCTTATTAAATTTTGGAGCTTGTGATGAATACTAAAAATTGTCTGTTGTATCTTATTAAATTTTGCAGCTTGTGATGAATACTAAAAATTCAAAAAATTATTCAAACGAATGTATTTATAAATTAAAATCATTCTAAATATAACTCATGCCCCACTAATTTTAAATAAAATTCAAAGGGCTGATTATATTAATGATTTCTATAGTTTGGGATTTGTGTCGCTCTAATATTTAACTTTTCAATTGTGACATATTTAATCTTAAATTTTAAATTTTGTTCCAAATAAGAATAATGAAAGATATCGTTGATCAATTTCAAGAGTAAAGTTGTCAATTTGATAAAATATAAACTAATTTGACAAAAATAAAAGTCAAAAAAAATATTTTTGAATTTTTAAAAATTATTTCTACTTACCAAAAATCAAATTATGTAAAATTGATAAATCTTTTACATATTTATTTATTTTACTAAATTAATTTTTATTATGTATTTGGATGATGATTATGTAATATGTGATTATTTTTATTTTCAGTAAATTAGTTTCTATTTTTTCAATAGTCAAATATAATGATAACTTTGATATCATTATTAAACCAATCCATTAAATCAAAAAATCCAAAATTAAAAACATTTCATATATTAAATATATCGATTACACATTAAAAGGCTTACAACCACCCATTACAGGATCATCATCCAAACACATAATAAAAATTAATTTGGTAAAATAAATAAATGTGTAAAAAATTTATCAAATTTACATAATTTTATCTTTGGTGAGTAGAAATAATTTTTTAAAATTCAAAAATATGTTTTTTGACATTTATTTTTGTCAAGTTATGTTTAGATTTTATCAAGGGTGAATTACAATAGTCCCTATAGTTTGGGGCTTGTGTCACTTTCGTCCCTGACTTTTCAATTGTGACACATTTGATCCTGAATTTTGAATCTTGTTCCAAATAAGGACAATTGAAGATATCATTAGATTTTTCAAGGGTAAAATCGTCAATTTGATAAAAATATAAACTAATTTGACAAAAATAAATGTCAAACAAATATTTTTGAATTTTTTAAAATTATTTCTACCCACTAAAAATAAAATTATGTAAAATTGATAAATATTTTATACATTTATTTATTTTTTTTACCAAATTAATTTCTATTATGTGCTTGGATGATAATCATGTAAAATTAATTTTTCAAAAATTAATCATGTAATTTTTATTAATTTTTATCAATTTTACATAATTTTATCATTGGCGGATAAAAATAATTTTAAAAAAATAAAAAATATTTTTTTAACATTTATTTTTGTCAAATTAGTTTATATTTTATTAAATTGACGATTTTTCCTTGAAATTAAACAATGGTATCTTCAATTGTCCTTATTTGGAACAAGATTTAAAATTCAAGATCAAATGTGTCATAATTGAAAAGTCAGGGACCAAAGTGACATGAGTTCCAAACTATAGAGACTGTTAGTGTAATTTGTCATTTTATCAAATTGACGATTTTACCTTTGAAATTAAGTAATGGTATTCAATTGTCCTTATTTAGAATAAGATTCAAAATTTAAAATCAAATATATTATAATTAAGAATCAAAATAACACAAGTTTTAAACTATAAAGACGGTTACGTGTAATTCTCCCAAATTCCAAATACAAGGACATAGCGGGTGTGTTTGGTTTGTATTTGTAAAGTAATTTTTGAGATAAAAAGTACGAAAACTTGTTTAATTTGCCTTTTTTTTAGAAATGATTTTGAAAAATTGTTTTGGAGAGAAAATTTTTAAAAAAGTGATTGATTTGATATGTATGAGAGAGAGAGAGTGATTTTGAAAAGTAAGTAATCAAACAAAATTTTGAAATTTTTAAAAAAAAAATTTATTTAATTTAATTACTCTTAAAAATTTATTTGTAAAAAATTCTTCTCAAAATTTTTTCTGAAAAACAAACCAAACAAACCCAACCATTTTCCATCTTCCATATGTTGTGTGGTATGGTGGGCCCAAGAAACACAAACAGACCTCTTGGCTTGGCTGGAGAATTCATGGCTAGAAATGGATTTTGTGTGCCACGTGGAGGAAATTGGTTGGATTCTTAGAGATGAGGGAATATCATATCTATGATGTGTGGTTGCGTTGGACAGGGGTGTTTGGATTAACAAAAATTCCATTTCATTAGTATTGTAGACTATAGAGTACCCCCCCTTATTCAATGAAATAATATATAAAACTCTGTATCTCTTCTCTCTTTGCCAATCAAACCTGAAAATGGCTGCTACCATCACTGCCTGCACCCCAACCTCTTCAGTTGCTCTTGTGCCGAAGAGCATAGTAGCAGCTCCTTCATTCTCTGTTCTTGGTAAGAATCATCAATCACTCATGATTTTCATTCCATGACTGTTTGAATGAAAATAGAAGTTAATTTTTTTGTCTCATCTTCTTCTTCAATGCTATAACTTGAGTAAAGATAGATGAATTTGTTTTGTTCTCAATAAATTCTCATGCCTAAGTAGGCAGAGGCAGAAGTAATATTATGTAGTGGTAAGTTTTGTTTTTTTTTTTGGAAACAAAACTTGTTAGGTATATATAAATGGAATGAAATTAATTCTAAAATTTTAAAAAATGGTGGACGATACTGGAGGCTATCATGGATCCCGTTTTGATAATTTGAACAATTTATTTTATAAAATACTTTGTGTATTTTATCTATATAAAAAATTTAGTTGATCTGATAAGTGCAACTTGTTCAATTTATTTTTTGTCATAGTTTATTTTTAAAAAATGCAATTATTGTCCTTTTTTTTAGTGAAAAACATGGTAAATTGAACAACGGCACTGCTGGAGACCCCCAGTGGGGGGTGACCCCAGTACCCCACCTCCACCTGGGGGGCTGTGCGAGCATGACTTAGAAAAAAATATATATATATATATCCACCAATCAGAAAACAGTGGAAGTGGTGGGGTCACCCCCACCAGGGGTCCAATGCATTTTTCATTGAACAAACAACAATGATAGAGAGCTTTAATGATGTGGTAAGAGAAAAAAATATAGAGGCACACACATCACATCACATGTGGCTCCACTCATTGCCACATCACTAGTGCTCTCTTTAGAACTCAAAAATTAATGTTCTCAATCTTTATTCATTGAACAAATTACAGTTATTAGATCAACTTGAATTTTTTTTGGATGAAATATACGAACTGCCCGATAAAATAAACAATTTCAATTATCGAAACGGGACCATATTGAGCCTTACAGCCCACACAGGGACTGGAGGAAATCCTAAAAGAATGTCTATTCTATTATAATATGTAAAGACCTGAGTTGGTTTTAATTTTATTCTACAATTTTTATTCTAAAAATAGATCTAAATAACTATATAATTTTTACATGTATAACTTTTTTTTTCCTATCACTTTAATTTCATAACTTTTTTTTAACTTCTGTCCGCTACTAGTATATATATATATTAACTTGTTCTATCTCCCCCTTTTCTAACCTATCCCCACTGCTAGCCACTTGCCACCACTGTCCAATGTTGATAGCAGGCCTGCCAATTACAGACGACCCTCCGAGAAGCTCTGGCCACCCCGCGATTGAGCAATACATCCTTCCACCCCCTATCACTGGCTACCACCTCCGACAATTCATCAAACATGTTTTTTTATTTATTTTTTATTCGTTTTTAAAACTTTTGTACACAAAAAAAAAAAAAAAAATGTTTAGTGGATATGAAAGGGAAAAGAGAACTTAATTCTTATCATTTTTGTAAGTAGAAAAGAATAAATTAACAACATTTTCAAACCATGTCTAAAATATAAAAATTGAGTCTTTCTCATTCTATAAATAAAAACAGGAAACGAAAATACGATCAAATAAACAGTGATTGTTTCTTTTGACTTTATAAATGGGAAATATGCTGCAGGGTTGCCAGCAATGGTGAAGAAGGGGAGAGTGAGGTGTTCCATGGAGGGAAAGCCTTGTGAAAAGGAGAGCATGAGCAGCTCGTCGAACACGAGCATGGCTGCATCATCGATTGCTGCAGCGTGTGCAGCGGCGATGACAATGTCAAGCCCAGCAATGGCATTGGTGGATGATAGAATGAGCACAGAAGGGACAGGGCTTCCATTTGGTTTGAGCAACAACACTCTGGGTTGGATCCTTTTGGGTGTGTTTGCTTTGATCTGGTCTCTCTACATTGTTTACACTTCCTCCCTTGACGAGGATGAGGAGTCTGGATTGTCTCTCTAAAATATCACTAAAGCTAGTAATTCAAAGACTGTTTTCACTCTCTTTAGATCTGTAATAATAATACATTCATACATACATACCACCTTTTTGTTCTGTATTTGTGTGCTTGTTTCTCTTCTCATGTGTATTCTCCACACTTGGAGATGTGTTTGGAATGTCAGTTTTTTTGGAGTGAATCAATTAAATTCCACTTCCATACATGATTTTAACCAATGCAATTATGATAAGAGAAATGCTTAGTGATGATCCCTAGCATTATAGTTATGATATATAAATGAGATAGTAAACTGAGGAAAAGCCTATCATGGTGCATACCATAAACAGTAGCGACTCTAGGAATTTTTGTCAGTGATGTCAATCAAAAACTTAAATGCTATATATCTTACAAAAAATTCACATTAATCATTATATCACATATGGAGAAAAAAATCAACAAATTAATTTAAATTCTAAAATTATAAATAAAAATATTTCAATATATTGATACTATTATTTAAGCAAAAAGACATGCTAATATCTAATATGAGTTCAAAAGAGTAGAATTTAAAACTATGGGTTCAAAATTGTATTTTAGTAGGTTCAATTACTAATTTTTTTCTTAAAATCTAATATTTATATAATAAATAAATAAAAAAATTCAACTAGGGAATTCGGGTGACACCCTGACCAAGTCTTGAAGCCGCCACTAACCATAAAACACCACTCTTCTAGTTATACGTACAAGTGTGATTTTGAGGGGTTTTGCATTGATTTGATGCGTGATAAATGACTAAATAAATTTTTAGACTTCTTTAATTAAAAAAATAATAATTAAGTTGACTTGTAAGATCATTTCTAATGGAATGACTTATGGGTTAATTGAGTCAAAATAAAATAAAATAATAAAAGTATAATTTAATTTTAAGTGTCAAATATTTATTAATTTAGAGAATGAATAATTAAAATGTGTCAAGTGGGTGTATAAAATTAACACACACAAAGTTTCTTTTTTTTTTTTTGGGGGGGGGGGGATTTTTTGGTGAGAACTCCCTTCTATTGGGCCTTTTTTTGTGTAAAGGATATGGAATATATTAATGCTGTCAAACTCCCTCAGGATTAAAAAATTAGATTAAAAGACAAGAATACCCTTGTATATATATGGGCAATAGTAAGCAGTTGAACTGTTTGTCTCTCTTGCTCTTTTTCTTCGTTTAAAAATTGTCAAAGTTCAAGACCCTTGATTCGAAAACCTTCCTTCAAAAACTGTCAATTGAAGCAAATATTGAAGCATAACGAGATATTTTCAAGTGTCATTGTTGAATGTTTCGAAATTATTGAACGATTTCATCATCTTTTACCGGTCGTTACTTTCAAATCAACTATTACAAGTCAGAGAAGCTCACTTTCTTTTACAGCTCTCTCTCTCTCCACCAACTCCACCGTTGATGGTTTTTCATCGCCTCCACCATCTCCATCATCAGTCGATATCGCTCAACTTCACCATTGGCTAGCGACCACCATTTTTACTGTTAACCATCGCCATCTCAAATTTGATACTTATGAACTCATGTTTGAGATCAATAACTTCAGAACTGAAATGACCTCATATGTGTCAAAAAAATGATAAATTGATATATTACAATTAAAAATCGAGAGTTTTATTCGGCTATAATTCCTATATTTAGTATGTACTATGTTTTTGTAATAGTAAAATTTTACTCTGTTAACGAAAATAAAATTTGATTGATGATTTGCTTAACGACAGTAAAATTTTATTTTGAATCATAGTAAAAAAATAAAATTTTACTTTGATTCAAAGTAAAATTTTACTCTGAATGACACTGCAATTTTGCCTTACTTTGATAATAATAGTAAAATTTTACTATCTACGTCAATTTCGACGATATTTTGTTTTATTTTTTTAAGGAATTTCATAGTAACCTAGATATTGTTTGATAAATTTTGATGAGAAAATTCTAAAAATATTAATTTTATTAAAAACCGACATCTAAATCAAAAGCTATATCATTTCAAAGTTTAAAAATAAAAAGGGCACATATGTCAATACATGTTGGATATATATATATTTTACAGTAGAACTCATACTAAATTTATATTGTTTTTGACAATAACATTTTATTGTTTTTCAGGGTAAAATTTTATTCAAAACCTTCACTTCTATTGAACATGCTCCATTACAAATTCTTTTACATGAAACTAATCAAGAACATTAAAAAAATATATTAAAGTGTCAAATTGAATTACAAAGCAACTCCATGAATTGGATAGACAATCATTCAATAACACAGTAAAAATGGACTGTTATTGTAAAAGTACTACATTATTTTTATACTTTTATTACAAAATAATAATATATTTTATGACAATGTCTCCTTACAAGTCTTCATGTTTTGACCGTACTTCTTGTATCTACCACACTACAATCGTCTTATGTTCTCACCCCTAAATGGAATCCTATTCTTTCTTGGCCTATCAAGATCATCCACAACTATCCGTAGTCTTTGTATCGACATTACCAATTGCAAGAGGAAAAAAATCTAAAAGAGAGAACATTTTACAATTAGTAAGTATAATACACAAAAGGCTAAAAAAGTAAAGCAATAAAATGTTAATATAATTAAAAGTAAAAGTTTACTCTGAAAATAAGTAAAATGTTACTCTAAAATTAAAGTAAAAATTTACTTTGTAAGACACTGACAATAGTATCTACATTGATCCCCATCCTTCGTTGTAGTTAATAACAATATGCCTTTATATTTGCCATTAGGGAAAGTACCATCAATAAACAATAGAAATCGGTTAAATCCTTCAATATGCAGTTTGACACAACCTTCAATACAATGGCACGATCACCATACTTGCATAACAATATAGGAATTGGAACTATTTTTCAAATTTGCAATCAGTTGATAGTAAAAATTTACTGTCAATTAAAGTAAAATTTTATTGTCACTACGAGTCCAAAAACAAATCACTGAAGCACACAGTACCAGAATAAAATCTTACTGTTATTCTATCAAACAAAAACAGAATACATAATAATACCAGAGCAAAATTTTACTCTTATTTTATCAAATAAAAATAGAGCATATAAAACTAGGGTACAATTTTACTCCAAAACAAAAATAGAGCATATAGTACCTGTGGACTCGCCTTTTTCTCGCGCCTCGTCTTTTGGAAAGGGTTTAAAAAGAAGGCTTCACAGTTCGGACTCCCGCGGTTCTGAATCTAATCTCACAAGTGCAATGTGAAACTAATAAACACCAAAAAGTCCAAATCCGGCAAACCTTTTTGGAAAATTGATTTTAAATCAAATAATGCCAAGATTGGACTGTTTTGCCAGATATAAGGTCGCCACCTAAATATTTTATTTTTTTGGAAAAATTTAGGAAACCTTGACTCATGCTAAAGGCCACGTATCCGTCATCACCAAAGTTGCCTCAGCTTGGGAACTTGGGCATCAGGGGGGAAGGTCATAAAATGGGCACCCCCGCTCGCCCGATCAAAGATCAGCCTCTACCAATCATGATATGTGTTTTTATAAACATTATATATTTTTATTCCGGTTATTAAACTAGTTTTACTATGTGATGCACACATGCAAGTATAGACTAGTTTGCAAGACTTGAAATAACTCAACTCATGTTTGTTTGCAAAAATGGTTTGAATTTGCCACCCTCAAGTGACCTTAAAGATGCGGATTTGCCACCAAACATAGTGGGCTTACACTACAAGAATTTACACATTTGGCGACCACTTTTGCCGACCAAAAAAATTTTGGTCGCAAAAAAATGATATTTGGCGACCAAATATTAATTAGTCGCGAATGATCATTATTTTTGGCGACCAAATATTATTGGTCGCAGAAGGTTATATTTCGGCGACCAAAAAATGAGTTGGTCGCAGAAAGTGGTATGCTTTTGCCGACCAACTACAAATTTGGTCGCGGAAGGTCACATATTTTTTGGCGACCAAAAATTTGGTCGCTAAAAATTTATTTTCAGCAACCAAAAAAAATTAGTCGCCAAATTAGTATTTTTAGCGACTAATATGTTAGTCGCCGTTGATTGAGATTTGGCGACTAAAAAAATTAGTCGTTATATATTTGAGGTTTTGCGACAAAAAAGGAATTTAGTCGTTAAAGGCGAAATTTTTTTAGAGGGAAATCTCGCGCCCACCCCTGTTCTCTGTTTACAATTACACACAACATTTTGTTCAAATTATCCTCCATCGCCAAACCTCACCCCATCGTAACAGATCACCACATCTACATCGTCGATGATCCTCCTCCTTCTCCTCCGCCTGTGCCTCCGCCAAATCCGAGAAGATCGTCGAGATCTGAATCAGATTTGAGTCCTAGGCCGAGATCTGACCGTCGTGAGCGATCCACAGCGACACAATGGCTTCCAAATCCTACAAGAAGATCATCGATATCTACAACGACCTCATCCTTCAGGTACATACACTACCCCTCCTTCTATTCCATGATTGATCTCTCTTCTTATCAAACCCTAATCCTACGACGGTTCTCCTGCCTCTTATCTCTCTCTCTCTCTCTCTCTCTCTCTCTGTGCTTGATCTCTATGCCGTCTCAGAGCTTCAAGCAGTTCGATTTCGTCTAAAGGTTCGATCAATTTCAATCTCTCTTTTCTCTATTTCAATCTGTGTGTTGTTTGTATTGGTTTAGCTTTAATTAACCTTCTTTCAAATTTGCAGGTTGGACTTGTTGTGTATGATTCACAAGTTCCGATTGGTGCCACTCCTGAATATATGGCTGGTTATTACATGGTATTATCACTAGCTAGCATGTTTTCTTGTTCTTCCTTCTCCCAATTGATGTTCGCAAAAGAAAGTTGTATCAGCTGTACACTCTATCTAGAAGTCTTTTTTTTTTTTTTTCCTGAATCTGTAAGTACTTAGTGTTCTTTCTGACTTCCTCTCAGCTGAATTTCTGTGGGTTTTATTGTGTTTTAAAGCTGAAAATCAGTAAGAATTTTAGGGTTTCAATTACTTTAGGGATGACCTAGGTTTAAGGTTGATAAAAATGGGGAAAAGAAGATCAAACCAGGGGCTGTTCAGGAGCTTTGAATAGAGCTTGTGAATAGTAAACTGGAAAAGAAAAAACAAAAAGAAATCTAGGCATCACACCATGATTCCATATGCATTCCACCTAGGGTTAGGGTTGCATTATACAAACTTGAAAGAGGCTTCAAATGAAAGTTTATAAAGGCCTCATATGGGAATTGGCCATTTTAGTGAGATTTTTTGATTTTTTGGCTTTTTTATGAGGTCAAAAAAATTTAATGTGTTTGGGAATAATTATTTTTGGTTGTATGAAAAACCATGAATTACTAAGATGTTTGACCCTTTTTTTTGTTGGCTTTTTAAGTGATTTTGTTTTACGTTTTGGCTATCCAAAAAGCCAAGTTGCCGAAATTGGTAAAATTGAAGCTATATGACTATATTGAAACTAGAGATATATCACAGGTATAATCTGTTTCGGGCTTTTCATGATGTTGCCACATCATTTTGACATGATTGGTAGTTTGATTCTCTTTGTTTTTAGCGATTACCAACTGTTGAAAACTACACCAAATTCCAACTATAGAATTTAAGCTCCAAATCTATTTTCAGTGTGGTTCACTTGCACAGCTGTAATTTCCTATATTCCGTCTTTTATAAAATCTTGTCAAACCCGGTATCTCTTCATATTTACCATGTAATTGCAAATTCATATAGAGCTAAATTTTAAGCATATGTAGTTGGAAGCATGTTGGATGCACACACATTGAGAATTATGATTAATATATTTTTTTCTGTCTTTACATATTGTGAGTGCTCAATGTATGCATTGAGGTTTGAGGGTACTTTTCTGTAACCATATGAAGATAGAAGAAATTGGATCTCCAAAAAACTGTTTGAATCTGATATAAAGACTCTTCAGAACTTCAGTTTCAGGTTGTGGACTGCCTAGTTGTTTTTGACATTTGTGCAAATCTTTCAGATGGAGGAACTGATGAAGAACCAGATGTTTGCTACACATGCAGTTGCTGCTGCAGGTTCAGCCACATTGGGCACTGCCCTCACTTACCCTCTTGATACTATCAAAGTCCTTATACAGGTTCGAAGTTTGAAACCAACCTCTGTCTGCATTTGTATGCTCATATGTGTGCGCGTATGCATGTTGGTGTTGATTTTGGAACTGTTTGTTAGCATATGACTATCTGTTTCTAATATTGATGCTTATTTGTTGTGGTGGAGAAAATAACAGGTAGGGTCAGTTTCTAATAAACAGCTGACTACAGCTCAGGTTCTTGATAGAGTTAAAACTTTATCAGGACATGCAGGTAATTCGATTAACTTATTGTCTTGCTTGAGCTTCCATTAGTGCAATGAGTCTTGTAGATAAGGTTAACAGCTACATGTGAGCTTAAGTTATTTATGATTCTGGTTTATTACTGCTAGTTAAATGAATATTCTCTTCAATGAACATTGTAGGTTTGTACAGTGGTTTTGGGTGGTTAATGTTGGGAAGGATTTTAGGTGCTGGTGCTCGCTTTGGTACTTATGAAATTTTGACAACTTTTTATAAAGGTATATTCTTCATTCTATGTGCAGTTAGAAGTTATTGTGTTTGTTCTTAATCTGTTTCGTTAGATGAGCAAACCTAGGGGAAAAATTAGGAGGAAAGGTTCTAAACTGAAATGACAGGCACTTATTCTTTAAATATTTTGCAAAATAATTTGAATTCTACTTGTCCCGAGTGTTGGTTCTCAATAATCGAGGGTGCTGGGAGCTTAGGAGGGTTAAATTGGATATAGACCGAATCCATATTCACGCACATGGAAGCTCGAATAGTTTGCTTATTGTTTGGTGAATATGTACTTGGAAAATTAATGGGTTTGCAGAAAAGAAAAGGCAAAAAACAGCAGGCAAAACAGCACTCCTATTGGCACCAAACAGAACAGACAAATCAGATTTTCCTTGAGCTACATTGCCCTGAATTACAACGGCCCAACAGTCAGTCCAAACACAATGCCTTGACCTGTAGCAGCCCTTCATCCAAACCAATCCCCAAGTTTGTTAAAACCAACACAGCAGCATAACAGATCAAAACAGATAAGATATCAGAGCATCCCTTCAAGCACCAAAACAGAACAGGCAAGTCAGGTTTGCCTTGAGCTACAAAACCCTGAAATACCACAGCCCAACAGTCATACTAGTGTCATGTTTTGGGCCTATAATCTATTACCAGTTACTTGGAGAAGGTGAGCCACCAGATTAGGTGTAAGATGTTATTAAGATGTTATCATTACGCATTTAATTCAATTAGGCACCAACCATAATTGTGACAACTGATTGGAAGAGAATAGCTCTAAATTGAGCCTGGAGCAACTATAGCATGCATGGAGGGTTGTTAGAGGAAATAAATTCCCACATGAACTACCTGGATAAGTTGCATTGACAAGAGAGGGAGAGAGAGAGACATGATATTATCATAATAACTAAAAGAAATAATTACTCTTCTGCTATCTTTGAAGGTATAATACTCTTATTTGGCCTGTATGTTCTTCCTTAGTGGTTAATTATCTTAGGGCTCAAACATTTTCTTAAACTAAAACATGTTGGCTGTGTTTCTGTCCATATTGATCGGTTGAACTAGAAACTTGTTACAAAGACCTAGAAGGGATCAGGTGAGTAGGTAGAAACTGATGAAAATGAACTGTTAACATGAATGATGTCGACTTTCCCAGTCAATATTAAGTGTATGCTTAAGTAAGAGGATATGCTTGGAAACACAGTTACAAGTAACGCTTTTGAAATCTACATGGGATTGGTTGAACCTAGTTTGAGTAAGAGGATATGCTTCGTTTCTGTTTTCTGCCCCATTTTCTCTAGTTCAGATTAAACAAGAAGCTTAGAGCCTTTATGGTTTTTTTTTCATTGTTTTTGTCGTAATTTTCTGTGTGTGTGTGTGTGTGTGTGTGTTTTTTCGAATATTATAAATAATGATGTACGCCTTGGGGCAATACAACTTTTGATCAATATTATTCAGTTTCTCTTTGGGAATTCATTTATTCCTTGTGGATTTAAGGTGTTCTTCAACCTGCTAGAATGATAGCTAGTCTCGTGTAAAATTTCCACGCTGTCACTTAGAATCATTGGAATGAATTTGGCATGTGTTTGAAGCATGAAACCAAAGCTTTTGATTGAAACACAATGAGATCTTCGCCTGCCATGGTCTTTTCTTGTTGAGAATTGAACAAACAAGTATAGGTCTTATACTGCATGTACAACATCATATCGTATGCCCTCTTTAGATGGGATTGAATAGCAGAATGTGGGTGAGAATAGGGACCTAGTCATCTTATAAATCAGGAGTAATCCTCAGTCCTACTCATTGTGGACACTGTAGAAAAAGCCCTTGTCACGATCCTCCATCCTTATCTTACACTTGGAAATGGTGTAACTAAGGTGTACCTTTATCCCATGTAAAACCAATCACTAGATGCTTGATGGGATCACTGGTATCATGGTATGCCTTAATGCACCAAGCAACAATCTATCCATTTTTCCATAAAAGAAAATCAATTAGCATATTGGTCCACATATGGAAAATTCTAACATCTAGTTGGCATCAGTTTTTCTTTTATGCCCTAGCTTTGTGTAATTAATTGTCCTCATGGCTTGACAATGTCCTTCTTGGCATGCATTTTATTGCAGCTGGGAGAAGGACTAGTATACGAAGCCGTAGATGCCTCAAACGTCTTTCCCCATTTCTATGGTCCATCTCGGAGTTTCAGTCCTCTCCCTTTGGATGCAGTTACAAAAGCAAAGAAGCTTACTTTATCAGGTGGCCAATTCAGTTGTAGTTTGCTAAGTTGAATGGCAACAAGTTTTGTCATTCATCTTTGTGTCTCTACCTGATTTGGTGTTAGTTTAAATGGGCAGATTTGTCAGTGTTTGTCATTACATACTGCTGCCCAGATTCAAGGTTCCACTTGGCAATTTATTGTCTCTGTGTTGATTGTGTTGTTAATGTTGTTCAAGCTTTCAAAGATTCTGTTAGGCAATCCCTCTATATGTTTAAGCCGCTTCATATTTTTAAGCATGGAATTAAACAGCTAGTGGTTCATAGAGTTTGGCATTTAGATCGTTTTTAATCAATTATTGATGCATTTTTATTTTTTCTATTTTGGAAGATTGTTTGTCTCGGCAGCTATTGCCCTTGCCTAATCAGTCTACATGCTCTGTGAAATCAATTTACTTAAATAGTTAACAAGGATTTATTTTTTCATCTTCGCATTGAACTTCATGATTTTTATTGGGTAGATAATATTGTTAGCAAAAATAATATCTGGTTGCCTGGAGGCTGTGTTGTGTTGTCTGGTGCGTTAATGAGATGTCCAATAAAGCTTACTTCTCGTTTCAATTTGATGAAAATGTAAAACTAATTTGCATCTCCAACCCTTTCACCAAATCTAGATTGTGCTTAAAATGATTTGGATTGACTGGATAAAGAGAGATGCAATGGCTATGCAGTAGAGAATGGTGATTTGGTTGCGGTGGCAGGTGGTGGTGGTGATTTGATTGCATGTATGTTTGGTATCATATGGTATATTTATAAGGTGGTAAGTGTTGTCCTTTTTTTTTTATAAAAATTGTTCTGTAACATTGAATAAGCATGTATGTCAAATATTACATCACAAAAATAAGAGCAGAATTAGGAGAAATGGGAAATTTATATATGGTTGGTTTTGCCTCACATTTACAACAAAAAATATTCTCACCATTGGCCTTATAGGCCAAGTGGTACCTGGGTGTTCTCCCAACCTTGATGTTTCGGGGCTCGGATGCTCAAGTTTCTTTCCTGTCTTGATTAGCCTAGAAAATGGGCAGGATCCTGTATTATTGATTATTTAGTTTGGTAGCGGTTCCATACAGTGACAGCTGATTTGTGAAAAAAGAAAATTTTGTTGGACAACAGACATAACAATGAATTTATTTGGCATTTCCATTTCCGCATTGCTGGACATGATTTTTCTTATTTGGGGGTTTTCATCTTGCAGATTTCTAGATCAATTGGTGATGTTTATCTAAAAAAGGCTGAATTCAACAGGGAGCCTTTGTATGCTAAGTTTCGCCTCCGTGAACCTTTTAGAAGGCCAATATTAAGCGCTGAACCATCAATTTGTGTGCATGAACTCCAACCAGATGATCGATTTCTCATATTTACTACTGATGGATTATGTGAGCTCCTTAGCAATCAGGAAGCAGTAGACATAGTACAAAATCACCCTTGCAATGAAAGTTTATCTTTGGCTCTACATGTTAGTGAGTATTTTATTTGGCAGTGGATGAGTTCATAATTCTTGGATGCTACATAATACGATATCGAACTGTTTAGTTCTTCATTATCATCACCAGTACTGATCTCGTGGCCTATATTCTTTTTTAACATACCTAGAACCATTGCTTTGGTTATTGCTAAAAAAAATTCTGATGTGTATTGGATGTTAGGTATGTATTTTTTCCCGTTCTTACTATTCCTCTGTTTTTCAATTTATTATATTAATGATGTAGTCAATATTGGAATTTCTGCTTGATTTTCTGATACAGCCTTCCTGAATTTTGCATGGTCAATAACTGGGATGGCACCATTTTTATTAAAATCATGATCTGAATAACATCCAAATCAGCATAAAATCAGTATTATAGCAAAATTGCAAGTAAGATAGTGTAGGATCTGGTAGAATCATTGAGCCAGTGATTTTTTTTTCCCTTTATTATTTTAATATACATCATGTTTAACGGTCTCTCTCTCTCTCTCTCTCTCTCACACACACACACACACACAATATTTGATCTGATCCACGAGACCCTGTACTTATCAATCTGACATAGGATCCTGATTTTAGCAACCATATGTGTTTACAAAAGCATGCGTGATTCACTAGTGGTTTTGTTGCACTTGGTTGTATTGGACCGACATAAAATAGCAGTAAGCAATTGCTTCTTCCAACTTTTTTGTTAGCCAGTTACTGATTTATTGACATATGAAAATAGCATAAAGCAATTGCTGCTGCACTTTTTTTTTGTCTTCTGCTATGAATGCATTGGTTGTCACTAGCAGTTCTTTCCCTTATATTATGTTATGGTGCTTATATGGATAAGAAAGAACCATGTGAACCAGATGGGTGTTGATTCTCGAGATTTTCTAATTTTTTATTGAGAGTTAACCATGGCTTGGGTTTTCAGCTCTTTATTGATGGTTTTCTATATTGTAAAAATTGACTTGGAGAATACATTATACTGAAAGTGGCACAACTTTTGTGCTCTTGCCATTTTCTTATTAATTTCTAGTGGGATAGCTTGAATTGACGTGTGATACCTGAGATCATTTAATAGTGTTCATGAGTCAATCATAATATTTTTGAATTTAAGCTTGGTTATCTGCTTTGATTTATGTAATTTGATTGGAGTTTCCTCACATTCATTTTAAACAGGTTCCTGGTCAGCGGTATTGTCCACCCGTGGAAGTCTTTAAGAGTTGCTGCAGAGAAGTTAAAAAAGGTTGTGTGAGACCAAACAGCTCCCGGTATTATCTCTCTTTTGTTGATCAAGGTGGAGAGGGGAATCGATCAGAACCAGTAGAACCTCATCTGGTAGTCCAAATGGACATAGAGAGTTCTGTACTGTACCAGAAAATATGCCTCGACTATTGTTTTGAAAAACCAATAAAGGTGAGAAATTTACATTCACATACGTAAAGAGCATTGCCTCGACTATTGGGTTCCAATTTCTCTATTTCGTTTATTTGTTAATTAATTTTATATATTTATCATGCTTCTCTGATAAATTTTTCAATTCTGTTTCTTTATTAGGTGCCTTACATCACTACTGCTTTGATGGATGCGAAGCTTGGCACGGAAGGCCGCAATGATCTTTTTGATTGGCTATCAAGGAAACTTAGTGGATTAAGCAATTTTCCTGATGCTGTAAATCTGAATTATGTATTGTTTCAAATTGTTATGTGAGATGGATGTGACTTGTGAATGAAAACTTAGAATAGTAATATTGTGTCGAATGTTAATGATTCAGTTAATTTGAATGATGTTTTAAAATTATAGGTTTATTATGGATTGAATGAATTATTAGGAATTATAGGTGTATTGTTTTCCTGCTTTGGCGACCAATTTATTAGTCGCGACAAATAAATAATTTTTTTTCCCAAAAAATGGCAATTGCCGACCAAAAGTTTTGGTCGCAAAAAATACATCTATTGCCGACCAAAACAAATTTGGTCGTGGAATCTCACTTTTGCCGACCAAAAGTTTTGGTCGCGAAAAGTAACAAATGGCGACCAAATTTTTTGGTCGCGAAATGTGATAATTGGCGACCAAAAAATTTGGTCGCGAAATGTGATAATTGGCGACCAAACTTTTTGGTCGCGAAATGTGACAATTGGCGACTGAAAAATTTGGTCGGGAAAATATCACTTTTCGCGACTAAAGTGTTTTAGCGACAAAATAAATTAGTCGCGGTAATTACATATTTAGCGACCAAAAATTTAGTCGGCAAATCCAACTTTTGCCGACCAACTAAAATTTTGGTCGCGAATTACTTTTGCCGACCCTCAATTGGCGACCAAAGTAGCGACCAAAAAATTTGGTCGCGGATAACTTTTGCCGACCAAAAATTGACTTTTAGCGACCAATTTTTTTGTTGCCAAAAGTGTTAATTCTTGTAGTGTTAAAACATGATTTGCCACTCAACAAAGTGGGCTTAAAACTCACATTTGTTGAATTGTTTCAATTCAAACAACAAGCCTTCGTCCATAGGTATTCATGTAGTTTAGCATTTAAGCACACAGCCTTATGGTGAGCATGCTAATCATGGCAATATAGCAATCGCACTCATACAAGTATGCTAAAGCGTAAAGACTCACCGAGTACTCCAAGCTAAAACAGAAACTAGCTAGAAAGATGCATGATCCTAACTATACAAGATGCCTAATGCAACACATGTAATATGCAATTAATAAGCTCGGCTACTAAAATGGCATATGAATCGATTTGAACAACATGTAATTTAAACATGTATTCAAAGAATTATATTGAATTGCAATGCAATTTGAATGATGCGCCGAGTCTCGGTGCATGTAATACGAATGAATGGATGCAAGCTTGCGATATGCTAATTAAAACATGTCCCTAATCTAACAATCGAAAGCGATTAAATAAAAGAAAGAAAGATGTGGGGTTGGAAAACATACACACACGCATGCATACTTATTACAATATTATGCCCTTGCGACGGAGGGTCCGAATGGATAAGGTAACCAACTAGTTACGCTAATTAAGCTAACTAATTATTACAAATCAAAACTAATTAACTAGCTAAACTAACTAATTATTCACAATATTTAATTAGCTACAACTAATTAATTACAACATGCATCTAAGCTAGACATTTAAGCGATAAGTGAGCTTAAAATGCCAGGGAAGCTCATACACGTGCCCGGTTTTCACCCGAAAAGCCACTATTTTGCTGTTGCAAGCCTCTATTTGCACATATGATCACTGAAAATTCTGTCAACTTCTAGAACACCTCTGCTTCATCGGCCGACAAGAGGGACAAGGAGCCGGTCGGCTACCAATGGTGGCCGGTCGGCCACTGCTGGTTCACACTTGCATGCTGCAATAGAGTGCAAAACAGTGTATTCTCATAGGTTTTTGTACTGTTTACCTTCCTTATCATCACATAAGCTCAAAGGAGAGAAACTCTTGGCCCTTAAACCATCAATCAAGCAATTTTCATACATGATGGCTAAGGGATGATGGCTAAGGGACCAAGTTTGTACAAGTTTAATAAATGCACAAACAAGACCAAAATGACCACCACCACTCTATCATGCATGATCAAGGGTAATGGAGACCAAGGAAAGTGGCACATTTCATCACTTTTGAGTATGAAATGTCCCATTTTCCTTGTGTTCGAATTAACGTTCGATTCGAATACATGCAATACAACACAAAAGATGCTTATCTTGCCTCTTTTACTT
Organism: Camellia sinensis; assembly: GCF_055761805.1. NCBI lineage: Eukaryota > Viridiplantae > Streptophyta > Magnoliopsida > Ericales > Theaceae > Camellia > Camellia sinensis. The sequence goes on from NC_138972.1 coordinate 105,941,876, forward strand.
GTTCAATTTTGTTTACTCATTTTAATTACCAGACCGTTCCTTAATCCAATTATCCATTTGTGATTATCCTCTAGTGGAAAGAGGGCTCAAACCACAAGTAGCTTTGGATATGAAAGAGGTATTACATTGTTGGTAATGAACCCTCTAAGGGATTAAACCATTAGGTGTAGCACCTTTATTTCACACTTAGGCAAACAAGGGGTTTAAAACCACTTTCAAAGTAAACAAAAGAGTGAAGAATTGAGGGAGATTGCAGAGATTAAAGTACTAAAATTAAGTGCAAAACAACACTAAAGCAAGTTATCAACTCAAAACAATGGTGATTAAAGCCCTAAAATACTAAGCTGTGACGGAAATTACACTACAACCATGCCATACAAGGCTCAAATGAATTAACCAGTCAAAAACACAGGCAAAACAACCCTAAATATAGTCTAAAACATGTTGGACTTAAGCCACAAAAAGCTAAAACAATAAGCTAATTCATGAGGCTAACTAGGTATGCAAACAAGACACAAGAAGGGGAGGCTGACCTCTCCAATTTTGGACTTCAAAATGAGTTTTTTACGACTGAAAAACCTCTAAAATTCAGTGGTTAAAAGGCCCAAAAAAGTTGGGTTTAAAGTGATGAATAATGGCACAAAAGCTTAACAAGCAAAGGAGCAAGAAGGGTGGACCACCCCTTAACTCAAAATGACCTCAAACCAACACTTTTAAACTATAAAAATACAGTTTTTGACAGTTCAAAATCAGCCAAAAAATAGTTGAAATAGATGGCAAAATAAGTATACAAAACAAGCTTAAACAAGGCAAGTGCTATACCTTTGAAGTAAAGCACAAATTAGGCACAAATTCAAGCTCAAACCTCCTTCTAGACCTCAAACAAGACTCCAAGGAACCTCAGCTCAAAGATGGTCAAGTTTGATTAAGGGTTGGTATGCAAAAGTATATAGAAACTAGGCAACCAAGCACAAAATATCAAGAGAAAGAGAGAAAGCTAGAGAGAGAGATATTTTTTTGGTCTAAAATTGCTAACCCTCCAAAATGGGGGAGGAACCCCCTTATATATAGAAAAACAAGTCTTGAGCTTAGAAACATCCTACCATACACGTGTATGGAGATGCAGCTCAATGTGTAACAGTTGGCACAGTTGTCAACAAATATCTAGAAAAAGAGACTAATGGCCCACTGGTGGCTGACAAGCATAAGCCAAGGCCGACAGTCTATGGGGTTGGCCGACAGATCACCCACTCTTCCAGACTTGAAACAATAAGCTTTTGGTCCAAAACAGTGCACCAAACAGATAAGGTTTCAAGGCTTAAAGGCAAGGTACTCCATCGAGGACTTCGAGCACTCAAAACAAATACAGGCAAGAACAATAATCGAGTGCACAAACGATGATGTCCGAGTCTTGAGGACAGTCAAAAATGGGGTTTCTACAGTACCAAAGTAAAATTTTAATCTTTTTCTATTAAACAAAAATAGAGCACACAGTACCGGAGTAAAATTTTGCTTTCATTCTATCAAATAAAATCAGATCGTACATAATAAAAATAAATAAATAACAAAAAAACCAACTAATCAATAAATCAACATACCTGATCAAACTCAAACAATAATCAAACACGTGATCGAAACAAAATCTCTAAAACTCGATCAACACTCTCAATCTTGATAAAACTCTCAAAATTTGATACAGATTTGTACATATTTGAAATATAAGCTCTCGTTGATACAGATTTCAAAATTGCTGGAGAATACATGATCGAATCAAATTTGGTAAGATCATCGGCGACGTATCGCCCATTGTTGATAGACAATGAGATTGTCGACAGCGAAATTTTCAAATTTTGAGATCGTCTTGATTGATTTCAGATTGTCTTTAGTGATTAGATTTTTAAATATATGCGATTAGTGTATATATCAATTAGATTTTCAAATATATGATATATGATATATATATATATATATATATATATAAAGGCAATATTATAAAAAAGAAAAAGAAAATTATGGTGTGTCCTTACTAAGTTACGTGCCTCTTTTTGAGGGATTTTTTAAATTAGTTAAGCTGTCATTTATCTCCAAAAAAGTCCAAAAAAGAGGGTTTCACCAAATTTTTTTTTTTTTTAGGGGGGGAGGCGATGAATAGATTAAGAAAGTAAAGTTATGAGATATGAAATCCCTCTAATATCGTCATACAATTGATTAGATAAAAAATGAGGAACAAAATTAAAAACATAAAATCCTTTTGTGGCATAAATGCCTTGATTTGCTAGGATATTTGTGCATTTGTTGGCTTCCCGATAGACATAATCAATCGTTGTGATCCTTAGCTACCTTATGAAATAATTGCAATTTATACTAGTCTTCTTATCTTATAATCTATCATGTGAGCACCTCTCCATCCTCCCTTCCCCTCCTCTTTCTATCTCGTATCTGCTAACACTCCAAAACAATTAACACAATTTGACCTATGACATTAATACTCGTAAGACTAGATCAAAGACATCGAGGGTTCGAACTGTTTAACGCACATGGGTACCTTCCGGGCGATGTTACAGTTTTTGGCTACTTTACTGGGGATATTGAAAAATATTGACTCAAACTCCATGATATGACTTCTATTTTCAATTATATGTTCATTGCATTGCATGCATTGATGCACTTAAAGTCCCTATGTTGCCGAGATACTCATGGGAGCACAAGCAAGCTTTTTGTGACACTATACCTATCTCCACATTACTTTTGAGACCTTGTGTTAATACTTTTTAAGATCTATCAAAAACATAGCTTCGTCATTTAAGGTTATCGGACTTCGAAGAGAGGTTATATTGACTCTTTCGACTTCTTGGGATCTTAATTGGTTATTAACCAAAGGGCTCTTTAGTGATGTCATACATTGAGCTATAGCACATTCTCAACTTAGGATAGGATGCCCTCCCATTTATAGGATGTATGATACCATTTGTTTGAATAGTGAAGCTCTAGATCATTTCAAAGCTAGAACATGGTAACCCTACCCCCGATAAGGGTGCTTGTTCTCTTTTCTACTATGTGCTATGAACAGAAATCTGTATAGAGGTTCTCAAATTTAGATTGGTGATTCAAGCATATCAATTTGTGAGGTTAAGTTCAGTTTTTTGGTGGGACATATAATGATTAATTGTGCGAATTAAGCCGAAGTGCTGCCAAAATTCTGATTAGGGGTTTTGTTTTGTTTTTTTTTTTTGCGAAGTTATTGTGGCACCATAGCTTCAGAAAAGTTTGATATCCCATAAAGTCTACCAGCGTGAATCCCTAGAACTTGCGGGATATCAAACTATTTCTGTGATCGTAAAATGATTGCTTGTTGATTGCACTAGCTTTATTTTGAGCGCAGTTTGTGGCTTGCACTTAACTATTGAGAACGATTTTATTCTGAGTTCTAAATTGGGTGTTAAGTCTAAGTTTGATTCCACCAAGTTTGTAGAGGTGGGATCAGGCGCGAGTTATTCTAGCAAGTCTAATTTTGGTGATTTCAGTGATGATAACCCAAACATCACTATCCTTTTCGTGTCTGTCTTTTCTTTTGCTTTTGAGTCTGTTGTCATCACTGAGTCAAAGTTTCTTTTTGAATAATAGTGTCGTAGATTTCGCCTACCTCTTTGTGCCTTTAGTTCATTGTCTTGATCAAAAGTTTTCAAAACTTTTTCCAAAATTCTAATAAAAACAAAGAAAAAGAAATACCTCATGATTTGCAAAATTTGATTGATTGAGAGGAAGAGAGGTGCGCTAAATCCATCAACTTTGCTAAGTAAGGGTAGTTTGGAAATTAGTTAATATAGTGAAAAATCAAAAACTAAAAAATCATATAAAAAAATCAAAATTTCTTTTTATAGTCTCTATTTTTTTGAACATTTTTCATAAAATATCAAAAAGCATATTTTCAAACACTTTCAATATCAAAATTTGTGATGTCAGGTGAATTTGAGGTTTGAATCCTCTAATGTGATTGTGTGAAGTGATACGGTGAATTGTATTGTTTAGGGTGTGACACCTGTTCTAATAAAAGGGCGAAGAGTTGAGATCACTCCCTCACCAAAACGACATCATTTTGGCGAGAAAAAAAATAAAAAAAGAAGAGGATAAGGATGAGAAGAGAGAGAAGGATGATGGCAACGACGGTGGGTGGTGGGCGATGATCTCATGATCTGGTTTTTTGGGCGGAGATGATGGCAGTGACAATGGTTCTAAAACTAGTTCTCTCCCTCTCTCACGTCTTTGTCTATTTTTTTATTTATTTTTATTCCTCACTAAAACAACATCGCTTTGGTGAAGGTTAATCTTAGCCATTAACTTAAAAAATAAAACATGTGGCTCTCTTGTTTCACTTTAAAGGATCACTCGACCATGATTGAGGATCTGAACGCATGAATTTGACCAAACACCACCACCTAATTTTGGGTTATTACGGCCTTGTTTGGTGGAACTTTTTTTAAGTTAAAAGTTGATAATCAGGAAGCAGAAATTAAAAGCACCCTTATCCCAGTTTTTAAATAATCTGTTTTTTTCAGCTTATTTAGGTGTTGTTTGGCAAACTTAGCTTTTTGACTTTTTTAGCCTGGGGCTTTTTTGTTTGTTTGGTTTATTTGTTTGGCTTTTTTGATTTTTTTGTATTGGAATGACAAAATTGCCCTCCACTTGAAATGATTCTTTTTTGACTTTTTATTTGTATATGGGTCAATTTGATAATCACTATGCCAAAACAGGGCATTAACGGCGGTTTTTTTAACGGCGATAACGAAAACCGTCGTTAAAGGTACTATTAACGGCGGTAACGAAAACCGTCGTTAAAGGTATCATTAACGGCGGTTTTGTTACCGTCGTTAAAAAAATCGCCGTTAATGTCCACTTTTAACGGCGGTAACAAAACCGCCGCTAATGCCCAATCATTACTGCCGTTAATGACGGCGGTCTTTCCTGGCGAAACTCCGACGAAACTCCGGCGTGCTCCGGCGAAACTTCGGCGAAACTATCTACAATAAAGTAAAAGTAATGTTTAAATATTTATTTAGGGAATATATTTCATGAAGAGTGGCTATGGTAGAGTGGTTAGTGTAGGTGGATGAGAGGTTGAGGGTTCAAGACTTGGGGAGTGCAAGAAGAAAGAATTATTTTTTGAAAAATTTGAACCTATTTACGTTTTTGGTCCTATGTTACCGTCGTTTTTTGTCGACTTTTAACGACGGTAATTTATCTTTTTACGACGATTGTACTTTTTCCAACACGCGCATAAACGGCGGTAATAAAACCGCTGTTAATATCGCCGTTAAAGGCTTTAACGGCGGTTTTACAGGCTTTAACGGCGGTAAAAAACCGCCGCTAAAGCCCAATTTTGGCGTAGTGAATTTTATATCAAAAGTTAAGTGTTTTGTCAGTTTGTGATTTTGTAACCTTTTTTTTTTGTCCTTACGTGCTTATTTAGTCCCAACTCAAAAACCAAACCAAGGCTTAAGCTACTTTTACTTAATAAGTTATAAGTAAAAACTGTATCAAACAGTTTGGTACAAATTCTCAAATCAAAATAAATTATAATAATTTTTCAAAAACTGTAACAAACCGTCCCAACATCTAAGTGATGTAAAAAACAAAAAATACAAAATTTTAAAAACATTTATAAATTTATTATTAATATTTATAAAAAGTTTCATTAATTTTTAATTACTTTTTCAACCCCCAATGTGATGGAAAATGGTCCTTGCTATGTTTTTGAGCACAATAGTGATTATGATATCTTCGTTTGAGGTGTATTATGATTTTATTTTTATGATTCAAACCGCTGATTTTGTAGGATTTATTGAGTATTTCATACCTAACAAAAATTATATTAATCGGATATCAAAAATTATATGATCGATAACCAAAAAAATAAATAATAAGTTTTTCTTTTGAGAAATAACATAAATAATATGCGATTCGATCATATAGTTATTGATATCCGATTAATATGATTTTTGATAAGTATGAAGTACTCAACAAACCCTACAAAATGCCGGTTTAGATTGTAAAAATATGAGTATAATATACCCCAAACGGAGGCACTACAAAGCACAGCACCTGTTCCCAATGTGGTATATTTCCTCCTTAATTTTTCCGAAAACCCTCTCTCTGAAGCGTGGGTATTACAAAATCACCCACTCCTCTTTACACTCTCCACCGTTGGCGCCGCCGTCTCTCCTTCTCCACCGGCAGCGCCGCCATCTTTGCTCCTCCACCGTCAACTGCCGCCTCCGTCGTTTTACGTATGGAGTCTCTCTCTCTCTCTCATCTTTGTTTTTTTCCCTCATTCCTCTTTCTCACACTCTTGCTCTCCATTGTTGCACCCACCAGTGTCCCCACCGTCAGCGCCGTCATCACCATTTTTCCGGCACCAGCATTGCCCCCCCACCTTCAACTCTCCCATCTACCAATTTCAGGTATGGAGCTCTCTCTCTCTCTCTCTCTCAATCTTTATATTTAACTTTGTCTTTGTTCTGTCTCTTTGTTTTCCCTAATTTCTCAAAACCCTAACAGGCCTAAATTTTAATTTTTAATTTTTTGGATTACAATTTAATGACAATCTAGAACTGAATTCTCTTTGTTTTCAATATATATGTAATTTTCACTAAAAATTTACATGGATGAGCAGTATATGTGTGATTTAGTTGAGTTATGTGTATCAATGTAACAATCGCAAGTATATATATATATATATCATTGCATCACTGTTTTTTGTTTTCAAAAACCTTGTTTAGTTTCAGGATGCAGGATTCACTTTTCATAAAATTAAAAGTCTTTTGTTTTCTGTGTTTTTTTTATTTTCATTCAATTTTTTCAAACCAATTTTTAAAATTTTTAGATATACCTAATATATACACATTTAAAAAAAAGTATAATATTTTTGAAAAAAATTAAATACCAAAAATATAAATATATATATATATATATGAGAATTCAGTATATTTTTGTGTATTTATTGATTTTTTAAAATATTTTTTGAATAAATATTTTACTTTTTAATACATCTAAGGAAGTTACATCTAAAAAAGTAAAAAAAATTGCTTAAATTTTGAAAATATTGACTAAAAACAAAAATACATGAAAAACAAAAAACTCAAATTTTTAAAAATTAAATCCAAAAAATTGAAATCAAACATAGTGATTATTTTTTATTTTTTAGAAATCAATCAATCAAAAATTCGGTAAAACCCCCCCGGACCCTAACCCTCAGGGGAGGCCCCCGAACCCTTGGATTGAGGGGCCAGTGTCCACTACTATCAGGCTCCATAAACCCCAACAGTGAGACCCACAAAAGGTAGAACCCATCTCATATAAGAGGATTGTGTCTGGTGTGATTGATTTTTGTGTTCCCAATTTTTTTTATTAGAATTCACGTTACTAAATGTTTTTGAACGGGTGATTCTAGTTGATCTTGATCCGCAATGCTTGATTATAATATTATTTATTTAATTTAAGTTTTTAGATTAGATGATGGTCAACAATCCAATATCGTATAAACACATGTAATAAATTGTGTGATGAGATATAAATAATAAAGTACTTATCTCTAGTAACTTAACCTTTTAAATGAGACAATGGTAATTCAACCCGAGTATTTACTATCACAATTGAAATGTAAGGCCTAGAGGTCAATATTAAACTAAAACTAAGGCTACACAAATATAAAGTTTTTCATAAAACAAGATACAATAAATAAATATATGCAAAAGCCTTGGTAAGAGGATTGCCAAATGCAAGGAAAGTGACATGACAAAATTGTAGTGAATAATATATGTTTTAACTAGAAAAAATAATCCTAATATTGTATGTTTTAAGGGTGAATGGACTTTTTATTTTTTTATTTTAAATAATTATATTTATTTATTGGCATATCGGAGGGGTGAAGGGTGTCAAAGCCGTGTCCGAGGGAATCAAATAAGTGAAGAAATGCATTTGTCAAATTCATCTGGTTGCATTAGCATTAAATCAATGGCATGGTCGTGGTTGAGTTTTGAAGAGAAGAAATATTTTTGTTATTCAGCATGACAGCAAAATTGTAATAATCCATGTGTGAAATGTGCGGTGTTTTGTTTGCCAATTATTTGTCATGGTATTTAAATTTTTATTTTATTTTATTTTATTTAAAATATCTGCAATCTGTGTCATGCAGCTACTCAATAAATGGTCTCTATTTTTTTTTTGATAAAAATACTAGGAATTGGTTATGGGCAAATCTAATTGACAGTCTTTCATTGGACTCTGCACCTTCTTCTTTGGTAATCAGTTGTCTATAATCTGCAAATACTGTAAATGGATACAAAAACAGAGGACAGTATTAGTACTCTTTAATGGGACTGGAAGGGTGGTGCATTTGGGAGGGATTATAAATGATTTTGGCTTATTGATGCAGGACAGCTAGGGCAAGAACAATGAGGAAAGAGAATAACTGCACAGAAAATTAAAGAAGAAACCTAACTAAACCATAAAATACGCAAAATAAAACTCTCAATATTTTTATTCATCCAAAGGTATTGAAAACCTTCTACATAAAGGCCTATAAATAGGCTCTCAAAAACCCTAAACTAAGAGTTTCCAAATTGAAAAATTTTAAAACTATATATTGTAAAATAAAAACTGCTTAATTAAAATATTAAATAGGAAAATACAATACAAATCTTTATCCAATTCCTTTTCTGTCCCAATCACTTATTATTCCTTGTCTTCATTCCTCTTGCAGGAAGCTTCCCTTTTATTGGAATTACACATTCAAATCATAATTTGTTCCTCTCATCAAACCAGGAATAGAAGGAGACAGAATTGATATTGTAAGCTATCTTTCTCATTGTGGTATTTTTTTGCATTAATTTATTGGTTTCATTTAACTCTTAACATATTGTTGAGTATTGTTATAACAATGCATAGCCAATGATCTTTTTTTTCTTTTTTCTTTTTTTTTCCTTTTCCTAATTTTTGATTTTTGAATTTTGAACTAGGCCTAAAATGTTCTACTTGAGTGAAATTGAGCACACATTGCGATTGCCACCTCACCTCCTTGATCTTCCTCTCCACGATGCAATTAAGGGAGAGCTTGAGGGTCTCTTTTTAGATAAGGTTGCATTTCCTCGTGATTTTTTAGTCATTGAAATTCAACATGTATTCTTTTGTTATGTGTTCTGTGCATTCTTTCATCCTTGTGTCATATTGGAAAGAATTTGGTCATTCTTGGCATCATGTGGAAAAAAATTAATGTTTCTACTCCCCCCCCTTTTTCTTTTAATGAAGGTTATTGCAAATTTGGGGCTTTGTATCTCTGTATATGATATAAGGTTCATCGATGGCGGCTTTGTCTTTCCTGGAGATGGTGCTTCAACCTACACGGTATGTATATAGACGCATTTTTGTAAATTATTTGTTTTTCTTCAAATTCTTTATATATATTTACAGTCTTATCTGTAAAATATATTGATGGATATTATTGATTGATGTATTACAAGATAGATAAATTACAATTCCTATACAATCTATATATAGAAGAAAATGTGGTAGTAGGTGTAGTGGAGGTGATAGTGGGTTAGGTGAAGTGGAGTGTGTGGTGAAGTGGAGGTAGGTGAAGTGGAGTGTGTAGTGGAGTAGGTGAAGGTAAAGATGGGAAATTCTAACAGCCCCCCGCAAACTCAAGGAGGAGAGAAACTAACCAACTTGAGTTTGGAGAGAGTAACAAAACAAGAAAATACATAAAAATAAAAAAGGATAGGAGACACTGTATGGTCGTGTCAGACCGTTGGTGAAGACACTGAATGGTGGTGTCATAACGTTGTAGAGGACACGGTATGGTGGTGTCATAATGGTGTAGAGGACACTGGATGGCGGTGTCAGACCGCTGTAGAAGACAGTTTATGGGGTCATGTCGGACCGTTGTAGAAGACAGTGTATGGGGTCATGTCGGACCGTTGTAGAAAAACAGTTTATGGGGTCATGTCGGACCGTTTGTAGAAGACAGTTTATGGGGTCATGTCGGACCGTTGTAGAAGACAGTTTATGGGGTCATGTCGGACCGTTGTAGAAGACAATGTTGTGACAGTTTACGGAGTCTTGCTGGACCCTTGTAGAAACTAACCGGAATCAATGTCGGGACAGTTTACAGAGTCTTGTCGGACCCTTGTAGAAACTAACCGGAATCAATGTCGGGACAGTTTACAGAGTCTTGTCGGACCCCTAAAAAATACACTGTATGATGGTGTATATAGGCTGCCCAAATATATAGATATATGGATATATAGAGTGAGCCCTCAAAAGTCGCGCCCTCAAAAGGCGCGCCCACTTCATCAAAAGGTGTGCCGGACATGATGGCGAGGCACGTGGGCGCCTTGGCTTGCGTGCCCGTTTGTCGGCTGGTGATAAGAGGCGCGCGATGCGCGTGGCTGCCTAAACTATAAGACAGAGGCTGAGGCTGAGGCAGAGAAAAGCTGCGAAAAACCTCGGAAAAAACAAAAAACTCTTCTTCGTTTTGCTGAGAGAGATAGTCCGTAACACTCTGTTGTCTGAGAGAGATTTCTGAGAGAGATACTCTGTAATACTCTGTGGCCCAGAAAATGGCTTCATCTTCCCGGAGGCTGCTCACTCTCTTTCCCGACCTCAATGAGTCAACAAGAGAGACAACTGGTGCGGTGGCACTGGAACCTCAACCAAGCGCCCCAGGGTTTGCTCCGTTGAACTTTCCTATGCGGTCTGTGGAGCAAAAAATGGCAGTGCAGTCGGATGTGGAAGCCAATCAGTATACATTGAAGTCATGTGTGGAAACCATGACTGCGGTTACAAACCTATCGAACCGGCTGCAGAGTAGGGCAAATGAGGTGCAACATTTAAACGCCCAACTGGCTCTGCTCCAACGCATGTATAAGGATGCGCGAGCAGAGATAAGTGTGCTGAAGGCGGAAAATAAGGAGCTGAAGCGGAAGGCCACCGTGATGTGGCGATTTGGAGGTCCGCCATATGCTGCAGTGGATGAGCAGGGGGGAGGCAACTTGCTTGGTAGTCTAGGAAGCACGGAGGCAACACTGTCAAGGGCCGCCCAGGATGGAGGCAAAAAGAAGAGACCGGCGGCAGAGTAGAGAAGGGATACGGAAAAAAATCCTTTGGTTGTTGTGATGGTGGTCTTGGCGTTTTTTTTTTTTTTTTTTTTTTTTTTTTTTTTTTTTTGTAAGTGTGATCGGGGTTGAGCCCGGAGATGAATAAAATAAGGTAAAGTTTGGCATGCCATTTTTTGTTTGTTTTGTTTTGTTTTGTTTTTTTTTTTTTTAATACCCATGTTCTGCGGATGGAAGACTAAAAAAAAAAAATAATAATAATAATAATAAATAAATAAATAAATAAATAAATAAAGTATAAAAGAAAAGAAAATTGAAGAGAAGTGTGTGAATGTGAAAGTAATAAAAATAAATAAAAAAAGAAATGAGAGATTTAAAGTTGTGGGCGGGTGTTGTGGTTGCTTTTCAAAAGATGGAGTAAAAAAAAAATTGAGTGGGAAACATGAGTGTGTGAAAAGAATGAAAAAGAAAAAGGATGGGTTGAATTTGTATAAAATAATAATAAAATAAATGAGTGGAGGTGGTGTGTGTAAAACATGAATATATTGGAACCAACCCACGTGGGTGGAGGTGGTGTGTAAAACACTTTATGAAAAGGAAGAGAGAGAGAGACTATGTTGATGAGGAAAATTGGAACCATGAATATATTGATGAGGAAAATTGGAATCAACCCACGTGGGTGGAGGTGGTGTGTAAAACACTTTATGAAAAGATGTGGGTATTGTTTAGTTTATGATGATAAATAAATAAGAAAAGATGTGTGTGCTGGTGTATGCATGACGGAGCAGTGTGCATATCAGTGTGGGTATTGTTTATTTTATTTTATTGTTATTGTTATTTTATTTTATTTTATTTTATTTTATTTATTTTTTTTTTTTTGTCAAAGCTGCCGAGAGATGATAATGTTTTGTGGAAAAAGTAAAGTGATAGAGAGAAAACCAGTCCCATTCCTCACACCTGCTGGCTGCTTGGCCTCTTTCTCATCACAGATGCACACGGGGTTATCACAGAATGAGCGAACATTCCAAGGAGGACCCAGATTAGTTCCTCAAAAATGGGCAGTTAAAGCCTCAGTTAGTGGGTCTCCTCCGGGACTCTACTCGGCCAAGATTTTCGAACTCACACCTCAGAACGTTGACATGGTTCTTGAGGATGTTCGGCCTTACCTCATCTCCGATGGTGGCAACGTCGACGTCGTCTCTGTCGCAGACGGTGTCATCTCTCTCAAACTCCAAGGAGCATGTGGAAGCTGCCCTAGCTCAACAACTACCATGAAAATGGGGATTGAACGAGTACTGAAGGAAAAATTTGGAGATGCAGTCAAGGATATTCGCCAAGTGTATGATGATGACCACACAAGTGAGACAACGGTAGAGGCGGTGAATGGCCATCTTGATATATTGAGACCAGCCATAAAGAACTATGGTGGGAATGTGCAAGTATTATCTGTTGAGGGTGGCCTGCCAAGAGAGTCTTCAGGTGAAGATCATGATGATAGCAAACAGATGCCAGATGGTGATGGCTTCCCAACTTGCCGGCGCAGATCTGGATTTGTCTAAGGCACAAAAATGTGAAAAGAAAGAAGCAGGGTGGTGATGCTGTAAAAGAAAGAATCTGTGAAGAGGGCATTGATCTAGGTAACACACAACACACTTCCAATTTCAAAGGTGAGAGTGATGGTCCATGGCAGCAAGAAATGTGACAGCGGAGTTAAGGTATGTGTAGAGGTCCGGCGGGCGGCCAAGGTGAGGCTGCCGCCCGCCGGTGAAGTAGAATGATTAGGTTCTTAACCTTGCTCTGATACCATGTAAAATATATTGATGGATATTATTGATTGATGTATTACAAGATAGATAAATTACAATTCCTATACAATCTATATATAGAAGAAAATGTGGTAGTAGGTGTAGTGGAGGTGATAGTGGGTTAGGTGAAGTGGAGTGTGTGGTGAAGTGGAGGTAGGTGAAGTGGAGTGTGTAGTGGAGTAGGTGAAGGTAAAGATGGGAAATTCTAACATTATCTCTAGTCTCTTTCCATGCAGCTTTAGAGAGCATTGGGCTACTTCTTGTGGTTTATTGTTATATTTATTCTTTTTGATAAATAAGTAATAATCAAAGAAAACTCTAGCCATAAACGTGATATTTTATACACTGATATTATTATTTTTTAAACTATATATATATGGATTTTGTTTTTGTGGGAATGGGTATCAGATGGATTTAGATTTGGTTAACTATTCTTAGTTCTTGAATGTATTGGTATATTTTCACTGAACACTATTTGTGGGAAATATCTTTTTTTCTAAGCATAGTTGTAAAATCGGGATACGAATCGAATATTATTTTTCTATTGTTTTGAATCATGTATCTTATTATATTGTATCATTTATTGTAAGATACTTTAACATCTTTAGAAACATTTAGAAAAATAAATATAGTTGTAGCAGATAGAAGGGTCTGTTTGGTTTAGTTTTAGAATAATGATTTGAGTGTAGAGTTGTATTTTGAGTTTTTGAATCATGATTTGAAAAGAGAAAATTTGTTTGGTTATGAGTTTTGAAAATAGTTTTGGGATGATTTGTATTTTTCTTTTTTTTGATGGATTGATGTATAAGATGTGAGAGAATGTGAGAGGAGAGAGGAGAGAGGAAATTGGAGAGAGAAAAAGTGATTGATTGATTGGTTAATAATAATAATAATAAAAAAAAAAAGAGAAGAGAGGAGTTTTGAAAGTAATTTTGAGTTGTATTTTAAAAATATGTTTGGTTAATAAGTTTCATCCAAATCATGATTTAAAAATAAAATCATGATTTGAAAAGTAAACCAAACGCTACCCAAATATCCTAGGAGAACAAGGCACCAAACAATGGAAAATTCTTAAAATTGCAAAAGTAAGGTTCCTTGAAAGATAAAATCATATAAAAATGTATAATCTTCAATACTTAATGCATATAAAATGTAGAGTGGAGTTAAAATATGTATAAAATATGTCTTAACTAACCGTTTAGGTTTTTAAATATAATTTTCAACTTTTAAGTTGTCAAAGAGCTTGTCCATAGAAGAAAACTTTAAACTTCAATTGGTATAATTATATCTAAACTAACAACACAAGATACTTAGTACTAGGCTAGAGAATTAGATATTTGTCAAAAGGTAGATAAAAGTCTATTCTCATCTCAAAATTTTCTTTTTATTAAGTTAATGAAAATTTTGAATAATATTAATTTACATAAAATAAGTTCAATTAATTCTTTTCAAAATGGCTAAAGAAATTTAAGTATTCATGTATCATATATATTGTATCATGTATTATGTATTGTACATTACATTATATATGGTATATGTATCGTAAGATACATTTAATTGCATATTGTGAATTATAAGATACTTACAACAAGTTCTAGGCATTTAAGTGAATCCTTGATGTAGTCCACGTTGTGAACTGGTGTTTGGGCTGGAAAAATTGGTGGGCATGTCAACCGGAATTGAACAATTAACTATTAAGTACTCAAGTTTGGGCCTTTGGGGTTGAAATGCTTGTTTGAAGTACTTAGCATAGAGTTTAAAAGAGTTTTAAATTGTTTTTTCTGACACTGGAAGTAAACTACATAACAATACAAGATGCATTATATGATATTTTTAAAACACAGAAAATTATTCCACTCTCCATATCAAGCTTTATTGTGCTTTCATAAATGCTGGTTTGAAAACATCCCTTGGTATGTTTTAACAGCTGAACATTATGGTGTTCTGGCAGGTGAAATTCAGACTGATTATGTTCCGTCCATTTGTGGGAGAGGTTATAGTTGCAAAACTAAAAGAATCTGACTCTAACGGTTTACGCTGTATGACACTTATAATTACTTCTTCTTTCTTTTTTATTTTATTTTATTTTATTTTTGTTATAAATGACACTTAAATTTACTTCTTTGTTTTGTTCTTCTTAATTTCCCCCCTGGATTAGTAGTCTCTTTTCTACCTAATGTGCATGCAACAAATTATGTTTAAGCATATTACAATGTAATTTTAATTTTCCAGGTCGCTGGATGGTGCATATTTTCTTTTCTTTGCAATTAAATGCCCTTACCTGACTTGTATCAACTGGTCTCGAGTCCTGATGACTTGAGAAATAGATAGGTTGACTTGAGAGCCATTTCTTGTATTTCAAATATTAGGAGGGTATATGAGAATGCGTATATCTGGCTTTCTATATATTATTATTTACATTCAACTCAAATGGGTTTGTCAGCCCTCTTGTTGTAGTAAGTTATAGGGCGGCAAACTTGATTCCTCAATCTTGGTTAAAAATGTCCTTGGTTCAGATCTCCTAAAATTCCATTTCTTTTAATGAGCTGGATTTAAGTTCCAATAATTTGAACTCAGAACTGAATTGTGACCCCTTGAGAACCAAACCAAAAAAATCTTAGTTTGGTTTGGTTGTAACATCGCATTTTAAATACACTTTGTTATCTTCTTTTGTTTTTTTCTTCCTTCAGATATTAGGAAGCTCAATTGCTTTAAACTCATTACTTGTCCAAATGTGCAGCCCATATAGAAGCCAACCCCAGCTAACTTGAATAAAAGCAATAAAATGGAAGTCTTACTCATAGTAATAAATTTGAAATCCAGCCATATCCTGGTATCCTTGACATGAGAATTAGATGAATCAACACAATCGCACCCAAATCTGTACCCGAGTCCATGCAACATATCCAGCTTATGACCAGAAAGGTAGAAATGTAGCTAAGTTCTGAGTTGTTTGAAAACTTTTTGGGGCTATTTACTGTCAATAGAACTTTGAGAGCTCCGGCAACTTACCTGAGAGCGCCCCTTCTGCTTGTGGACTTTATGTCATTTGGTGATGCATCTGACCCTTTGATTGAAAATTGCTTCAGTGGGATTGCTGCAATGGCTTGAACATCAAGAGGTGGTGGCTTCCCCTGGTTTTTGTACTGTTATTTCCCTTCTGAAAAAATGTCATCAGGAGCTCTCCAAATCTGAATGCTTGATTGATCATGATTTATTCATTTTTTCTCTGAGGTCCGCACCTCCGTTCTTGCCATCCTGGTACTGAGGAGAAGATGGTGTGACGTTCCCCAACTGCTTCTCTGATTTAACATAATCAGCTTACCAAACTTTTTGGGTGCCTTTCTTAGCACACACCTTTGCCCTTGTCAAATCCGGTGGACTTGGGCAAAGTTTTTAAAGGCGAATGCATAACATGAGGCATTTTACCTCTCATGAGGTGAGGTGTAAGATTTGAGGCATTGAGGTGTAAGCATTTCAAATTCTAAATTTTTATATTTAGTAAATATTTTAAAATAATAAATAAATATATCAAAATTAAATATAACTAAAGAGAAGGAAGCTTTGCTTTATTGAAAGTGAAATTGGTATTTTTAGCTTAGAGATTAAGCTTCTCATTGATCATTGACTTTGTGTTTTTTCTTGATTGGTCGTTTACTTAACTTTTCCTATAAAATATAGTTGCAAAAGATATATATATTTTTTTATTTTGTATTTTTTAAATTTAAAAAAACCATCTATTTGACTAAGTTTAATAAGATCTTAAGACACTCTTCATATGCGCATGCCTCACATTCTTATGCGTAAGAGGCGTACAAGACGCACTTAAGGCGCATGTCTCAGACTTTGTGCGGAGGCCTTTGGGGGCGTAAAGCCTAAAAATCAAAGCCTTGAAGCATTTTGCCTTAGCCTCGCCTCAAGGCAAGCATTGAGGTGAGCCTCAGTAAAGCCTTTTGAAACTTTGGACTTGGGTACACCGTGAAGAATAGAAGAGTTATTTAACACTGCATATAACATAGTAAGCTTGGTTTACTAGCTGTGGAATGATACAAAACTTATCTTTTTATATCTTGTGCATTCTTTTCGCACCATTATTTATCTGACGCTCCTTTTTCTTTTCTTCTTTCCCTCTAATTCTCTAAAAAACAATGATGTTTTGTTGATTTCGTCATTATATTCAACTCGGTTCGTATATGACATTTATCTTTCAATGGTAAATTAAAGAAGTTGCCATCGATCCCCAAATTTTAATTTCTCAATAATTGTAACTTTAAAACACCACCTGTGTATACTGATGTTGAACTTATAATTGGCAGTATCACTTGGTTTTTTTGATGATATCTATGTACCTGTTCATCTAATGCCAAATCCATCCCATTCTGAGCCTGACCCAGAAAATAAGTAAGAATACACTATTCATTTGTAATTTGAATAGAATTTTGAACACCTTATCAAGTCCTATATCAATTCTGTGTAGCAGGTGCGTGACCTCTTTTTCTCTTACATTTTTGTCTCTCTCAGGGAACAAATCAGATGGATATGGGAGTTTGGACAAGAAAATTATCCTATAGATGGAATAGATGAGGTTTTTTCATGCTTTTAGGTTCTTCAGTAACGCAAGTTAAATTTTCTATTGGCGTTTAATTGATTTTTTACTTCCTGTGTTTAACTGCAGATTCGATTTCGTGTTCAGAGCATAAATTATCCTTCCATACCAGTTGAACAAGAAAAAGAAAAAAACCAAGATGAGCGAGAAAAAGAAAAACAAGCAAAACCAGATGAACGAGAAAAAGAAAAAGAAAAAGACAAACAAAAACAAGGTATACCAGATGAGCGAGAAAAACAAAAACAAAAAAAATCAATACCGAAGCCATTTGCTCCCATGTTGATTACTGTAAGTTAACCTTTGAATTAACTTCCCTGTGTGTTTTCTTTTCTTTTTTTTTTTTTTTTTTTTTTTTTTTTGCCTTAGCTATGGCTTCTCCTTGAGCTATCTTTTCTTTTGAAGGCTGTGATATAGTGTCAGTAGGCAACCATCCACAGGCTGTTAAGAGCAGCCTCAGTATGAGGCTAATATCAAAAGTTTGCTTATTGAAATATATATGGAAGCAACTTTACCATATTTTGTTTGTTAGGCTCTCCTAAAATTAGATCACTTGCAGGAAAAATTAGTGAATTTCCGATCACTGTAGGATTGCATCAAGGGACAACTTTGAGTTATTACTTAAAATACTGATATTTGAAATTGAACGTTGAAAAGATCTGGGTCTAAAGTAAGTTTTCAAATAATAATTCTCTCTATGGAAGAGGAAACTTTTCATCCATTAAGCACTTCTGTTGAAGTAACGCAGAAGTGCTTCATCAAAAAAAACTTTGATCCTTCATTTTTCTCAACTGAAAGTGATTTTAGCATGTAGAATTTACTCTAATTACTTTTTGAGTTTTTAATATTTTTTGCAGGGTTCACTTGATGCTGATGGTTTGGGCCCCATTTCATGGTGGATTTAGTGGTGCTGCGTCGAATCTAGGTGGTTGGTTTGGAATTTTAAAGATTCCATAAAGAAGTAAATGAGTGTTAGATTTTTAGCTTGAGATATGCTTTTTATTTGGCCATCAGGAAAATGAACCTTAGTCATATTCAATTAAAGATGTATTTAGTTGGCTCCTATTTTGTGTTTCTTTGCTACAAGTTTAAGTTTCATAGGAAGAAATATTTGGTGTTCATTATAGTTTTTAAAAATATAAAATTATAATTTTGATCCTTCTAGATTAAACTTGGGAAGTTGTAAACTGTGTTCTGGGCCAAGGCTTGAATTTCATCAAATTTAAGTTTTTTTTTTTTTTTTTTAAAAAAAAAAAAGTTCATTCTTGTTTTGTTCAATAGAGTTGTTTATTGCCTCAAAAAAAGGAAAAAAGGAGAGAAGATTTGGAACTTGTTAAATGGATGTTGTTCTTCATCCTCTCTTAGTTAGATCTACATATCCTGTGTTGAAGTTCCATCATCTATAAAAAATATTTAAGCGGTGTTTGGTTGGAAGATTTGAGAAGCGATTTAGAAAAAAAAAAGAGAAAAGGTGTGTGAAACTAAATGAAATGTAAATGTATTTTATTTACATTTCACTTATTTTATTTTATTTTTAAAAAAAATTCTACTCAAAATTTTCAACCAAACACAACGTTGAGGATTAATAGTTACCTATTAATTGGATTTATTTACTCACCAATTTTGAGTATTTTTTATTTTTTACGTACTGAAGTCTTGTTTTGATTATGAGGAAAATTTTAAACTTTTTTGTGTTTATGAAATTATCACTATGTACTGATAATTATATTAAATAAAATTATCAAAGTGATGAATGTTTGAGACATTTTACGGGCTTATATATAATAAAAATGTAAATTTTATAGGCCTCTAATAAATGAGCTAAACAGTAAGTTATTTAAATTTAATTTAATATTCTAATGTATTTTAAAATATATTTAAGTTTTATGTATTAGTCTTTTGAATTGATCACAAACAAGTGTTAATTAAATAGAATTTCAGTGACTTAATTTTTTTTTTATGTATATAAGTTTATGGAGTTGAGTTTAAGGCTTCTTTTGGGAAGCCAATTGAAAGTTAAAAGACAGTTTTTAACTCATTTTTGGTCATATTATTTTTCACAATTTTTACATATATTTTTTTTTTTAAAAAGTCAAAAAAGTAAAAAAAATCAATCTTTAACCCTCTTTTCAAAATAGGCCTAAGTTAAACAAAATTTGAGATATATTTTATGTAAGGACAATGCTAGAGACCAGTAAAAGTGGTGCTTTAAAGCAACCACTAATGATGTGGCACCTACTTTTTCAAAAAAAAAAAAAAAAAACAGACACAATAACATTGTGGCAATGGGTGGGACCCACTGTCACATCACTAATGGTTACATTAGTGCTTGTTCCTACCCACTGCCACAATGTTGTTGGGTCTATTTTTTTTTTTTAAGTAGGTGCTACATTATTAGTGATTGCTTTAGAACACCACTTTTAGTGGTCTCTAACATTGCCCCCATACACAAAATGCTTAGAACTTTTATCACACAAGGCATCCCGTATTTTAGTATTTTTTTTTATCATATTTAGATCATATCATTATTTGAATTATATTGCCTCTTTATCACTTTATATATTTTTTTTTGTAAAAAATTAAAAAAATATACTTATTTAAATTATTCTAAACAAATCAAAATTTATTTTTTATTTTTCTATCGAGCACTGTTAATATTAGAATAATTTTAAAAAGATTGTATATTTTTTTTATTACATATACTATCATACAAAATATATATATATATATATATTTTGAAGTTAACATAAGAGCTGAACAAGTACAGTACCTCTACATTTTTTTATATATCTTTTTTATAAAAAATAAAATAAAAAATACACTAAGCAGACCTCAAACAATTCCTATTATTTTTTAATTTTTAATTTTTTAAAAGAAGAAATGAATTAATGGGGGCTTTTCCCATATTAAGCCAATTTTCTATCTTAATTTCCAAACTAGGCCTAGTTTGGACGGATTTCCCAAACTAGGCTAAAGCGCTATTACAAATTGCGCTTTCACTATTTGAAGCAGAAAATTTGATGAATAGTGAAAGCGCTATTACAAAAAGTGCTTTTAATTAAGAAAACGCTATTACAAAAAGCGTTTTCACTGTGCATATGAAAAAAACGCTATTACAAAAGGCGTTTTCACTGTGCATATCTCTCCTCTTCAGAAAACGTTTAAAATATATTAAAATGTAATCAAAATTAATTTTGAGTTCTCTGCAGCTCAAATGGTAGTGCATTGGTTTTGTCACACCTCTGCACAAGTTCAAACCACATGCACACTAACTCCAAACAATTGCTATCTAAAATGAAATTCAACATTTTTTTTTTCCTTCCATTCACTCTATATTTTATATATTTATTATGTAATTTTTTTATCAAAAAAAAATGTTTCTTTGGTTAAATATTTTAAAAAATTAAAAAATTATTTATTTAAAAAATTAAATAAACAATTTATTTATTTTTAAAGAATTATATAAAGTAGTATACTATTCATACTATCATCACATCACACGTATAAATAGTATACTCACTTAGACGTATTATACTATCATCACATCGCACGTATACTACTTTTTTTTTATTTTTAATAAATTGTTTATTTTTATTATTACCCATTACTTTTAAAATATGTTTATTTTTAAAATATTTTAAAAAATTGAAAAATGTACACTTTTAAAATATTTTAGTACATTTTAAAAGCGTACATTTCGTATTTTTTTTGTTTTTAGTGAATATTTTTTTACATTTTTTTAGTTATTTGAAAACTTTTTTAATAAAGCGTACTCAAAAAATATTTTTTCAGCAAAATGTACGCTTTTAAAATGTACTAAAATATTTTAAAAGCGTACATTTTTCAATTTTTTAAAATATTTTAAAAATAAACATATTTTAAAAGTAATGGGTAATCATAAAAATAAACAATTTATTAAAAATATAAAAAGTAGTATACGTGCGATGTGATGATAGTATAAATAGTATACTACTTTATATAATTCTTTAAAAATAAATAAATTGTTTATTTAATTTTTTAAATAAATAAATTATTTATTTTTAATTTTTTAAAATATTTAACCAAACAAACATTTTTTTTTGATAAAAAAATTACATAATAAATATATAAAATATAGAGTGAGGGGAAGGAAAAAAAAAAAAAAGTTGAATTTCATTTTTAGATAGCAATTGTTTAAAGTTGGTGTACATGTGGTTTGAACCTGTGCAAAGGTGAGGCAAAACTAATGTACTACCATTTGAGCTGCAGAGAACTCAAGATTAAGTTTGATTACATTTTAATATATTTTAAACGTTTTCTGAAAGGGAGGGATATCCAGTGAAAGCGCTTTGTGTAATAGCGTTTTTTTCATATTCACAGTGAAAACATTTTTTGTAATAGCGTTTTCCTAATTAACAGTACTTTTTTCATCAAATTTTCTGCTTCAAACAGTAAAAACGCGATTTGTAATAGCGCTTTAGCCTAATTTAAAAAATCCGTCCAAACTAAGCCTAGTTTGAGAATTAAGATAGAAATTTGGCTTAATATGGGAAAAGGCTCGAATTAATGGACGGTCTATAAATGGAACTAGATTATGCATTTTATTTATTATTCGTATCAGAAATGGCGACCTCTCTGAGCGCACCAAAGCTGAGCACAACCTTCTCTTCTTCCCCAACCCTACAAACCCTCCGTAGAACCCTTCCAATCTCTCTCTCTCATCCCTTTCTCTCTCCTCACTCTCCCTCCTCTCCTCTCTTTCTCTCTCCTCGCCGCCTCCGCCCCTCTTTCTCTCACCACCACCACCGTCGCTTCTCAGCTCGAGCGGAGTCCGATAATGGCGCCGAGCCTCGCCACTACGATTTCGACCTCTTCACTGTCGGCGCCGGCAGCGGCGGCGTTAGGGCTTCTCGTTTCGCCGCCAATTTCGGCGCTTCCGTTGCCGTCTGTGAGCTTCCTTTCGCCACCATATCTTCCGAAACTAGCGGAGGCGTTGGTGGAACGTAAGTACTCAATTTCGTGTAAATCATTCGCATATATATATATATGTGTGTGTGTGTTGTGTATGAATGTTCATTTGCTTTAACTAAGTTTCAGATGTACCGCTTTATTTTTAGCATTTTATATGTTTTAAAATCATCTCCAATTCTTACTCTTTGTATGTTTTTTCATCAAATGTGAGTGAAAATTGGGTTAAAAGCTTTATATGATATAGAACACTACAATTCTTACGGTTCGATTTCATCAAATCTTTTTGAAAACTTACCAACTTTTCTTAAAAACTTGTTCTAACCATTTTTTATGAAAGAAAAAGCATCTCCAATCGTTAGTCTTCTTAAAATTTCATCAAATTGAGTAAAAACATGAATGTTGAAAATTTGGGTTTTGGATTTGGTTCATTGTTGATTTGTTGAAAAAATGCTTTGATACGGATTTGATGACATGGGTGGAGCACACTTTGTCATTTTTTTTTCATCAAATTTGAATTTGATGAAAAAATTGATTTAAGGAGTGGAGATGCTCTAATAATGCTTTGTAGAAGAAGCTAAACTAAACTGATACAATTGTTTGGTGGAGAGGAAAGAATGTTTTCTTGCATCTTCTACGTTTTCTGATTCAAATTTTGTAAGTTCCAAGAAGAAAGCTTATAGTCAGTTGATAGGTGGCAATCATGACTGTGGTTTGGTTTGTGTAATTGAGTACCCTAATGAGAAGTCGATGGGTGTTTTATGAATTTTCAACTGATGGTTCTTGTGGAATTCATTGTGTGATTCTGTTAGGAAGTGTGATCAGAAAGTTTTAGTTAAGCAGTTGTATTGTCATTTTGATCTTGAAAGTGCAGTTAATAGGAATAACCAAAAGATATTGCTATAATATCCCACAACACAAGTTCAGGTTTTGGAAGTAAGAACCTTGGGTTATTGTGTTGATTGTGTCTGAAACCTTGGTATGTTTAAATTGCTATAATTTCATATTATAAATGATTTTCAATCAATCTATTACTCAATCACAGGCCGCTCTGTCATTGTCTTTGTTTCAGTGGGCAAAAGGATTGAAAGACTTTTGATACCCAAATTCATGCTGAGAACATATATATATTCAAATAAATATGCAAATTTCAGGAATAAGGGCCAGTTGCATTGGGATGTTTTCTAATTTCTGATAGAATTTCAGTTATATTTTTGCATGAATCTTGCCAATCCCCATTGAATGTCATGAAGCTTCTTTATACTAGTAATTTTTCTCTTGGAAATTTTTCTAGGAAGGAGTTGGAATCACATAAGAGTAAGTGAGCTAACATCGCTTGGCGTAGATGGCCTTAGTCACATGAAGTGATGATGTTTCTTGCACACAAAAATATGAAAAAAAGATGTAAATCTTTGTCTGCTTTGTGTGATTGTGGTATATGTGCAGCAGTAATTCTTTTATTCATATTACTTCACTGGTGTATGCATTTGATACAACAATATGAAGGTCAAAATAGCCAGATTGTTATCAGCTGCATATATTTGAATTTGAATTTGTTTGGTTTTAGTTAAGAATTTGATTTGACCTGGCATTGTCAAATATGTTTGAATACACACCTGCAAGTTCCTTTATGTCTGTTCTACATATACATTGAAAGAGGCATAAGGTTATTTTCTTTTCATTCAGTTCAAATTCATTACAGATCATCAGTATTCTTTATATTTTAAAGTTTTCATTGTTGAAATTTTCTCTGTTTGTAAACAAATGTTATATTTTTGGCATGAAGGTGCGTGCTTCGTGGATGTGTACCAAAGAAACTACTTGTGTTCGCATCCAAATATTCTCACGAATTTGAAGAGAGTCATGGTTTTGGATGGAAATATGAAACTGAACCCAAGCATGATTGGAGCACCCTGATGGCTAATAAGAATGCTGAATTGCAGCGCCTTATTGGTATCTACAAGAACATTCTGAAAAATGCTGGTGTCACTTTGATTGAAGGGCGTGGAAAGGTTGGATGTTGTGTGGCCCGTAATAACATTTTAGCATAGTATTTGTGGAAAAAATTCCATTGACATGTATTGACATTTCATTGTTTTTGTAACTATTGCATTGACTTGTATGTCTGTATACACAGATTGTGGACCCACACACAGTGGATGTAGATGGGAAACTCTACTCGGCAAGGCACATACTAGTTGCAGTTGGGGGACGCCCTTCCATTCCTGAAATTCCCGGAAGTGAATATGCAATAGATTCAGATGCAGCCCTTGATTTGCCTTCAAGACCTGAAAAAATCGCAATAGTTGGGGGAGGTTACATTGCACTTGAATTTGCTGGTATCTTTAATGGTTTGAGAAGTGACGTCCATGTATTCATACGACAGAAAAAGGTTTTAAGAGGTTTTGATGAGGAGGTGAGGAATAACAAACAACATTAGTGTAGTTGGTTAGTCATACTTGGACAAAAGTTTCTCCTCATGCTACAAATCTTGCATTCTTTGATTGCCATAGGTCAGAGATTTTGTTGCAGAACAGATGTCTCTAAGAGGGATTGAATTTCACACAGAGGAGTCACCTCAGGCTATCATTAAATCGGCAGATGGTTCACTATCTTTGAAAACTAACAGAGGAACAGTTGAAGGTTTTTCTCATATTATGTTTGCAACAGGCCGCAAGCCTAATACAAAGGTTTGATTTTTTAATGTTGTGGTTGTCTTCTCTCTGCACAGGCCTTGGGGTCATGGTTCCTCTCTGTCATCATTTTTTTTCTTACTTCATATATTGACTTGGTGCTCAGAAATTGGTAACCTAATAAAGTTGAAAGTGATCAAGCTTGGAGAAGTCATACAATTTCTTAATAGAGCTTATATGATTTCTGTGCTGAAAATGTGTATGCTTAACCAATTTTCGATGATTGATACATGGACTCCTATTCCATTGCAGAATTTGGGGTTGGAGAAGGTAGGGGTAAAAATGGCAAAGAATGGAGCAATAGAGGTAGTGTCTTTGGTTTTAGACTTCTCTTTTACTTTTATCACTTTATCTCTCTCTAATTCTTCAACCTGGTGCGTTTCCTTGTATTGCTTTCTGTTGAATATTTCTTTAGGTTGATGAGTTCTCCCGTACATCAGTTCCATCCATTTGGGCTGTTGGAGATGTTACAGATAGGGTGAATTTAACTCCAGTTGCTTTAATGGAGGGAGGGGCATTGGCGAAAACTCTTTTTAGGAATGAACCAACAAAACCGGATCATAGGTATTTTACATATCCTGTGATAAATTGTATAATAGCCTTATGCACGTGGGAAAATCTCTGAAGTGCTCCTAGGGATGCATCGGTTAGTAGCTTATTGGGTTTGTGGGAGTTTAGGAGACCATTTAATGACCATTAGACTGTTTTCTACACTTATTTCCTAGTTTGATCTGTATGTCGGAATCTAGGAGGCTATTTGATAACCCTTGGATTGTGCTTTATATTGCGTTCTAGTTTCTAAGGAGAAAGTTTAGTTGAATATTTATTCAGTAATGGTGATTTACGTTCATGACCAGTAGCTTTCTGACCAGATTATCTGCTTTTGAGTAGGGCTATTCCATCTGCTGTGTTTTCCCAGCCACCTATTGGACAAGTCGGCCTTACGGAAGAACAGGTGTTGCAAATTGTGAACTATATCTGCAACAGCTTCAATTGTCTTGTTGTGCTTATTATTTAAGGATTTTTGCAGGCTGTAAATGAATATGGTGATGTTGACATATTCACAGCAAACTTGAGGCCCTTAAAGGCTACACTTTCTGGACTTCCAGACCGGATTTTCATGAAACTTATAGTATGTGCAAAGACAAACAAAGTCCTTGGGTTGCACATGTGTGGAGAGGATTCACCAGAAATTGTGCAGGTTTTCCAGCCTCTAAGTTCAGTGCTTTTCTGAAATTGTTACAATATTTACAATTGATAGAATTTTGTTCAATTGAATTTCAGGGATTTGCAGTTGCTGTGAAAGCTGGCTTGACAAAGGCTGAATTGGATGCCACAGTGGGTATTCACCCTACTTCAGCTGAGGAGTTTGTCACTATGAGGACTCCTACAAGGAAGATTCGAAACGGCCCTCCACCGGAGGTTTTGTCTACTTAGAACCTGGTCAATTATGAGATATTTATATAAATATATTCCTTTAATTTTTGAAGTTATGGATTTCTTGCTGCTTCTGCCTACCCAACCCAAAGAAGAAAAAAGATGAATACTAGATTTTTAATTAATACTAGCAATTTAACTTGTTAATGTACTATATTGGTAAACATTAGGTAATGACAATCTAATATTGTATTGAAGACTAGATTCTTAGTTAATACTCGCAGTTTATGTGCTTTTAGATATTTTTGTACCCAGTTTTTTCATGTTCACAAATTGTATTAATTGACTTATTATCCCATGTTAAATTGTTTCAGGGGACGATGGACTCTGTGGTTAAAGCTGCAGCAGGGGTTTAGCATTGTACCACATTTCATTTTTAGGTAAGAACAATTGCATAACTGCTACTTAAGCGCCTTCACAGTGATTGTTTAAGGTATCAACTTTCCTTGTTATTTTTTGTTTTGTTTGTTGCTGTTTTCCTTTCCCTTTTCTTCTTCCTTATCTGTTTATTTCCCTTAAACAGAAGTAAGACATCTAATAAGAAGTTACGATATCTAACTGTGGTGTTTGTATCACAATAAAAACTAAAAAAAAAATTAAAAAGAAAGAAAAAAAAAACTATGGTGTCTGTATGACCCTGCATGTTACAGAAGTACTTTGGCACATATAATTGAATGTTCACCCATCTTCTGTAAAATCAGTCAAAAACATTGTTTCAGTGTCATGATTTTTTACTGCAAGTAGTTTGGAATTTTAGTATCAGCTGCTGACAAATCTTACTTTCTTCCCTTTTCTTGGTGTGGGGGACTGACAATGTGACTGCCACCCCAAAATTTTGAAAAATCTCCTGAAATATAGTTGTATGAGTTAAAATATTTTTTGAACTATATAGGTTAGCTCCCTTGAGATTTTTTTGAGAAATTTAATACCTGCCCCCCTATGATTTTTTATAATAAAAATTTAAGATTATTTTACCTTTTATTTTTAGGTAACATATGGTTAGGTACCTTTTTACTTTGCCGTGTTATAGAAAAAGCAGGTAACATAATATACTCAAATAAATAAACGGCCCATTATTATAAGTATCTCATGAACATTTCATTAAACCTCCACTTCAGCTATACCCCTCCCCCCCTAAAAAAAAAACTCGATACTACCATTATGCCTTTATTTACTCTTAAAAACTTTTATAAAGGCTATAGCAAAAAGAACTTCTTCGCACGAGTGGCACACATACAAGGTTGTTCCAACCCACTCGATCTTGTGGAAGGAAGGAAAGAAATGTTTGTACTCTGCTACTCATTATGTTTCTATCAGTAATGGGCCTTTGCGAAATTTTGTATCATGTCATAGTTGTAGCCCAAAACCCATAGTTACCCATGTGGAGAAAATGAATTTAGGACAAACTTTTAGGGTAAAAAAGACTCGGGAAGCATCTTGTAGCAACTTGGATCTTCAACTCAGTCATATTTTCAAGTTTCAATCTTTACTCTCCAACTTCAAATGTGTTTCTCTCTCTTGTTCTTTTCCTTGTTTCAATTCCTTTTCTTCTTCTGCTCTTCTTATTCTCTTTTGTTCCGGTTTTTCATCATATATATATATATATTGGTTTTTTTTCAACTCTATCCTTTGTTTTTGATTTCTCCCTCTTCTCAATATCTATTTCAAACTACTTCTGTTTTAGTTTTTCCTTTTCTTATTCCTCTATTTCGGTTATCTTTATTTCTTCTTTTTTTTTTTTTTTCTTCTTTGCCAGACCTTCAAAAACTTAAGATATTTGTAATAATTGAACAACCAATTTAAGAAAGATACAATTGAGTTACTTGTTCTTAGCTCGGCTTCACTTGTGAGAAACTTCTTGCCGAGGGCCTATGCACCCCTACGAATTAGTCGGGTTTTGATCTGGACACTCCAATGCCAATAAAACAAAAATAATTTTTTTTTTTTTGTGCAAGTTTGCAAATAAATTTTCTCAATAACTTCACATAGTAAAAAAGTTGCATTTAAAATTTTAATTGTAAAACTATTGGGACTAGTAATCTTTGAATATCCCAAAATTCAAAAGTTGTCAACAATTCCTTAGTTGTGTAAAGTGTGGTAAAAACATGATGTATGATGAGCTAGAAAGTTATATGGTCACATATATATATACTATTGTATTTTGATTATATATATTTTTAAATTATATGCATTGAATAAAAACGTCTAATAACATAGTTTGTGTTATTTTTAACATTTGGTGTTGATAGAAATTAAAATTGCAATGCACACATTCATTATAAATTTTTTAGTTACACATACATTTGCCCCTCCAAGGTCAAAATCCTTCATCTGTCCTTGGTGACAGCCCTGGTGATTGCAGGTTTACCATTTATGTTCTTTTAACCATTTTGTCCATGTCTTCTTAAAATGCTTGTTGAACAAGTACATATTGCATTCCTATCGTGGGCTTATATATTCATCCAAAAAGTACACTTTGTTGACCTCTCTTCTAAAAATTCTTGATTCCCCTATTTTCTTTTCAGAAAGGGTTTTGGTTGAGAAATGTGAAGGTTTCTTTTCATGGAAAACTGCTAAATAGAGCAATAAAGTAGTCAATGCTTACGCCATCAATTGCTTCACCCTCGGAAGGGTTTAGGCCAATCACACAAACACAATCTCAAATTCTCATAATATCAGCCCTTTCTTGAATCATTTATAGGATAGAGACTCTCATTCTACAAGGACTATGACTCAAATTTAGAAACTAAGAATATTTGGTAACTACTAATATTTTAGAACAACTAGCTCCAAATAAAATTCAGATATAACCCATGGACTATGACTACTACTCATGTCTAGTAATTAATGAAATTACCGATTTATCATAATACCCCCAAGTACTTGAACCTAATATGATGACATAAAATTGTTCTCTTTTTTCTTTCCATGATCTTCATCATTTTTGGTTCATCTACCTCTTGTTTCTTGATTTGTTCTTGTCTGACTGATGGATTCATAAAGAGCAGTTTCTATATCTTGCTTAAATAATAGAATTTTCGTATGATGGGGTAAAAATAATGTTAATTAAAGTTCTAAATTTTTTGCTCTGTTGCCCATTATAAAAACTTCATATGATTCCCTTAATGTTTGGCAGGTAGGTTGCCTTTGGATATTGAAGGTGGAATCCCACTAATGGAATACAGAAACCTGGATGTTGACTCACAGCAGTGATCTTGGAAGGATTGTGAAGAGCATAGGATGTCGAGGCTATGGATGATCGATCCTCAGTAATGGATAAAGTTTTGAGTAGTAGTTGCTTAGTAACGTAGTGTGATTTTTGTTCCTTCAAAAAGCCAAAAGCCAAAAGCCAATGATATATAGTAAACAGTTCGTTACCCTTCCCCTCCCCCACCGTCGATCAGTGATGGTCCAAATCCAATATTGTACACTAGCAGAATGCATATTAGCCACAGATAAGTTATTGCAATGCCTACAGAGCGATGGTTTCACGATGAAGTTTTTTTTTTTTTTTTGGGTTTGTTTTTGGTCTATTTAATACAAATGATATATATTTCTTGCTCGAACTGAGGATTTGGGTTCAAATTGAGGATTTGCTAGGAGTCCGAAATAAGTTCCATTGTAAATCTATGAAACTGTAACTTCTAGTGATGATTTTGAAACATTGGTATGTTGCACTTAACTGTATTCTGAATTTTTTATTGGTGTAGTTCGAATTTAAACAAATGGTATGTTGCACTAAACATTGGTATGTTGCCAGAATATTTTGCTTATGGTGCTGCTAACCATATGAAAAGGACGACTGGAACCTAGAGGTAGAGGGCAACTGAGATCTCAGCTCCAGAAGTTTACAAAATGATGCTGGCGCCTTTAAATGCATCCCCAAGAGACTACTGGACATTCTATCATTTTTAGACCCTAAACCCATTATGTCCCCAAGTGAAATAATCAACAAAGGCAACTCTAATTCTCTACAAACCCTCATTTCTCTATCTCTCTCTACACCCACCTTACGGCACCAACTTCTTCCCTTCCTGTTGTAACCACCACACCCAAGTCATCCCATCCCTTTCCCCACCCTTTCCAGCTCTGACCACCAACCCTAGTCCTCCTTGACCCTTCCTCTCCCCTGGCCATCAGTCTTCATCCTGTCTCTCTCTCTCTCTCTCTCACACACACACACACACACACACACACACACACACACACACACGATTCTTTCTGTTTGTTCGTGGCGATGGAGGTGGGGTTAGGGCTTGAGGAATAGGATGGGGGTCCATTGGGGAGGGGGGTGGCGGGAAAATATAGAAATTTGTTCGACATCCTATTTTTATTTATTTATTTATTTTTAGAATTAGCCATTTTTTTAAGCCACACTATTTTTGCACAAAATAAAAAAATGGAGTGCTTTTGAATTTTTGTTTTTAAAAATAACAAATTATAATAAATAAAACAAAACAGAAAAAAAAGAAATGATACCACACCAGCCTGGTCCTTTTTCCCTACTAAAAAAAGAAAGAAGAAAGAACAAAGGTCTTATGTTGGGACATTTATTTTCGTTGTGTAATTTGTGTAATTAGATAGTTCCGGTACAACAACAGGCAATGAAATTGAATGGCAGAGGCCTCAGGACCCCTTAGCACAGAGTTCGGTAATTGTTAAGCCCTTCCAAGAAAGTTATAAGAAGGTAATACTACAAAATCAATGATGACCAAATCAAACTTTCACTACAACCAGCTAGTTCATAAATTAATCACCATCCAGCAAAATTACAAGAAAATACTGGTGCTGTTTGGTAACACTTACGTTTTCAGTTTTCTGTTTATATTTACGAAAATTTTAAAAACTCAAATAAAAACTTGTTTGGTAAAATTTTTGATTTATAAATCAGTGGTCTCAGTTTATAAATTTGGCCAAAAAATGAAAACACAAAAAATGTGTTTTCATTTTGAGTTTTCAGTTTTTTTTTTTTTTTACCACCCAACACTAACCACCACCTGCCACCATTTTCCACCATCGTCTTCCGCCACCACCACCCACCACCACCTGCCACCACCACCCACCCGCCACCACCACCCACTCGCCACCACCACCCACCCCTCGCTACCACCACCCACTTGCCATCCACCCACCACCTGCCACTACCATCCACCACCCGCCACCTATCTGCCACCACCTTCCACCACCTATCTGCACCACCATCCGCCACCTGCTTCCACCAGCCACCCATCACCACCAGCCACCTGCCACTCACTCGCCACTATTACCTAACACCACCACCACCACTATCACCCACCACCTACCCGCCACCCACCACCACCACCACGCACCACCCACTCGCTACCACCTACCACCCGCCACCGTCACCCACCCACCCACCACCACCACCACCCGCCACCTATCCGGCAACACCACCCACCACCACCTACCACCACCACCCACCACCCGCCACCACCACCACCACAACCACCCACCACCACAACCACCCACTCGCTACCACCTACCACCCGCCACCGTCACCCACCCACCCACCACCACCACCACCACCACCCGCCACCTATCTGGCAACACCACCCACCACCACCTACCACCACCACCCACCACCCGCCACCACCACCACCACAACCACCCACTCGCTACCACCCACCACCACAACCACCCACTCGCTACCACCCACCACCCGTCACCATCATCCATCTACCCACCATCACCACTCGCTACCACCCACCACCACCCGCCATCCGTCACCTACTCGCTACCACCCACTACCCGTCACTGTCACCCACCCACCCACCACCACCACCCGCCACCTACCTGCCACCACCACCGGCCATCCGCCACCCACCTGCCACCACCACCCACCACCCGCTGCCACCGCCACCACCACCCACTCGCTACCACCCACCACCCGCCACCGTCACCCACCCACCCATCACCACCACTAACCCGCCACCACCCACCGCCACCAGTTACCCACCACCCACCGTCACCACTTTCCACTACCGTCTTTCACCGCCACTTGCCACCACTTGCCACTACTTGCCATATCTCAGTTTTTTTTATATTTTTAAATTTTTTTAAACATTTTGTCAATTACCAAACACGTTTGTAGTTTATATTTTTCTAAAAATAAACAAAAAATAAACAAAAACCAGTTTATAAAATTTTTGTAAATATAAACTGAAAACGTAAACGTTACACCAAACACACCTGTGAAACGTTCTACAAAACATATTATGAAAAACAAAATGTGATTCATGGCAAATATAAAAAACAAAAACAAAATAGAGAAGCAGTGTTCAATCTGCAACTGAATGCCTTAAAAGCTCACATCCACTTGAAACACCAGCACAATGCGAAAGAGGAACGCTGCAGTGACTTGGGAGCTCCATGTAATAGAATATTGCTGATATTAGCTAGATTTGCTCTCTATGCATAATGATAATGATGCAACTTGTACAATAACACTTTTCCAGCAGCATTTCCCACAGCCATGAAACCACCACCGGGACTAAAATCCAAACAACACGTATAATGTAGTGTCCGATTTGGTGGAGGCCAGTTAGAGAACACAGTAAATGATGGAACGTGAATTAGCTTGAGACTGTTCTTCTTCATGCTCGAACTGATGGCCAAAATCTGAGCATCATTGTTGAATTTCATAAAACCCACACTTGTGGTGAGATTTTCAATGGTCTTGATTGGCTTTCTCTTTCCCCCTAAAAACTCTTCTCTGTTGTAAACATTCACAATCCCACTGTCTGAACCCGCTGCAAACAAAGATCCGTCTGGAGAAGTACAAAGAGCCGAACCATGTATGCAACCTTCATCAACAGCCTTGTGGAAGCAAGCCCTTGTTCTCAAATCCCAGTGGTAAACATGTCCATCGCCCCCAGAGCTCAGCAAATGCTGCCCATCATTAGCAAACGCTAATGATCGAGCTGTCCCATTCATTTTCAATGTTCCAATAAGTTCCTTTGTTTTGGATGAAACTAACAAAATATACCCTTCATTCCCCACAAAAGCAAGTGTATTAGAATCGGGTGAAACCTCAAAAACTTCCAAGCTCTTCTCTTCTCGGCCAATTAGTGGGCCTATTTTATCTACCGTAGCTTTCACTAGATCAAAACTATAGAAAAACTTTCTTCTTCCTGATGCTATTACTTGAGATCCATCAGGTAAGAAACACGCCTTCTGAATGGGACAATCATCTAGAAAAATGCTTTGTATTTTGGTGTTCCTTTTGCCATCTATCTGAAAAAATCTCAGCTTTTTATCTAATCCAGCAGTAAGGAGCAATTGAGCGTTTCTGTGGAACTGAACTGAATTTATTGGAGAATTGGAAAGATCATCTGCATTTGCATCTACTAATCTGGAGTACTCAAGGAGTCCAGGCAATAGCTTCACATTGCTCTTCACAACAAGGTCCTCATTTGTTCTAAGAATGTCGTCGACACCTTCAACATCATTATAACTGTGAGCAAGAACTGCCCCATTTTCTATATTGGAATCTTCATCATCAGAACTGTAATTCCTGGGTCGTGAATCAAGTTGGGCCCACTCTGTTCCAGGGTTCAATTTTACGTGATGAGCCCTTAATCTAGACACATACGCGGAACCAGAGATCACACTCTCATCCTCTTCCTTCCTCAATTTCCTCAATCTGTTGACTTTAGCTATATTTATACTGGCCTTTTCTTCTTCATCATCCACCCATACGGGTTTTCTTTGCCCGGCTTCCTCTTCACCATCACTACTCTCCTGGAATTCTGCATCCTCTTCATAAACAGAAAGTATGCTATTTGCAGACTTATCTGTAAAGAACAAAGCAGAACCTTTGTCAACCCCATCTTCTCTCAATTCCTCATCATCTTCCTTTCCAAATTCAACCGGGGAGTACAAAGAACCAAACAAAAAGTTTTCCAACTTCTTCATTTTTTTTCCCTCCTCAATTTCCAACATCTTGTCCTCTTCCTTGCGCTCTTCCTTTCTCTTCTTTTTTTTGTATGCAACTGACTTGTTCTCTTTTCTATCTTCAATCTCTTGGTCAGCTTCCAAGAGAGAAGGCTGGACAGAAGCCTTCCTCTTAACCTTCTCAGTTTGGTCTTTAGGAACCACATTTTGAGAAATCAAACTCATCTTCTGCAAAAAGGCAACTTCTGCACTAATCAAACAGTAGATAATCGCAGTCACTAACAATATCAACAGGACAAAGATTCTCAAGTTTGCAAATGACAAACAAACTAAAACACATCCACACATTGAAACAGCAACCTCAAATATGATCATGGGATGCACAAAACAATACTCAAACAACCCATCAATCTTGGTTTTGGTTCTTTCACCTGCAAACCTAACCACCAACACCCACAAAAAAATAAAATAAAAAATAAACTGTATAAAAACAAGATTATATTCTATTATATAATGTGAGCACCCAAATAGGAATGGCAACGGGGCGGGGGATTACACTCCCCGTTCCCTATTCCCGTCCCCGCCCTTGATCCCCGGCAGGAAACCCATCCCCTCCCCCCCCCCCAAAAAAAAAATCCCTGACCCTTTTTTTTTGGGGGGGGGGGGTAGCTGGAATTTTTTTTGTTTGGAATGAATGTAACAGTTTGGAAGTTTTTGAAAGGCCAAGCAAATTTTGAAAGGTGAAGTTTTTTTTGTTTGCTATCACTTTCATTTTTGATATTTTCTGTTTTCATTTTCAAATAGAAGTTTGAAAACACCATTTTTATGGGAAATATTTTTTTAAAATTCAGAAAACAATTAAATGTATTTTCTAAAAAAAAATTAGGGTGTTACCAAAAAAAGAATTCTCAAAACAATTTGTTAAACAAAACTTTTGTTTTTGAAAATAAAAGAAAATAAACATTAACCAAATGCCTGGGCAAAAATACATTCTAACCAAATCCCTCAACAAAGGCAGCCAGAAAAATCAACATGAGCTTGTCATCTAAATCCATTCAAACCACAAATGTAGTGTTTTCTGAGTAAAAGCCACAAAAAACTCAACCAAACTCAACACTTCCAGATTCTAGCCCCGACCCAAAAAAGACCAAAAGCTTTTTAAACCACGCTTCATATTCAACTGATTTTCACCCTCAGTTGCAATAGAATATCACAAGATAGAACAAACGAGAGAGAGAGAGAAGTAATTACATGTTTACAGTAGTGAAATTCACATATCAGAACTTTCAGAGATGTAAAATAAAAAGTTAAAAGAAACAATGAAATTACAACAATGGGGAAAACAGAATTTTTTCCACCTTCCATTCTCAGAAAGAAAAGAGAGGCAGAGAGTGCTTACCAAGAACAGAGAGAAAGAAGCACAGTGGTGGAGACACCTTGTTCACCAGCGGCGACGCCTTGTTCTGGCCTCGATCGTTGCAGATCTGAGTTCACTTTTGCCGAGGATCGGAAACCCTAACCACAGCTCTCTCTCGCCAAAGACAGCGGAGGAGGAGGGAGATCAGCGGTGATGGGAGGGTTTGAGAGACAGACAGAGAGAGAGATGAGAGGCGGTCTCAGTAACTGTGTTTGTGTGAGTGTGAGGTTGGGTTTTAGGGTTTGGTTTATATATATAGGGGTATAATAGTAATTTTACATTAGGGAACGGTGACAGGGACGGGCTGGGGTATGTATCACCTTTTCCGGCACAAAATTTGGGGATGTTTCATTTTTGAATACCATTCCCGTTTTGTTGGGAGTATTTTCACAGAAAAACCGTTCTAATTGGAATTGGGGGGTCCGAGTCGGATTGAGTTCAAATTGTTATCCCTCATTGTGAACGCCGTCACGCTATTTTTACGTACCAATTTTTCCCAATAAATAGTAGATTCGGTTTCACAAACTTTGACGACAAACAAGAAAATTAAAATTTTGCATTAACTACACATTCTACACAAGTCAAAAAACTGTTTCAGTTTACATATTTTGAATTCAATTGGGACTCCTCGTAACCTTTTCTTGCTAGAAGGGAACAATTCTATGGATATGCATCATGTGTGCCACTCCTTGTAGTTTTGTTTGTCAACAAGCTTAAAATAATTGTATCATGCACAACTTTGCTAACAAATGTCAACAAAACCTTAGAAACAATTGAGAAAAACAGAATCAAAACAACAATAAGAAGTAATGCAGTAACAAGAGAGAAGCCCATTCCAACATACCCTATTGATTAGAAGGGAAAAAAATAGAAAAAGTATAACGGCCCCAAAAGTACATAATAAATATAACCCAAAGCATACATGATTGACAACGTAAATTATAGTATAATGTTCTTTCATTTCATAACATAAATAGTACAGAAAGTTTAACATAAATAAATGCTCTATAGGCTTACATCTTTCAAAGTCTTGGCTTAGTTACACAAAAATGAGACTAGCTCATACAATTTAAGCCATAGGCTATACAAAAAGAAACAAAACAAGAAGCTCTTGCTTCCCAAAAAGTCCCTCAAATGCTATTGCCTTGGTAGAGGCATTCCATCATTACCTGAAAATGTTGTTTCCAAATAGGGTGAGC
The DNA here is from genome assembly GCF_055761805.1 of Camellia sinensis. Classification (NCBI taxonomy): domain Eukaryota; kingdom Viridiplantae; phylum Streptophyta; class Magnoliopsida; order Ericales; family Theaceae; genus Camellia; species Camellia sinensis. The sequence continues at coordinate 105,978,999 of NC_138972.1, forward strand.
CATAACCCAGTAGGAAAGATCTAACACAATATATGAGACTTAACAAAGATATAAGTGCATGTGCAGATACAATGCTTGGGATAAAACTTTCATACTTTCATATTGCCATAGGATACCAATTCCATGTTTTATTTCATTTTCCTCCAATTCATTTCAATATATATAAGCCAATTTCATTATTTCTTTTTAGTAACCCAAATGAGATTACAACTCAACGGTTCCACAATCATATCATCAACATACAAACATTTCAAATTGCCATTTTACAAATATTTCGTCGGCGGGAGCGGCACCCATGTATAATTTCAATTTGCTATTTTACGGATATTTCGTCCGCAGGATTGGCACCCATGTATAAATTTCGGGACTTTCACCCAGGACACTCCGGCCAACTTAATTATAATGGAGTTCATCTCCTTTCTCCTCCCAAACAATGGAGTGCATCCCATTTCTCCTCCCAAATAATCATACATATGCAATATATATAAACATAATCATATTCAATGATAACCAACAAAAGATTCGTTTCAATTCACCTAATCTACATGCAATTTCTACAACAATTAAAGTTATCATCCACCGATAGCCCAATACAGATATTTCTAAATAGTTATATATTCTCTAGACATATAATTTATTCAAAATTTCCAAAGATAAGACATATCATCCACTCAATTCCACCATTTGTTTCAATACTCATTTAATTTCATATTTACAACACCAAGTTTATTTATTTATACAAGATAAATATCATAATCTTTTTAGGGCAACCCCCCTCCCTTTTTTTCAAATACCAACCAAGCACCAAAATCAATAATTTTGATCGCACAAAACATCATTTTCAAACCCCACAACCATTTATTTCTCGTTCATCAAAAACCCTCTTTCCATTTACCCCCAAACCATAGGTTTGTTTAAAATGCCCCCCAAATCCACCATTGTCACACAACCACAAATAACTAAGTTAAGAACCATAACAAAGTGTAGAAAATCCTTACCTCAAGTCTAGAAGATCAATGGAGCAAGGGTGAAACTTCAATGACACCGAAACCCAACTCCAATCGGGTCAAAATGGAGCTTTTTCGCGATCTGATATATGCACAGTCCGCTCGAGCGGAGGAGTTAACACTCAAGCGTCAGACACAAAAAAGTTGTTTTGCTCGAGTATAATAAAGGCTGCTCGAGCGCCAAGACACAACGAATGCTACCTGCTTGAGCGCAAGTATTTCTCCGCTCGAGCTTAGAGAACACATAATTAGAAGTTTTGCAGACAACAAGCCAATGCTCGATCACAGGAAAGACCGCTCGAGCGCACATCTGCTTGAGCGTAGGAAACGCCGCTTGAGCGTAGAAAACACTTTCCTAATAGTTTTGCAGACCTGCAAAGTACTGAGAGTTCGTAAGTCCCGTTCGAGTGCAAAAATCAAGCGGAGGAGAAAAATTTACAAAGCTCGCTCGAGAGCAAGAATGGTCGCTCGAGCGAAACAGCAAAAGTCTAGGCAATAAAGGTTTAAAAAAAACAAGCAACTAATTTGTTCCAAACGCACAACTACAATCCGAAAACCAATTCTAAAGAGATACAGGTAAACAACAATATGAAAGTATTAAATCCGAGTCTGGGATACAACAAGTGACGGGTCAAAACCGGAATCGCTATAACCTCCCCACTTAAAGAATTTTGTCCCCGAAATTACAAATCAAGTTCAAAATTAACATTAGACCATTCATAACAATGTTATTCTCACAAATTCAATACCATGACCCATTCTCTGGTCATCTATTCTCATCGACTCGATACACAAGTACCATATTAAAATGAAATTTACAATTTCCCAAAACATTTACAATGTTTATTTCAAATACGAGTTTTCAAAAATTTCATAACATATACAATGCTTATACTTTTCATTATCATATTCAAAATCTCAATACATGTTTAGGCATCAACAAACAAGTTCGGATATTTCTCTCAGACTTCTAATTCACTTTCCCAAATTGCTTCTTCAACTCCGTGATGTCTCCACAATACTTTAACCAAGGGAATCATTTTGCCTCACAAAACTTGGTCCCGTGTATCCAAGATTCTAACTGGTCTCTCCTTATATGAGGCATCCTTATCTACCTCCAAGTCGGTCCAATCCAACACGTGTGATGTATCCGGCTCATACTTCCGAAGTATACTAATATGAAACACGTCATACACTTCGGAAAGTTATGGTAGCAACGCCAAACGGTAAGCAACATCTCCAATCCGTTTAAGGATTTCAAAAGGCCCAATAAATCGAGGGGATAACTTCCCACTCTTCTCAAAACTCATCAAACTCAGCCTAGGTGATATTTTCAAGAACATATGGTCTTCCACCTCAAAAGACAAGGGTCTCCTCCTACGGTCGGCGTAACTCTTTTGGCGACTTTGGGCCGTAACCAACCTCTTACAGATAAGTGCAACTTTCTCCATCGTTTCTCGAACCAACTCTGGGCCCAACAAAGGTGCATCGCCCACCTCGGCCCAATACACCGGAGATCTACATGGTCGGCCGTACAAGGTCTAAAATGGTGCCATGGCAATACTTGATTGGAAGCTGTTATTGTAGGAAACTCCACCAGGGGCAAATGCCTCTCCTACGAACCCTTGAATTTAAGGACATAGCCTCGAAGCATATCCTTAAGGAACTGAATGGTACGCTCAGACTGCCTGTCAGTCTGAGGGTGATATGCTATGCTAAAAGTCAGTCTAGTGTCCATAGCACTCTGCAAGTTCTGCCACAATCGAGCTGTGAAATGCAGATCTCTATCCGAAACAATTGTCACAAGGACCCCGTGCAATCTCACTATGTCTCTAATACACAAGTCGACAAGATAGTCTACTGAATCACTTATGCACATAGGTAAGAAGTGCACTGACTTGGTTAACTGGTCAACTATCACCCAAATGGCAACACTGCCTCGTTGAATTCTAGGAAGACCCACAACAAAATCCATCGTGACATGCCCCCACTTCCACTTGGCTATAGGCAAGGGTTATAACAAACCTGCTGGCCTCTGATGCTCGGTCTTCACTTGCTGACAAGTAAGGCATTTCGATACAAACGCCACCACATCCTTCTTCATACCTCTCCACCAAAACTGACGACTAAGGTCGTGATACATCTTTGAGCTTCTTAGATACATCGCAAGGCGTGAATGGTGAAACTCTCGGAGTACCTCCTCTCAGTAAGACTTCGGCACGAACAAACGATCACGGTATCTCACACTCTAGTCAGGATACACATTAAAGCCCCTCTAAAATTTCCTACTAGAAATCTTCTCCTTGAGGGTTTCTACTTCAAGGTCACTCTTCTGCGCTTCTAACACTTGGTTCACAAGTGTAGGTTGAGTAGTCACCATAAATAAGGCCACAGACTCAATTGACTCACCAAGATGCAGATCAAACTCCCCAAGAGCACTCAATATCTCCCATTCCCGGATGGCGATACAAGCCACACTACTAATTGATTTCCTACTCAAGGCGTCAGCCACAACATTAGCCTTTCCCGGATGATAATGCAACTCAAAATCATAATCCTCTATGAATTCCATCCACCTCTTCTGCCTCAAATTTAAGTCTTTCTGTGTAAATAGATACTTTAGACTCTTGTGATCGGAAAATACCTCAAATTTCTCACCATACAGGTAGTGCCTCCAAATTTTCAAGGCAAATATCACCACTAATAAGGCCTCGTTTGGGATGCTTCTGTTTTAGCCAAAAAGCCAAAAAGTTACCAAAAAAGCTAAAAAGTCACCCTAAAAACCTATATACACTAGCTGCACGTAAAGGTTGCCAGCTGTTGTGTAAAATGACCGTTTTGCCCCTCTTTCATTTTGTTTATCTCGTTTTCACCCCTGCCTTTATGTCAAACATTGATGGGGATATCAGCAGACCTACTCTCCCACAGAGTGTAGTAGCTACGGCTGTGCAGCTACATCAAACGGTGAAGATGAAGATGACCCTTCGTTCAAGGCTAGATCATAGTAGAAGCTCTGATCTGAAGAGAAAGAGGAACCAAGAGACGACGATAGTCCGCCAAGGCAAACAGAAAAGTAGTCCCTCCTCCGACGATCCCCCCAACTGCAGGTATGCTCTCTGTCTCTCTCTCGCTCTCTCTCTCTCTCTCTCTTCAGCCTCTCTTGTTTCTATTTCGCTATGGCTTCCCAACCGTCGTACGCTCTGTTTGGTTTGTATGTATGTATGAACTCTCTCTCTCTCTCTCTCTCTCTCTCTCTCTATCTGTGTGTGTGTGTCTGTCGCTCTGTCTGACCATTGTCGTTTTCCAATTTGTCTTCAACATTCGAGTTGGGTAAATTTTTTCAAAAACTGGCTTATTATGTTGGGGGTTTTAGGGTTTCTTTCACGTACCAGAAATAGAGAATATTACGGGTTGTCCGTTGGTGGGGGGGTGTGGATCTCATAACCATGGCTTCTCTGCTCTGGTTATTGTATATGTGAACAGTCTGCCCTCTCTCCCTCTCCCTCTTTGTTTGTCTTTGTCGCTGTGTGTGTGTGTATCAACCGTTGCCTATTTCATACGCATTATGTGTTCTAAAACCAAAAATTACAAAGCTTTTTTTGGGGGGATTAACAACAAAGTCCCCTAAATACAATGAAGTATTATGATTAATTTTCCCCTAACAAGAAAGCCCCCTAAATAGGATGAAGTAGTCTATATTAATAGAACAAGTTGGAAGTATTTTGTCTGTCTCTGTGGTTACAATTGTGCAAAATTAGCTACAAATGCCACCATTGTGATTTCTACGAACACATCACAATAAAGTTGGTGAATAATTGGTCATTTTCTTTTGTTTATGTGGCAGTCTGGTTGTCCCTGTTAATCTTTTGAGTAAGGTGGATTCAATCCCTATAATGAAAAAGGAGGGGGGAGAAAAAAGAAATTTGTCACTAGAAAACAACGAATCATACGAATTTCCATAACAAACTCATCTTTCATATGTCTCGGTGTTTAAACAATGTACTTCAGCAAAAAAAATTTAATCTGTTCAAGGTAATGTTGATTTTTATGTGTTTAAAATTTTCACAAATGTTTAATCTGTTTCAAATTTTTAAACTGTTTAAGATTTCTGTTTAAGGTCATCTGTTTAAGGTAAGGTGATGCATGCATTTGATGGAGCTATATTTTTAGGTAATCTGTTTAAGGTTTTTAATCTGTTTAAAATTTGTAATTTGTTTGCATGCGTTTAAGATTTTTAATCTGTTTAAGGTTATCTGTTTAAGGTAAGGTCATGGAGCTGTATTTTAAATTCACAAAATAGTTTAAAGGTCTTCATTTTTCTGCTTGACGCTTTCTTATTTTTCATTTTTCTGCTTCACGCTTGCCTCATAGTGTTCATGGAAATGTGATACGATTGTTAGAAAGTGCTAAATAGATGGAACATAGACATGAATTCAGTAGCTGTATAACTGTGAAGTTGGTGAGCATGATTTCCATGATCAGGATGTTTGTGTAACATCTATTCAAGTACTTTTGGTAGATCTTTATGCATATACATATGCATGAATATAGTCTATTTCTTTCTAATCTAATACACAAGTTTGTAGTTTCAAAAAAATCCTTGTATGAGTTTGACATTCCCTTGAGTTGCTTCAGTCTTTAGTAATCGCCATGTTGGTTGATGCAAACCATTGTGCTGCTTGGTACATAGTTGCCTTAATATATTGACCTCAAAATCGTGTTGACTTTGCTTAACTACTGTATTTCCTGACAAATATTAGTTGGCTTCTTGTGGTTATGCCTTAATTAACATTGTCCTAAATACAATAAAACTTATAATCCAAGGATGACTTTGACTTGTAATGCTATCAATGTATGGTTAATGCTGTGGTGGGATCTTACGTTATTATGTTGCCTTCATACCTAGCTAGTTTTTTGAGACTGCAAATTTTAATGTTGCCCAGATAGATGCCTCGGCACAATGTTTCCTAAAGTGATAGATTAATTGCATCAGTATGTGTGCATGGCCATTCCAGCGTGATGAATGGTTGTCTTTCTGCATGGTAATTGATTGAGGATTTTTCATTTCTCCCATTTCAAAGAGGTTAATTGCATCAGTATGTGTGCATGGCTATCAAAGAGGTTTCTTCTGATGTGTGTCATGTGCTATTTTGGTATTATTGGTTTACCATGATTCTGTTTTTTTTTTTTTTTACTTTTATTTTCAAGCTCTTTGCTTATTGTATGGTGAATCATGATTAATATTTTAATTTCTCGGTTTTAAATCTGTCATAACAAAGCACAAGTGTACATCATGTTCAAATTATGAAAGGCAAGGAAAAGTCTGAGACACTTGAAAACTCAATCAACTTATGAAGTACTGACACTTCAAAATAGATGTGTTTGTGTCAAATGTATGGGGCACCAACATGCTAGGGATACATCTCTGTGTTGGACACGTCACGTGAAATGAATTATTTGTTTTTTTTAACTAGACAGTTCATAGATACGTGTGTCCTATTTTTAAACATGCCTCAAATCATATTTGTGATATTTTTTATATGATTTACCATGATGCATTAAGATCAAACTAAAATATATAAAAACAAAGAGAGGAAACTGAGAAAGTAAAAATACACCTACATACATTAATGCCTTTTATATCAGTGTCTCCTAAATTTATATTTATATACATAGCAATGGAAATTTAAAAAAAAAACAAAAAGATTTTTTTTGCTGTATTTCTATCTTGTCTTGTCGGTATCTCAGTTTTTTACAAAATTCCCGTCTCTGCCTCTGCGCTTCTTAGCATTCAACCACTTGCACATAAATGACTAGGGAAGCAATCCTATTCAAAATGGAAGAATATATGTTCCCTTTTGTAAATATAATGTTGTGTTTCGTTTACACAATACACTTATCCCATACCGTAAGTGTCACACCCGTTTACCTGTTTTGTTGTGCTTGTCATGTCATCGAACATGTCATCACAGACTACATGGCCTCGTTTATGTCCACTGCAACATCAACACAACCAGGCCCTATGTGTGCTTGTGGGTACTGGCATTGTGTGGTCAAGATTTCTCGGTCCGCCAAAAATCCAGGACGTGCGTACTACCAATGCCCTCGTGGAGTGGTGAGTACAAGCACCTTCACCTTTTTTTGGGATTATTACCTTGTCAAACCGTCACTAATAATTTCATAACTTTTTTTAACCTCAGCCATGTGTCAATTGGATTGGGTGGTGTGATGAATATGGCCGACAAACGGCTGCTGAGAATGACAGAGACAATGTTCGTCATTTTGAGGCGCGTTTGATTGACATTGAACAGAGTCTGCGTGTACTTAAAGTTGTCACATGTTTTTTGTCCATCATCGTCGCTATCTTGTTGTTCCGTATGTAATATATGTATCAGTGTTTAGATGGTTACTGTACTATGGTTTCCGTATGTGATATATGTATCCGCGTGTTGCTTGTTACCGTACTATGCTTTCCTTATGTAATATATTACTTATCCGTGTCATTTTACTATTGCATATGTGTTGGACAAACATAATAACATATGGTTAACACAACTACAAGTAATGCACACAACAAACTAATAAGTAATGCAAATTATAATGTTCTATAGTCGCATGGCTTCAACTCGATCCGGCTCTCGTACCCCTTCCAGGAAAGGGAAGGGCCCAAAACCTTATCACAAAGCCAATTGAGACTGGGAGAACACACGTATCTACTTGGAACTTGTTGTCAAGGAAATAGAAGTAGGTAACAGGCCGCACATGTCAATAAATCCGAATGGGTACCGGTCTTTGGCTAAGACTTTTGAGGCAGCGACTGGGTTGACACATAGCATGAAACAACTGAAAAATAGGTACAACCAACTAAAGGTGGAGTGGCGTGCATGGCCGAAGCTAATGGATAACCGCAAAGGCCCCACTGGAATTGGGTTCGACCAAGAGACTGGCTTGATCAATGCGTCGGATGAATGGTGGGTTACAATGGAGAAGGTAACGACTTGAACTCATGTTTACATAATTTTGTGTTTCATAATGTCGTTGAAATTGAATCTGCTGCAATTCAAGTATTCATAGAGACATGTTGAATTCAAATACATTTGATTATACATCTCAAGTAGGCATACCAAACAAGACTATTTACATCTGAAGTGCTAAACTGCATAATTTCGAGAACCTCGTACCAGATATATGTACAGTTCAATGTTGATTGAGGGAATATAATGATGCTCACTTTGTGGTTACACTAGTTTTGGCATGACATGTCATGTGTTTTTTGTAAAACCTTCGTTTGATCTTCTTGAAAACTTTCCTCAGCATCTCAGTAATGTTGAAATGTATAATAGTCAAGAGTTGATTTCACTTTTTACTTTGTGGTTGCCTAGACCGTGTCAGATTTCTACCTTAATTTTTCTTTCACAATTGGATCTATCATCATGTGTTTTCTGTTTCACTGCTTTCCCCATTTTCTGTCATTGATGTAATGAACTCCAGCAATGTGTAATGAATGATGACAAGATATGCTTCTATTTTTAGAAGCCTATACTGTAAGATCCTGGGAATTACAATTTTCACTTTGCTATTATATAATAATCTGTCCAAAAAAATAATAATCTGTTACAATAATCTGTCCAGTAAAATTTTCCTGGACAGATTCTTGGAACGACTTCTCACTAGTTTCATTCCACACAAATTTGACTCCCTTCCTCGTCAGCCTAGTTAAAGGTGAAGCTAGTCTAGAGAAATCCTTCACAAACCTCTGATAATACCCGGCCAATCCCAGAAAACTACGGATCTCAAAAGTATTTTTAGGTTGTGCCCAATCTTACACTGCCTCTACCTTGGTGAATATACAGTCACCCCTTTCTCGAATACCACATGGCCTAAGAACTTAACTTCTCTCAGCCAGAATTCACATTTCCCAAACTTAGCATACAGCTTATGGGCTCTAAGCAACTCAAACACTACTTGCAAGTGTTCCTCCTCTGAGGGTGAGTAAATCAAGATGTCGTCCACAAAGACGACCACAAAATGATCTAGGAACTCACGGAAAATCCAGTTAATCAAATCCATAAATATAGCCGATGCATTGGTTAGCCCAAAAGGCATCACTAGAAACTCATAATCGCCATACCGCGTATAGAATGCCGTCTTCGAGATATCTTCCTCCCTTACCCTCAACTGATGATAACCCAATCTCCGGTCTATCTTAAAGAAACAACATGACCCCTTCAATTGATCAAACAGATCATCTATACGAGGCATTGGGTACTTATTCTTAACAGTTATCCAGTTCAACTTCTGGTAGTCAATACAAAGTTGCAACGCTCCATCTTTCTTTTTAGCAAAGAGAGCTTATGTTGCCCAAGGCGAAGTACTAAGGCGGATAAAACCCTTATCTGACAACCCCTGGGGTTGAACCTTTAACTCACTCAACTCAGCAAGTGTAAATCGATACGGTGCCATAAAAATCGATGTCGTGCCAGACACTAAATCAATAGAGAATTCAATCTCTCGGTAAGGTGGTAAACTACTAAGGTCCTCGGGAAAGACATCCGGGTATTCATAAACCACCCCTGGCAACTCGACCTGAACTTCATCACACTCATAACTTAAGAACCTAGTGAGAAGACAACTAAGGTCGTTCTGCCCACGCAAATCATATACCGGTGATAAGACTCTATCCACCCAGTCCCCTAAGAAATGAAAGCAGTCACCACTTAAGGTACATACAATAACCCTTTGACGGTAGCAATCTATAACTGCCTGGTATGACGATAACTAGTCCATACCCAAAATAACATCAAAACTAGGCATGTCAAGCAATACAAATGCAAAAGGTAATCGACGGCCGGTAACCTTAATGCCACAATCCCGACACCCCTGTTTCAAAATAACTTCACCACCAATAGGTGACTCTACAAAAATAGGAGATGCTAACTGTGCCAACTTTAACCCCAAAATCGATGCAAATGCAGACGAGATAAAAGAATGAGATGCACCCGTATCGATCAACACATTAGCAACTGAATGGCAAAACAAAAAGGTATCTCTCACTACTGAAGGTGGTGGTACAAGATCTGGCGCGGTAACAGCATACACGCCCTGTTGGCCGCTGATCTACCTGCTCGCCCCTCGGAGCATAAGCTTGCTGCACGGATCCCTAATTGGCCCTCGAGGCCTATTCCGATTGTGTAGGTTTGTGGCTCTGTGTCTACCTCGAACTAGATGTACCAGACGTGCCACCCAACTGTGGGCAAAACCGCTTCAGGTGCCCCGCCTATCGACACTAATAACAAGTAGGCGGCTGCTTGTAGGCGCGTCCTTGGGCTTCATTGCTATAGTCGGACTCAAATGTCACGGTTCTTAATCTGATTTCACAATGTGCGATGTGAGATTGATAAATCACCAAGAGTCTAAATCCGGCAAATCGTTTTGAAAAACTGATTTTTAAGAAAGAAGTGCCAAACATGGACTGCTTGGCCAGATACAGAGTCGCCACCTAAATATTTTATTTTGGGAGAATTTAGGAAACCCTGACTCGTGCCTAAGGCCACGTGTTCGTCATCACCAAAGTTGCCTCGGCTCGGGAACTTGGGTACGATTGGGGAATGTGATTTAATGAGCACCCCCGCTCGCCCGATCAAAGATCGGCCTGTACTAAGCATGATATCTTGTTTTTGAAAACACATGTGCTCTTATTCCGGTTAATTAGCTAGAATTACTATGTGATGTGCACAGCAAACAAGTATAGACTAGATCGCCTAATTTGGAATAAAGCATCACATATCCGTTTGTTTAGAAAATGGTTTGAAGTTTGCTACTCGCAAGTAGGCTAAAATGCGGATTTCAATGAATTGTTCTAATTCAAGTAATCCAACCTTCACCCACAGGCATTCAGGTAGTTAATCACATAAGCAGTTAGCCTCATGGTAAGCATGCTTTCATGGCAACATTAACACACATGCGGTATGCTAAAGCGTAAACACTCACAGTGTACTCCGAGCCAAAAAGAAGAACTAGTTAGAAATCAATGCATGATCCTAGTTCAAGTTAAAATGGCTAATGCAACGCATGCAAAAATGCAATCAAGATAGGCTCGGCTATCCTAAGAATATCATGTGAGATGCAACTTGGTACATGTATTCAAATTGGAATTGAAATACAATGCAGTTAGTATGATGCGCTAGCTCGGTGCATGCAATTCAGATGAATGGATGCAAACATGCAAGCATAAGGTATGCTAAATGAAATATGTCCTAGAACTAACCATCATAAGCGGTTAAGTAAAATGGAGAAAGAAATGAGGATTGAAAGACATGCATCACACACACACACGCTTATTACAACAATTGGCCCTCTCGAGGGAGGGACCAAATAAGAAGCTAACTAGCTAATCTAAGCTAATTAAACTAATTATTACAGAACAAATTAATTAACTAATCCTAGTTAACTAATTATTATAAAACAAATCGAATAGCTAACGCATTAACTAATTAAAGGGTACAAACCAAAGCAAAAGCTAGCTATCTAAGCATGGTAGCTAAGGAAAGCAATAAAAGGAAGGAGCCTCAGAGGGAGAAGGCTGGATGCATGCTCGGTCGCCTCGTTCGGAAATCCAATGCGATGTCCCGATTTGCCTCTGTTTTCATTTGTTCTCAAAAACTTGCACCAAGCTCCAAAAAGTTGAAACTCCACCTTGAGAACCCTGTGGGATGGTGGCCGACCACTTTTGGTCCCTAGAAACACCTGTCGACCACTTTTTGTTGTTGAAAACCAAGAAAAGTGGTTGGCCAGCTACTTTTTTTGGCTGGCTGACTAGTTGTTGTTGCCAGACTCCAGTTTTCTGCAACAGAGAGCAAGAGAGGGCATTGCAATGTATTTGCAAGATATGTGTGCACAATCACCCTCCCTATCATGTCATGAACTCAAAGGGGGTAAGGTTCTCGACCCTCGGGCCACCAATCATGCATTTTCATGCATGATGGCCGAGAGGCAAAGTTGCACAATTCAATATGAAAATGAATGCACAAGTAAACACATAAAGCCTAAAACTCTATCATGTATGATCAAGAGCGTTGGCGACCGAAAATTAAGGAACGTTTCCTCACTTTAAGTATGAAGCGTCCCTCGTTTCCGTGTTTGGACTAACACCTATTCCAAACACAATGCAAGCAAGCATGGCATAAACAATGCGAATAAACTACATGACATACTCAATGCAATGTGACATGATCAACTTAACAAAGCTAATGACATGTGAATGATGCTAATGCGTGCATGCACAATGCAATGCTATAGGGACAAATTAGCAATGTTAGGGACATGCACACGCAATGCAAATATCAGTTAGCATGCACAATGCAATGATGTAAACTAAGCATGCACAATGCAAAGTACAAGGCATACATAATGCGATGAACAATGTGACATGCTCAATGCAGTATACATGGCATGTTCAATGGACTTAAACTAAACGGGGTAGATCTCAGTCATGCCCAAATCAGTGGCTATTATTGATGAAATGAAGGCACATAAAGCAAGGCATGCATGCACAATGCATTGGCCATCAAAGAGGCCAAAGAGCACAACTCTCAAGAGTGCTCGATGAGTGACAGAAGTGGAAGTGTAACAACACTAAGTGTGCTGAAATGAAGCAAGAAATGATGTCAAATCATTCAAACAACATAAGTAAAGCATGCTAGGGTCCTAAGGCATGAAAGCTAGCAAAGAGCAACACAAAGAAGGCATGCAATACATGGCACAAATGCATGAACTAAGCATGGATAGAGCTCAAGTAGGTCAAAACAAGGACCTAAACATGCTGAGACGAGGGCTCGAAGGCCTAGGCATGCAAGCATGCAAGCTAAGGCCATAACAAGGCCATAATGCATAACACTTAAAGACATTCAAAGCATGAATGAAGTGGGAACAAAAGCATGCTATAATCTCTGAAATGTCATGTTAGATGATGCCAAATCATGTACACAACACAAATGAAGCATGCAATGGTGCTCAAAACTTGAGACAAACAAGAGCATTTGTACTACAAGTATACAAAATATGAAGCATGTGATCAAGGCAACCCAAAACAGTCCTAGTACATGTTAGAATGAGTCTAAAACATGCATGGAAGTAGGCCAAAACGTGCTAGCATGAAGGGCATAAGGCATGATTCATACAAGGCAAATAAGACGGATTACACTACACCTATTAAGACCAAGTATGGAATGACTTAAGCAATAAAAGTCAGAGTTATATCATGGTAAAATAACCCCAAATAAACACTGAAATGAGAGCTCGCAAGTTAAGGCATGAAGGCATACGCCATGGTTCATATTAAGGCATAAAGGGGCAAACCCTCCAACGCATTGAATGAGTGATAAATGCAAGTGCATGGCCATGAAACATGGACTGAAATCACATAACAAGTGATGCCAAATCATTCAAATAAGCCAAGTAGAGCATGCTAGTGGACTTGGTGTACAAAGCTAACAAGCTAGATTGAACTATAGCTATACAAAGAAAGTCATGCATAACCAAGACAACCAAAATCAGAGCTAAAGCACGTTAAAACATGGACAAAATCTTCATGAAGTTAAGCCAAAAGCATGCTAGAATGACATGTCACAACATGATGCATGTTAGGCTATTTCATGGAAATGCACTACAAGTGTATGGAGCATGCAAAGGCTAACCAAACCAAACCTAAACAGAGGTATGACATGGTAAAACAAGCCCAAGAACATGCTGAAATGGACACAACATAGGCTAGAAATACATGCTACTTCATGAAGCATACAAAGCTAGTTTGTGTGATTTACGTTACAAGTGTATTAGGCATGTAAGAGCCAACCAAACCAACCCAAAAAAGATCTAAGGCATGTTAAAATAACACCAAAAACCTACTGAGATGGCCCAAAACAAGCTAGAAACACATGCTCAAACATGAGGCATACAAGACTAGATTGTGTGATTTACACTACAAATGCATTAACCATGCATGGAGTGACCAAGACAAGTAAAAAAAGTGGTATGACTCAGAAAAACAACTACAAATACATGCTAAGACATGGTCAACATACACTTAACAAAGGTGCTCAAACATGAGGCATATTATGGCATGTAAAGAAGATGCAAGGAGAGGGGATGGCCCTCTCCTTCTTAGGACCTTAAAACACCATCCCTACCACTGAAATCCCTCTAGATTTCAGTGGTGAGAAGGCCAATACAAGGTGGTCCTGAAGCTCACAAAAAAGGCTAAAAAATAAGGCCAAACAAGGCCTAAGAGGGGGTAAACAATCCCAAACACAAAAGTGATCTTAAACAAACTTTTTAAGAATGCAAAAACAGAACTTTTATCAGTTATGAGCTAAGCTTAAAACAACATGCAAGATAGGCTAAAAGCTTAAGCAAGAAAGAGAAATTTAAAGGTCAAAAGCTTACCCTTGAAGACCCTCTTTATAACTACAACTCCAACAGATTTTTCAAGCTCAAGGCAACCCAAGAACACCAAAATCAACCCCTTGGCACCTCAATAGCAAAATGATGGTGTTTGACTGTGTGTTTGTGTGTTAAAATAAGACAAATCTACACTTTTGAACACAAAAATGAAGAACAAGAGTGATATAGAGACAAAGCTATATGTAACTCTCTTCCCTCAGATTTTCTGAACTTGGAGGAGGGAGGAGGAGCCTCCCTCTTATAAAAGAGGAAAGCCAAAGCTTCTTGGAGAAGCTAAGGTTGAATGCCATCCCTCCATACATGTATGGAGGATGGCTCAAATGCTCTCCAGCTATGCCAGTTGTCCTAAAATATCTCCAAAAAGGTGCCAAAAAGCAACCGACCACTTTAGGTGGTCAACCAGAGCAAAAATTGGTCGGCCATAGGTGGGAGAGGTCAACACACTAAATGCAAGGTGGTGGTGTGGTGGTCGACCAGAAAAGATGGTCCAAAGACCAAGAAAGCCTGTTATTTGACAAGAAAACTAGCTGGAAAAAGGAAAAGTGGTCGGCCAGGAGAAATACTGGTCTCCCACCCTTGTACCACCTTCCAAACAAGGAAAGCAAGGTTTGTACCAAAAACAAACCAAAGCGGATGCAAGACGAGAAATCGGGAGGCGAAACACGCGGCTAAAAGCCCCGAAACCTAGCTGACGAGCATCAAAAGTGGTATGCAACCACAAAAGTGGTCTCCCGGACCACAGTGTTCCTCTAGGCAGAGGCAACAAGGTGTGGTTCAAAAACCACAGCAAACGGAGAATGTTAAGCGGTCCCGAGACAAGACGCACGGCCAAAGGCTCCAATAACCGGAAACTAGTCTCCAAACGGGAAAAGTGGCCTACGACCACGAAAAATAGTCTACGACCACAGAGAGATGGTCTACAAGACCACTCCCTCCCTCCGGGAAGGAAAAACAAGACTTGGTTTGCAAACCGAGCCAAAGCACAAAGAGTTCAGAGGCCCGGAGGCAAGACTCTCAGCCAAAACTCCGAAACCTCTAAACGAGCACAACATGCACCATCACCGAGCGCTCGATCGATGATGTCTGAGTCTTAAGGTCGGTCAAAAATGGGGTCTCTACACTGCCTTCTACCTTGACTCTAGCCCTGAGAACGAGCCGAAGATGATGCTATTCGCTGCCCTCATACTCTCTACGGGCAAGCTAGAGACTTGTGGCCCAACTGACCACATTTGAAACAAGTCACATCCCCCTGGCAACCTCTTCCAGAACTCAAACTCGGTGTGGAACTCGATTGAGCTCCCTGGGATGACTGAGGGTTAGAACCCCTTTGTCTTTTACCATCTCCCTAACTATTCTTACTCTTTTTGGTGCCCCTCATTTTCTCTTCATCTGCTTGCATAATGGGCTCAAGATGGGCCGCCGCCTCTACAAGGCACCCATAGTCTCTAATCATGGATCCGGCTACTCTAAACATGAGCCTGATCCTTAACCATTTCTCAAACTCCAGATAACGGCGCTCCGTAGTCGCTACAAGTTTCGATGCAAACCTTGACAAACTAGTGAATGTGGCCTCAAACTTAACCACAGGCGTGTTCAACTGCACCAACTTGGAGAATTGATCCCTCAACTTCTCTCTTACAGTAGCAGATAAGTACTTGTCCTGGAAGATGCTGACGAAAGCCTCCCAAGTCACCCCAATGTGCCCACGCACATATTTCCACCACTGACTCGCATCTCCCTTCAGTTGGAAAAATGCCAAGGTCACCCTCAATTGGTTGTCCTCGATGCCAAGCATCTTGAACATCTTCACTACCTGTTCAAGCCACTGGCTCTTTAGGATTGCCTAAAAACTCATTCGGGTTTGACCGAAAAAACTCTCTCTTTAGAAAAGATGGCCCTGCCTCAGCAACCTAGGCTTGGACTTGATTCTCAGCTCTGAGAATGTCCATAGATTCCCACGACGCTCCGGCCATTTCGCGGGCTAAGGCGCCCATGGCCTGTTGACTAACCAGTTCGGCCACATTGGCCTGACCAACCCCTTCCTCCTGTGCCGGAATTTCACCCAATATAGGTATCTTGTGCCTTCTAGGCCTACCACACCTACCACCTCCATGTTCGCGTTCTGACATCCTAATAAAGGTAACGGAAGAGATTAGCACATTTTCAAATGTGCTGAAGCTAACTCACTCATGTCCTAATACGATGGACAATCGTAATTCACTCCACATAGGCACGTAATCACATAAACACATACGAATTTCCTTTCTAGATAATGACCGTCCCGCGGCGTTGCTAAAGTTCCAATTAGAAACAGTAGTGATCAAGTGCTCTTCTAGTAGGACTTCCAGAAACCCGTACACCCAATCAACATCTTGGGAACTAAATCTCATACCCATATAATCATATAAACATATTATCACATAAGCACACAATGCATACAAATGTCTCAACCAAGCGAGACAAACCATTATGGTACTAACCACTTCTCACATACCCAAAGTATTCAAACCCGGTACGCTCTGATATCAAGTTGTAACGGCCCCAAAAGTACATAATAAATGTAACCCAAAGCATACATGAATGACAGCGTAAATTAGAGTATAGTGTTCTTTCATTTCATAACATAAATAGTACAAAACGTTTTAACATAAATAAATGCCCTATAGACTTATATCTTTACAAGTCTTGGCTTGGTTACATGAAAGTGAGACTAGCTCATACAATTTAAGCCCTAGGCTATACAAAAAGAAACAAAACAAGAAGCTCTTGCTTCCCAAAAAGTCCCTCTAATGCTATTGCCTTGGTGGAGGCAGAATATCATTACTTGAAAATGTTGTTCCCAAATAAGGTGAGTCACAACCCAGTAGGAAAGATTTAACACAATATATGAGACTTAACAAATATAAAAGTGCGTGTGCAGATACAATGCCCGGGATAAAACTTTCATACTTTTATATTGCCATAGGATTCCAATTCCATGTTCCATTTCATGTTCCTCCAATTCATTTCAATTTATATAAGCCAATTTCATTATTTCTTTTTAGTAACCCAAATGAGACTACAACTCAATGATTCCACAATCACATCATTAACATACAAATACTTCAAACTGCCATTTTATAGATATTTCGTCCCCGGGATCGTCACCTATGTATAAATTTTGGGACTTTCACCCAGGACACTCTAGCTAACTTAATTATAATGGAGTCCATCCCCTTTCTCCTCCCAAACAATGGAGTACATCTCATTTCTCCTCCCAAATAATCATACATATGTAATGTATATAAACGTAGTCATATTCAATGACAACCAACAAAAGATTCATTTCAATTCACCTAATCCACATGCAATTTCTACAATAATCAAAGCCATTCTCCACCGATAGCTCAATACAGATATTTCTAAATAGTTATATATTCTCAAGATAGATAGTTTATTCAAAATTTTCAAAGATGAGACATATCATCTACTCAATTCCACCATTTGTTTCAATACTCATTCAATTTCATATTTACAACACCAAGTTCATTTATTTATACAAGATAAATATCATAATCTTTTTAAGGCAACCCCCTTTTTTTTTCAAATACTAACCAAGCACTAAAATCAACAATTTTGATCGCACACAACATCATTTTCAAACTCCACAACCATTTATCCCTTATTTATCAAAAACCCCTCTTTCCATTTACCCTGAAACCCTAGGTTTGTTTAAAATACCCCCAAAAGCCACCATTGTCACACAACTACAAATAACTAAGTTAAGAATCATAACAAAGTGTAGAAAACCTCTACCTCAAGTCTAGAAGATCAATGGAGCAAGGGTGAAACTTTAATGACACCAAAACCCAACTCCAATCGGGTCAAAATGGAGCTTCCAAGATGTTCTAACTTTTTCCCAAAGACACTAGGGTGAAAAGATCAAAGGATCTAGGGCAAAATGTAAAGAGAGAGAGAGTGTGTTTTAGAGAGAGAGAGTCAAGATCTAGATTTTTAGAAAGTTTTAGAGAGAGAGAAGAATGAAAAAGTGATATAAAATGTCACTTTCGCGATCTGATATACGCACAGTTCGCTCGAACGGAGGAGTTGATACTTGAGCGTCAGACACAAAAAAATTGTTCCACTCGAGAGCAATAATTTCTTCGCTCGAGCGTAGAAAACACATAATCAGAAGTTTTGCAAACAACAAGCCAACGCTCGAGCGCAGGAAATGTCGCTCGAGCGTAAAAAAAACTCTCTCAGTAGTTTTGTAAACCTGCAAAGTACTGAGAGTTCGCAAGTCTCGCTTGAGCGCAAGAATTTCTCCGCTCAAATGGAGGAGCAAAATTTACAAAGCCCGCTCGAGCGGAAGAATGGTCGCTTGAGCGGAGGAGCACAAATCTGGGCAACAAAGGTTTGAAAAAAAATAAGCGACCAACCTGTTCTAAGCTATTCTAAACGCACAACTACAATCCGAAAGCCAATTCTAAAGATATACAAGGGGACACAAGAGGCAAACAACAATATGAAAGCATTGAACTAGAGTTCAAGATACAAAAAGTGACAGGTCAAAACCGGAATCGCTATAAAAAGAAGATGAATATTCAAGCAATTCTTAAAACTTCATTTCTCTTGCTATAAACCACGAAACCCAATGATATTACTGTTCCATGGTTCAATTTTGTGATGGAAAATCATAAAGAAACGCTTAAAATCATGCTTTTTAAACCACATAAACATATATATATAATTAATTAATTAGAAAATCAAGAAACAAAAAATCAAAGAATGAAAATTTACCTGGCAGTTGAGAGTGTCTTTAGATGAGAGCCAAAGGTAGGGTTTGGTAAGCCCTATGTTGTTTGTGCTCTTGAATTTTTAGTATATAACGGCCCATTAATATATAGGCTTGGGTTACGATAAGGTTTGGGTTTTTTTTTTTTTTTTTTTTTTTTTTTAAGGTTTCGTTGACTGGGTGGCTCTCCACAGGAGGACAATCTGCTGACAGCTTACGGACCCTCGAGTTTGAATTTTTTAAAATCTTATATTTGGTATCACTTTTAAAAATTTATTTTTTTTTTTATATTTTTTGAAATAAAAATAATAAAAATCTTAGAAAACACTCATCATTTTTTAAATTTTTTGTGGGAAAATAATATTAATTTTTTAAATAGGTGTGTTTTAGAAAAAAAAAGATCCCAAAATAATTTGAGAAAAAAATTTCATGGGAAATACTAAATGGTGTGTACCATATATACCTTGTAATTAAAGAAAAAAATGATATAATTTTATACTTTTTGAGTCATAACTAAAAAAAAATTATCATAATTAAATACAATATGAGGCATAATTAAAAATCTTGTGAGTCATAACTAAATAAGAAAATGATATAATTAGGAGATGCATATAATATACCACTTTCAAGGGTGTGTATATTAGAATTTCCCAATTTTCATATCAAATCCCAAATGTCTCTTTTAAATAACAAAAAAAAAAAAAAAAAAAAATCCATCCAAACAACTGTTAAATTACTTGGTCCATAAATCTAATTTTAGATTTCTTCAGTTTAAAAGTCCACCCATTGAATTACTATGTCCATAAGGAAATCCTTTTGCAAAAGGACCAAACCACCCTTATACAATCCACGTGTATTTGTTCCTCCCATAATCAAACCACTCTCTCTTTCTCCTTTATCTTTCTCTCTTTATTTGTTTCATATACGCCATTCTCTTCCATTCTCATTCTTGAAACCCTAATCTCAAACTCTCTCCCTTTTCTTCATCTCTCTCTTTCTCTCTTCTGTGTCTTCAATGGCGTCTTTTTGCTTTTTTGCCCTAATTTTAGGGCTTTTGCTCACAATTTCGCTAATTTTGCTATAGCCTTGTCCGACAACTGGATCTCATGAGCCATACACCCCATTAATACCGAAATGGCGTTAAAGGACTCGAATGGTGCGATGACTATGAAGACCTTCAATATCGGTTCCTACAGCTCGATCTTGTCTTCGAATTGGACCATAACAGAACCGTTATTATTCAATGGATGTCAAGATCAACGATGAAGATGATACGTCTCTCTGTCTCTGTCTCTCTCTCTCCTCATCTTCTCTCCCTGTTGCCTCAACTTCTCTTCTCCACTGGATCTAAGAAGACAATTGTCGTCAAACCACATCGATCAGTCACGATTTGATTGGAAAGAAGACAATTTTGACGCAAAAGCCACTATTGTGGAAGTAAACAATGAGAGAAAGTTTGTGATATGGGTTGGAGGTTATGAAGTACGGATAGGAATGGCAACGGGCCGGGGCGGGGCCGGGGACCACCTTTCCCGTCCCCAATCCCCAAAGATTACAAAATCCCCGCCCCCGATCCCCGGCGGGGGAGCCCATCACCCTTCTGTCCCCGTCCCCTAACGAGGATCGGGTTTCCCCGACCCTGAAATATCCCCAGGTTTTTTTTTTTTTTTTGAATTTTGTTCAACAAAACACTGACTAATCAATATAATATCACAAATCAACAAACCAGATCTGAGTACAGATCAATTTTGTGAACAATACAGATCAATTTTGAACAATACAGATAATTAAACAAATTAAAAAAAATTATTCTGAACAACACAGATCTGAGTACAGATCAACAACAACAACATCAAATCAGAGAGAGAGAGAGAGAGGACAGATCTAACAGATCGACGGTGTTGGCGAGATCGACGGTGACGGTGGCTGTGGCGAGGCCAGCGGTGGTGGTGGTGATGTCCCCGTGACTGTGTGAGAGATGAGAGAGAGAGAGAGAAGAACGAGAGAGTTGAAAGAAAGTGAGAGGTGAGAACGAGAGAGTGAAGACAGTGAGAGAGTCGAGAGAGAAGATACGAGTGAGAGAGTTAAGGAGGGCGGTGGAGGAGCGGTGCTATCAGATCGGCGGAGGACGGCGACGAAGGAGATCAGTGTGTGAAGAAGCTGTGACTTTCTTCTTTCTCTCTCTCTCACACGAATGAAGCTGTGTGTTTGTGTGATTGTGTGAGGAAGGGGACGGGGATTATAGTAATATATATAGACGGGGGTATTATAGTAATTTTATTTCGGGGAGAAAACTGGGGACGGGGACAGGGACGGGCCGGGTCCGGGGCTGTGAAAGCTATCCCCGTCCCCAGCCCAAAACTAATCGGGGATTTAATTTCAAATACCATCCCCGTCCCCACGGGGATATTTTTCGGGGAAAAACCATTGTGATCGGGGTCGGGGGGTCGGGTCCCCATCGGGCCGGTTTCAAATTGCCATCCCTAAGTACAGACACCTCTCTAGAGGTCACGTATAAGTGTCTGACACGTATTGGCCACGGACATATACCAGACACGTGTCGGACATGTTAGAAAGAGTCGAGACACACTGTGGACATGCTAAGGACACGCTGGACACATATTAAGCACACGCTCGGGACATGTTAAGGACACATTGAGAATTATCATTTTAAAAAAAAAAATTAAGATTTAATTTTTTTTTATACTAAAATAACATTCCTAAAGTTGATAAATTTGATAAAATTAAATATTTGACATAAAATACATATTAAACATTTAAAAATATGACATATAACAAATATATAAAATTATATTTTTTGCACGTGTCCCTAACGTGTCTTGTCTTGTATTATTTAAAAGTTTATATGTCTGTGTGTTCGTGTCGTGTCACGTTTTTGTGCTTCTTAGGTTGGGGGTTTTGGAGATGTAGAGTCTTGTAGATAAGCTAGTCTCTAGATCGATTATTATGTCTTTGGATTAGACATTGGTGTAGGGATTGGTTGAGGGGAGAGATAGTATCAGTGCCTGTTAATGTTTCTACTCTGCCATCTTTGTATACTCAAATGAAGAGTGGAAATTCATGGACTATTTCTTCTTCATCTCTAGTTAAAGACATGGTGAAGAAAATGAAAAGAAACAAGTAAGGAAAAATAGGGTGGTGGGTTTTCTTGATTGTGCATTCAAATGCTTGGCCATTATCACATCTTCTTGTCTGTAATTGGTATTTCAACACAGATCTGTGTTGAAAATTCAAAGTTAAACAAACCTATGTGTGAATTTTATAAAAAAAAATTAACAAAGATAAGAAAAATAATTTTGCAGTCGATTATGGATTTTTAGGTTTTGATTGGGGTTAGTGGATGGATTAACTTTTTATTCCATAAATTGATCTCTTTTAGCACTGAAATGGTTGAGGAACACAAACACGTCTTGATTATTCTTTTGAATAATGGGTTTGAACAGATTTGTTGAATTGTTGATTTTCAACAGATAAAATAACAGATTTGTTGAATAGTTGATTTTCAACAGATAAAATAACAAATTTGTTGAATAGTTGATTTTTAACAGATAAAATAAAAGTCAAATATGTTCAGATATGCTTCAACAGATAAAAAAATTTGTACAAATAAAATTTGGATAGATAACAAAAATTGGACACATATTTGAATAGATAAAGGAAAAAATCTAAATAAATGGAAATAATTTGAATAGATATAAAATAATTTAAACAGATAGATATAAATTTGAACAGATAGTCAACGAAAAGTCAACAGGTAAATTAAGAAATAAAATTGGAAATAAAATATCCTTCAAAATCAATGAAAGAACTTTTTACCAAACTATTTCACAAAATGTGGACTTCTCACCAACCAAAAATATCCACTAGACCTAATACCTAATAATTTTTTTCCTTGAACTTTTTAATAATTTTCTCTTACAATTAACCAGTACGATTTGGACATATTGGCCTTAAATGTCCCATGTTATTTCTTGAAGTAAAAAAAGATTAAAATTTCAAGTCATCCTCTAAACCCCCCCCCTTTTTTTTTCTTTTGCTTATTTGTTTTTTTTTTTTTTTTTTTTTTGTTTTTTGAAAAAAAGGCTTTCATCCAGTCCAACACATTCCTGAGTTGAAGGTCCATTTCGCGGTGGGAATGCATGTTTTTAGTTAAAAATTAAAAAAAATTACTATAAAAAGTTAATAGATTATCTCTATTTTTTTTTTACATTTTCTTTCATAAATAATCAAAAAATTCACTAAAAAAGTTAATTCCCAAATGACTAATCAGTGATTTAAGTTTCTTTCTGTAGGACTTATGGGTTGGTCTTATTGACCAAATTTATTTACTTATAAGTTTTACTTCTTTTTTTACCTATCAATATTGTCAAAAAGTGTTGGGAAAAAAATAAATATTTTAAGTTTTATTGGTATATTTTAAAAAAAAAATACAAGACTGTATGAGCACAGAAATAATCTTATCGTATAATCTTGTTGACCAAATTTGCACTCCTCCAAATGTCATCACTTTGCTACCTAAAAATACAAACGTGAGCTAGTCGGTGGGTGTGTGCCGGAAACCTCTCTGATGCCTAAGTCAGCAAATAGACAATTGACACAAAAGCTCCGTGTATTCTAGAGTAAGAATTGTGATACTTGTACATAGGTCTTGCCATGAGCTTTTATAGATTCCGCATGGCACAATCCTAATAGGACTCTTACTCTCCAAAGCCCTCCTAGGAATCACATTTCCCATGGATAACACTTATCCTGGTAATACCTCACTCACTGCCCACCAAGTGAGATGGGTGAACCTTTTAACTTGGTTGATACTACGGTCAACCAAGTTACCCCGGCTCTGTGCCCAACACGGTCAAGCCGCGGTAACCCTATTTAGCCTGGCATCTCGCCATGCTATACCCAGCTTGGCCTATCACCATACTAATCACCTCGGTCAGACAAGGCTTTGTTCCCAAACAGGCTCCAATTCCAGCAACCCATCCAACCGTCCTGGTAACTACCTCTGCCTAGAGCCGCAATACACAACATCTTCTTGGCCTATTGCGTGGCCCATCGTCCAAAGAAGACCTGTTCTAGCTCGGCCCAATTTGTTCACAAATTTTCCTCTCAATTGCCCCCTAATTCCATCTGTGTAGCATAATTGGGATTACCTTTTCAAAATCGAGCTAGATGTAAAAGCCTCCAACCAAGTTCAATATTACCGGGGCTCCTAATTTGTTCGGTCTAGAAACATCTTGTCAGTTGCTCTGCACGTCACTCTACTACTCAGGCACGTCTGAAACGTTATTTATTCCTTTGGACACATGGCATGCCCCCACTGGTCAAGTACATCTGTTACAGCCATCTTGTACTATGAAATTTGAACAGTCTCGTCCATTTTGTCTCGACTATATAGCTTCACTTTTTTGAAAGGTCACTACTGTTCATCTTCCATTTTGCTAGCCCTCGTTTTCTTGAGCTCCCAGTACTCAACCCCTAATCTTCTTGCGCTCAAGACTAGGCCTATGCATCTCCTACTTTCTTTAACACTGCCAGCATTTATTTCATTAGATTGGATTCAGATTTCATTCCCAAATCGGTAAGTTCTTCATCCTTGTAACTATTTCTGCTTATTTCCAAGGATGGTGTCTCAGTTACCAAATATGTGTTTATAAACACTAAGGTCCGAACCAATATTGAAAACCTCGAAACACCATGAGTAAACCTGGAAACATACTGATTGGGACTAAGAACTAGTCTAGAACTGTGTTATTTTGATCCAAAATTGTGCCATGACCGAACTAGGCAACTATTTGCGACCTTTAGGCCTGCACTTGAACGAACTAGAAATGCATTGATCAATAACCGAGCTATAATGTAGTGTCCCAGAACATCTTCTTTTAAATAGTCAGTGCATAAATTAATTAAATAATATTTGGATTGGAATGTTGTGTAAAGTTATGTGTGAAAATAATTCAATTTTATAATAAATTTTTTTTTAAGTATAATTTTGAATCTCTGAAATTATAATTTTTTTTGGATAAAAATTTCATAAATTAATTGATGAGTATTGATTTTATAAAAAAATTTACAGACTGATTAGTGTTCAGTTTAATTTATAGCAGAATTTAAAATTGAGTTTTGGATGTTTGGACCATGATTTGAGATAAATTATTGGGTCTGTTTTGATATATAATTGGACTATATTTGGCATATGGGTGGGACCCATGATTTAGATTTAATTTAAGTTGAGTTTGTCTAATGACTTATGTTTAACTGTTTGGTCCTTTTAATTAGGTGATTGGTAGTAACCACTTGGGAGTTGTTATTATTATATAGGATTATAATAAATACTTGATAGTCGATTTTATGGTGTGTACCATATGGTGAAAAATTATATATTTTATAAGAAATGAAATTGGATATATATTTTGTAGTAGGCATAAGATTATATTTTGTGGTGTATCAAAAATATTATATTTTGTGATGAAAAAAACTTATATTTTAAAGTATTATCACAAAATTTTAAATAATATAATTATCAAAGTTGATGACAATCCACGTGGGGTTGCCCTTCCCCATGCTCCTTTACTTGACATGTTTGCTATTCTTTTCTTTTGCGCTTCATTTATTTTCTAGAGCACAGAGCTTCTACTCTCTCTCTCTCTCTCTCTCTCTCTCTCTCTCTCTCTCTCTCTCTCTCTCTCTCTCTCTCTCTTTTGGCCTTCATTGTTGGCTCAACATTTGTGCTTCAAATGGGAGTCTCTAGAGTGAGATTTTGAAAAAACTTTGTAAATAAAAGTTGGAGAGCTCGTTCTGATCTTTGCAATGGTGGTCTCGGATTCATGATCGGGTGATGTTTGCATTTTCGGATTGGCTTTTCTTCATATTTGAGATAGGGACTTTCTTCATATTATTACATTAAAACTATGTTAGGGATATTTTGAGAAAACATATCATTATAGGATGCTTTGTATATATGTATTTCTCATATTTTTGTTTGGTTAATTTTTGGAAGAAAAATTATGTGAAATGTTAAAAATATGGGTATTTTGAACTTGATTTGGGGGGAAATCATCTTGTGTTGGTAATTTTGTAAAAAAATCTGAAAATAAAAATTAAAAGTTGTATCGGTTGTGTCTACATCATATTATGATTAGAAAATTTATTTTGAAAAATATAAAGTTGAAATAAATTTTTTTTTCATCTTTGATTTGGAATTTATTTTTGAGAAAAATAAATTAATGTTGATAAATATTGAATAAATGCTTAAGTTAGAATTATAGAGTTGTTTTGAGATTAAAAACTCTAAAAGTGTTATATTCATGATATTTTATGAAAAGTAATATATTGATGATTAAGTTGTGTTTATTTTTGTGAAAATAAAAAATGTGAAATGTGGACTTTTGAACCTACAACCTTGAAAATGTTACTCTTGGACATATTTCATAATTTTTGATGTAAATATCATGTTGGTTAAGTAATTTTAGAAAAAGTTATGAAATTGTTATTGGTAGAGAATTTGCGAAAAATATTACCTCTTTAAGTAGCTTGGCATGAAAAATGATTATGTTGAAATATGGTTATGTTTGAGGGATGACGTATGTGAAGTTAGGTTTGGTATTATAAATTTAGAAATTTTTGAATATAATAAAATTACTAATTTAGTGGATTAAATTAGTTTGGTTAAAAGTGTGTTATTGAGATTATACCATAACTTTTGATATAGTAGGATGAAAATGGTAATATTTAATTAGTATGAGATCGAATCATATTAATTATCTTGGTTGAGGTGAAACAAAGTTGATTGAAAGTTTTGTGTGAGTCAAGATAATTGAGAAATTGATTATAAGTTTTAATAGTTGGAGTATGCTGATATGTTGTTTTTGAACATCAAATTTTTATATGAGACATTTGAATTGTAAATTGAGGGTTTGGTTAATTGGGAGTTGATTACTTATGATCTTGTTATTTAATGCATTTTTGCATATAAAATTACATGTGGATATTTGAAAGTGAGAAAAGTCCCAATTTGTGAAAAATTCTAAATGGTAACATTTTGGGAGTTGTCGAATTATTGAGAAAGGATTTTGTTTGGTTTCAAAATTGAGGATTTGATTCAGAAAACACTTATAAAATTTTTGGATTATCTCTTGGAATTGTGCTATGATATTACATTGATAGAGATATGGAATTTGATCACAATGGAACATTGTGCAGTGGAATTGAAATTAGAACTACTCTAATGCATTGTTACATATTGCATTTCCATTTCATTTCATTGTTATTATGGGTTTCGTATTACACTTGAAAACTATTGTTTTGAGAAAGGAATTGTTTTTGGTGAAACGAAAATCATTTTGATTTGTTTTGGGTAAATACGTTGGTAAGTCCGGATAGGGGGTGTAGTTTGATGTTGGTTAAGTTAGCCTGAATGTCTGGGTTGAAAGGCCGAAAACACGCGCGGAGGAGGTACCACTACCCTTCCAGTGAGAGACCGGTAAAGTAGGGATTTGGTAATGCTCGATATGCCTACTTGCAGACACCAGCCTAGGGATTACCTTAGTCTTATTTACCACCTTGAAATTTTATTGAAATCTTTGGATTCACGTGTTTTCAAATTGGCATTGTGCACAAGATTTTCAAAAGATAAGAAAAACATTTTGAGCATGACATGGCATAGGCATTCATCTTATAAGACTGTATAAAATATATTTGATGCTTTGTTAAATGTTATTATGAATTGTTTAGTTATTTGATTCAATTGACAAATGGGTAATTGAATGAATTGAAAAGGATGTCATGTTGCATTTAAGGCATGCTCATTTATTTAAGTTAACTAGTTGTGGTTAATTAAATAAATTGGATTTAAGAGATTATGCAATAGAATCATATGGTTTGACATGATATGATTTCATGTATATGTATGAGTACCTTTGTACCCGCATATCTTCTAATGTTTTAATATGAGATTGTTTGGTGAGCTAGTGGTTGCTCACCCCCTGCCTGTACATGTGTACAGGAAATGCTTTTCGGATTTGAAGATTGAACAATGGGTTTTACTATTTCATGAGTGTAATGTAGTGATGGATTGTACTACTTCATTTGTTTGTTTGGCTGAGTGCTATTTTTTGTAAAGAGTAATGTTTTCTCTTTTATTATAAGTCTCAAGGCATTTCTTTTTATTTGTATGAAAATGTCACTGTTGTATAACGAGAGGGAATATATATATAATTATTCATCATTTCATCAAAGGATGAATTGTCATTTGTAAATGAACTTAATTAATGAATATTGGTAATGTTATCCGAGTAATAAAATTTAGGGCATGACATATAAACCTTAGTTGGTTCCTGTTTCATGGCCGAACTAGGAATGGTCTGTAACCCAGTTGTAGCCGAGCTAGGCTTATTTAGTCTTGTCTATTTTACTTAGCCCGGTCCATTAACTGGGCATAACACTTGTTATTTCCACTTTGCAGGCTTGACTAGGTTGGCCAGGTACACCCTTGCACTTTGCCCCAGGGCGATTTTGCTCAATCGAGCCATCCAAAGTCACATTAGTGCCGGGCTAGGCAGCCGTGTTCATTTTAACATAACAATCTTTTAAGTTTAATGGGTAAATACCGATTCCTGGTGAGCTTACCCGATGCCACAGCCAAGTTTCGAAGGGAATATAGCATCCCTGACGACGTACATATCGAGTTAGCGGCACCAGACACCACGCCTTGGACAAGCCGGGTTTCGTCCTTTTTACCCTTATATTGATCGTAGAAGTCGGGCTTCAGTTCCTTGTACAGCCCCTCATCTACGAATTTCTTAGGCAAACCAGATTGTGTCCTACCCAACTATCCATAAACACTTACAGAATAATAAATGGCATCGCCGAGCCAAACTGTCGGCTCTGCCTCAACCTCGGATTGGCTGAGCTATTTCATCAATACTCGCCTGGCCAAAATGACGACTATTGGGTTTACTACCTCAGAGTAAGAAGAGGCCGAGAAAAAATTATCAAAAACACACTAGACAAATATTTAAACGATGATGATTTCCTCTGGGTTTTTGGCCATTTTGAAGATCAGAAAGCCCAGATACCGGGCTACAATATAAACTGGAATAAAGGAACAGTTGGTAAGAGCATCCCGGTTTAATTTCCTTTGCTATTTCAACAACCACCATGCTAACCCTTTGCGTTTTTTGTTTCTTTTGCAGATTTGAACTAGGTTAAATGAAATTATGCCTACGCCAATCAAGATGCCCTTCGTGCGGCATTTCGATATCGCAACCGAGATTAGACCGAGCTGCTGAATTTTGAGCCGACCTATCGATACAGTAGAGGAGAAAAACTAAGGTTACTGACTTCCTTCTTGAACCTTCACCTGAACCGAACCCTAACCTGCTCCAAACCAACCTTATACCACTTACTGCCGGCGAAAAAGTGAGTTGTCCGTGCTCTTATCACCGAATAAACTACGACCATGAATCAAGAGGTCCATACCGAGTTGCCTTCATCCGGTCAGGTGCATGAGATTGTGGCTGCCATTCCTTCTGCTAGAGCCTCGTCATCTCGGCCTAATAAAAGGCCTCGTACTTTGGTTAACAAATCACCGAGGCTAGAGGATGAGGAAGAAACTGAGCAGCGTCAGGCCGCGCTTCCTCAACACTCCCCCATTGGACACCGTACTACTCCATCCTCTACTTCGACGTGGACACCAGCTGTATCCTTTAGGGGCCAAGCTGTGACTATGTCAGATTCTGTATGTGCTGAAAAAGACCTCCTTCTAGCTTTCAATTTAGCCAAGAGTGTCTGCCTCCCAACTGACATGGAGCACCACGCCCATCTAACCGAGCTGAAGGCCATTCGGTCCGCCAACAAATCGCTAATTCTGGTAACCTTGAATTCTAGGCTAGTCTTCTTTCTTTCTTGTTGCTTGGTTTGTAAAATTTTTTGGGTATGATGTGCAGGCCATGCAAAAGAACCAAATTGCCCATCAGTGTGTGCTGGAATTGTGAAAAATGACCAAGGCGGCCATTGCAGATGGCAAAGCCAAGAAAGTCGAGCTGAAAGAGCTCCAAACAAAATTTGCCAAACTGAGCGCCGACTGCGATCGCTTGGCTGAGCTTATTAGTATTGCTGAGGAGGACAAGCAAAAAGCTCTAGCCGAGGGAAAGGACCGCTATCTTCGAGAGCTTGCTAAATTAGAGAAGAAGAAAGATGCTGAGATAAAGGCACTTCGAAAGCAAATAGAAGATGCTGCAGAGCGCGATTTTAAAGAGGGTGAGAAGGTCTACGTCAAACAATGCGAGGCCACAAAAGATATTTTCTTTAAGAGTGGTTGGAAAGCCGCGGTAGAGAAGCTCGGTCACGCACCGGATGCAGACATTTTTTTGAATCTTCCCTCCACATTACATACCGAGCTACATGGTGGACTACGCAAACGCAATCCTACAAAAGCTTCTGCAAGAGGGAGAGGAGGAAGATGAAACCCTTGATCCAGTAAATGCTCCACCTATTGGCACCAATCTCAGTCATCAGCCTTCTCTGCCTAGCACGATTGATATGGAGTCTTCACCAAACTACCCCAAGAGACAATTGCTCAGACCGACCTACCCAGTGGCGAGGTCTGAGTTGACCTGGACGTTGACCTTGATGATTTGTTTACTTGACACATTCTCTGTTTTTGTCGCATTTTTTTCTTTTGTTTTGATGAAATGTAGCAGGGCTACACGCCCTACTTTTTGTACTTAATTTCTGATGAATGAAAGAAACTTTTCTTTTTTAACGTCTTCTTGTTCGGTTACATCACTTTTTTCGCTTTGTAGTGTATCAGTTTTACTGCCTGCCCAGCCGACTTAGTTAGCTCAGTCATTCCTTATGTTGCCCTCCTTTTTCGGCCGGGATAGTTATCTCGGCTGAAAACCACTTGGGAAACTGCAAAAACCTTTTTAACCGAGATGTGTGCCTTGATCCTTATTTTGGCTACAAGAAAACAGTTTGATTGAGCCTGCCAACTTACTTGAGTCTAGATCCTTATCTCGACTGAAGAACGAACTAAGTGTTGGTCAAACCTACAAATTTTCCTAAGCCTAGATCCTTATTTCGATTAAGGAAGAAAAATTTATTGGTCGAACCTGCCAACCTTCTTGAGGCTAGATTCTTATCTCGGTTGAAGAACGAACTAAGTGTTGGTCAAATCTGCCAACTTTTTGAGCTTAGATCCTTATCTCGGCTAAGGAATAAAAATTTGTTGGTCAAACTTGCCAACCTTCTTGAGCCTAGATCTTTATCTTTGCTGAAGAACTAAATGTTGGTCAAACCTGCCAACTTTCCTGAGCCTAGATCCCTATCCCAGCTAAGGAAAAAAAATTTGTTGGTCAAACCCGCCAACCTTCTTGAGCCTAGATCCTTATCTCGGCTGAAGAACGAACTAAGTGTTGGTCAAACCTGCCAACTTTCCTGAGCCTAAATCCTTATCTGAACTAAGGAAGAAAATTTATTGGTCAAACCTGCCAACTTTCTTGAGCCTAGATCCTTATCTCGGCTAAAGAGTGCAAAGTGTTGGTCAAACCTGCCAACCTTTTTGAGGTGTCCCCCAGTCGGGCTATGTGTCCGAACAATTTTATACAAACAGAGGAAAGAATTTCTATCGAAAAAATGCCTACTTGTTTTATTGAAAAAGAAAAACTACAAGTGTTTTAAGAAAGAGCTAAAAATAGAATATTTTGAGATTGGCCGTGTTTCATGGCCTTGGAATAGCTCTGTCATCCGCATCTTCTAGGTGATATGCCCCTTTACCAGCCATACCGACCACTCTGTATAGTCCTTTCCAATTAGGGCCTAATTTGCCATCTCCCGGCACCAAAGTATTTCTCATTACCTTGCGCAGTACCCAATCTCTAATCTTGAATTACCTTGGGTGTACTGCTTTGTTGTATTTCCTGGACAATTCTTGTTGATATGAGGCAATATGCACCAATGCCTGTTCTCTTCTTTCTTCTACCAGGTCGAGTTCCAGGGATATGGCCTCTCCATTCAAGTCTGGATCAAAATTTTTGCTTATGATAGTGAGGAGGCCAACTTCTAGTGGGATTATTACCTCCATGCCGTAGGCCAAAGAAAAAGGTGTTTCGCTAGTTGACCACCGAGGTGTAGTCCGGTAAACCCACAAAACGTGGAGAAGTTCCTTAGCCCATTTGTTTTTTGCCTTTTGCTTTTTGCTTTTTCCAACCTCTTTTTCAGGCCATCTAGGACTACTTTTTTGGAAGCCTTAGCCTGGCCATTGGCATGGGGATATGCCGGCGTAGAGTTGTAGAATTCTATTTTGTATTCTTTGCAAAAACCTCTAAAATTCTTGCCATCAAACTGGGTGCCGTTATCAGATATCAAGGCCTTAGGGATGCCAAATCGGGTTATGATGTTCTGCCAGACAAACTTTTTGACGTCTTTTCCTTTTATGGATGCGAGCGCTTCTGCTTCCACCCACTTTGTGAAGTAGTCCGTCGCTGCGAGAAAGAACTTTCTGCTGCTTAATGCAGTTGGGAATAGTCACACTATATCCAGGCCCCACATTGTAAAGGGCCATGAGCTGGTCAAAGGTAGGAGCTCTCTGGCTGGTTGATGTATTTGATGTGAGAACTTCTAACATTTCTCACACTTCTTGACATATTTCTCTGAATCTGCTTGCATATGCGGCCACCAATTCCCTTGTGAAATTGCTCGGTAGGCCAGCGATTTTCCTCTTTGGTGGCTTCCGCAAACGTCTTCGTGTATTTCGAACAAAAATGCCTCGACCTTACTGGGATGGACAGACTTCAAGTACGGTCTTGTGAAGGATTTTTTGTACAATGCTAGTGATGGAGAGAGCCAAAATTGCTGTGACTTTGCTCTAATTTTGTTTGTTTCTTTCTTTTCTTCAGGTAAGACACTAACTTTTAAAAACACTATGATGGGATCTATCCAGGAAGGGCTTAGTTCGGCCCAATATGCTTCGGCTGCTTCGAGCTCTTCAATACTTGGTCTGGGTAAGAAGTCAATCAACAATAGGTATGGGATAGATGTATCTGCCATTAACGCAAAATTGCCTAGCTCATTTGCTTTACTATTTTCCTCTGACCGATTTGTTCTATTCGAACTACTTCAAACTTCATGATCTCTTTTCTGACCAACTCTTGGTACTTAGCCATTCTATCATCCTTTGCTTCGTAGTTGCCTGAAATCTGATTGACTATCAGTTGGGAGTCACTGTACACCATCAGCTCGATGCCCTTCATGCGAAGTGCTGATTTCAAATTTGGTAATAACGCTTCATACTATGCCTCGTTGTTGGATGCTAAGAAGCCAAGGTTGACTGCCTGTTCAATTGTCAGGCCATCCGGTGAGATGAAGACTATGCCTAGCCCTGCATCATTTCTGTTGGATGCTCTGCCGACGAAGAGCTTTCACATCTCTCCGACGAAAAGCCTCCAACAAGTGGAGGGATCTGATGATGTCTTGGAATCAGGGGCGTTGCTAATGCCTTCTTCCAGGTTAATGTCTACCGTTGGGCTTTGATCCTCACTGTCTAACTGTCTCAAGACTTTACTTTTGGATGAGTCCTTGTTGGCAGTGCTGCGGTCTGTTCCTTCTTCCCTTGCTTCAGGGATGAATGGCTTGTTGTGTAGTTGAGTGTCTTGCTTTGGAGGCTGCACTATTCTTGCAGCACTTTCCCCTCTTCTTTCGGTTGCTTCAATCAAATCGATTGGGTAAACATGATGATTTCCTGGTGCGAACTCGGCCACGAAATCTACCAAAGCTTGGGCCTTTATTGCGGTTCTTGGTTGAAACTTAATGTCAAACTGCCCCAACTCCACTGCCCACTTCAAAATTCGTCCAGAAAAATCAGCCATCTCAAACAAGGCTTTTAAGGGGAAGACTGGTAAGCCAATCACAGTGTGGGCATGGAAGTAGTGCGACAATTTTCTTGAAACCATCATTAAAGCTAAGGCAAGTTTTTCCAACAGTAGGTACCTTGTTTCAGCACCCAGCAATGTCTTGCTCACATAAAAGATAGGCAGGTGCTGAATTCTCTTAGCTCTTACCAATATTGCGCTAACTGCATGCTGGGAAACTGCTAAGTACAAAAAGAGCTATTCTTTTGGTACTAGGTTCACTAACAATGGAGGAGAGGTCATGTAGTCTTTCAAGCTTTCCAGGGCGCAGTCGCACTCATCATCCCACTCAAACTTGGCCTTCAGTGCCTGGAAGAATGGTCGACACCTGTCTGACGATCGACTTATGAATCGGTTTAGCGCGGCTGCTAGGTCAGTGAGATGCTGCACCTCCTTAATTGTGTTGGGCCTCTCAAGATCTTGGATGACTTTGATCTGAGAGGGATCAGCTTCTATACCCCCGTTGGTCACTAGAAAGCCCAGAAATTTTCCTAACCCCACGCCAAATACGCACTTAGATGCATTTAGTCGCAACTTGTAGGACTTCAAAATTTGAAACATCTCATCTAGATCCCTAAGATGGTCTCCCTTATCTTTGCTTTTGACTACCATATCATCTATGTAAGCCTCCATTTTTCTGCCTAATAATGGTTCAAACATTTTGGTGATCATCCGTTGGAATGTTGCCCCTGCATTTTTTAGGCCAAAGGGCATGACCCTGTAGCAATATAGTCCTCTGGGTGTTGTAAACGACGTGACCTCTTGATATGGTTCATACATAGCAATCTGATGGTAACCGCGATACGCATCAAGAAAGTGAAGTCGGTTATGCCCTGTTGTTAGGTCTGCCAGTTGGTCTATTCGTGTTAGGGGAAAGCTGTCTTTCGGGCATGCTTTGTTAACTGTTTTATAGTCCATGCAAACGCACCATTTGCCGTTCTTTTTTGGCACTACTATAGTGTTGGAAATCCACCTAGGATAGTGTACTTCTCTGATTGCCCCTGCCTCCAGCAAGCTTCCTACTTCTTCCGCTATTATCTCTGTATAGTGGAGTGTGGATCAATGAGTTCGCTGTATAATTGGTCTGGCGGTTGGATGGACATTGAGTTGATGGCAAATGAAATTGGGGTCAATACCAGGCATGTCATACGGCATCCAGACGAACACTTCGATGTTAAAGGACAAAAATTCCATGATCTTTACTCTCTTAATGCTGGATAGCGACGAGCCGAGAAAAAATAACTTCTCCTGGTTTTTTTCATCTATTCGTACCTCTACTAAGTCTTCTAATGCCTTCTGTTCGGCTGCTTTGTCGACGTCTGCGAATAGCTCTTTGCTTTCTAGCTCTTCTACCATTTGTACAAACCCTTTTGTAGCCCGGCACCTGATGGTAGGTCGATACCATTGCTCGCATGGCATGCAACCATACTCTTCCCAAGATTATGTTGTAAGTGAAATGAACTTTCAATACCCAAAATTCCACCTCTTTTGTCATCTTTCCTGCCTTGACGGGCAGAATTATCTTGCCCACCGGCTATTCTGGCATTAAGTTGAAGCCAACTAAGGGAGATGTTGCGAGTGCCAAGTCTTTGTCCTCCAATTTTAGTTGCTTGAAGGTCTTGTAGTACATTATCTCATAGGAGCTCCCTTGGTCAATTAGGATCCGCTTGATGTCAAAGTTCTTGATGTGCAGAGTAACCACCAGTGAGTCGTTGTGAGGGCTTTGTAACCTTGCTAAGTCTTTGTCAGAAAAGGAGATGACGTTCGTTACCTCCGTTTTTTCCCTTTTGACAGTAGGTTGTGCACTTAGTACCTCTTTTAAGTGTCCGGCCTTTTTGATCATCCCTCTGAGTTCACATACCCGTTCAGGTTCGATGATCCCATGTATTATGTTGATTATGCCTTGTGGCGGACCGTCGATCGACATCCCATCTGGCCTGTTGCAGTCCTAAGGGGCCGGCTGTGTTCCGCTCTCAATATATTGGTCCAAGTGACTGTGGCTACTAACTTCTCCAGATATTGCCTCAATGGCGTACAATTTTCAGTTCGATGCCCCTTTTCATCATGGAATGTGCAACAATACCTATCATCGTAGCCCATTTGTGCTTCTCCCAACTTGGCTGGCCGCCAAACGAAGGGTTCATCACGCATCTCGCTAAGAATCCAGTAGATAGGTTTATTGAATACCGTGGTGATGGCAGGGCGGACTCTCAGTTTCTTTACTTGGAGGTCCTTTCTGTTGGCTCGTCTGTCTCGCCCATTTTTGCTCGGTTGCTCTTCCCTCTGACTGTGTTTAGTTTTGCCGAAGGTTTTCTGTCTAACATCGCTATTGTGCTAGCTTTTGCTTTGGTGTGCGTAACATCTTCTTCTAGCCGGATGTGCTGATGCACTCTTTCCATTAGGGTCTTCATTGTGAGGGGCAGAGTCATCGTCATTGAATCCCTCAATTTATTGCCAGTCTGCAAACCTCGTTTTTGTTGTGTGATAGCTAGGTTTGTGGGGCAATCTCCAATCTAATTAAAAGTCTCCCAATACTGGTTATTGTAAGACCTTAATGTCTCTTTCTCGCCCATGTCTATGGAGAGAAGCTGGTCAATCTCCACAGGCGTCTTGGTGTTCGTTCTAAATCTGGTCACAAATGCCTCCGCTAGTTGTGCCCATGAAGTTATGCTACCTTCTAGAAACCTTTCAAACCATGTTAAACCCAGGTCACCAAGGCTGGAAGGAAACAGGATACACACTACAGCCTCGTTTCGCTGATACACGGCCATAACCTGGTGAAAGTGGCTTAAGTGCATGTAGGGGTTCGACTTTCCCTCATAAGTAATGAATTTGGGCTGGTGGAAGCTTGAGGGTAATGGTGTGTTCTCTATTGCCGGAATGAACGGCGAGCTCTGCAATCTTGCTAACGCTTTATCTGCTGGTTCGTAGGTAGGACGCGACTCTAGCATTCCAACTTCGACACTCCCATGTGTTCTAGGAGCCAACTGTAGTAGTACGGAGACTCAGTGAGGGTCGCGCGCCTGAGTGTCTTCTCTCCTTCGAGCCCTTTTCTCTAGCACTGTCCGTCGACCTAGGTAACTCCGTGTGCCTAGATGTCATTTGGTGCAAATGCGAGGGCCGATAACTGCTTCCTTCCGTATAAGAACTTTCAGTCCTCGTTCTCTCAGACCTGGAGTGACGAGTCCTAGAAGTCCTTGATTGTGTATCGCTTGTCCTGAGGCTTCTACTTTCAGCTTATGACGGTGTGACTTGCCTGTCACGATCTTCTGAGTAGTAAGAGCATGTGTTGCCTTTGCGTCCCTCTTCCGTTACCACTCATTTGCCTTTTATCTGGCGCTTTATTGTCTCCATGTCTGCCGCCATCCTCCATATTAATTTGTCTTGCTCCCTTATGCGATCTTCCAGAACCTGAGGATCCAACCTCCGCCTCTGTCTGTTAGGGCTTTGAGAGCGACGATGACTGGAGCCCCTTCTTTCTCGTGTGTCCTTCCGAGGATTCCGTCGTTGGGGATCTAATTCCGCTATAGGCGGGATGAAAGGTAAACCTTCGCGCCTCCCCCCCCCTTCCGGGTTTTACCCATGAACAGCGGAATGTGGTAAATCTTCATTGTGCACCATAGATTTCAACTAAAGAGAAACTCGATGTAACGCCCCGAAATATTTCAACGTGAACTACCCATACGAATGATCCTTCATTAATCAATGACAATAATCCCTCCAACATCACATATATAATAAATGGATTAAATACAAAAGTTTCACTTACGATTCACATTCATAACATACGAATACATAATTCTATAACATGTGAAGCATCTAGTCTCAAGACAAATAAAATGCCCTTAAGAGCTTACATCTTCCAAGGTAATAGCCCGGTTACACAAAATGGTCTCTCGGACCCATACACATTAGCCCTTGGCTTTACAAAAAAAAAATATCACAAAAAAATAAGAGCTTTATACTCTTTATATTTATCTGCGCTCTCAACTTGGCGGGATCACCACGTCTTTACCTGCACCAAAGTCCCATAGGGGTGAGCATAAATCCCAGTAGAGAATTCTAACAAAGTATACACAATTATGCAATTCTTAATAAAAATGCAAATGTCAATACCATGCCATGCTCTTTTAAGGAAATATCATTTCATGCTCTTTGAAGATTTCAATTTTTCAAATAAAATCTTGCAATCTCAACACATTTCAAACTTCCAATCTTAATCAACAGGGGCGGTAAATACAACACTGGTAATCCCTAGGCTGATGTCTGCAAGTAGACTCTGCGAGTACTACCAAACTGTCATTTTTACCGGGATTAACTGGAAGGCTCGACACCTATCCGCGTGGCTTTTTGGTCTTTCACCAAGGACACTCAGGCTAACTTAACAAAATTCATCTACACCCCCTAACCGAACTTACCACCGTATTTACCCCTTTTCACATTTTCATAATTCATATCACAACTTTATTTTCTTTCATGAAATAGATATCTTCAATCAAAATTTACAATGCAAAAATAATAATTGAATGCATATGCAATGCAATGATTTTCCACAACTCAAAACGTTTCTCCATTCAAGTACATGACTACAATATTGAATAAATACATTTCTCATTTTCTTTCTTCAATGTTATTTCACAAAATAATATATATACCTTCAACTCATAGCAATTCCCGCAATCCATGGTACATACCAATTTTTTATTCCTCAATCATGTATACTCATGTATTATTTAATAACTTCATAAATACTTCTCATTTTCCAAGTCTCCACAATAACATCAATAATCACATTTTTCCATTACCTCTTTTCATTACTCTTTCCCAAGATAACCACATGTTATCTACACTTAGCCACAATTTCACCTTTCACAATTCTTAGCAATATAGTCTCACCAATACAACATGTAATGTTTTTCAAACATTAATTTTCACAATCCGTAATGCACAACAATTATCATCTTTCACTTAAATATTTCTATACATTCAACAATAGTTTGAAAATAAGTCCTCCATTCTCTTATATCATGAAAATTATCATTTCTTTATATCACATTGTGAAATCCACACTCATTTACTTGTTTAACGCAAGAAAAAGAGAATTTCATAGTTTTCCTCATGTTTTCAAAAAAAACCCCAATTTCTAGATTTTTACAAAAACCTAACATTGTTCATCTCTTTTATAAAATCTCACCACATACTTTAATCTCGGCTCAAGTTGTCTAAAATTTCAAGAAAATCTCTAAATGTACACAAGGTAGAGTTTGTTTTACAAAAACCATCAATCCTTTGAGCCACCAAACCCATTTTCGAAATTTCTCAAGGAGAGTTACAAGATAAACTAAAAACTTCATATATATATATATATATATATAACTCAAAGGAAGATCTTCTAGGATTTATAAAAGAGTTGGGATACAACCCACGTTTAAAACATCTCTACATTTTCAAAACACAAGATTGAAATCAACAAGGAACTATATGAAAATTCTTAAAACCAACATAAAGGTAGCAAAACTTGTATATATAACTCAAGAATGTCCCTACCTCAAGCTGGGAAGAGAAGATGAGCAAAATGTTGAAACTCCAAAGTTGTCGAAACCAACTTCTACTTGGATCAAAACGAAACTCTTGACGAGATCTACAATCTTTCTCAAAGGAGCAAGGCAAGAAAATGCTTCCAAGAGAGTAGATCTAAAGATTTTGAGTGAAAAGTGCTTTTTGAGAAAGAGAGAGAGAGGGTCTCACGGTTTTAGAGGGAGAAAAGGGAAAAGAAATAAAGAAATGGGTTGAGTGGAAGCCTATTTATAGTACTAGATCAAAGTAAAATAACGTCCCAAAGTCAACCCCAAAAGATCAAGTCAAAGCCCCCAAAAAGTAGAACCAAAAACCGTACAGAAATCTGGAAAAAATCTGCAAGGGTCGACCCTTTCAACACAGGGGTCGACCCTATGAAGAAACTAATGTTTGACAGCATGCAAGAGGGTAGACCCTTTCCAGACTGGTGTCTACCCCAATTTCCAGCAAGCAAACTTCAGAAACAAAGGGTAGACACTTCCCAGATTGGTGTCTACCCCAATTTCTAGCAAGCAAACTTCAGAAACAAAGGGTAGACCCTTCCCAGATTGGTGTCTACCCTTGTGACCAACAACAAAAGATGGTGTCGACACCTCCAAAACCGGTGTCAACCCCAGAACAAGATTTTCAAGTTTCCAAACAACTTTTCAACGTAAACAAACGTGAACGGACAATCCTAACAAGTTTAAATCAATTTTCACTCATCCAAAACCAAGATACCACAACTCTAAAATTTCCCAAAAATACTTCAAATATACTTCCCAAAAGTTTTTAAAAAAGTGCAAGTGCTACACTCGATCAAAAGGTTTGTTCTTTGTGTGTATTCCTACAGACAACGCCAATTGTACAAGCACATAAATAATCTCCTCGTATAATCCTGTTTATCAAGTATGCACTCCTCCAAACGTCATTGCTTTGCCACTTGAAAACACAAACGTGAGCTAACCGGCGGGTGTGTGCTGGAAACCTCTCCAATGCCTAAGTCAGCAAATGGACAATAGACACAAAAGCTCCGTGTATTCCAAAGTAAGAATTATGATACCTGTACATAAGTCTTGCCATAAGCTTTTATAGATTCCGCGTGGCACAATCCTAATAGGACTCTTACTCTACAAAGTCCTCCTAGGAACCACATTCCCCATGGATAACACTTATCCGGGCAACACCTCACTCACTGCCCATCAAGTGAGATGGGTGAACCCTTTAACTTGGTTGATACTGCAGTCGACCAAGTTACCCCGGCTCCGTGCCCAACACAATCAAGCTGCGGTAACCTTGTTTAGCCTGGCATCTCGCTGTGCTATACCCAGCTTAGCCCATCACCATGCTAATCACCTCCATCAGACAAGGCTTTGTCCCTAAACAAGCTCCAATTCCAGCAACCCATCCAACCGTCCGGGTAACTACCTCGACCCAGAGCTAAAATACAAAAC
The DNA here is from genome assembly GCF_055761805.1 of Camellia sinensis. Taxonomy (NCBI): domain Eukaryota; kingdom Viridiplantae; phylum Streptophyta; class Magnoliopsida; order Ericales; family Theaceae; genus Camellia; species Camellia sinensis. The sequence goes on from NC_138972.1 coordinate 106,020,178, forward strand.
ATCTTCTTGGCCTATTGCACGGCCCATCGTTCAAAGAAAACTCGTTCTAGCTCGGCCCAATTTGTTCACAAATTACCCTCTCAAAATCAACGGGTAAATTAAGGGGTAAAATTGGAAATAAAATGTCCTTCAAAATTAGCGAAAGAACTTTTTACCAAATTATTTCACAAAAGATGGACTTCTCACTAACCAAAAATATCCACTAGACCTAATGCCTAATAATTTTTTTCCTTGGACTTTTTAATAATTTTCTCTTAAAATTAACCAGTACGATTTGGATATATTGGCCTTAAATGTCCCATGTTATTTCTTGAAGTAAAGAAAGATTAAAATTTCAAGTCATCCTCTAAAACCACTTCTTTTTTTTTTGTCTTTTGCTTTTTTGTTTTTTTTTTTTTTTTATTTTTGGAAAAAAAAGGCTTCCATCCAGTCCAACACATTCATGAGCTGAAGGTCCATTTTATGGGTAAGGCTTCATTTGGGAATGCATGTTTTTAGTTAAAAATTTAAAAAACTACTATAAAAAGTTAATAGATTATCTGTATTTTTTTATATTTCCTTTCGTAAATAATCAAAAAAATTCACTAGAAAAGTTAATTCCCAAACGACTAATCAGTGATTTAAGTTTCTTTCTGTAGGACTTACGGGTTGGTCTTATTGACCAAATTTATTTACTTATAATTTTTACTTCTTTTTTTACCTATCAATATTGTCAAAAAGTGTTGGGAAAAAAACAAATATTTTAAGTTTTATTGGTGTATTAAAAAAAAATATATACAAGACTTATAAGTATTTAAGTCCAACAACATATAGAACTAACCCATAATTTACCTTTTCTTTTTTCTTCATTCTCTTCCTCTTTCCTTTTATTTCTTTTTGACTATTCTATTTCATTCATGAACACATTATTTTTTATTTATATTTTTGAATTATTCTATTTGATATTTTTATATCTATATTAATTATTTATAATGTAGGAAAAAAATAATCATTTTAAAATAATTTTACAAGACTAGGATTAAACAAACCTAAAGATCATTCTACTAATACATCTAACAAGTGATACAAATATAAGTCGCTAGTTTGTAAGTTTGTATAGGTTCAACTACAAAAGGTTTTTTTTATAGAAAAATTAGTGAAGCATCTCTCTCTAACTTTGAATTGTAGGAGAGGTTCAATATGTTTTTTTATTAGCTAATGTCCCTTAATGAAATTTCTCAGTGATCATATCAGAAAAATTTCAAAATTTCTTTATGAAATCAACGAAATTTCTCTATGTCGGAAATAAATTTTTGTGTCGAATTTTGTCTGTGAAAATATTGAAGGACCCCAATTACTATGAAAATATTATATATTTTTTATTTTATAAAATTTTAATATCGAGATATTAAATTTTTTTAAAAAAAATTTCCAAGCTCCTTTCAATAATTTTTTTAAAATTGTTAAATGTTCAATAGATTTCATCATCACTTTTATTAATTCCATCACTTTTTATAATATCACGCGGGTGATCAATCTATCGACCAAAAAAAAATATTACTAAGGTTAAAGTCTCATCCATAATAAATAAATAAATCTATGAATGTCGGGTAGGCATCGTAACATTATTTTATTTTATGGATGAGATTTTATGTAAAATATTTTATTTTAAAGTCTCATCCATAATATTATTTTATTTTATGTAAAATATTTTTTTAAAAAAATAATTTTCACATTTTTTAACGTATTGAATTTAATTAATAATCGTATACTTAGATATAAAAAAATACAAATAGAATCCGTATATAACACGAGTAGAAAACTTGTTAATAGTTATATAATTTTATTTTAAAAAAGTGAATGATTTATTCTGAAAATCATACACAAAATTTATTTTTAAAAAAATAAATGTAATATGATTATATGATTAATGACATTCGTCAAATTAATTTTATACATAAGTGATATACTGGAACAACACTTAAAAAAGGAACGGTCGAGATCTGATCAGGTGAACTGAAAGTGAGCCCACATATCATGAACTGATCCTCCTCGTAGTTGATTATTTTATTTTATTTTGTTTACAAGACAAGCAAGCCTGCCATCACTTGCTAGAGAGAGAAATTGGTGGAAGGGAGACCCAATTGGCTGAGGTGACGGTGCATGTCGTTAGGGTGGTCATCAAGTTTGGGCCGTTCAGGTTGAATCCAACGGCCGTCGGGCCCGTTTCGTACCATACCTTCTCAGTTTGGTCTTTAGGAACCACATTTTGAGAAATCAAACTCATCTTCCGCAAAACGGCAACTTCTGCATTAATCAAACAGTAGATAATCGCAGCAACCAACAACATCAACAGGACAAAGATTCTCAAGTTTGCAAATGACAAACAAACTAAAACACATCCACACATTGAAACAGCAGCCTCAAATATGACCATGGATGCACAAAACAATACTCAAACAACCCATCAATCTTCGCTTTGGTTCTTTCACCTGCAAACCTAACCAAGAACCCCCCCCCCCCCCCCCCCCCCCCCTACCGTGAGCACCCAAGTTATTGTGAACTCCATCATGCTATTTTTGCGTACCAATTTTGCCCAACAAATAGCAGATTCGGTTTCACAAACTTTGGTGGTAAACATGAAAATTAAAATTTTGCATGAACCATACATTCTACACAAGTTAAAAAACTGTTTCAATTTATAGATTTTGAATTCAATTGTCTTCACAACCTTTTCTTTCTAGAAGGAAACAATCCTATGTGCATACATCATGTGTGCCACGACTTGTAGTTTTGTTTGTCAACATGCTTAAAATAATTGTATGATGCACAACTTTGTTAACCAATGACAATAAAACCTTAAAAACAATTGAGAATAACAGAATCAAAAGAACTATAAGAAATAATGGAGTAACAAGAGAGAAACTCATTCCAATATGTCCTACTAAGTGTTGGGAAAAACTACTCACATTATATAATTTCACATTGCATATCGCAAAATTATGAGATGAACAAAACAAACCTTCAATCTCAGGAAAAATAACATGCTGAATAAAATACAGATAAAATATAAAATGATTAAAGGAAGCAAACCGAAGCCTGTGTGATACCACTGTCTCCTTAAAATAGATTTGCCGCCTCACCGTTGGGTGCTGGAGGTACGCCGGCGTCTACTTCCTAGGATACGACGGTTTTTACTAGCTACAACAGAAGCACCTTCTGATTAGCTTAGCGAACGGACAACGGCAGCACTCTCTCTCAGGAAGAAAATTATAGGAGAAATAGACTGACAGTTTATGGATGTCAAGGAAAAATTATATATCTCTTTTCAAGGAATAAGGCCTCCTTTTATACACCATGGGGGAGAGGAGAGGAGCCTCTAGCCATCAAGGCTGGCAACTAATGCTAGCAAAACTGCCCAATCAATTTTGTAATACTGATGAGCCTTAAATGTGTGAGTTATATACACATTTATGAAGCAATTTCTTATTCAACCATTTTTCTCCAACACTAAGATTAGAAGGGAAAAAACAAAAGAACAAAAAAAGAAGATGAATATTCCAGCAATTCTTAAAACTTCACTTCTCTTGCTATAAACCACGAAACCCAATGATATTACTGTTCGATAGTTCAATTTTATGACAGAAAATCATAAGGAAACACTTAAAATCATGATTTTTAAACCACATAAACAAACACACACACACACACATATATATATATATATATAACTAGAAAATCAAAGAACAAAAAATCAAAGAACGAAAATTTACCCAGCAGCGGAGAGTGGGAAGAGGGTTTTCAGAGGAGAACCAAAAGTAGGGCTTGGTAAGCCCTGTGTTGTATATGCCTTGTTTTTGGTATCACTATTTGAGAAAAAAATTTCATGGGAAATACTAAATGGTGTGTACCATATATATCTAATAACTAAAGAAGAAAATGACATAATTTCATACTTTTTGAGTCATAACTAAAAGAAAATTGTCATAACTTAATACAATATGAGACATAATAAAAAAATTCATAAGTCATAACTAAATAAGAAAATCATAATTAGGCAACACCCACAAAAAAATATAATAATAATAATAATAATAATAAATAAATAAATAAAAACTCTATGAAAACAAGATTATATTCTATTATATAACGTGAGCACCCAAGTTATTGTGAACTCCATCATGCTATTTTTGCATACCAAATTTGCCCAACAAATAGCAGATTCGGTTTCACAAACTTTGGTGGCAAACATGAAAATTAAAATTTTGCATTACCCACACATTCTACACAAGTCAAAAAACCGCTTCAGTTTACAAATTTCGAATTCAATTGGGACCCTTCACATCCTTTTCTTGCTAGAACGAAACAATCCTATGCACATACATCACGTGTGCCACGACTTGTGGTTTTGTTTGTCAACATGCTTAAAATAATTGTACAATGCACAACTTTGTTAACCAATGACAACAAAACCTTAAAAACAATTAAGAATAACACAATCAAAACAACAATAAGAAATAATGGAGTAAGAGAGAAGCCCATTCCAATATGCCCTACTGATTAGAAGGGAAAAAACAAAAGAACAGAAAAAGAAGATGAATATTCTAGCAATTCTTAAAACTTTACTTCTCTTGCTATAACTCACGAAACCCAATGATATTATACTGTTCGATAGTTCAATTTTGTGATGGAAAATCACAAGGAAACGCTTAAAATCATGCATTTTAAACCACATGAACACACACACACACATATATAAAATCAGAAAATCAAAGAACGAAAATTTACCCGGTGGCGGAGAGTGAGAAAAGGGTTTCAAAGGAGAGCTAAAAGTAGAGTTTGGTAAGCCCTGTGTTGTATATGCCTTGTTTTTGGTATTGCTTTTAAAAATTTATTTTTGCTTTTATATTTTTGGAAATAAAAATAATAAAAATCTTAGAAAAACACTCATCATCTTTTTTAAATTTTTTGTGGGAAAATAATTTTAATTTTTTAAAATGGTGTTTTTTAGAAGAAAAAAAATCCAAAAATAATTTGAGAAAATTTTTTCATGGGAAATAATAAATAATGTGTACCATATATACTTTATAACTAAAGAAGAAAATGACATAATTTGTCACGCCCCCAAAATAATTACAATAAACTAACTCCAAACACTAGTACAATGTGATATAAATAACATTAGAAGCTTTCATTAATCGGAGTTAATATACAAAATGTGACACATGCGATACACATTCATAAATCGTTCATCCTGAACCTACAACATGTATTACAAGAGGTAATAAGAAATGAAAGCTATACAGATAATCATATGCCCTAACGGCTTACATCTTTCCAAGACCATGCTTGGTTACAACAAAATAAGTCATAAGCTCAATACAAATAAAGCCCTCGGCTTGTGAAAAGTAAATACAAAATAAACAAAAGTGAGTCTTCAGCTCCACAATCTTCCCAAGCTAAGTCCTTGGCGGAGGCATATTACCAGTACTTGAAAATGGTTTTTTTTTTCCCTCCTCAAATAGGGTGAGTCAAAGCCCAGTACAAACAATCTAGCACAATATATGAATCTTAACAAAGATATAAGTATGATGTACACATACAATGCCCATGTTAAACTCATTCATATTCTTACAATATCATAATATGTCAAGTTTCATATTTCAAGCTATTTCATCTTAATTCATTTCATAACAGTTCATTTCACGTCAATCCACAAGTCAAGTCCATTGTTGTCTAAACAACCCAACCGAGGCTACAATATAGTGGTTCTCTAACTAATACAATCATTATACAATCACTTTAACCTTGCCATTATACGAAAAATTCATCTGTGGGATCAACACCTATGTATACGTGCAGTTTTCGGGACTTTCACCCTAGATACACAGGCCAACTTAATTCAATGGAGCCCATCTCATTTCTTCTCCCAAACATGAATTACATCCATTTTCTCCTCCCAAATATCATACATATACAATGTATTAAAACACGGTCATATTTAATGACAACAGTTAAGAGATTAGTTTCGATTCACCCAATTCTTATGTAATTTTTACAACAATCATAGTTATCTTCCACCGATAGCCCAAAATAAATATTTCTAAATAGATTTACAATCTCCAAGACAGATAAATTATCCAAATTTCCATAGGTAAGAGGTAATACATATCCAACTCCACCATATATATAAACATTCATCCAATTTCATATGTCCAACACCAATTTCATTATTAATACAAAATAATTATTTTAAACATTTTAGAGCAAAGCTCCATTCTCTTCCAAATCCAACTCATGTGTCAAAATCAACAAATTCAACACAATACATCCTCATATCTATACCCATAACCATTTTCAATACCTTTATTTGAAAACACCTCTTTTGATTTTAGACCAATACCCTAGGTTTGTCTAAAATCCTTCAAATCCCAACATTATTTACACAATAACAAATAACTAAGCTAAAAATCATAAAAGAGTATAGAAAATCCCTACTTCAAAGTGAGGAGACAAGCAAAGTAATGAAGGAACTCCAAAAATGCCAAAACTAAGGTTTATTTGGATCAAAACGTAGCCCTTGAGGTGCTTTACCTTTTTCCCAAAGATACTAGGGTAAAGAAGCCAATGGATCTAGATGAAAATGTGAGTTCTAGAGAGAAAAACTCAAGATCTAGGGTTTTGAAATATTTTAGAGAGAGAAAAAGACGAAAAAGTGATGTAAAAAGTGACTGTTATGAACTGATATATGCACAGTCCACTCAAGCGCAAGAAGTGAGGCTTAAGCATCAAACACAATAAGTTGTTTCGCTCAAACACAAGAAGTGACGCTCGAGCGCAGAATCTACACTCCCAGTAGTTTTGCAGACAACAGGCCAATACTCAAGTGCAAGAAAAGCCGTTCGAACTGAGCCCGCTCAAGCGCAGAAAGAACCGCTTGAGCGTAGAATACACTCTCCCAATAGTTTTACAGACGTGCAAAAGTATTGAGAGTTCCCAAAGCCCACTCGAGCGTCGCTCGAGCGGAGGAGCAAAAATCTGGGCAACGAGTTTGGAAATTAAGCAATCAACCTGTCCCAAACGCAACCATAATCATCCAATAGCCATATTTAAGGATATACAAGGGAAATAAGATGTAAACAACAATACGAAATCATGAAACCTAAGTACTGGATACAATAAGAGTGTGTTTATTTTGAGGAATTATTCCATGGGATTGGACTATTAGTCCATCCGGACTAATAGTCTATTGTTTGGTTCAATTTTTTTGTTCTGGATTAATAGTCCCTCCGAACTATTAGTCCCTCATATGAGGGATTATTGTATCCTAAGGGGAGGGCTGAGATTATTTCCATGGGATTGGTATCCCATGGGATTAATGTGCGAAATGTCTATTTTACCCTCATGTTATTACCTAATAAACAATTGGAAATGGGTGAAATAGTCATTTGAACATTTATAAATTATTTTTTTGGTGTTGTTAATTTAAAATTATATATTAAATTAAAAATTATAGCCTTTACAAATTAATTTTTTTTAGTGTTGTTAAAAAATCAAATTTATATATTAAATAAAATTATTTTTTTAGTGTTGTTAATTTAAAATTATATATTAAAAAAATATAAATTATAAATTTAATTTAATTAAAAATTATGGTCTTATAAATTAAATTTTTTTAGTGTTGTTAAAAAATCAAATTTATATATTAAATAAAATTATTTTTTTAGTGTTGTTAATTTAAAATTACATAATAAATAAAAAATATAAATTATAAATTTAATTTAATTAAAAATAATAAATTAAAAATTATGGCCTTATAAATTAAATTTTTTTAGTATTGTTAAAAATTAAATTTATATATTAAATAAAATTATTTTTTTAGTGTTGTTAATTTAAAATTACATATTAAATAAAAAATATAAATTATAAATTAAATATAATTAAAAATAATAAATTAAAAATTATGACCTTATAAATTAAATTTTTTTAGTGTTATTAAAAAATTAGATTTATATATTAAATAAAATTATTTTTTTAGTGTTGTTAAATTACAAGGGTAAAATAGTATTTTGAATATTTATCCTTATCCAGTTTGTCCAACCAAACATTGAATTCGCTAAAAATAGTCTAATCCAGACATCTAATCTCATGACTAAACAAACATAAGATACAAATCCAGTCCAAATGTATCCAGGACTAATAGTCCGATGGATTACAATCTCTTCTTATCCAGTCCGTCCAAACAAACACACCTTAAGGGTCGGGTTAAAACCGAAATCACTATATAATTTTATATTTTTTGAGTCATAACTAAAAAAAAATTGCCATAACTTAATACAATTGAGACATAATCAAAAATTTCATAAGTCATAACTAAAATAATATCATAACTAAATAAGAAAATCACATAATTAGGCAACACTCACAAAAAAATAATAATGATAATAATAATAATAAAATAAAATAAAATAAAAAACTGTATGAAAACAAGATTATAATGAAACAAGATTATTAACAAGATTATTATTTTATTATAATAAAACAATAATGATAATAAGCACCCAAGTTATTGTGAACTCCATTATGCTATTTTTGCGTACCAATTTTGCCCAACAAATACCAGATTCGGTTTCACAAACTTTGGTGCAAACATGAAAATTAAAATTTTGCATTAACCACACATTCTACAAAAGTCAAAAAACTATTTCAGTTTATAGATTTTGAATTCAATTGGGACTCTTTACAACTCTTTCTTGCTAGAAGGAAACAATCCTATGCACATACATCATGCGTGTCACGATTTGTAGTTTTGTTTGTCAACAAGCTTAAAATAATTGTATAATGCATAACTTTGTTAACCAATGACAACAAAACCTTAAAAACAATTGAGAATAGCGGAATCAAGACAACAATAAGAAATAATGGAGTAACAAGAGAGAAGTCCATTCCAATATGCCCTACTGATTAGAAGGGAAAAAACAAAAGAACAGAAAATGAAGATGAATATTCAAGCAATTCTTAGAACTTCACTTCTCTTTCTATAGCCCACAAAACCCAATGATATTATTGTTCGATAGTTCAATTTTGTGATGGAAAATCACAAGGAAATGCTTAAAATCATGCTTTTTAAACCACATAAACACGCACACATATATATAATCAGAAAATCAAAGAACAAAAAATCGAAAAACGAAAATTTACCCAGCAGCAGAGAGTGGGAAGAGGGTTTTCAGAGAAGAGCCAAAAGTAGGGTTTGGTAAGCACTGTGTTGTATATGTCTTGTTTGTGGTATCGCTTTTAAAAATTTATTTTTGCTTTTATATTTTTGGAAATAAAAATCTTAGAAAAACACTCTTTTTTTTTGTGGGAAAATAATTTTAATTTTTTAAAAAGGTGTTTTTTTGAAGGAAAAAATCCAAAAATAATTTGAGAAAATTTTTTCATGGGAAATACTAAATGGTGTGTATCATATATATCTTATAATTAAAGAAGAAGATGACATAATTTCATACTTTTTAAGTCATAGCTAAAAGAAAATTGTCATAACTAAATACAATATGAGACATAATTAAAAATTTCATAAATCATAACTAAAATAATATCATAACTAAGTAAGAAAATCACATAATTAGGGGATGCATATAATACACCCCTTTCAAGGGTGTAAATATTAGAATTTCCCAATTTTCATATCAAATTCTAAATTTCTCTTTTAAATAACACACACACACACACAAAAAAAATCATCCAAACAACTGTTAAAGTATTCGGTCCATAAATCTAATTTTAGATTTCTTCGGTTCAAAATCCACCCACTGAATTACTCTGTCCATAAGGACATGTTTCTGCAAAAGGACAAAACTACCCTTATACGATCCACGCATATCTATTCCTCCTATAATCAAAACCTTCTCTCTTTCTCCTCCATCTTTCTCTCTCTATCTATTTCATACCCACCATTCTCTTCCATTCTCATTCTTGAAACTCTAACCTCTCTCTCTCTCTTTCTCCTCAATCTCTCTCTTTCTCTCTTCTATGTCTTCAATGGCATCTTTTTGCTTTTCTACCCTAATTTTAGGGCTTTTACCCACGGTTTCGCTAATCTTGCCATAGTTTTCGTCGATGCTTCTGTCACGACGTATACTGGTGCCTAGGGTTGGATTCACAACTTGTTAAATTCTAAAATTTCTAAGATTAGTTCAAAGTAACTAAATTAAATAATGTAGCGAAATGAAATAAAAGATGTAGATAAACATCTAAAGCATACATGGAAATTATTATTTATGTAACAGATAATAAATAAATATGAAAAAAAAGAAGAAAAAAAAAGAAACAAGATGTTTATATCAAATCTGGGTCCTAATCAATGAGGTAAAACCATTCTTCCTTAAGTTTTTTCACTTGAATGGGTTTTAATAGCTATAAGCACATGACAGAGTGAGGAATATTATACTAAGAGTATAAGAGTATACAAATCACCATGGATAATTATTTAGGCTAAATAATGAATAGTTTGGCTCGAATAAATTATTTTGAATAACAAACATATAATACAAACAATCATAACCACGATACAGAATATAACAGAGGGTCAATGGATCTATGACAGACAGAAGGTCATGAAATGACTAATCAGAGGGCCGGTTATTTAGGTTCCCCAAGGTATGTGACCTTTTGAGGTTTACTAAAGTGGCAATTCAGAGGATCAACGGTTATTTAAGTCCCCAAGGTATGGAACTGTCGTGGTGATACTTATAAAAATAAATGGTTATATACTCATTGTCAAATAAATTTTAAAATTTAAACAATCATATCCATAGATTTTAATTTTAAATAAGCAAGGCTCATAAAATGAATAACATAATTGAATGTTAATATAATTAAAAAAACATGATTTGCATAAAATAATTTATAAAAAAATTTATGATTACTGAAGATATAATATAACTTATCTTAATATTGACCCCTACTATTTTCTTCCTATTTTCTCTGATTTCCTCGACTCTTCTCCGTACTGGCTTATTGGTTTATTGTTGTTGTTGTTTTTATTTATTTATTTATTTATTTATTCTTCTACTGCCTAGTTACTACTCCAATCCCCCTTTTATACTTAAGCCTAAGGAGGCGATTCATCCTATAAGCACCAAGGTGAATCACCATCCATGCATTAATTCTCATACAAGTGGCTTATGCTAGGAATGCCACCATTGGGCTTACCTTTCCCTTAATTTCATCCTAACCCTAAACATTTTGATAATTTCATGGTTGTTTTGATTTGGACTCAAACAATATATTAACCACATTGTTATGTTTTTGTAGCAACAATGCTTCTAATTTTAAATCAGATTACATTTTAGCATGTATAATTATAAAATCAAATATTTTATTTTTCTTTATTTGTTTATTTTTATTAAATTAATTAAACAATTAGGAGCTTCGAGGAAGTCCGACAGTTGGATTTCATGGGCCATATACCCTATCGCCACCGAAATGGCCTTCAAGGACTCAAACAATGCGATGACTATGAAGACCTTCAATATCAGTTCCTACAACTTGATCTTGCCTTTGAACTAGACCGTAATAGAACTGTTGTTCTTCAATGAACGTCAAGATCAACGATGAAGATGATATGTTTCTCTCTCTCTCTATCTCATTCTCCTCATCTTCTCTCCTCGTTGCCCCGACTTCTCCTTCTCTACCGGATCTGATAAGACAGTTGCCGTCGTGAGCAATGCGCACCGATCTGCCAAGATCTGACTGAGATAAGGTAGTTTCGACGCAAAAGCCACCATTGTGGAAGTAAACAATGAGAGAAAGTTTGTGATATGGGTTGGGGGCTATGAAGCACAGACACCTCTATGGAGGTCACGTACGAGTGTTTGACATGTGTCAGACACGGACATGCTCCAGACACGCTAAAAAAAGTCGAGACACACTAGGACACGCTGTGGACATATTGAGGACACGTTAAGGATACGCTAAGAACAATTTTTTTTAAAAAAAAAATTAAGATTTTTAATTTTTTTTTACTAAAATAACATACCTAAAGTTGATAAATTTGATAAAATTAAATATTTGACATAAAATATATATTAAACATTTAAAAATATGACATATAATAAATATACAAAATTTTATTTTTTGCAATGTCCCCAACATGTCTTGTCTTGCATTTTTTGAAAATTTACATGTCCATGTGTCTGTATTGTGTCACGTGTTCGTGTTTCTTAGGTTGGAGGTTTTGGAGATGTAGAGTCTTGCAGATAAGCCAGTCTTTGGATCGATTACTATGTCTTTGGACTAGACAACGGTGTTGGGATTGGTTGAGGGGGGAAAATAGTATCAATGGCTGTTAATGTTTATACTCTGCCATTTTGTATACACGAACGAATAGTGGAAATTCATAGACTATTTCTTCATCTCTAGCTGAAGACATGGTGAAAAAAATGAAAAGAAACAAGTAAGGAAAGGTATAATTGTGGGTTTTCTTCTTTTCTGCAATTGGTATTTCAACACAAATCTGTATATATCACAGATCTATGTTGAAAATCCAAAGTTAAACAAGTCTATGTGTGAAGTTTATAAAAAAATTTAATTGAGATAAGAAAAATAATTTTGCAGTTGATTATGAATTTTTAGGTTTTGATTAGGGTTGGTGGATGTTTTCACTTTTTATTCCATAAATTGATCTCTTTTAGCATTGAGGAACACAAACACGACTTGATTCTTCTTCTGAATAGTGAGTGTGAATGGTTGATTTCAATAGATAAAATAACAAATTTGTTGAATTTTTTATTTTTAACATATAAAATAAAAGTCAAATATGTTCAGATATGTTTCAATAGATAAAAAATTGTACAAATAAAATTTGGATAGATAACAAATTTTGGACGCATATTTGAACAGATAAAGGAAAAAATTTGAACAAATAGATATAAAATTTGAACAGATAGAAAATAATTTGAAAAAACAGATATAAATTTGAACAGATAGTCAATGAAAAGTCAACAGATGTATTAAGGGGTAAAATTAAAAATAAATGTCCTTCAAAGTCAACAAAAAAGCTTTTTACCAAACTATTTCACAAATGGCAAATCTCTGACTAACAAAAAATATTCACTAAACCTAATAACTTATAATTTTTTTGTTTTTTGTTTTTTTGTTACAGGGAAATCCTCTCACCCTCCCGCAGGTCCAAGACAGCGCCCCATGAGGAGATCACCAGGGTGTCCTGTTGTCCGTTCCGAGTAAGAGACTATAACCTAGAAGCTTGTCCCGACCTCCCAAGGCAAGCTTCGATTAAGTCAAGACTTGCACAGCGGGGGAGTATTAAACCCACACCAAGTAGCTGATTAGGCATCTTTGAGGTCCAAACTCCTAACCAACAGTGCTTCACCCAAGAGATTGGCCCAATGAGGGAATTGAACGTGTGACCTTGGGGCTTAAACCCCAAAGCCTTACCACAATGCCACAACCCCTTGAGTTAACTTATAATTTTTTTACCCTAAACTTTTCAATAATTTTCACTTAAAATTAACCAGTACGATTTGGACAAATAGGCCTTAAATGTCCCATGTTATTTCTTGAAGTAAAGAAAATTCCAAGTCATCCTCTAAAACCCCACCTTTTTTTTTTCTTTTTTTCTTTTTTTTTTCATAAAAAGGCTTCCATCCAGTCCAACACATTCATGAGCTGAAGGTCCATTTTGCGGCTAAGGCTTCATTTGAGAACTTATCTTTTTAGTCAAAATTTTAAAAAATTATTTTAAAAAGATAATAGATTATCTCTATTTTTTTACATTTTTTTTTCGTAAACAATCAAAAAATTCAATAAAAAGTTAATTCCCAGTGATTTAAGTTTCTTTTTGTAGGATTTATGGGTTAGCCTTATTGATCAAATTTATTTACTTATAAGTTTTACTTCTTTTTTAACCTATCAATATTGCCAAAAGTGTTGGGGAAAAAATAAATATTTTAAGTTTTATTGGTATATTAAAAAAAATACAAGACTTATATAGGACTAACCCATAATTTACCTTTTCTTTTTTCTCTATTCTCTTCCTCTTTCCTTTTATTTCTTTATGACTTTTCTGATTACATTCATAAAGACATTATTTTTTATTTATATTTTTGAATTATTCTATTTGATATTTGATATTTATATTAATTATTTATAATGTAGGGAAAAATTATGATTTTAAAATACTTTTACAAAACTATGATTAAACAATTGTAAAGATCATTCTACTAATAAATCTAACAAGAGATACAAATATAAGCCGCAGGTTTGTAAGTAAACATATAGGTTCAACTACAAAAGGTTTTTTTTTTCTTTTTTTTCTTTTTTTTAAAAAACAATTGGTGAAATATCTTTCTTCAACTTTGAATAGTAGGAGAAGTCCAATATTTTTTTTTTATTAGTTAAGATCCCTTGATAAAATTTCTCTGCAATCATATTAAAGAAATTTCAAAATTTCTTTATGAGATCAACGAAATTTTTCTATGAGAAAATAAAATTTCTTTGTGTCAGAACAAAATTTCTTTGTGTCGGAACAAATTTTTTTTGTCAATTTTCTCTGTAAAAATATTAAAAGACCTCAACTATTATAAAAATATTATATATCTTTTATCTTATAAAATCTTAATATTAAAGACTTTTTTTTTTTTAAATTTTCAAAGCTCCTTTCAGTAATTTTTTTTCTTTTTTTAAATGTTCAATAGAAAATCACCACTTTTATTAATTCCATCACTTTTTATATTATCACGCTGGTGATCTATCTATCGACCAAAAAAAAATATTACTAAGGTTAAAGGCTCATCCATAATAAGTAAATAAGTCTCATGAATGTTGGGTAGGCATCATAACATCAAGGCTCATTTTATTTTATTTTATGTAAAATAATTTTCACAGTTTTTAATAGCACAAGTAAAAAATTAGTTCATAGTCATATAATTTTATTTATTAAAAAAAAGTGAATGATTTATTCTTAAAATCATACACAATATTTATTTTTTTAAAAATAAATGTAACACAATTATATGATTGACGATGTCCAGTCAAATTAATTTTATACATAAGTGATATACTGGAACAACAGTAAAAAAAAGGAACGGTCGAGATCTGAGGTGAACTCAAAGTGAGCCCACATATCATGAACTGATCCTCATCGTAGTTGATTTTCTTTTATTATTTTATTTTGTTTTCCTAGTGGTTGGTGGAAGGGAGACCCAATTGGCTGAGGTGACGGTGCATGTCGTTAGGGTGGTCATCAAGTTTGGGCCGTTCAGGTTGAATCCAACGGCCATCGGCCCTGTTTCGTACCATACCTTTGTTCTCATCTTGCCTCCAGTGAGGTGGGACCATGTGGTGATCTTTGAGAAAATCACAGGCCTTGTTCACCAGTGCTGGGTCCCTCCCACTTGCTAGCACAAATCTATGCCCTCTTCCATGGTACCTGTCATCACAAACACCGTACATCTAGAGTTTAGGTTTTTTTTTTTCTTTAATGGAAAATTAGGGTTTAGTTTTAGTTGATAAAAATTTTTACACTTCATTAAAATGTTAAGATTTGAGTTGGAGGAATTAAAATAAACTGTAAATGTTAGTTTTAAGCATGTTCATTTCTAAAGAAGCTTAAAAAAGACTAATGTCTTTTTCAAATCTTTCTTTACCTTCCTCGAATTCAAAGTTGTCTTTTTCAAATATTTCTTTACCTCACTCGAATTCAAAGTTATCACGTTATCACACGAGATCTCTTTAACTTGATCAAGTAGTAAATAAAAAAATTGAGACAAGGTGATAAAAAATATCCGGATAGAAAATCGGTACTGCCATCGCTTAAAATATACACTTATTACACTAATTAAGATCTCGTTTAGGAACATATTATTTTAATATTTTTTTAACTTTTTATAAAAATGTGTAAAAAATAGAGAAAATAATGTGACAACTTATAGTGACTTTTTAATTTTTTAGTTAAAATTAAAAGTTGTCAAACGAATCTTAGGCCAAGTTTGACAATCTTAAAAAAAGTCAAAAAGTTAAAAAGTTATCACTATTCACCAAAAGTCAAAAATTACGGTTGCACAACTCTCAATCCTAATTTTCTTCTACACATTAATTTATACAATTTTTTAATACACATTTTGGCCAAGTTTGGGAAGACTAAATAAGTGCACTTTTTGTCTTTTTAGACTAAAAAGTTGAGGTTGAAAATATGAATGTTTGGGTTAACTTTTTGACTTTTTATGGAAAAATGTGTAATAAAAAATTGTAAAAATTGATTTGTAGGAGAAAATTAGAATTGGGAGTTGTGCAGCCGTAATTGTTGACTTTTGGTGAATAGTGATAACTTTTTAACTTTTTGAGTAACTTTTTGACTTTTTAACTTTTTGGGGTGTTCCCAAACTTGGCCTTTGTCATAAAAAGTCAAAAAGTTAATCCAAACATCCATATTTTTTTTCCTCAATTTTTTAGTCCAAAAAGACAAAAAGTACACTTATTTAAAACACCCCAAATAATCCCTTAATAAACATAAAATAATCATATATTATTTATTATTTTAAATTTTATTAAACAATATACATGGAATGCTGATTAACAAGATATATAACAATTGCATCGTTTTCTTACAAAATACACAAAACGTTTTTGTATTCTTTTGCTTTTATTGAAAGCCCAAACTTAACTATTAGAAGATTAATATAAGGCAATAGGACAAGATGTGTATTTTTCTTTTTTTTGTTTTGTATTGCTTGTGAGCTAGCTTACCCCACATTACATAATAAATCCTATAGTGTCAGCCCGCCAGCTATCAAAATCATATGCCTATAATATATGCAATTCCAACATGCCCACTAATTAATTAAATTGCTAGCTTTGGCCCTAACTATTTTTTTATATTTATTTTAAAAGATAATCCCATCCCATCATGATGATTTATTATTTCTTACTTAAGTAGTTTCTGTCTTCTAATCTAACTAGCATAAAATATTAATGAGTGTATGAGCATCTTTGATAAGTTGGTCTTTTTAAATAAGTGGTTAAAATGTTGCAAAAAGTTACTTAAAAATAAATGTTGTCTAAAACATATAAATGAAGACAAAAAACGAAAAAAAAAAAAGATGCAATTAATTTTCTTAAGAAAACAACTATTTCGTAAGTTATTTTATAAAATTACGTAAATTTTCATAAATATATGTAAATTATAATTTTTTAAATTTTTATAAGTTAACTTACATATATTTATAAAAATTTACGTAATTTTATAAGATAACTTACATATATTTGTGAAAATTTATGCAAGTACATATAATATGTACTTGCGCACTGAAGAATTATTTATTTAAAATCGAGAGAAAAATAATTACAAATATAAAAATATTACATCTAATAGATTATTAATTTAACAATAATTAAAAAGTCCAATATTCACTACTGGTTACATATAACCCAGCCCAAGTCCAATAATAAATCCACATGTGAAGAGAAATAAACAATCAAAATTCTCCTTTATAAGAGTTTAACCTGTATAATTTTATCCTAGAAAATGGAACTACACGAAACACTAAGCTAAAACTATGGTTATTTATTATGTTTATTTCTTACAGGAGGAAAAGTGTTGATGGTTACCTATTTAAAAGGTCATGTCAATATACATGTAAAAAATAATAATATATGACTGCATATAAAAATATAAGAAAAAAAATTGTATTAAAATTAAAATTATTTTGACATTATTTTAATCTAAAAAACAACCCAATAAACTATTTTCAATGACACTCTTATTAAAATCACTGTCAACTAATTTATCGCCGATACATTTTCTATATTTTTTTAGATAAATTACAACCATAGTTCTTATATTTTGCTTTTTATATTATTTTAAGTGACTTAATTTTAACTTTTATTTTAAATTTTGTTCTAATTTGATTTAATTAATAATATTGTTCGTGTTTTTTTTTGAAAAATTATCACTAAAAAAATACAAATACACTCCTGAGGTTTGATTAAAATATAAATCGTCTCTTATGATTTTGAAAATTACATTCCACCCCCTGAAGTTTCTAATTTCATAACAAATCATCCATTTTATTAATAAATCATCAAGTCAATTAACAGTTTTTAATGATGTTAAAAATATGTTTTCATTAATAATTTAAGTAATTTTTTTATTGTATAGGAGAGCAATTATGAATTTCATTTATTTAGTTAATTCTGTTAAATAAAATTTTTTAATAAAAGGTATTTGTAATTTTTCAAATCACATAAGCAATCTGTATTTTAAACAAACCTCAGAAAGTGTATTTATAATTTATCCAAAAACAAACTAACGTGAGTTTATAATTTTACCCTTAAAAAAATAGCACGTAACACTTATACCCGTATTTTTCATAAAAAATATAAGATTTGTAATCAATTTGACCAAATTAAAACAAAATTATAAATTCATAATCAAAATCGAGTCAATTGAAAGCATAAGAACTAAAATGATATAAGAAATAAAGTATAAAACTGCCATGGTAATTTATCTTATTTTATGTAAAATTATTATCACACGAGTCCATGATGTCGTATGAAATATTTTTTCTATTTTTTTATCACCAACCTAGTGTCCATACTTTGTTAAAAATAAAAAAATAAAAATAATTGAAAAAAACCTGGTGTCCATACTTAGCTAATGCAAGTGCAATATAATAATATTTGCAAGTCAAATAAAAAAATGCCATACTATTTTGTTTAATAAATAAATAACCAAAATGACTAACCCATCAAGCAGATGCAAGTGAGCCTCCAAGTTATGGGCACAAGCCGGGTCTCCATCGGGTTTGAGAAACGGAGAGTTCTTGTGATCCAAAGCCAGCTCTACCCCCACGTGCGAGTAACACCACGGCAGCCCCTCCGCCATCTTCATCACCGCCGCTGGCACGGTCTCGTTTAAAAACAACCCCGGCGATTTCGGCACCATATCGTGAACATTCACTACCCTCAATACCTTCATACCCAGCAACTCGACCCGTTCTTTAAACCGGACATTCCCGACCCGAGGGCCCGCAAATGAAAACACACAAACGGGTACGGCCCGGCTGTCTCCCAACACGTTTAAACCCGTTTCCACAATATCATACCCGCTTAAAATCGCCAACGCACTACCCAAACTATGCCCCGTAATCGTGATGCTCAATTCCTCGTTTGGGTACATCTCTATCAATCTCTTAACCTCGGTTAGGACTTGTTCCCTCGCCGAGTATTTGCAAAATCGGCAATTCTCCTCTTTATCGGTGTAGAGATCGAGAAATTCAGATTCGACTTTAACAGTCGAATCGGGACAAGGGATTTTATCCGATGAAATAGGACGCAAAAAATCCATTAAATCGGCGACCCACTCGAGCCGAGTCACCGTGCCCCGCCATGCAATGGCTATGTCACGGCGGCCCAACCGCTTCGACGTCTCGTCGTTGGACACCGCCACGTAGCCGATCCAATTAGCGTGTTTGCTCCACACCTTCGGCCACCGCGATTTCTTGAAAAAATTGGGCAAGTTGATGTTGGAAGTGGCGTAGAGGTATCGCGAGACATCGTAGCCGCAACTTTCCATAGAGAGGCGCGTGAAGAATTCGTGGCGGCGCGTGAACCTAACACTGCCACAGTATTTGGAGAAGGGGTCGAAGTCGAAGGCGTCGTAGCAGGCTTGAGCCATCTCGCCATAGCGGATCAGCTCGGAGCGTAGTAGGGGGTGCATTGGGTCGAGCAAGCCGAGCCAGTCGTTGTCGCCGAGTATGTCTCGCCAGGACTCGGCTAGTGAGGGTTGGGTTTGGGTTTGGGTTTGGGTTTGGGTATGGAGAGAGGTTGTGAGAGTGGTGGAAGAGGAGGACTCAGTTGGGTTGGACAAGACATGTGGTGGTGTTGAGAGTGTGAAGTAGTGACGTTTTTGGTGTAAGAATGGTGAGAAATGGTGTTTGTGGGAAAGGAGAAGAGGGTTGTCGTGGTTGTGTGGTTTGAAGGGGAGAGAGGTGTTGGGTGGAGAAATGGCCATTGGAGGGTCTTTGTGAGGGAGCTCAACTTGGATGAGAGTAATGAATTTGGTTGAGAATAAATGAAATAGGGATGGGGTGGGGGAGAGAGAAAGTGAGAGCTGGTATTAGAACTCCAACAAGTTACTCAAAATGGAATGCTATACTAATCTAAAAATTAGATAAATTTTTAAAATTTATCGATGTAATAATTGTTGAAAATCGGGTTAGAGCATCTTCAACGATGACTTAAATTTTTTATCAAATTTGAGTAAAAAATGACTAATTTCACCAAATTTGATACCACTCACTCCAACGGTTCACCTTTCATCAAATCTATCCCGAGACAACCGCGTGGTCGACCGGCCGGTTGACCGGTTAGGCAAATTTTTTTTTTTTTTTTTCGCGAATTGTCTGAACTTTTTTTTGAACTTTCTGAACTTTTTTCGGAACGACCGGGTGGTCGACCGGCCGGTTGACCGGTTAGGCAATTTTTTTTTTTTTTTACGGTTTGAACTTTTTTCCTGAACTGTTTGAATCTTTTACTGGTCAACCGGCCGGTCAACCGGCTGGTTGACCGGTTGGTCTCCCTCCAACGGTCACCAACAGTGTTTTGGTGAAATCAGTATTTCGTCGTCAGTTTGATAAATTTTTTGATGAAATCTCAATCTGATATTCATTTGGTGCAACCGTTGGAGCAGTGAACAACAGCTTTTTCATCAAAATTTGAATTTGATATCAGTTTTGGTGAACCGTTGGAAATGGTCTTAAATTTTAGCCTGATTTAGACACACATAGTGATATGACTCATAAACTCACGTAGTTACCTTAGTAGTTTGATTTTCAAATTATCTTATTTCAGGAATAATAATTCATAATCTCATCTCCTAAGCTGCTAGAGTTGTGGGTGGTTATATTTCTTGTATTTATATATATTGCGTATAATGTGATATGAGTTTTAACGGAATACTATTTCTAAAAAAAAAATTTGACCTTGTTTGATTTGTTTTTTAGATAATAATTTTGGAAATTTTTTTTTAAAATTTTGTTTGGTTTAGTAATTTTGAATTTTTTTTTAAATCACTTTCTCTCTTACACATCAATTAATCAATCAATTTTTCTCTCTTCTCTCTCTTTCTTAATCAATTTTTCTCTCACACACATCTACTTAATTACAACAAAATATCAAATCATCACAAACTCCTATAATTCAAAATTATTTTCAAAATATGCAACCAAACAAATTAAAAAAAATTCTAAACTCTCTTTCCAAAAAATTTTTTGAAAATTTATTTTCTAAAACCAAACCAAACACACCCTTTCTCTTTCTAACTCTCTGTCATGGGAGAACAACCAGGCCTTTGTACTGTGAAGAATGTGGATAGTTCTCTAATAGTTTTATCCCACTGTTGGGAATTATTCGAAGACGTTAATGGAGACACGTAATTCACCCACATGATCCATCGATTCGGTTTGAGCATAACATGTATGGATTGAACTTGCTAATCCGTTGTGTATAAATATTTATATATTGGTATCAAAGCTATTGTTAGATATTTTCATGTTATTTGTGCATGAATATATGTATAGATATGATTTGGGCATAAAATTGATATTTTTGAATTATCTCTAATCATCATGAATTTCATATATGTTGTAATCTATATTATTTAGATTATATTTGCAAAATTTTACAAAAATTAGATTGCCGAATTTTGAGAAAAATAAAGATTTATATTTGATTTTCGTAACTTTGACTACATATTGTTTTTACATGCTTCGTTTTCATATTATAAAAATTACATATTTGAAATCTTTATTTCGAAACCTTCAAAACAGCATATTATAAGTCTGATTCTGACCTAGGGGTTGAGAAATCATAAACCCTAATTTAAGTTCGTTATTGTGTTTTTGATAGCTCATTATAAAAGATGAATTGAAGAGAATCTATACTCCTACTCTCATTAGAGAGGCTGGATCACACTCCTTATCTTAGGCTTGTCAAAATAAAAAACCGAGACCACCATTAAATTCCTCTAAAAAAAGTGAGTGTTTTTTTGAGAAGTTTTGGAAAATTGGTAAAAAGTCAATTTTTAATTTTTTACCAATTTGATCACATCACTTTTTACATAACTTATTCATAAAAAGACAAAATAAATTTAAAAAGTCAAAAAAATTAACTTTTTATTAACTTTTCAAAACACCATTGAGTCAAAATAAGCCAAAATGGAGTTCGGTGGTGCGTGGGCCCCACACGCCGAGGCTATGTTCACGTACTTCCAAGGGTTGACGCGCTCTGACTCGTGCTGACATCAGCGCTGACCAAGATATTGACGTCACCTGCTGAGGTAAGTGTTGACGCAAGTGACGTGACTATCAAGACTCTGTTTGTTTATTTTTAATTTAAAAACTATGTTAATTGCTTCTATATTACTCATTATAACTCCAATTGAATTATGACTTATACTATTGGACTCGTAATTCAATTTTCTACAATAAGATAAGATTTCACAATTTTTTGAAAAATAAAATATTTTTCATTAATAAATAATTCAATATTTTTACGTTAAATTGTTCTTGGAAGAGCATGGCTTAGTTTCTAGACTTGAAATTTTTAAAGTAGACTATTGTTATGTAATCTTATTTACTAGTATGAGTTTTTTATTTTTTCAGATTCTGTAATATTTATTTCTGATTTTATGTGTAATTATTAATTACTTATAATTCTAAAAAAATTAAAAAATTGTAGAAATTATAGAAATTTGTTATGGCAATATTTAAATACTAAATACAGTATGTTAAGTTCTTTTAAATATTTAGAACTTTTAGTATGTTGTTATTTTAAATAGTATGATTTATTTATATTGATGAATTTTAATTCCATGATTAAATTATGTTGTAGCATATTTTCTTTTATGAATTCACATTGAGATACTATTGTATGGAATTAATATTTTATTGAGAGGGTAATTTTTGGGAAGAATTGGGCCGAGCTGCGTGATTGGGCTTTGAGGCCCAAAGTGTGAAGGACTCAGTAAAAGGCCGCAATGATATTCCGGTCCAGAAGAAGCATAGTTACTCCGGCCCAAGAGAGGTATGGTTACTCCGGTTTAGGAGAGGTGTAATTGCTTCGGCCCTAGATGGTATAGAGCTACTCCGGTTTGGAGGTAACTTGATGTTAGTCCGGTCTCGGGGTTAATCCGGTCGCGGTGTATTATGGTTAGGCCGGCCAGAGCTTGCTACTCAGAAGCTTGGTCTAAACGCATCATGGTTGAACGGGGGAAAGCCGAGATAAGGAGTTGGAGGAGAAAACCGAGCTAAGGATAGTTCGGTCTTCTCTGTGGCTCAGCATAGCCAGTGTTACTTCGGTCAAATGGTGATTCGGCCATGGAGAAAACCATCCCACTTGGTTTAAGCAGTGGGGGAGGGTGTAAAAGGATAAGCATTATCCTTAGGAGTATGAATCCTAGGAGGACTCTGCATGGAGAAATACAAGTCCCACTAGGATTGTGCCACGGGAAACTTATAAAAGCTCACAAACATCACCTTGGAGGAGGTAATTGAACACAATTCTTTCTGAGAACATAAAACTTTGTCTATTTGTCAAGCTTACTGACTTAGGCATCGGAGAGGTTTCCGGCACACACCCGCCGGCTAGCTCACGTTTGTGTTTTCAGGTGATAAAGCGACGTCGTACGGAGGAGCGTGGACTTGGTCAACAGGATTATACGAGGAGAATTATTTCCTCCCCGTACAATTGGCGCCGTCTGTGGGAACATACAGACAAGAGCAGAATCCTCTTGACTAAGCTTCTCCTTTTTTCAATCAATGGCACACATTGAAGAACTACCGCAGTCCGCCGTTGATGGGCTAACTCCAGACGGGAGCGCAAGGCGAGAAGGATTACCCTCTGTCCCTCCTATGGCAGATCTGGAGCCCCAACAACATAACTCCAGGAGGAGTGGCAGGGGAAGGCGGAATAACAGCCCTCGTCACTCTCAAAGTCCTGATAGGCAAAGGAGGATGATTGATCCTCAAGCCCTGGAAGATCGCGTGAAGGAGCAAGATGAACTAATTCGGAAGATGGCGGCGGACATGGAAGCATTAAAACGCCAGATGAAGACTAAAGATGTGGCGACAGGAGAGGGGCGCAAGCACAAGACGCCCCCTCGCCACTCAGAGAATCGTAGTAGGAATACTACACCCTCCCAAGGAGAGAGCAGAAGCCTCAGGACAGGCGACACTCATTCCTTATCTTCCAGAACTCGTCACTCCAGGTCTGAGAGGACGAGATCCGAAAGATCATACACTGAAGGAAGCACGTATTGGCCCTCGCACTCACACCAAAACCAGATCTAGACAAACAGAGCTGCCCAGGTCATCCGACTTACGAACCGTGCTCGAAGAAAAAGCACGATGCAAGGAGGATGCCAGGGCAAGGGATCCACACCGAGTCTCGGCCTTACAACGGTTGGCTCCTCGGACGCATGGAAGCGTCGAGGTTGGAATGCCAATACCGCAACCAGCCTACGAACCAACGGACAAAGCATTGGCAAGACTACAGACTTCGCCGTTTGTTCCAGCGATCGAAAACGCGCCCCTACCATCAGGCTTCCTTCAGCCGAAATTCACTACCTATGAAGGGAAGACGGACCCGTATTCACACTTGAGCCACTTTCGCCAAGTCATGGCTGTGTACAGGCGAAACGAGGCCTTAATGTGCATACTCTTCCCGTCAAGTCTTGGCGACCTAGGCTTGACTTGGTTCGAAAAGCTCCCAGAGGGCAGCATAGCCTCCTGGGCCCAATTGGCAGAAGCGTTCGTAATGAGGTTTCGAACAAATACTAAAACACCGGTGGAGATAGACCAGTTACTCTCCATCGACATGGGTGAAAAAGAGACCCTCAGATCTTACAACAGTCGCTACTGGGAGACATTCAACCTGATTGGAGACTGCCCCACCAATCTAGCCATTGCGCAATATAAAAGAGGCCTACCAGTAGGGAACAGACTAAGGGATTCGATTACCATGACGCCACCCCTCACCATGGAGGCCCTGATGGAAAGAGTGCATCAGCACATCAGGGTAGAAGAGGATGGCGCACGTGCAAAAGCAAAATCTAGTGCAACCGCAGTACCAGAAAAGAAGACCTCAGCAAAGGTCAATGCAGTAGATCGGCAGAATAGAAACGGGCGTGGCAGACGAGATAACGGAGAAGACCCAGACAAAAGATGGTTGAGAATCCGCACTGCCATAACAACGGTGTTCAAAAAGCCAATATATCGGATTCTGAGCAAAATAAAAGATGAGCCTTTTGTCAAGTGGCCAGCCAAGCTACGGGAAGCTCAGAAAGATTACGACGACAGATCACGTTGCACCTTCCACAAAGAAAAGGGGCACCGAACTGAGAATTGCACACCGTTAAGACAACACTTGGAAGAGTTGGTGGCAGCAGGCCACTTGGACAAATATATTGAAGGAGGGACGCAACCAGCCCTCCAAGATCATAATAACCATCCCAATGGGATGCCGATCGACGCCCCACCACAAGGCATCATCAATGTAATACATGGAGTCTTTGAACCTGAGCGTGTATGCGAGCTCAGAGGATCAATCAAGAAGGCTGAGCACTTTAGGGAAGTATTAAGTGCCCAACCTGCCATCAAGAAGGGGAAAACAGAGGTAACAAACGTCATGTCTTTTTCGGATAAGGACCTGGATCGAATATACTGTCCTCACAATGATGCTCTGGTTGTCACTCTCCGAGTCAAAGATTTTGACGTCAAGCGGATTCTGATTGACCAGGGTAGTTCATGTGAGATCATGTACTACGACACATTTAAACAACTGAAGCTGCAAGACAAAGACTTGGCACCTGCAGTTTCTCCCCTGATTGGATTCAACTCCATGCCAGAGTGGCCTGTCGGCAAAATAATTCTTCCAGTCAGAGCAGGGAGTGTAACAAAACAAGTGGAGTTCTGGGTATTGAAGGTCCCCTCCACATACAACATCATCTTGGGCAGAACATGGCTGCATGCCATGCGTTCGGTAGCGTCATCATACCATCAGGTAATGAGGTTCCCCAACGACACCGGTATAATTGAAGAAATCTATGGCGATCAGATCATGTCAAAACAATGCTTCGCCACAGCGAATGGAAGCCGAGCTGCCAAAGGATACGTTCATTCGGTGGAAGAACCAGAAAGTAATGAACTATTCGCGGACGTCGGCAAAGAGGCTGATCAGAAAGCGGTGGAGGACTTGGTGGAGGTAAAAATAGATGAGAAGAACCCGGATAAGTTCTTCTTGCTTGGCTCATCGTTGTCCAGCACTGAGAGATTAGAGGTCTTGGAATTCTTGACCTCTAATATCGAAGTGTTTGCCTGGACACCTTACGACATGCCAGGTATTGACCCAAACTTCATCAGTCACCAACTCAATGTCCACCCATCCGCCAGACCAGTCATCCAACGCACACGCAGATCGGCACTCCACCACGCCGAAATAGTGGCAGAAGAGGTAGGCAACCTGCTGGAGGCAGGAGCAATAAGAGAAGTGCACTACCCAAGATGGATCTCCAACACAGTTGTAGTGCCAAAAAAGAATGGTAAATGGCGTGTCTGCGTCGACTATAAAACAGTCAACAAGGCGTGTCCAAAAGATATCTTTCCTCTACCAAGGATAGATCAACTGGTGGACCTAATGGCAGGGCATAACCGACTTAGCTTTCTGGATGCATACAGAGGCTACCACCAGATCGCCATGCATGAACCAGACCAGGAGGTCACATCCTTCACGACACCAAGGGGATTATATTGCTACAAGGTCATGCCCTTTGGCCTAAAGAACGCAGGGGTGACATTCCAACGGATGGTCACCAAGATGTTTGAACCATTGTTAGGCAGAACAATGGAGGCTTACATCGACGACATGGTGGTCAAGAGCAAAGATGAGAATGACCATCTTAAAGATCTAGGCGAGATGTTCCAGATCCTGAAGAAACACAAGTTGCGCCTCAATGCGTCCAAATGCGCATTCGGAGTTGGATCTGGTAAATTCTTGGGCTTCCTGGTGACCAACCAAGGTATAGAGGCAGACCCCTCTCAGATTAAAGCAATCCAGGAGTTGGAGAGACCAAACTCTGTCAAAGAAGTACAGCATCTCACCGGTATGGCAGCTGCGCTCAACCGGTTCATAAGCAGGTCATCAGACAGACTACGACCATTCTTCCAAGCTTTAAAGGCCAAGTTTAGGTGGGATGAATGATGCGACCGAGCTCTGGAAAGCTTAAAGGAATACATGTCTTCCCCACCACTACTTGTTACTCCAGTACCTGGAGAAGAACTCTTTTTGTACCTGGCAGTCTCTCAGCACGCAGTCAGCGCAGTGTTGGTTCGTGCAGAAGGAATACAACACTTGCCCATCTTTTATGTCAGCAAGACATTGTTGGGAGCCGAAACAAGGTACTTGCCCCTGGAGAAACTAGCATTAGCATTAATGATGGCATCCAGAAAATTGGTGCACTACTTTCACGCCCACACCATAGTCGTCCTCACAGCCTTTCCACTAAAAGCTCTGTTTGAAAGGGCGAACTTTAGTGGGCGAATTTTGAAGTGGGCAGTCGAGTTGGGACAATTCGAAATCAAGTTCCAACCCAAGACCGCAATAAAAGCCTAATCCTTGGCAGACTTCGTCGCAGAGTTTACTCCTGGAAGTCATCATATCTGCCCAGTCGACTTAACTGACACAACCGAGCTAGGGACAGAAGTTGACGCCGGAATGGCGCAAAACCTAGTAGAAGGTAGTCAATCAAGCACCAGGGCAGACCATACTAAGGACAACAAGGAAGAGACAAACAAAGGCTCACCAGCAGTTCAAACAGAGGACGAAGGGCAGACAGCCAACATGGACCTTGAAGAAAACACCATTCTTGACCCCACTACATCATCTGATCCTTCCACTTGCTGGAAGCTATTCGTTGGAGAGATGTGGAAGCTCTTTGTCGATGGAGCATCTAACCAACATGGTGCAGGGCTTGGCATAGTCCTCATCTCTCCAGACGGCCTGGTTGTAGAGCAAGCAATCAACCTTGGCTTCCCAGCATCCAACAATGAAGCAGAGTATGAGGCGCTTCTCGTAGGACTTAAGTCGGCATACTACATGAAGGCCACCGAACTAATGGTATACAGTGACTCTCTGCTGGTGGTAAACCAAATTTCTGGCGAATACGAAGCAAAGGACGACAGAATGGCCAAGTACCAAGAGTTAGTCAGAACAGAGATCAAGAAATTTGATGTAGTAAGGATATAACAAATTGGCAGGGAGGAAAACAGCCGAGCGGACGAACTAGCAGGCCTTGCCTCAATGGCAGATACATCCATCCCTCATCCATTACTCATCGACTTCTTACCAAGACCAAGCATAGAAGACCCCGAAGTAAAAGAAGTATGTTGCACAGAGCTAGGCCCTTCATGGATGGATCCCATCATCCTGTTCCTGAAAGACGGCATCCTACCAGAAGAGAAAAAAGAAGCCAACAGAATAAGAGCAAAGTCGCAGCGATTTTGGCTATCTCCATCTTTGGCACTTTACAAGAAGTCATTCTCTGGGCCTTACCTAAAATGTGTTCATCCCAGCAAAGTAGAAGCATTCTTGTTCGAAATACACGAAGGGGTGTGTGGAAGCCATCAAGGGGGAAGGTCGCTCGCTTACAGGGCTATTTCGCAAGGATATTGGTGGCCCTATATGCAAGCAGACTCAGAAAAATATGTGAAGAGATGTGAGAAATGCCAAAAATTCGCGCACCAAATACATCAACCAGCAAGAGAACTCCTACCATTAACTAGCCCATGGCCTTTCGCAATGTGGGGCTTGGACATAGTAGGACCACTTCCAACAGCACCCGGCGGCAGAAAATTCTTTTTCACAGCAACAGACTACTTCACAAAGTGGGTGGAAGCAGAAGCATTGGCATCAATCAAAGAAAAAGACGTGAAGAAGTTTGTTTGGCAGAATATCATCACTCGGTTTGACATACCAAAAGCACTGATCTCAGACAATGGTACTCAATTCGACGGCAGAATCTTCAGAAGCTTTTGTGAAGAGTATAAGATAGAGTTCTACAATTCTACACTGGCATATCCTCAAGCAAATGGGCAAGCTGAAGCATCAAATAAAGTCGTCTTGGATGGACTAAAGAAAAGGCTAGAGAAAGCAAAAGGCAAGTGGGCAGATGAACTTCCTCACGTCTTATGGGCTTACCGCACCACGCCTCGGCGATCAACTGGAGAAACACCATTCTCCTTAGCCTATGGAATGGAAGCAGTAATCCCATTAGAAGTTGGCCTCCCCACAATTCGAAGCGAAAATTTTGATCCAAACTTAAATGGAGAAGCCATAGCCTTAGAACTTGACCTTGCAGAAGAAAGAAGAGAAAGAGCACTAGTCCACATCGCCTCATACCAACGAGAGTTAATCAGAAAATACAGCAAAAAGGTTCATCCAAGACAATTCAAGATTGGGGATTGGGTACTACGTAAAGTAATGGGAAACACCTTGATCCCAGGAGACGGCAAGTTAGGCCCAAATTGGAAAGGTCCTTATAAGGTGGTTGGGTTAGCAGGCAAAGGGGCATACCACCTAGAAAATAAGGATGGCAAGGCAATCCCTAGGCCATGGAATACAGCCAATCTCAAGTTATTTTACTTTTAGCTTTTCTTTTTCAAACATATGTAATTTTTTCTTCCTTCAATAAAATAAGAAATTCTTTTTAGCAGAAGTTGATCCTTGTAGAAGTTAGCTTTAGTAAAGATTAGGCGCATGGCAAGCATTTTATTCTAAGTTAGCCAGAAAAACTAACTTAGGGGTTGGCTGGAATAAACCAACACCTGTTACTCTTCAGCCGAAGTAAGTGCAAGGCTGAAGAGTGGTTGGCTGGAATAAACCAACACCTGTTACTCTTCAGCCGAAGTAAGTGCAAGGCTGAAGAGTGGTTGGCTGGAATAAACCAACTCTTGTTACTCTTCAGCCGAAGTAAGTGCATGGCTAAAGAGTGGTTGGCTGGAATAAACCAACTCTTGTTACTCTTCAGCCGAAGTAAGTGCATGGCTGAAGAGTGGTTGGCTGGAATAAACCAACTCTTGTTACTCTTCAGCCGAAGTAAGTGCATGGCTGAAGAGTGATTGGCTGGAATAAACCAACTCTTGTTACTCTTCAGCCGAAGTAAGTGCATGGCTGAAGAGTGGTTGGCTGGAATAAACCAACTCTTGTTACTCTTCAGCCGAAATAAGTGCATGGTTGAAGAGTGGTTGGCTGGAATAAACCAACTCTTGTTACTCTTCAGCCGAAGTAAGTGCTTGGCTGAAGAGTGGTTGGCTGGAATAAACCAACTCTTGTTTCTCTTCAGCCGAAGTAAGTGAATGGCTGAAAGAGTGGTTGGCTGGAATAAACCAACTCTTGTTACTCTTCAGCCGAAGTAAGTGCATGGCTGAAGAGTGGTTGGCTGGAATAAACCAACACTTATTACTCTTCAGCCGAAGTAAGTGCAAGGCTGAAGAGTGGTTGGCTGGAATAAACCAACACTTGTTGCTCTTCAGCCGAAGTAAGTGCATGGTCGAAGAGTGGTTGGCTGGAATAAACCAACTCTTGTTACTCTTCAGCCTAAGTAAGGGTATGGCTTAAACTGGATTGGCTAGATTAAAACACTTTGTACTCCTCAGCCGAAGTGATTATATCGGGTAAGGAGTGGTTGGCTAGTAACCATATTTTAACCAGCCAAAACCGAAATAACAGTTGGGGTAACTGAAGGCATTACAAAATACAAGCATACACATCAAAACCGGAGTAAGAGTTGCGTAAAATTTTCATTCAAAGAAAAGTCATTACAAAGGGGCATAGTTCGGCTACAAAGAAAAAAAAAGTACAAAATCCGGAAAAAAGTTCTTCAATATCAGCATCAAAACCTGTATCACCACCAACTTGAAGACCGGTTTCTTGAAAGAGCTCATTCACAATGGGGAGAGTCGCTTCAGCTGGAACCACGGTTTCACTGGGAAGATCAACTGTTAGGTCTTCCACAGTGGGCACCGACCGAACTGGCTGGTCCATATTATCGACCGGAGTATCTTCAGAAGAGGAGTCATCGGATTCTGACTCTTCCAAAAACTCTTGTTGCAGAGTATTGGCGTAGTCCGCAAGAGAGCTCGGTATAAAATAGGCTGGAGGGTTGAAAACCTCGGTCTGTGGATCGAGACCGAGCTTCTTAACGGCTGCCCTCCAGCCGCACTTGAAAAACAACTCCTTGGCAGCATCACACTGTTTCACATAGGCTTCCTCTGCCTTCTTGTAGCCCTGCTTGTAACCCTGCTTTTCGGCTCCCTCCACACTCTTTTTTAGTTGGCTTATTTCAGTATCTTTTCTCTTTTCTAGCTTTACCAGCTCACGCAGATATTTGTCTTTCATTGCAATGGCCGCTTTCTGCCTTTCTGCCTCGGCCGAACTTACCAGATCGGCAAGACGGCCGTTCTCCGCTTGTAGCTCGGCCATTCTCTTTTCGACTTCTTCTAGCTCGGCCGCTTTTGCTTCGGCTTCAGCCATTGCCTGCCTTGTGGCTTTTCGGAGTTCTTGGACTTTCTTGTAAGTGATGTTGTTCTTCTGTAAGGCCTGACAAAACAAAGACTTCTCTAAAGCCGAAGTAAAAGTTGGAAAATTCAAACAAGAAAAAATGGACAGAGTTACTTACCAAAATCATGGACTTGGATGCAGACCGAATTGACTTCATTTCGGTGTTCAATTGCTTTAAGTGGTGCTCCATGTCTTTGGGGAGGCACACACTTTTGGCCAGGTTAAAGGCCAATTGGTGATCTTTTTCAGCCACGACCGAGTCAGTAGCTTTGATGTCTCGGTCGTTGAAGGTCATCGGCGGAGCCCACTTCGGAGATTCAGCTCGGTCAGTTTGCTCCGGTTGGGGGGAAGGTTGAGGACTTTGGGGGATGGATTCAACCTCATCGACAAGTTGCTGTTCGGTCGATGTAGATCGGACGCGTTTGGAAGGGCGAGATGAAGAAGGCCGTTGAGAGGGGAGGGCCACAACGGCGGGCTGCGCCTCGATAGTTGGTGGTACTTCGGCTCTGGTTGTTGCGGTCAGAAGGGCCCTAACTCTGCTTTTCTTTGCCATCTCTTCTTCAGCAGTTAATGGGACAAGTTGTATTTCGGGTAAGGTTGGGTCCGGTTCTGGTGCTTCCTCAAGAAGGAAATCGGTTACTCTTGCTTTTCGGCGACCGCTATACCGATAGGTCGGCTCAAAGTTTAGAAGCTTAGCCCAACTCCTTTCTTGACACCGTAGTGCGGCTCGCAAAATCGCAAGGTTGGGATAGCTATATAGGGAACGGAGGTGGGCGAAATCTGCAAAAGGAGAACTGTTAGTTCGGTTAATTGACTAAGAAAACCGAAATAAAATACAAAGAAGAAGACCGAAGTCATATTATCGGGCTCCCCTTTTTTCCAATTTATAGGCCGACCAGGAATTTGGGCTTGAAAATCCTCAAAGTTCCCAGAGACCCAGAAAAAATCATCATCATTAAGGTCTTTGTCCGGTGTGTGTTTAACTATCTTCTCTCGGCGGCGGCGAATCCTAAGGTAATAGACCCACCCAGCATCTTTTGAGCCGATGGAATATTGGTGGAAAATTTCGGCCAGACCAAGGTTTAGTCCGGTTTGATGGTTTAGTGCGGCTATTCCCATAATAATGCGGTATGTATTGGTGGACAGTTGGGTGGGGCATAACCTAGTCTGCCTAAGAAATTCACAGATCAATGGTTGGACAGAAAACCGTAGTCCGGTTTCTATTATGGATTGAAGGATAAAAGGGACGAAGCCTTCTTTTTCCCAGGGAATAACATCTTTTTCGGCTAACATCAGATGGACGTCTTCGGGAATATGGTAATCCTTCCTAAATTCGGCCATACCACCAGGGGTCTCAACTAGATACCTATACTTACCCATCTGATGTATAAATTACTTATAATTTATATTGGTGCAAAAATCGTGCTCAGTAGCTCGGTTGAGCGCACACAGGAGTGCCTGGGTAACCTAAGTCTGCAAAGTAAAAAACAGAGGGGGTTAAAGCACTGATCAACGGACCGTGCTACAATTTAAAAGCAAGGTATAAGAGCCCTACTTCGGTCTCAAAAGACTAGTTCCATCTCGGTTCATCAAAAGGGTTGGTAGCTCGGCTTGAGCAGGTTGCTCGTTAGACCGGTTTATCGTCTAGGGGCAGCTTTCTGAGTTCGGTGTAAAAAACTAAGAAAGCTGGTTTAGCCCCAAGGCCTAAATCGGTTGTAGTGTGAATATAGTTACTTCGGTTAAGCTTCTAGGGGCAGTTTTCTGAGTTCGGTTTAGAAACTAAGAAAGCTGACTTGACCCCAAAAGCTTAGTTCGGTTGAAAACCGAGGTTCCTAGTTTGATATGTTCAAAACTCGGTGATCTTATTTCGGCTAGAGTGAAGCCAGGCGTTGATGACTCTTTGAGACTTTCAAGTTCTAGTTTGGTTATTGACTATAGTGATCTACCTATTTAAGGCAAACAGGATCCTAGTTCGGTTGCTACCTAATTTTGGATCTAAGGCAAGTTTTTTACAGAAGTTCATGCACGTATGAGCTCTACTGGTTTTTTCGTAAAAATACAGAAGCAAAAGCAACAAATGAAAGAAAGTATTTGCAAAAAGCATACAAAACAAAACTATACAAATGATGAAGCAGACAAAGAGAAAGAAGGATAGGCTTGCTTACCCGAATAAGAAGGAAGCCTGGAAATGAAGGCAGTAGCAGCGATGGAGGCACGAACACAGCAAGCTCAAAACTCAGGTGCTCAAGGAACAAGGGGGAGAAGAATGTGGATGTTCAAGAATGAGAAGAATGTTTTGTGAAAGAGGAGAGAGAAAAAAGCGGCAAAAAAGGGCGGGACTGTTCAAAAAGTTTGAAGTACGAAGGCGGCGTGATAACAGCTCACAGCCTATCAGAGCCCGCCACGTGGCAAGGGAAAGGGAAGCGTTACAGTCGTGATTGAAGAGACGTTTTTGACTGGACGAAGTAAAGCACCGAAGTAAAATTAGCTCGGTCGGAGAGCTCGAGGGTTTTTTCGCTCGGTTGGAGAGGCTAAAGGGTTTTTAGCTCGGCCGGAAAGGCTTAATAAACTCTAGCTCGGCCAGTAGACTGGTAATCCCAATCATGATTGCACAGATGGGATTAAAGGGCAATTGAGAGGGTAATTTTTGGGAAGAATTGGGCCGAGCTGCGTGATTGGGCTTTGAGGCCCAAAGTGTGAAGGACTCAGTAAAAGGCCGCAATGATATTCCGGTCCAGAAGAAGCATAATTACTCCGGCCCAGGAGAGGTATGGACTACTTTGCCAGATACAGAGTCGCTACCTAAATATTTTTTGGAAAATTTAGGAAACCCATGACTCGTGCCAAAGGCCACATGTTCGTCATTACCAAGATTGTCTCGGCTCGGAAACTTAGGTACGAGAGGAGAAGGTCATGAATTGAGCACCCCACTCGTCCGATCAAAGATCGGCCTCTACTAATCATAATGTGATTCTTATTTACATTATATGCTCTTGTTTCGATTATTATGCTAACATTACTATGTGCTACGCACACAAGTATAAACTAATTGCAAAAATTGAAACACTTTGATTCATGTTTATTTTGAAAAATTGTTTCGAATATGTACCACTTGAAAAAGTGATCTTATATGAACATTACTCAAATTATTCCAATTCATGCAATTAGTCTTTATCCGTAGGCATTCAAGCAATTTATCACTTAAGCAATTAGTCTTATGGCAAGCATGCTAAACATGACAACAATCACATTCATGCAAAATGCTAAAGCAAAAATGCTCACCTAGTACTCCGAGGCAAGCCAAAAGAAACAAAAGAGTTAGAAAACATGAATGCTCCTAACTAATGTAACATGACTAATGCAATACATGCGATATGCAACTAATAGACTTGGCTACTAGTATACCATGTGAATCAATCTTATAGCATGCGGTTTAAACACGTATTCAATGAAGTATTTAAACAACAATGTATTGTTAGAATGATGAACCAAGTCTCGATGCATGCAACACAAGTGGATTCAAACATGGAGTATGCTAAAAGAAACATGACGTTCTCTTTTAACCATCATAAGCAAGTAAATAAAAGGGAGAAAGACGTGGGGTTGGAAGACATACACATTATTACAAGTTTGGCCCTTGCACAAGAGGGTCCGAATGAACTAACTAGGTAACTAATTACCTAATTAACTAACTATTACAAAACCTAATGAAGTAAATTAACTAAACTAGCTAATTAACTAATTATTACAACAATAAATTTAACTAACTATTCTACCTAATTAAATAAATACAACACTAAACTAAATAGCTATTCTAACTAATTAATTACAAGTCCGCTATATTACAACACTAATATTACAACAACACTTCATGGATCCTAAGAATCGAGAGATGGCTTATGCAACGATGGCTTATGCAATGAACGCGGATTTCCACCCGATAATGCTTTCCGTTTTGCTACTAGAATGTCTCTGTTGCACAATTAGAAAATTGCACATGTTTTCCACCTCAACCTTTGCTCTGCTCTGCTAAAAAATGGACACTGCTGGGCCAAAAAAAGTGGCCGGCAACCTAGAAGTAGTGGCCAACCACCCACTAAAAGTGGGTTACCGTCCATTAAAAGTGGTCTGCTGACCACTAATGTTGTTTCTTCCCTACGGTAACAGAGCACAAACCAAAGTATTTTCCAGAGATATTTGTCCTCCCTGCCTTTCCTTATCAGCAAATAGGTCAAAGGAGGGGTAGACTTGATTCGTAAATTGATTAAGGCCAAAATGTACGTCATTGAGGCCGTTAATTAGAATCTCTTAACTTCACTTGCTGGTCAAGCTGTATATTTTATGTGTGTTGAGTGTCAATTAGGTTGTACATCGTCGGAGCATAAAATGAGCAAAAAGACAGAATTTGGGCAGAGTTGACTTTTTCCGCACGTGCGTTGACTGTTTCCGCACATGCATTGACTTTCCCGCACGTGCGTTGACTTTTTCTGGAAAAGTCAAACCGATGTTTTAAACCTGTTTGGACGAGATTGGAAGGATAAAAAGGCAAGTAAAAGGCTGAATTAGGGTTGGGAAGTTGTTTTGACCTAAAGGGAGAGGCTAAGGTTTGGAAAGGAATAGAAACAAAAGCTCCAAGATGTCTCCTATGGTGGTTCCTTCTCCTTCTACCTCCTTCCACTCCTCCATGAGTGGCTAGTCTTCTTTTCTAGGGTTTTGATGAAACCCTAGCCATGTAATTATGTAGTTTTCTTTTTGATTTTTAATTATGTAAAGGTTTGAACATTTGTATGGTGATTTAGAAGTTTGTTTTATATAATTTTCATTATTCTTTCAAATATTTGACTTTCTGTGATTGTTAAATGTTATCCATACAATTGTTTTCTTTTCCTTCACATTCAAGGTATGGGACGAACCATACTATGAGGAACGAGTCGTATCACTACCTTAGTTTACAGTGAACGGTTCGTATTGATTTTTAATTATGTAAAGGTTTGAACATTTGTATGGTGATTTAGAAGTTTGTTTTATATAATTTTCATTATTCTTTCGAATATTTGACTTTCTGTGATTGTTAAATGTTATCCATACAATTGTTTTCTTTTCCTTCACATTCAAGGTATGGGACGAACCATACTATGAGGAACGAGTCGTATCACTACCTTAGTTTACAGTGAACGGTTCGTATTACTTGAGATGGTTCGTGCTCGTACATTGAATGTGATGATCTTTCTGTTAAATGCTTTGAACTTGTAGTTGCGAAGCATTAATCTGTTCAAACCATAGCATAATTGATTTCAATTGGAAACCCTAATTATGTGGTTAGTGGTGAATTCTCTACCCTAGGATTTTTTCCCAATTCAGTAAACCCAATTTCAT
Organism: Camellia sinensis; assembly: GCF_055761805.1. Classification (NCBI taxonomy): domain Eukaryota; kingdom Viridiplantae; phylum Streptophyta; class Magnoliopsida; order Ericales; family Theaceae; genus Camellia; species Camellia sinensis. The sequence goes on from NC_138972.1 coordinate 106,057,168, forward strand.
TTATTATTGATAATTTAATTCCTTAGTTTAATTTACTCGTTATTAAATTAGGTTATAAACAACCAATCTTTTTATCAAAATTAATTTAGGAATTTGACAATTAAATTAGTTTAATTTCACAATAGTCCCTGTGGATCGATACTTAGACTTGCCATTATTCTGGTTGAATTTGGTATAGTTTAGTATTTAATTTTGGTGTGTTCAACGACCCACCAAATTTTGGCGCCGTTGCCGGGGAACTTCTGGCGAAATTAGTTAATTTAAAGTTACATTCTTATTTTAATTTTTAGTTTAGGATTTTATGCTTTTGGTGTTGCTAAGTGTGCAGAGCGTTTGAAATTGGAGCTATCACTGAAGTGCAAGCGGAGCGCAGCCGAGCTTCAAAAATAAAAAATAAAAAACCGCAGCGCTAAAGTGAGTAAACAGAAGCAAACACTCACAAGCAAAGCACCAAAGTGCTAAAACGGAAGTCAAAGCTCAAACAGAGGTTGGAGACAACGTCTACACGTCAAGCATCCGCAAGACGAGTAAAGCGTTTTCGTTAAACCGTTGTGAGTATTTGTTCCTTTGGTATTTTGCTTTCATACTTAGTGCACAGAGTCGGAACTTGTTGTGTGTGTTTGGGTAGTGTATGCACGGGCGTCGTTCTTGTCGCCCTGAATTGTGGTGTTTGGACCTTGAACTAGAAAGCACCTTTAGGAGACCTAGGACCTCTGCCCGTATTCCTAGGCTTGAATATTCATACATTGAGCCACTAGAGATGACAGATCCGAATGTCCCGAATGTGCCTAACCTGACACTTAAGGATTATTTTACACCCACCGCATATACATCACCATCATGCATCCAATTACCCAACACCACTGTTGCTCATTATGAGATTAAGTCCAGCACTATACAAATGCTCCCATCATTCCATGGACTAACTCATGATGACCCTTATAAGCATTTGAATGAATTTTTGGAAATTTGCTCGTTAGTGAGGATCCAAAATTTCACAAATGAGGCCTTAATGTTGCGATTGTTTCCATTCTCGTTGAAGGATAAAGCCAAACACTGGCTAAATTCTTTACCTGCTAATTCAATCACAACTTGGGACCAATTACAGCAACGGTTCTTGGAGAAGTACTTTCCCATAGGTAAAACCAACTAGCTTAGGCGAGCCATCACAAACTTTGCTCAAATAGATAGCGAGCAATTCCATGAGACGTGGGAAAGACTTAGAGACCTTCTCCAACAGTGTCCTCACCACCAAGTGCCTAATTGGCAACTTTCTCAAACATTTTATTATGGCTTAACTGAGCTGCACCGCCAAATGATGGATTCATCCTGTGGTGGGACATTTATGTCTAAAAATGATGCCGAGCCATGGCAATTGTTTGAGAACCTAAGTGATAATTCCCTTCGCCATGCATCCGCAGCCCGGCAAGTCCGGCAACCCGTAGTTGGAGCCCCGAAAAGATGGGGCATTTATGAGGTCGGGCAAAACCTAGAGTTAGCCCAACAAGTAGAGGCACTATCCCGCAAGATAGACCACTTATTAGCTACGGGACATGCCCCTACCCAGCAAGATCAGCCTCAATTTCGTGAGGCATGTGTTATATGTGCGAGCCCTGCTCATGACTTGAGTGAGTGCCCTTCGGCATCACAATTTCCGGAGTTAGTCCAAGAGCATGTGAATGTGGCTCAAGGATTCTCCAACCCGGGTAATGACCCATACTCCAACACATATAATCCGGGATGGAGAAATCACCCAAACCTCTCATGGAGACCCCCTTCACAAGGCACTTCTTATAATTCTCCACCACCAAGGCAGAATTTCAATAATTTTGCCAACCAATCATCCTACCAACCACCGCAACCTTATCGACCCCCACAACTGTACCGGCAACCACAACCCTCGCCTGTTCCTCAGGGCAACTCTGTCTTTGAGACTCAGGTGTTGGAAGTTCTCTCAGAACTTAAGGGGTTAGCACCAATAGTTCACTCTCACACTCACTCTATTGCCAAGATAGAGACCCAATTGGGTCAAATAGCTAACTACATGAATCGGAGAGAGGAGGGAAAATTTTCAAGTCAAACTGTGGCCAACCCTAAGGGACAATACGGGGCAGAGAGTTCGGGTGGGAATGGTAAGCAACATGAGCAAATGCAGGCGGTGGTTGCTTTGAGAAGTGGTAGGGAGTTAGAGCCTCAGTCGGTTGCGCCAGATGCAACTAGAGTTAAGAAGGGTGACATTGGGGGTACACCTAATGAGAGCAAGGGTGAGGGGGAAACACTTAAGAGGGATAAGTTAGTCTCTAGCACTCCATATGTGCCTAAGGCACCCTTTCCCCAATGCCTCGATACACCGTCCCCTTTTAATAAGAAGGCGGCATCTATGGAGGCAATGATGGATGTCTTTAAACAGGTAAAAATCAACCTCCCCCTGTTGGAGGTGATTAAGCAAGTACCATCATATGCCAAATTTCTGAAGGACCTTTGTACGCAAAAGCGTAAATCTAGGACACATGTGTCCCAAAAGGTCCTACTCACGGAGCAAGTAAGCTCCATCTTGTTGAATGACACACCTCCTAAGCTTAAGGACCCGAGTGCCCCAACCATTGCATGCATTATAGGGAACCATTTCATTGATAGGGCCTTATTAGATTTAGGGACTAGTGTCAATTTATTGCTGTACTCTGTGTACGAGGAATTTGGGCTTGGCGAGTTGAAGCCCACTACTGTTACTCTTCAGTTGGCTGACCGGTCCCTCAGAGTGCCACGTGGCATGATTGAGGATGTGCTAGTTAAGGTTGATAGGTTCTACTTCCCTGTTGACTTTTTGGTGTTAGATATGGAACCGGTAACCAGTTCTAAAAAACAAATCCCGGTGATCTTAGGTCGACCTTTCTTGGCTACGGCCAATGCATGCATAAATTGTCGGACCGGGTTATGGAAGTTTCATTTGGCAACATGCAAGTGAAACTTAATGTTTTCCAAGCATCCCAATAACCTCATGAGAGAGAGGAGTGCTTATTAGTGGATATTGTGGATGAGATTGTGGAGGAGGCTTTGCCCCCCATTCTGGTAGAGGACCCTTTAGAGGCTTGTCTAGGTCATTTTGGGTTTGAAAATTTTGATATTGATGGGTCAGTTAAGGAGGTTTTGAAATTGTTGGATGCGGGTATCATATACCCCATCTCAGATAGCAAGTGGGTGAGTCCCACACAAGTGGTGCCCAAGAAATTGGGCATCACCGTTGTTGAGAATGAGGGAGGGGAGTTAGTCCCCACACGAACCACTACTGGGTGGCGAGGCTGCATTGATTATAGGAGACTAAATTCCTCGACTAGGAAGGATCATTTTCCTTTACCTAGGGGTTTGATGGACCCATTTTATTATGATTGATAGATTGATTCCTTATTCTCTTTTCTTTCCCTTCTATGTTATTTTGTTTTTCTTTGTTCTCGTCATGCTTTATTTGCGTCTAAGAGACTTTAAATCCTCTAAAGGTGTAATTCCTTTGGTGTTAGCCGTGCCCGAATGGCATCTGACGGTCTGGTATAGCCACCTAACCGTGTTTGTAGTGAGTTCCTAGGAGACCAACTGAGACGGTGAAAACTAGAGTTCGAATGGCAAAGCCTAGAACACAAAGGTTTGGGATTTCCGAGACTAGAGTCTGGTTTAAATACCCAGGGGTGTGGAGATTGCTTCAAAACTACCTCGGCTTGAACTCTGTATGGCAGCCCCATAGGTTGAGGTAGCTTTATGCACCTCGATTCTGGATACCGAATCAACCTAGTCTGTCACCCTGTCGGAGAATAGGGAAAATTACAAACACAGTTAGGGAGAAAAGTAGTACCCGTGGTTTTCGCGTGAAGATTATACCTTTAGTGGGCATTCCGTTATTTTCTTATGTACTGTATTTATTTCGGATGTCAATTGAAGGTAGAAATGCTTAGTTTTGATTTTAAAAAAAAAAAAAAAAAAAAAAAGTTGTTTTATTTGTTAATTGTTGTTAAAAAAAAAAAGAAAAAAAGAAAAAAAAATATGTTATACTTGTTCAATTTTACAAAAATATATATATATATATATATAAAAATAAAAAATAAAAAAAAAAACAATTTCCCGCATGTGCGGCGCTGTGCACGCACATGCGGCACCATCTCACCAAAACATAGTTGTGCACTGCTAAATAAGCAAGTGCGGGCGGAGCATCGTTGACCAATCCGCACGTGCGGTTTGGGCCCCGCACGTGCGGGACGACGATTCAAAAAAAAAAAAAATCGTGCGAAGTTGACAAATCGCCGCAGTTGCGGGCCATGGGCAGAACATTGCTGCATTTGGTTTTGTTTTTTATTTTATTATTATTATTATTATTATTTTCTTTTCTTTTCTTTTTTTAATTTATTGATGTAAATAATTTTAAACTAAATACATAAATAAATTTTAAAAACAAATAAATAAATAAATATACAATTAAAAAAAAATCGTTTTATTTATTTATTTATTTACTTTTATTTTCTATTTTTTATTTTCGTAAAAAAAAAAAAAAAACCTCAGAAATCATGGTGTTAACAATAATCTTAATTTAGTTTTTTTTTTATTTGCTATATTTGTTTAGTTTAAATTGCTTCCTAATGATTCTAGTTAGTTTAATTAGTTAATAGATTTTGGTTTTATTTTTATTTTTATTATACTTGTGTAGTTAGTGATGTTATTATTATTTTTCTTCTATACTGTAATTGTTCATTTAATTAATAAGTAGTTTAGTTTTTATTTTATTTTATTTTATTTTCTTCTCTTCTATTAAAAAAATATCGGTTAGTTTAGGTTATTTTTTTTCTATACTTTAGTCTCTTTTGTAGTTTAGTTATTTTATAGTTTAGTTTAGTTTAATTTCGTTTATAATTTAGTTAATTTAATTTAAGGTCATTTTTTATTCATTTATTTAATTATTTTCGTTTTTATTTACCAAAAAAAAAAGGAGGGGAATTGCATGTGGGACATTAGTGGACCAACTTGTGCTTTCATATTTTATTTTATTCTCATGATTGGTTCTACGGCTTTGTGTCTATTTGCTTTTGGTGTGGGCAGGCTATGAGTCGAACGTGTATCTGCTCGGGCCTCCCAAAAAAAAAAAAAAAAAAAAGCCAGTGGTCCCAGCATTTCCCGCCACCACCACCACCGGCTTCCCCGTAGTCCCCACCTGTATATTGCTTTGTCTCTTTTATTTTTATTTTCCTTTTTAGTTCTTTTTTTTCTTCAAAAAAAAAAAAAAAGTGTGAAGTGTATATATGTTACTCTCTGCCTTTCTGGATGTGCACCTACAATTCTGGTAATATTCTCTCATTTCTCTTTACTTTTCCATTGAGGACAATGCCATATTCAAGTTGGGGGATGAGGGTTATATTTTTTTTTGTGTATTCCTATTTGGCTCATAATTCATGCTTATACCTGTTTCACTTAATTGCATTACTTCACCTGATGTGACTTTTTGCTAGTAGAGTGATGATATTTGCATATGTTAATTAGAGAGCATAGTAGACTTGTATGAAAAGAGTTTATTGGGTAGATACTTGCATGCCATGTTTGCACGAGGAGAGCTGTCTATGTTTGTGGTATTAGTACACTTGTCATGAGTATGCCTTAATTCACATGAACACACTATCATAGAAGTGATCTTTTTATTATAATCCCTGGTGTACATCATTGATAATAGCTAGAGTTGCAGAAAAGAATAAATGAGGAGCCAAGATTCTGAAAAAAAAAAAAAAAAAAAAAACCACTTGACTAGTTTGGGTCCGTAGCCTTTTTAACTCGAGTTATTAAGCCCGTAGGGGTATCTCTACACCTAATGCCTTAAAACCGTCTGGTTTGGGAGTCATTGGCCCAATACTTGTTACATGGATTAATTAGAAAGCTTAAGGGACATGAACATTGCACAGTTAAGGAAAAATAAGAAGAATGACTTGTTCGGATTCGTAGCCTTTTCAACTCGAGTTATTAAGCCCGTAGGGGTGTCTTTACACCTAGTGCCCTAAAACCGTCTGGTTTGGGAGTCATTGGCCCAATGCTTGTTACATGGGTTGATTAGAAAGCTTAATGGATCAGGACATTGCACAGTCATTTAAAAAAAAAAAACTTTTGAAAATCTTGGCTGCAACAGGTTAGTTTTTCTGTATATGATGGGTGTTATTATGAGTTACACTGGGCTATTATAGTGGATAGTTAACTAATATGGAGATTGCACTTTACACCGAGGGTACTCATGACTTGTCTACTAGCATGCACAAGTATAGGGAACTTTACTTTTGTATTAACTGAATTGTGATTTTGACTCAATAGGTTCCTTCATGCTTGTCCACTGTGTCTTTAATAACTCATGATGTCTAAATATCACAATGTAGTGGCACATAAGTTGATTGTTAGGTGGAGTAGTGTAGTCATTTGTTATTGAGTATATATGAATATGTTAATGTTTGTGGGTATCATTTCTGGAAACCCTCACGAGACTTTACTCGTCCACTTGGGGTAACTTTGTGGTTTAAAGGCTTGTTGCATATGCTAAATGCAACCATTTTTCCATGAAAGAGGAAATAGATAGATTTTGTTTTATTTTATTTTATTTTACTTGCTTGAGGACTAGCAAGTAGTAAGTTGGGGGATGTGATTAAGGCCGAAATGTACGTTATTGAGGCCGTTAATTAGAATCTCTTAACTTCACTTGCTGGTCAAACTATATATTTTATGTGTGTTGAGTGTCAATCAGGTTGTACATTGTCGGAGCATAAAATGAGCAAAAAGACAGACTTTGGGCAGAGTTGACTTTTTCCGCACGTGCGTTGACTTTCCCGCACGTGCGTTGACTTTTTCTGGGAAAGTCAAATCGACGTTTTAAACCTGTTTGGTCGAGATTGGAAAGATAAAAAGGCAAGTAAAAGGCTGGATTAGGGTTGGGAAGTTGTTTTGAACTAAAGGGAGAGCCTAGGGTTTGGAAAGGAAGAGAAACAGAAGCTCCAAGATGTCTCCCATGGTGGTTCCTTCTCCTTCTACCTCCTTTCACTCCTCCATGAGTGGCTAGTCTTCTTTTCTAGGGTTTTGATGAAACCCTAGCCATGTAATTATGTAGTTTTCTTTTTGATTTTTAATTATGTAAAGGTTTGAACATTTGTATGGTGATTTAGAAGTTTGTTTTATATAATTTTCATTATTCTTTCAAATATTTGACTTTCTGTGATTGTTAAATGTTATCCATACAATTATTTTCTGTTCCTTCACATTCAAGGTATGGGACGAACCATACTATGAGGAACGAGTCGTATCACTACCTTAGTTTACAGTGAACGGTTCGTATTACTTGAGATGGTTCGTGCTCGTACATTGAATGTGATGATCTTCTTGTTAAATGCTTTGAACTTGTAGTTGCGAAGCATTAATCCGTTCAAACCATAGCATAATTGATTTCAATTGGAAACCCTAATTATGTGGTTAGTGGTGAATTCTCTACCCTAGGATTTTTTCCCAATTCAGTAAACCCAATTTCATTTATTATTGATAATTTAATTCCTTAGTTTAATTTACTCGTTATTAAATTAGGTTATAAACAACCAATTTTTTTATCAAAATTAATTTAGGAATTTGACAATTAAATTAGTTTAATTTCACAATAGTCCCTGTGGATCGATACCTAGACTTGCTGTTATTTTGATTGAATTTGGTATAGTTTAGTATTTAATTTTGTGTGTTCAACGACCCACCATAAATCATCAATCAACGCAATTGCGTGATGACTTATGAATCAAGGGACATAATTTCAATAAATGCATAACAAAAGACCAACAAAACCTCATCCCTATCATGGATTGATCAAGGGAAGTGATTGACCTTGGAAACTTGAACCATTTCATCACTAACAAATATGAAATAACTCATGTCTCCATGTGTTCAATTAACGTCCGATTGAACACCTAAATCACCTTATTATCTTGCTCAATTTTTTAGTTAAAGTTTTATTACTTCATTTTAATTACCATGCATTCCTTAATTCAGTTGAGTCCAAAATGAAGATTAAGTCCTCTAATGGAAAAGAAGTATTAAACCAAGAGTTGTTTTAGGCATGAGAGAGATGTCATATCGTTGGTAATGAACCCCCAAATAGATTAAACCATTAAGCACAACAACCTCAATCTCAAGCTTAAACAAGCAATTAGTTTGAAACAACTTTCAAAACAAATAAAAAGCCAAGAAATGATGGAGGTTGCAGAGGTGATTAGAGATGAATGCAAGTGTAGAAAGCAAGAAATAAACACTATCAACTCAAATAGGTTGGTGGCTAACGCCTAAACCACCAAGCCTATGAGGACCATTACACTACAAACATGCTATACAAAGCTCAAATGCAATGAAAAACTAAAAATAGTCCTAAAACAGTCCAAAAAAATGCTAGAATGAAGATAAAAATAGCTAAAATAATATGCTAAAACATTGAGGTATTAACACTAGCACACAAGCACAAGGAGGAGAGGCTAACCCCTCCACTTTTGGGACTTCAAAACATGATTTTTGCCTTTGAAAATCAGTAGTAAAAAGCTAAAAAAAAGTTGATGAGAAGGTAGGAAACACAAGGGCAAAGGTCTTAGAAGCAAGGTTCAAAGAAGGGCGATCAACCCCTCTACCTGTAATGGCCTTAAACCACAAGTTTCAGCCCAAAAATACAAGTAATAAACAACTTTAAAATGGTAAGAAAAGATGGAAACAAATGGTATAGAGATGGTACAAGAAGCACTAGAAGGTATACCTCTTGAAGAAGAATGAACCCTTGAGTCACAAACCACCAATTTCACACTCTCAAGTGCCTGAAGAACTCAAATTCAAGCTTAAATCACCTCAGCAAGGAACTCTCTAGGTTTGGTTTAGAGTGTTTGAGCAAAGGCTATGTAAGTAGCAAGAGAGAGATAGAATTGTAGAGAGAGAGAGAAGTTTGTTCTTCCAAAAATATTTTCTCACTCCTAAATTTTTCCAACCTTGAAAGCAAGAGGGAAGGTTCTCTATATATAGAAAACCGTGAGTTTATCTTGAAAATATATGTATACATACAGCTAGAATGGTGCATGCACATAGGGGGACAGCTAGCAGAAAATATCTGTGTTTGTACATTAGTAGTCGACAGGCTACTAATAGTCGGTGGTCCTACTGATAGTGGCCGGTAGGCCACATTAGTGGGCGGCAGGTCAGTGGAGGCACAGGCCTGAAAAAACACTGCTTTGGTCCAAAACAAGGCACAAGGTTTGTAGCTTCAAAACTAAGGTTTCCTATTGAGGAAGTCAAGCATTCAAAAAGCGTACACATTCATCATTGAGTGCTTAATCAGTGGCGCCTAAGTCTTAAAGGCCGTCAAAAATGGGGTGTCTACCCTAAGTAGTTTTGATTGACGAGTTTGGAGTTGTGAAATTAGTAAGCACTTAATAGATCTAGATATGATCCTGACTATTGAGCTGCGCGAATTGGTTTTATAATTTAACTTGTAATAATGTTGCATCATTGGATGAAGCAACATCCAAGAGTACGTCATCCAAGAAATGCGAGCTTGAATGAGTTAGTCATTAAGTGTAAGACGAATAGCCAGTATGAATAGTGTTTTGCTCTCTACCTAACTAATAGAAGTGGATATAGCAAAATTTCACGCACTATAATAGTGTGCATTGAACTATCACTTGAAGTTAAAAGATTAGCACTTAGAAACTACAAAAATCTATTAACACTAAGATAGAAGATTAACGCCTAGTGGTTACAAATCTTTTAGCATTGCCAACTTGTCTAAGTTTGGACACTTACTATTTCCACACTTGAGTATGAGACATGAAGAGGTGCTTTTTTATATGATTCCTTAGCTAGGCTAACGCTTTTGAATGGTGTTTACCATTAAGCGCAAAAGTTGCAGTATAGTAATGAAAAGGTCAAGGCTGACAATGTTGTTAAGAATTTGGCGCATCGCTCGTGAGAGCATTGTGTTGAATTAGAATCTTTAGTCTAATTCACGCTTAAGTTTATTCAGGAGCTGTCATAGATTGATAGCTTATTCTCTGCTTCATGTGAATAGTAGAATTAATTTCAACTAACTATGAAGCGAGAAATAGAGATGGCAAGAGAAATATCGTCACGTTTCAACTAGTTGCAATAAAGTGTGTGGAGAATAAAATTAACTTGAAGGTGCAGGAGATTAACACTTACTAGTTAAATTTGTGACTTAGGCGGACTTGATATCTCACATCCTTTTATGATCTAGTGAACATTAGTTAGTTAGGAGTCATTACCTAGTTGAGCCTAAACCTTTACACTTGTTTTTGAGAACTTGAACATTAGAATGATTGAAATTAGTTTATGACATTGGTCATGAATCGGTAGCTTATTATACTTAATCACATTGACAAGAAGGTGACATAGATGATTTCAGTAGGCCCTCTTGGGCCCACTCGCTTGTGGCATGCTCTTATATGAATGTGCAATTTTGTTCGCAATAATTGCGCATAAGTTAGAAAGCCGTAAAAAGGCATCTGTATTGGCGCATTTGGTCACATAATGTAACGCCCCATAAATATATACAACAAACGCATCTCATAAGCGAAAATGTAATTGAATTAACTTACTTTCATTCATCAAAGTTTGATATACAAAAGATGACACATATGATATACATTCATAAATAGCCTATCCTGGATCTACAGCATGTGTTATAAATAGACAAAAGATGAAAGTTGAACATACATTTAAATGCCCTAAAGGCTTACATCTTTCCAAGTCGTTACTTGGTTATAACGAAAGTGAGACTAGATAAATACAAATAAAGCCCTTAGCTATATAAAAGGAAATACAACGACAAAAAAAAAAAGCTCTTGCTCCAAAGTGTAACACCCTCAAAATAATATAATAAATCCAACTCATGAATGGAAGAATAACAACAATAAAATACTTTCATTCATCAAAGTTTGTATTTCAAAAGATAACACATACAATATACATTCATAAATGCATATCCTGAATCTATGGCATGTAGTACCAGTTAATGGTCAACAAAATAAATGCCCTATGGGCTTATATCTTTTCAAGACATTGCTTGATCATAACAAAAAAGAGTCATAAGCTTTATATATATAGCCCTTCGGCTTGAATAAACATTTAAGCACAAAATAACAAAATAGAGCCTCCAGCTCCTTGGTCATCCCAAGTCACGTCCTTAGAGGAAGCATGTCAGCGATACCTGAAAAATGGTTTCCTAAGTAGGGTGAGCCAAAGGCTAATAGAAACAGTTTATCACAATATATGAGGTTTAACGAAGATATAAGTGTCAAGTGTATATTCAATATTGTCACGACCCGCTCCCCGTACCCAAGGGTTAAGTATCGTGATGGCAAGTAACTGAAATTACCTCCGGCCAATTTTTAAATAAATTAATAAACGCGAGCGGAAATAATATTTAAGTGAGGGTACCAAAATAATCATCAGAGTTTCTATTTTTATTACAAAATTTATTGACAAAAATGGCCGATATTTACATATAAACATATCATGAAAGTGTTGTGTGTGTCTATTCCGCAACCACGCGTCTAAGACTTTCCAAAAGTTATTTCTGAATTGCACTGTTTCCTGAAAATTGGTAAACAGCTATAAGCACATGGCAGAGTCAGAAATATTATGCCAAGAGTATCAGGGATACAAAATAATCATGGATAGTTATGTAACTAAAATAGTTAAGATAACTTAGTCTGAACAAATAATCATTTAAGTAGCAAAACTGAGATTATGTAAATAAATAATCATAACCACGGTACCGAACAGAACAGAACAGAGATCACAGGAGTGACAGTCAGAATAGAGATACAGATTCAAGAGGTGGCTCGTATGGATTATAGAGGTAGCTCCCACAATAGTGTAGTACTTATCTCCGCACAGCACTTTGCTCCGTACAAAACAGAAGTCAATGGATCCATGACAAACAGAGAACCACAACGTGGACAAACAGAGGCCAATGGTTATTTAAGTCCCCCAAGACATGGCACTCCCGTGGTGGTACTTACAAAACATAATTGTTTATAAGATCATAGTCAAATATTTTTTAAAATATAAACAAACATATCCATGGTGTCACGGCCCATCTCGACGACCAAGGCTGGTTCGCGACTAGCTATCCTAAAATCCCATAGAGTAATTCTAAGTAATTAATTTGAATGATGCAGCGAAATAAAATAAAAGGGGTAGATTAATATCCGAAGCGTACATGGAAATTTTTATTTATGATATAACATTAGTTGGATGATGACTACAAGAAAAAAAGAAAAAAAATGATATCCATATCAAATTTGAAGTTCTGATCCACAGGGTAAAAACCATCATTCTTTAAATTTCTTCACCTGAAAGGGGTTTTAACAGCTATAAGCATATGGCAGAGTGAGAAATATCATACTAAGAGCATGAGGATATAAAATCACCATGGATAATTATTTAGGCTAAATGATGAATAATTTGGCATGAATAAATTATTTTTCATCACAGACATACAACAAAAAATTACATAAAATAATTATAACCACGGTACAGAACAGATAAGAGGGTCAATGGATCTATGACAGACAGAGGGTCACAAAGTGACTAATCAAAGGGCCAAAAGTTATTTAAGTCCCCCAAGGCATAGAACTGTCAGAGGGTTATTAAAGTGATAATTCAGAGGGCCCATAATTATTTAAGTCCCCTAAGGCATGGGACCTCTGTGGTGATACTTATTCAAAACAAATATTTATAAAATCTTTGTCAAATATTTCCTAAGATTCAAACAAACATATCCATGAGTTTCAATTTAAGCTAACCATAAAACATAAGTTATATAAAATAATTCGTAGTAACTTAAAACATTCGTAAAATATATTATGGTGACTTTGGGTATAATATTACTCACCTTATTATCGACTCTTAGCCTTTACTTCCCTATTATTGCTCACTAGTATACTGCACTTGTGTGAATCTATGTATTTCTTTTTTTTTTGTTGCTTTCTGAAGCTTGGCAACTCTCTCTATTTATAGGGGGAAATTCGCACAGTCATGGTGAATTTGTCACCACGTGTCACCCAACAACACTTGCCACTTGCTTCATCCCTATTATTACTTATCCAAGGACTTATCTAAATAGGCACATTCACCACCCTATGTGTTAGGGTGGTGACACACCGTATATATCCATATTTTTTATTTTATTTTATTATTATTATTATTATTAACATTTCATTTTATTAACCATTCCAAATATATATATATATATATGTGTGTGTGTGTGTGTGTGTGTGTGTGATATTTGTTTTAGGGTGTCACATTTCTCCCCTTCTAAATAGAAGTTTGTCCTCAAACTTGACATACCTTGGTTTTCGAAAAGGTGCGGGTATTTAGCTCGCATTTGAATTTTTATTTTCCACGTAGCTTCCTCTACACGATGATTTCGCCATAAAATCTTGACAAGAGGTATAGTCTTGTTTCGGAGAATTTGATCACGATGATTGAGAATCTGCACTGGTTGCTCTTCATAAGAAAGATTTTCTTGAACTTCGAGGTTCTCATAATCGACAACATGTTCTGGATCTCGAAGATATCGTCGAAGCATTGAAACGTGGAACACATTGTGAACATTGGACAGTTCTGGTGGAAGAGCAAGACGGTATGCTACAGGGCCAATTTTTTCCAATATTTCAAATGGTCCGATGTAACGCAGATTCAACTTTCCTCGTTTTCCAAATCGAATGACTCCCCTTGTTGGTGAGACCTTTAAGAAAACGTGCTCTCCTACCTAAAATTCCAAATCTCGTCTCCACGTATCCACATAGCTTTTCTGGCGACTTTGAGATGTGCGAATTCGTTGTTGGATGAGTTGAATCTTACCACCCGTTATTTGCACGGTTTCAGGGCCTAATAGTTTCCTAACTCCGACTTCTGCCTAACATAGAGGTGACCAACATCTCCTTCCATACAATGCTTCGTATGGTGCTATACCGATGCTTGCTTGATAGCTGTTGTTATAGGCGAACTCCACTAAAGGCAGGTGTTCATCCCAATTACCCTTGAGGTCCAACACACACATCTGTAGCATGTCTTCCAAGGTCTGGATTGTTCTTTCGGATTGCCCATCAGTTTGCAGGTGATAAGCAGTACGAAACTTCAATTTTGTTCCCAAAGCTTCTTGCAATTTGTTCCAGAAGTGAGATACGAAGCGGGGGTCTCGGCCAGATACGATTGAAACTGGGGTACCATGTAATCGAATGATTTCTTTAATGTATAGGGTGGCGAACTTAGTAAGGGAGTATGTGATCCTGATTGGTAGGAAATGTGCCGACTTCGTTAATTGATCTACTATAACCCATATCGCATCATTCTTTGAAACTGACCGTCGTAGCCCGACCACAAAGTCCATAGTAATGTGCTCCCATTTCCATTCAGGAATAGGGAGTGGTTGCAGCATCCTTGCAGGTCTCTGATGTTCCGCTTTAACACGTTGACATTGCAAGCATTTGGAGACATGGTCTGCAATGTCTTTTTTCGTACCTGTCCACCAGTAGTGTTCTCTCAGATTGTGATACATCTTGGTGTTGCTAGGGTATACTGCAAACCCCGAGCTATGAGTTTCTAGCGATATCTTCTTCTTGAGCTCTCGTACATCGGGTACGCAAATTCGATTTCGAAATTTTAGCATCTTATTGCTTATAGTTAAGTCAGGATTAGGAGTAGTTTTCTGCTCTTCGTACTTTTTCTTCAAAAGTTTATCTTCACATTGGCATGCTTTAATTTCTTCAATCAATGTAGGTTCCACGATTATGTTAGCGAGCAATCCATTGATTTTGTAAGGGATGAGAATATATGCCAAACTTCTGGTAGTCTTTCGACTCAATGCGTCTGCTACCACGTTAGCTTTTCCCGGATGGTGATGGATCTCTACATCGTAGTCCTTCATAAATTACAGCCATCGATGTTGTCGCATATTCAGTTCTTTCTGCGTAAACAGATATTTAAGACTCTTGTGATCTGTGTAAATCTCACAGGTTGCACCGTAGAGATAATGACACCAGATCTTGAGGGCGAAGATTACTACAGCCAACTCTAGATCGTGAGTTGGGTAGTTTTTCTCGTGAGTCTTTAGTTGTCGCGAGGCATATGCAATGACTTTCTCATTTTGCATAAGAACACAACCCAAACCATTGTATGAGGCATCGCTATAAATTACAAATCCATCAGTTCCTGTGGAGAGTGCTAGTGCAGGAGCTGTCACAAGCCTATTTTTCAACTCCTGGAAGCAACGTTCTTGCTTGTCAGTCAATCCAAAGGGTGCGTTCTTCTGAGTCAGCTGGGTCAAAGGTGATGCTATCTTCAAGAAATCTTGAATGAAGTGTCGGTAATAGCCTGCTAGACCCAAGAAGCTTCGAATTTCGGACACATTAGTAGGTCGTGACCAATCCACAATTGCTGTAACTTTTTGGGAGTCAACCGAGATGCCATCTTTGTTGATGACGTGGCCGAGGAAGTGTACACTAGTGATCCAAAATTCGCATTTCTTCAACTTGGCAATAAGTTTGTGATCACGTAATGTTTGCAGCACTGTTCGTAAGTATCGCTCATGATCCTCTGGTGACTTAGAGTATACGAGAATGTCGTCAATGAACACGATGACGAACTCATCAAGATATGGTTTGAACACTCGGTTCATGAGGTCCATGAAGGCTGCTGGAGCATTTGTGACACCAAATGGCATGACAAGAAACTCGTAGTGTCCATAATGTGTTGTGAAGGCCGTCTTCTCAATGCTTTCCGTTTTGACTTTTAGTTGATGATAGCCGGAACGCAAGTCGATTTTGCAGAATACTTGGGCACCTTGAAGTTGGTCAAACAAGTCGTCAATTCTTGGCAAGGGGTATTGATTCTTGATGGTGACTTTGTTCAGCTCCCGGTAATCGATGCATAACCTCATCGTGCCATCCTTTTTCTTTACGAACAGTACTGGAGCTCCCCATTGTGAGGTACTTGGTCGAATGAAGCCTTTGTCCAGGAGTTCCTAGAGTTGGGTTTTTAGTTCTTTCAATTCCGCTAATGACATGCGGTAAGGAGTTTTGGAGATCAGTTGTGTATTGGGTTGAGTGTCGATGGTGAATTCGATTTCTCGATCAACTAAGGTACCAGGTAAGTCTTCAGGGAAAACATCAAGAAATTCTCGAATGACTGGTATTGAATCGAGGGTTGGGTCTATTTGTTGAGTGTCGACCACATAACAAATAACCACCACAACCTTTTCTCAAAAGTCGTTGGGCTATAACAGAGGATATCAAATACGGAGGGGTAAAAACTCCAGTTCCTTTGAGAACCAGCTCGCGTTGGTCGGGCAACCGAAGAAAGATCTTTTTGGTCGTACAGTTAATAGAGGCATGGTTGGCAGTAAGCCAATCCATCCCCAAGATTATGTCGAAGCTACTAATGCAGAGTGGAATTAGATCCACATGCAAGGTTTCATCCTTTAGGGATATAACACAGGACTTGTATACCTTTGTACTAAGTGTGGTGACACTAGATGGAAAAGCCACAGATAATGCATATCCCAATGGTTTCGGTGTTAACGTTAACTTGGAAACAAAGTGTGGTGCCACAAACGAATGAGTGGAACCAGAGTCAAAGAGAACACGAGCTAAGTGACCACAGACAGAAAGTGTACCTGTCACAACGTTCTTCGTAGCATTGGAGTTTCCGGGTACTAACACAAAAGCTCTTCCTTGGCGTCTTTGTTCCTTCTTCCTTCCTGTGGCAGTTTTTGGTTTCTGAGCTAGTTCAGGGGTGCTTATCACAGAGTTGGTGAATTTTGGGCAGTCTTTCATCACATGGCCAACTTGGCCAAATCTATAACATGCTTCTATTGCCCGATAGCACTGTCCCTTATGAGCCTTTCCGCAACTCGGACAATTCAGAATGGTGCTACCCTTGGGCATAGTAAAACTTTGGTTGGCTGATCTAGTTGAGCTAGTAGATCCGGGATTTACTTTCTTTGGTGGGGCTACCCTTGACCCTCCAACTGGTTCCCAAAACCACCTCTTTTGACCCATTCCACTGGAACGTGCGGTTTTAATTCCTTTTTCGGTGATATATGCTCGATCCACCACCTCTGCATAGGTTGGTAATTCCAGAACCTCGAGCCTATCTTTTATTTCCTCATCTAATTCTACTTCAAATTTCCTTGCTTTTCGGGCTTCTGTCAGAATAACATACAGTGCAAATCGTGCTAACCGTATGAACTTCCTTTCGTACCCCGCCATTGACATTGTTCCTTGCCTCAAATGTAGGAACTAGGATGCTTTCTGCTCCCGTAGTGATTCTGGAAAATACTTTTCATAGAACACTTCTAGGAATCTCGCCCAAGTCACGACCTCTTCTTTTTCTAAGGTGAGAAGCCACCATTCCTGCGCATCTTCCTTGAAGGTGAAAGTGGCGAAGGATACTTTCTCTTCTTCTGTGCAAGGTAGGGCATGAAATTTTTTCTCTATTTCTTTAACCCAAGCTTCAGCTATCAATAGATTTGAACCTCCTGTGAACGTGGAAGGATTCAGGTCTTAGAATTGTTTAATCGTAGTTGTCCCTTCTCGATGTTCTGGTGACCCATTGTTCTGCAAGGCTTGCAAGAAACTAGTAATAGCTCTCCCCACAATCCGTTCCATTGGATCGGCTCCATTGGATGATGACACGGTACCATTTTCATCGTTAGCCATAGCTATAAAACAATTTTAATAAACGTGGTGCATGATTTCTATCAATTACCTAAATTAAAACATATTTACATAATCTACAACACATAGATAAAATATACATTATTCACAAAACATCGGTTTTATTTATGTATAATGGTGTTGGTGCATTACTTGTAGTTATGTCAATTTTAGTGCCTAACCCTCCGTAACAAAACGGGTTAGAAATAGATCATGGTCAGCTTGTTTAGACACCAAACAAAAGAAAAACACAAAAACAACAAAAGAAAGGATTTTGTTATCAGGATCTCAGGTTGAAAACAGCCATGGGTACTGCAGTTGCATGTGATGCTCAAACTCTCATCCATTTGCTCTATGCCAAAACATCGCCATGCCACCTCCACTTGGTATATGGGAATGCCTGCCTCATAACCCCACAGTTGTCATCCTATGATACGCATAGGTACCTCTACATATGTCGTAATGTCACCAAAATCAATTGCCTGAGTATCAATTAGGTTTTGGAGGGGAGGGACTCTTGTTTGAATGTGATCACTTAAGAAGGCATTTCCTCGCTAAGTCATAAAATCTGAAGGTAAAGGTGCCACTAAATAACGAGGATATTCCTAACTCGGGACCATGCCTACTACCCGTGTAGGTCCTAAAAACCTGTCTAAGGTACTCATAGCGTCAGCCCTCCACCACTGTGTGTCTACTGCTGTGGGGACGACCTTTAAGTATATTGGTCGGCCCATAAGTCGATTGAGGATCGGGTTTGTCTGCCTAACTATTATTTTAGAGTCTTCTATTTGTCTGGTAAATTTGGAACATAATTGTTATTTTCAAAAATTCCTTCAACGTCCGGGGGATCAGGTCCATACCAAAAAGAGTCGCCAAAGTTAAGTTCTGACATTGCCGCACCACAGGATGCCCAACTTAGCTATAGAACTAAGAAAAGACTTATTACTATAAGGACTGAGGTAAGACCATAAGGACTAAGGTAAGATTTTTTTCTTCTTCTTTATTTGTTTTAAACCATTGCTCTAATACCACTTTTGTCACGACCCATCCCGACGACCAAGGTTGGATCGCGACTAGCTATCCTAAAAGCCCACAGAGTAATTCCAAGTAATTAATTTGAAAAACGCAGCGAAATAAAATAAAAGGGGTAGATTAATATCCGAAGCGTACATGAAAATTTTTATTTATGATATAACATCAGTTGGATGATGACTACAAGAAAAAAAGAAAAAAAAAACATGATATCCGTATCAAATTTGAAGTTATGATCCACAGGGTAAAAACCATCATTCTTTAAATTTCTTCACCTGAAAGGGTTTTAACAGCTATAAGCACATGACAGAGTGAAAAATATTATACTGAGAACATGAGGGTATAAAATCACCATGGATAATTATTTAGGCTAAATGATGAATAATTTGGTTTGAATAAATTATTTTTCATAACAGACATATAACACAAAATTATATAAAATAATTATAACCACAGTACATAACAGATTAGAGTGTCAATGGATCCATGACAGACAGAGGGTCACAAAGTGACTAACCAAAGGGTCAAAGGTTATTTAAGTCTCCCAAGGCATGGAACTGTCAAGAGGGTCACTAAAGTGACAATTCAGAGGGCCAATAATTATTTAAGTCCCCTAAGGCATGGGACCTCCGTTATGATACTTATTCAAAACAAATATTTATAAAATCTTTGTCAAATATTTCCTAAAATTCAAAAAAATATATCCATGGGTTTCAATTTAAGTAAATAAAGTTCAGAAAATAATTCACGTAATTGAAACATTAATATAACCATAAAACATAAATTATATAAAATAATTCGTGGTAACTTAAAACATTCGTAAAATATATTATGGTAACTTTGGGTATAATATTACTCACTTTATTATCGACTCTTAACCTTTACTTTCCTATTATGGCTCACTAGTATACTGCACTTGTGTGAATCTATGTATTTCTTTTTTTCGTTGCTTTCTGAAGCTTGGCAACTCTCTCTATTTATAGGGGGAAATTCGCACAGTCATGGTGAATTTGTCACCACGTGTCACCCAACAACAATTGCCACTTGCTTCATCCCTATTATTACTTATCTAAGGACTTATCTAAATAGGCACATTCACCACCCTATGTGTTAGGGTGGTGACACACCGTATATATCCATATTTTTTATTTTATTTTATTTTTATTATTATTATTAACATTCATTTTATTAACCATTCCAAATATATATATGTGTGATATTTATTTTAGGATGTCACACACGGGTTTCATTTTAACAAAAAGAATTGAGAAATTAATTCACGTAATTAAAATATTAATATAATTTATAATAATTTATAAAACATAACTTGTATAAAATAAATATGGTAAGTCAAAATATACGTAAAATATATTATGATAACTCAAGATATAATATAACTCACCTTAACTTTAATACCTCACTCTTTCTTTCCATTATCAAAGACCCTCTCAGCTTCAATTATTTTTTCTTCATTTTCTTCCTTTATTTCCCTTCTCCTTCATCGCTTTTTCCTTTATTTCTTTCTTTCTTTCCCACACCACTGATCACCTCCTCTCTACTTATATAGGGAGGTAAGACGTGGCCCGCGTATCTTTCCCAGATTCAATAATAAATTTCATAAATTCATACTTATCTTTAATAAATATTTAACATAATTACACTTTGGCCCAGTTTTTTAATATAACTATATAAATAAATTAATCCCTAATTAAATTACACTCTATCGTATACCAACAGTAAATTAATTATTTATTTTATTACCACATCCATTATTATTATTATTATTATTATTATTATTATTATTATTATTATTATCATTATTATTATTATTATTATTATTATTTATTCTTACTTTTATATTTATTTATTTACTATCTTTAACTTTAATTTGGCCCAACTAGTATTATAATTCCATATTTATGTTAATTTGGCCCCAAATAATAATCCCTAATTAGTCCCATATTTGATAATCCAATACCAAATTAGATTCTATATTTATTATTATTTATTTAATAATATATTATCACATACAACCATAATACTAGTATAAAATTTAAGAGACAATTTAAATTTTCGGGTTGTTACAATCTTCCTTCCTTTTAAAAATTTCGTCCTTGAAATTTGTCATATGTATAAACTATCCGCTACGCACTCTGATAAATATATTAGATGATTAATTTGATAGAAAATATTACCTCAAAAAAAAAAAACTTTACAAAAAACAACTTGCTGTCTAGTTGTCAAAAATTGTTTAGGCCAAAATGAGAAACAATCGGTGACTTTAAAAAAATTTTATTAGCTTTATTTCTGAAAAGAAAAAAAATGACAACATAATTAAACAAGCGACTGGAAATGAAATGACAGAATCACATGCAAAAGTTGAAAGAATTTGAGATGAGCTTCCATTTCTTTTATCTGTGAACTTTCCACTGATGAAAAATAGTTTCAAAATTAGTATTTTTAAAATTTGAACCCACTTTTAAAAGTTGAAATGATTTTTTTTTTTTTAATACTGAACTGAAAATTGTATATATTTAATTATATTATAATTTTGGTGGGTGTTTGAGCCCGACATCCTTTGTTTCTTTTCCTTCTTTTCCTATAACAAAAATAAATTATATCTAATATCCCTTACAAATTATGCACAAAAAAAATTATACATATAAAATCATATAAAATTATAATATAATTAAATCGACTAACAAAATATAATATTTAGGTACTAATTAGACGCTATCCTGCTTTTTAAATGTGCGCGTGTCCTATACTCCAATAATGATTTATTTATTTTTTTATAAATCATTGCTCTGATACCATTTGTCACGACCCGCTCCCCGTACCCAAAGGTTAAGAATCGTGATAGCCAGTAACTGAAGTTACCTCCGGTCAATTCTTAAACAAATTAATAAAAGCGAGCAGAAATAATATTTAAGTGAGGGTACCAAAATAATCATCGGAGCTTCTATTTTTATTACAAAATTTATTGACCAAAATGACCGATATTTACATATAAACATATCATGAAAGTGCTGTGTGTATCTATTCCGCAGCCCCGCGTCTAAGACTTTCCAAAAGCTATTTCTGAATTGCACTGTTTCCTGAAAATTAGTAAACAGCTATAAGCACATGGCAGAGTGAGAAATATTATGTCAAGAGTATAAGGGACACAAAATAACCATGGATTGTTATGTAACTAAAATAGTTAAGATAACTTAGTCTGAACAAATAATCATTTAAGTAGCAAAACTGAGATTATGTAAATAAATAAACATAACTACGGTACCGAACAGAACAGAACAGAGGTCACAGAAGTGACAATCAGAACAGAGATACGGATTCAAGAGGTGGCTCCTACAATAGTGTAGCACTTATTTCCGCACAACACTTTGCTCCGTACAAAACAGAGATCAATAGATCCATGACAAACAGAGGACCACAAAGTAGTCAAACACAGGCCAATGGTTATTTAAGTCCCCCAAGGCATGGGACTCCCGTGGTGGTACTTGCAAAACATAATTATTTATAAGGTTATAGTCAAATATTCTCTAAAATATAAACAAGCATATCCATGGGTTTAATTTTAACAAATAGAGTTGAGAAAATAATTCACGTAATTAAAATATTAATATAATTTATAATAATTTATGAAACATAACTTGTATAAAATAAATATGGTAAGTCAAAACATACGTAAAATATATTATGATAATTCAAGATATAATATAACTCACCTTAACTTTAATACTCACTCTTTCTTTCCATTATCAACGACTCTCTCAGCTTCTATTATTTTTTCGTCATTTTCTTCCTTTCTTGCCCTTCTCCTTTCTCTCTTTTTCCTTTCTTTCTTTCCAAACCACTGATCACCTCATCCCTATTTATAGGGAGGTAAGACGTGGCCCGCGTATCTTTCCCAGATTCAATAATAAATTTCATAGATTCATACTTATCTTTAATAAATATTTAAGATAATTACACTTTAGCACAGTTTTTTAATATAACTATATAAATAAATTAATCCCTAATTAAATTATACTCTACCGTATACCAACAGTAAACTAATCATTTATTTTACTACTACACCCATTATTATTATTATTATTTATTCTTACTTTTATATTTATTTATTTACTATCTTTAACTTTAATTTGGCCCAACTAGTATTATAATTTTATATTTCTGTTAATTTGGCCCCAAATAATAATCTCTAATTAATCTCATATTTGATAATCCAATGCCAAATTAGATTCTGTATTTATTATTATTTATTTAGTAATATATTATCACATACAACCATAATACTAGCATAAAATTTAAGAGACAACTTAAATTTTCTGGTTGTTACAAATATTCATGACAAACACACATGGACCAAGTTTATAATTCTTCGAATAACCCAACCAAAACTACAACTCAATAGTTCTCAATCAATGCAATGATCACACAAGCATTTCAATCTTGTCATTTTACGAAAATTTCGTCCGCGGGATTGGCACCCATGTATGCACATGATTTCAGGACTTTCACCCTGGACACTCCGGTCAACGTAGTTTCAATGGAGTCCATCCCCTATCTCTTCCTAAAATATGGAGTACATCCCCTTTCTTCTCTCAAAACGTTATACATATATAATGTATTTAAAAGTACCGTCATATTCAATGACTATCAATTATACACATTCAATGCCTTAACGTGCTGTCATATTCAATGACACAATTAAATGATTAGTTTCAATTCATCTAATCCTTATGCAATTTCTACAACAATTATATCTATCCTCCACCGATAGTCCAATACAGATATTTCTAAAAAGATATTTAATCTCAAGACAGATAATATATTCAAGTTTCTATAAGAGTGAGATAACGCGTATCCAACTCCATCATTTATATCAACAACAATCCAATTTCACATTAACATAATCAATTTTGCTTATTTATGCACAACACAAATTTACCCATCTAGGGCGCAACTCCCATTTTTCCAAATATTAACTCGTGTCCAAATCAACCCTTTTTCAATAACGAACCTTTACATCTACACCCAAACCATTTTTACTCATTACATTTGAAAACCCATATTTTATTCCACACCCAAGCCCTAGGTTCATCTACAAATATTCCCAATATTCCACAATTTGTACATAACAACAAATAACTAGGCTAAAAATCATACCAAGGTGTAAAATATCTCTATCTTAAGCTTAGAAAAGCAAAGGAAGAAATGGAGAATCTTCAAGGACGCTAAAATCAAACTTCAATCGAACCAAAAGGAAGTTCTAAAGATGCACTAACTTTTTTTCAAAGACACTAGGGTAGAGAACCCAAAGGATCTAGGTCAAAATGTAGAGAGAGAGAGTCAAGATTTAGGTTTTTGGAAAGTTTTAGAGAGAGAGAAGAATGAAAAAAGTGATATAAACTGTCATTTTTGCGATCTGATATACGCATAGTTCGCTCGAGCGGAAGAGTTGACACTTAAACGTCAGATACAATAAGTTGTTCCGCTCGAGCACAAAAAAAGCCCGCTCGAGCGCAGAATACACACATCTAGTACTTTTGAAGACAACAGATAAACCGCTAGAGCGCAGGAAAGGCCGCTTGAGCGCCAACCCGCTCGAGCGTAGAAAACGCGCTCGAGCGTAGAAATCACTCTCCTAGTACTTTTGTAGACTGTAAAAGTATTGAGTGTTCGCAAAGCCTGCTCGAGCACAAAAATGGCCGCTCAAGCAGAGGAGCAAAAACCACGAATCCCGCTGGAGCAAAGAAGCCAAAATTTGGGCAATAAGGTTTGGAAAAACAAGCAACTTGTTCCAAACACACAGCTACAACCCCGTAACCAAAATAGAGGGAAAACAAGGGAAACAAGATATGAATAACCATTCAAAACCATACCAACTCGGGTCCGGAACACAACAAGTGACGGGTTAAAACCGAAATCGCTATACAAAGTCCCTCCAAGCTATTGCCTTGGCAGAAGCATATCACCAACATCTGAAAATAGTTTTTTCCCAAATAGGGTGAGCCAAAGTCCAGTAGGAACAATCTAATACAATATATGAGATTTAACGAAGATATAAGCATAATGCGCATTTACAATGCCAGTAATAAAACATTCATATTCTGTATAGTCATAAAGTACCAAAGTTCATATCTCAATCCTTTTTCTTTCTCATCAATTCAAGTTAATTCATTTCATCTCGATTTATGAGCTAATTTTATTATCTTTCAGATAACCCATCTGAGATTACAACTCAATGGTTCCCAAAATAACTCAACCATCATACAAACACTTCAATTTGTCATTTTACGAAAATTTCATCCACGGGATCGGCACCCATGTATACGCGCGGTTTTAGGACTTTCACCCTAGACACACAGGCCAACTTAATTTCAATGGAGTTCATCTCCTATCTCCTTCTAAATAATGGAGTACATTCCCTTTCTCTTCTCAAATAATCATACATATACAATGTATTTAAAACATAGTCATATTCAATAACAATTGTCGCGACCCAAACCCCCCTCTATAGATTTAGCATTGTAACTAGCCAGTAATCCTTGAATTACCAAAGGCCTCTTAACAGAACAACATATAATAAGGGTTGCGGAAGCAAATATAGAAAATATACAATGTTCATAGAGCTGTGTTAACGTATATGAGACGTCATAAATACATTAGTCATACGTCACCCATTAATACAAATGAAGCTAAAACGGGGACTTAGCCCAATGTACAGATAAGTAAAACAAAATAAAAACATCTGTAGCAAGGTTAAGAAACTGGACATCTCATAAAGGAACCTCCTCAGGAGGCATGGTGGCTGGCTGACACAAAACTCTATGCAGCAGCTCTAGGCCTGGTCATGCGCTTGCTCACCTGCATACATAATATAAATAATGAGCGGAAGCCCATTAAATAATAATAGAGTAAAGGGTTTAAATGAATGATATCCATAACAGGTATAGAAATCAGAGTTCATATTAGAAACAGATTTCTATTCATGTTTTTGTTCAAACTACATACAGAAATCAGAGTTCATGCTTCGTTATACATGATACATCCATTAGTGTTAACTTGCTTGTTAGTTTTATTGGGAATCTCCAGTACTGGGAACTTGTAATATACTTAAGCCTCGGTATTGTTACCCCCGAGCAAGGGCCATGAGACCATGGTATTATTACCCCTGGGCAAAGGCCTTGCTTATAAACCAAGGTATTGTTACCCCCGGGCTACGGCCTTGTGCTAAGGATGCGATGAATACTTGTTAGAAAATTGAACAATCATTCATTGAACATAATATAACATTTCATAAAACAAGGCATTTCTTGTCATATCACATCATATAAGAAATTACTTAGATGTAAACATAGCTTTACAAATTTATTACTCACAGATGGCGCTACTTGCAGAACAGACAAATCAGATAACTTGTGGCGCATAACCTACACACACATAGTAGAAACAAATAATAAAACACACACTTGGTTGGTAGTTAACTTCTTTCGTTTTATTCTTAGTGTGTTTCTAAGTCTTAGCCTCTTATTGAGTCTTAATCATGGCCTACGAATGCCTAGGATGCAATGTGAATGCCAAAATGCATTTAAAGACTCTTAACAAAGCTTGCTGAAAACAGGGGTTATGCTCGAGCGCAACTTCCTTCGCTCAAGCGGACATGCAAACATATAAGGGGTCGCTCGAGTGCAACTTTCCTCACTCGAGCGGTTTGTAAACTTTGCAAAAGTACTGGTTGTGGGAAATCTCCGCTCGATGGCCGCTCGACGCTCGCTTGAGCGTGAGGCTCATGCATTCGCTCGAGCGTAACTCTTGTCGCTCGAGTGGTCTATAAAACATGTAAACTTATGGGAGTATGCATTTCACGCTCGAGCAGACTTCAGGTCGCTTGAGCGAATATGCAAAAACAAAGGTGGCCGCTCGAGCGCAGAATCTGTCGCTCGAGTGGAGATGGCGAATTCTGGGATTTCCAGATTTACCTCCAAACTGCAAAACTCAAATTCAAAGTCTCAAAACTCATTCTTTTGGGCCAAACATTTGAGGACTCATATGTGAACTAGGAAAACATTGGGAATTTCAAATCATTTTGCAAAATCAAAGCCCAAAGACTTGCCAAATGTGCAAAACAAAACCCAATTCTTAGAAAACATAATATGCATGTATTGCCTTGACTTCAAAACTTCCAAAACATGATCTCATGACACAAAAGAACATGAAACTTGATGAATTCCCAAAACTAAGGTGAATTAGTAACATGCATGAGGAAATTCTAGAGAAAATAACTTCAAAATGCTATAAAATATGCATGCATGCATGGTTTAAGTTCATTTCTCCAATTCTAGCTTAATTTTTGTGTAGTCCTCTTAATTCTCTTGAATTCATGGTTTAAGCATCCATAATATACAATCTAAAGGTTGAATTCTTACCTAGAGTCTTAATTGCACAAGTGAAAAAGCTTCAACTCCCAAATTCTTTGCAAGTCTCCAACAATTCTTAGCAATTCCCCTTCTTCCTAGCTTTTGATCTCAATTTTCTTCTCCCTCTCTCTCTCTCTCACGTTTTCTCTTCAAGATAGGGTGATAGGAGAGTGTACAGTGAGCTAATGAGTTCATATGGGCCTTATATAAGCTTAGTTAGTGACTTGATCAAATTTTAGTTAAGCTACTCAATTAGGCATTAATTATTCTAATTTAATCGTTTCGATCTGAATATTAATTAAACCTTCCATAAAATTCTAAAAATCCTAAATAGCACATAAATCAAATTAATTTCATGATTAGATGCCAATAAGGCCTTCAATTTACAGAATACAACAGAATTAGAGACAAATATTCCTACACAGAACATATATAAATTCATATACCAGATAGCACACGTAATTAATGCAGAATTTCATTTTAATTACTTATTAATCATTCTTAATCATGGATTGCATGTTAATCAGAGGTCGGGGTTGTTACAATAATCAATAAGAGATTAGTTTCAATTCACCTAATCCTTATGCAATTTCTACAATACTCATAGCTATTCTCCACCGATAGCCCAATACAAATGTTTGTACACAGATAGTCAATCTCAAGACAGATAATTTATTCAAAATTTCACAAGTGAGAGATAATACATATTCTTTTCCACTATTTATGTCCACCCCCATTCCATTTCACATTTTACAATACCAATTTCATTTATTTATACAAAATAAATATTTATAACATTTTAGGGAAAACTTCCCTCTTTCCCCAAATATCACCCAAATGCCAAAATCAACTATTTTCTCACAAAACAACCTCATTTTCAAACCTCATAATCCTTTATATCATATTCACATAGAAACCCCTATTTTGATTTTTAACCCAAACCCTAGGTTTGTCCAACATACTCCCAAATCCCATCATTGTTATACGACAATCAATAACTAAGTTAAAAACCATATGAAAATGTAGAAAAATCCCTACCTCGAAATTAGAAGACCAAAGGAGGAGTGAAAAAACTCCAAAGATGCCGAAACCAAGGTTGATTCGGATCAAAATGTAGCTATTGATGTGCTCTACCTTTTTAACAAAGGCCCAAGGGTGGAGAGATCACTAGATCTAGATGAAAAAGTAGAGAGAAGGTAGGTTTTAGAGAGAGAGTCTCACCTTTATGTTTTAGAGAGAAATAGATCTGAAAAAGTAATGTAAAAAGTCATTTTCGCGATCTGATATACGCACAGTCCGCTCGAGCGCAAGAAGTGACGCTCGAGCGTTAGACATAATAAGTTGTTCCGCTTGAGTGCAAGAGTGTCACTTGGGCGCCAAGACATAAAGAAAATGACACTCACCGCTCTAGCGCAAGAAGTGATGCTCGAGCGTAGAAAACACACATCTAGTAGTTTTGCGGACAACAAACCAACGCTCGAGCACAAACAAGGCCACTCGAGGGCTCACCCGCTTGAGCGTAAAAAACGACACTCAAGCGTAGAAAACACTCTCCCAGTAGTTTTGCAGACCTACAAAAGTATTGAGAGTTCGCAAAGCCTGCTCGAGCAAAGAAGTGCCGCTCGAACGGAATGCCAAAAATCTGAGCATCAAGAGTTTGAAAACTAGGCAACCAACCTGTTCCAAACACAACCACAACAATCCCAAAACCAAGTTTAAGGAAAAAGAAGGTAAGCAAGACATGTTAAATAGTACGAAACCAAGAAACCCGTATTCCAAATTACAATAAGGGTCGGATCAAAACCGAAGTCGCTATACATAAAGTTTTTTTAGCAGATGTGACGTGAATAGAGTTTTGAAACTCTATAAGATAAAGAATTCTAAGTATGGCGCTTTATATAGCCTAGTTGAGAATGGAAAGAAATTTCCAATATCTTAAGGACAGTGGGAGAGGGGTGTCTACTAGTAGATTACCCCACTAGAGAAAAATACTCTACATTCTTAGTTGCGTGGTAACGAATGTGAAAATTTTCCAAACCATCCCTAGGTGATTGAGAGGGAAACATTTACGATTACTTTGCAAAATGATAAAGAGCCTAGGATAGTATCAAAGGCTCTCTAGTCCCATGTTTTTAGAAAGTGGATCAATGTTGTGCATTTAAGACGAAATCTTTGAGGATTAACCATTTCTAGAATTTGGTTGACTTTCTACGATGACGCGAAACTGTTATAAAGTTATGCGCGATTTGGACAGTCATTTTTTAGGCATAAGGCTCGCTAGTGAGGCTTACTTTGACTTAGGCTATGATTGACATGAGTTTGAAACTTTACTTTGTGGATATTGTGACCCAACTTCTCATTGGAGAATTGGATAAGTAGATCCGTATGGATTTACCTTATGTTTTTATAGCGAAAAGATAGGAGTACAAAAGATTGCTAGTTTCAATAAATCTTTTACGACCTAAACCAGTTGTCCAAATAGTGATTCTTAGATTTCATCAAGCCATGATGGGGCCAACGATAATCGATGAAGACCACTGAGGCATGATCAATGGTCCAAAAGAAGTTTTTCCATACTTAGTTATTATGAGCCAGGAATTTATAGTGTTGTCGCCACATAAGGTTGGCAGTCCTCTGTTTTAGACATTATGGACATGGGTGATGTAATTTTTATGCTCAAATATACAATCCTTAAGGATTTTTCTAGGAGAATTCTTGGTTTGTTTTTGATGACTTACATAAGGAATATCCTAGAATGATTCTAGATGCGAAATTGTAAACCCATTAACTTATCTATCGATAAAAGCTAGAGTCTCAGTTATTGAGTGAATCCTCAGATTGTCTCTGGGGGAAACAGATGACCTATATTCCTTGATCTTTTGTTGTGAGAGCCTGAAGTACGCTATGTGAGTGTATTCAGCATGATGAGTGTTATCTTTCGTAAATGGTCAATTGAGTAGTTTAGACCATGACCTTGCTCATTAGACTATTAGTATGATGCTCTACCAGTTATGTATAAATTTGTCCCTTGTAAGATTCAATGCGCTAGTTGGGCGCATCTTGAATGAATGCAAATTGGTCACTAGAATGTCTTTAGAGAGGTAGTTGCGCAACAGGTAGTGATCTTGAACCACTTTATGTGAGGCGCACATGGTGGATTCCATTGTATATACTTATCGCAAGGGGTGTTGATAAGACCTATGTTTGGAATCTAAAATTGCGCAAACTGTGGTTGTGTTTTTCAATCGATCGTTTGTTTTTGTGAGATTATGGGATATTGATGCTATTATGATTTGTGTCATGATGATTAGCAAATGATGATGTCAGCAGACAAGATTGGCTTACTCACACGAGCAATTGCCTTTAGCACTTAGGAGTGAGTAAGGATGAGACTTGTGGTTTATTTTATTTTGGAGCCAAGAAAGGCTTAAAATTATCTATTATGTATGTCACCTTAGTTGCAGCCAAGTTGAGGTCGTGTTAAAGACCAAACATGAATGTTAGTACCCACTTTCCATGTTTTGCTTGTTATGATTAGCCAGATGGGAGATCTCATTTGGCCCCTAGAAGGCGAACAAATAAAGAATTTGGGTTGGGTGCTAGAAAGCAACTCGTACACTTAAAAGCGACTAGACTAAGATCTGTACGGTGTATCGAGTATGATGTTACTCTTTGGAAGAGTTACTCCACCGTAGCATATATTCATATTACATGCGCTTGGTGACTGAGTAATGAGGTGAGAGAATGGATCCATACTTCCTCACCATGTGAGTTTTACGTGTCATTATTGCTATGACTTTCACTTTTGTACCCCTTTTGTGACCCTTGACTATGTCATAAGGTGAGGGGTTGATGTTTTGCTACTTTGATATGTTACCTACGGTCATGTATGATTCGGCCTTAAGGGATATCACTGGAAAAGCAATCAATCATAAACTAAATAGCATTAGGGCGAAGGAAAGATCATCTAGTATTACATCTCTACTGTATATTCACTGTCTGTAACTCACATTGCTCTGTATGAGAGGCAGATTGAGTGTAAATATATTTCATGATATGAGAGAGTCGAGCATGTTCTGTGAGGGATTAGAGATGCTTGGACCGGTGTAATTAGATGGGTTTGGGGGTCGTTTTTTTGTCTTGGGGTTGATGTCTCTATGTTGGCTTTTTTGAGTTTCTAGTGTAGAGCTCCCACATGCAAGTGTTCTCAGTGGTCGCATGGTCCATTGGCAAGTATGAGTTTGTTCGAGGTTTGGGTAGATTGAGATAGAGATGTGGCGCTATCATGACAACCCATGTGCGAGTGGGAGATGTTGGAAATTGGGTCGGGTTTTCAGACCTGGATTTGGGCGTCCATGGTGGCATGACCAATGACCCATGTAGTGACCTTATCAATTTGATTTTCAAACCACCTTATCCTAGAAATAAGGGTGAATAACCCAATATCTCATCTCCTGGGGAGATAGAGTTGTGGGTGGTTACATCTCTTGCATCTATACATATTACGTATAATGTGATGTGGGTTTTAACCGAATAATATTTCTGGAAAAAGACTTTCTCTCTCTAATTCTCTGCTATGGGATATAACCATGCTTTTGTACTATGAAGAGTGTGGATAGTTCTCTAGTAGATCTATCCCACTGCTGGGAATTATTCGAAGATGTTAATAGAGGCACATGATTCACCTATATGATCTAAGGATTTAGTTTGAGCGTAAAATGTATGGATTAAATTTGCTAATCCGCTGTGTATAAATATTTTTACAATAATTTATTAAAGTGTTTTTATTACTTTTCAAGTTAGAATTTGAGTGAGGAGAGAAAATGATATAAAATTCAAATAACTAGCCAAGGGGAGTTAGCCAATTTCGACTAACAAATGTAATATTAATTCAGTGTAAAAGTTTAGCTAATAGCTTCAAACAAACCAGTTAAAGTTTACTTTGTGCAAAATAACTAGTTATTTTAACTTAAAAACAAAATTTAATTACTCTTTTAAATTTTTCGAAAGGACATAACTAGACTTCAGTCTTGTTATTCGCAATCTCATTTCAATAATTTGATTCATAAATTTTTAAATTTGTTCTATGTCAATTATTTATAAAGGAGTTAAATTGATTGAGGCTATGATTGGAATACTAATTTGGGCTAAAATAATTATAAAGGACAAAATTGATTATTTTAATTAAAGAGGACAAAATGTCACTTCTAACTTATAATTATTTTATTTTTTCTCTCATAAAAATTAAATAAGTCAAAAAATTTATTTCAAACGAGATTTTTTAATCCAAATTAAAATAGTCAAAAAAAATTAAAAAACTAATCCATATTCTAAATGAAGGTTGTATAATTATAATTATATATTTTATTTATTTTTTTTAAAATATGATTCATTTGCATTAAAAATTTAGTATATAGGATTGCATTGCTGCCCAAAAGTTATCCTTTGCATATTTTAATACACATGATTCATGCGGGATCCATCGTAATCCAGATTAAGACCAAGATTTTTTAGAAAATGGATTATAATTCACTTTTTAGATTATAACTCACTTCTTTCTCTTACAAAAAATTAATTATAATTAATTTTTAATCAACTTTTAATTAAAAAATTAATTATAACCATCTTTCTAAGATAACCTAAATAGAAGGTTTTTTTATTTTGTTTTGAACTGTAAGAGTATCTCCAACGGTTCACCAAATTTTTCACTAAATCTGAGTAAAAAAAAGACAATTTTCTCAATTTGATACAGACTGCTCCAATGGTTGTCATCAAAGTAGGGGTCGACCGGTTAGTGTATTTTTTTTTTCTCTTTGAACCTTTTGACCTGTTTGAACCAACCAATTTGCAAGGGAACCGGTCTACTGATTGGTCAACCGGCTGGTTGATCGGTTAGTCTCCCCCAACGGTCACGCACAGTAAATTGGTGAAATCTTCCCCCTGTTCTCACTTTGATGAAAAATTTGGTGAATTCTCATTTTGATACCAATTTGACGAAACCATTGGAGCTGTAAAAAGTGACTTTTTCACTAAATTTTAAACCTGATGTAAGGTTTGGTGAAGCGTTGGAGATGGTTTAAGACCAGGGAGTTGTTGGCCAAATTGTCTAAAAATTTATATTGTGACATGACAGATCATGTGATTCATAGTACTAATATTTATTTGGAAAATGAGTGAGAGCACTAATTAGTGCTATCACTAATGATGTGGCAGCGGGCCTCACCAGGAATGATTTGATGTTTTGGCCTTGGTGTTGTATTTTTATTTTATTTTTATTGAGTACCATGTCATTAGTGATCTTTTTAGAACTCCAAAATTAATGGTCTCTATCGTTGTTGTATTTATCTTGGTGTTTGAATTGTACATGCTACGTCAATAAATGCTTCTTTGATGAAAAAAATGATATTTTATTCTTAGGAGTAATTTTGTCATTTTAATATTAACATTATTTTAAATATTTTTTTAATACAATAATTAAATAAAAAATTTTAAAAAATGATGCAGACCACTAATTAGTGGTTCATGTATTTTGTGTCTTAGTTTAGTTTTTTTTTTTTTTTTTTTGCTTTCCACATCATTAATGATGGTGTTAATGGTAGGAATTTAGTGGTTTGTAACATTGTTGAAAAATTTAATTCATCTTTTTAATCTTTTATTTGGGATAGATTGACTTTTTGATTTTTTTAACTATTTTAATTTGGGGTTAAAAAATCTCGTTTGAAATAATTTTTTGACTTTTATGAAAGAAAAATACAATGATTGTGATTTTAATGTGACATTAATTCTATTTAGTTAAATTAATCAATTTTATCTTATATGACTATTTTAATCTAAATAAACATGCCAAACATATTCTAAATATAAAAATTAAAATAACTTATAAAATAGTAAAATAACTAAAAAAATTAAAAAAATAACCACTTCACAGATGAGGCCTATGATACTCACACAATTTCACATCACCAATTTACATACAGTTCTAGCTAACTAGCTCAGACCGGTGGAGGTGATGATGGTAAGTTTAATTAATATTATTAGAATCATCATCTTATTTTATTTATTATTGTATCTATTAATATTAATTCATGAGTTTCACTAGTAATATTTAGGATAAATTACACTAATCCTAGATTTTTATTTAATATAGATCCCTTTCATATTTAAAAAATTACATTCTCTTCATTGAGGTTTGTAATCTCATTACAAATTGCCATATGAATTGCTGATGTTATAACCTAAATTTTTTTGAATGACCGTCTTGTCATTATTCTTATAATTTTTTCTTTCTATCATCATGATTACATTCTATAACTTTTTATCATTAAATTATATCCGAATATATTTTTATTGAGTGATAATATAAAAATATAAATTTTATATAGAATTTTTAAACACAATGATATAGCTTAACAGTGACCTTTTACTTTAAAACAAAACACCCATAAACGTGATTTATATTTACAATATCACTATCACAATATTTTTATGAAAATTTTTGTATAAATTTTTACATATGAATATAATTTTTCATTTTTATTTCCACTATTATATCTAGATTGGATCAATTTAATCTAGATATATTTTAAAATGTATAAAATTTATATAAAAAAAATTTAAAAAAATCCATTGAATACAACAAAATAAGATTATGTGTTGAATTTTTATATTTGGTGAATTTTTTTAAAATATAAAAAATATTATACTTCTTAAGTATATCCAGATTACGTGTATCTAGAAAATAAAAAATAAAAAAATTCTTAAAATATTTAAAAAAATCAGTAAAAATAAAAAAACACAATCAATAAAAAAAAAACTCAATTTTTTATATGAGTTAAACTAAAGAAGATAATTGGTATTTTCCTTGAAATGTCATGAACAAAATATCTGTATTATTTTATTATTTTATATATATAAAGGCTAAGGCACAAATATGTCATTTTAATCTCATAGGAGAGTAAGTGTAATTTTTTAAATGTGAGGGGAGATTTGTATTAAACAGAAACCTCAAAGGGTGTCAGTGTAATTTACCTCTAATATTTATTGTTAATGAAATATTGACACATAAAATGATAAATAAGGCGGTGTTTGGGGAAAAAAAATTGGGTTCTTTTTGATTTTTTTCACTAAAAGACAAAGTTTTTGCAAAACCAAAAAAAACAAATCCAAACAAAATATCACATCCAACCCCATAATCATTTCACTTTTTCTCTCACAAACATCACATCTAACCACAAAAAAATTCAACTATCTTCCCAAACACCAAAAATTTTTTCTCCAATAATATCCTACAACTAAAAAAATCTACATAAAAATCCACTTCCGAAACACCCACATAATCAACTGTTCGGACAAACTTGTGCAAAATATCATTATACAACAATGCTAGAGGGCCACAATTTTTGTGGCCACAATGGCTCAAAACTGTCAAAACGACGTCGTTTTGGCATATTTTGCACCCAAAACGACGTCGTTTTGACAGTTTTGAGCCATTGTGGTTGTGGCCCTCAAACATTTTCCTATCATTATAATACAAAAGTTTAGGAACCTAATATTTTCGTTCTTAAAAGTGAAAATTATGTTAAAAGCAGCGGGGTCAGTTTTTTTTTTTTTTTTTGTTACACGAAAATCTTCCCTACTCTCCCGCAGGTCCAAGACAGCGCCCCTTTGTAGAGATCACCAGGGTGTCCTGTTAGCCGTTCCGAGCGAGGAGACTATAACCTGGGAACTTGCCCCGACCTCCCAAGACAAGTTTCGCTTAAGTCAGGACTCGCACAGCGGAGGAGTATTGAACCCACACCAAGTGCTGTTAGGCAACTCAAGATCCAACCTCCTAATTAACTATGCTACGCCCAGGAGATTGGCCCAAGGGGGATTTGAACTCGTGACCTGGGGGCTTAATCCCCATGTTCATACCACAAGGCCACCTACCCTTGGGTTAAAGGGGTCAATTTTTATCGTCACTAAAAAATTATTCTAAAAAGTTAAAAAAATATGACACTTAATGACAAAATTTTGAAAATGTTATTAATAACTGCATATGACACTATGTCATTATAATATTGTGCTAAAGGGTTTGCTTTTTGGGACTAAATTTTTGTCTTAAAAAGTAAACCCTTTTGGTATCAAATTATTTTGGCCTAAATTTATTAGCACATTTTAAAAAATTTATCACATTTTTTTTTAACTTATCGGGATGTGTTACCCAAAAGACAATTTATGAGAGGAGTGAATTAGGTTTTTACAAATAAAAATAATAATACCATAATAAAAAATTATGACTAGCATAATAGATAAATATAGTGAATGAAATAAAAATAATTAAAACAAGTGTTCTAACAACTATGTCAGTTAATGATTTTAGCACAGTGAAAATGTGAAATATAGTTGTGACAATTTAAATAAAATAAAGAGATAAGGGAGAGAGAGGTAAACAAATTTATAATGGTTCGGTTTCAACTCGGCCTACGTCCACTTCTCAAGCTTCACTTGAGATTTTCCACTATGTTCTAGCTTCATGGGGGTACTAGCAACCTCTTTACAAATGAAGCAATTCTCCACGGATTTTACACAGACTTTCTAAGTCAAGAACATTGAGTGTACTTCACTCTTACAAGGTTGAAAAGAATGTGTTTTTTCTTTCACAAAAAGCTATAAGAATTATCTCTCAAATATAGATATAAAAATAAAACTCTGGTTTTTCTGTAAACCTCACACATGAAAGATGACCTTAATGCTATAAGGTTCAGTGTATAATTTCTGAGAGAAGATGTAAACAAAAAATGAAGAATACTTCTCAGAGAATTTTTCAGAGAATAGATGTGAGTGATTATAAATTAAAGAATATTTTCTGATTTTTTGTAACTTGTTTACATTAGAGGCTTTGGTATTTATGATGAAACTTATAGCCGTTTATAACCATTGTACTCCATCATTACTAATTTGAATATCTTTCACTTGAACCTTTTGAATCTTTTGAACTATTCATTTGAATTTATAGCCGCTGTACTCCATCATTACTAATTTGAATATATTTCACTTGAACCTTTTGTACATTTTGAACTATTCATTTGAATTTATAGCCGTTTATAGCTGTTGTACTCCATCATTACTAATTTGAATATATTTCACTTGAATCTTTTGAACCTTTTGAACTATTCATTTGAATTTATAGCCGTTGTACTCCATTATTACTAATTTGAATATCTTCCATTCCATGATTACTAATTTGAATATTTTTCACTTGAATCTTTTGAACTATTCATTTGAATTTATAGCCGTTTATAACCGTTGTACTCCATCATTACTAATTTGAATATCTTCTACTTTAACCTTTTGAACTGTAACTGTTGCTGTGCTGGATTGTTTGAACCTCTATTTTGGGTTGTTTGAACTTCTAATTTAATCAAATATTTAATACATTCTAGCAACATTTAGGATAAAGATTTAGGTGAGAAATAATGTGACAAAATAAATTTTGATTTTATTTTTCTCTTTCAAATAAATTAAAACATAATTAAATAAATCATCAAAATAAATGTTGATTCTATTTTTCTCTTTCAAATAAATTATCAAAATAAATTTTGATTCTATTTTTCTCTTCCAAATAAATTAAAAAATAAATTATCAAAATAAATTTTGGATTCTATTTTTCTTTTTCAAATAAATTAAAATATAATTAAATAAATCATCAAAATAAATTTTGGATTCTTTTTTTCTCTTTCAAATAAATTAAAACATAATTAAATAAATCATCAAAATAAATAAGTCTAACAGGATAACTTTTTAACGATGGCAAGAATCATTAAATTCTCTAATGGAACACAACTTTACAGTTTGGTGGATCGTAAACTTATAAAATGTTATCAATTATTCATGATTTTTTTAAATGTTTATTCAAAAATTTAAAAAAAAAATTTTGACTACTAATTTTATTACTTGACGTGGGTAGGCCCATAAAGGCCATAACTCACTATGAATAACCCAAGCCTACCACTTATGGCTCAATACATAATCCAACTGATAAGGCTTAGCACCATCTGGAAGTCAACATGGCCTGAAGAACCAATAATATTCAGACAAGTGGCAGGTAAAGGGCAAGCCACATCAGCAGACAAAGATCTGCAAAGTTATTGCCACTGCACATCGCCATTAATGCAGCCTTTCACTGCATTTATTACGACAACACCTCTCCGTCGGGACAACACACCCTCACCCTGAACAAGGTAAGCTATAGCATAGACTTTTGGCCAAGGTGACAGGTCAGAAGGGACAACGAAATGATTACCAAAGGATATAAGCAAACATTGAAGACAAAAAGAAGGTTAAGCTTTTCTATCTCTAATCTATCTACATATTTCACTTTCTCTCTCTAACTTGCTCGTCGGAGGGTTCGCTGGGGGACTCCCCGTTCCTCGTTGAACTTTTGTGCAGGTTCTCTGGTGGGCTTGGTCATTCGGACATTAGACTTGAGGAGCGTGGATCAGTCCAACCTGTCCTACCATCAAAAACTACATCATCAGTTGGCGCCGTCTGTGGGAACGCTTTGCTTCTCGTGCCAGTTGTGTTCATTGTCATCGGAGACCCTGTCCCAATAACCCTTTCTTGATTTCCATCAAAGTGTATGGTCACGACTAAATCCAAGGCTTCTCACCAAAATGCCGCCGACCACCAAGCCGACCCTCCCAATCAAAACAACCCACCGTAGTATTTTATCGAACTTACCAACAGCATTAACCGCATGGCTGAGCAAAACCAAGCCCTGATAAATGCTCTACTCCAAAGAAACCTTTCTATGCCTCCTCCACCACCTCCAAACATTCTGCCCAACCAAGAACGAGCCCCGAGCCATACTATTCCGCAGCCCTATCCACCCAACCTGGAAGGTTTGCAGCCTCCTCCTCCTAATATAAATTCACTACCCCGACACCCGTATCCATCGGTCCTGGTACCAACCCCTGAAGGAGAAGCCAGTAGCGTCCAACCCCGTTGCCTTCCGGTGGTGATAACATCCCTCTCTGGGATGCCGAACTCCGAGCCATGAAGCTCCAATTCCAAGGGATCATGCAGAACATTCAGCATAAACCCTCTACCACAACAAATTCACAATTTGTTGCCTCCATCCGAGACAAACCTCTACCCTCTAAGTTCAAAATACCCACAATCGACTCTTTTGACGGTACGACGGACCCAGTCGACCATCTGGAGACCTATAGAACCCTCATGATCCTTCATGCATTCCCTGACGAGATCATGTGTCGAGCTTTCCCCATGACACTGAAGGGGTCAGCTTGGCTGTAGTTTAGCTAGTTACCAGCAGACTCCGTTTCCACTTTCCAACATCTCAGTGACTTCTTCCTCAGTCATTTTATTGGAGCCTAGTGCCAACGCCGTCCGACAACCCAACTCCTCAACATCCGCCAGGCCGAGGGGGAGTCCCTGCGCAGTTTCGTTACCCGCTTCAACACCGAAGCCTTGTAGGTGGCGAAAAACGATGATAAGGTCATCCTTACAGCTTTCATGGCCGGACTACGGTCGTCTGACTTCCTCTTCCCCCTCTCTAAAAACCTTCCACCTCCATAGTAGCCCTACTCTCCAAAGCCCAAAAATACATGAATGCTGAAGATTCCCTAGCCGCCCGGCAAGATCCTATAACCAAAAACCCGACCCCAGAGAAAAGAGGAAAGAT
This sequence comes from Camellia sinensis, assembly GCF_055761805.1. Classification (NCBI taxonomy): domain Eukaryota; kingdom Viridiplantae; phylum Streptophyta; class Magnoliopsida; order Ericales; family Theaceae; genus Camellia; species Camellia sinensis. The sequence continues at coordinate 106,097,073 of NC_138972.1, forward strand.
CCAGACACCAGAAATACCCAATACAATAACCAAACGTCTCAGTACAATGACCGACCCCCCAGAATTGAGCGGTCGGCCCAAGCCCGACCGCCCAGTCGGTTCGAGCGGTACACCCCCGTAAACTCCCCTATGGAACAAATCCTCAATCAGATCCAGCGGGACTACCCCCTGAAATGGCCCCAACCATCGCGAACCCCTTCCAATCGGAAAAACCAGTCCAAATATTGTCGTTTTTACTAGGACCACAGCCATAACACCGATGAGTGTGTTAACCTCAAGGATCAGGTCGAGACCTTAATACGTCAGAGACGACTTAGCCGGTTCACGGACACCCGCCCTCAGCAGAGGAAAAGAACTGAGCCCAACAGAAACAACCGCCAGCGCACCCCTCCCCGGCAGCCAGCCCAACCTAACCAAGGCCATGATCGCCCTCCACAGCAACCTCGGACACAAGGTAACCCCACCCCACCTGTTGGAGAAATCAGAGTTATTTTCGGCAGACTTGCTTGTGGTGGACCATCCCACTTGGCTCAGCGGGTAGAACTCAGAAAAATAAGGCAAGGCTCAGATAAAGAAATTGCCACGTTGGATCGACCCTCCAAACAGCCTAGACAGTGGACCGAGCCTATCACCTTTACGGACGCCGACTGCACAGGCATTCGTTACCCCTACGACGACCCCCTCGTCATTTCGGCCCTCCTCTCCAACTATAAGGTCAGACGGGTTCTCATAGACAATGACAGCTCTTCAGACATCATCTTTCTTAACTGCTTCCGTCAGCTCAAGATCGGGGAAGAAAGTCTCTCCCCTCTCCAAACCCCTTTGGTTGGTTTCACTAGTGATCGGGTGATCTCCATCGGTTCCATCGATCTCCCCATCACCATCGGCGAGTACCCGCGGTAGACTACCAAGTTGCTCACCTTCCTTGTCATCAACTGCCTCTCTGCTTACAACATCATCCTTGGCCGAACTGCCCTAAACACCTTCTAAGCCATCACCTCCACCTTCCATCTCGCCGTCAAGTTCCCCACCGACCTTGGGGTCGGCACAGTCAGGGGAGAACAAACTGTGGCCAGAGAATGCTATGTTGCCTCACTTAAAGAAGTTAAGCTTAAGGAGACCATGATCATTGAAGGACTTGACGTCCGAGATGAGGACGAACTAGTCAGAGGGGAGCCTGTGGAGGAGCTCATTGAGGTTCCCATCGACCCTGCCAACTCGACAAAAACTACCAAAATCGGCAGCCAACTATCTCCCTAAGCAAAGGCCGACCTTACCGCCCTCTTGATCGAGCACAACGATGTATTTGTTTGGACCCACTTAGACATGCCGGGTATTGACCCCTCATTCATAACCCATCGCCTCAGCATTGAACCCCATTTCTGACCTTACCGCCAGAAGCAACGCATTTTTCATCCGAAGCGCAACACTCTCATTCCCGCAGAGGTCGACAAGCTCCATGAGGCACAATTCATCAAAAACGTAGACTACCCTAGATGGTTGTCAAACGTCGTCCTGGTCCGTAAGAACAATGGTAAATGACGACTCTGTGTTGATTACCCCGACCTCAACCGAGCTTGCCCCAAAGACAGCTATTCTCTCCCCCGAATAGATCTGCTGGTTGACGCCACGGTCGGTCATCAAATGCTCAGCTTCATGGATGCCTTCTCTGGTTACAACCAAATTCTGATGCACCCATCTGATTGTGAACACACTTCCTTCATTACCGACCGAGGTATCTACCATTACCGTGTGATGCCGTTTGGACTGAAAAATGCTGGGGCCACCTACCAACGTTTGGTTAATGTTGTCTTCTATCATCAGATAGGTCGGAATATGGAAGTATATGTCGACGACATGCTAGTCAAGAGCAAACTCTCCACTGATCATCTGACCGACCTGCGAGAGACCTTCACCACCCTACGAAAGTACCAAATGAAGCTCAACCCGGAGAAGTGCGCCTTCGGCGTAGGATCTGGGAAGTTTTTGGGTTTCATGGTCAGTCAGTGGGGCATTGAAGCCAACCCTGAAAAGATCAAGGCCTTGGTTGAAATGCAGTCACCCAGAACGGTTAAAGAGGTTCAAAGACTCACTGGCCGAGTTGCCGCCCTCAACCGTTTCATTTCCCGTGCAACGGATAAGTGCCTCCCCTTCTTTAAAGTTCTTCGGCAAACTTTTGAATGGACGACCGAATCCGAAGAGGCTTTTCAGCAGTTGAAACAGTGCATGGCCAACCCCCCTCATTTCACAGGCAATCACGGGCGAACCCCTCTTCCTCTATTTAGCCGTGTCAAGCACCGCAGTCAGTGCCGCTCTCATCAGGGAAAACGGCTCTGTCCAACGGCTGGTCTACTACATCAGTCGGGCTCTCAGGGGAGCGGAGCAGAATTACCCACTGTTAGAAAAATTGTCCTTGGTCTTGGTCACCGCCTCCAGACGACTCCGTCCTTACTTCCAAGCCCATTCCATAGTGGTCCTCACTGACCAACTCCTGAAGAAGGTAATGCAGCAGCCAGAATTCTCCGGCAGACTCATGCAGTGGTCAGTGGAACTCAGCCAGTTTGACATCTCATACCGGCCTCGAACAGCGATTAAGGGGCAGGCTGTCACCAATTTCATCCTAGAATTCACTAATCCTACCCCAACCACGGCCCCTTCATCCCCACCAACCCCTACCGACCCAGAAGACCCTCACTCTTGGACTCTCAACGTCGACGGATCATCTCGCAGGGAAGGCAGTGGGGCTGGTCTCATTCTTACCACCCCTGAGGGTGGTTATTTCAAATGTGCTCTCCGTTTCTTGTTCGAGGCCAGTAACAAAGAGACCGAATATGAGGCATTGATAGCAGGTCTCCGCCTAGCCCGGGATATTGGTGTCAGCCACATCTGGGTGTTCAGCGACTTCCAGCTCATTGTCGGACAAATTACGGGGGAATTCGATGCCAAGGAGGACACAATGCGGGCTTACAGGGATATAGCACTCCCTCTTGTTCGCCTCTTCAACACCTTCCACATCAAGCACATCCCTCGGGCGGAAAACTCTAAGGCGGATGAGATGGCTCAGTTAGCTTCTGTAGACCAGTTCGACCTCAGCCATGGTGTCTACCTCGACTACCTAGCACACCCTGCCATTTTGCCCAACCAGCAAGAAGTCCAGTTCCTCTAAAATGAACCCATCCCTTGGGTTGCAGACATCTTCCTGTATCTAACAACAGGGGGACTTCCAGACGACAAACAGCAGGCTGCAAAAATCAGGGCCCGGTCGGCTAATTACACTATTGTCAGCGAACTCTTGTACAAAAGGGGCTTCTCACGCCCATACCTGAGATGCCTCAATCCTGCTCAGGCGACCTACGTAATGAGAGAAGTCCATAAGGGTATATGTGGCAATCATTCGGGCGGCAGGTCCCTAGCCCACAAAATACTTCGCACTGGTTATTTCTGGCCTACTCTTAATCAAGACGCGACAGATTTTGTGCTCAAATGTGACAAGTGCCAACGTTTTGCCAACATCCCCCGCACCCCCTCCCACAGAATTGATTACACTCTGCAGTCCCTACCTCTTCGCCAAATGGGGGATCGACCTGGTTGGCCCATTGCCCACTGGACGAGGCGAAACCAAATTTGCCATTGTCGCTATCGATTACTTTGCCAAATGGGTTGAAGCAGAACCCCTTGCCACCATTACCGAGCGGAACACAACCAGATTCATCTAGCAGTCGATCGTCTGCAGATTTGGCATCCCTCAAGCCATCGTCTCCGACAACGGTAAACAATTTGACAATGCCAAATTTAGAAAATTCTGTGCAGAGCTCCAAATCTAGCCATGTTTCTCCTCCCCAGGCCATCCCCAAGCCAATGGCCAAGTTAAGGTCACCAATCGTTCTCTTCTCAAGATTATCAAAACTAAGCTAGAAGCTGCTAAGGGACTCTGGACTGAGGAGTTGCCGAATGTACTTTGGGTTTACCGCACTACCGCTCGAACTCCCACTGGAGAGACCCCTTTTCGCTTAACATACGGCGCAAAGGCAGTCATCCCAGTGAAGATCGGTCTTCCTAGCCCAAGGGTTCTACACCCAAATCTAGAACTAACTAAAGAGTTGTGTCGGGCAGACCTAGACCTGATTGAAGAGCTTCGAGAAACAACTGCAGTCAGACGGGCCTCATACCAACAGAAAATGAGAACACACTACAACCGTAGAGTCCGACTAAGGGAGTTCGCCGTGGAGGACCTTGTTTTGCGAGAAGTAACTCTTGCCACCAAAAATCCGACTGAGGGCAAACTGCCAGCCAAATGGGAGGGACCTTACGTTGTGAAAGCCAGACCAAGTCCGGGCACTTATCGACTTCAAGACATGGAAGGTCGAGACCTCCTCCATCCTTGGAACGCTGAACATTTGGAGCGCTATTTTCAATAAAAGTTGTATTTTTGTATCGTCCAAAATGTTCAAGCTTATATCTCAGTTATCTGTGGTATTCCAATAACGCTTTGATTGTAGTCTCAGCCAGACTGAGCATGAAGAGCTCGGCTAGACCAAGTCACAAAAAGCCTCAGCTAGGCTGAGCACAAAAAGCCTCAGTCAGACTGAGCATGAAGGGCTCGGCCAGACCGAGTCATTTAAAGCCCCAGCCAGATTGAGCACAAAAAGCCTCAGCCAGACTGAACATGAAGAGCTCGGCCAGATCGAGTCACAAAAAGCCTTAGCCAGGCTGAGCATAAAAAGCCTCAGCCAGACTGAGCATGAAGAGCTCGGCCAGACCGAGTCACTTAAAGACCCAGCCAGACTGAGCACAAAAAGTCTCAGCCAGATTGAGCATGAAGAGCTCGGCCAGACCGAGTCACTTAAAGCCTCAGCCAGGCTGAGCACAAAAAGCCTCAGCCAGACTGAGCATGAAGAGCTCGGCCGGACCGAGTCACTTAAAGCCTTAGCTAGACTGAGCGCAAAAAGCCTCAGCCAGACTGAGCATGCAGAGCCCCGCCAGATTGAGTTACTTTAAGCCCCAGCCAGGCCGAAGCCACCATTGCGACTTCATGATCATAAGCATAGTGGCCATACTTGGTTACATTCCAGTCCAACGTTTTCCAAATCAGACTCGTTCCTCGCTAGGTTGGGATCCATAAACCTCGTTCTGCATTGAATTTTTACAAGTTAAAATTCACTCTGCATTGAGTTTTTCTCACATTCACTCTGCATTGAATTTTTACTAGTTAAAACTCACTCTGCATTGAGTTTTTCTCACATTCACTCTACATTGAATTTTTCTTACAAGTTAAAATTCACTATGCATTGAGTTTTTCCTACATTCACTCTGCATTGAATTTTTTTTATAAGTTAAACTTCACTTTACATTGAGTTTTCCTTACATTTTGCACTTCACAATGATTTATACATAAGCCTTATACAAGTCGCCATTCTCATTCATTTCAGATGCGCAAACAAAAGCAGTAGCATGAAAACAAGACTCAAAATTTTATTTATTCACAAACTTGTACATAAGTTTCTTACAGTCATTCACAAGCAAAAAAAAAAAAAAACAAAAACAAAAACAAAAACATAAAACAAACCCTAAGTATAGGTTTTGTTCACACCAGTTACTCCTCCTCACTTGACACAAGGTCTTCTTCTTCAACGCCCTCATCTAGGGGGGTTTGGGCCACGTCATCTTCATCAATCCTTACACCGCTAAGGTCTAAATCTAGGAACAACTCTTCTGCCTTCCGCTTGAATATCTTCCAGCCACTGTCCCAGAACTCAGCAATTTCGTGTTTGTAGAAGTCCGACCGCTAGAAGCTCTTAACAACTTCTGCTTCAGTCCTGCCTCCAGCGGTCATTCCTGACGGGCCCGCCCCCCCAGACACCTCTTTTGCCAAGTTGCTGGCGACCACGACGTCGATCGGCATCTGGAAGTCAGCAGACCCCTTGAATTGCTCTACTGCTGCAACGCACAAATCGGGGTATGCTGCCCTTTCAGAGGCTGCCTTGGTTTTTTCTTCCTCTAACTCCTTCTGCAATCTTGTCTTCTCCTCCATTGCCCTAGCACGCTCATCCTCCAGCTCCTTCTGCAGCCCAGCAATCTTCACGTCTGCTTCATCCTTCTCTTTGATCTGCTGGGCGCACAGTTCTTCATTGTTGATCATAGCCTCTTCAAACCGCTCGGTGGCGACCGTGTAGGCATTCTAAGCATCCCCCAGCTTCTTCTGCTCGCCAACCAGCTGGAACTCGAGCGACACTACGTTGCGGCGTTTGTCCTCTAGCTCCAACTTGACCGCAAGCAGCTCAACATGGGCTCGAGCGGCAACATTACACTGAACAATCGCCAACACTTCTATTTTCTTCGCCTTCTCAGCCGCCTGCCAACCCCTGGCATATGCGCCTTGCGCAGCCTTCTTCCAACTTGCACTCTCCTTCTTGAAACTTGCAAGTTGGGCCTTAGCCTCCTCCGACTTGACCTTCGCAGCAGCCGCCTTTCTCAGCAGAGCCCCTGCTAAGGTGGTTACCTCTATTTGGGCAAAGCACAACCCCCTTAGCAGCTCAGCCTCATTGAACCTGACCACCGAGCGCACGGCTGCGTCGTCCACAATCTCCATAAGGCGACCTGCAGCCGCCCTAGCTGGGCCTTCTTCTCCCTCCAGCCGCCCAAACACTGCGCGAGCATGGTAGATAGTAGTCGTCAGTCTGGCCTCTTCTCCTTGGGACACAGGGCCCCCCTTGGGCTGCTGCTCCATCACTTCCTCAAGGTCAGTTGACCCACTCTCCAATTGTATCTTGGGGTCGAGGGCGCTTATGTGCCTTTCTTCCTCTGGGACCCCTTGACTCTTCTCCCCCTACGCCTCTGGAGCAACCACCATTTCTGGAGCAGCCTCCACCCCTTTCTCCTCTCTCTCCTCCTTCATCGGAGTGCCCTCACCAGCCACCATGGCTTTCTTCAATCCAGGCGCATCTAAGGTCCCCTCAGGGACAACCGTCCTCTTATTCTTCTTCTTCTTCAAGACCTCCTCCTCCTTGTTTGCCCTTTCCTTCACTGGATCAATGGAGGGCGGTCGTGGCTCAAAACTGCCCAAGTCTTTTTTCCCCAGCGGCTTGGGACGCGGTCAAATTCTTTCCCTTACGACCGGTTTTGGTGGCGGGCTTAACTGCGTTTCTTTGAACTTATTGGCTATGTCAAAAATGGTCTGGTCCTCCGCCTCTTGCGCTTTCCTTTTCACCTTAAGCTCTGTCGGTGCCAGATCCCCACCGGTCGGTTGAGGGCCCAATCCTGCGGCAAACAAAGCTGACGGTTGAATGAGGTCGTCCCATCTGACGCCCTCCTTCTCCCTCCATGCTTTCACCTTCTTCGCCCTCTCCTCTGCGGCCGCCCCCAGCGTTGTCTCCATAGACTTGGTGGGTACTCTCCACATCGTGCGTACTCCAACTCCACCGTTCGCGGATACGTAGAACCACCGCGGCCTCCATCCCTTAATCGATGACGACAACCCCACCACCAAACCCTTTCCTGCTGCTGCCTGCAAAGTGACCCAAGTTTCTTGCTAGCCCGAGGCCTTATAGCAGGCAAAAAACTCATCCACTGTCATGGCCGCCCCCTTGTTCGCCTTTGGCCACGCACTTATACAGGCTAGTACAATCTTCCATGCGTTGGGCATTAGTTGGCCTGGCGCCACTTCCAGTCAATTGAGGACACCCACTACCACCTGTGGAAGCGGCAACCTCAACCCTTTCTTCAACGCCTCCTCGTAGAGGGCAAACTCCCCCGGTTGGGCGTCGGATGGCCTTTTCGTTGCTGTTGGTAACATTAACTCTATTTCTTCAGGCACCTGGTATTTTTTCCGCATACCCTTCAACTCCTCCGCCGTAATGGTTGACTTGTCGGCCTTCGTATGCCAGTGATCTGGCTCAGCCTGGCTAATTAGCTTTAGAGCCGCTATCATTGTCAATGGACGAGGTAAACCTGCCGGCTCCCCTGACTTCTCCACTTGCCTCTCCCTCCTATATTGTTTCGCCAGGTCAACCGCGTCATCATCCCCTAGGGGATCAACCCTCGTGGTGGTTGCTTTCTCTTGTGCCATCTCTCTCGTATATCTTCGAATAGCTTCAGATACAGGCGCAAGAAAATTCAAGAAGTGTTGCAGGGGCGTATCGTTAGCAACGAAGGAGTTTACGATTAGAATGTTTTGATGTTTTGCACAAAGATAGGTAAAGCGAATAATCCCAAAGGCCCAAGGTTTGCCCGTATTCAAAGGGTCCCTATTAAATTTCGTCAGTTTGAAAATTTTTCAAAACAACGCCAAAACTGTCCTTTCAACACTCTATAATGACCTATCATTTCACTTCTGGCCCAACGCCTAACCTCCCCCACCACGAGATGCTGCCACGTGTACGACCACGATTCACTGCCCCCTTTCCCTACCCTGTCTTCTCCACTTCAAGTCATCATGTGATGCGTCGCCTCTCGAGCTCCGCACCCCGCCCCCTCACCCTTCGCGGTCGGCCCTCGTCATGATCGGTCCCTCCACTCAGTCACCCTTCGCGGTCGGCCCTCCTCATGATCAGTCCCCCCACTCGGCAACCCTTCTCGGTCGGCCCTCCTCATGATCAGTCCCTCTACTCGGTCACCCTTCGCGGTCGGCCCTCCTCATGATCGGTCCCTTCACTCGGCTACCCTTCGCGGTCGGCCCTCCTCATGATCGGTCCCTCCACTCGGTCACCCTTCGCGGTCGGCCCTCCTTATGATCGGTCCCACCACTCGGCTACCCTTCGCGGTCGGCCCTCCTCACGGTCGGTCCCTCTACTCGGCCACTTCTAGTCGGTCGTTCCTTTCCCTCGACCTTCAACCCCCATATTCCTTATTATTTCCTTCATTGGACTAAAGCTGCACTTGGGAATGGGAGACTACTGACGTGGATAGGCCCATAAATGCCATAACCCACTATGAACAACCTAAGCCTACCACTTAGGGCCCAATACATAACCCAACTGATAAGGCCCAGCACCATCTAGAAGTCAACATGGCATGAAGGACCAATAATATTCAGACACGTGGCAGGTAAAGGGCAAGCCACATCAGCAGACAAAGATCTGCAAAGTTATTGCCACTGCACATCGCCATTAATGCAGCCCCTCACTGCATTTATTACGACAACACCTCTCCGTCGAGACCGCACGCTCTCACCCTGAACAAGGTAAGCTACAACATAGACTTTTGGCCAAGGTGACAGGTCGGAAGGGACAACGAAATGATTACCAAAGGATATAAGCAAACGTTGAAGACAAGAAGAAGGTTAAGCTTTTCTATCTCTAATCTATCTACATATTCCACTCTCTCTCTAACTTGCTCGTCAGAGGGTTCGCTGGGGGACTCCCCGTTCCCCGTTGAACTCTTGTGCAGGTTCTCTGGTGGGCTTAGTCATTCGGACATTAGACTTGAGGAGCGTGGATCAGTCCAACCTGTCCTACCATCAAAAATTACATCATCATTACTCTACCAACTTTTACTTGGATTTAAGTAAAATTTACTTAAATTTATAAACTCAAAAATTATTTTGTGACTTTTAAATTTCATTTCTCTATCGACGTTTACTTCAATTTATAGGGGAAATTGCTTATAAGTAGAAAGTTGATAAAATTATTACATATGTATAAAATAGTTTAAAATTTTATTTATTAATGTTGATAAAATTTACCATTAATTTGTAATTATTCTTCAAGTTCTACATTGATATGAAATTTCCCTAAATTTATATACTCAAATTTATATTTGAGTGTTTATATTAAATAAAACTTTTCCCTTTACTTAAATTTATGTAAAAGAACAAAACAAGACATATATGGTTTGAGAGCATCTTCAATCCCTCAATAATTTTTTCATCAAATTCAAATTCTATAAGTAAGAGGGTGGCTAAATGCCCTTACTTTTATACTTTGGACCCTTTGTTTTTTTATTTTATTTTATTACAAGTTTGTCTTAATATCAAATTTCAATTTTGTCCCCATCCCTATCCTCCCAAGTCTAACTCTAACCTTAACCCTATCACCACTTTCACTGCTGCTGACACCCTCCAGCGACCAACCGACTCTCCGACGACTAACCCATCACCACTTCCCCTCCCGTCGACAACCTCTGGAACATTGCGATCTTCATTAACCCAGACCCAAAACCAAATATTTATGGAGAATAATCTAAATCGAGAGAGAGAAGTGAGGGTTTGCTGAGAGCAAAAGACAAAGACAAATTTACAAAAAAAGAAAAAGAAAAAGAAAATGGGTGATAGAAAAGAAGAACAATGTTGTAAGAGTAGAATGAAAAGAGTGCTTTGGGTAAGATGGATTTGAGAAGGCAATGCTATGCAAAAGAAAGGAAATGGAGGAAGAAGAAAAAGAAAGAAAATGAAATTAAAGGGTTAGTGGGCTGTGTTTTTAGGGTAGGACTGTTTTTCATGCGCAACTCTCTCTTTCTATCTCCTCGTCGATTTCTCTCTCTACTTCACTGTTTGGTCAATTTCTCTTTATTCGGTTACATAGAAACGAAGTTGTTGAATATATTCGGTGCTCCACAACCGAACATATGCCTTTTGTTCGGCTGCATACTATCAAACATCAGGTTTTTATTTGGAACTGGTGAACGGCGGCGAGAGTGGTTACGAAGGCAAAAAAAGAGGTTAGGGTACCTGTCTAAATGTGAGAGATGTCCCAGAAGTGTGCGAGTGGAGTTTGGAAGGAAGAGTAAGGGGTCATTAATGAGGAAGGGGCCTTGGGGGAGGGTGGTCGGAAGAAGAGGTCGCTAGAGTAGAAAGGGGACTGTCGGATGAGGGAATAAGGAGTTGCAATTGGAAGGTGTAGGGGTGGGGTTCAAATGGTATATTTGGGATTATGGTAGGGGTCCAAAGAAAAATAAAGAGGGAAGCAATTTTATGGTGGGGGTAGGGCTACAAATGAATAGAACTGTTCGTGAACAGGCTCAAATTTGGCTAGGTAAAAGTTCGTTTGAATTTAGTTCGTTAAATTTTTTCGCGTTTGAGCTCGAGCTCGAGCTGGTTAAATTTTTAATAAATAAGTCTAAACGTATTAAAGCTCAGCTCATTAGTTAGCTCGTTTAACATTTATTATTTATATATTAAATAATGTAATAATATGTATAAAAGATAAGATAAATATGTTATTTATATATTTAAAAAATATAAATGAAATAATAGTTAACTATAGATAGTACATTTATATAATAGTGGTAGTAGGCGTTGTTATTTTGGTAAAATATTGATTTTTTTTAGTATGTATCTATATAATTGTATAATCAAAATTTTAATTATAACTTTAGTCTCATACCAAGTATAAGTTTATAAATTTTTTAGCTCATTAAGGTTCGTGAACAGACTCGAACTCGAGTCAAGCTTAAGCCAACTCAGCTCAAGCATGATTCGTTAAATTTTTATTTTCGAGCTCGTTAAAATCTTAATAAACAAGTCTAAACATACTAAAACTCGGCTTGACTTGACTCAGCTCGGCTCGGTTCGGCTCGGCTCATTTGCAGTCCTAGTGAGGGGCCAAAGAAATGAGGAACCCAAAATAAAAAAGATAAGGACATTTTAGTGGCCCTTATAAATAAAGAGCTAATCTAATCATGTCATTAAACTTGTATTAAATTAAAGCATAAGTAAAATTTTCACCAAATTATGATTGAATCAAATTCTTCATTAAATTTTTACCAATTATATTTTTATTCAAATTTAATGAAATATATATATAAAAAAAAATAGTTGGAGATGATTCCCCCCAACCAAAAAAAAAAAAATGATTAAAATAGGTTTTTAGGTTTTAAAATGATTGAAAAAAAAGAAAGAAAGAGAGAATTAGGATGGAAGTCTTCATTATAGATAAACCTTTTAATCAACTTTCTCACTCAAATTTAATGAGAAAATGAGAGTAAGGATTGGAAGTGATGTAAAAACTTCGCCTAAATCTTTAATTCTTAATATTTATTTTATTAAATTTAAATTTAATTTAGCACTTTCTTATTAAATTTAAATTTAATAAAATTTTAAAAATAAAATATTAGAGATGATTATTTTCATCTAATTTAATGGAAAGTAAAATTTGTGGTAGTAGCTGAAATTTTAGTTTGTACAAAACTCGAGATCGAACGTCTAGATAATCACTTGAACGATTGGTACAACACTTATTTATCGTAACTATTATCTTTATTGACTGCTCTCACCTTTTTGCCAAATCACTAAGCCAAATTGTCAACAACATAAAATTCAGATAATTCAAACAAACTCACAATCGAACTACCAATAAAAATCATAAAAGGAAAGACCGGAGATGGTCAAATAAAAAGCACTATAAATTTTAAATTTTTTACTAAATAAATAATTAACTATTTCAGTCCACATAAAATCCACAAAATTATAAAGGGAAAATTAGTCTAGGGTCCCTCTCCCACTTTTGATAATGGAAGAGATCCACAAAATTATTTTTTTATGTCTAAGGTCCCTAAACATATCCCCTCTTTGTCTCTTCTTCCGTGCCCGATCTAAACAAAGAGCTACCATCAGAAGCTATGGACAAACAACTCTCTCTCCCTTTGCACCGAGATAGCACCACAGCGAAGCATAGCCCAACACCAACCTCAACACCACACGCAACCATAGCAGTAAACTTCTGATCAACTCTCTCTCACTCTCGGCGTCGCCGACACTGCTGCATTTTCACTCTTCACAACACCACTCCCTTCAGATACACCGTTTCCCGCCTCTCCTGGCTCCTCCGAGTCTCCACCTCCGATCGCGATCGCCGTCGCCGCCGTCGAAGAAGAAGACGATGACTGGCTTTATGTTCTTCATTAATTGTACAGTACTTATGAAGGGGGTAATTATATACTTTGACTTAAGATGTGCGTGGGTTTCATAGGCCATTGGTGTTATGTTATCCACTAAAGTGGTTTGATTGCTTTAATCTCCTTGCAACATCTCCCATTAAATTTGGAAATTTTCTTGTCAGTTTTCCCGTGGACGGAGGTCAAACAGTGAATAAGTAAATCTCATGTGCAGTACTTGTGGTTTGTTTCTTCATTTTTCTTCAATTTCCTTGATTACACTAGTAAAAGATCCTTGGGGCTTCTGTGGGAAATTAGAATAAAAATGCTAATTTAGTTTGAAAACGGTTTCACTGACAAAATTCACAAGAAGTACCACCGGAAGCATTTGGGCTAACGAGTTGAAAACTAGTTAAATAATTAAGATTTACCTGGTATATTATTTGGAGCATATATCTAATAAAAATATTATGTTGCATTCTTCCAATGGATGTGTCTGTGTCTGTAGTGTGTTTGTTAGTGTAAGAATTTAGAAATCAAAAATCCAAATATAAGAGAAAGATCAGTGGCTTCCCATGAGGCCATAGCTTTGTAGATATCCAGAGAAATTCCTTATCATTTTCCCTGCCTTCAACAACAACAACAACCATCTAGCTTTGAATTTCTCTGGTACAAATCAGAGAAATTCTCTTCAAACTAAAAAAATTCTCTCTGGTTTACTTAAAATTTTCTTTGATTTGTTTACCATTTTCTCTGCCTTCAACAACAACAACCATTTGAATAAATCAACCCCAACTATTAATTAAACAACAGATTTAAGAACATAAACCTTGCAATGGTTTGGACCAAAGAATTTATCTGGATTGTTCAAATTTCTCTGGTATGTCTTTGGTTTGTTTAAATTTCTCTGATTGTTCAAATTTCTCTGGTAAGTCTTTGGGTTGTTCAAATTTCTCTGGTAGGTCTTTGGATTGTTCAAATTTCTCTGGAAGCTTTATTATTGCCTCATGCTATCTCTAGTTAATCATTTGTCATGTTGTGTATTTGTGTTGATGCTATCAAAGTGCTCTTGCTTATATGGCTTTCATGGTGCTACTATAACTACTTATTTGATGTAGGAAGAAGAAGATGATGATGATGATGATGATGATGATGATGATGATGATAAAGGCTATCAAAGAATTTCTCTTGAGGAAGAATTTGAATTTGAACTCAGAGAAATTGGTCTAAGGTTTGTCAAAATGATTTCATAAAATGATGTTGTGATCTAGAGAAAATTTGTTAAAATGAATCCAGAGAAATTTGAATTTTCTCTGGTTTGAACTGAAATTTCTCTGGGTTGGTCCAGAGAAATTCTCTGACTTGGATTGAAAATTTCTCTGGATTGGTCCCTGGTATTAAGATTTTTCAACATAGAGTTTGTCATTTATCTTATTTCCATCGTCAACCTCTATGTCATGTTGCATCTCCAAACCACCCTCTGATGTTGAATCACAAGCTTTGCCCTTCATGATCATTTCCTTCCCGGAATTGTCATCAATCTATTCTTAACATTTTCAACTCAGAGAATTTCTCTGGACTAATTTTCTCTGAACCAGAATTTCTCTGGACTAATTTTCTCTGGACTAATTTTCTCTGAACCAGAATTTCTCTGGACTAATTTTCTCTAGACCAATTTTCTCTGGACTGAAATTTCTCTGGACTGAAATTTCTCTGGATCAAGGTTGAGGGACCTTAGACATTATGAAAATATTGTTAGGGACCTTAGACATTATAAAAATATTTGATGTCCTTTATGCTATAAAATCATAATACTAGGGACCTTAAAAAAAAAACCCCAATTATAAAACCAACCCTTATATAAGATATTTAATTATTTATTGAGTAAAAGATTTGATATCCTAACCTAACATTATCTGGTCTAAGAGCATCTCTAACCGTTCACTTCTTTTTTCATTAAATTTGAGTAAAAAATAGGTTGTTTTCTCAATTTGATACTTCTTCTTCCAACGGTGAGCATCAAAGCAGAATTGAGGGAGGTGGTCGACCGGTAAGGGCAATATTTATTTTTTATTTTTTATTTTTTTATTTGTTTGAATCTTTTTTTTGACCGGTTTGAACCTACCTATTTAAAAGGGGACCGATCGACCGATTGGTCTCCTCTAACGGTCACGCACAATAATTTGGTGAAACCTATATTCTGTTTTCAATTTGATGATTTTTTTGTTCAATTCTCATTTTGATATCAATTTGGCGAAACCGTTAGAGTTTCAAAAAAATATATTTTTTACCAAATTTTAAATTTAATTAAATTTGATTGGTTAACTGATGGAGATGGTCTAACTAGGCTTACCACTTTTTTGTTTGAACGAATTGGCTTACCACTTAACCAGTAGCAGAATCGTCGGTCCGTTGAGAATCGGAACTCTCTGTGCGGTTCAACAATGGAGGTTTCTTCGTTTTCCACAAGCTCAAGAGGATTCTGGGCTTCTTCTTCTTCTTCTTCACCAGGTCTCCTTATTGATGATGATATATATACTGTAACTTTTTATTATTCATAATACGTGTGTCTCTATATGTAGATACCCAACGGACTGACTGATGTGAGCTTCATAAAAGGATTTTGAACTTTTATTATGATGATGATGATTTTAGGGGTCACAATGCCTACTCGAATCTCTATTGAAACAGAAATCAATTGATGATTTTGTTTACAATTCTGTTCGTTTTCACGCCACGAACTAACATTCTTCAAATTCCGAATGTTTTCTTTCTTTATTTTGTATGTTCTTTCCCTCAGAAACCCTAATTCCTTATCAATTTCATCATACAATTTCTTTAGTTCGTTACGATATTTTCTTGGCTGTACAGTGTATACAGGGTAGTATATTGATGCAGCATAGTATTTTTTTTTTGGGGGGGTAAATTACATTGGTAGTTTCTACATTGTTGTGCCTGTGTGTCATTTTGATATCTACGCTTTCAACTGGCTCAATTTTGACCATTGATTTTAAATTTTGTGTCAATTTAGTCCGATTGATAAAATTGTTAAGAGTGTTTGACAGAAAACAGGAGTTAATTTTCTCCTAAATTATGACACATGCCGCTCATGAGCATATTTTTGTTAAAAATGTTAACAGCGGTAATGAATTGGACCCAATTGAGAGAAAGTCATAAATTCAGGTCAAAATTAAACCAATTGAAACTACCATGACCAAAATGATGAAGAGCCAAAATATAAAGGCTACTGGTATAATTTGCCCTTTGTTTATTTTTTTGGTTCGTTTGTTTTCTATTCACCTTTTGCAAAAAAATAAAAATAAATAAAAAATTGCATCCTTCTTTAGCCATTTTGTGTTAGCAAAGCCAATTTAATTATTTTTAAATAATGGACTACTATGTGTGCTAAATAATCTTTTCTTTAGCCATTATGTGTTGTTGTTTGATATCACTTATAAGTTAGTTTTATAGTTTTTTAAATTATTAACTTAAAAAAATTAAAATAAGTTGTAAATTTGTTTGGTGCATTTTTTGATAATTTGTGAAAAAATTGAATTTGGTTGGTTAAATAAACTGTCACATAACATTTTTGTTGTGCAAATATGCGGAAGGGCTCAAAAGGTTATAATTAAGACAAAAGAACTACAGATAATTTGTAGCTTAAGAAAATTTCATTTGTTTTGGCCAAATAAGCGTAAAATAAATTATAATTTAAGGTTGCAACCAAATTAGTTAATTTTTTTAAGCAGACAAGCCAAATAATTTGATTTATTAGTGTGGGAGCCGAATTTAATTGGATCAATAGGGACGAGTAGACCCGTCCGGTCCGGAACGTAGCTTCTATTCGGGTTTGATCTTAGTCAATCAAAGAGCCGAATAAAGTAACCAGCACTACAGCCAGTATAGCAAAGGCCAAGTATAAGTACGCGTAAAGATCATGAATGGGCCTGGCCCTAAGGCCCAAAAAGAATACTATAAATATGGGATCATCAGTCAGAGAAAGGTACGTGAGAACTATTACACTTAATTTAAAATACAAGTAATTTAGAGAGCAGAGACTGACTTACCCGTCGGAGTGCTAATTCCAGCACTTCGGACCGGATTGTTAATTCTTTTTTAGGTGGCTACCTGAGGATCACAAGCGTCCCCCAGGATTGGAAGAGTATTTCTAAACCACTTCCCCACAATTAGTGCTATCAAATGGGACTGTGTTTGCATATATCATTAGGAATTATGTGCTTAGTAACACAAGTGATTGCATATGGCCCTTCTGCTCCTCAATGTGTTTCTATTAGTTCCTTGTTTCTGGCCTACCTTTAAATTTGAATAGATATTATTAGCACACATCATGCATGCAGATATTTTGGGTAAGGCTGGTTACTGTATTCAAATCATCCATGTTTTTAAATTGCAGAGACATTGTTGCGCAGAAGGATAAAACTTCCTATTTGGCACCGGGTTTCTGTCTCCATTTCACCATTTAAAAGCATTGAGCAACCTGCATTGGGTCGAACTAGATCTCTAATTCAAAAGGGTCTGCAGGTTCAATTTTGTATTACTGAAATTGGATATCTTGTTCTTTTATAATTTTTGATGTATAATGTTTTGAAATGCTTTGTAAGCACATTCTGTGTGTTGAACCCACAGAATTCTTTTTCGGTGGTTCGTAGCCAAAAGAAGGATGTTCCTGTGTTAGAAGCCAGGTAGGCCATTTTGCAAGATGAGATTACATGAAATTGAATTTAATTGGTGCAGAAATTTTGTATCACATATAATCTGTGATTACAATAAAAAAGATAACTGCAATGAATAGTATTTGAAAACTAGTTGCGGTTGTATTTACATGAACTTTTGGCTTCAGTGTAGGGGACAAGTAATTGGAGGGTCATATTTTTAACATTAATTTTTTCTCTCAAGGGCCTATTACAGATATTTAAGTGATATACTTTTTGTGTTCGAAACAGCTTATTTGCTAAGTTGTCATGTCTTCTTAGGTAAATTTTTTGTTCTGCATATTATTTGATAAAAATGGTGGAATTGTGCTGGAGTAGAGGCCACTTCTAGGATTTATGCATCTTTACTTTCGTAACTATATCTAGAATGCATTGTGTCTGTTAATTTAATTTAATTCTATGTTGTATTTATTAATAATAGCTCTTGTTTCTATCTTTTCAAGGTGTATGGATGAGATATACAATGCTTTGGCTGAACGTCTTGTTCCAACAGCAGCAGCAGCATCAAATCCCAATTTCAAGTAAGTTGTAGCTTCGTGAATCAGGGAAACAATATCTTCTGGTATTTCTCTATGACTTGAGGTTTCTGTTCGGCATTTACATACTGAAGTACTTAACAGCATCTATCTCAACCCTAGAGATCGACCATTCTTTCCTTTCCTGGAATCTAGCTCTTTATAAGGCCATGTTTACTAAACAACTTTTCTTCCCTTGAGCGCTAGAAATATCTGTACAACTTACTCCCCTGTTGTAACCCTTTATTGTCATCTAGCTTCTCTGATCCTTAGTTTCCCTTTCTGTTTTTGTTTTGAGTATCTTACTGGCAAATGGCAATTATATATATTGATTTTTTTCACGAATGTTTGCTTTCCCGTTTGAAACCTTCTTCATGTCAAGGAACTCAAAAGAATTTCTGCGAAGTCGACTTTAAATATTATACGGCTGTTATATTGTGTGACCCTCAATAGTTACTTATCTTATACTTGAATGCATAGAGAGAATTTGATTTGAGGAACTGATAGATACTCAGTTTATTGAGTATATAGATTTGTATGAAACTCTTAGGACTGTGTTTGAATGCATCAAGTGTAACTTTTCTTGCATGTAAACTTGTACATTTTCGGATAGATTTCCCTATCTTTTCCTAATCATGGTCCCCATCTGTCCACCTGCATGGTACTCTTTGGACTACTGGGACCAGAAACTGCACAAGAAATGAATAGTTTAGAATCAATAACACCTAAGTGGTCGTTTGGCAATGACTTTTTTGGTTGGTTTTTTGATTTTTTTGACTTTTTTAGCTTGGGCCTTTTTTGTTTGTTTGGTTTTCTTGTTTGGCTTTTTAGCTTTGTTTTGGGTAAATTTTTTTTGTCCTTTTGTGGTTTTTGGCTTTTTTGGCTTTTTTTTTGTCCTTTTGTGATTTTTTAGCCCAACTCAAAAACCAAACGACCCCTAAATGTGTGTAAGTTTTTCACTGGCATCACTGTAAAGAGTAACCTTTCTGTTCTTTTATTTTAGCAATTATCAGATCTTGTGAATTATTCTCTAATGAAATAATCATCCTGTCGTATCATGCAGGCATATTGTGGGTTTGGCTGGTCCTCCTGGTGCTGGAAAGAGTACTGTTGCATTTGAAATAGTTCGGCGTGTAAACAAGTTATGGTATGAAAAATCTTGTTCTTTTGATTCACAAGTTGAGCCCCCAGAAGTGGCTACAGTCCTTCCAATGGATGGGTTCCACCTTTATCGTCATCAGTTGGATGCAATGGAGGTTGTCTTCCTTTGATTAATTTTTATTATCTGTTCATTGTTCTTCTGCAATTTTGTTACTGGTGGGTGTGGCACTAGCTTTGGTCCAAAGTAATACTTTAAACAAAATTTGGAAAAAAAAGAGAGTAAAAGATGAGACTGAACTTCAGGCAATAGAGAAACATGTTTGAACAAAACTCGTTATCCTTTTTTTTATTTTTTTATTTTTAAAATTTTATATAACTATATTAAAATCATAACTTTTTGTTGTTCATGGTTGGTTTCCAGGTGACTCCATTGTAAAATAGATTCTGATTCAGTGGAGGTCAAAACTTTGATTTTCGTAAAATGTATCTAGTTTTTTTCATAACATCTTATATATATATTAAATAGTGAATGCCATAGGAATTCCGATGTTCAAATTCCTTTAGAACATCAAAAGCAAGTATCAGCTTGAGCAAGCATTATATTTTGGTTAATATCACTATGATAGGAAAAGCTATGCCATTTCAGAATGATACTCTACTCTGGTTCATTGATTTGTTTACTCTATTACTTAGTTAATGCTTGTGATGTAGACAAAGACGGTAAGAATTGTATAATGCTTCTTTTGCAATGTAAAGAACTGTGCCACTATGATATGTCTTACTATATTGGGTATATGTGCATACATGTGAATGCACACAAAAGATACACACGCAGACAAGAAAAAGCAGGCTTTTGGTGCTGAAATTTCATAGACACTTCTTATTGTTGGAATTTTGTTTTTGCATATTCAGGATCCAGAGGAAGCTCATGCGAGAAGGGGAGGTGAGCTTCCTTTGTCTGGTAATTTTTTGTTTTAGATCTTGTTAGTGTTTGAAATCGTTGCTTGTTCCATTGGTTAACCAGCTCCATGGACATTTGATCCTGAACTACTGCTAAAATGTCTCAAGACTTTGAAGAATCAGGTGAGTAGCTATTTATGTTGAAATTGTAGATTTAGTTCATAGACTTATGGAAATTTTTTTACGGCTCTCTTCTATAGTACTTTGGAATTTATTTCTTGTAGGCAAGAATAGCATGTATGCTTTCTTTCCTCATATTGAGTTCTGATGGTTATTTCTCTTTCAGGGATCAGTTTACGCTCCTTCATTTGACCATGGTGTTGGAGATCCAGTTGAAGATGATATTTTTGTGAACCTTCAGTAAGTATTTTTCTTCATTTGGATATACAATTTTTTTCTTCTTTTGGTTATACAATCTTGTTCATATCTTTTGATTTTCTAGGAATGGATAACCTGTGAAAAAATTTGTGTGAATGCTTTTGATCTGCTAAATTCGAGGGGGAAAGATGTAGATCTCAGTATACTTAACAGTTCCTTTTTCCATGTTCAAAATCAATGACTTAAAAAAAATAAAAAATTCTGTTGATACCAGTTTGAACTTAGAATTGGTTTAGGTAGTATAAAACCTTGTTGTAAGTATTCTACATTGTGAACATTAAGGGCATGGACTTCTATGAACAGACGTGGTGCAACAGGAATCACAATGCTTATCCCTGATATATGTGGTGCGGTCATCAAGAATATAAAGTGATGAATATAAATTTTGTGATTTTTCCTTTCATTTACTTCCCAAAATATCTATAGAAATTAGTATAGAAGTGAGAAGGCTCCTGATAATAACTCTTATGTTCTAATCCTTGTGGAACGTGAACTTTGACACCACTGATGATCGATGATGAGTGTCACTCTTCCATTTTTCATCTTCCTCTTCCTCTTCCACTTCTTTTTTTTTTATTTTATGTTGTTTTCTTTACTTTTTTCTTCCTTTATTTTTCTTTTGTTCAAGTCCCCGCCTATATCCATTTTTAAATGATTGCCATGCATTTTGGGAACAAGTTCAGCTCTTCTGAGTATATTATGCACTACTTTCTCGAAAGAGGAAAAGCATAATAAAGAAAATAGTTTGTTTTTGCAAAATTGTCGGTGAAACAAAAGGTACTAGAAATTTTAAAAATTTGGATTCAATTTATTGGAATATAAGCAGTGGAATATTTTCATGAAGACAAACATAATATTTAAGCGCATGAAGCGACTGATTAATGAAATCTCCCCTTCCCTCCTTTTTTCTTTCTCCAACTATGTACTTGAAAGTAGGGCCTTGAAATTTAAATAGTTGGTGAGATTTCTGCTTGTGTATTGAACTAAAGTTGATGAAATTATTAAAGTACAATTAAGAGATGAACTTTGTAGTTTGTACCAACATTTTGGCAACAGGTTTATCCTGGGGTAGCATCCATAATGGAAGTTGAATAAAATTCCAGTCAGATTATGATATTCAAAGGTTAAATTGTTGCTAGAAGGAACTGAAAAACCAATCAGTGTGTTTGGTTTTAGTTATCTGAATTCGATTTTCTGAAAATTGAATTTTTTATTTTTCGTATTTTTTTTGTTTTTAGTGAATATTTTTAAAATTTTAAGCATTTTTTTTTTACTTTTTTAGATGTACTTTATTTAGATGTATCTAAAAAGTAAAATATTTGTAAAAAAATATTTTAAAAAATTAATAAATACACAAAAATATACTGAATTTTTGTATTTTTTTTTTTTTGTATTTTTGGTATTTAGTAAATTTTTTAAAGATTTTTTTTTCACGAAAATTATACTTTTTAAGTGTATTTATGTTAGATGTGTCTAAAAATTTAAAAAATTGCTTAAAATATTAAAAAAATTCAATAAAAACAAAAAAAATACGGAAAACATGAAAATAGAATTTTCTAGAAAGTGTTTTTAAAAAACTGAAAAAAAACACGGTGATATGTTTTTTGTCCCAAAAGAAAAAAAAAAGAAAGAAAAAAAAGAAAAAAAAAAAAGAAAATGCTATATGCATGATTGTGATCTTTGCTAATATTGGGGGTGTTTGTTTTAACTTTTCAAAGCTAATTTATAGCTTTTAGCCTTGAAAAAGTTAGTTTGGATTGTTTGGTTAAACTTGTTTCAAACAGCTTCTGATTCTAATAGCTTATTTTAACTCAAAAAAGCTGATTCTGAGAAGTTGCTGACTCATTGCTTCTGATTATCAGTTTCTGTTGTGAACATGTTAATTTATAGTTATACTCTTGGATTTTATTTATTTTTTATTTATTTTTAAATAGAAAAAGACCCAAATAGATTATAGATTATTATTATTATTTTTTATGAGAAATGTAGACAAACAAAAAATAAAAATTAATTGAAAAAACTATTTTACAGCTTATTTAACAAATACTACTCAGCAACTTAAATCTATAATCTAACAGTTACACCAAACAGATTAACAACTTCTGATTAAAATCATAATTTATAATCTGTTAAGTTATAATCTATAAGCTGTTTTAACAGTTACACTAAACGGGGCCATTATTTTAGTGGAATTCTCATTCATGCTTTGTGACGATGCAAAATTTTTTCTGGCCTTTGGTTGTCCTAGTTATTGTTGTATATTTTATTATTTTGGCAATGTTTGAGATAATGATTTTGGAAATTGATTTCATAGATTAGTACCCTGAGCATTCAATGCTTTTTAAAATTCTCGAGCAAAGGGCACTGTAGTGTTTCTTTTGCATATATATCCTGTTAGTCCATTTATTTTGTTTCATTCCATGTTCGAGGGAACGATTATGTTATTATAATTGTAGCACTTCAAATAGTTGAACCATCTCTATACCATTGATAATGCATCACCGTTCTCCTCTTTGCAGGCACAAAGTGGTGGTAGTAGAAGGTAATTATCTGCTCTTGGAAGAAGGGGTGTGGAGGGAGATATCTTCTGTTTTTGATGAGAAGTGGTAAACAATAGATTCTTCCATGTTATTCTTACTTCTTTACTTAATATTTGAGGCTAGAAAGATTTGTGGAATCACTACTTTTAAAAATACAATTTAAAAAAAAAAGGTAAACTATCAATAGGTCCTAATAGTTAGACTTAATTCCCATCAAGTCTAATTGAAAATAAGTCTTGGTAAAATTGTCGCTAAAAATAAATTTTTTTGTGATAATTTTTTTATATATGTTGCTAAAAATTGACAATTAGCGACTTTTTTTGTCATAATTTTTATAAATTGTCGCTAAAACTTACAATTAGTGATTTTTTTTTATGACATTTTTTCCATAGGACCTATTAGACAATAAGTCCACTTATTAGGACCTACACGGAAGTACCCCTTTAAAAAAATGTGTTGAATAACTACCATTGCTCCCAGGAAAACCTAGCAGGAGATCGACTTATGGAACAGATTGGTTCCCTGCAGAAGCCTTAGCGATAGGGATACCAATCTTGATAGTATACATTTCTCTTAGATATTATTTATGATGTCTATTTATGTTTGATTGTCTACACATTTAGCTCATGACTTTTCATTTTAAAGGCGTGTGAGGCTTATATGTACCCAAGTAGGAAAAAGCTAATAAAAACGAGCAAGATAAACTTTCTTTGTTTGGAACCCTATTTCTATTTGGGTATTGGAAAATCCTCATCAATGTTATGGAAAAGAAGCCATTGATAATTTTTGTTTTTCCTCTACCTGTTCCTAAGTTCCAAAAAGAGCTTAATAAATGTTTATAGGGCGGATCACCTGAACTGGTGTAACAGTTTTCAAACTAACGTTAATTGCTATAAATATATGATTTTGACAATGGTAGCTTCGTATGTAATCTGCTTCATCTGCAATTTCATAGTGTATTTGATAATGGTTATAAAAATGAGGAATACATTTCTAAAGAGTAATGGCCTAACAAAGATGTCTCCACTTCCTGTTCCCTTTGTTTTTTGGAAAACTTTGGTAATGCTCCTAGTGTATGTTTTGTTGAGATGCTTGGACTCTGGCATTTATGTCAACATGGTGACTTGACTTAGATCTGTATGGAGTTGCACTTTATAAACAAATTATATTTTGTTTGACGGCATGTTCACCCCTTGTAACATAAGCCTATAGTAAATTACTATCTTCCTAAATAAGCTGGGAAAAATAATTTTTCCTTTTATTTTGTGGCAACATTAAATTCAGAATTTTGGGCCTTATTTGGGATAATGTCTTTTGGAATCTGATTTCTTTCAAAGGTTCATCGAGGTTGATATTGAGACAGCAATGCAACGAGTTTTAAAGAGACATATATTGACTGGTATGCATTTGTATATTGTTAATCAACCACTTGTTAACATGCATGATGAAAACAAAGTGTGTGTTGATTTTATTTCTGTCTATTGTAGGAAAACCTCCAGATGTTGCTAAATGGCGGGTAAGCTTGATGTCATGGTGCTTATAACTTCCATTGATGGTTTATTGATTCTTGTCTATTACTGGTTCCACATTACTTAATGTACCCCTAAGTTTTTTGGTTTTTTAAAACTTACATGACCAAATTAATCATGCAGATAGAGTACAATGACCGGCCTAATGCAGAGCTAATTGACAAGTCCAAGAAAAATGCGGATTTGTTAATCAAGTCAATTGATTTCTGAAGTTGAATCCCATCTATAATTAGAAGAGAGAAGGAATTGACAAGTTCAGTTCAATCGTGTTCACCATTTGAAGCAAAATGATGAATGACAGTCTAATGGCGAAGCCATGAACAAGTTGAATAAAAATGCAGATACTGACTTGTTTAAGTTAAGGTGACTCGGACAAGAAGAGTAGGAAGCGACTGCTGGGTTAGTGAATCTTGTTTCTTCTAAAGTTAATAATGAAAAGTAGTAAATTTATTTATTTATTTTTGGTTATACAAATGGAAACAGTACGATTGCTTTTGTCATTATATAGTTTTACGCTGTATTTGGTTAGGAGATTTGGAGATGGATTTAGAAAGGAAAAGGAAAAAGGTGTGTGAAACTAGGTGAAATGTAGGTATGTTTTATTCATATTTCACCTATTTTTTCCATTTTTCTTTCCAAATCCCTCTCCAAATTCCCCAACCAAACACAGCATTAATGTATATATTGTAAGTTATTGATCAAGAATTTGAAACCGTTTATATTTCTTTCTTATTGCAAAAGTGGCATAGATAGTGCAACTTCAAAATGGAATAGTGTAATAATTGTTTATAAAATGTTGCATGACAATGACCATCAAAATATGCCAGCCAGTTATGGTCCATCAGCAAACATAACAAACCATATATATATATATATATTAGCTGTTTGTGCAAAATCCGATGTATTTCTAATTTCAAATTAAAAAAAAAAAACTTGAACATGTATGCTAATTGAAGTGTAGACTTTTATATAATAAAATAAATATATAATAGATTGAATTGTCTGTGGACATATTTAGTTTGCGCAGCTCATTTACTGTAAGTTCCGTTTCGATTATCTATTCTATTAAATTTTTAGACATCTATCTCTAAATCATTTATGAGAAAAATTTATATTAATTCAATCATATAAATTCTTTATATTTGTCTTAAAAAATATTAGAGGATAAGTATGATTTTTAAAAGAGATTATTTATTTTTTAACAAGAAATATGATGAACTTATCATATCAATTTATTTATTTTTTGATATACACAAACGAAATTAGAAATTAAATATATTAAGATACCAAAGCGAGACCCTTGGTGGATCCACCGATCTGAACTAATGAATCCTGTTCACTTGTGGACGGGAGACATCCAACCATACACAACTTTATGAGTAATGTTATCTGTTACAGAAAAATTATACAAAAAATAAATAAAGAATAACAAGTGTTGATTTTTTTTTTTAATTTATAATTTAAGAAAAATGCCCATCAAAATGACTTAAATTCTTAAAAATGACAATGGCATATTGTTCTAGTCATAAATTTTATATAAAAATTCTATAAAAAAACAAACTTTTCGTAATTTTATATATATGAAGAAAGCATGGACGATGAGTGAATATGCATGGCAATGGCAATATTTTGGACAAGTCTATAAAATAAACCAACCTACCAACCAAACAGATGGGCATTAATAAATAAATAAGTACCCTGTTGGCATATGCACATGTTCTTGCCCCCTCTTTGTACAAGTTCATGAAACATATTCATTCATTTCTTACTTTAGTAGAAATTTTTCATCTGCACTAAATAAAACAAGAATCCTAGAAAGGGAGATAAATAATAAATAATTGAAAGAACAAAGGCATATAATAATTAGCCATCAATCAACAAGAAGTACATTATTATTACAATTATTATTAAGCAAGCAATTAGTACTACTAAATTCAATTAGCAAGCCAAATGCAAAGTCTTGGAACACAAGAGAACTTACTGTTTTTTCAAAATTAATACACAAATTATATATATATATATATATTTTGCATTAATACAAACCATAATACACGCTCAATCGCCCTAGTCAATCATCTCATTTGCTCATTGTCGCCTTTTTTTTCTTTTCTTTTGTCGCGATGGATTCAAGAAGATCAAGGGAGAAGGCTGGTGGTGATTACTACCTACTTCAGTTTGTTCTTGCATTTTTCCATGGCCCTTGGTGCTGAAATTCCAATTATTAATACACATTAATAACATAAATTTTCACTAAACTATACACAAAATAAACTTATAATATGTAGGCTAACTTCTACTACTAATTTTAATCCAATGGAACTAACCGAGTCCTTTGGCCTCCGTTCCTTTCATTATACGCAGGCGTTTGCAAGAATTCATGAACATTCTGATTGAGATCACAAATTAAGCAATTAATATACAATGTGTATGATATGAGAAAATAATATACATGGGTGAATTTTTATCAGATTTTATTATCATTTTTTTAAGATAATAGTAGTCCTGTACTTTGGTCTTTATGTTTTTTTAGTTCCTGCAATTTCCATTGGCTCGATTTTGACCTGAATTTATAATTTTGTCTCAATTTGGTCTAATTGATTACAACTCTTAACATTTTTTGTAGAAAATATGCATATGAATGTCATGTGTCATATCTATAAAAACAAAATTATAAAAACTTATTCAACTCAGTGAATTAATCTTTACCAATTTAGTGACAATTTTTCTTAAAAAACACTAACAACATTATCAATTGGATCAAATTGACATAAAATTTAAAATGAATATTCGAAATTAAGCCAATCAATAGTGTAGGACCAAAATAACACAAGGAATAAAATATAGGAATTACTAGTATAATTTACTCTAAATTTTATTATCATTAGATAGACAGATAGTGGAGCTACATTAATAATTATGAGTGGGCTCCAATACCTTTATATTTAGAGATAATTTTTTTTTTTAAAAACAAAATACATGTTTAAATATAGTATTTACTCTATGATTTAGATAAATATTTGTTGAATTGCTTTGATATCATTAATTAGATTGTTTTGATTTATTAGTGAAAATATGTAAGGAAATTACTCCCAAGGGACATCGCCAAGGAGCATCCAGTCACCATCAATGTCTTCATAGGTTGGGACATAATCAGAACCACTCAAAAGATCTATCAGCCTTCTGTCATTCATGAAATCTTTCATCCCTTGGGATCCACAGTTTCCTTCATCAACAAAACAACCATCCGCAACAATTAATTAATTAATTTTTTTTTAAGTCAAGAATAATCACCATAATTTTAAAATAAATAAATAAAAATTCTTCACTTAAGTGTCTTTTGGTAACATTTACACTAAAAAAAAAATTAAATATTAAGGCCTGGCTTGGATATTCCAAAAAAATTTAAAAAACCAATAAGTTACTCAAAAAGTTAAAAAATTATCACTATTCACCCAAAAAAAATATTAAAAAATTAATTTTACATAATCTTTCTTTTCAAACAATCATAATGGCAGAGTAGGCGGAGCATTGTTGGAAAAAAATTGCACTTATTTAGGTGTACACATAATATGGTGTTGTTCGGCCCGTGGGGGCCATCACAGATCCCGTTTTAATAATCTAAACCGTTGAATGTGTAGATCTCGTCGAGTACTACATATCTGCCAAAAATCACATTGATCGGATATCGGTAACTATATGATCAAATCAGTTAAAATTAATAAAATGGATAGTGTTACAGTTAACGGTTGAACAAAAATTAATCCGATCAGATAGTTATCAATATCCGATCAACGTGATTTTTTAATAACATATAGTACTCGACGATTTCTACATATCGAACGGTTTCAATTAGCAAAAACGGACCCGTGGTAAGCCCTCATGGGCTTAACAATACCTTCAATTCACTACCTGAAAGCCAGGGAATCATCTCCCCTCCCCCACTGGCACCCACTGTCCGTTACCGTACAGCTATTCCATCACTTCCATCACAATCTTTTTCTATACATTAATTTATACAATTTTTTAATACATATTTTTTCATAAAAAGTCAAAAAATTAACCCAAACATCTATATTTTTTTTCTCAACTTTTTAGTCCAAAAAGACAAAAAGTACACTTATTTAAGACACCCAAAACAACCCCTAAATATATGTTTATTTTGGATATAAATAAAAATTAACCAATACGTTTAATACATACATATATTTTTCCTTAAAAATTTGTTTTAAAAACAAGTGAGAAGGGGCTGGATAGAGGTTAGTGCCAACAACAGCCGAAGTGCCAACAATAACAAAAGATAGTGGCTAGAGGTGGTTTATTGATCGTTAGAGATAATTGCTAACCTAGTGGCTAGAAATGTTTTTCGGCCATGGGAGCTAGTAAGTGGAGGTAATTGTTGATCACTGAAGATGGTGGTCAGAGGTGATGGCCAGTGAAAATCGTTGGTGATAGTGGTTGGAGATGGGTGTGGCCGGTGGTGTTGATGAGTGATGGGTGGTTGCTAGAGGGATGGCAGAGACAGAAATGAATGAACACTTTGAAAATAAGAATTTTGTAAATTATTTACAATTTTTTAGAAATAAAAATAAAAATCAAACAAAATTTATTTAAAATTTTTAAGATTTTATAATTAAAAAATATATATATAAATATATAAACGCCATCAAACAAGTTCTTAGTTTTACATTTGAGCCAAAAAAAAAAAAAAAAAACAGTTAAAATGATGAGAAATTTTACTATACACACCTCTACCATATACATTTTTAAGTTATGCCATTTTCTTAAATAATTATGACTAATTTTATTTTTTAATTATAATTTTATTTAGTTAAAACTCATAAAATTTTTAGTTATATCTCATATTTTGTTTGGTTATGACTTATTTATTTATTTATTTTAGTTATGACTCAGAAAATATGAAATTATATTATTTTATTATTTAATTATAAAGTACATACAGTACACACCCTTAGAGGGATAGGATATATACCATAGTCTTCTCTTAAAATTATTTAGAATGTGTTTGTGATGATCTAAATAAGTATATTATTTGACTTTTTATAAAAAATTATATAAAAATTAAAAAATTAATATGATAAAAAAATAAATAATAAAAAATTATACAATAATGCTTGAGACCACTAAAAGTGGTGTTCTAAAAGCACCACTAGTGATGTGGTAGTGGACGGAGTTCACTGCTTGTGTCTTTTTTTTTTATTATTATTATTATTTAAAGTGCTTGCCAACTCATTAGTGGTACTTTAGAGCATTACTTTTAGTGGGATGTATCATTAGTAATATAATTTTCGATAATGATACATCCCACTAAAAGTGGTGCTCTAAAGCACCACTAATGAGTTGGCAAGTACTTTAAATAAAAAAAAAAAAAAACAAGACACAAACAATTAGTCCCGTCTACTATCACATCATTAATAGTGCTTTTAATGGAGCTTTTACGGCACCACTTTTAATGGTGACAAACATTATTGCTAGTCGGCATTGGCGCAATAATAAGATTGTATAATGGAGATGTGAGTGGGCTCCATGAATTTGGGCTAGTTTTTTAAACGTTAAATAAACTATCAACACTGAAAGGCTGATAACAAATTATATTAATAATTTTTTAATTTTTAATTAAAATATGAGATAAAAAATTAATATATTTTAAGTAATTTTTAATTTTTTATAAAAAGATATACAAAAAATAGAGAAAAAAAGAAAATTTTTAATTTTTTTTTTATATAATTTGATGACTTTTTGACATTTTAAATAATTTTTTAACTTAATCCAGGTTTCCATTATAAAATTTGGATGAAATACCATTTAAACACATATTGAATCAGTTGAGGGCTAAATTAATACAATTGAAACCATGAAAATTATAAATCAATGAGACAGTCATAAAATAATTACATTATACATAGAAGATTTTTTGATGCAATTGTGACACATGGAAAATATTTCAACCAAACACAGAAATGATTTGCACAATCCACAGAGGAGACTTGCATCACCATAAAAATGAAATTATTTTTCCACTGATTCATTGAAACACAATTTCTCCATTGAAATATTAGAAATCAAAATGACACGAAATGCATTATTTTTTAAAAAAATTATTTTATAATTACATTTATGTTGAGTCTATAATGTATGGACCTGACTCTTCTCCAGTGCAGAGGAGAGTTCAGTATTGGTGGGCCTTAATTCGGACCCATGCTGATAATTCAAACCGTTCAATATGTAGAACTCGTCGAGCACATTATTCCTGTAAAAAATATGTTGATTGGCTATCGATAACTATTTAATGAGATCGCATTTTCAAAATAATTTTCAAAGTAAATTGGGATGAAATGGTTATTAATATCCAATCAATGTAATTTTTTGCAGAGATAATGTACTCAATAAATTCTACACATTAACAGTTTGAATTATCGACATGAGCCAGAACTAAGGCTCACCAATGCTGAACTCTCCTCTTCTGCAACTAGAGAGGAGCCAGGCCCATAATGTAAATGGGGATTCTTTGATATATATATATATATATACTTACCAATGGTGAAGGAACTAAACATGTTTGCCAAAGCATGAGAGAGGTGTTGATAAGTGTTGTACATCCTCAAGTCCACCTTACGTAGGTAAGGTGCACCATCCATGCTAACCTTCACAAACGCTGCTGTTGCTGTACCTGCACCTGCACTAACCTCATCATGTACCTCCACGCTGCTGCTCTTTTGGACGGCCAGGATATTCTTTCGGAATGATCGGACCGGTGGCCAACCCACAACCTGTGCCCTGAAAAATAATATTCCCAATATTCAAATATTATTATTATTTGGATTATTTCATGGCTTTAATCAGCAAGAGCACTTGTTAATTAAGCTTGTGTTAACATAGAACATTTGTCAACAAAATCTTATTTATTTCTCGGAAAAACAGAATTTGAAAAAAAAAATCCTATATCATTTTATGAATATTGAAGATAATTGAACATGGGGTTTATTTATTTATTTTTGTACAGAATTGATAGGGGTTGGGATATACTTCTTGTGAGATTCATCATTTATCTTCTTTTTTTTTTTTTCTTTTTCTCATGTGAGTGTCCGAGTAATCCTTGTAATTTCTTGTTCCACCTATAATAAGTAATTAATTATTGGATTTAAACTCTGAGGTAGCCTCAAAATAAGAGCTGTTTATAATGATTCTCAATCAAAATTATAAGAAATGTGAGCTCCCCCCCTTTTTTTTTTTTCTCTCTCTCTATATATATATATATACACTAGTGGGTGGCACACACGATGTGTGTGCAATTTAAATAAGTAGGAATAATAAAAAATAATAATGAAATTAATATTATAATGTGTACTTAGCTTAAGTGGTATGAGTTCTCGTACTTAAACCCATTGCCCATTTCTTTGTTTATTTAACTTTTTTTTAAAAAATAAAAAATACTGTCACATGGCATGAGGAGAGTAAAACTTTAGGACACCATAAGAGGTGTTCACTTTATAATAGTAAAAATATATTTAAGCTTATTAAAAATTGATTGGCCTAAATTTGATAAATGAGACAAGTAACACAAACAGAAATCAAATAAAAATTTAAATCCACTAGTATACAATATAGAATAAAAATTTATATATATTTATAGTCGTCATTTCACTATGATCTAAAAATAATTATAATCTAATACCAAAAGGTACAACACTTCTACTATTAATACATAGTAGTGAAGCAACATAATAAAACCATGAATTACCAAAAATGCCCTTCTCAACAAAGCTAACCCTAATCATCACATGAACATGCAATAAATTAAAAAAAGAAAAAGAAAAAAAAATTATGACAAGGAAGAAAGATAGATCACATACTTGGCAGCAGGAGGCTTTGCAGTCACCTTGGATGAGAGGTTGAGCTTCAAATCCATATCTTCCTCAAACCCTCTCTTCCCATTATTATTAGTACTCATCACCACCACATGATCTCCTTCACCTCCTCTTCCACCACCCGGTAAACCTAGCCGCAACTCGGTCTCCTCAAAATTCAAATTTTCATTCTCTTTCTTCATTTTCCGGCCACGTTCCATGATTTTCCCTCGAAACAAACAATGCCCTCAATTTGTTTTTTTTCCCTGTAGCTCTTGGCTTCTTTTATCTTATTATGCTTGATGTTGAGCTTGTTGTTCTCCGTTTTCTTGGGTTGTGACTTGTGAGAGAAAGTAAAAGTTGTGTTATTGCTATAGACATAGCAATAATAGAGGGGACTTGGAAAGGAAAGAAGGGTGTGTTTGGCCTCAATCGGTACGGATGGCTTTTCATTGCATTTTTTTTTTTTTGTTTTCGTTTTCGGAAGTGATGGAGATCCTCTTTTCCCACCATCCCTATCACCTCCACACACGTGAACATTGGTAATTAGAGGAGAAAGAAAAAAAAAAAAATTAGCCAATCACAGATCAAAGGGAGTCGTGGGGTGCTCACCTGTGGGATCCAAATCATTTTTTTTTTTTTTAATAATTTTTTTGATAAATTAGGTGTTGACACATGGATAAATTGTGAGGTAACTTTTGAATTTTGATTGGATATATCACGGCTTTCTGACGTTAGCATTCCCATGATTGTGCGTGCAGTGAAGTTTGGCATCTACTGTTCCGTTTGTCTTGAAGCAAAATTTTAAAGAGAAATTATAATTCAGTCTAATTTTAAAAAAATAATTACATGATAAATTTTATGACCGAGATTTTTTTTTAAAATCTTGGTATTATGATTTTATGATATAAAGAATATTCAATATTATTGGTGAAAATATTAGAAAAAATTATATTTTATTGATAAATGATGCAAAAAAAATGAGATACAAATAGATCAGACTGAGGCACGGATATCTCGTTTTCTTTAAGGAGATCAAGCCCACTACGGTAGGAAGAACTTAAATACCGATGCAGCAGTTACAAAATTATGACTTGTCCCCTCCATGATACAACAGCCCGACCACTTGTCATATGGTTCAGGCCAACTCTGCACAAGATAGTGAACCCAAACCTTCATCAAGAAAAACACCCTTCTTTGCTAGTAATCTCTCTCGTATAGAAAATAATTTGTGTGTGTTGGTGTAGAAAAGATTATATGAGAGGGACTATTTATAGGCCACTAGGACCGATAAGTTATACAAAAAATAAAGATGATCATTAAATTAGAGAAAATAGAGTAATTCCAAAAACTAACTCACCACCAAGTTCATGAATTCTAATTACTCTCCATTCATGAACAAGATAAGAGGTTACCAAAGTAATGAAACTTCATTCATGAACAAGATAAGAGGTTACCGAAGTAATGAAACTCCATTCATGAACATGATATATCAATAAATAAATAAAAGATATTAAATGGACCAACAATCCCCCACTCATTTTAATACGAACAAGGATAAGAGAGATTACCAAACAAAGATAGACTAGTATGCATCATGAAGGTATGCTCCGCATTGAACCTTCATTAGTGAAACAACAACCTCTACTCCAGAGTCAGTAGTGGTCTCAGACTTGAACTATGACTGCTTAGGGGAAATAAAGTATTACTGCTCACATATAATAGTCCAGGTGTTGACATGAGCTTTACTAGCCAGCACATTACGGCCTTGTGCTAATCTCAGTTTTCATGAGCATATTTGAGAATAAGCCTTGTTCTCATAGAGAGTGGCCCCACTTTCATGCTCACATAGGTAAAATCTGTCAAGGATGTTCCTGTAATTGACACACCCCACTCAACAAGAGCTACAGAATTTCATTAAGAGTATAAAAATTCAACCCTCCAACATTACAAGACAAATGCACTTACACCATAGGGATGGATAACAAAATATTAAAGAGTGCATTTTTACACCCACCATATGATTATTTCTTCTCATTGAACCTATAGTTACAGGATCGATGGTCCCTAAGTTGGGTATCCTCATACATGATTTATGATTTTATAGGCTTTAAACCCATCCCCCTTCTAAGGCCTTGGTTAACGGATCCACAAGATTATCACAAGATTTTATATAATTCACAGTTATGATTCCATTACTCAAATAGGATCTCACATTACTGTGTTTCCTTCGAGTAAGTCTGGGTTTACCATTATAAAAAAGGTTGTTCACTCTACCAATAGCAGCAGCGCCATTATAACGAATTAACACAGGAGGAATTAGTTTTTTCCAAAAAGGAATTTCACGTAACAAATCTCTCAACACTTTAACAAAATTGAATTTTTACAGCTTGCAATGCATGTCGTAAAAAATCTTTCACGGTATGCACACAAATGCCGTTATATGACATGCCGTAGAAAGTTGAGCATCATTTACGGCATGCAGGTAAAGTTGTAAAAAGTAACAAATTAAACATTAATGACATACAAAGTATGTTGTATATAACTTTTTACGACATTTTTGTCATGCCATAAATCATCATACTTTCCATGACATAGTTTTGCATGCCGTAGAAAGTTATTTTTAATATATTTATGGCATACTTTGTATGCCATATATGATATTTTACGGTATTTTCTTGCATGTCATAAATCATCACTTTTCACGATATAATTTTGTATGCTGTAGAAGGTCATTTTTAATATATTTATGACATACTTTGTATGCCGTATATAATCTTTTACGACATTTTCTTACATGCCATAAATCATTACACTTTTCACAGCATAATTTTGCATGTTGTAGAAAGTTATTTTTTATATATAATATATATATATTGGAATATAACCTTGCCTACAGTATGTAAATAGTAGCTTATAAAATGCAACCTGTTAACAAATCAAGCAGAAACAACAATTATAAAGTAAGCAAAAAAAATCTAACATCCATACACCAAACAACCTGTATACTAACTTTCATCCTCAACTTCTATCATATCAAGTTGATAACAACTTCAAACATACAAATCAAAAAAAATATTCAAATCATAAGATTCACTAATCTCTAAAATACGACTTTAAACATCCAAAAAGTATAACTACAAATTGTAAATCAATTAGTCTAATATTTAGTCCAAAAGAATGAATTGCTAGGCCATGCAACTATACTTCCTATTGCATCTTGAAGATCATACATTTCATGAGTAGAACGAAACAATGACACGTTGACTATTATGTGGTTCACCCATACTTTCTAACATAAAGGTCCCAGAGTCACATGATGTACTTTTGACTTGGGATCTCTTGATGCAATTTGGCCTTCAGCAACCACCAAGTTCATCCCCTCCCAATGCAACAACTTGCATTTGACATTCTCTAAGCTTGACACACCATTGCTTTGATCCTACAAAAATTAAGAGTATATAAGCATACTACATAACATTCATTCCATTTACCAAGTATTAGTTCAACAAAGGAAATAAAAGTGTCAAAATGCCTCAAGGAGAACTCACTTGTATATGTCATCAATGTCAGAAAAGAAAATTTCAACTTGATGAATACATATTTTGAGGTGGTCACACTTATGAGTACTCAACCTAATGAATTTATAAAAACTAAATGGACATTCTAATTCAAGTGGATCTCTAATAAGCCCCTCAGTTCTTCACTAAAGAACACAAGAAGATGATTTTGGAGTCCTCATTATGAGAGTTGTATTAAAAAAAAAAAAAAACACAGATCTGAAAGTGTAAAAAAGCTATAATTAAAACCGTGCTAGAAAGCTATGCATGCCGATGCAAGACAAGAAATATATTACTGCCTACCAAGACTATTGTATGTGGAACACAATTCTGTGTCTTCTATCTCGATACATAAGATTATGAATCAAAATTCACGTATTTCAAAATAGTCATCATTTCTTACAGTTAAGATTGCGTTGAAATTAGAGAATACAACCCTAAATGCAAGAAACACAATCGTGTTCCTTCTGAGACCATTGAGCTATTATCCAAAGAGCATCACAATTTTTCCTTGGTTTCCTTACCCAATATAGGGACTCTCTTGAAAGTAACAGCTAAAACTCATAATCCAAATTCAAGACAAAGCATTCTTACAATTTATTTCAGCTTTTGCCTTTCTATTGCTTTGCCTAAAAATTTCTTCCTCCTAGCTAAAGCACAATTCTCAATGCTCAAAAAGTAATAATAATAATTATAAGATCAGAAGAACAGTTGAAACTGCATTTGGCTCTAGATAGGGGCTGCAATTGTATATAACTCTGCATTTTGAAGATTTGTGATTCTTTTCCTCATATTTATTGTCATTTACTATTACTACTACCAGTTATATTTATTTAATTGTCAATGAATAGAGTACTAAAATTGGTTAAAGGATTGTTCTACCAAACCATGCTATTTTAATAACAGATCTTTCAAACTCAAACTCAAGCAATTTGGAATTTGTTTTCCAAACCCATGTTTTGAAAATATGATTGCACTAAAGTTTTGTTCTCAAACTATGACTTCAATCATAACAATTGAGACTTCAAAAAAGAGCATAACTTACCATATCTAAACCAGTTGGAAGGTCTGCAATTGAAGAACCAACACGTTTAGATAATTTCATAGCTTCAATAAAAAACCATAAAAACACTTCATTAAGCATATAGCTACCACATAATTCCAACAATTAAAGACATGAAGAGTAGATAAAAATGTTCTGAAAATACTATATTTCACTCACTGAACTTGGAAGGTTGTCATGAGGAGTAGATCGGAGCTTCTTTGGAAGGGATTGGTACCCTACAATCAAAGATAAACATGCAAGTGATTTAAATATAAAATAACAAATGATTTGAATCAAAATTTACTTGAAATAAATCATCAAACATTATGTTATCATGTTTAGCTTTTCCTCTTACATCATTTTGCCTTATTTCTTTGATAAGCATGGCTCTTATCTCATGAAGTTGTTGTTCTAAGTCCAGTACCTTGCCTTCAAGTTTTCTCACGTGCTCATTTTGGTGTACTTGTGCATCAACCTTAGATGGCAATGCCCCAAATCCCAGCCCTCGTACACTCCCACGACACTCGGGACCAAAAGTATGAAAAATTGCATAATCTTTTATAGATTTTGGACCCTCATCAGTAGAAGCCTTATGAAGTTCTTGAACCTTTTTCTAAAAATATAAAGCATGTCTTAATAAATTGATGTGAATGCAAATTATTAAAAAAAAAAGAAATGATGTAATATTGGTACCACAGTTGCATCAAGCACTTCATTCATGCATTTTCCTTCCTTCCTTGTATGCCCTTTAATCCAAACATCAACTCTTGATATGGATGATGGTGCTCGACTTTCTCTTCTCTAGAAAATAAAATAGAAAATGAAAATCAACATGCTTAAAAACAATCTCATAGTAACCATACTTAATACCCAATTTACAAAACTACTTAAATCACTCTTAAATTTACCATTTCATCCTCTGATCGTGTATAACCTTTACGACTCATGGTGTGTAAGAGGGTTTGGTTTTTCCTCATTGCCCTAAATCTTTTACTCTTTGCCTACATATACAAAAGAAGAATGTCATAATTTATATGATTAATAATTCACAATTGAATCACTATGAAAAAATTTGTTGGTTTAATTAGTTCATAAAAGCTAGAGAGTTTCTATGAGGAAACTTATCTTAAATTCTTTGGAAGTTCGTTGTTTCACAAATGCTTTCCATTCAACCATTTCTACATTATCAGGTTTGGTGAGGACAATATTGTGTGCTAGCTTAGCACTTTTACCAAGAGGTCTTATTTTTCGTGATAGTTCAGAATTGTGTGAGCGCCATAATCTGCTAAGCTTTTGCATGATGAATTTCCTATGGCAATCATGCATTTTGAATCTAAGCTGCATTTGCATTTAAACAAAAATTTAGTGATTACGAAAAACACTTGAGTTGATAGTATAATAATGAATTAAATAAATATATGTTACCTTCACATAAGCCCATAGCTTGTCTTTAACCTCTTCTAGAATATCAGGCCATCTCTCTGTGGTTATTGGCACCATCTCTCGTGCCAAGATCCCTTCTAAAGTCGATAGTTTAACTGACTCAGGTCCCACAGGCTGATTCCTTTTATTGAAGTCCATTTCATCACACTTTTGTTTTCCTTTGTCATGCATCTTTAACTTTGATGCCCCCCTAGTTTTCTTTTTTGGTACTTGAGTGGAGTCTACAACTCCTTCAATATCATGTGATTCAACATGTGGAGAAGTAGAACACTCATCTGAAATTCTAAATGATGCATTTCTTCTTTCATTCATTGTCGCATCAATTATAGCTTCACGCTCCTTCCTAATTCTTTTCTCAGCTTTTTTTGAACTTTGTGCAATACACAAGGAAAAATAAGAAATAATGTGGACAACAATTGGTTATAAATTCAATTTTATGTTAAATGAGAAATAAGGTACCTCTTCACTCATCTTGCTAGTTGACAATTTCAAGATTCAATTGTTAATAAGAAAATAAGCATTCACAACAACAATCAGATCAACAAAACAAAGGGAAATCAGATTTTTTGGCAAGCATAATAATAAACCTTCATCGTTAAATAAAGAGCAATTGAAAAACAAAAAATAAATAAAAAATCACACAGGTGATGGACCACTAGCGTAAGTTGCAGGGCAGTTACTAAGACACCAGTCCGGTAAATAGTAACTAAAATATGCAAATGTATACAATTTTTCTCTAATATAAAATACAATTAGCACTTCTCTAATAAACTCGGTAATAAAAAAATAAAAATAAAAAACAAAAATTTACCATTATAAGCAATTACCCCATGCATCAACGTTGTTCATGTAGGGCAAAGGTCTAATGTGGGTCATCGCAACCAAACAAGAAATTAGAACACAACAGGGTAACTTTTTAACAAAAATATCAAATCAATGAAAAACTTTATACATCCACATGTCACTAATGATAAGCATAAGACAATCCATCCACAGGTCACTAAGAGTAGCTATACAACTGGGTAGTAGTACCAACAAACAATTAAAGTTCAGTGGACTGTCTACCAAATGATACAAAGAAAAATTTAGACTTCAGCAATGTATGTAGAAAGGAAAAAATAAAGAGAATGACAAGTAAAGGGGAACTAGTTAAGCCTCTTGAAGGATCTCATTAATCATGCAACACTTCCACACCCTCACAATCCATCCTCACGTAGTACTCATCTTCATCATTAGTATTTGCACCAAGTCTAGATGCATCTAAAGGTACAGATGGCATATAGGCATCTTCATCATACATATCCAAATCACGAAAGCCTCTTAAAGGTGCTTTAAGTACAACTTCCCAACTAGATGTATCACTATCCTTCAAATAGAACACTTGTTTTGCATGTGATGCTAGAATGAATGGATCTCTCTCAAATGGATTTCGTCCTTGTTGGATGTTGACCAATGTAAATCCATCTTCAACTTTGACACCGTTTCCAGTAGTTGCCCAATCACATTTAAATAGAGGAACTTGAAATTTGTAGTAATCCAACAAAATTATGTCTCTGATAACCCCATAGAAACATATTTTTTCAATAACTTGTGCAATGTCTTTCTTACTAGATCGACAAATAGTTTCTGCTTCAATGGAAACACCACTATTTTGTGTGGACCTTTGGACATCAATTGCATGAAAGCGATGCCTATTAATGACATAGCCCAAATAAGAAGTTGCATGCTTTCTTGGGCCAACTGCAAACCATTTCAATTTATCTGAAACCTCATTACCACATGATTCAATCTTTGCTTTCAATCACTGAGAAAAAGTGTCCATTTGTCTAGAATGTAGTAGCGCGGCATCCCTCAAGAAACGTCTGTCCAAAAACTTAAGCTCCTCCGCGTGCATTCTAATAAGGTAGGCAAATTGTGAGATAAATATATCATATAAACACTAAATTAGTAATAGATATTTATGTTATCATACTTACTCTAAATATGGTTGGACTTCAGAACTGTTTATCAACACACAACAATGAGCAATTTGTAACATATCATCAAGTATCATGATTGAATTTCCCAAAGTAATCGGATGTCCTTTTAGTATTGTTGCATTTTCAAATTCTTGATTGCGGTTATGTCGAGCACCTATTTCAGCTGTTTGCTTCATGTACCCACTACAAAACTGCATGCACTCTTCAGCTATATAGCATTCCGCTATGCATCCTTCAGGTCTTGCACGATTCCTAACATATCCCTTAAGTATCTTCATATATCTAGACCATAATATAATTAATATTCAATTTAATACCTTGTTTGACAAATACATCAATAGATATACATAATAAAAAGTGATATACAACTCACCTTTCAAATGAGTATATCCAACGAAATTGCACCGGTCCACATATGCGAGCTTCTCGACCTAGATAGATTGTCAAGTGAACCATAATGTCAAAAAATGATGGAGGGAAGAACCTTTCCAACATACATAAAGTCTCAGCAACATCTTCTTCGAGTAGTTGTAATTTATTCCTATCAATCACTCTTTGACATATTTGATTGAAAAAAGTACACAATCGGAATATTGCATTCCTTGGTCCCTCTGGTAAAAATCCTCTCAACGCTACTGACAACAATTGTTGCATCAAGACGTGGCAATCATGTGACTTGAGGCCTATCAACTTGCACTCTTCTAATGAAACACAATTAGCAATATTAGAGCTATAACCATCAGGCAATTTTAAATCACGTAACCTAGAACAAAAGATCTGATTCTCGACTTTTGAAAGTGTATGTAATGCCGGTGGCAAATAAAAATGAGTCCCTCTGTCCTCCGCATGCAATTTGTGTCTAATGCCCATTTATTCCAAATCTTTACGAGCTTTAAGGCCATCCTTTGATTTCCCCTTCAAATTCAATAGTATGCTAATGATACTTTCGCAAACGTTTTTCTCAATGTGCATTACATCCAAGTTATGACGCAAAAGTAATGCCTGTAACATCAATTAAATATTCATTCTATAAAAAATAAGAATAACAAATTCAACTAATTTTGAAAATAAGAATTCTACTTTCTTTAGACTTACATTCCAATATGGTAAATTGAAAAATATGGACTTCTTCTTCCATGGTTGAACGCAAACTGGCTCTTTTTCTTTGATGATCTGGGACTTTTTACTTTTTCTCTCATTTGTTGCTTTTCCCCAATTATTTTCAATGTCTTTAACTACACCGAAAACATCAGATCCATTTAATGGTTTAGGCTTCCCTCGAAGTTCTTGCTTTCCATCAAACCAACTTCTTTTCATCCGAAATGGATGGTCGGGTGCAAGAAATCGCCTATGGCCCATGTACAAAGTCTTTTTACTATTACTCAACCATTGTGAACATGTGTTAGTGGTACATATTGGACAAGCAACTTTTCCCTTTATGGTGCATCCAGCTAAGTTTCCATAAGTTGGAAAATCATTTATTGTCCACATCAAAATAGCCTTCAAATTAAACATGGAGTTGTTGGCTGCATCATAAGCCCTGACACCATTAGTCCATAATTCTATTAGGCTTTCTACAAGCCACTCTAGATAAACATCTATGTTGTTGCCTGGTTGCTTTGGCCCTGGAATTAGTAATGTCAACATGATATTTTCCTTTGCCATGCATAACCATGAGAGAAGGTTATATGTAACTAACATCACTGGCCAGCAACTATACTTTGAGCTAAGATTGGCAAAAGGATTAAACCCATCTGCTGAAAGACCAAGTCTAAGATTTCGTGGATTTGATGCAAAAGAATGACACTTTTGATCGATTGATTCCCATGCCAATGAGTCAACTGGATGTCTTATCTTGCCATCTTGGCTTTTGTAAGAGGAATGCCACGTTAATTGTTTTGCCCTCTCCTGTGACTTGAACATCCTTTTAAATGTTGGTATTATTGGAAAATATCGCAACACCTTCACAAGAACCCCTTTTTTAATCTTCTTAGTGCGTTTATCTACTTTCCAACGTGAACAGTTGCATTTCGGGCATGTCTCCTTAAGCTCTAAATCTTTTCTAAACAAACAGCAATCATTCACACAAGCATGGATTTTCTCATATCCTAGATCAAAGGTTTTGAGCATCTTTTTTTTTGAATATACAGATTTGACAAGCGTGTTATCTTCTGGCAGCATATCAGACACTATTCGAAGAAGTTCATCAAAGCTTTCATCTGAATGATCATGTGCAGCTTTATGCTTGTATAAAGCAACAATTGTTGAGAACTTAGTGTACTTTGTACACCCTAGATATAAAGGAGTTTCAACATCTTCTAATGATCGTGTTAATTCTCTCTCTCTACTTTTACTTATAGACTCTGCAAAATCATCATCTTTTACATGCACGTCTCTGAACATCTTATATGTATCTGAAATTTTAACATCTTCCTGATGTGACGATGCACTTAGTTGTTCCCCGTGAAGGAACCAAGAAGTATATTTAGGATCCAT
The DNA here is from genome assembly GCF_055761805.1 of Camellia sinensis. Classification (NCBI taxonomy): domain Eukaryota; kingdom Viridiplantae; phylum Streptophyta; class Magnoliopsida; order Ericales; family Theaceae; genus Camellia; species Camellia sinensis. The sequence goes on from NC_138972.1 coordinate 106,140,024, forward strand.
CCTTTCTATGACCAAGTGCTCGTACACAATCTCGCAAAATTGGTGAGATAGATTTCGACAATTTCCACAAGGGCAAATGATCATTTCGGGATTCCCTACATTCGCCTTAGATATATCTACGAATTTGCGTACTCCATCTAGATAATCCTTCGACACTCTGATAATTTTACATCAAAATTTATTATTCCAATAAAATGACCATATAAAAGCTTAAAAGTTATTGTGTTTGAGAAAAAAAACCTTGAAAAATGCACCCAGGATTTATCCATCTAGACCTAAGTAATCTCTGGATCTGATTGTGCTCAAAGCTACATGTAATCTCTGGATCCAAACCCAAGTAAATGAGTCCACATCCAAACCCAAGTGAAAAATAAGGTCAATTTGTTGGAAAAGAAAACAAACAAACAAACAAATTTGAAATTTTATTTTAAGAATATAAAATTAATTTATAAACCAATCATATTGTAACACGTATTAACAAAAATTAAACAAAATATAAAAAATGAGAAAAAAGAATTGCATAGGGAACTCACAAATGAAAAGAAAGTCATAATGTATAGCTTGACAATGATATATACAAATGCAATCACGAAAAATCTCTTATTTGATGCTGAATTTTCTAACACATTTTATTATATTGTAATATGGGGGGGCGAATGGGAGGCGACGGCGGGACAATAGTGGTGGTGTCGGAGAGAGAGAGAGAGAGAGAAGATGGTGGTGATCTGTACGTTTTGAACCATATGACATATATATAGATGGGTAGTTTGATCAAATTTCAAAGAAAAGCCCAAATTTCAGTTGCAACCAGAATTATAGAAGATATGGTTGCAAGGGAAAGATTCCTGAACAAGATCTGAATGCCAGAATATGAATTAGAAATAAAAAAAAAAATCTATTGCTACAAGAAAAAAAAAAGCTACAGAAAAAAAAATTATTACCTTTAGACAGTACCTATGAAGAAATAAAAAGCTACAGAAAGATGGAAGGCATTGCACCTTGACACAGCTATTTTTGTAATGCATCAAAATCAAAGATAGGTGCAAGGTAATGCATTTTGAAATAATGCTGGAATAATAGTTATATATCGAAGTACAAGCTCAGAACAGTATTAGTGGGTGTCTATAGCACTCAGTGGTCCATTTCATTGGGGGGAAAAATTGGGGTATGCCACATGATATGGGTTCTTATTCTAAAATTCAGGCTAAGAAGAAGATAAGAGGACATAGGAATATTACACAATGATATATCTTCTGTTAACCTAGTAAATATAGTAAAAACTAAAAAGTAATAACTAAGCAAAGTTGAATGCCACATTCAGGGTATTTGTGTTCTCTTATTCCATCAGTTCTTCCTACTATGAGTGTGTCTACACTCAGATTACTTTCTTTTTCATTTCACATAAATGAACGGACTTTGGATACAGAGAAAGGTAAGGTGGAATCAGAGAAGCATGATAAAAAAGATCTTTGCTTGAGGAGTGGTTTTCGCTCCTTGTAAGCCAAACCCCATATTCAGCTAAGAGCAGAAATAAGTAGAGTTTACTAACTGTAAAAAGATAAACAAGTAGAGATGATTTGATTGATTTACTTAGGCCTGTTTTTGCTTCGAAGCAGTGTGGTTTCAATTCTATATAATAACTTGGTCAAATAGCGCAATTAGTTGCTTATGGAATAATAATCATTGTGAATGAATACAAGGACTAAATAAGAGGTCTTCTATGTGAAGTGTTGAACTCTTAGATTTTGGAAACGAGTTATATGTGATGACTGAAAAGAAAATTGTTTTTGAAAATTTTAAATTAGTTTGTCTTACTGACTTTTAAAATTTTTAATCCAATGATACAGATGTGTAGAGCCTGAGATGTTGAAATTAAGCCGGCCATTTTGGGAAGATGTACAAATAAACAGAGCTTTTACAGTGTTGCTTCAAAAAGTGGAGGTCGCCTTTTGTTCATAAGCTCCTGTCTCTCTATGAATCCATGCTACTTGAGATCATAAAGTTGAAATGAAACTGCAAGGGAGAAAAATTTAGGTTAATTGAATAGAAATCAAATCAAAATAAAAAATCAAAGCCCTAGAAATCAAAATCAAAACTCTAGAAATCAAATCAAAATCAAAGAGAGGTGAGAGAGAAGAAACTGAATTAATTGAATAAGGATGCAATCCTAGGCTCTCACCGAATTAATCCAAGGCTCGGAATTAGAATCAAATGCCAAGCTCGGAATTAATCGATTGGTGCTCGTGTAACTAACATCATCGGAGGGGCAGTGGCTGGTGGTGGTTGCTGGTGGTGCTGGTTGCTGGTGCTGGTGGCTGGTGGTGGTTGTTGGTGGTTGTCACTGGAGAGAAAGGAGAGAGCAGGAGAAGAGAGAGAGAGAGAGAGAGAGAGAGAGAGAGAGAGAGAGAGAATAATGTGTGAGCTAATAGATTGCTATAAATTTGCTAAAAAAAAAAAAAAAAACCTGGGATGCAAAAAAATTGTGTAATTTTAACAATATTAATAAATAAAAAAAATTTGGAGTAGAAAATTTTAGAAAAAAAGATTTAAGTATAAGTTTATAAATTATTTTTGTATTAAAAAACATCTAGATTATAACTACAATATCTAGTTAATTGGAAAAATAAATAAAAATTTGCCATATCTACTAGAAATTTATAAATATTTAACAATGTCTAGAATTTTTTACGGCATACTTTTGTATGTCATAAAAAAATTGGATTGAATTTTTTTTTTTAAGAAGTTTTCACGACATTCATTAGCATGTTGTGTAAAATTATAATATTTTACAACATGAAATGTATGTCGTCTTAAGTGAAAATATTTTACGATATATTTTTGTAAGTCGTGAAAACATATATTTTTTACGGCATACTTTTGTATGCCATAAATATATGAATTAACGATTTACATGATATGTATGCTGTTATTGACAAAACATGATATGTATGCAAACAAAAAATGTCGTAAAATGTACTAACTGCGACATGCATTTAATGTATGCCGTAAACATAATGCCGTAAATAGTGACTTTTGTTGTAGTGCAACCAATTCGCTTCCTCACATGCTGAAGCTAACGCTATAAGCTCAGCTTCTATTGTAGAATTAGCAATTATAGTCTGTTTTTTAGACTTCCAACATATAGCACCACCACCCAAGGTAAAAATAAAACCCAAGGTAGAGAGAGAATCACCTGACAAAGTGTTCCAATCGGCATCACTATATCCCTCAAGTACCGCAGGATACTTGTTATAAAAAAATCATAATTTTTGGTACCAGATAAATTTCTCATAATTCTTCCCATGGCTCGCAATGATCTTGACTTGGTTTGCCAGTAAACCTGCTAAGTACTCCAACAACATATGCAATGTTAGGTCTAGTACAGTCAGTAGCATATCTCAAACTATCAATCATGCTAGCATATTCCTTTTGATTATCACTTCTTTTTCATTTGTTACAATAGATAAATGTATTCTTGCATCAAAAGGAGTAGCAACATGTTTACAGTCTAGAAAATTATATTTCTTTAAAATTTTCTCAACATAATGCGACTAATCAAGAAAAAAGCCATCCTTAGTCTTGGTAATTTTAATTCCCAAAATAAAATTGGCTTCATTAAGATCTTTCATATCAAATTGGCTTTTAAACATATTTTTAGTCTCATTTATAATATGCAAATTAGAGCCAAAGATAAGTAGATCATCCACATATAGGCTAATAATCACATGTGCATTCTCACAAGTTTTATAATATATGCACTTATCACATTCATTAATCTTATAGCCATTCTCAAGCATACAGAAATCAAATTTCTCATGCCACTGTTTTGGAGCTTGTTTTAAACCATAAATGGATTTAGTTAGCTTACACACCTTGCTTTCTTGGCCAGGCTCCACAAAGCCTTCGGGTTGGTCCATGTAAACCTCCTCATCTAGATCTCCATTTAAAAATGCTGTTTTTACATCCATTTGATGAATTTTTAAATCATGAATTGCAACCACTGCAATCAACAGTCTAATGGGTGTAACTCTAGTAACCGGAGAAAAAGTATCAAAGAAATTAAGATCAACTTGTTGCTTAAAACCTTTAGCAGCAAGCCTCGCTTTATATTTATCTATAGTTCCATCCGGTTTAAGTTTTTTACGAAGGACCCATTTACACCTAATAGTTTTGCAACCTGGAAGTAAATCCACTAGCTTCCATGTTTTATTTGAAAGTAGTGAATCTATTTCATCATTTACAGCCTCTCTCCAGAAAATAGTATCAGGTGATGATAAAGCTTCTTGCACCGTAAGGGGAATTTCTTCTACATTGTAAAGATAATAGTCAGGGCCAAAAAAATTTTCAACTCTAGCTCGTTTACTCCTCCTTGGTTGGATTTGAGAATTTTTTTGTTCTTGAAAAACTTGAGAAAGAGTAGAAGAGTCAGGCATGGATAAAATATTTTCATAAATTATTTGACCCCCACTATTTCTAGATTTGAAAGGAAATTTATTTTCATGAAAAATAGTATCACCTGATTCAAAAATAATATTATTTTTCATATCACAAAATCTATAAGCTACATGCAACGCATACCCAAGAAAAGCACAGGTGGTAGCTCGTTCACCCAATTTAAGTCCTTTAGGATCTACAAGCCTCATAAAAGCTAAACAATCCCAAACCCTCAAATAACCTAGATTTGGTTTATGCCACCGCCACAACTCATAAGGTACAATTTTAGTCTTTTTGTGTGGCACTCTATTTATCACATGGCAAGCTGTCAAAATAGCCTCGCCCTAAAGATTTGTGGGAGCACCTGAATTAATAAGCATAACATTCGTCAAGTCAATTAACGTTCTATTTTTTCTTTTAGTTACGCCATTAGATGACTGAACAAGAGAGTTGAATCCTAGAGATTCATACTCCCGGCCTCCATCACTTCTAATTCTTTTAATCTTTTTACCGAATTGATTTTCCACTTCAAGAATAAAATTTTTAAATTTCTCAAAAGCATCACTTTTATTTTTTAATAAATATACGTTTGTGTATTTTAAAAAATCACCAATAAAAGTGATAAAATATCGGTTACCACCTCGAGTAAAAATTCCTTCAAACTCACACAAATCAGTATGAAATAATTCTAGCAATTCGGTATTTTTTTCAACACTTTTATGAGGCCTCTTGGTAATTTTTGCTTTACTGCAAATTTCACATTTCTCAAATTTTTTTATCACTTTAGGAATTAATCCTAAACTACTCATGATTTCCACATATTTACTGTTAATATGACAGAAGCGAATATGCCAAAAATTAATGGAAGACAAAGTGTAAGCAGCGTCATAGTAATAATCATCAAATTAATCAGTAAGGAAATTTAAGAGATAAAATTGACATGTATACTTATCTATATTGTAGGAAGCCACTTTTGCTTCATGTGCCTCGTAGTCTTCATCATTCATCTCCTCGGTTGGGATTTTGTTTGGGTTCTTCCCGGTAAGAACATATACAACTTTCAAAAGGTTGAGGTAAAAAAAAACTTTTTCTTTCCACCTCTTAAAATGAACTCCCTTAAACTTGAAAGGCTTGTTGAGATCTCTAATTCCATCATTGGTTTTTTCTGGCACTTGTTCCATGTTTGATCTCCTTAAAATTGTTGGTGAAAATACTAGAAAAAATTATATTTTATTGATAAATGATGCAAATAAAATGAGATACAAATAGATCAGGCTGAGGCACGGATATCTCATTTTCTGTAAGGAGATCAAGCCCACTGCGGTAGGAAGAACCAAAATACCAATGCAACAGTCACAAAACTATGACTTGTCCTCTCCAGGATACAACAACCCGACCACTTGTCATATGGTTCAGGCCAACTCTGCACAAGATGGTGAACCCAAAGCTCCACCAAGAAAAACACCATTCTTTACTAGTAATCTCTCTTGTATAGAAAATAGTTTGTGTGTGTTGGTGTAGAAAAGAGTATATGAGAGAGACTATTTATAGGCCACTAGGACCTTACAAGTTACACTAAAAATAAAGATGATCATTAAACTAGAGAAAATGGAGTAACTCCAAAAACTAACTCACCACCAAGTTCATGAATTCTAATTACTCTCCATTCATGAACAAGATAAGAGGTTCCCAAAGTAATGAAACTCTATTCATGAACAAGATAAGAGGTTACCAAAGTAATGATACTCCATTCATGAACATGATATATAATAAATAAATAAAAGATATTAAATTGGACCAACAAATATTTTTATAATGTCTAAGATCTCCCGAATCAATCCAGAGAAAATTCGATCTAGAGAATTTCTTTGGTCCAATTTTCTTTGGACCTCACAGAGAAATTCTAGTTCATAGAGAATTTCTCTGGTCGAACTTTCTTTGAACTTCATAGAGAAATTCTCTCCAAATCAAAGAAATTTGTCTCATTACGTGCAGAAAATTACTCTGGAATCAAATCAGAGAAAATTGAAATTTCTCTAAACAAAATTGTTAATTTTTGAAACTAAACTTTACAAAAGCAAAACAATTCACAGTGCCCCATTTGGAATACCTATATATTCACAATTACAGTGGCCTAAAGAGTGAGAGAGAGAGAGAGAGAGAGAGAGAGAGAGAGAGAGTTTTACATCAATGACATTTAAATATAAACTAGAGGAATCCTCTCTGTTGAATTTTCTGTGTTAATTTTCTCTGTGTGAAGGCCAGAGAAATTTGTTCATTTTCTTTGGCCAAATCACATGCTCACCCAGTGATTTTCTCTGGCCAGACTACGTACGCATCTCTCATCTCTGTGTTAAATAACAATTAACAGCTAATATTGAAATCAATTTTCTTTTACAAACACATTCATATAATCCATATGTATATATATATATATATATATATGATACCTTGGATTTGGAAAATGAGACAATGTAAAAGACACTGTTGGCTGAATCGAGGATGATGAGATCGGACGATCCAAATTGAAGGAGAATCGAACATGGGTTTATGTGGAATCCGTGGCCATCAATGATTGTACTGATTGTGTAGCCATCTTCGAATGCGATATTACTGTCAGCTATGGAAACTGAAGGAAAATATTTCAAAAATTAGGGAAATTATGGAAAGTGAATTGAAATAGAAAACAGAAGAGACATACATACATACATACCTTGAAAGTTGAAGAGAATGAAAGAGAAGAATAGGAGTGAAGAAGCCATGATCGAAACCCTAGTTTCTACCATCTCTATCAAACCCTAATATACCACTCGTTTCTTAATCTTCTCTGTTGCTTTCTTCGATCAACCAGACCTGTAATTCTCGAATTTGAAGACAAAAATATATATAGAGATCGAGGAGGAGGAGGAGGAGGAGGTGGATCCTCGAAGTCGGAGATCATCAGTGCTCCGTTGGATTGGAAGCGAATCAACGAGGCGTTAGATAAACAGTTGGACAAATTTCTCTGTGATATATAAGTGTGGGAGTGAGGAATCTTAGACATTATCAAATAATATTATGAATCTCTTCTATTACTAAAAATAAGAGAGAAACCTTAGACTAATTTTCTCTTTTATAAATATTAATTATTAAAATTATAATAATCTTTTTGTGCAACACGCACTGCATTGTAAATTTTTCAAATTTTAAAATATGTACAATTTCTAAAGTGGGCCATAAAAGTCTATCAAATAAAATTATTAAATTAATAAATTTTATAAATTTATTTTATTTATTGATTTCTTATTTTTTTTATTATAGTACTAGCATTGTATTACGATATGCACAGTAAAAAACATATACGCGTTATTTACAAGAAATTTATTCATTTTTTACTTTACACCTTAGACGAAACTAAATTATAATAAATTTATAGTTATTATTTGAAAAAGTGTTAATTATTATTATTATTTTTATTTTAGTGAAATATTTAAAATTTTGGTTGGATTATCCAATTATTTAATACAAAAATTAAGGACTGGTTTGGCAAGTCCAAAATAATCTAAAAAGTCAAAAAGTTACACAAAAAGTAAAAAAGTCATTACTATTAACAAATAAAAAATATTAAAAAAATATTTTATATATTTTTATAATACAAAAGTTTGATATAGCTCTATCAACCGTACTTGTGAAGCAGAGGGCCATTATATATTTTTTGGGCCAAAAAAAAAAATTACATATGTAATGTCACAAAGTTTGATGGTAATGTTGGGCCATTGAGAGCCTACTAAGGGTTCTTTTTTGATAATCCGAACCGTTAATATGTAGAACTCATCGAGTAATATATGCCTGAGAAAAACCACGTTGATCGGATATCGTTAACTATACGATCTAATCAGTTTTGTATAAACAAAACGGATGGTGTGATAGTTAACTGTTGAAAAAAAACTAATCCGATCATATAGCTATCGATATCCGATCAACATGATTTTTTACAGGCATATAATTCTCGATGAGTTGTACATATTGAACGGTTTAGATTATTAAAATGGGATTCATGGTGGCCCCCACGGACCAACCATCACTGTCCAAACACTTTGCCCCGAAGGAGGCAATTATTTTCTGTGTAAGACATGCTGGGGCATCCGAGCAGCCGTACAACCACTCCACTTTCTTCCACTATACACTTTATTTATACAATTTTTTATTACACATTTTTTTGTAAAAAAACAAAAAGTTAACCTAAACATCTATCTTTTTTTCCTTAACTTTTTAATTCAAAAAGATAAAAAGTGCACTTATTTAGGACACCCCAAACAACCCCTATGTAATTGATATGATTATTACGAATTTAACCTAAAATTTTAATTTTTCATATGAATTTTGTTAGATTTGAATTTGATTACGTAATTTATTTTTGCATAAAATTGACATATTCTACAATAATATTTATCTCCAAACTTTGTATTTCACATAAATAGTGGAATCATTCATGATTAGGACTGAGCAATATAACTGAAAAAATTGCAAATTGGTCCGATTCAAATCACACGATTTAGTTTGATTTTGTTTATACACAATTCAATCCTGAGAGTTAAAATAGATGAATCATATTTCACGATTTGGTCCATAATTTTATAATTATCATTTTGGTTTGAAACTGAATCAAATTATGAGACATATTTATAACTTAAGGACCCTTCATAAAGCAAGTACAAGCCAAATTTAATTTTCTTTCAATCCAATTCAAAACCGATAAAGGAAACACCTAAAACAAAACTTTAAGAAGTATATAAGCAAAATTTTCATATGAATCTTAATCCAATAAGAAACAGATTTTATCAGTCAAACTTTAATATTTTTTACTTGGTTTCACTTTGAAGTAGTATTGAATGTGGCCTAATGATATGAGAATAAGGCATAAGTGCTTGTAAGGAGGGGTTGTATATTTAAATTTTGAAATATTAATCTAACAACTAATTATTAGTTTTCGTCAAAAAAATAAAAATAAAATCTAAAATTGAATCACATGTGTCTAACCAACAAACTAAATTAAAAACTTAAATTATTATTACTATTTTAAAAAGAAAAGACAACATTGTCACCCGAATATCAATCCGGTCGAAGATAAAGCGAGTTGAGGACCAAATTCAATGAACGAATGAATTAAATTGGAAACCAAATAATCTCTATCTAGTGAGTATTTATTAACCACTTTGGGATCTTCAAATAGTACTCTCTCATGTTCATAAAAAATCTTCTCTCATTTTATAGGCTTAGTTTTGTGGATACAACTCTTATGAATTACTTTATAATCCTCATTTAAATTAACAATCAAATCAAACTAATTCTTGTGTCTAAAAAAATAAAAAATAAAACATCACCTTACGTGTTATTTACATCTTAGAAAATTACCAACTCCACAATTTTCAAGGTCATCCAGTCATTGTTTTGAATACATCAATTCATTAAATTTTTAAGAGTATTTTTTTAGGTTAATTATATTTAACACTCTTACACTTTCACCTTAATTTTACTTTAGTTCCTTCATTTTTAATTATAACAATCAATTCCGTACACTTTAAGTTAAGTTGCAATATAACTCTTCCTTCCAACTACCGTTAATGAGGTTGACGGAACTTGTCATATGAGCTAAATGTAGCATTTTTTTCATTTCATCAAATCTCTTACACACTTATCAAAATCTCACTTTAATTCTTATACTTGTATTAAAATCTCACTTAGTGATCCATTCACTATTAATTTTCATCAACCTCATTAATGATAGCTGGACGGAAGAGTTGAGTGTTACGTGTAATTAATTCTTTTTTTTATAGGGTCTTTTTTTTCTTCTCCCATATAATCATCAAAGTGCATGAAGAAACATGGATGAAATCATATGTTGGCTTGTTCCCACTCTTTTGTGTATTTTGAGTACTTTGGAGAAACAGATTTGTGTGTACAAAAGAAGTAAATTGTGCATTCATGTGACATGCATACCTAGCTCAACTGTTTTTGTGTTCAATGCATATCCACCTTGCATGTGCTGTGATTCTTCTTAAATTAAAGTCCAATATAACAGATTAGATTGCCTTGAAACATCACCACTGAAGAAAATTAGTTACAAAACTTTTTTTTTAATTTTTTGTTGATTGTCAATACCAATTAACATTACTCCATGCTTCATTTTGTGTTGTTGCACCACTCATAATGTTGGGATGTCTCAAATTTAAATATGAATTTAATTGTTATATTTGGACTCGTAAAATTCATCACATATTTTATTTTGATGATTTGATTTGTTCATTTTGTATAGTCCTTCGTATATATTATTTATGAATGACAAGTGTAATTTTTTTTAGACAAACGCAATAAAATGAAAACACTATGATTATCATATTAACTTAATTCTTTTTATGAATGATATATATAGAGGATATTACAAAATGAATAGTTCAAATTATCGAAACATGACCCAAAATGGATGATTGTTATATATGTACTACAAAACATCATATTACTCAATTTTAACTCAATTAAAACTCATTCAACATCAACCCAAACAATAAACAATCTAGTTTTTAGTACATTTAAAAAATCATTAATTTTAAGTCAAACTTAAACAATCTATTATTTAACTCAAACTTACTGAACTCGGTCACATTTATGGCCCTAAATGCTACTTTATTAAATTTGATCAAATTGACAGGTAACTTAACATGTTATGGTAGATAAAATTAGGAAAAATATATAAAAAAAAGTGATAAGTTAAAAAAATAATTGTAAACTCATCAAAGTACAAAAAAATTTATGCATTAGATTATGCAAATGAGTGTTTTATTTTCATAAATTTATAATTATTTTTCTACTTTTCATTTTTTTGATATTTTTTCATAAAATTAAGATATATATATATATATTACCTTATAATAAAGACACTTATGTGTACATGACATGTATGTGTAAAAGAAAATTTCAAATCATTGTAGAAGTTAAAAAATAATTACAAAATAATGATAAATTTTGTCAATATTAATAATTAAAATTATAATCTTTTTATACATATGTAATAATTTTCAGTGTAAAAGATTAAAATATAATTATAAATTAATAATAAATTTTATTAATATTAAAAATTAAAATTATAAATTTCTTTTTATATACATATGTAATAATTTTTTGCAATTAGTACTGACAGCTAATTTCTCCAAAAAAGGGGTGGGGTGGTGGGACCCAATTGTAGGGAAAAAGCATGTGAATATGTTTTAGAGCGGACCCACGAGCTCGGCACATGTGAACTTTCCTAAGAAGTGTCTGCGGTGCGGCCTACCGCTCAAACCCTATTCCATGTGCGCCGCTGCAGGGCATCCTCCTCTTCTTATTGCCACTACATGCATTGTATATAACCAATAATAATGTCCAAGATTAAAAATAAATAAATTATACTGACTTTTCTGAAATTTTCTTGAGATTTTTAAAAAATATTGAATTTTTATTAAATTTAAATTTAAACTTCAAAGAATTGAGAGGTATGTGGGGGGTTTAATACGGAATCTCTGTCGATAATTCAAATTGTTAGTTTTATAGGGTCATTCGTATATTTTATCCATAAAAAAAATAAGTTGATTAGATAATTGTAATTTTTTTCATTTTATTGTGTTTATTTTTTTAAAAAAATAGATAGTCTATTTTTAAAAATATATTTATCGTTTATTTTTTTTTAAAAATAATTGTAGTAAAATAAAAATATTACAATTATTGAATTTATCTTCTTCTTTTTTTTTCATGAATGACATGCACTTAAGACTTTACAAAATAAATAATTTAAATTATTAAAAAGGAATTTGTAGTGAGGACCTATGTGTCACTCAAGTTTTTTTAAGTTCTCAACTTGAGATAAGTCTAAAAGAAAATACAAGTAGCCTTTACAATTTTAATATAATTATTTCTCTTTTAATAAGGCTAAATAATACTAAAGAAATAGAAATTAATACAAATAATATAAAAAGCAAAAAATGATGTATATATTTCAATATAAACTAAAAGATCAAATTGAATCACATCGAATGGTCCTCGCACTCAACAAGGTGATAGAAGTAGGAGTGCAACTCGGGCTGGTTCGGTCGCGTTAAGAGGTTGTCTAAGCCCAACTCAAGTTGTGCTGAGACTTGTCCAGGCCCGCCCATGCCCGAATTGTAACCCAAGGTTGCATGCCCAAGCCCAACCCGAGTTAAACTCGAATTGCCCAACTTACCTGAATTGTAAATGATTTTTTTTTTTTTTGCAGCTACATTATTAAATTATTAAAATTTAATACTATCAAAACAAATAATTTATATAATGTAAGAGAGATGTCACTATAATAGTCTTTACAATTTATGAGTGAAAATAAAAAAAGTAAGATTTTATGTTATTTGTATATATAATATATATTTAATATGATTTAATAATCTAAATTACTTTAATATCATGTAATAACTAATAATTTATATGTATATTTAATATTTTTATATATCTATATATGTATAATTCGGGTTTCGGGTTGCTCGGATTGTTTGACGTCTTTGCCCAAGTCTGTCCAAATTTAATTCGGACTTTTGAATTTTTGCCTAAGCAGGTACCGAATTTAAAAATATCTTGTCTGAGCCCTAAAAAAAATCGAGACTGAGTTTGGGTTGCTCGGGTTGAGCCCACCTCAGTTACACCCTTAGATATAGGGGTGTTTGCGGTTCGAATTTAAACGGTTTGTGGATCGGTTTGGACCCGCCCACATCTATGTGGTTTGGGAAAAAGACAAACCGCAACAGCCCACAGTGCGGTTTGCAGTTTGTGCGGATAGGGTTTGCGGATGTGCGGGCGGTCTGCGGATTGGACTTTTTTCTTCAAAAATTTATTTTTGAGCTTTATTTTTTTTTCATTTTGTAAATATTTATTTTGGGCCCTTTTATCCCCATTTTCTAAAATGCTCCAACATTAATAATTAATGAATTAAAACTTATAAAATTAAAAATACAACAAAATCAATTCGTAATACAAACAAATCATTCAAAATTTTAAATCAAATCATAAACTAACACAAGCATATATTTCAAAATCCTAAACTATAACTCCATATTCATTAAGGAATTTAAAATTTCAAATCACACTTCATCCGGGACAAGTTCAGTTATGTAACAATAATAATATGATCAATATTTATTCAGTTTCAGTTGATATAATACTATTAACAAATGTAATGCTAGAGTAAGTTCAAAAAATAAAGGGTGTTTTGTTTTGGACAAAAATATCTAGGTGGGATATAGAAATGAAATCAATAGTTAAGATAAAAAAATAATAATAATAATAAATAAATAAAGTGCGGGCGGTTTCTTGCGGATGCGGGTTAAACCCGCAACCCACTCGCAACCCGCAAAGATGCCATATTTCAAACCGCATCCGCCCGCATTGTATTTGCCAAACCGCCCATTTGTATGTGGATTAGGCGGGTTGGGCGGTTTTTGGGGATCGGATAAACCGTTGCCCACCCCTACTTAGATAGAAATCCTCTTGATTGAGCGCAAAGTTGAAGAAGCGCGGCAAGCAATGGGGCTTGAGATTTAAATTAAATCATGAGAATCAAAGGCTCTGTTTGGTTGTGAATTCAAATCAATTTTCAACACGTGAGCTCGCGCATGACGTTTGGATACGACGTTCAAAAGTTGATTCCGCGTGTTAATTCAAATTACATTTTGAAAATCTGTTTGGCAGCTTGTATCTCCACTTTCAACATTTCTGCCTTCTTCATCGCCTCTGCAACTTTCAACAAGTGATTATCTGAAGCTGTTTGGAAATCTGTTTACAACTTTCAATAGGTGAAAATCTGTTTGCAAATCGTCTCTGCAACTTTCAACAGGTGATTATCTGAAGCTGTTTGGAAATCTGTTTACAACTTTCAACTTTCAACAGGTGAAAATCTGTTTGGAAATTGAGTGTGGTGTAAGGTGGGATGACCGGCCGGTAGACCTCCCGGTTGTCCCTACCGACTTCCAATAGGTGATTATCTGAAGCTAAGGTTCAGGTTGTTTTATTTTTTTTTATACCGACTTCCAACAGGTGATTATCTGAAGCTAAGGTTCAGGTTGTTTTATTTTTTTTTATAGAAAGGCTGAGGTTCAGAAGGTTCATGTTATTTTTTATTTTTATTTTTTACTTTTTATTTCTTATCTATTATTTTTTTATAATATTAATAATTTTTATTTAATATTACGTCCGTATACTGAGTTACTAAATTAATAACGTGTAATAAATGAGAAAAAAAATTGATAATGTTTTGTAAGGTTTACGTTATGATTTGTATTTTAAAATATTACACTTAGTGTATTTATGTTAATTTTTATTAACATGTATTCTCAAAAGTTATTGAATTTAACAAAATTTTTAAAAAAAAATAAAAAACGTATTGTAGAAGATGTTTGTGCAGGCATAAAGAATGAATTCTCAAAAGTTGTTAACTTTAACAAAAAAAAATTTAAAAAATAAAAAACGTATTGTAGAAGATGTTTGTGCAGGCATAAAGAATGAATTCTCAAAAGTTGTTGACTTTAACAAAAAAATTTTAAAAAAATAAAAAACGTATTGTAGAAGATGTTTGTGCAGGCGTAAAGAATGAATTGATAGAAAATTTAATTGACGCAAAATAATTGACATAGATTTATTTTAAAATGAAAAAAAAATTGGAAAAAAAATTATTCAAAAAAAATTACTGAAAAAAATTAATTTAAAAAAAATTAATTTTTAATTTCGGTATTTTAAAAATAGTTTGGTTATTACTGTTGATAAAAATACGGATATCGATATATGAGTTGCGTGTTTGATTATAAATTATTGATTGAATTAAGTTTTGAAAACTATTTTCAAAACACACCACCAAATAAATTTTCTTATTTCATATGCCACATCAAACTTTTAAAATTTAATTCAAAATACATCTTCAAAACACATTTCAACACTCTATTTAAAAACCATAACCAAACAAATTTTCTACACTCAAATCATAATTCCACAACACACAAACTCAAAATACAACTCATACTCTCAAATTACATTTACAAAACACAACCAAACGCAGGCTAATATAATTATGTTAAAATTAAAAAGCTTCTTATATATTTTTTAATCATCAAGGAAGATTAGTGTATTTTACCTAAAATAAAAAATATAAAAAAATACTTTTGAAATAAATAATTATCAATAAATCATTTACTATTGTATAATTTATTGATTGATCCCGCATAAATAAATAGGGCACACGACGTTACAAATAGGCATTGACCTCAAGAGAATCAAGTACGCAATAATACACAACATTTGAGCTGTCGTTTGATTGAATTATTTTACGGTAGTGGTACATGTACTAATTAGTATATTAATTAATATATTAATTTTAATTATGGTATTATTATTTATCATACTCATTAATCACATTACAAATACAAAAAATCTCTTAAATTATGTTACGTCATCAATTGATATACTAATTAATATATTAATTGATATATATAACATTATTCATTCCCTAATCGTCGTTAAAAACAGTTTTGATTTGTTTGGATTAGTATCTTGTCAACTTCTTTTTGGTTTATTTTGCCACTAATGTTTGAAATACTAATTAATATATTAACAAATATATCAACTAAATACATTGTGATGGATCGTACATAATGTTATTTAGTTGATTTGTTTCTTAAAACACTAACTATTTTTTGCAACATAAAGATTTTTGATTGACAAGAGGTGTATGCCAACTTAGTTACGGTGTGTTTTTTGGGCCAATGATGTTTTGTCCCTAAATAATTATGTCTTTTTGTGTCAATCTGTTCACAATTAATGGATTATGTAATAATTTTGAATTATAAAAATTTCTATGTATCACCGCTTTTTTTTGTTTTGTTTGTACTAATCCTTATTATTATTATTTTTTTCTTTTGTTGAGCGAGAAAAAAAAAAAGACGTCATTGTAACCAAGTGTAAGAATTTTTTTTTTTCCCCAGTACTAATAAACACTGATTTTGTTTAGACTTATCATATAATTATTTTTTCTAGGGTGACTTTGAAATTTTAATAATTTTTCCTCAAAGGAGATTATCGTCAACTCCCTTGAATCTCTTTTTTGTACTTTAATAATGGATTTCAACGCATCTAAAACAATTTCTTTAATAATAACATCATATCACTATTATATTAATTTGGTAAGAATTTTCTCTTTTTTAAAAAAAAAAAAATTCATTACGTTAGTACCCTATTATCATTGATACGCAGTATTACAACCTAATTATTTTTATGATGTAAGTGTAATGTTCTATGCAAATGTGTGAATTAGTGGATTGAGTTGACTACAATAACTATATTTAGGGAAATTTACCAATAAGGCCTACATATAAAGTTCAAAATCTATATAATCTCAAAGCAAAACACTTATACCAATTAGTTTTATATATTTTTAATTGTTACAATTTTTTTTTTTTTTTTTAATTTAGAGACGCTGTTACATCTCACTACCGTTGGACTTCCGTCAGATGGTCACTGGAGACTTGCCGGAATGTTCAACATCACCGGGAAGTCGCCGGAGCATCGCTGAAGTATCATTGGAAGTTCGCTGGAGTGTTATGAACGTTAATGGAAGTCACAGGAATGTCCAGAATGTTCGCTAGATGTTAAGAACATCATTGGAGACTCATCGGAATGTCTAAAATATTAGCCAAAAAAAAAAATTAATGGAGAAATTAGAGCGAAAAAATATAGCAAAATGTGCTAAATATTGATAAATTAAAAGAAAAAAAATGTAACGACAAAAAGCAGCAACAATGGAAAAAAAAAATGTTATTTTTTAATTTTTGTAGGGTTTAAGCAAATAATCTCCAATATTGATCAAATTGAAAAGCAAGCTTTGAAACTGTAAAATATTATATTTTCAAAGCAAAAATCTATGAAGTATTTATCCTTATTAATCAAATTGAAAAGCATGTTATGAAATTATAAAATTTTACACTTCTAAAGAATATTATGAAATTGTAAAATTTTACAATTTAAATCATGATTCATTCCAACACCAAAAAAAATTAAAAATGTAAAATTTTACAATTTTCACCGCCTGTAACTAAAATTTGAAAACAACTTGTTCAGAACTTGAAATTTTTTTCTATTAAAACAGAAAAAGAGAAGTGTATAATAGAGAAAATGTAAAAAAAATTAAGAGATTGGATGAGAGAGGCAGAAATAGAGAGAGGATTGTACTCTGACAACTAATTTTTGTTTAGATCTAGCCAGGTTTGATGTAGATCTACTCAAATTTGATATAGATCTACATCAGATATAAGTAGATATACTCATCTTCTTTATTGGAAACATATCTTTTTCACCATCGGTGAGTGTGAAGTAAGGAGTCAATGGTCGGTGGTTGCCGGTGAACCCCAATCAATATTGGTCATCGATCACCAATGACTATATATCAGAAGGAGAAAGAGAAGAAGCAAAATGTGGTTGCCTGTTAACGATTGCCAAAAATCACAAAGAGCAAAAAAAGCAAAGAAAAAGAAAGGCAGAGAAGAGGTAAAATGTTATAGGATGTTTGAGTTAGGAATGGCAATGGGGGGCAATGGGGTGGATATTAATTCCCCATCCCCATTCCCCTATAATAAATTTTCCCCATTCCCCATTCCCCATTCCCCATGGGTACCACCCTCCCCATTTTTTAATGGGTATGGATTTTCCCCAACCCACTTTAATCCCCATTATTATTTTTTATATTTAATGTTAACAACCACTTTTTTTTTTTTTTTTTTTTTTTTTTTTTTTTTTTTTTAAGGTTCACAACAAAAACTAAATATACCTTCAATCTTTTTTCTTTCTTTTTAAATATATTTAATGTTAACAATTTTTTTTTATTATTTTTTATTTTTTATTTTTTATTTTTTTTTAACAAAAAAAAAATATATTTAGCTTTGGTAAAAAAAAAATTTATATATTGGATGAGTTACCTACTCTTTAAAATATATATATTTAAATTATAACCAAAACTAAATATATATTTAATTTTTTTTTTTTTAAAGATTCACAACCAAAACTAAATATATAAATTATAACAAAGTCAGAACCTTTAGCTCTTCCAACCATGTAGTTCCATGTATAATTGATAACCATCAATTAATTACCTTAAATATTGCAGCGATATGGCAAACGATTGGAAGTTGTTTTCTTTTCAGAATTTAAATTTTTTTTTAAAAAAAAAAGTATAAATGGAAATAAAGTTTCCACACATGGAGTATATAACAAAGTCAGAACCTTTATAAAAAAGTCAGAACCTTTAAATTTATATAACAAAGTCAGAACCTTTATAAAAAAAAATTAAATATATATTTAGCTTTGGTAAAAAAAAATTAAATATATATTTAGCTTTGGTAAAAAAAAAAGAAAAAAAATTAAATATATATTTAGCTTTGGTTGTGAATCTTAAAAAAAAAAAAATGGTTGTGAACCTTAAAAAAAATTAAAAAAAGGAAAAAAATTAAATGTATATTTAGCTTTTGTTGTGAATCTTAAAAATTAAAAAAAAATGGTTGTGAACCTTAAAAATAAAATAAAAAAAGATTGGACGTATATTTAGCTTTGGTTGTGGATCTTAAAAAAAAAAAAAAAAAAAAAAAAAAAATTGGTTGTGAACCTGAAAAAATAAATAAATAAAAAAAAAAGAAAAAAGATTGAATGTATATTTAGTTTTAGTTGTGAATCTTTAAAAAAAAAAAAAAAAAAAAAAAAAAAAAAAAAAAAAAAAAAAACATATGGGGAAATTAGTGGGTACCCATCCCCAACCCATCCCCTGTGGATATTTAAAGAATATCACCTACCCTACCCAATGGATAAGAAAAAGAGGGGAAAACCCATGTATTTGGGTTGGGTCTCCATGGATACCCACAGGGTAGGTTATCCATTGCCATCCCTAGTTTGAGTAAAAATAAAAGGTTATGGAACTAAATAGGCTACATGTTTTTTAAAGAAGACTTCTTCGCAATTTGCACTTATATTTAAATAGTGTGATTCATTATCTGTGTAGTGTTTTATTATTAAGTGGTAATATCACATGTAAATGACGATATGCATTATTTGATTAAGTATTAATAGTGAAAATGAGTAATGATTTCATGAATTAGTATAATATTAACTATCTAATTAAATTAGTGAGATAATCATTTATTGTGTATTTAATTTTTTTTTTATACTTGAAATTTTGATTCCCAACCTATCTCAATATTAAAATTTGTCAATTTTATCGAAATAAATATCTGCCGTATATATAATCACATCAATAAAATTTGAAATCAAATATCAGATTGTAAGTTCCAATCCTATTGTATAATCCGACTAATCAAACATAAATATTATATTAACTACAGTGAAGCTGTATTCCTTTTTTTAACAGTGCACTCCCCTTGAGCCTTACACCATGACTTTTACCTACCGTAACGAAAAACAGCCCATACACAAAGCAGATTAAATATTGCAGTCTAGGCCGGGTATGATTGTCTAGGCCCGACCCGGCAATAAAGTCAAGGTTCTGTGTATCCAAACTGTTTCTGTTTCGTCTAATAATGTTCTGTTTGGTAATTTTTTATAGTTTATTATTTTTAAATTTATGAAAAATATTAAACACGCATATATTTATTTTTTGAAACAACTAAACCAAAAAATATGTTTAGTATACATGTGTATTTTAAAATTTTGTTTGAAATTAAGTGTAAATGAATGTCAAGAAGTGGTAAAAAATGATTGGCAACAATCAAAAATAATAGTTAAAGGTAATGATCAAAGGTTGTTGCCAATTGCAAAAATGTGTGACCAAAGATAATTTTCGGCAAGAGGTGTTGGTCAAAGGTGATTTTCACTAGTGGGAGGTACTTGGCATGCAATAGTTAAAAGTGACTGGTTATCAATTACGGAAGGTGGTCTGAGGTGATTGGCAGAGACATAAGATGATTAGCAGTTGTTGGAAGTCACCATAGACAATGGTCGGATATGGAGGTGGCTGGTTGTGGTGGTGATGAGTGGTGTGTGGTTGTCAAAAGGGATAGTCAGAATAAAGTAAAATGTTATGTTTATAATAGTGTTACCCACCCCATCGTGTGTTTCGATCCTAACAAACTTAATCCCATTTCTAATCACGGCATTGATTTAAATTGTAATTATTCTCTCCAAACAAAAGTAAATATTTTATTGAAAGATTTTATTAAAAAAAATAAGTAATCATCCTACATATTTGTATATATATTCATCACAGAAGGAGAAAAAATATCAATAAGAACAAATTAACAAGTATTATAAAAAATAATATAAAATAAATATTTAAAGTTAGACTTTATAACATCATAAAGGTAATTTCTGTCATACAATAAACATTTGAATAGTGCAAATTATAAAAATTATTTTAAATTAAAGAAAAAAATAAAAGTATATATTTAAATTTATAGTGGCAATTTATAAACTTATACTTAGGCCTCGTTTGGGAATATGCTATTTTAGTAATTTTTTGAATTTTTGGCTAAAATATAAAGTAAAAAAAACTAGTATGTTTGGTGTGACTTTTTAGCTTTTCCTGAAAAGATGTGCAAAAAGAAGAGAAAAAAGGAAATCTTTGACTTTTTAATATATGTTATAAATTTTTTGACTTTTTTAATAACTTTTTTGACTTTTTAACTAAAATGTTAACTTATCAAACGAGGCCTAAAATATAGATTTCAGAAAGTTGAGAAAGAGGCATGTGGCCCTCCTGGCCTTGCTCCGTCCATCCGTAGGTGAGAGAAGAAAAGAATGATTTTTTTTTTAGAGATTGGCTTCTCTCCATATTTGTGATTGAATTGGAGAGTATTGTTAGGTTGAGGGGTTCACCAAGGATTCCGTTTCGATAATCTGAATCGATCAATGTGTAGAACTTGTCGAATATTATATATTTGTAAAAAACACGTTGATCGGATATCGATAGCTATTTCATCATATCAGATTTATATCAACCGTTTATTTTTTCACCTTCCATTTTTTTTTTATACAAAACTGATTTGATCACGTAACTATCGATATCCGATTACGTGATTTTTTACATGTATTATAGTACTTAACGAGTTGTGCATGTTAACGATTTAGATTATCAAAATGAAATCCTTAGTGGGCCCCACGGCCCAACAACACTCTCCCATCCGATTACAGGTTGGAGGGAAGCCAAATCCTTTTGTTTTTAACTAATAATTGAAATCAACTCTTTCATCGTTATAAAAATTTATTGAATCGTTTACAAATATTTTGAAAATAGAAATAGATAACTAAATAATTTTTTTTTATAATTATAATTTTTTTTATTTATAAATATAAATTATAATTATAAACCCTACTAAACAAGTCTTAACTGTTGCTTATCCATAGTTTCCAAAAAAAAAATAAAAATAAAAGTAAAACATAAAGTGAAATATGTGTTGGAAAAAATGATTTTTGGGGACTTTAATTTAATATTAAAGTGTAGTGACTTTAATTAAATATTAAAGTGGGTCCTAACCATTTTTTGTGTTGGGTCCAAGTGAGCCAAAAATCATTGGGTTTTGAATAAGAAATTGCCAAGAAATTGCTTCATGATGTTAGATTCATGAATAGGATTTTAAAGAGTATTTAAATCTTTTTTCTTGGCTAAAGGGTGTGAATTCTTTGAGCATCCATACTTTTCATTTTGTGGAAGGGGGCTATGGATGCTTGGTGTTTTAATGACTAACCTTAAAAGCTAGAGGCTTTTCCTCTCTCCCCTATACATGTATAAATTGAGACCCTCCTGTCAAGTTTCAATATAGAAATTTTTGCTTCCATTTTACAAGTCAGTTTGCTTGATAGTTCCTATTGTGAGAGAGTACTGCCATTGTTTTGTTCGCTAAACTAGACAGATAGTGCTTCTGCCGTAGCTGGTTTTGACCGTCGTATCCTGGGAGACAGACGCCGGGTTTCCTCAAGCACTCGACCCGTGAGGCGGCGAAATCTGTTTTAAGGAAACTGCTTCCGTGCAAGTTTCGATTTTGTCTCTTTACCCTTTATTGTTTTTTGTGTATTTCTGTTGAAATTTAGTTGTAATTATCAGCATATGTTCTTGGTATATAATTTGTTTTCTTCATAAATCTATTTATTTAATTTCACAATTTTGAACAACAAGCTTAAAACAAATTTTATATATCTTTTCTATGAAATTGTTTGAATAGATTTATATAGACTATTAGGTTAGTTTTGTATAATGTTACTAGGAATTGTTGCGGAATTGCTCACTATTTCAATAATTGTAAATTATGCAATGGTACTCTCTAATTGCTTAGTTTAATTAGAATGCTCTATTATAATTTGCATACTTAATTGTATTAGTATGATCTTGTTTTATGCGTATGGTTCATCATTTCCCTACCATGATTTGCATGAATTTTAAGGTTATAAATATAATTTATGGATGTTACAATTTTGACATGCTAATTCTATTTTAGTCTCAATTTGTTACATACTTATTATTTTCTAGGCTAGATTACATAATTTAATGTATTTGGAGTTATAGAGTTTTATGAATTGTGTACATGATTAATCTAAATTATCTAATTGTGTGCATTAATATGAATTATTTAATTGGGTGCATTAATCTAAATTATCTAATTGGGTGCATTAATCTAAATTATTTATTTGGGTGCATTAATCTGAATTATTTAATTAGGTGCATTAATCTGAATTAGGTGCATTAATCTGAATTATTTAATTAGGTACATTAATCTGAATTATTTAATTGGGTGCATTAATCTAAATTATCTAATTGGGTGCATTAATCTAAATTATTTTTTTGGGTGCATTAATCTGAATTATTTAATTAGGTGCATTAATGTAACACCCCTGTTCCGTAATATGCTAATTGGTCCCTAATACGTATGTGACTATATGTTTTGATATGATTTTTTTTGTGTGTGCCATTATGTGAATATATGCGACTTTGGAATTCTACCTGTTCACCGTAGGAATATCTGTTTGAATAATCTGCTCTGGAAATTAAATTGAGGGCCTTATCGGCCACAGAACCCGAAATTGATTACGCCATTGTGATTGGCATAATTTTTAGAGCCTACGGTGAAATTTAATTGAAAATTGATTCTGGTCAATTTAAACTGATTAAATTGATAAATTAAGTACCCCATTATTTTATATATAAATATTTGTTAGTGGGGCTTATTGTATGATAGCATTACACTCCCCATTAACTCTTATGAACTCAAGAATATGAGGGATTCAATTGTGAGAGAGTGAGGGCCGGCCTTAGTGAGAGAAAGGGAGAGAAATTGTGCAATTTGGCTTAAAGCTTGGAAATTTTGGGGATTTAGCTCAATAATTGACTAGAGCTTAGAAGATCAAAGCTTCTAGGTGAGTAATTCTTGGATTATAGTTCGTAATTTTGTGTGTTCAAGCTAATTTGGTGATCAAGAATAAGATTGAAATGAAATTGTGTTGGAATTGTTGAATTGAAGCTTAATATGTGCATGCATGTAAAAAATTACTTTGAAATTGCATGTTTGAGCACAAATGTGTGTAGTCCATGTGAAATGTTAAAGGAAACTCATGTTTTGATCACCATTTGTGTTATCTAAGTTGAGAATGATGAGCATCTCCCACATGCATGTACAAATCATGGGAGTATAAGTCTTGAATGTTTGAATTTGAGCATGTTGATCATGGGTTTGAGATATTATGGGACATGCATGTAGATAAATCATGAAATTGAGCTTCCTGATGTTGTAATTCTGTATTAGTAGCATGTTAGCATGTGTAAATGTGTAGTTTGAGCCATTGCATGCAAGTAATGTAGCTGGAAAACCGATTTGGAGCTCAAGAACACGATCTGGGAAACCCAGAATTTTGATGTCCGCTCGAGCGGGGTAATGGCCGCTCGAGCGGGAAAATCGTGCTCCCAGCACTTTTGCAGAGTTGGATGTCCGCTCGAGCGGGAAACCTCACGCTCGAGCGTGGAGTTTTGTAGACAGGCCTTCAGCTCGAGCGCTCTATTCCACGCTCGAGCGCATTTTTCATGCAACCAGTACTTTTGCAGGCCTTAAGGGTCCGCTCGAGCGGGTAAGTACACGCTCGAGCGGGTACCCTGTTTTCTGAAATCTTGTTCATGCGTTCTGTGTTTCGTTTCCCGTTCTCTTTCACTTATAAGCACTCTTAGGCATATGTTAAGCATTGTAAATGAGTTGATAAGATAAGAATAAAGCCTAAAGAGGAGTATGTGAATTAAGGAACGGATTGAATGGTTAATGACCCTTTTGTGTTCATGGAATGTGTAGGGTCAAGCTCCAGGGCGAATCCACAAGCCGATCACTGTGAGTAATATCGATATTTGAATGCTTGTGAATGTCCAATTGTCTATTCCCTTATACACTTTATGAATTGCTAAATTGGGATTATGGACGTAAGTCTGATATGAATAAACATAAATGGACCAAAGGTCGTTCTGATAAACATAAATGGACCAAAGGTCGTTTTGATAAACATAAACGGACCAAAGGTCGTTCTGATAGAAATGAGTGGACCGAAGGTCGTTTTGACATGAATGAGTGGGCCGAAGGCCGTTTTGACAGAAATGAATGGACCGAAGGTCGATTTGATAGAAATGAGTGGGCCGAAGGCCGTTTTGACATGAATGTTTGGGCCGAAGGCCGTTTTGACGTAAATGAATGGACCGAAGGTCGTTTTGATAGAAATGAATGGGCCGAAGGCCGTTTTGACGTAAATAAACGGGCCGAAGGCCGTTTTGACATGAATGGAAATCTGAATGGGCCAAAGGCCAGAATGTTTGGAACTACAGTCACTTGATTTGAATCTCGTATAGTTATATATCTATTAAATGGAAATATGAATTGGGCCTAAGGCCGTTTGGAACATGTTGTTCTACATTGTTATGTAACTTCTGTATTTGATTTGATATTATTCACTGGGCTATCGCTCATGCTCATTCATGTGTTTGTAGGTGAGCCAAGAGAAGTCCAGACCCAGTCTCAGTGAAGTCTGTATGGAACAACTAAGGTTTTGAGAGAGTCAGCCCTTGTGTCTCACGCACGAGACCCGTCTTCGCCCTTTTGTTATGTATTGACATTTTGTCAGGTTGGCGAAGTTTTGTATATGTCTGCTTATAGTTTTTATGGGTTGACTTAGTTTTGGATGATCCTGTCTGTACAGAACCTATGTCGCTATGTTTCTGTTGTGAGTTATTAACGTGCATATGTATGGTTTGTTTTGATGTGCCATGTAAGCACAGCTCTATGGACAAAGTTTTAAATTTTGCTTCCTTTTTGGCCCCTTTACTCTGATGTGTTAAGTCTGTTTTGGTTTGAGGCCGTAGGTAATCTTAGGATTACTGGCCGGTTACGTCCTTAACCCATGGGGGCGGGTTCGGGTCGTGACAGAGTGGTATCAGAGCACGAGTTAATAACTCACGCACTTGTCCAAAAGAGCAATAAGCGTCTAGAAAAGATCTAGGATGCATTCATGTGATAAGTATGAATTCGAAAGCATCGAGAATATGCTTAAGTGTTTTGATTTGGGCAATTATGTGCTATAAGTTGTGCTGTACTTGCATTGCAAACTGTTTGGTTACATATGCTCTCTAGTATATGCATATTTGTAGAATCTTTCGTATATTGTATAATGCAAGTTTAATCAGACGGTGAATAAGAACTTCGTAAAGTTATGTTTAACTTTAAATATTTGTTAATGATATGAAATGACAAGTACCCTGGAACATAATTGTGGTATCCTTAGCGGAGGCCCTCGCCCAGGGGACATAATACTGTGGCTTATGGTCATGAAGCCCTAGCCCGGGGGAAATAATACCGTGGCCTATGTATGAGATATGTTGATATGCTTGACCAACATGATATGTCACGCTAAAAGAAGTACCACACATGATTCGAATATGAGATATAAATTGTTACACTAATGTGTACAACAAGTTTGTTTTGTTATAATGCACATACATGAAAAGTTGTTTATGTGCATTCAATTCTTCCTACGGGCGTCTATTTGAAATATGAACATGATTTGAGTATAGAATTACTTAGTAAATGTTCAGCATGCGATATTTGATAAATATGCAATTATCTGTTACGTAAATGATTAATCGCGTACGATATGTGAAAGGAGAATATAACAATGTGCCTATGTGCGAATGTTCTCATGTGATTTTGTGTTTAATTTCGTATTGGGCATCCCAGTATTTGGTAAAGTTTGATAAGAATTTGTGTAGAGTATGGGCGAATTAAGGGCATACGGGTTGGAAGGTTCTTCCACAGCCCGACTTGATAGTCCGGAAAGAGTAGTACAAGAATTGGCAGAGATCTTGAGACAGTAGCGTCAGTTGCCGCTACGGCAAGAACCTTTGCCACCACTAGTGTGAGAAACACCGAGGAGTTTGTTATCAGACTTCTGGGGCTCGTTATAGATATGATAAAATGGACCATACGGCAAGGAACTGTCCCCGGATTGAACGAAATGTGAATGAATCCTCTGCCTTGGCTAAATCCGTACCAGTGGTAGGAATTGTTACTCAGGATAGAGTAATCACACTCATCCCAGAAAGCACTTAGAATGTTGTAACCATTATCCCAGGTATCTATACTGTTTATAAACAAATGCCTATGTGTTGATTGATTCTGAATTAGTACGTTTGTACATCTTTGCTTGGGATGTTATTTGATTCGGATCGGCATATATTTCATATCTGCTGCATGTGTATCTGGATTGGTTAGACCTACATGATCGAGACCGTGTTCATTGGAGATATATGCCCCGTTTGGGCAATTTGTGAAATACGTTTTGGGATATTGATTAACTCTGCACATGCACATGTATATCAAAACCTATACTCAGGTTGATTTGCTATGTTACTGTCTTCAATGACTAAACCACTGGAATTTTGACTTTGTGATTGTATAATTGAGTTGAGCACCCCAAATGATAAACTCTGCAAGTTACGAGACCATGCATTTTGATTGGTAGAAAATTGACTGGATTATGAGATTATGCTGGGCTCGACTCATAAACCTACATTTTGTGACTAATTTGGAACCTTTGCGTAACCGACCCTATCTTATGTACAATCGAGGAACTCTGTTTAATGTGTTACTGTACACCATGTGCTTGTATATAAGACTTGTTTGGGAATTGCTGTATTGATTATGGTACATACCTCCCGATTTGAATAACTGCACGTTTATGCAACTACCCCCGAATTTATGTAGTCAATGCCATATTGCACATGACTTGAAATGCTTTGATATGAACAGTTGTGATGAATAATTCTGATATGACTTTGAGAATTGATAAACTTAGGGCAGTTGAGAAACTATTAACCATGTACCTAAGCAAACGAAGTATGCCTTACAGAACCGAATGTGCCCTATTTGAGAAAATTTTTATCTGACTCGATCCGATGGAACCTTTGCCTGATATTGTTCCGATGGAACCCTCATTTGATATAACTTGATGGAACCTTTGTTCAACCTAATCTTCCAAGACCGTTGCTTGGATCGACCGATAAGACCCTCTATCTAATTTGATTTTGTAAAAAGGGGATTAAGAATGGCTTGTGAATAAATAGCCAGATTATTCTTGGCAGAAAAACTGATAGACCCAAAACTTGAATTCATTTGGGATACTTGACTTATTTGAAAGACCTTTTGTGGGCTATCAACAGATTGATCTAACTATGAACACCATTGAGAACCAATCCCCAACTATTGAGAACATACGTGTTAAAAATGAACCGAATTGTACAAACCCCGTGATTGGGTGTCGTAAGGTGTTGTTCCATTTTGTTTGTTTGACGCTATGGGAACCGATGACGGTAGACTGATTTGATTTTGAGCAGTACTGAACATTTGTCTTTGACTGATCAGAACATGTTTTGTAAGGGAGAGTGGTTGTTTCAGTGTTATCAGATTTTGGAGAAATCAGGTTATAGTGAATGGTGTTGTGTTGCTTTGATGACATTCTTAGAGTGTCCTTTTGTGCTAGGGGACGTTAAGCCTATGTAGCACCTTTGATTGAAATACCTTTTTGCCACCGACGGTTTTGTACGGGTGGGTTTGACTAATCGATCTGGAATCGGCCACCGACGGTCGCGAACGGGTGTGCTTCGATTCCGAGACGATTATTCCTTTGTTTTGTTTGGAATGTCATCCTTTGGTATTATGCAGATGTTATAGACATCCAAGAAGCTTTGAAAAAAAAAAAAAAATCCTGATTATCCATAAGTGTGCGATTTCAGTACACCTTGTGAACGCCTGCCCAATGCCGTTATATTCTGTAATTGAGGCCCTGAGGATGTGTAAATTGTGCTTAACATGCGATTGACTCCTTTGATACTACCCTTGCCATTATGGAGGTTTATATATGAATTGCCTTATGCTTTTGATGACTATCAGATAATGTGGAAAGACTAGATAGAACAGGGAATTGAATATTGGACTGAATTGTGAACTGTAAACTGTTGAATGAATTGAGAACACGTGTATTATGTCAGAAATTGCCTGCTTCGATGTTATTGTACTTTACAATCAGTATTATGAGGATGTCTGGACTATGTGTATTGTGTGGGTAAATACTTCGATGTTACCTTCGTTGTTTCGGGAATCAGTTTTTGGATCCACCTTATATTCCTGAAGACTTTTAATTGACCTTGGATAATTGTGATGAGCCACTGGACTAAATACCGAATCAGATCGTGAATTGGGGAATTATTGAAGAATGAATTGAACTTTTGTGACACGGAATAGACCGAACTTCTGTGATAAAGTTAGCTGACATTGAAATAAATATGTTGGTGACCTACCTTGAAGAGAGCAGTTGGTGAATATGTCTAAATATTTTTCGGTGCCAACAGGTCGAAGTTGAATTTCAGATAGTGGCGGGACTACTTCAACCTCTCTCCATTTTGGAATGGAAATGGGAATATGTGGCTACGAATTTCGTTGTGGGGCTACCTTGAGCACCCAAGGTATAAGTCCCGTTTGGGCTACTGTAGGTAAAATTATTGAAGTTGCCCATTTCTCCCTATAAAATTTTGTATGATGCTTGTAGACTAGCCACTGTTTACATCGATAAGATCGCTCATTTACATGGAGTCCCAGTATCTATTGTTTAGACAGAAATTCTAAATGTGTTTGAATTTTGAAAAGCCTTCAAGGGGCAATGGGGGCTCAGCTTCTGTTCTGTTATGTTACCCGGATCCGGAGGTTCCCTTATGGAACTAGTTATTCGTAACCTCACGTGTATATATTCTGTTCTATTTTGTTCCATTCTGTTCTGGTAATGCTAATGGATGTATCACGTAAACTTAATCATGACTTATGATTTCTGCATATGATCTGGACAAATTATGAATTTGATACTAAACTGAATTATGATTTGGCGCTGTTTTCCATCCGCAAGTTGATGTACGATCAGGAAGAACTGTTAGAGTTTTGGGAGGAATGCTCCAAAGATATGCATCAGATTTTTCAGGGGAGTTGGAAAGATTTATCCATCGTTGGCAAACTTTGCTTTCAACAACAGCTCTCACTCTAGTTTTGGCATGGCACCGTACAAGCCTTGTATGGCGGAAAAAGGTAAATCTATAACTGATTGAGAATAGAGCGTTGCTTGATTTTGAGACTAAGTGAATGACTATTAAGAATGATTGGAGCCGTTGAATGAAAAGTGTTCCGAATTGTTTCGACTAAAGGTAAAATAAGTTTGGAGGACCAAACTTCCTAAAGGGGGGAAGACTGTAACACCCCTGTTCCGTAATATGCTAATTGGTCCCTAATACGTATGTGACTATATGTTTTGATATGATTTTTTTTGTGTGTGCCATTATGTGAATATATGCGACTTTGGAATTCTACCTGTTCACCGTAGGAATATCTGTTTGAATAATCTGCTCTGGAAATTAAATTGAGGGCCTTATCGGCCACAGAACCCGAAATTGATTACGCCATTGTGATTGGCATAATTTTTAGAGCCTACGGTGAAATTTAATTGAAAATTGATTCTGGTCAATTTAAACTGATTAAATTGATAAATTAAGTACCCCATTATTTTATATATAAATATTTGTTAGTGGGGCTTATTGTATGATAGCATTACACTCCCCTTTAACTCTTATGAACTTAAGAATATGAGGGATTCAATTGTGAGAGAGTGAGGGCCGGCCTTAGTGAGAGAAAGGGAGAGAAATTGTGCAATTTGGCTTAAAGCTTGGAAATTTTGGGGATTTAGCTCAATAATTGACTAGAGCTTAGAAGATCAAAGCTTCTAGGTGAGTAATTCTTGGATTATAGTTCGTAATTTTGTGTGTTCAAGCTAATTTGGTGATCAAGAATAAGATTGAAATGAAATTGTGTTGGAATTGTTGAATTGAAGCTTAATATGTGCATGCATGTAAAAAATTACTTTGAAATTGCATGTTTGAGCACAAATGTGTGTAGTCCATGTGAAATGTTAAAGGAAACTCATGTTTTGATCACCATTTGTGTTATCTAAGTTGAGAATGATGAGCATCTCCCACATGCATGTACAAATCATGGGAGTATAAGTCTTGAATGTTTGAATTTGAGCATGTTGATGATGGGTTTGAGATATTATGGGACATGCATGTAGATAAATCATGAAATTGAGCTTCCTGATGTTGTAATTCTGTATTAGTAGCATGTTAGCATGTGTAAATGTGTAATTTGAGCCATTGCATGCAAGTAATGTAGCTGGAAAACCGATTTGGAGCTCAAGAACACGATCTGGGAAACCCAGAATTTTGATGTCCGCTCGAGCGGGGTAATGGCCGCTCGAGCGGGAAAATCGTGCTCCCAGCACTTTTGCAGAGTTGGATGTCCGCTCGAGCGGGAAACCTCATGCTCGAGCGTGGAGTTTTGTAGACAGGCCTTCAGCTCGAGCGCTCTATTCCACGCTCGAGCGCATTTTTCATGCAACCAGTACTTTTGCAGGCCTTAAGGGTCCGCTCGAGCGGGTAAGTACACGCTCGAGCGGGTACCCTGTTTTCTGAAATCTTGTTCATGCGTTCTGTGTTTCGTTTCCCGTTCTCTTTCACTTATAAGCACTCTTAGGCATATGTTAAGCATTGTAAATGAGTTGATAAGATAAGAATAAAGCCTAAAGAGGAGTATGTGAATTAAGGAACGGATTGAATGGTTAATGACCCTTTTGTGTTCATGGAATGTGTAGGGTCTAGCTCCAGGGCGAATCCACAAGCCGATCACTGTGAGTAATATCGATATTTGAATGCTTGTGAATGTCCAATTGTCTATTCCCTTATACGCTTTATGAATTGCTAAATTGGGATTATGGACGTAAGTCTGATATGAATAAACATAAATGGACCAAAGGTCGTTCTGATAAACATAAATGGACCAAAGGTCGTTTTGATGAACATAAATGGACCAAAGGTCGTTCTGATAAACATAAACGGACCAAAGGTCGTTCTGATAGAAATGAGTGGACCGAAGGTCGTTTTGACATGAATGAGTGGGCCGAAGGCCGTTTTGACAGAAATGAATGGACCGAAGGTCGATTTGATAGAAATGAGTGGGCCGAAGGCCGTTTTGACGTAAATGAATGGACCGAAGGTCGTTTTGATAGAAATGAATGGGCCGAAGGCCGTTTTGACGTAAATAAACGGGCCGAAGGCCGTTTTGACATGAATGGAAATCTGAATGGGCCAAAGGCCAGAATGTTTGGAACTACAGTCACTTGATTTGAATCTCGTATAGTTATATATCTATTAAATGGAAATATGAATTGGGCCTAAGGCCGTTTGGAACATGTTGTTCTACATTGTTATGTAACTTCTGTATTTGATTTGATATTATTCACTGGGCTATCGCTCACGCTCATTCATGTGTTTGTAGGTGAGCCAAGAGAAGTCCAGACCCAGTCTCAGTGAAGTCTGTATGGAACAACTAAGGTTTTGAGAGAGTCAGCCCTTGTGTCTCACGAACGAGACCCGTCTTCGCCCTTTTGTTATGTATTTACATTTTGTCAGGTTGGCGAAGTTTTGTATATGTCTGCTTATAGTTTTTATGGGTTGACTTAGTTTTGGATGATCCTGTCTGTACATAACCTATGTCGCTATGTTTCTGTTGTGAGTTATTAACGTGCATATGTATGGTTTGTTTTGATGTGCCATGTAAGCACAGCTCTATGGACAAAGTTTTAAATTTTGCTTCCTTTTTGGCCCCTTTACTCTGATGTGTTAAGTCTGTTTTGGTTTGAGGTCGTAGGTAATCTTAGGATTACTGGCCGGTTACGTCCTTAACCCATGGGGGCGGGTTCGGGTCGTGACAATTAATCTGTGTACGGGAAAGAAATATACTTCCTCGTATAATCCTGTTGACCAAGTCTGTGCTCCTCTGTACGATGTCGCCTTATCACCTGAAAACACAAACGTGAGCTAGCCGGCGGGTGTGTGCCGGAAACCTCTCCGATGCCTAAGTCAGCAAACTTGACAAATAGACAAAGCTCTGTGAATTCAGAAAGCAAAGTTGTGTGTTACCTCCACCAAGGTGATGTTTGTGAGCTTTTATAAGTTTCGAATGGCACAATCCTAGTAGGACTTTTATTCCTCCATACAGAGTCCTCCTAGGATTCATACTTCTAAGGATAATGCTTATCCTTTTACACCCCCCCACTGCTTAAACCAAATGGGATGGTTTTTACTTTGGCCAAACTACGATATGACCGAAATAAGCTTGGCTATGCAGAGCCACTGAGTAGGCCAAACTATTCTTAGTTCGGTTCTGCTTTTAGTCCTCATCTCGGTTCTCTGCTCAACCCATAGCACAGCTGGACCAAACTTAACAAATCGCGACCGGTATTACTCCTAGGTCGGTCTAACTCAAAAATACCGCTAGACCGACCTATTCAAGATACATCACGACCGGACTAACTCTGAGACCGGCGTAGCTCCAACTTGCCCGGACTAAAGTAGCTTTACTATTCTTGAGCCGAAGTAACTTTGTCTTTCTTGGGCCGGTGTAACTATTTCTATTGGGCCGGAGTAATCATTACGGCCTTTTTACTCAGTCGTTCGTACTTTGGGCCACAAAGCCCAATTCACAGCTCGGCCCAATTTTTCCCAAAAATTACCCTTTCAATTGCCCCTTAATTCCATCTGCACAGCATGATTGGGATTACAAGTCTTCCAACCGAGCTGAAGTTCTTCAAGCCTTTCCAGCCGAGCTAAAAACCCTTTAGCATATCCAGCCGAGCTAATTTTACTCTGGGCTCTGTTTTGTCCGGTCAAAACGTCTCTTCAATCACGACTGTAACGCTTCCCTTTCCAATGACACGTGGCGGGCTCTTATAGGCTGGGGGCAGCTGTCACGCCGCCCTCGTACTACGAAATTTTTGAACAGTCCCGCCTTTTCTCCTTTCGTCCTTTTCACAAAACATCCCTACCCTTTCACTTTTGAATCACTTATTCTTCTATTCTTCGTCTTCTCTCTCTGTGCCTCCATTTCTTCACTTCCAAGCCCTTGCTTCTCATTGCTGCAACTGCTCCATCTCCAGTTCCCTCTTCTTCAAACTGGTAAGCCAATCCATTCTCTCCCTCTGTTTTGCTTTTGTATCCCACTTTCTATGTTTTTGCGAAACATATTTATACATTTTTGTTTTTGCTTCTGTACTTTCATGAGAAAACCAGTAGAACTCATGATATAGCAACCGAACTAGGATACTGTTTGTCCTATATAGGTAGATCACCTTAGACAGTAACCGAACTAGAACTTGTAGAGATGACAGCAGCTTTAAAAAATATTCTGTTTCATCCTAGCCGAAATAAGATCACCGAACAAAGTTGGAATACATTAAACTAGGAACTTCAGTCTTCAACCGAGCTAAGCCTTTGGGGCTAAGCCAGCTTTCTTAGTTTTTATACCAAACTTAGAAAGCTGCCCCTAGAGGCTCAACCGAAGTATCAAAACACATAGCTTAACCGAATTAAGTCTTCGGGGTTAAGCCAGCTTTCTCAGTTTTTTAGACCGAACTCAAAAAGCTGTCCCCAGACGATGAACCGGTCTAACCTGCTCAAACCGAGCTACCAAACCTTTTGATGAACCGAGGTAGAACCAGTCCATTAGGCCGGAGTAGGACTCATATACCTTGCTTTTAATTTGTAGCACGGTCCAATGATTTGTGCTTAACCCCTTTGTTTTCTACTTTGCAGACTTAGATTACTCAGGCACTCCTGCGTGCGCTCAACCGAGCTACTGAGCACAATTTTTGCATCGATATAACTTATTCGTAAATTATACAACAAATGGGTAAGTATAGGTATCTAGTAGAAACCCCTGGCGGTATGACCGAATTCCGAAGGGATTATGGCATTCCAGACGATGTACACCTTACCCTAGCCAAGCCGGATATCATACCCTGGGGCGAAGCAGGCTTTGTACCTTTTACCCTGCTTTCAATAATAGAGACCGGACTAAGGTTCCCAGTCCAGCCTGTAATTTGTGAGTTTCTTAGGCAAACCAGACTATGCCCAACCCAGCTATCCACCAATACATACCGGATAATAATGGGTATAGCCGAGCTAAATCGCCAAGCAGGCCTGAACCTCGGTTTAGTCGAAATCTTCCACCAGTACTCCATAGGTTCCAAAGAAGATGGCTGGGTTTATTACCTTAGGATACGCCGCCGTAGAGAAAAGATAATACATGACACGCCGGATAAGGACGTTAATGATGATGACTTTTTCTGGGTATCGGGCAATTTTGAAGATCAGCA
The DNA here is from genome assembly GCF_055761805.1 of Camellia sinensis. NCBI lineage: Eukaryota > Viridiplantae > Streptophyta > Magnoliopsida > Ericales > Theaceae > Camellia > Camellia sinensis. The sequence continues at coordinate 106,175,298 of NC_138972.1, forward strand.
AGCCCAAATCCCAGGCCGAAGTATAAACTGGAAGAAAGGAAAACCTGGTAGAGTTTACTTCGGTTTTATGTATGTTTTTTCTTGTACTTTGGTTTCAGATGTCATAACCGATCTAACAGTTGTATCCTTTTTGCAGACTCAGCTCATCTTGCTTCCCATTATAGTTACCCAAATCTGAACACACTCCGAGCCGCATTACGTGTTAAAGAAAGGAGTTGGGCTAAGCTTCTAAACTTTGAGCCGACCTACAAATATAGCGGTCGCCGAAAAGCCCGAGTGACCGATTTCCTTCTTGAAGACGCACCTGAACCGGACCCAACCTTGCCCGAAATACGACTTGTCCCACTAACCGCTGAAGAAGAGATGGCAAAGAAAAGCAGAGTTAGGGCCCTTCTGACCGCAACAACCAGGGCCGAAGTACCACCATCAATCCAAACGCAGCCTGCCGTTGTGGCCCTCCCTTTTCAACAGCCTTCTTCATCTCGCCCCTCTAAACGCGCCCTATCTACATCGACCGAACAACAACTTGTCGATGAGGTTGAATCCATCTCCCAAAGTCCTCAACCTACCCTTCAACCGGAGCAAACTGACCGAGCAGAATCTTCCAAATGGGCTCCGAAGCTAACCTTCAACGACCGAGATATCAAAGACTCTGATTCGGTTGTTGCTGAAAAAGATCATCAATTGGCCTTTAACCTGGCCAAGAGTGTGTGCCTTCCTAAAGATATGGAGCACCACCTAAAGCAATTAAACACCGAATTGAAGTCCATCCGGTCTTCATCGAAGTCCATGATTTTGGTAAGTAGCTCTGTCCTTTTTTCTGTCTAATTTTTCCAACTTTTACTTCGGCTTAAGAGAAGTTTTCGCTTTGTCAGGCCTTACAGAAAAACAACATTACTTACAAGAAGGTCCAAGAGCTTAGAAAAACCACAAGGCAAGCAATGGCGGAAGCCGAAGCAAAGGTGGCCGAACTAGAAGAAGCCGAAAAGAAAATGGCCGAGCTACAAACTGAGAATGGCCGACTTGCCGGTCTAGTTAGTTCGGCTGAAGCGGAGAAGCAGAAAGCCGCCATCGCTATGAAAGACAAGTATCTGCGCGAGTTGGTAAAGCTTGAAAAGAGAAAAGATACCGAAATAACACATCTGAAAAAGAGCGCAAAGGGAGCCGAAAAGCTGGGCTACAAGAAAGCAGAGGATGCTTATGTCAAGCAATGCGATGCTGCCAAGGAGCTGTTCTTCAAGTGCGGCTGGAGGGCAGCCGTTGAAAAGCTCGATCACGATCCACAGACCGAGGTTTTCAACGCTCCAGCCTACTTCATACCGAGCTCCCTTGGGGAGTATGCTAATGCCCTGCAACAGCAGTTTCTGGAAGACTTAGATTCCGACGACTCCTCTGCTTCTGAAGATACTCCGGTTGTCAGCGCGGACCCTTCAGTTCGGTTGGAGCCCGTGGTGGAAGACCTGACTATTGAACAACCGGGTGAAACCATGGTTCCAACCGAAACCATCCTGGCAACCGAGAGCGAGCTCCCTCCTGAAGCCGGTCTTCGACTTGATGGTGATGCGGCTTTCGATGCCGAAATTGAAGAACTTTTCTCTTGATTATGTACTTTTTCCTTTTGTTACCTTTTGTCCTTGTAACCGGGCTATGCCCCCTTTGTAATTACCTTTCAATGAATGAAAATTTTGTTTGAACTCTTATTCTGGTTTTGATTCGTATGCTTGCGTTTGTAATGTCTTGAATGAAGATTTTTCTTGAACTCTCATTCCGGTTTTACCTGGTTAAACTATGCTTACCAGCCAACCACTCTTTAGCCGACATATTTACTTCGGCTGAGGAGTATACAGTGTTTATTCCAGCTAACCATTCTTCAGCCATATCCTTACTTCGGTTGAAGAGTAACAAGAGTTGGTTTATTCCAGCCAACCACTCTTCAGCCATACCCTTACTTCGGCTGAAGAGCAACAAGAGTTAGTTTATTCCAGCCAACCACTCTTCAGCTATACCCTTACTTCGGCTGAAGAGTAACTAGAGTTGGTTTGTTCCAGCCAACCCTCTAAGTAAGTTTTTCCGGCTAATTTAGAATAATGTTTGGTTATTCCGACCAAACGTCCTGTAGCCTGGATCCTTATCCTGGGCTTAGGAGGGGTGTTGGTGTACTCCAGCCAACCTCTAAGTTAGTTTTTCCAGCTAACTTAGAAAAAAATGTTTGGTTATTTCGACCAAACGTCCTGCAGCCTGGATCCTTATCCTGGGCTTAGGAGGAGTGTTGGTTTATTCCAGCCAACCTCTAAGTTTTTCCAGCTAACTTAGAATAATGTTTGGTTATGCCGACCAAACGTCCTGCAGCCTAGATCCTTATCCTAGGCTTAGGAAGGGTGTTGGTTTATTCCAGCCAACCTCTAAGTTAGTTTTTCCAGCTAACTTAGAATAAAGTGCTTGCAATGTACCTAATCTTCACTAAAGCTAACTTTTACAAAGAACAACTTGTGTTGAAAAGGATTGCTTGTTTTTATTGAAGAAAGAAAAAATTACATATGTTTGAAAAAGAAAAGCTAAAAGTAAAATAACTTGAGATTGGCAGTGTTCCATGGCCTTGGGATTGCTTTGTCGTTCTTGTCTTCCAGGTGGTATGCCCCTTTGCCTGCTAACCCAACCACTTTGTAAGGACCTTCCCAATTTGGCCCTAACTTGCCGTCTCCTGGAACCAAGGTGTTTCCCATTACTTTGCGCAGTACCCAATCTCCAATCTTGAATTGTCTTGGATGCACTGTTTTGTTGTATTTTTTGATTAACTCTCGTTGGTATGCGGCAATGTGAACCAGTGCTCTTTCTCTTCTTTCTTCTGCAAGGTCGAGTTCCAATGCTATGGCTTCTCCATTCAAGTCTGGATCAAAATTTTCGCTTCGAATTGTGGGGAGGCCGACTTCTAGTGGGATTACTGCTTCCATTCCGTAGGCTAAGGAGAATGGTGTTTCTCCTGTTGATCGCCGAGGTGTGGTGCGGTAAGCCCGTAAAACATGAGGAAGTTCATCCGCCCACTTGCCTTTTGCCTTTTCTAGCCTTTTCTTTAGTCCATCCAAGACGACTTTATTTGATGCTTCTGCTTGCCCATTTGCTTGAGGATATGCCGGTGTGGAATTGTAGAATTCTATCTTGTATTCTTCACAAAAGCTTCGGAAGATTCTGTCATCGAACAGAATACCATTGTCTGAGATTAGGGCTTTTGGTATGCCAAACCGAGTGATGATATTCTGCCAAACGAACTTCTTCACATCTTTTTCTTTGATTGATGCCAATGCTTCTGCTTCCACCCATTTTGTGAAGTAGTCTGTTGCTGCGAGAAAGAACTTCTTGTTGCCTGGTGCTGTTGGAAGTGGTCCTACAATGTCCAAGCCCCACATTGCGAAAGGCCATGGGCTAGTCAATGGTAGGAGTTCTCTTGCTGGTTGATGTATTTGGTGCACGAATTTTTGGCATTTCTCACACTTCTTCACATATTTCTCTGAGTCTGCCTGCATATATGGCCACTAATATCCTTGTGAAATGGCCCTGTAAGCTAGCGATCTTCCCCCTTGATGGCTTCCGCAAACTCCCTCGTGTATTTCAAACAAGAATGCTTCCACCTTGCTGGGATGAACACACTTTAAGTAAGGTCCTGAAAACGACTTCTTGTATAATGCTAAGGATGGAGATAGCCAAAATCGCTGCGACTTCGCTCTTATTCTGTTGGCTTCTTTTTTCTCTTCTGGTAGGATGCCGTCTTTTAGGAACAGGATGATGGGATCCATCCAAGAGGGGCCTAGTTCTACGCAACATACCTCTTCTGCTTCGGGGTCTTCTATGCTTGGTCTTGGTAAGTAGTCGATGAGTAATGGATGAGGGATTGATGCATCTGCCATTGAGGTAAAGCCTGCTAGTTCGTCTGCTCAGCTGTTTTCCTCCCTGCTAATTTGTTCTATCCTTACTACATCAAACTTCTTGATCTCTGTTCTGACCAGCTCGTGGTACTTGGCCATCCTATCATCCTTCGCTTCATAGTTGCCAGAAATTTGATTTACCACCAGTTGTGAGTCGCTGTAAACCATTAGTTCGGTGGCCTTCATGTAGCATGCTGATTTGAGTCCTGCGAGAAGCGCTTCATACTCCGCTTCGTTGTTTGATGCTGGGAAACCAAGGTTGATTGCTTGCTCTACAACCAGGCCGTCTGGGGAGATGAGGACTATGCCAAGCCCTGCACCATGCCGGTTGGATGCTCCATCCACAAAGAGCTTCCACATCTCCCCAACGAACAACTTCCAGCACGTGGAGGGGTCAGATGATGTCGTGGGGTCAAGGATGGTGTTTTCTTCAAGGTCCATGTTTGCTGACTGCCCTTCGTCATCTGATTGTACTGTTGGTGAATCTTTGTTTGTTTCTTCCTTGTTGTCCTTAGTCTGGTCTGCCTTGGAGTTTGATTGAGTATCTTCTACTAGGGGTTGCGCTATTCCGGCGTCAACTTCCGTCCCTAGTTCGGTTGTGTCAGTCAGGTCAACTGGGCAGATATGATGACTTCCAGGAGTAAATTCTGCGATGAAGTCTGCCAAAGATTGGGCTTTTATTGCGGTCCAGGGTTGGAACTTGATGTCGAATTGTCCCAACTCTACTGCCCACTTCAAAATTCGCCCAAAAAAGTTTGCCCTCTCAAACAAAGCTTTTAGCGGAAAAGCTGTGAGGACAACTATGGTGTGGGCATGAAAGTAGTGTGCCAATTTCCTTGAGGACATCATTAAGGCTAATGCTAGCTTCTCTAGTGGCAAATACCTCGTTTCGGCTCCCAGTAATGTCTTGCTGACATAATAGATGGGCAGGTGTTGGATTCCTTCTGCACGAACCAACACTGCGCTAACTGCGTGCTGAGAGACTGCCAGGTATAAGAAGAGTTCTTCACCAGGTACTGGGGTGACAAGCAGTGGTGGGGAAGACATATATTCCTTTAAGCTTTCCAGAGCTTGGTCGCATTCTTCATCCCACTCAAACTTGGCCTTTAAAGCTTGGAAGAATGGTCGTAGTCTGTCCGACGACCTGCTTATGAACCGATTGAGCACAGCTGCCATGCCGGTAAGATGCTGCACTTCTTTGACTGAGTTTGGTCTCTCCAACTCCTGGACTGCTTTGATCTGGGAGGGGTCTGCTTCTATACCCCGGTTGGTCACAAGGAAGCCCAAGAATTTTCCAGATCCTACTTCGAATGCACACTTGGACGCATTGAGGCGCTACTTGTGTTTCTTCAGGATCTGGAACATCTCACCTAGGTCCTTAAGATGGTCATTCTCATCCTTGCTTTTGACCACCATGTCGTCGATGTAAGCTTCCATTGTTCTGCCTAACAATGGTTCAAACATCTTGGTGACCATCCATTGGAATGTTGCCCCTGCGTTCTTTAGGCCAAAGGGCATGACCTTGTAGCAGTACAATCCTCTTGGTGTTGTAAAGGATATGACCTCCTGGTCTGGTTCATGCATGGCGATTTGGTGGTAGCCTCTGTATGCGTCCAGGAAGCTAAGTCGATTGTGTCCCGCCGTTAGGTCCACCAGTTGATCTATCCGGGGTAGAGGAAAGCTGTCTTTTGGGCATGCCTTGTTGACTGTTTTGTAGTCGACGCAGACTCGCCATTTGCCATTTTTCTTTGGCACTACGAATGTGTTGGAGATCCATCTTGGGTAGTGCACTTCTCTAATTGTTCCTGCTTCCAGTAGGTTGCCTACTTTTTCTGCCACTATTTCGGCGTGGTGGAGTGCCGATCTGCGTGTGCGTTGAATGACTGGTTTGGCGGATGGGTGGACATTGAGTTGGTGACTGATGAAGTTTGGATCAATGCCTGGCATGTCGTAGCGCGTCCAGGCAAACACTTCGATGTTAGAGGTCAAGAATTCCAAGACCTCTAATCTCTCAGTGCTGGACAACGATGAGCCAAGCAAGAAGAACTTATCCGGGTTCTTCTCATCTATTTTTACCTCCACCAAGTCCTCCACCGCTTTCTGATCAGCCTCTTTACCGACGTCCGCGAATAGTTCATTACTTTTCGGTTCTTCCACCGAATGAACGTATCCTTTGGCAGCGCGGCTGCCATTCACCGTGGCGAAACATTGCTTTGACATGATCTGATCTCCATAGACTTCTTCAATTATACCAATGTCGTTGGGGAACCGCATTACTTGGTGGTAAGATGACACCACCGATCGCATGGCCTGCAGCCATGTTCTGCCCAGGATGATGTTGTAAGTGGAGGGGACTTTTAACACCCAGAATTCCACTTGTTTTGTCACGCTTCCTGCTCTGACTAGAAGAATTATCTTGCTGACGGGCCATTCTGGCATGGAGTTGAATCCAATCAGGGGAGACACGGCTGGCGCCAAGTCTTTGTCTTGTAGCTTCAGCTGTTTGAATGTTTCGTAGTACATGATCTCACATGAACTACCCTGGTCAATCAGAATCCGCTTGACGTCAAAATCCTTGACTCGGAGAGTGACGACCAAGGCATCATTGTGGGGGCAATATATTCGATCTAAGTCTTTGTCCAAAAAGGACATGACGTTTTTTGTCTCTGTCTTCCCCTTCTTAATGGTAGGTTGGGCACTTTGTACTTCTCTAAAGTGCTCTGCCTTTTTGATTGATCCCTTGAGCTCGCATACACGCTCAGGTTCAAAGATTCCATGTATTACATTGATGATGCCTTGTAGTGGGACGTCGATCGGCATCCCATTGGGGTTATTATGATCTTGGGGGGCTGGCTGTGTCCCTCCTTCAATGTATTTGTCCAAGTGGCCTGCTGCCACCAGTTCTTCCAAGTGCTGTCTTAGTGGCGTGCAATTCTCAGTTCGGTGCCCCTTTTCTTTGTAGAAGGTGCACCGTGATCTGTCGTCATAGTCTTTCTGAGCTTCTCCCAGCTTGGCTGGCCACTTAACGAAAGGCTCATCTCTTATTTCGCTCAGAATCCGATATATCGGTTTCTTGAACACCGTAGTTATGGCAGTACGGATTCTCAACCATCTTTTATCAGGGTCTTCTCCGTTATCTCGTCTGCCACGTCCGTTTTTGCTCTGTCGATCTACTGTATTGACCTTTGTTGAGGTCTTCTTTTCTGGTACTGCGGTCGCACTAGATTTTTCTTTGGCTCGTGCGCCATCCTCTTCTACCCTGATGTGCTGATGCACTCTTTCCATCAGGGCTTCCATAGTGAGGGGTGGCATCATGGTGATCGAGTCCCTCAGTTTGTTCCCAACTGGAAGGCCTCTTTTATACTGTGCAATGGCGAGATTGGTGGGGCAGTCCCCAATCTGATTGAATGTCTCCCAGTAGCGACTGTTGTAGGATCTTAGGGTCTCTTTATCACCCATGTCGATGGAGAGTAGCTGATCGATCTCCATCGGGGTTTTAGTGTTTGTTCGGAACCTTGTCACAAAGGCTTCTGCTAATTGTGCCCAAGAGGCTATGCTGCTTTCTGGGAGCTTCTCAAACCAAGTCAAGCCTAGGTCGCCAAGACTTGATGGGAAGAGTATGCACATTAAGGCCTCGTTTCGTCTGTATACAGCCATGACTTGGCGGAAGTGGCTCAAGTGTGAGTACGGGTCCGTCTTCCCTTCATATGTGGTGAATTTCGGCTGAAGGAAGCCTGATGGTAGGGGCGCGTTTTCGATCGCTGGAACAAACGGTGAAGTCTGCAGTCTTGCTAATGCCTTGTCCGTCGGTTCATAGGCAGGGCGCGGTATTGGCATTCCCACCTCGACGCTTCCATGCGTCCGAGGAGCCAACCGCTGCAAGGCTGAAACTCTATGTGGATCCCTTGCCCTGGCATCCTCCTTGCATCGTGCTTTCTCTTCGAGCACGGTTCGTAAGTCGGATGATCTGGGTAATTCCGTCTGTTTAGATTTGGTTTGGTGCGAATGTGAGGGCCAATATGTGTTTCCTTCAGTGTATGACCTTTCAGATCTCGTCCTCTCAGACCTGGAGTGACCAGTTCTGGAAGACCAGGATTGAGTGTCGCCTGTCCTGAGGCTTCTGCTCTCTCCTTGTGAGGGTGTAGTATTCCTACTACGATTTTCTGAGTGGCGAGGGGGCGTCTTATTTTTGCGCCCCTCTCCTGTCGCCACTTCTTTTTTCTTCATCTGGCGTTTCAAGGCCTCCATGTCCGCCGCTATCTTTCTTATCAATTCATCTTGTTCTTTCACGCGGTCTTCCAGAGCTTGAGGGTCAATCCTCCGTCTTTGCCTGTCTGGACTTTGTGAATGAGAGCGATGGGGGCTGTTATTCCGCCTTCCCCTAGCATCCCTCCTGGAGGTATGTCGTTGGGGCTCCAAGTCCGCCATGGGAGGGACAGAAGGTAATCCTTCACGCCTTGCGCCCCCTTCTGGAGTTAGTCCGTCGACGGCGGACTGCGACAATTCTTCAATGTGTTCCATTGAATGAGAAAAGGAGAAGCTTAGTCAAGAGGTTTCGTTCTGTCTGTTTTTCCCACAGACGGCGCCAATTGTACGGGAAAGAAATATACTTTCTCGTATAATCCTGTTGACCAAGTCTGTGCTCCTCCGTACGATGTCGCCTTATCACCTGAAAACACAAACGTGAGCTAGCCGGCGGGTGTGTGCCGGAAACCTCTCCGATGCCTAAGTCAGCAAACTTGACAAATAGACAAAGCTCTGTGAATTCAGAAAGCAAAGTTGTGTGTTACCTCCACCAAGGTGATGTTTGTGAGCTTTTATAAGTTTCGAATGGCACAATCCTAGTAGGACTTTTATTCCTCCATGCAGAGTCCTCATAGGATTCATACTCCTAAGGATAATGCTTATCCTTTTACACCCCCCCACTGCTTAAACCAAGTGGGATGGTTTTTACTTTGGCCGAACTACGATATGACCAAAATAAGCTTGGCTATGCAGAGCCACTGAGTAGGCCGAACTATTCTTAGTTCGGTTCTGCTTTTACTCCTCATCTCGGTTTTCTGCTCAACCCATAGCACAGCTGGACCAAACTTAACAAATCGCGACCGGTGTTACTCTTAGGTCGGTCTAACTCAAAAATACCGCTAGACCGACATATTCAAGATACATCACGACCGGACTAACTCTGAGACGGGCGTAGCTCCAACTTGCCCAGACTAAAGTAGCTTTACTATTCTTGAGCCGAAGTAACTTTGTCTTTCTTGGGCCAGAGTAACTATTTCTATTGGGCCGGAGTAATCATTACGGCCTTTTTACTCAGTCGTTCGTACTTTGGGCCACAAAGCCCAATTCACAGCTCGGCCCAATTTTTCCCAAAAATTACCCTCTCAATCTGAATTATTTAATTGGGTGCATTAACTTTGAATTTGACTTATCTATTTGGAGTTATTAGTTTAAATGTTTATTATGAATTAATTTCATTCATGACTCATGAGTATTGAACTTTATTTTAAAATTGTAATTTAATTTTTAAGTTACAAATTGTATTTTGTTTTGGTACCTTATATTAGTTGGTTACTTATATAATTAATAGTTGGCTAGATGGTTTCAATTATTTATTATAATTAAAATTTTTAGATTATTTGTTTGTATTTTGTTGTGGTTTGCTACTAACTTTCTTTGTAGGGATACCAATGCAAAAAACAAATATAAAACCAAATGAATAGAATTTGGGATGTAAAAACAAAAATGTTTGGACTACTAACGTTTGTGTTGAATAGGAATACCTAAGCGTGGAAAAACTTTTGGACTACATAGAATCCTTATGGATTGGCTATTTTATCAAAATGTTTGAAGCATGTTTGCTTGAGATGTAATTGATTTGTTTACCAATTTGTAGTAGCAAGTTTTATTTGCTTATATTGTTGTAGCAATGGTTTTACATTACTTGTAAAAGTTTTGGACCCTGGTTTGCTTTAACTTAGTTCATTCCTAAGAAATTTAATTCTTAATTTGTTTATCACGGACTAGGAGTCAACATGCTCTTAAAAGTTTTGTCAAAAGCTTAACTGGGTTTTAAGTGGGACCGATGTGACCCCTCCAGTCTTCCTGGGAACTTTCTTGACCATGTTCGATTCTAGGTTTTGTGGTGAGACTAATTTTTGAATTAATTTTTCTTCTAAGGGATTTTCTAAGGGTTAAGTTTAATTTCTGGAAACACAGAAGTGATATTCTGGTGTAATTTTTCGAAATGGAAACTATCACTGATGCTGCTGCTACTGCTAATGTTAGTGGGGATTTGAACCTCGGGGCAACTGGATTGCCAACCCCTACTGCTGTGACCTTTGTGGTCAACCCTGGTGTTACTCCGGCTGTTCCGGAAGGACCGCTTAGTCACCATGAGCACCCAGAAAAATTTGCTGGGGAAAACTTTAAGAGATGGCAGTAAAAGATGCTGTTTTACTTGACCACGCTAAACCTTGCCAAGGTTCTGAGTGAGGATCCTCCAGCCGTGGCAGAGAATGAGCCTGACAGGCAGAAAGTCATGGCGCTTGACACATGGAAGCAGACAGACTATCTTTGCCGGAACTATGTGTTCAACAGCTTGGCAGACTTACTCTATAGTGTGTTTTGTTCCAAGAGCTCAGCAAAAGAATTATGGGAATCTCTGGACAAAAAGTACAGGACTGAGGATGCCGGGGCAAAGAAATTTGTGGTTGGCTTTAAAATGGTAGATTCTAAAACTGTGATAAGCCAAGTCCAGGAGTTCCAAGTGATCTTGCATGAAATTCATGCTGAGGGGATGCCTTTGAACGAGTCATTCCAAGTTGCTGTGATCATTGAGAAACTTCCCAATGGTTGGAAGAATTTCAAGAATTACTTGAAGCACAAGCGCAAGGAAATGTCTGTTGAAGAGCTGGTTGTCCGACTCCGGATTGAAGAGGATAATAGAAAGAAAGGAGGGAGTACCTCCTCAGTAAAGGCCAATGTCGTTGAGCATGGCAAATCTTCTGGGATAAGGAAGAAGCCCCCTGTGAACAAGAGCTCTAAGCTGGGGCCAAGGGGTGGTGTTGCAAAGAAGTCGGCTTACAAGCCGCAGGAACCTGATTATCGGTTCTTTGGGAAGTGTTATAACTGTGGTAACGAGGGGCATCAGGCTAGTGACTACCGCAAGCAGAAGAAGCCATACAAGACCAAACCTCGTGCTCTTATGGCAGACTTACAAGAGCACTCCCATGAGGAGGATGATATGCACTTGTCTGCCGTTGTCCCTGAGGTGAATCTGGTGGGTTCCAACCCAAGAGAATGGTGGATTGATACTGAGGCTACACGCCACATCTGCTCCGAACAGAAACTGTTTACAACTTTCGAACTGGTTACAAACGGTGAAAAGTTGTTTATGGGAAACTCTGCTACCTCGATTGTTGAGGGGAAAGGAAAGATGGTCCTGAAGTTGACGTCAGGAAAGGAGCTGACCTTGAACGAAGTCCTGTATATTCCGGACATTCGTAAAAATCTTGTCTCAGGGTCTCTTCTTAGCAAACATGGTTTTCGCATGGTTTTTGAGTCCGACAAGGTCGTTCTTACCAAAAGCGGAACGTATGTGGGTAAGGGTTATATGTTGGGGGGTATGTTTAAACTCAATGTTATGACTGTTATCCCAAAGATGAATAAATGTGCATCTTCTTCTGTTTACATGCTTGAGTCTTCCAATTTGTGGCATGGTAGACTAGGACATGTGAACTTTGAATCTTTACGTAGATTAATCGAGTTAGATCACATACCATCTTTTAAGATTAATCTGAAACACAAGTGTGAAACTTGTGTTGAAGCGAAGTTGACAAGATCTTCGTTTCATTCTATTGAAAGAAGTTCAAAACCGTTGGATTTAGTGCATAGTGATGTGTGTGACTTAAAATTTATACAATCACGTGGTGGCAATAAGTACTTCATCACTTTTGTTGATGATTGCACTAAGTATTGTTATGTCTATTTGCTCAAAAGCAAAGATGAGGCGATTGACAAGTTTGTTCTTTATAAGAATGAAGTTGAGAATCAAGTAGGCCGCAAGATTAAGGCTCTAAGAAGTGATCGTGGTGGTGAGTATGAATCTCCGTTTATTGAGACTTGTGCTCAATCTGGGATTATCCACCAAACCACGACGTCTTATTCTCCTCAGTCTAATGAGATTGCTGAGCGCAAGAATAGTACGCTAAAGGAAATGATGAATGCAATGTTGGTAAGTTCTGGATTGCCACAGAACTTGTGGGGGGAAGCAATTCTCTCTGCAAATTACATTCTGAATAAAGTACCCTAGAAGAAGGTGGACAAGACGCCATATGAGTTATGGAAAGGCGTTAAGCCTTCGTATAAATTCTTACGAATGTGGGGGTGTCTTGCAAAAGTGGCGATTCCTACACCCAAACGGGTTAGGATAGGCCCGAAATCTGTGGATTGTATATTCATTGGTTATGCACATAATAGTAGTGCATATCGATTTCTTGTTCATAAGTCTGAAATTCCAGACATACACAGGAATACCATCATGGAGTCAAGGAATGCATGTTTCTTTGAAGACATTTTTCCTTGCCGAACCCATGCAGGGGTTCCAAGGTCTTTGGAGCAATTTGATGAGCTTGCTAGTGAGGATGATCATGTTGATGATCCAGGTGATGATCAAATTGAGGTTTTAGACGAGCCCAGACGGAGTAAAAGGACTAGGACATCCAAATCTTTTGGTCCAGACTTCTTGACTTATATGGTTGAGAACGAACCTCAAACTTTCCACGAAGCTGTGACTTCTCCTGAGAGTCTTTTATGGAAAGAAGCGATCAAAAGTGAGATTGACTCCATCTTACAGAACCACACCTGGGAGTTGGTAGATTTACCTCCAGGTTGTAAGCCTTTAGGCTGCAAATGGATTTTTAAACGAAAGATGAAGGCCGATGGGTCTATTGACAAGTAAAAGGCGAGGCTCGTTATCAAAGGGTACAGGCAACGAGAAGGCCTGGATTACTTTGATACGTACTCACCTGTAACTAGGATAACATCCATTCGCATAGTGATTGCGTTAGCAGCTTTGCGCAATCTAGATATACACCAGATGGATGTAAAGACAGCTTTCTTAAATGGGGATTTGAATGAAGAAATCTACATGGAGCAACCTGAAGGGTTTTCAGCTCCAGGACAAAGCAAGAAAGTCTGTAAACTTGTCAAATCTTTGTATGGTTTGAAGTAAGCGCCTAAACAATGGCATGAGAAGTTTGACAATGTAATGTTGTCAAATGGGTTTCGAATCAACGAATGTGACAAGTGTATTTATGTCAAAGACACTGACAGAGGTTATGTCATTTTGTGTCTATATGTTGATGATATGCTCATTATAGGTAGTAACGATGAAATGATCAAAACTACCAAGAAGTTGTTGAACTCTAAATTTGACATGAAGGACATGGGCATTGCAGATGTTATTCTGGGAATTAAGATTACCAGAATCTCTGGCGGAATTGTACTTTCTCAGTCTCATTATGTTGATAAGATACTTGAGAAGTTTAGTGGATCAGATACGAGTGTGTCATCGACACCTGTAGACTTAAGTCTACACTTTACCAAGAATAATAAAGAGAGTGTCTCTCAGTTAGAATATTCTCGGGTAATTGGAAGTTTAATGTATCTGATGAGTTGTACTAGGCCAGATATAACTTACTCGGTTAGCAGGCTTAGTAGATACACAAGTAATCCTAATGCTTCTCATTGGAAGGGCATTGTGCGGGTGTTAAGGTATTTACGCTACACTCAGGATTATGGGCTACATTATACTCGATATCCAACGGTGCTTGAAGGATATAGTGACGCGAATTGGATATCAGATATAAAGGACTCAAAGTCCACTAGTGGATATGTGTTCACTCTTGGTGGGGCAGCCGTGTCTTGGAAATCTTCCAAGCAAACGTGTATATCTAGATCAACGATGGAATCAGAGTTTATTGCTTTGGATAAAGCAACGGAATAAGCAGAATGGCTTCGCCATTTCATTGAAGATATTCCACGTTGGTCTAAACCTGTGCCAGCTATTTGTATTCATTGTGATTGTCAATCTGCAATTGGTAGGGCACAGAGTAATATGTATAATGGAAAGTCTAGACATATCCGTCGTAGACATAATTCCTTACGACAACTACTCTCGAATGGAGTTGTCTCTTTAGACTATGTAAAGTCTAAGGACAACATTGCGGATCCGCTAACCAAAGGGTTAAGTCGAGTGTTAGTCGAAACGTCGTCAAAAGGAATGGGGTTAAGGCCTTTGGAAGTTACCGGAATGGAAACCCAACCTAGTTGACTGGACATCCCAAGATCTAGGTTCAATGGGACAACCTAATTGCGTGTAACGGTGGTATGTCACTGAGGAGGTTAAACCTCCAGCCATTCCTTCTATTAGTGATACCTGCAAGTGTAGAGGATAAGCTGAGCTTTTAATGACTCTTATGTGTTAAGCTGTTGAGCTAAGTATTGCAGGATACTTTAGTAGAGTCACCTATGTGAGTTTGAAGTGGGGCCGCTTCTAGAAGAATTGGGCAGGCCAAGATTCTTTGAAACCACTTGCTGAACCAGGCTAGTGTCCAGGGCCACACAGGGCACACCAGTGAGAACATAATGGTGGTAGGAGTAATTCCCGTGTGAGATCTATTGTCTCGGTTTACATAAACGGTAGAGCAGTTCAAGATGTCTTACACTAATCTGCCAGTAAACTCGATAGGTTTTCACTGGGAGAGGTTCAAAGCCAAAAGCTACCTTCTCTGATGTCGGGGTTAGTCCGTTGTACTCTCTCTCAGAGTCTTTATTGTTGAACGATGTCCGTTTGTTGAGTCATTCGGTCAATTTTTATTCATGTGGGGGATTGTTGGAAAAAATGATTTTTGGGGACTTTAATTTAATATTAAAGTGTGGTGAGTTTAATTAAATATTAAAGTGGGTCCTAACCATTTTTTGTGTTGGGTCCAAGTGAGCCAAAAATCATTGGGTTTTGAATAAGAAATTGCCAAGAAATTGCTTCATGATGTTAGATTCATGAATAAGATTTTAAAGAGTATTTAATTTTTTTTCTTGGCTAAAGGGTGTGAATCCTTTGGGCATCCATACTTTTCATTTTGTGGAAAGGGGCTATGGATGCTTGGTGTTTTAATGACTAGCCTGAAAGGCTGGAGGCTTTTCCTCTCTCCCCTATACATGTATAAATTGAGACCCTCCTGTCAAGTTTCAATATAGAATTTTTTGCTTCCATTTTACAAGTCAGTTTGCTTGATAGTTCCTATTGTGAGAGAGTGCTGCCATTATTTTGTTCGCTAAGCTAGGCAGATAGTGCTTCTGCCGTAGCTGGTTTTGACTGTCGTATCCTGGGAGACAAACGCCGGGTTTCCTCAAGCACTCGACCCGTGAGGCGGTGAAATCTGTTTTAAGGAAACTGCTTCCGTGCAAGCTTCGGTTTTGTCTCTTTACCCTTTATTGTTTTTTGTGTATTTCTGTTGAAATTTAGTTGTAATTATCAGCATATGTTCTTGGTATATAATTTGTTTTCTTCATAAATCTATTTATTTAATTTCACAATTTTGAACAACAATATGTATATATATATATACTTGTTTTGAAATTCACCCTTGCTCCACAAACCTCTCCTACCCTCCACCAACTTTCTCTGCCCCGAATAACTCACTGAAAAATGTTTCTTATTTTTTTAATGTTAGTTTTCAAAATAAATATGTGTATTAATTATTAGGAAAAATATATGATTTCTCACAAATAAATTAATTAATAAAAATAAAAAATAATACAAAAAAATTAAATTAATAATGACACAAGAATTTTTACATGATTCTCTCAATGTGAGGTATGTTCACGGATCAAAATCCGATTCCACTATCAACCAATAGTTTTCAAACGATTACAAACGAGACACAAATGGTCTCACAAAATCATCCTTAGGTGAATTCTATATAATCACAAATAAATAAGAAAAAAAATTTCACTAAATAGATGAACAAAAAATTTCAAAACAGATTGTAGAAGATCCAAATAACAACCCAAATCAACTTCAAATCAGAGACCGTAGCAACATCAACAAATCAAACACAGAGCATTGACTAATAGTTAGGTGTGCAACTTAGGCGGGCTCAACCCGAGCAACCCGAGCCCACCCCGAGTTTTTTTAGGGCTTGGACAAAATATTTTTAAATTCGGTGCGGGCTTGGGCAAAAATTCAGAAGTCCGAATTAAATTTGGGTGGGCTTGGGCAAAGACGTCAAACAACCCGAGCAACCCGAAACCCGAATTATACATATATAGATATATAAAAATATTAAATATACATATAAATTATTAGCCATTACATGATATTAAAGTAATTTAATTATTAAATCATATTGAATGTATATTATATATACAAATAACATAAAATCTTACTTTTTTTTCTTTTTATTTTCACTCATAAGTTGTAAGGACTACAATAGTAGCATATCTCTTACATTATATAAATTATTTGTTTTGATGGTATTAATGATTTTCTATAAAAAAATAAAAAATAAAATCTAAATAGAGTCAAATTTTAATAATTTAATAATGTAGCTGTAAAAAAAAAAAAAAACTAAAATTCATTTATAATTCGGGCAAATCGGGTAATTCGGGTTTAACTCGGGTCGGGCTTAGGCAGATATCCTCGGGTTACAATTCAGACTTGGGCGGGCTTGGGCTGAGCTTGGACAACCTTTCAACCCGACCGAACTCGCCTGAGTTGCACCCCTACTAATAGTCACTAATTAAAATCGGCCAGCATAGTCACCACAGATGAATCAAAATTGATAGCTGCCGCATCCCTCTCGGAAAATTCAACAAATATTCAAAAATATTATTGATTCTTGGACTTTTATCAAAACCCTAATTATTACCAAATAAATTATTAAAATGCCCATTGGGCCTCCAAAAATTAGGTATAATATATTGAAAATATATTATAACTAACATTTAACTAAATTAAATATTTTTGATAAATCAATTGGTTCCATACTCCACTAAGGAGGTATACCCAACAATTCTCTCCCTACCGACTCAGGTGGAGACACCAACCATACCCGCCAAACTTTGACGCTTTAAATGTTTGTCCCTCGACAAAATCTTAGTCAGCATATCTGAAATATTATTATTTGTCTGAACCTTTTTGAGTTGTAACAATTTCAAAACTAACACATCACAAATCCAATAGTAGCTCACATCAATGTGATTTAATTTCGAATGAAAAGTGAAATTTTTACTCAAATAAATAGCACTTTGACTATCACAATAAAGCACATATCTTTCTTACTTCGAACCCAACTCTTGCAAAAATCTCTTCAACCATAACTCTTCTTTGCAATCTTCTGTAATGGCGATAAATTCAACTTCAGCAGTTGAGAGAGCAACATATTTTTGTAATTTAGATTGTCATGCCATAGCTCTCCCTGTAAAAGTCATCAAATATCCCGAAATAGATTTTCTAGAATCGATATCACTGGCCATATCGAAATCTGTGAACACATCAAGCATCGGCTTACCATTCCCAAAACACAAACACACATTTGAAGTCCCTTAAAGATACTTTAGAATCCATTTTACAGTTGCCCAATATTCTTTACTCGGATTATAGAGAAAACGACTCACCAAACCAACGGAGTGAACAATATCTGGCCTTATACAAACCATGGCGTACATCAAAGAGCCAACCGCTGTAGCATAAGGAATTTTCAACATCTCTTCCTTGTGTTTCTCACTTGTAAGACATTGATTTGAACTAAGCTCGAAGTGACCCGCAAGTGGACAACCAACTAGTATTGCTTGATCCATGTTGAACCTCTCAAGAATTTTTTTAGTATAGCCTTTTTGAGACAACCAAATCAACTCCTTTTTGCGATCACAAACAATTTTCATACCAAGTATTTGCTTTGTTGGTTCCAAATTTTTCATTGCAAACGACTTGCTCAACTTCAATTTCAACCTGTTAATCATAGTATAATCTTGACCCATAATTAACATGTCATTAATATAAAGTAAAAGAATAATAAATTTGTCATCCGAAATTCTTTTCACAAACATACAATGATCTGAAGTGGTTTTAAAAAAACCATTATTCATCATAAAAGAGTCAAATTTTTTTGTACCATTACCGTGGGGCTTGCTTGAGACCATACAAACTTTTTTTCAATTTGCAAACAAATTTCTCTTTCCCTTTTTCTACAAAACTTTCCGGTTACTCCATGTAAATTTCTTCTTCAAGATCACCATGAAGAAATGCAATCTTCACATCAAATTGTGTAACTTCAAGGTTCATACTTGCAGCCACACCAAGTACAACTCGAATAAAAGACATTTTCACCACTGGCGAGAAAATCTCATCAAAGTCAACAGGTGTGTTTGGTTTGTGTTTTGAAACATGTTTTCGGAAGAAAATTTCCAAAAACATATTTGGTTACAAATTTTTTCAAAAAAAATTCAAAATTACTTATCTCTCTATTACACATCAATCAATCATTTTTTTTTCTGTCCTCTCTCATTCTCAATCGCTTTTTCTCTCACACATCTACTCAATTACAACAAAATATCAAATTATTCCAAACTCCCAATCTCCAAAACTATTTTCAAAATATACAACCAAACAAACCAAAAAAATTTCTAAACTCTCTCTTCAAATTTTTTTTTTTTTTGAAAATTTATCTGAAAACACAAACCAAACACACCCAACATATTTCTTTTGCCAAAGTCTTTAACAACAAGGCGTGACTTGTACCTTAGATTCTTATTATTATTTTTCAATTTGAAGACCCACTTATTTTTCAGAATTTTTCTCCCCTTAAGCAACTTTACCAAATCATAAGTGTGATTTTCAAGTAAATAATTGATTTCCTTTTCCATGGCCTTTTTCTAATTAACTTTCTTTGCGTGCTCAATTACTTCTTAGTGGCTCTCGGGCTCTCCTTGATTGGAAATCAAAACAAATTCATTGAGATGATACTTTCTCGAAGGTTACTAGTCCCTTGGTGTAACAATCCAAAAATTTAAGTTGCCCCTTAAATTTTATATTAGCACTATTTAATTATAAATGTGAAAAATACTAAAGGTTTTATTAAGGGAGCTTTTTTGATAAATCCACTTTCTAAGAGTTTTATTCCATCCAACCCATATTCTTTTTGACTATTCCATTAGGTCCTATTTGAGATAAGAAGACCAAAATACCATTTTCATCTATTTATGTTCCATTTAGTTCACATTATTTTCTTATGTTTCAATAAGTCCTATGGGTGACATAATTACCAAAATACCCCTAATGTGAATGTTCACACTGTTAATGTGAATGTTCATATCGTCAATGTGTAGGGGCCCCGTCCATGTCGATCCTCGTGGGTGCCCGGAAAAATTCGAGTCGGGCCGGGCCCACCCCGACCCGTTGACAATATGAATATTCACATTGACATGTTAACATTCATATTAATAGGGGTGTAAAATTGGCCCGCGGCCCATGGGCGGCCCGGGACGGGTCCGGTCCACCCCGTTGACAATGTGAATATTCGCATTGACATGTTAACATTCACATTAATAAGAGTACAAAATTGGCCTGCGGCCCATGGGCGGCCAAAAGCCCATCCGCGGCCCGAGGCGGGCTGTCACGACCCAAACCCGGCCCTATGGGTTTAGCACCGTAACCGGCCAGTAATCCGAGATTACCCAAGGCCTGCTTAACAGTAGTACAGTAAAACAGAGTTCAGGGCTCGGCGGAAGCCAATACAGTAAATGAATAGTGTCCATTGAGCTGTGACAGTCTGTATGCAAAAAGATTTTTCATGCATTCATACACATAAACAGTATAGAACAGTATGCACGATATTTACAATCATTCAGACTAGGGATTCAATCCCTGTATAACAGTACAGTAACATTCAGTCTATACAAAACTGTAAGAGCGTACAGAAAGGGGGAATTGAAAAACACCCCTAAGCCTTAACATGATAGGCTCGGAACCTCGCAGTGAGGCACATAGGCTGGCTTGACAAAACTGGAGTCTAACCCACGCTCCTAGCTCCGATCTGGTGGCTGAGCACCTACATATATATATAAACAGTGAGCTAAAGCCCAGTGAATAACATAATGCGTAAAGAGGTTATGAATGAAATGTCCTTACAGTAATGAAAGCAGTTCATTAAACAATACTTCAGTCTTTCAGTCAGAACAGTTATTCAGTCATATGTGGTACATCCATTAGCATAACAGTAAACAGTAGGTCTTAAAGACCGAACAGTAATGATGGCCATCAATCAGTAAACAGTAGTGGTTCCACAACGGAACCGACAGAGATCTCTGTAACAGTAACAGTAACAGTAAATGCCAAGGATGCCACAGTACAGTTTAGAATATAGGACATACATTCATTCAGTAAACAATATCAGTTCAGTAAACAGTTCAGTTCAGTATTCAGAAGATAATCATTTGAACATATCTTTACACAATTGTTACTCACAGAGTTTGGGCTACAGTATGCTAGAGCGCGTCTCCCCAGTCGCCAACCCTACACAGTTCACAGGTTGAACACACACTAAGCTACACAGTTGGGAAATATCATAACTTGATCCCTAATTTGCCTCGGTGTGTTCTACATCTATATTCTCAAGAAGATGTCTTAAACTAGGCCTAGGAATGCCTAGAATGGGATGAGGATGCAAAGATGTACTCAAAAAGCAGTTTCAGAATTTAGCAGAAAAACAGAGTCCCGCTCGAGCGCAGGTTTCCCCGCTCGAGCGGTCATGTAACAAAGGTACACGCTCGAGCGTCAACTTTCCCGCTCGAGCGTACTGTAAAAGTATTGGATGGGTGAAATCTCCGCTCGACGGACGCTCGACGCCCGCTCGAGCTTGAGACACATGAATCCGCTCGAGCGCCCAATCCTCCGCTCGAGCGGTCTGTAAAACAGTGCAGAGATACTGGATGCTCGGGTTCCCCGCTCGAGCGGCACTTCCCCCGCTCGAGCGGAAGTGCAAAATCTGGAAATTCCAGATTGCACCTCCAAGCCAAAAACCAAGTTTAGATGCATCAAAACCGATCCTCTTGGGCTAATTTTTGGAAAAACACTTGTAAACACATGGAATAACATGATTCAACACTCAATTTGAGAAATCAAAGCCCAAGGGTGTTTAATTCAAACCCAATTTCAAACCAATTTCATGAACATGAAGAACATGCAAACATGCATGAATTCAAATCAATTCAAAGCTTCAAAACATGCTCTAGTGAGCCAATTGATTCACAAACAAGATGAAAACATGGCCTACACTCAAGACATGAACATGCATGTGACAATTTGTCATGAATTCGACTCAAAACTCACCAATTCAAACATGCATGCATGAATTATGTTCTAATCCTACATGTATGAACTAAAACAAGACTTAACTCTACAATTGAAGCATGAATCATGCAAGAATTAATTCTATGACAACAACAAGAAGATGAATGTCCTACCTTAGTTTTGTATTCAAGGTTTAGGAGTCCAATATGACAATTTACACTTCAATCCAAGCAATTCAAGCCAATTCAACAAAATGAGCTCAATTCTCTCCTATTTCCCCTCTTGGTCGGCTAGGAAAAAGGGCTGAGGAAATGGTTTTTGATTCAAGTGTGGTGTAGCTCAATATGCCTAGGTAGTGGCCCACTAGATGGCTTATTGGTAATTAAGTCCAAAACTTGCAATCCATCAGTATTTAATCTAATTTATTCATACCTACTCAGTTTTCAGATAAATACACTACAAAATCATGTTAATTATGAGGATCATAAAACATCAATCAATTCCGGATTCGGCCGCCGATAGGGCCTTCAATTAGCAGTTTAAACATAAAAACATGAACAGATCAAATAAACAATCAACAGATAAAATGCAATTCAAACAGATGTACTCATTCTATCCAGTTCCAGTTTTCAGTCAGTCAGTTCAGTACTTTAAGCAGATTATTATCAGTTCAGTTATATCAGTCATAATCAGTTCAGTTTAACGGTAATCAGTGGTGAAGGTTATTACAGTCTCCCCTCCTTATAAAGAGTTTAGTCCTCTAAACTCGAGTTACCTTCATTCTGGAAGAAAACAGGATTCAGTGGAAACAGTTCAGGATATCGCTTAGCCATGTCATCTTCCCTTTCCCAAGTGGCATACATGCCACCATGGTTCTGCCAGTCGACCTTCACTAGCGGGATTTCTTTGTTCCTCAGTTTCTTGATCCGTCTGTTTACAATCTGTATAGGCCGTTCCTCGAAAGTGTAGTCATCACTCAACACTACCCGAGTAGGCTCTATTACATGGAAAGGATCCCGGAGATAGTCTCTCAACATAGAAATGTGGAAGACGTTATGCATATGCTCCATTTCAGGAGGGAGCGCAACTTGATACGCCACCGGATTGATTTTCTCAATAATCTCATATGGTCCGACGTATCTCGGTGCTAACTTGCCCTTGACTCCAAAACGAGTCTGGCCCTTCATTGGTGTTACTTTCACAAAAACGTGATCACCTACTTCATACTCTCTGTCCCGTCTTCTGACATCTGCATAACTTTTCTGTCTACTCTGTGCGGTTTTCAGTCTCCGCTGTATCAGTTTCACTTTCTCAGTTGTTTCATAAACAATCTCGGGCCCAAGCAAAGGCCCATCTCCAACTTCAACCCAGCAAATCGGAGATCTACATTTTCTGCCATACAATGCCTCGAAAGGCGCCATACCAATACTCGAATGGTAGCTGTTGTTGTAGGCGAATTCAACTAATGGCAGATGACTTTCCCAATCTCCCTAAAAATCAAGGACACACATTCTCAGTAAATCCTCCAGAGTTTGGATGGTCCTTTCTGACTGGCCATCTGTCTGAGGATGATAGGCACTACTCAGCCTCAAATCAGTACCCAATGCAGTCTGTAGACTTTGGCCAAACCTCGATGTAAACTTCGAATCCCTGTCAGAAACAATAGACACAGGCACTCCATGCAGTCTCACAATTTCATCAATATAGATAACAGCCAATTTGTCCGCATTATAGATTGTCTTGACAGGTAAGAAGTGAGCAGATTTGGTTAGTCTATCAACAATAACCCAAATTGAATCCATACCTTTTCTGGAGCGAGGTAACCCAACGATAAAATCCATCGTGATATGCTCCCATTTCCACTCTGGTATGGGTAGGGGTTGCAATAATCCGGCAGGTCGTTGATGTTCGGCTTTAACTTGTTGGCAATGAAGACATTTCGATACGAAATCAGCAATTTCTTTCTTCATTCCTGGCCACCAGAAATTCAATTTCAGGTCTTGGTACATTTTCGTATTCCCCGGATGGATAGAAAATTTTGAATTGTGGCCCTCTTGCAGAACTCTTCTTTTCAGTTCAGTATCATTTGGTACACACAGTCTGTCTTGAAATTTCAGTACATTGTTCTCAAATTTGAATCCCGGTCTCGGTTTAGATTCTCTTTCTTTGATGACCTTCTTCAAGAAGTCATCCAGTTGCTGTTTCTCTTTAATTTCTTCGATCAGTGCCAGTTGAGCAGAAATAGCAGCCAAGGTTCCACCTTGTTCTCGTAAGACAATTTCGATTTCTGATTTTTCAAGGTCACAAAGCAACTATTTCTGTCCGGTAAGCAAACAGGCTAAGTTTCCAATCGATTTTCGGCTCAATGCGTCGGCAACGGTATTGGCTTTTCCCGGATGGTACAATATCTGTAGGTCATAATCTTTAATCAGTTCTAGCCATCTCCGCTGTCTCATGTTCAGTTCTTTCTGTGTGAAGAAATATTTTAAACTCTTGTGGTCGGTGTATACTTCACATGTCACCCCGTATAGATAGTGACGCCAGATTTTCAGTGCAAATACTATTGCAGCAAGTTCCAGATCATGGGTCGGGTAGTTCTTTTTATGCGGTCTCAGTTGACGGGAAGCATAGGCAAGTACTCTCCCATTCTGCATTAAAACACACCCCAAACCCTTATGAGAAGCATCACTAAATACAGTATAACCATCCGTACCTGAAGGTAAGGTAAGAACCGGTGCAGTCAATAATCGAGTTTTCAACTCTTGGAAAGCAGATTCTCTTTGGTCAGTCCAGTCAAATGATGTCCCCTTCTGAGTTAACTGAGTCAATGGTAGGGCAATTTTGGAGAAATCTTTGACAAATCTTCTGTAATATCCAGCCAATCCCAAAAAGCTTCGGACTTCAGTCACATTTGTTGGTCTAGGCCAGTTCACTACAGCTTCAATTTTCTGCGGGTCAACAGAAATTCCATTTTTGCTAACAACATGCCCCAAAAACATAACATGGTCAAGCCAAAATTCACATTTAGACAGTTTAGCATACAGTTTCTGTTCTCTTAGGGTCTGCAGGGCAAGTCTCAGATGATGTTCATGTTGTTCTATACTTTTTGAGTAAACCAATATGTCATCAATAAATACTACGATGAAATCATCAAGGTATGGTTTAAAAATTCTGTTCATGAGGTCCATAAAAGCAGCAGGGGCATTCGTGACTCCGAATGGCATAACTAAAAATTCATAATGGCCATACCTTGTTCTAAAAGCAGTTTTATCAATGTCTTCCGGTTTAACCTTCAGTTGATGATACCCCGATCTGAGATCGATTTTGGAAAACACTTGTGCACCCTGTAACTGATCAAATAAATCATCAATACGTGGCAATGGGTATTTATTTTTCACAGTTACCTTGTTCAATTCACGGTAATCAATGCATAGTCTCAACGAGCCATCTTTCTTCTTTACAAACAAAACCGGTGCACCCCACGGTGAAGTACTGGGCCTGATAAACTTCTTGTCTAACAGTTCTTGCAATTGCACTTTCAACTCCTTCAGTTCAGTTGGGGCCATTCTGTAAGGAGCTTTCGATATCGGCTGTGTACCCGGAATCACATCAACGGTAAATTCAATCTCCCTGTCAATCAAATCCCCTGGCAGATCATCTGGAAATACATCTGGGAATTCCCTGACTATAGGAATACAATTCACATCAGTTTTAACACTATCATCAGTAGACACAGTCAGCACAGAACACAGGTATCCTTTACACCCCCTTTTAATTAATTTAACAGTTTTCACTGACGAAATCAAATACGGAGGAGGTACTACTCCACTCCCATTAAACACGAATTCAGGCAATCTAGGTGGACGGAAAACAACTTGCTTGGTCACACAATCAATAGTGGCATGATATTTTTGTAACCAATCCATCCCCAATATTACATCAAAATGATCAATGTTCAATGGTAGTAAATCAATAAACAGATGCATATCCCCAACAATAATTTCACAAGCGGGGTACATATAAGCACATGTCATGGATCCTCCTACGGGTGATGATACGGCTAGCAGATAGTTCATGGGTTCTAAGGGTCTATTCAATTTTCGTGAAAAGGCATGCGACACATATGAATGCGTAGACCCCGAATCAATCAGTACATATGCATTTTGAGTACAGATAGAGAGAATACCTGACACAACGGTCTCGGTATTCTGCACGTCTCCCGGTACTAGGGTGAACACTCGGCCCTGCCTCATGGGCTCTTTCCCGGTAGCTCTGGGGTTAGGCTTTGGTGCTACAGTTGATGCTGCTGCGCTTGGTGTAGCTTTACTACTGGCTTGTGGAGCAGAGGGGCAATCTTTAACCATGTGGCCCACTTTGCCACACCTGTAACAGGCTCTAGATATTTTGTAGCAGACCCCTTTGTGCTTCTTGCCACACTCAGAACACGGTGGTATGAAACCACTCCCTTGGCTGGGGCTAGTTATTGACCCCGTATTCTGTTTCTTGTTCGCTGGGTTATGCTTGCCTTTCTTGAATTTAAAACCCTGCCTTTTACCACGCCATTCAGACGCTGGTGTCTCGGTTTTCAGTGCTTTGATATTTGACTCGGCCATCAAGGCTCGGTCAAGAACATTTACATAGTTCGGTAGCTTCAAAACATTTATTCTGTCGAGAATTGCAACATTAAGGCCGCCTTCAAATTTCGTGGCCTTCTTATATTCAGTATCCACCATATGCGGTGCATATCTAGCAAGCTCGGTTAATTTCGTCTCATATTCCGCAACGGACATTGTGCCCTGCGTTAGCTGTTCAAATTCAGTCACTTTTCTATCCCTGACACACTGAGGAAAATACTTTTCAAAGAAGGACTCCTTGAACTGAGCCCAAGTCATAACAGTATCTGTATCGCGGATCAACATCCACCACCTTCTAGCTTCTTCTTGTAGGGTGAAGGTAGCTAACAATACTTTATTCGCTTCTGAACACGGAAACACTTCAAATAGTTTTTCTGTTTCAAGCACCCAAGCTTCAGCCTTTAGCGGTTCTAGTCCTCCCTGGAAGGATGGCGGTTTCATCTTGCTGAATTTATGGGTGAGAGCAATAATATCCCCATCATTCACATTCGCATTAGGTTCCGGCTGTACCGGAGGAGGAGGAGGAGGTGGGGGCTGTTGGTTCTGTTGTTGTTCAAGTCTAGCGGTTATCAGTTCCATCATTCTTTCCATTCTTTCCATTCTTGCCTCAGTAGATGAGGATTCAGGTTCATTTGCATTGTCCATTTCACTATAAGCAGTTATAACAGTTATAAATTGTAACATAAACAGTTGCATATTTAGACAGTTATCACATCAACATGTTTTTGGTCATAACATAGCCACACACTTTTCAAGTTCATGAAATGCCCTAATCACTTTCTAGGACACCCTATAGCTCATTTGGACACGTGTGTACAGTATAACTCGTGGTTAAGTATCGCTCTGATACCACTCTGTCACGACCCAAACCCGGCCCTATGGGTTTAGCACCGTAACCGGCCAGTAATCCGAGATTACCGAAGGCCTGCTTAACAATAGTACAGTAAAACAGAGTTCAGGGCCCGGCGGAAGCCAATACAGTAAATGAATAATGTCCATTGAGCTGTGACAGTCTGTATGCAAAAAGATTTTTCATGCATTCATACACATAAACAGTACAGAACAGTATGCACGATATTTACAATCATTCAGACTAGGGATTCAATCCCTGTATAACAGTACAGTAACATTCAGTCTATACAAAACTGTAAGACAGTACAGAAAGGGGGAATTGTAAAACACCCCTAAGCCTTAACATGATAGGTTCGGAACCTCGCAGTGAGGCACATAGGCTGGCTTGACAAAACTGGAGTCTAACCCACGCTCCTAGCTCCGATCTGGTGGCTGAGCACCTACATATATATATAAACAGTGAGCTAAAGCCCAGTGAATAACATAATGCGTAAAGAGGTTATGAATGAAATGTCCTTACAGTAATGAAAGCAGTTCATTAAACAATACTTCAGTCTTTCAGTCAGAATAGTTATTCAGTCATGTGTGGTACATCCATTAGCATAGCAGTAAACAGTAGGTCTTAAAGACCGAACAGAAATGATGGCCATCAATCAGTAAACAGTAGTGGTTCCATAAGGGAACCGGCAGAGATCTCTGTAACAGTAACAGTAACAGTAAATGCCAAGGATGCCACAGTACAGTTTAGAATATAGGACATACATTCATTCAGTAAACAATATCAGTTCAGTAAACAGTTCAGTTCAGTATTCAGAAGATAATCATTTGAACATATCTTTACACAATTTTACTCACAGAGTTTGGGCTACAGTATGCTAGAGCGCGTCTCCCCAGTCGCCAACCCTACACAGTTCACAGGTTGAACACACACTAAGCTACACAGTTGGGAAATATCATAACTTGATCCCTAATTTGCCTCGGTGTGTTCTACATCTATATTCTCAAGAAGATGTCTTAAACTAGGCCTAGGAATGCCTAGAATGGGATGAGGATGCAAAGATGTACTCAAAAAGCAGTTTCAGAATTTAGCAGAAAAACAGAGTCCCGCTCGAGCGCAGGTTTCCCCGCTCGAGCGGTCATGTAACAAAGGTACACGCTCGAGCGTCAACTTTCCCGCTCGAGCGTACTGTAAAAGTATTGGATGGGTGAAATCTCCGCTCGACGGACGCTCGACGCCCGCTCGAGCTTGAGACACATGACTCCGCTCGAGCGCCCAATCCTCCGCTCGAGCGGTCTGTAAAACAGTGCAGAGATACTGGATGCTCGGGTTCCCCGCTCGAGCGGCACTTCCCCCGCTCGAGCGGAAGTGCAAAATCTGGAAATTCCAGATTGCACCTCCAAGCCAAAAACCAAGTTTAGATGCATCAAAACCGATCCTCTTGGGCTAATTTCTGGAAAAACACTTGTAAACACATGGAATAACATGATTCAACACTCAATTTGAGAAATCAAAGCCCAAGGGTGTTTAATTCAAACCCAATTTCAAACCAATTTCATGAACATGAAGAACATGCAAACATGCATGAATTCAAATCAATTCAAAGCTTCAAAACATGCTCTAGTGAGCCAATTGATTCACAAACAAGATGAAAACATGGCCTACACTCAAGACATGAACATGCATGTGACAATTTGTCATGAATTCGACTCAAAACTCACCAATTCAAACATGCATGCATGAATTATGTTCTAATCCTACATGTATGAACTAAAACAAGACTTAACTCTACAATTGAAGCATGAATCATGCAAGAATTAATTCTATGACAACAACAAGAAGATGAATGTCCTACCTTAGTTTTGTATTCAAGGTTTAGGAGTCCAATATGACAATTTACACTTCAATCCAAGCAATTCAAGCCAATTCAACAAAATGAGCTCAATTCTCTCCTATTTCCCCTCTTGGTCGGCTAGGAAAAAGGGCTGAGGAAATGGTTTTTGATTCAAGTGTGGTGTAGCTCAATATGCCTAGGTAGTGGCCCACTAGATGGCTTATTGGTAATTAAGTCCAAAACTTGCAATCCATCAGTGTTTAATCTAATTTATTCATACTTACTCAGTTTTCAGATAAATACACTACAAAATCATGTTAATTATGATGATCATAAAACATCAATCAATTCCAGATTTGGCCGCCGATAGGGCCTTCAATTAGCAGTTTAAACATAAAAACACGAACAGATCAAATAAACAATCAACAGATAAAATGCAATTCAAACAGATGTACTCATTCTATCCAGTTCCAGTTTTCAGTCAGTCAGTTCAGTACTTTAAGCAGATTATTATCAGTTCAGTTATATCAGTTATAATTAGTTCAGTTTAACGGTAATCAGTGTTTATCGGTAAGCAGTGGTCAGGGTTATTACATGGGCCCGGCCCGGCCCGGCCCTGCCCGTTGACAATGTGAATATTCACATTGACATGTTAATATTCACATTGATAGGAGTGTAAAATTAGCTGGCATCTCGTGGCTGCCCGAAACCCACCCACAGCCCGTGGGCGGCCCGAGGCGGGCCCGACCTGGCTTATTAACAATGTAAATATTCACATTGACATGTTAACATTCATATTGATAAGAGTATAAAATTGGTCAGCAGCCCAGGGCGGGCCCGACCTGGCCTGTTGACAATGTGAATATTCACATTGACATGTTAACATTCACATTGATAAGAGTGTAAAATTGCCCGCAGCCCGTGGGCGGCCCGAAACCCGACCGCAGTCCGAGGCGGGCTTGGCTTGACTCGTGACAATGTGAATATTCACATTAACGTGTTAACATTAACATTGATAGAAGTGTAAAATTCACCCGCTGCCCGAAGTTTGCCCGCGGCCCGGGGTAGGCCCGGCCCGTTGACAATGTGAATATTCACATTGACATGTTAACATACACATTGATAGGAATGTAGAATTGGCCCACGGCCCGTGGGCTGCTTGAAGCCCGCCTACGGCCAGGGGCAGGCTCGTTTGGGTCCGGGCCCGAGCATGTCCGAGACCTTAGGCTAGAGCCTAGGCCATCACTTTTAAGCCTGGCCCGGCCCATCAGCCTACTTAAGGTCTATTCAAGGCTCGGCCCGAGGCCTAGCCCGCCCGAGGCGCAATGTCTTTTTTTGTGGAAAATAACAAAATTTTGGTAGAAAAAATTAAAAAGAATTTTAAAAAAATTGTCAGGCCTGCCCAAGCCCGACCTAAGCTCGAGGCTAAGCCCAGGTCCACCGGCCTGACCAGAGGCTCGATCCATCGGCCCGTCCAAAGGCCGAATACCCTTGTGCTAGGGCTAGGGCTAGGGCCTGGGCCTAATTTTTTGGCACGTGGGCCGGGCCGGGCTGTCCCGGATTTTTTTGGACACCCACGAGGCTCGATATGGGCCAGCCCGGGCCTCTACGCATTGATGATATGAACATTTACATTATGGGTATTTTGATAATTATGTCTCCCATAGGACTTATTGAAACATAAGAAAATAATGTGGACTAAATAGAATATAAGTAGATGAAAATGGTATTTTGATCTTCTTACCTCAAATAGGACTTAATGGAAGAGTCAAAAAGAACGTAGGCTACCCGAAGCCCGCCCGCGGCCCGAGAAAGGCTCGTTTGGGCCCGGGCTCGAGCCTAGTCCGAGACCCTAGGCTAGGGCCTGGGCCATTACTTTGAAGCCCTGCCCGGCCCATTGGCTCAGTTAAGGCTCATTCAAAGCTCGGCCCGAGGCTGTAACAGCGCCCGCGTGGGCCTCATGCTACAGTTCGGACTCGACTTGTGTCACGGTTCTTAATCTGAACCAAAGAGTCCAAATCTGGCAAATCGTTTTGAGAAACAGATTTTTGAAAAAGTAGTGCCAAATATGGACTGCTTTTCCAGATACAGAGTCGCCACCTAAATATTTTTTATGGGAGAATTTAGGAAACCCTGACTCGGTGCCGAAGGCCACATGTCCGTCATCACCAGAGTTGTCTCGGCTCGGGAGCTTGGGTACGATCGGGGAAGGTCAGCTATGAGCACCCCCTTTCGCCCGGTCCGAAGACCGGCCTCTACTAACCGTGATATCCAATTTTGAAAACGCTATGTGTTCTTAAATCAATTATTAGCCTAGAATTACTATGTTATGCGCGCAGCAAACAAGTATAGACTAGATTGCCTAATTTGGAAAGAAACATTGCATATCCGTTCATTTTGAAAATGCTTTGGAATTTGCTACTCGCAAGTAGGCTAAAACACGGATTTCAATGAGTTCTTCCAACTCAAACAATCCAACCTTCACCCACAGGCATTCAAGCAGTTTATAACACATAAGCATCTAGCCACATGTTAAGCGTGCTGACATGGCAACATTCACACTCATGCGATATGCTAAAGCGGAAATACTTACATCGTACTCCGTGCCAAAACAAAGAACTTGTTAGCAAACATGCATGATCCAAGTCCATGTTAAGTGCCTAATGCATCGCATACAAAGTGTTGCTAGAATAGGCTCGGCTATCCTAAACATGGTATGTGAGAAATGCACAACTTTCACATATTCAGTTTGGAATTTGACATACATATGCAGTTAGCATGATGTACCGAGCTCAATGCATGTAATACAAATGCATGGATGCACGCATGCATAGCATAAGGTATGCTAATTTAAACGTGTCCTAATACTAACCATTAAAGCGGGTAAGTAAAAGGGAAGAAAGAAGTGAGGTTGGAAGACATACTCACCACCCACGCACACTTATTACAGATTTGCCCTCGCTCGGAGGGACCAAATAAATATTACAAATTAATTAACTACGCAAGCTAATTAATACTACAAATTAATTAATTTAATTAACAAATTAAATAAATTAATTAAAACAGGAAAATCGCCTCGGGAAACGCACCGCCATGCATAGGCTGCCTCTGTTTTCCTTCCTTCACTCCTCTGGAGGCTGTCAAAACCTCAGGATTACATCCCTGGACACTGGGGAGTACCATCGGCTGAGTGGAATTACCACCGGCAGTGGTATGTGGCCATCGGCACAAACTGAATCCATCGGCAGAGGATTGATTGCCGGCCGGCACCTTACACTGCCGGTCGGCAAAGAAAGCCTGCAGAACCTGCAACTCACAGCAACAGAGGGCAAAACAAAGCATGGCAGCACAATTCCAGGCATGTATGCACCAACCATGTCCCTTATCATGATAATGACTCAAAGGGGCATGTGCCTCGATTTTCGGACCACCAATCACGCATTTCCATGCATGATGGCCCAAAGACCAAGTATGCAACTTTGATTTCAAATGCAATGCAAACCAATCAAACGAACAAGGCCCAATTCCTATCACTAGTCAAGGAACAAGGCATGCATGCAAGATGCAATGCAACCTAGGCATACAAGCTAAGAATGCAACATGGCATGGCAAGGCACTTATGCAAGCATACAAGCATACATATGGCAATGCAAATGGATGGCAAGATGGGCTTATACATGAATTAGGCAGCTCTAATAAGGCCTAAAACAGTGGCCATTAATGCCTAAAATGGATGCTAAGCACACATGCACACACACACATGTTAAGACCCAACACTTAGGCACAAAGCAAGCAACATTCAAGCACACTTGAAAGAGACATTCATGGACTAAAAGCATGCAACATAAGCTCTGAAAATCATGCTAAAACAAACCTCAAGAATCATTTAAATGGCATTCAAATGACTCAAAACAAAAGCATGAATAAGCACCAAAACATGGGGCATTGCTACACAAGCTTATGAGGCATTAAAGAGACATGCAAGGTAATCCAACAAGCATGGAAATGGGACTGAAATGGCATGTAGGATGATCCCAAATCACCAAAACAATGCAAGGATGGCATGCTACACATGCACATACTCAAGGCCAATAAGCCCAAATACAAAGGAGCTATATCAAGCATGCCAAAATCGACCCAAACACTTATGGACAGACCTAAAACATGGAAAAATAAGCACATAATCTTCACAAGACTAAGCCTAAAACATGCTCCAACAAAGGCTAACAACCTAAAACATGTTAAGGCATAAATAAGGCATTACATGGCAACTATGCTAAGCATGCATGGAGTTCCAAAACCAACTTAAAATCATGTTATATCATGGATATATAAGCATGAAAAACAAACCAAACATGCTCAACACACACTCAAGCATAGGCTTCCTTAAGAGGCCAAAACATGCCCTTTTCAAGGACAACAAGGAGAGGGGGTGGCCCTCTCCTTCTTGGGACTTCAAGGCATCATCTTCACCACTGAAATCCCTCAAGATTTCAGTGGTGAAGAGACCTCAACACCAAAATCCCGGAGCTAGCACAAAATGGCTCAAAATGAGGCCTTTTAAGGCCTAAGGGGGGTCAACAACCCTTAAACAACAAAACACTCTTAATAAACAACAAAGAGGGTCTAAAAACAGAACTTTTTTATGTTATACAATAAGCACAAAAACAGCTCTAAGATGGGTATAAAATCAATGCAAAAAAGGGGAAAAATGGGACTAGATTCTCACCCTTGAAGCCTCCTTTACAAATGGTGCTCCAATGGCCTCCTTTAGCTTGAATCTAACACCAAAACTTCAAAACAAACCCTTTAGAACCTCAGCTCCAAGAGGAAGGTGAAACACTAGGTGTTTGTGTGCAATAGTAAGACACAAAACACCTAGTGCACAAATGAGAGGGAAAGAGAGATAGAGAATGTATCTAACTCAAACCCTAGAACCAGAGCTTCTCTCTGTGTTTTTCCCTCTCTAAAATGTCTCAAAGTCTCTCTCTTTTAGCCCCCAAGAGAGAGCCTCTATCTATTTCTCTTGTAAAGCTTACAAGACAAGCTTTGCAAGAGGGAGATCCCTCCATACACGTGTATGGAGGGGAGCAAAAGCAAGACAGCTGTCTAAAAATATCTGCAAAAGCAGATGAACAGCAATTGGCCAGCCAAAAATGCCATCTTGGCCAAAAAGAGTGCCGGTCGGCAACAAAGAGTGCTGACCGGCAACAAAGAGTGCCGGTCGGCAAACTATATTGCCGGTGGCAGAAAAAACCAGCCGGTGGCCTCTAGCCAATGCCGGTGGTGGGTGGGGATGGTCTACAAGCCCCACCCTGCCTCTCAAGGGCAAGATGCAAGTGTTTGGTGCAAAACCAGACATTAAACGGTCGAGTTCAGAGATCCTGAGGCAAGGCACGCGAGCCGAGGCCTCCGGGAACTCCAAACGAACACAAACATGGAAGATCACCGTGTGTTCAAACGGTGACGTCCAAGTCTTGAGGACGGTCAAAAATGGGGTGTCTACAGTTGCCCCTCTTTGACAGAACTCGAAAGTCATAACAATGACGGGAGTGAATGTCAAAGCCCAGAGACGACCCATTTTTGACAAGGCCGAAGACTTAGACAAACATGCAAGACAATCAAGATATGCGCCCGAAGGCAGGGGCAAAATGCAAGACAATGCAGAGAGCCGGACATAACTTATGATCATGCAAAGAAAGCTATAATGAAGCAAACATGCGACAGTTTTAAGCTAGCATACCAAACTACACTACAATGCGGAAAGGATGTAAGAGAATTATGGAATTCTCAATACGTCTTACTCGGAGGATACAATACCTGTGCGGCTCGTCTGGTTGCACCAGCTTCAAATGAACCGTACATACAATATCGTGCCTGCAAAGAAAACAACTTAACAGGTACAAAATCGTTAGCAACATGCATGACAATGCAAAATGGATGCAAAACGAAATGCAATATATACAAAACAATGCATAAACAATGCAAATGAAGATGCAATGTAATTGAAACAATGCAAGCTACATACAAAGCATTTGAATCGTGATCCAATCACGAACGGTTCGAAACCACACCTATGTCAAATAGATTGATGGTGATAACAAGTCTGTCTACCATAGAACGGTCAACTAA
This sequence comes from Camellia sinensis, assembly GCF_055761805.1. Taxonomy (NCBI): domain Eukaryota; kingdom Viridiplantae; phylum Streptophyta; class Magnoliopsida; order Ericales; family Theaceae; genus Camellia; species Camellia sinensis. The sequence continues at coordinate 106,210,027 of NC_138972.1, forward strand.
ACTATGAGTATTGTAGACAGACGCAAGAACAAGTATTGAGTGGAATTGACATAAGTGGGGAAACGACCCGCTGGAGAAAGGACTACGATCCTAATGCCGGATGCAAAAATTACACTACAATGTAATGGATGGATATGGCACGCAGGCCAAACCAAATCTTGCCTAGGAAAGGCATGTACACATACAGGCCATGTGTAACACAGAAAAGGTGCCGCAACCCTCAACCAACATATCAGCGTGGAATCGGCGCGATACACATGCAGAACTGTGTTTTAACATGAAAAGTAAGGGCACATACCGGACCAAGCTCAACTTGGAAAGGCGCAAGCCATAGGCGGAAGGTGATGCAATGAATGCATGCAATCTACAATGCAATATCTACAAATATGCAATGAAATGGATATGGATACAATGGATATGGCACGCAAGCCAAACCAAATCTTGCCTAGGAAAGGCATGTACACATACGAGCCATGTGTAACACAGAAAAGGTGCCGCAACCCTCAACCAACATATCAGTGTGGAATCGGCGCGATACACATGCAGAACTGTGTTTTAACATGAAAAGTAAGGGCACATACCAGACCAAGCTCAACCTGGAAAGGCGCAAGCCATAGGCGGAAGGTGATGCAATGAATGCATGCAATCTACAATGCAATATCTACAAATATGCAATGGAGTGGATATTTACAAATATGCATGACAATACAGTGCAATGCGACCTACTGGGGAAAATGCAATGGATGCATGCAAGCTACAATGGAAATGCATGACAATGCACTATGATGCAATGACTATGATTGCAACTTTCCCTATCTTACCAACAGGGTGATATACTAGGTTGGTTCAGTATCCAGAACTGAGGCGTAGACATGCCGCCTCAACCTATGGGGCTTCCATACAGATTTCAAGCCGAGGGTAAACCTCTGGGTATTTAAACCAGACTTTAGTCTCGGAACTCCCGAACCTTTGCGTTCTAGGCATAAGCCGTTCGAACTCTAATTTCCACCGTCCCAGTTGGTCTTCTAGGAACTTATCGTAAACACAGGCAGGTGACTTTACCAGACCACCGAAAGTCGTTCAGGCACGACAAACACCAAAGGAATTGCACCTTTAGAGGATTTAAGGTCTCCTAGACCGTGCATGTTTAAGGTCTCGCCAGACCGTGGTGCAAAATGTATGCATGACTATGCATGTTTTTTTTGTTTTTGTTTTTTTTGAAATGCAAATGATGCAAGCGATGCATGTTGCATGAAATGCGCGACAACACGCGGCTTAAGATATGTACAAAGCAATAGTGTGCATACCAATGCATTAAAGGTCTTGCACCTTCCAAGGATTTAAGGTCTCCTAGACCGTACATGTTTAAGGTCTCGCCAGACCATACGTGTTTAAGGTCTCGCCAGACCATAGTGCAAAAATGTAAGTGTGGTGCACAAAACAGCGCGATTGAAATACAATGCACAAAACAGTGCGACAATTAGAAATGCACAAAACAGTGCAATGCGCAGAACAGCGCGAGTGAAATACAATGCACAAAACAGTGCGACAATAAGTGCGACACGCATGCCACACGGAATGTAAATGGGCTTAAATGCGCAACAACGCACGTATTCCAGAATGCATGACAATGCATGGAATGGAAATGCAATGATGATGCATGAGAAATGTGCACGACAATGCAAAGGGGTGCGTGTTGCAATGCATGTAACACGTGCATAACAATGCAAATGTGTGGCGCATGATAGCGCGATGTAATGCACTGAAGTAGTGTGATGAACTCGTGCGACACACATGGGGCAATTTTTGAATTTAAAAGGATACAAAAAGGATACACCTTGCACGAATTCGAGTGCCACGTACTGGAGACACGGCCTGCGGTCAGAACGGAGGCCGGTTGAGCGTCGGAGATGCACTTTCTTGCACTTTCTTGAGCTGTGAAGACCCAAAACAACTCAAATGGCCTAAACAAGGCTGTGGGAACCCCACCGGCCAAAAGGGGAGGCCATCGGCATAAAAACAATTCTATCGGCACCAAAAAGTGCCGGCCGGCACAAAACATTGCCGACCGGCAAACAGTTGCTGATGCGAGGCAGTTTTGACTTTTCACTTTGGGTGTTTTAAAATAGGGCTTCAAGCCCTATTTCCTCACTTCTCCACCGCCGAAATCCCTTGCCCTCTCTCTCTAGAGTGTTTTTCTTTCACTTTTCGTCCATTTCTTCGCGTTCTACGCTCGTTTCGTCGTCGGATTCGCGATTCTCTTCGCGTTTCGGACATTTTCCACCGATCACATTTTCGTTTCGGTGCCTCTTTTGGCATTCCCGCCTTTTCGGGGTTTGTTCCCCTCACTTTCCTCTTCATTCCTGTGCCTTTTCACATTCCGGCCTTCCCGGTCATTTCCGACCCTCTCAGGAGTTGACTTTCCGGTTGACTCTTCGTATTCCGGCTCGGTTTTCCTTTTCCCGACCATTTTCACACCATTCTCTATATGGCGGACGACATTCCACGTGGCGGGACTCCCCCGGACCACGAGATGGATCCCGGGGTCGAGCTCTTACCACTGAGCGAGCGCCCGTTCGACCCGGCGACCTACCGGCCGGCGATCCATATTCTGCCCCCCGACGGCCTGCGTCAGTTCCGGAGCTTCGAGAGGCATGTGGCGCCTGAGCTACTGCTGCGTGAGCCTACCTCCCACCTTTCATTCGGCACTTCTGAGGTAATTCTCTGTCTTCTGTTTTACTTTCCGCAATGTAGGATAGAAAAACTGTCATAGTTAGTTGTACTCTTTAACTGCTTAAATTTGATATACCGTAGACCGTAGTTGACTGTAAACATACATACAACTGATATCTGTTTGAGACTGACACATGCACACACACTGCACTAGCCCTGAATCACTCAAACACACTGCACTCACTGTATTCTACTGCACACACACTGGCACCCAGTATTTGTCTGAATCCGTCAAACTTGCCCACATGCCACATCTATTCTGAAACACCCAAACACGCTGACACAGCACACGTATTTCACTGCAAGCACACCGGCACCCGGTATTTGCCTGAATCTGACAAACTTGCATACATGCTATATCTGTCCTTTCAAAACTGCATGTTGAATGTTGTCTTGCAATTGTTATTTTCTGTTTACAGGAGGGTTCCCATACCATTCGCGGGTATGGGAATACTGGTGCACGGGAGTGGTATGATGAGCTCCCTGACGCAGTCCGACGCATCGTAGACCGAGCGGGCTTCGGGACCTTTTGCCGAGGGCTCTCCAGATTGTCCACATGCAGACCTCTCCTCGCCGCTCTGGCGGAGAGGTGGTGGGACACCACCGATTCTTTTCATTTCTCTGCAGCAGGGGATATGACGATGACCCCTCATGACTTCTCGATGCTCACTGGCATCGGGGTAGGGGGGGATCCGATCCCTTTTGACACAGACATGGATGAGTGGACCGCCGCTCAGGTCCATCTACTAGGGGAGGCGCCACCCCTAGCTCGCCCAGGTTTCGTCCGATACTCCTGGTTCGAGGTCCAGTTTCGGGTCCAGCCCGTGTTGGAGGAGGAGGCGCAGATGACCCCGGAGGACGAGGAGAGGTATGCTCGCGGCTTCCTCATGTTCCTGTTCGGGACTACCATCTTCGCCGACCGGGCGAACACCGTGCCTCTCTGTCTTCTCAGCGCACTGGTGGACGTCCGGGACATCCTGCACTACGACTGGGGCGGCGCTGCTCTGGCCACCCTTTATGGATATATGAGCTCGGCTTCGCGCGGCAGCGGCCAGCTACTCGGAGGCTACTGGCGGGCTTGGGAGGTACACTTCTTCTCCGCTTTTTTCATTTCTGTCTCGTACTTTCTGTACTCTGTACACTGCACACACTGTAGTCTGCTCTATACTTGCTGTATACTGTACACACGGCACACACATACATTCTGCTTTACACTGACTGTACACTGCTCACACTGTACACTGCAAACAATACACTGCACAATGCACGGCTCTGCTATTTCTGCTTTATTCTGACGGTCATACTGACATCTGTTTTGCAGTTGTGGGTTTACGCCTACTTTCCTAGGCTTGCCCCCGTGCCAGTTACGGAGACTCCCCTGGCCGTTCCCTTATCGAGTCGCTTCGACGGGAGATGCACCCGGCGACCACGGGAGACGTTCGGCTTCTTCCACCGATATTTCGACACCATCACCCCCGCGGAGGTATGCTTTACTTTCAGTTCATTTAAGCTTCTCTTTCCAACTGTATATTTCAATAACAGTAGATAAAAGACTGTCTGTCATTTTCAGATCACTTGGCGGCCGTGGGCTCCTATGCCGGCGGCGATGCGGGGTCGGTTCCCTGGTGCGGAGGAGACCTCGCGTTTCCGGATTTTGCTTGAGGGCCCGGTCTGTCGGGCTTGGTACCTGGGGGAGCGTTTTCTACGCCAGACCCTAGGGTTACCCGAGCAGATAGTCCCGGTTCCCCCTCCTGCAGACATGAGGGAGACCGAGGGGCTCACCACCGAGCAGCTGGATGATTACTCCATCGGTTGGGAGGCGACCCGCTTCCGAGGCACCAGAGACTATCGGGAGTACGTGCAGACGTACCTGATGCGACCTTTGAGCGGCCGTCGAGCAGAGGGGGCCAGGCCTGTGGCATCGGCGGCTGGGGCCGGAGCAGGAGTTGGAGTAGGGGCTGCGAGGAGGGCCCGGGTCCGTGGCAGGGGCGGAGTGCAGGGAGGACGAGGAGTTGGCTGGCCTGCCCTGCCCGCTGTACTGACTTTCCAGGGGCAGGGTGGGTCGACCTATCAGATCCCCTTCGCCCCTCCACCGGCTGGTCACGAGTTCATCGACGTCCCCGACTTACCACCGGTATGTATTACTGCATTTTTGTACAGTTATTCATTTCAGTTTACTGGATATTCCACAGAATATTGATGCATCTGATACTTTTGCAGGCTTCTTCTGGGTACACCCGTCAGTCGTTGGCGATGAATGCCTCGATGATGGGGATGCTTCAGCGGACATTTGATCTCCTAGCCCTCTACAGCATACCGGTATGTCCTTCTGACACTGGCCTCAAACCATTCATATACTGCTTCACATAATCTGATGCACGGCATGACACCTGATCCACTGATCTCACAGTATCTGACACACTGCATACACTGCATTCTGCACCATACTCTGTACTGATAAACTGCTCACGGCATTCTCACACTGTACTCATATACTGCATTCTGCACTGTTAAACTGCTCACGGCATTCATACACTATACTCGGCATTGCATTCTGCACTGGTAAACTGCTCACGGCATTCTCACACTGTACTCATACACTGTATTCTGCACTGATAAACTGTCTACAGTATACTGATGCATTTCCCTTTTGTGCACTTTTTCAGCCTCCTTTCCAGATTCCCATGGCAGGAGGTGCTCCAGCTGGGCCTTCTGTCCCTGCCCGGGGGAGAGATGAAGAGGGCCGGATATTTCCCCGTACCAGGGGAGGGCGTGCTCATGTCGGGAGTAGCTCGCGAGCTCCAGTCCCGGACGATGATGATGACGAGGAGTCAGAGGCGGAGGCCGAGGCGGAGTCAGAGTCATCAGAGGAGGAGACCGAAGGCGGTTCTAGCTCGGGCTCTGACGACGATGCTGATGATGCTCCTGGACCCTCGTCCAGGAAGAGGACTAGGATGGACTGACGGCCCCCCGGAGTGCTCGACATGGATGCAGATTTTTGTCACCTTTTCTTCTTTGTACTTTTGCTTTTTTGTTTGTAGATAGATTACCTTGTACTGCCGCAGGCAGATTTTTGTTTCCAAAACTTGTACATTTGAAAAGATTATGAAATGAACAGATTTTCACTTAAAAAGTGTTTACATTTACATATCTTATGCATTGCATCGCATCTTATCATGTTACACCTCAATGTAAATGAAATTGATTGGTTATCTGAAAATTGAACACTCGCACTGTAATAACCAGATAACTTAAACAGCCAACAGCAAAATAACCCAAGCAACCCGCTGCCTGATTCTTGGACACACAGCCCTTACTCTGTTGGGGATTAGTCTGCATACAGCCCTTAACACAGCATTCGATTCATTCTGCACATAGCAATTCTCAAACAAACTGCCCAATCTAACAGGACGGACCTCAAAGATGGAACCGGTTGGAGTCGAAACACGCTCAAATGTAGAGAATGGCACAGCATTCATGAGCATAAATGATTTTTGAAATTGAATGAGGGTTTTTCAAATCGGGATATCGAGCCTACGACTGAACACAGCGGGGAAGACTCAAATATAGGTGCACGACCTAAACACAACGAGACACGCTCAGAAAAGACTAAGAACAAAAGACGAGAGCGTCAAATCAAAAAGACACGACACACAGACGCGTGAACGAAGATGGGGGGCCTCGGACCACGAGGAGCCAGTTCAACCTGGGTATTGTTTCCCACCCTTTCTGATTTGTGATTCTCACATCACTCGGCTCTCGAGCTCGAATTTTTTTCTCAAAAACCCTTTTCCTCACTTTTCTCTCAACTTACACCTCTCTATTCTTCATTCTCTCATTTTTCATCCCTCCCCGGGGTGATTGATGGATAAATAGAACGGTGTGGGTTCATGCTCAATACCGTTAGCTCACGGCCATTTCTTCTGACGGGTAGAGCGCTCTTCTGGCAAGTACGTCGATGACGGGGGAAAGACAGAACGCCTGGCTCGACTGTGCCCCTAGTTCATCATTTTAACCATTCTTTGTTTTTGTTTTCTACTAAAACAGTTTTGATCAAAATGAGAGTCGGATTAACGTACTTGTTCGATTTTTGATTTGAAAAGCGTGCAAGTCAGGCAGTAAGCACTGAAAGTTTTCCTTTTTGGGTCCAAGACAATGGTCCAGTTTTAGAAAATGAAATAGTTTTCGAGAAAATAGTCAACCTCAGTAAAAATTTTCAAAAACTATTTTTCAAACAGCTGATGCTCAACAAGCATGGAACTTACTCTTCGAGATGCGCAACCTCGGATCGGAGGCAATGGAAAATTGCCCCTGGTTTGAAGGGGGGGTGGGAGGCAACGGAAAGTTGCCCCTAGTTTGAATGGCGTCTCACGACGGCTTGTGGCAACGGAAAGTTGCCCCTTGTTTGGATAGTGCCGCAGCAGTCTGTAAACAGTCTTCATTGGCGATGGTCGAACTCTCAGACACAGAGATGACGAAGACGGTCACAACACATATATGGACACAATCACCTTGAAGGGTGTCGGCCACTGGATTTTGAGATGAAATCGAAACCATTGCATGGACTGAGACGCTTATGAAAGCGTTGGGGGCTGGACTTCATGATGAAGTTGCCTACGTATCCCAAACATGGGAATCAAGCCTTACGTAGTTCCGGTTAAGGTACACTCGGGTATTTTAACCTTCACTTTGTTTGGCTCTCACTTTTGCCAAGGCGCCCAATGCGGGTTTTCGACCTTGCGAGTTTCTTTTCATTTTCTATTTCTTCTCTTTTTTTTGCATTTTTCTTTTTCTTTTCTTTTTTGTATCTTTTTTCTTTTCTTTTCTTTTCTTCTTTTTTGTATTTTTGCTCTTTTTTTGTATTTTTCTCTTGCTCTAACTTTTGCCTGGGTCGCCCTTCTGGGTTTTCGACCCAGCGAGCCTCTCAAAGGGTAAAAAGTGTAGCAAGTCCATGCCAAATGGTTCCTGAAATTGAAGCCTCTCTGTATCTAGGAGAATGGCTGTCGCACTGATTTGCGGACGAATCCATCCTGGTCGCTCCACGAGCTTCTTCCGGTGAGATCTACTCTTTTTGATTCGGCCTTGGTGCCTCTCGCTCGAGGGCTACTTCAAAACTGGCCACACGGGCCTCCTCCAACGGTTGACTGTTGAATGTTCCGGATGAGTTCGAGGTTCAAGACAACAGGTCGAATCTTGAGGCTGAGAGCGATCCTAGGCTGCGCAGTCTCAAGAGCGATTCCACACAGGTCTTCGCAGGGCCGCGTAAAACATTTGTTTTTGAAAGTTTTTAAGAAAGCGACAAATCGCTCGCGCCGAAGATAGTGTGGAACCAATCTGGATTAGGCCAGGATCCTTCTCAGTACTCACGCCGACAAGCATGATTTCATTCATAAAAAGGCTTAGCACGCCTTTCCTTCTCTCAAAATGATCAAAATTTTGCAAAACCCGAGGAATTCCTTCCTCTTCGTTTTCATCACCGCAGTGTTCAAAAAGTTTGTTTTTGGAAAACTTAGGTTAATGCAATGAGTTTGGCGCGCAGGAGAGCAGGCGAGACGTACTGTCAGCCCAATCAAATTCTCTGGCACTTATGCTGAAAGCAAGCATGAAGTTTGAGATAGTAACAGCTGTTTCAATCGGCTCTGTTGGTGCAACTGGCCCCTCGGCAGAAACAGACTCAAAACGAAAACAGATAATTACAAAACAAAACGGTGTTCGGGACAACAACCCCAGAATCACCTAGTATTATATACAACGGGGACTGACTCGATACAACCAGACAGACCCTTAAGCAAAAAAGACAGACTCAAGACAAAGAGACAGACTCAAAAACAAAAGACTGACTCGACATCCAAGCCAGGATTTACAAAACTCGGTTTCACCGATGCTCAAAAATGCGTGCCAGACGCTTCAAAAATACACCAAATGTTGCCCGCAGGCGGTCCACTTTACATACTCGCAGTATCTGAGCCCTCGAAATCCAACAACTGAGTGGTGACGGGCTTGCCTGAGGTGGGTGGTAGGATAACCTTGTTATCAATCAAATCCTGCACTTCATGACGAAGGCGGGAACATCCATCGGTACTGTGACCGGACTGTTGGTGGTACGCGCAGTACAAGGTAGCATCATGGGTGGCGGGGAGATTCTTCGGGAGTGGTCGGGGCTCCAAAGGCTTAAGATGCCCATTCTTCGCCAATATTAGCAATGCCCTAGACAAAGGCATGTGGAGGTCGTGAAAAACCCTGCGCCCTCGGGGCAGGTACTTTGCAGTTTGAGGATTCTTGCCAGATGCGCTGGCGAAAGGATCGGCTGGCACTGCCTTGGCTTTTTGAACCTTTCCCGGTGCAGGGTTGGGAACTACAGGAATTGTCTGGGCATGACGGGGCCCATCCCGGTTTTCTGCCTGGCTTGAACTGTCTTTGATTGGAGCGGGGAAAGCGTCATCTACAGCTTTGGTCACTATTGCAGATGTTTGTTGCTTGCTCATTCCTCTGACTTTTAGAGCCTCGACTGCCCACAGCAGTTGTTCAATAGGATCGGCGTCTACCTTTGCCTTGTCTTTTCCTCTGGCCTCAGCCTGATCAAGGGTCTGGGTCAGTGCTGGCATGTCGCGGCTGTAGCTGGAAGCCACCTCTGGCTGGCTAAGCTCTATCACAATTCGCCCCAGTAGCGGGGGCTCCTGTGGTACGAAATTCCCGGCATACGGCGCCGCTGGCGGTGAAGTCGACATTCCATAGGCGAGGTCCGCCACAGACCTTTGGAGATCGCCTATCATCCCCATCAATTCAAAGGTGGTGGGCTCACGAGCCTGGTATAACTGGGGAGCCCAGACCGGGTGCACAACGGGCGACCTGGACGGGTATGACATACTGATGCTGGTCTCACTCTGCGGAGCGGTCCCCTGCTCCAATGCAGCCGTCATAACCACAACTTCTTCTGAATTTTGTGCCGCCATAAATCCTGCCTCAGCGAAGGGGAGACACTGGCTATTCTGTATCAACTCTGCAACTTTCTGAACTGAAAGGGAAAACAGACAGCATTTCAGCCCAAACTGATCAAACACGGGTGTAGCCAGACAACTGTACCCTACTGCTGATCACTGTTCCCAGAAATTACTGTTCCCGAAAACTGAACCGATACCCGCGGATAACTGATTCTCACAACTGATACTGATACTGGTGTCCCCAGGTTTGATACTCAAACTTGCAAACTGACATATGCGTTCCTGTAGAGATACACTCTAAAAGCACATAGCAAGTAAAGAGAGCCAAAACATTCCTACATTGGGGTAGGGTTTCCCTGTCCTATTTTGTCAGGAGCTAGGGTTTCACTATGCACGCAGCAGTTTTCAAACAACCTAACATCGGATAAGCGGCCTGTCCTAATTTGGAATGGTCACTATGGATCCGAATATGAACTAGGTCGAATGGTCAAAAAGGGTGCCCCGGTAGACCGGGGTTTGTGTTCCCATGCTGTCAGAGCCCATAGCCGGTCAGCCTTATGGACATGCCTTGACAAGACAAGCCTCCAGCAAACCGTTCAGGAATGGCAGATGGCAAACACTGTGTTCCTAGGCGCACCAATGCACATGCAATGCAAAGAGACACATAAATGGAATCAAAATAGGATATCACGAGTTCGAGTCAAGCTCTCTAAATCCCCAGCAGAGTCGCCAGAAACTGTAACAGCGCCTGCGTGGGCCTCATGCTACAGTTCGGACTCGACTTGTGTCACGGTTCTTAATCTGAACCAAAGAGTTCAAATCTGGCAAATCGTTTTGAGAAACAGATTTTTGAAAAAGTAGTGCCAAACATGGACTGCTTTGCCAGATACAGAGTCGCCACCTAAATATTTTTTATGGGAGAATTTAGGAAACCCTGACTCGGTGCCGAAGGCCACATGTCCGTCATCACCGGAGTTGTCTCGGCTCGGGAGCTTGGGTACGATCGGGGAAGGTCAGCTATGAGCACCCCCTTTTGCCCGGTCCGAAGACCGGCCTCTACTAACCGTGATATCCAATTTTGAAAACGCTATGTGTTCTTAAACCAATTATTAGCCTAGAATTACTATGTTATGCGCGCAGCAAACAAGTATAGACTAGATTGCCTAATTTGGAAAGAAACATTGCATATCCGTTCATTTTGAAAATGCTTTGGAATTTGCTACTCGCAAGTAGGCTAAAACACGAATTTCAATGAGTTCTTCCAACTCAAACAATCCAACCTTCACCCACAGGCATTCAAGCAGTTTATAACACATAAGCATCTAGCCACATGTTAAGCGTGCTGACATGGCAACATTCACACTCATGCGATATGCTAAAGCGGAAATACTTACATCGTACTCCGTGCCAAAACAAAGAACTTGTTAGCAAACATGCATGATCCAAGTCCATGTTAAGTGCCTAATGCATCGCATACAAAGTGTTGCTAGAATAGGCTCGGCTATCCTAAACATGGTATGTGAGAAATGCACAACTTTCACATATTCAGTTTGGAATTTGACATACATATGCAGTTAGCATGATGTACCGAGCTCAATGCATGTAATACAAATGCATGGATGCACGCATGCATAGCATAAGGTATGCTAATTTAAACGTGTCCTAATACTAACCATTAAAGCGGGTAAGTAAAAGGGAAGAAAGAAGTGAGGTTGGAAGACATACTCACCACCCACGCACACTTATTACAGATTTGCCCTCGCTCGGAGGGACCAAATAAATATTACAAATTAATTAACTACGCAAGCTAATTAATACTACAAATTAATTAATTTAATTAACAAATTAAATAAATTAATTAAAACAGGAAAATCGCCTCGGGAAACGCGCCGCCATGCATAGGCTGCCTCTGTTTTCCTACCTTCACTCCTCTGGAGGCTGTCAAAACCTCAGGATTACATCCCTGGACACTGGGGAGTACCATCGGCTGAGTGGAATTACCACCGGCAGTGGTATGTGGCCATCGGCACAAACTGAATCCATCGGCAGAGGATTGATTGCCGGCCGGCACCTTACACTGCCGGTCGGCAAAGAAAGCCTGCAGAACCTGCAACTCACAGCAACAGAGGGCAAAACAAAGCATGGCAGCACAATTCCAGGCATGTATGCACCAACCATGTCCCTTATCATGATAATGACTCAAAGGGGCATGTGCCTCGATTTTCGGACCACCAATCACGCATTTCCATGCATGATGGCCCAAAGACCAAGTATGCAACTTTGATTTCAAATGCAATGCAAACCAATCAAATGAACAAGGCCCAATTCCTATCACTAGTCAAGGAACAAGGCATGCATGCAAGATGCAATGCAACCTAGGCATACAAGCTAAGAATGCAACATGGCATGGCAAGGCACTTATGCAAGCATACAAGCATACATATGGCAATGCAAATGGATGGCAAGATGGGCTTATACATGAATTAGGCAGCTCTAATAAGGCCTAAAACAGTGGCCATTAATGCCTAAAATGGATGCTAAGCACACATGCACACACACACATGTTAAGACCCAACACTTAGGCACAAAGCAAGCAACATTCAAGCACACTTGAAAGAGACATTCATGGACTAAAAGCATGCAACATAAGCTCTGAAAATCATGCTAAAACAAACCTCAAGAATCATTTAAATGGCATTCAAATGACTCAAAACAAAAGCATGAATAAGCACCAAAACATGGGGCATTGCTACACAAGCTTATGAGGCATTAAAGAGACATGCAAGACAATCCAACAAGCATGGAAATGGGACTGAAATGGCATGTAGGATGATCCCAAATCACCAAAACAATGCAAGGATGGCATGCTACACATGCACATACTCAAGGCCAATAAGCCCAAATACAAAGGAGCTATATCAAGCATGCCAAAATCGACCCAAACACTTATGGACAGACCTAAAACATGGAAAAATAAGCACATAATCTTCACAAGACTAAGCCTAAAACATGCTCCAACAAAGGCTAACAACCTAAAACATGTTAAGGCATAAATAAGGCATTACATGGCAACTATGCTAAGCATGCATGGAGTTCCAAAACCAACTTAAAATCATGTTATATCATGGATATATAAGCATGAAAAACAAACCAAACATGCTCAACACACACTCAAGCATAGGCTTCCTTAAGAGGCCAAAACATGCCCTTTTCAAGGACAACAAGGAGAGGGGGTGGCCCTCTCCTTCTTGGGACTTCAAGGCATCATCTTCACCACTGAAATCCCTCAAGATTTCAGTGGTGAAGAGACCTCAACACCAAAATCCCGGAGCTAGCACAAAATGGCTCAAAATGAGGCCTTTTAAGGCCTAAGGGGGGTCAACAACCCTTAAACAACAAAACACTCTTAATAAACAACAAAGAGGGTCTAAAAACAGAACTTTTTTATGTTATACAATAAGCACAAAAACAGCTCTAAGATGGGTATAAAATCAATGCAAAAAAGGAGAAAAATGGGACTAGATTCTCACCCTTGAAGCCTCCTTTACAAATGGTGCTCCAATGGACTCCTTTAGCTTGAATCTAACACCAAAACTTCAAAACAAACCCTTTAGAACCTCAGCTCCAAGAGGAAGGTGAAACACTAGGTGTTTGTGTGCAATAGTAAGACACAAAACACCTAGTGCACAAATGAGAGGGAAAGAGAGATAGAGAATGTATCTAACTCAAACCCTAGAACCATAGCTTCTCTCTGTGTTTTTCCCTCTCTAAAATGTCTCAAAGTCTCTCTCTTTTAGCCCCCAAGAGAGAGCCTCTATCTATCTCTCTTGTAAAGCTTACAAGACAAGCTTTGCAAGAGGGAGATCCCTCCATACACGTGTATGGAGGGGAGCAAAAGCAAGACAGCTGTCTAAAAATATCTGCAAAAGCAGATGAACAGCAATCGGCCGGCCAAAAATGCCATCTTGGCCAAAAAGAGTGCCGGTCGGCAACAAAGAGTGCTGACCGGCAACAAAGAGTGCCGGTCGGCAAACTATATTGCCGGTGGCAGAAAAAACCAGCTGGTGGCCTCTAGCCAATGCCGGTGGTGGGTGGGGATGGTCTACAAGCCCCACCCTGCCTCTCAAGGGCAAGATGCAAGTGTTTGGTGCAAAACCAGACACTAAACGATCGAGTTCGGAGATCCTGAGGCAAGGCACGCGAGCCGAGGCCTACGGGAACTCCAAACGAACACAAACATGGAAGATCACCGTGTGTTCAAACGGTGACGTCCAAGTCTTGAGGACGGTCAAAAATGGGGTGTCTACAGAGGCCCGGCCCGCGCCAAGGCCTAGTGTCTTTTTTTGTGAAAAATAATAAAATTTTGGTAGAAAAAATTAAAAAGAATTAAAAAAAATGGCTTGGCCCGCCCAAGCCCGACCCAAGCCTGAGGTTAGACCAAGGCCCATCGGCCCAACACGAGGCTCGACCCACCGGCTCGGGCCCGGACCCAAACGAGCCTGCCCCATGCCGTAGGCAGGCTTCGGGCAGCCCACGGGCCGCGGGTCAATTCTACATTTCTATCAATGTGCACGTTAACATGTCAATGTGAATATTCACATTATCAATGGGCCGGACCGGGCCTACCCCGGGCCGTGGCCAAGCTTCGGGCAGCGGGCAAATTTTACACTCCTAACAATGTTAATGTTAACATGTCAATGTGAATATTCACAATGTCACGGGTCGGGCTGCGGTCGGGCTTCGGGCCGCCCACGAGCTGCGGGCCAATTTTACACTCTTATCAATGTGAATGTTAACATGTCAATGTGAATATTCACATTGTCAACGGGCCGGGTCGAGCTCGCCTTGGGCCGCTGGCCAATTTTATACTCTTATCAATGTAAATGTTAACATGTCAATGTGAATATTCACATTGTTAACAGGCTGGGCCGGGCCAGCTCCGGGCCGCCCACGAGCCGTGGGCAGGTTTCGAGCAGCCACGGGGCGCGGGCTAATTTTACACTCCTATCAATATGAATGTTAACATGTCAATGTGAATATTCACATTGTCAACGGGCCGGGCCGAGCCCGTCCCGAGCCGTAGGGGGGGCTTTTGGCCGCCTATGGGCCGCGAGCCAATTTTATACTCTTATCAATGTGAATATTAACATGTCAATGTGAGTATTCACATTGTCAATGTGCCGGACCGAGCCCACCCCGGGCCGCTCATGAGCCGCCGGCGGGTTTCACGTCGCCATGGGACACGGGTCAATTTTATACTCCTATTAATGTGAATGTTAACATGTCAATGTGAATATTCACATTGTCAACGGGCCGGGCCCGCCCCGGCTCGCGGGCGGATTTCGGGCCACCCACGGATCAATTTTACATTCCTACCAATGTGAATTTTAAAATATGAATGTTCACATCATAAAATTGATAACCATTCAAAAAATATTTATAAGGGTATCAAAATTAAATAAAAGGGCATAAGTGTCCAAGAAAGTAGTGTAAATCAAGAAAAAAAAACTTTATGGAATAAAACTATGCATACATGGGACTAAATGGGTTAAAAAATTCATTCATGGACTTCTTGGGTTAAAACACTTCTAAATGAGATTTATCAATAAAAATCTCTTTTATTAAATATTTTGTAAGAATAAAATAAAATATTGAATATTACGATTATATGTGATAAAACGAATTTTAATTTAAAGTTTGAGAGTTATTGTGTATGGTAATAATATAATAATTATAATAATTAAGGTCAAAATAGAATTAATCAAACATCTTTAGATAAAATCAAAACAATCTAGAACCACGTGGCTAACACCACGTGGCTTATGGCTATCATCCTAATCCAATTGATAGAGTGTGGTTGAGCAGAACTCCTATAAATAGGAGATATATTGGGAACTTAGAAGAAAGAAAACAAACAGTGAGAGAAAGGAAGAAAGGCATAGCCAAAAAATAGAAAGGAAAAGAAACTAAGGAAAGAGGACAAAAATATTGCCAAGAAAGCTTTGATAGCTGAAAGAAAGAGTGAAGTATTAATTTTAAGGTGAATTATATTATATCTTGAGTTATCATTATATGTTTTACGTATGTTTTGAGTTTCCATAGTTTATTTTATGTAAATTGTGTTTTATAAATTATATTAGCATTTCTTATTTATGAACCTTATTTTATATAATAAGAAAAATTCATGGATATAATTGTTTATTAAAATGTATTTTGAGTAATTATTTTATAAGTACCACTGCGGAGATCTCATGCCTTGAGGGACTTAAATAACCATTGGCCTTCTGATTAGTCGCTTTGCGACCCTCTATTGTCTTGGATCTATTGACCTCTGTTCTGTGCGAAGCAAAGCGCTGTACAGAGCTAAGTGCTACACTATTGTAGGAGTCACCTCTAAAGTTCGTACGAGCCACCTCTTGAGTCCATGCATCTGTTCTGTTCTATTCTGTACCGTGGTTATAGTTATTTACATAATTTTGATATTATATGTCAAATGATTTCTGTACTATATATATATTTTGTATTTTAATATCAACTTTTGTTTAGCCTCATAACTATTCATGGTGAATTTTATGCCCTTATGCTTTCAGTATAATATTCCTCACTCTGTCATATGCTTATAGCTGTTTACCAATTTTTAAGAAACAATGCAATTCAGAAATAGTTTTTGGAAAGTCTTAAATACGGGGCTGCAAAATAGACACACACAATACTTTTATGATATTTTTATATGTAAATATCGGCCTTTTTGGTCAATAAATTTTGTAATAAAAGTAGAAGCTCCGATGATTATTTTGGTACCCTTACTTAAATATTATTTCCACTCGCGTTTATTAATTTGTTCAAGAATTGGCCGGAGGTAACTTCAGTTACTGGCCATCACGATACTTAACCCTTGGGTACGGGGAGCGGGTCGTGAAACTTGGAGATTTTCTCAACTCAAGTTGTGGTGGCAGTTCTTGAGTTGGATGCTTTTTTTCAATTTTGGGCTCAACTTCATTTGGAGTAGCATTGTTATCTACATCTTCTAGAGATGGCAGTACATCTCCCCCATTTTCATCATTGACTAAAGATGAAGAAGATAGATCCATACCAATTAGATCACTAGTTTTTGGTTTCGGTTGATCACCTTTGCCAAAGTCTTCAAGTGTTTGGTCTTCAAAAAACACAACATCGCGACTTCGAATAACTTTATTGTCGACCTGATCCCACAATCTATAACCAAATTTATCACGCCCATAGCCAAGAAAAATGTATTGTCTTGATTTGTATCAAGCTTGGACCTTACATTTTTTGGAATGTAAACAAAAGTTCGACAATCAAACACTCTCAAGTGTTCATAAGACACATCTTTGCCGGTCCAAACTCTTTCGGGAACATCACTATTCAAAGGATAGGAATAAGACAAATTGATCACGTCAACTGCTGTCCTCATTGCCTCACCCCAAAAGGATCTTGGTAATTTAGCATGTGAAAAGTAGACACCTTATTCTTTCCACAATGGTATAATTCATTCTCTCGGCAACGTCATTTTGTTGAATAGTCTTTTTAACTATCTTTTGATACCGAATATCTTGGCTGCGACAATACTCATCAAATGACCCAATGTATTTACCACTATTGTCTGTTCGGATGCACTTTAATATCTGCCTTGTTTCTCTTTCAACCATAGTCTGAAAATGCTTAAACATATCTAGAACTCGATTTTTAGTTTTTAGTATAAAAGTCTAAACTTTCCTTAAATAATCATTAATGAAAGTAACAAAATAAAGTGCATCACTATGTGTTCTAACTTTTAAAGGACCACAAACAGCTGAATGAATCAACTAAAAAACATTTTCTTTTCTATGAGCAACATTTTTATGAAAAGAAACTCTATGTTGTTTATCTACCAAACAATGAATACAAGTTTTAAGATGCGTACCTTTCAAACAGGGTAGAAGCTCTTTCTTGAATAAAACTTGCAGCCCCTTTTCACTCATGTGCCCAAGCCGCTTGTGCCATAATTTCGTAAAAGTATCATCTCCAAGTGCACTGAAAACACCTTTATAAATTTGTTCTTGCATCAAATAAAGTGTGTGAGTCTTCTTCCATTTAGCCACCACCAAAGAACCCTTTGTGAGCTTCTATTTTTTATCACCAAATTTGTTGTTGTAACTTTTATCATCTAGCTTCCTGGTAGAGATCAAATTAAGGCGAATGTCTGGAACATGCCTCACATCTTTAAGTAACAACTTGCAGTCCAAATTTATTTTTAAGCAAACATCACTCATGCCAAAAATCTTGGACAAACCTTCATTACTCATTCGAACACACCCATAATCTCCTTTGGTGTAAATAGTGAAGAAATCAACTTGAGAAGTCACATGAAAAAAAGTACTAGAATTAATCACCTAATTGCTCTTTTGGCCCACAAAATTAACACAATCATCTTCACAAACGACCATAAGATCACCATCGGTAGTAACCGCCTTTGTGTCTTCTTGCTTCTTGTCCACACTTTTGTCATGCCTTTTCTCTTTGTCATTGAGCTTTCGGCATTCCCGTTTCATATGCCCTTTCCAATGGCAATAATGGCAGTTAATGTCTTTTTTTGAAAAAAAAACTATCTCTTGATTTGTTACGGCTTTGATCACGACCCTAAGGAGTCTTACTTTTCCCCTTTGTTTCGCTTTCGCCTCTCACAACAAATGCCTCCGAATGAGAAGAATCCGTTGATTTTCTTCTAGTTTCATTCAACAAGCTACTAGTGACTTGGCTCATTGTAACAATTCCATCGAGCGCTGAATTACTAATCGTCACAACCAAAGTCTCCTAACTTTCGGGCAAAGAACTAAGTAACATCAATGCCTGCAACTCATTATCAACAATTTTCATAGAAGCAAGTTGGTTAACAATATTCTTTATTTCATTCAAATGTTACGAAATAGGGCTGCTATCTTTATATTTTAAATTAACCAACTTACGAAATAGAAAAGCTTTATTTGTGGCTGATTTTCTATCATAAAGACTTTCTAATGTTTTTCATAAATCATGTGCTAAAGTTTCAGTAGCAACATGATGAAACACACTGTCATCAATCCATTGATGGATGACACCGATAGTTTTTCGATTAAGTCTCTTCCATTCATCATCTTTCATGCCCCCGGGTTTGCCACTATCACTCTCAGTAAGCCCATACAAATCTTTACAAAATAATAAGTCATTCATTTTAGTTTTCCAAGTTATCCAATTAATTTCATTGAAGCTAGACATACGACCTGCATTCCCTTCAATTGATTTACACAAGTAAATAAATCTAAATAAAATGTAAGCTTTGATACCAGTTGTTAGGGAAAGTATATAATTTCTCACAAGTAAATCAATCAATAGAAATAAAAACTAATGAGGAAAAATTAAATCAACAATGACACAAGAATTTTTATATGGTTCCCTCAATGTGAGGTACGTCTATAGAATCGAAATCTGATTTCACTATCAACCAATAGTTTTCAAACGATTAAAAACAAGACATGAATAATCTCACAAAATCAATCTTAGGTGAATTTCAAATAATTATAAATAAATAAGAAGAAATATTTCACTAAATAGATGAATAAAAATCCTCAAAATAAATTATAAAAGACTCAAAATAACAACACAAATCAAAGACTGTAGCAGCATCTACAAATTAAGCACAAAGCATTGACCAATAGTCACCAATTAAAATCACCTAGCACAGTCACCAGAGATGAATCAAAATTGATAGCCGCCCTACCCCTCTCCGAAAATTCAACAAATATCAAAAAATGTTTTGATTTTTGGACTTTTATCAAAATTCTAGTTATTATTAAATAAATTATTAAAATACACATTAGACCTTTAAAAATTAGATATAATATATTAAAAATATATTATAATCAATATTAAACCAAATTAAATATTTTTAATAAATCAATTGAGTCTCATACTCCATTAATGAAATATACCCAACACTAAGTATGTTATTTATTTTTTAACAAAAACATATTTCTTGTTTGGAAAAAGATATAAACTTTTAGAAAAGCTCTTTTAATTTATTCACCATAACATAACAAGTTATATATAAATTTTTGATTTATCATAAATTTAATCATATAAAATGTTGTGAATGAATTATGAATCTCTAATATCGCTGATTTCTTTATTTATTTGTTTATTTATTTATTTTTGTAAACAAAGCAAAAAAATTGACAAAGTCTCAACAATTATCAAAGGATCACTAGCGAAGGATAAGAACTATGGTTGAGCTGGTTGGGTCCCCATTTATAGTTCCATAACAGTATTGTTTACTTTTGCAAAGGAAAAGCTTGTTTTTCTAACCTATATATTGACTCAAAATTGGTTTGACCAATTATATAGAATTGTACAAATTCTAAACCATGTAGGATTCAACTTCCATCGACTCTATAATTTGGATTAAAAGATCCAATTTAATTTATTATGGACCTATTTTGGTTCCAATTTATTAATCTAAATCGTTTAAGTTTTAATGTATTTTGAGATTATCTATAGAAAAATTAAGTTGATTAGATATCTGTAAACATATGTTTGGATAACAAATTTTTTTGAAAAATAGACGGTCATTTAATTTTAAAGATAAATGTGATCTATATATGTAATTATTAATATCTGATTAATTTAAATTATTTATTTATTTTTTATGAATGAGGTATTCGAAAATACTAAACTTGAACAGTTTAGATCAACAAATTAAGCCCATAATGAACAAATTGGACCTTCCAATCTAAACAATGAAGTGGAGGGAAGTAATCTTCTATTGAATATGCCCATAATAATTAATCAATTTGAAAGTTGCCATGTGAAAAATGAAACTGACTCATATGTTAAAAACTCCATAAACATGAATAGTTTCTATTTATCATTATATTCACAAGTTATAGATCTTTTCATGAGCATTAGCCAGCCATTAATATATATTCCATTATGTAAAACACACAATTCATTCGATGTGGACACTTCCATCAGATAACTTTGATTCTCGATAAGTCACACAACAATAATATATTTTTCTCAAATATTTTCCCTTACCCTAACAATTAATAAAAAAATTATTATACACCTCTCTTTCCTTTCACGCTCACGGTTTCAATAATAGTTCCAACTGCATACTCGTACAGATATAGATATCGTGTATATTGGAATGTTTTGGAAAGTTGGTAAATAGTTAATTTTTTGATGATTTTTTTGACAAAAAAATTAACTTCTTTAATGATTTTTTATAACTTTTTTGGAAAAAGTTGATAAAAAATCAAAAAAACTCACTTTTTACCAACTTTCTAAATTGCCCCATTGTCGTGCATGTCAAGTGAAATAATGCATGAACATAGATAGAATGGCCCCTTACAAGACCTATATAAAACAAGGAAACAAAGAAGGAAAAGTAAGGTGGGACTGTAATTACATCACTTTTATGATATTATATTATGGTCCTCTGGGGACCTATTTGCAAAACCCAAAAAGTCCAAGTCTCTAAAACCTCAATTCACGTGTGGGTAAGGGTCCCCCAAGCAATCTCGCAATCAGCATTAAATTCTTCGCTCGTGTGCCATCTATTATTATGTAAGGTTGCCAATCGTCAACCTTATCTCTTCATTCATTAAGGTTAGTCTTTCTGGGGATTAAATATTTTAGTTAAACAATTATGATAAATTATTAAATTTTTTTTTATTTTTTATCATATTTATTTTTATGAAAAATTAAAAAATATTAAAATAATATACTCTTAAACGAAACCTAAATAATCATGTGCTCACTCACTCATTAATATGAAAATTTGATTATCTAATTTACAAAATAATAAATATATATATAGTTTGGCTGCATATGTTTTTTATTATTAGAATGAGATACCAGGTATGCTATAAATTAAAGACATTTTATATAGTTTAATAGAAATTGAATTTATTTGAAGGGAAAAAAAAAATTTACTTTTTTAAAAAAATAAAATATTTTCCAAACCTAACAAATACTAGTTTAGTATCACCACCATCGAATCCGGATCCTCGGCCGCCCTTCTCGGCTGCCGTTCCCAGGGGTTTTTTTTTTTTTTTTTTTTTTTTTTTTTTTTTTTTTTTTTCGCAGAACCAGAGGGGAGGGGAAGAAGAGAGAGAGGAAGGGGAGGGGAGGGGGTTCGGATTCGCTGAAGACTCGCCGTCGCAGGTCGTCGAGCTCGCCAGCCGCAGGTCGTCGAGCTCGCCAGCCGTCCGATCGTCGCCTCGCCTCCGCCTCCGGCCCGCCTCCGCCTCCTCCTCCTCCTCCCCCGGTGATTATGGCCCCCTCCAGTCCGGCCCACTGGCGGCTCCCTCTTCTTCTCCCTTCCTCTCTCTCTTCTTCCCCTCCCTTCCCCCTCTCTCTCTTCTTCCCCTCCCCTCCCCTCCCCTCTGGTTCTGTTCGAACGAGGAAGAAGAAAGAAAAAAAAAAATCAAAAAAACCCCCAAAACGACGTCGTTTTGGGGGATTGCTGGGACGGCCGCTGAGAAGGGCGGCCGAGAATCCGGACTCCACCACCATCACCCTCGTCTGACCACCACAACAACTATTGTTGTCACCGCTACCCCACCACCCTATAATTATTATAGCCACCTTATCACCACCAGTATTGTTACTCCCATTCAACCACTGTCATTATTACATCATTTTATCATTATTATCATTACTATTGCTATCATTATTAATTACAAAACTAAACTTAAACAGTGCGAAGTCATATAAAAAATTTCTATCACTGTGCATTAGTTGTAGGACCTAATTAATATACTTTTCAACAGTAGCCCCACTTCCGCCCCTGTCCCGCCAAAACTCAACTAGTAAATCTCATTATATGTCACAATTATTGAATTAATTATTTAGGTAGGTACTCGTGGACTATTCACTATTTCATTTGTAATTTTATTATTGATTAATGATACCATCTGTCATTAATGATATAGTATTAATTATGTTATTACGTATTAATTTTAGTATTGAATCTTAAAATATTTGCTATTTTTAACTTTTGAAAAAAAAATATACATATATTCATATAAAGTTGTGAAAATTTTTACTCTTTTTTTTTTTTTTTTATATATCTTTACCACCATCACCATGATGATGTGTTTTAAACATATAATTGTGAAGCAGGGAGTGGGGATTGATATGGTATGGGCAACATAGAAGTGGCAATAGGGGTGTAGAGATAGATGCTAAAATTGAAAACTTTGATTCAATGAATTTGACAAAAAGTAAAATGAGGTGGACCATTTGTGTCTGTGGTCCTTTGATAGATAAGACTGTTGAAATTGAAAAAAGGAGTACCAAGCAAATTCAATTACACAAAAAGGGAGGCCTAATATTGTGACACCCACGCCCCTTTCTTTTGTCCAATGCTAGTCTTTTCGAGCTCTTAATCATGCATGGGTTTTCTCCATTGCTTGTCTAGTATTTTTTTTTATTTTTAATGTGTGTGTTTGTGTGATTATGATAGGTATTTGGATAAGTTTTGCAATATTTAGGCATAAGAGGTACATATTTTGGTCCATCCGTGCCCATGCGTCTACACCATAAGGTGAAATATAAGAAATTTTCCTGACCTAATGAAGATTCATGACTAGGGATTAGTATTAGTTTCCTCGACTCGAGTCTAATAAAATTTTATATAATATAAATTCTATATGCTATGAGTAACATATTTATTTTTATACTTTAAGACTAAAATTATTGTATTGTTATGTTTGGTGATAATTTGCTATGTAGGGATTTGATTTATAATGTTTATTTGACAAATGTTAATAAGTGCCAGTGAAATGCCATTTAATATTGGAGCTGAGATAAAAATTGCTTTGAAAAAAGATATTAAAAAAAACATGGAACTCGTGAAAAGTATTTTGAAATTAGTAAAAACGTTTTGTTATCTTTCATTTTTTATCTTCTTGTATCTTGGAGCAATTGTTAGTAAGACACATTTTATTTTACCAAGATTAATTTTAATTTAATTTGTAAATAACAATTAATTACACCCGTAATAATCCCCACTTGGTGAGGATAGCGGCAAGGAAGGGTAGGAAAAATTATCCTACTTGAGGTGGGAAAGGGAGACGAGGACAGTGCAAAAAAAATCCGGCCGGTTGCCATTCCTACCTATTTGCCCCATCAAGGGCCTTTTTGGCAAATTCAAAATGTTGAGCCTATCGGTGTAAAATTGGCGGGCACTGGTTACTGTTTTACCTAAAAAAAATTGAGGGGCATTGGAAAAGCATATCTACTCTCTAGGAACAAAAAATACTAAATACAAAATTTATAATTATAAATATAAATATTTAGAATCGCATCTGTGTTTAATTTTGATTTTGACATAGTTGTTAAACCGACAACCTAACATTGAAAAGGAAAAAATAAAAATGAAGACACAAGGCTAAGGATTCCATCCATATATTGATAGTAAAGTTTGGAAAATTCGATAATAATTTCGGAGTATCACGTGATCATACTCATTTTTCATTATATTCACTCATATTTTTCAATCACTCAATACAAATAATTAATACTTTACCTATTCTACCAATATATTACTATAAAATATGACGTGATTGTACTTTCAGACTATCAAATAATCACCCATAAAGTTTGGGTGGGTGGGTGGGTGGGTTGGGGGGGAGTCAAAGGGTCGACACCGCCCCATACTGCTCCGTGCCAAACTTTAAGTTGGGAGCTTCTGATTCCATTCATCAGTAAACAGGAGCTTCTGATTCCATTCATCAGTAAACATCATGCCCAGCACTAATGTTACAAATCAATATTACCACCCCAAAAAAAGAAAAAAAAAACCTCAAAAGTAGTTTTTAGAATGCACGCATCAATTAATGTCGTGTCCAACAATAATGCTCTATCCAAACATAAAATAAATTACAATGCATTCTTGAAACTTTTATTTTAAAAATATATGTGATCTTATACCACTATCTTGGCCAATTATATGTAGCCATCAACTTGTGTTATTGCTAAACTAACTGGATTAGTTTAGTGGTGTTTTGGAAAATTGGTAAAAAATTAATTTTTTGATTTTTTTAGTTACTTTTTTGACAAAAAACTAAGTTATTTTAGATAAAAAAAAATTAAAAAGCTAAAAAAAACTTACTTTTTTGACAACTTCCAAAGACGCCTTAGTTGATTATTACTGTATACTATTAAATAAAAAAGTCAATGGATGAATGTTTGCCAACAGAAAATATTAATTGTTTTTCTGTGATTACCGGGTGCTTTGGTGTAATATGTTTACTCCTTTTTGATGTGTTACGGATAGGAGACAGACCCAATAGCCCATAATAAAGGCCCCAGAATGGCTGGAGCACACTACTGATTCATTTGAGACGTGGATTGATTTATAAATTTTTAAAATTTTTAGATATTTTAGCTTAGGGCTAAACTTTGCAAGGGTTTTTTTCGGGTTTTTTGGACAAAAATTTATAGAAAGGCAAAATATGTTAAAATAGTCAATAAGATAAAATGTCACATTAAATTTATAATCATTTCACTTTTTCTCTCACAAACATCACATCCAACTACAAAAAAATACAACTATCTTCCTAAACACACAAATTTTAGTTTACTGAAATAGTCAAAAACTAAAATAGCTTAGTAAAATAGCAACTTCCCAAATACCCACAAAGTCTCATTTGAAATGAACTTTTTGATTTTTTTGATTTTTGTAAGAGAAAAAATGAAATGATTATAGTTTGAATGTGAAATTTTATTTTATTAATTTTTTAACTTATTTTATCTTTTTATGACTATTTTAACCTCAAACCATTATGCCAAACAAGTGCAGGGGCTCATGGGACACTTATATTTGCCTGGTCAGGAGGTCTACCTACCTAGTCTGTAAGCCAGCCATGGATAGAATACTCATGGAATGTTACACTTTCTATACCATTTTTTTATAATCAGGTGTCTACATCATCAGTTTATACGCATCTCAATTAATTCTGAAATTCTGAAGTTAACGACTAATCGCGCTGTCTATACTTGTCACGGTATGGACATGTGGGTGGTCTCCTTCCCTCCACCTGCAAATGTGCACAGTCGAAGGGTCTTTGAGAAGGACACTCTCCAATGAGTTCTCAAAGATTTGTTTGCAGGTCACACGAGGAAGAAACACACTCAAGCGTATCCCAAACCCAATTTATTCACCCAAAAAAGAAAAAAGTTATCCCAAACCCAACCGTCTCCGATTGGGTCCAGTCCATTTTATGTGTGACTGTAGGTCTTTCATAATATACATGGTTTGACCTAAGATTTTTGTGGACAGTTCGTGTTCATGTCTGTTAGATTTCCAACCAAAAAATCTCTCGACAAGAGCAGTAGATCATACCAAATGTGGATATTACATGCATGATCTTAAGGTAGTATCCAAGTTGGCATTTAATTAAGACTGTTACAAATTAATGCATGATTATTCCTGGAGTATTGTTTAGACTTGGAAATAGGGTGAAAAATATCTTAAAAATAGATGAAAAAGGAACAAATATTTTGATTTCGATAAAAGTGTTTGCCTCAAAAAAAAAAAAAAAAAAAAAATTATTTCATCATTTTTTTTTTTTTGGGTCCCAAGGCTAGTTAGCAAGATTTCATATTAAGAAAAGAGTTGGGCTTCTCTTATTTTTAAATTTGAATTTAAAAAATCCGTAAAATCTATCATTGGTCATGTTTTGATGAAATGAACTATTAAATTTGTAGAATCCTCTATATATATCATTCATGAAATAATAAGCTGGTCTGATAATCATAACATTTATTTTTATCACATTTCTCTTCAAAAAAAATATCCGACAAATAAATTTTTGAAAATAAAGTATCTTTTTCTTTTTTTTTTTGAGCTAGATAGGGGTAAGTGGAAAGATGGCGGCCACAATAATGCATTCTAATTCTAATTGGTCTAATGCCACCGTGGTATAACGCTATAGATAGTAAGAGCTAATTCCTAATATCTATTAAGAGACAAAAGATTAGTAGAGAAAATAGTGTGCTAATAGCTAGTTAGACTGGAAGGAAGGGAATGGGAAGTGCTAAGCCTGAGAGGGACTTCTTATTGGCTCCATATTCTTAGAAAGTTCTCCAAATAAAGATGTTATAATTATTGAATTGATTTAATTTTTTTTTTATAAATAATATACTTAAGATTTTATAAAATAAATTATTCAAATTATCAAAATAAAACTTGTGAAGGGTCTCTCAAATTCTCTTAAAAATCCAACCTATAAATGGATGAAATATGACCATACAACTATAGACAACTTTCTTACATAGGTGGATTCTACCAAATATATGAATTTCACTCAATATAAAAAGATTATATTTGATTATGTAATTTAATTCTGTGTAGGTATGAAACTATTCCTAAATTAATTTGGACCACCTAGTTTTATATGGCGTCGTTGAATTTCGGCACATCGAAGAGTGGATGTCTTGTGTAGCCTGTGCACACCGTCGTGCCATGTTCCTTCTTGTTAATAAATTGAGGGGAGGCTTTTTTTCAGTTTAAATCAGATTAGAGAAAGTTGTCAGGTCTCTATGGGTTTACTATAGAACTTGCATCAATAATTTAGACCGTTTAATGTGTAGAACTTATCAAATATTTATTTTTATAAAAAAATCACATTAATCAGATATAGATAGCCATTTGATCATATCACATTTCTATTAACGGTAAATATAATTTTAAAAGAAATTGTTGATAGCCATTTGATCTAATCAAGTGACTATCGATATTCAATCAACGTGATTTTTTACAAAGATGAAATATTTGATGAGTTCTACACATTAAACGATTTGAATTATCGATACGGCCTTCGTAGTGGACCCACAGAAGCCCGATAAGATTTTTTAATTGGGAAGCCCAATTGGAGATAACTCAATCCCATAAAGTAATTCATCTGACTAATATAACCAATCACATACTCATATTAATTGTATGCAGTTAATTAGCAATAAACATTTAAAAATGACATTCGGATTGAGTTACTATTATGTTTATATCTTAATTTCTTGAAAAAAATTGAGAAGCCCGTGAGACTTACTGTCAGTTTTATTTCAACTATTGAACCGTTCATTTTGTAAGTATCTTAATGCATATTATTTATGAAAAAAATTAATTTAATTAAATAATTATAATATTTTTATTTTATCGTATTTATCTCTAAAAAATGGATAGTCTATTTTTAGAAATATATTTATCGTCTATTTTTTCAGAGACAAATGAGAAAAAATAAAAATATTACGATTATTGAATCAAACTATTTTTTTGGGTTCTGTTTTAATGATTTGAACCGTTTATTTTGTAGAATTCTAAATGTATATTATCTATAAAAAAATTAGTTCAATCTAATAATCATAACTTTTTTATTTTATTGTATTTATCTTCGAAAAAATGAACAATAAAATATATTTTTGAAATAGACCATTTATTTTTTTTAGATACAAATGTGATAAAATAAAATAAAATAAGTTATGATTATTGGATTGAACTAATTCTTTTTCATGAATAATATACATTGAGTGTCCTATAAAATAAACGGTTCGAATCATTAAAACAAGATTCGAGAGCCTTATAAATCTCTCAAATTCTCTTGAAATCTCAACATAATAAAAATCTGAAGCAAAGAGCATCTCCATCTCAATTGTTAATTCTTATGTGGCACTTTTCTTTTCTTTTCTTTTTTCTTTTTCTTTTTCTTTTTAATTCATAAGAAAGAGTTAACAGAGATTAACTCTGGAAAATTTAAAGCCAACATTTAATCCCTTCTAAAGCCAACATTTTGTCAGCTATTAACAAAGAAGATAAGGAGCTAGGTGGATCTTCTAGAAAGATGGTGTTTGGTTAACTTCCATATCGGCCATAGCATCTACACTTTGATCAGTGGCGACTCTAGGATTTTTTGTCAGTGGTGTCAATCAAAAACTTAAATACCATATATCTTACAGAAAATTCACATTAATCATTATATCACCTATGGAGAAAAAAATCAACAAATTAATTTAAATTCTAAAATTATAAACAAAAATATTTCAAAATATTGATACTATTGTTTAAACAAAAAGACATGCTAATATCTAATATAGGTTCAAAATTTGTGGGTTCAAAAGAGTAGGACTTAAAACTATGAGTTCAAAATTGTATTTTAGTGGGTTTAATTACTAATTTTTTTCCTAAAATCTAATATTTATATAATAAATAAATAAATAAATTCAACCAGAGGGTTCGGATGACACTCATGACCAAGCCTGGGAGCCGGCCCTGACTGTGATTAGCTTCGTGGGTATAGCTTCAATTGAACACTGGCATAAATGCATAAATGCATTATGTGGCACTTTTGAGACGTGCATGCACTTCTGCTCCACCCAAACTCGTAAAAAAATGAGATGGCATTTGGCATGTTTTGAACAATGCTCATTTTGACAAAACAAAACGAGAATGTCAAATTATTTTATTTTCATTATTTTAATTGCAAAGACCTATAGAAGTGTTAAAAAAAATAATAAGGTAAATAAATTTTAAAATAAAACTAATAAAATAATAAATTTGACATATTAAGTAGGGTGATTTTTTAAAAATATCAAATTTATATATGTCAATTTGATACTTAACCCTTCAAAACAATTTGTCATACAAATTTTCAGAGAGTTAGCTCAAGATATTCTAAAAATGAGTAAAAATTAATGGTGATAACAATAATGAAGTATTGCCAACAAATAATAAAGTTACATGATATGAAGGGTCAATTCCATTTTTCAAATACAATTTCTTTGCCACATATGCATGAAAGATAAATAAATAAATTATTCTTTAATGATATTAATAACATAATATCACTGTTATATTAAAAAAAAATTAAAAAAGATGATTTTAAAATTTTTTTTTATATTAAGTTTTAATTTATAAGGCTATTTTTAATGTTTACTCAAATTTTTCATTAAATTAAAATTCAATAAAATAAAAAAAATTTAAAAAAAAGAAAAAGAAAAAAAGCTTAGAAAGTGAACTCCAACCCAGACCCAAGAACAACTTTGACAGGCTTCCTAGTGCATGTCTCGACGACCTTTAAAACATCCGCCGGAACATCCTATCAAATAGCCGATGATGTGAAAAATCTGTTAAAAATTCTAATTCAACATTAAAATAAGAATGTTACTATTAGTACTCCATCAATTATTTTAAACCCTTCATTTTTTAACTTTTTTTTATTACAATAATAACCTCAAATGAAATTATTAAAAATGACATCAATAATTTTGGGACATCCCGTCTCACAATTAAGCCCACACACCCACTACATCATGAGTTAGGGTTTATGAGAATATCAACCTCCACCACCACCCATCTATCTTCTCCAAATTCCACATTCAAAATCTACCTACCCTCAAAACTTGAAAACTCTTTGACGGCAATATTCTGGCGGTAATAGTGACAACTATTTGATTACCTACACTTTTTCGGCAATGATAATGAGTGGAAGTTTTTCCGACAAACCACAACTCCATAAGACAAAAAGAGTGCAATAATAAAAACTCAAAGGAAATTCATAACTTTGATGGTATTTTCGCTCAGAGGAAATTGACCTTGTAAGCGTAAGTTTTTTGAAAAAAATAATAAAAATTATTCGTCATTTTTTCGAGACTGAACTCCTGAACATATGATTTAAACTTGGGAACACATGCTCAAACATGGTTCATTAAAAAGAACAGGTAACCGAACATTTTTTATTTGTTCGGAAATAGATAACCGAATCTCATGGAGATCGCAGAACTCACAAAAGAGGAATTTTTAATCAACAACAAAAAATCTTACATTTATTTTCTCAAGTCATGAACAAGTATCACTACAAGAAAAAACACATTTGGCGACTAAATTTTTAGTCGCTAAAAGTCGGGTTTTAAGTTTCCCCGACTAAATTTTTTAGTCGCCGGCTTGGTCGCTGGCAACTAACAAACTTTTAGTCGCCCAAAAACCAAGTCTGTAGCGGCTAAAATTTTCGTCGCCAAAGCTCATTTATATATTTTAAATTATACATTTGGCGACTAAATTTTTAGTCGCCAACAGTGAATTATTTTTTTTTTTAATTTATACATTTGACGACTATTTTTTTCGTCGCCAAAAGCTTATTTCAGAAGAAGAAAGAAAAAAAAAAAAAAAATACTCTCTACTCTTCCCAAGTTTTGAACCACCATCCTTCCACATTCTAAATCTCTAGAGACACACTCTCTCCACTATGCCACAATAACACCACATGAATATATATGCAAAATATATTATTTATATAGTAGATTGACCCGTATTTATATTAAACTATATATATAAACATAATTATTTTTGTTCAATATAATTTATGTAAAAAATAAATTATTTATTTTTAAAAAAAAAGAACCACTTTTGGCGACTAAAAAAAAAATAGTTTTGGCTACTACCAATAATTTAGTCGCTAAAAAAATTAATTTCCGCCTAAAAATAACCACTTTTGGCGACTAAACTAACTTTTAGTCGCCAAAGCCGCCACTTTTGCCGACTAAACTCAATTTTAGTCGCCAATTGTCCACTTTTAGCTACTAAATTTTTTTTAGTAGCCAAAAACCTTTACTTTTGGCTACAAAAAAAATTTTTGTCGGTAAAACACCTACAATCGGCG
This sequence comes from Camellia sinensis, assembly GCF_055761805.1. NCBI lineage: Eukaryota > Viridiplantae > Streptophyta > Magnoliopsida > Ericales > Theaceae > Camellia > Camellia sinensis. Next base: position 106,241,396 of record NC_138972.1, read on the forward strand.
ACCAAACCATCTTTTAGTCGCCAAAACCTATGCTTTTGGCTACTAATTTCTTTTAGTCGCCAAAAACCTTCACTTTTGACTACTAAAATTGTTTTAGTCGCTAAAATCCATATAATCAGCGACTAAACTGATTTTTAGTCGCCAATAAGTATACATTTGGCTACTAAACTGTTTTAGTCGCCAAAAGTGTAATTCAATTTTAGTCGCCAATTATCCTACTTTCAGCGACGAAATGTACATTTTTGATCGCTAAAACTCCTTTTTGTTGTAGTGTATGTGGAAATGAAGTATGAAGTAGTAATCACCATCATGGGTTTTGTTAGGGTTTTGGGGGGAGAGGTTTTTTAGAGTATAGGATTGTGCATTCAATTGAATGGGTAAAATGTTTCACAATAATAATTTTGGTATTATTTGAGGAGAAAAGAAATTTTAAGGGTTTTACAATTTATAAACGAGACTTCAAATAAATGGGAGATCCAAAATAATTGATGGGTGCTAATAGTAGCACTCTAAAATAAACGTATCAAATCAATTTTTTTTTATTAAATTTTTATTTAAATTTAATAAACATTTTGGTTTAGAGAAATTTAAATTTAGGGTAAATTACACTGACACTCCCTAAAATTTCTGTTTAATACACAATTTTCCTCACATTTGAAAAATTACACTTAACGTACTCTACGGATAAGAGAAACTCTGTTATAGCCATTTCTGTACATTCAACGTACTCTACGGATAGAGGAATACATAGAGTTGAACATAGTAAAATAAGAAATTGAAAGATTTCGTTGAAATTGTTCGTTTGGAAATTTCCCGAAAAGCTAATCATAGGTTCTTCTCTCCATCGGAACAATAGGGCCGTTATACTCATTACTAAACTTGTTGAAGAGATGAAATATAACCAATGTATATCTTTTTGATCAGAGGTTGAATCGATCATCAGAAGAAGAATTAGGCCAAAAATTAGGATACACTATGGGAAAATAAAACTTCCATCGAAGAGGTCAAATTAAAATGACATATTTATCCCTTATTTTTTATACATATAAAATAATAAAATAATACTTATATTATATTCATGTCATTTCAAAAGAAATAACAATCATCTTCTTTGGTTTAATTTACACAAATATATATATATATATATATTTATTTTTTATTTTTTATTTTTATTTTTACTGAATTTTTTTTTGATATTTTAAACAATTTTTTATTTGTTTATTTTTGTGGATACACCTAATTTAGATATACTTAGGAACTATAATATTTTGTGATTTTTTTTTAAAACTCACCAAATACAAAAAAAAAATTACAAAAATTCAGTAATATTGTAATAAATGTAAATGACGGTATTTGGTAATACTGTAATAAATGTGGGTGAATAGACGACAAAGAAAAATAATTGTGGAAATAAAAATAAAAAATTCTATTTATATATAAAAAATTTTACAAAAAAAATCATAAATATGTTGTGATACTGATATTGTAAATATAAATCATGTTTATGGGTGTTTTGTTTTACAGTGAAATGTCACCATTAAACTATATCATTGTGTTTAAAAATTTTATATAAAGTTTACATTTATATATTATCACGCAATAAAAATATATTCAGATTGAATTTAGTGATTGAAAGTTGTACAATATAATCATGACGATAAGAATAAGAAATTGTAGGAAAAAAATAAAATAAATTTAAAAAAAAAATTAGGACATGACATTAGTAATTCAGGAAAAATTACCAATAGATCCTATTTTATTACCTATTAAGTCCTATTGATTTATCAGTCTCTTTGTTTTTATGAATAAATTTATCAATTTCTTATTTTTATAGTAATAAATTTATTAATTAAGATCTATAGATAAATAAATCTAATTAATAAGAGTGATTGATAAGTGTTCCTAGAAAATAATTTATAATGAGATTATAAATTTGAAAAGGAAAATGATTTTCCCCCCGAATTTTGTCCCCCCGAATCCCCCGACGACATTGTTTTGGGCAATTTCTTTTTTTTTTTTTTCTCCTTATGCAGTCTGAAAGTCTGAAACAGAGAGATAGAAAGAGAAAGAGGGAGGGAAGAGAGAAGAAGAGAGGAGAAGAGAAAGAGGAGGGGAAGAGGGAATGGAGAGAGAGAGAGAGGGTTCATCTGCTTTCGCCGATCGATCGTCCGGCCGATTGTCACAGCTCGTCGTCGCAGCTCGTCAACCGATCGTTGCAGCTCGTCACAGCCCCACATCCGCCCACCGTTGCTTCCGCCTGCCGTCGCCTTTGCCTCTGCCTCTTTCTTCTTCTTCTTTCTGTCTTCTTCTTCTTCTTTTTTGATTGAAAAAAAAAATCAAAATAACAAAATGATGTCATCTTGAATTTGAAGAATTCGAAGAAAGAACGTAGCATAATTGTTTTTAAAAGGAGAACGTAATATTTTAAATATAAAAGATGAATCAGTGTTAAAGTGATATCTCAAGTTGTCAGTGGAATTTATCCCTAAATTTATCGTGAATATGAGCTGGTAGATCATCATGCCCACATAGGCGTATAGACATGACATTCCCATGAACCAATCAATTGGCAGATTGGGTCCCACTCCCAACTCAAAACCCACATGGCCATCCGACATGATGTCGGGACCCACTCACGTGTACCTGCCTTCATGATCCAACGCTCCTCAATTCATTCTCATCCTGGACCGTCGATTCCCCCGGGCCACACGGTCTTCATTACGAGCGGTTGTTGATTGTCCCCTCCTTTGTCCCCTCCTTTGTCCCCTCACCACATCACAGCCTGACCCAAACCTGTTGCCCATGTGACCGACACCATAGCTGTCTATGTCCCGCCTCCACGATTTCACTGCCACGCTCCTCCCTCACTCCTTCGCCACTTGTCAGCTAATCACTTGGTGTGTGCATTCAATTTAGATAGAAACTAGGTTTAAACCACTATTTACAGCCTTCGCATTATTTTTTTTTTACTTTTTGATTGTTTAGTTATTTAAATTTATGGTTAAAAATTTTGTATGAAATAAATTTTTATTCTTTTTTAATTTTTGTAAAAAAAAAAATTATTATGATTTGAATTTGATATTTTTTAAATTTAGACTAAAAAATTTATTTTACTTTTTATAACTATTTTAGTCCTAACCCGCCCCAACCCATCATTTTAATGCTTTTGGAATAAGTTAAATCATAAAATTTTAAAATTAAATTTGTAAAAGCATCTCCAGTAGTATATATATTTTTTTTAAATCAAATTTGAACAAAAGTTCTATTTTATATCAAGTGTTTTAATAAAAGTTTTCAAAGTTTTATCAAAACATCAATTGACCAGACGGTCGACCAGGCAGATGTTCGGTCGATTAACCAGCCAGTATAATTTTTTAACAAGTTTTTGCAAAGAGTTGGTCATCCGGGGTTAAAAATCCAACGACTATGAATAATAATTTGATGAAAAACACATTCATTCTCAATATAATGAAAATTTTGAAAAATTCTGGATTCGATGAAAGATTTGGGGGGTGTTTTGAAGTAGGAAAAAGTGAGGTTTTTCATCAAATTTAAATTTGATAAAACATTTGGTATTGGGTTAGAGATAGCCTAAGACATATTTGGGTTCGATTGCAAAATTTTTAATAAATTATCAACATTCATAATATCATCACAAAATATTACTCACACTCTATTAAAAATTTAACAATGAGTCATTATTTTTCAAACAATAATTGTTTAAATATTTTTTAGTCTTTTTTCGTCAATCAATAAAAAAATTGTTACAAATAGAAGAAATATTATATCAAACAGATTATTAACCTAACAATAGTTAAAAGTTAATAATTTACAAATCCAAGCTCAAGTCCAAAATTCGAATTATTCGAGCAAACTTAAATTCAAACTACACAATCATTAAACCAAAAATCATGATTAGATGATTGTTCACGCAACCACTATCACTATAAAAGAAAACTTTTGTGTAAAATACACATAATACTAATCAGGTAATTATGTATTCCTAGTAAATAACAAATATTATATATATATATATATATATGTATTTAAACCATCCGATTTCATTTCGAACTAGTAAACGAATACAGTCTACTTATTTTAAGAATAAAAAAGAATCTATAGATTGAAAAAATCAAATCGTCAGTACAATTATAAATTTACAGTTTTTTTATAGTCAATCGTAAATTAAATTATCAATAAATCAATGATCATTCAAATAGCGCGTGGGAGAGAAGCGTGTGGGGTTAGCATTTGGCATGTATGAAACTCATGCACGGAGACAATGCGCTATAAAACTCTTCCGTCTCATAACCTTCTTCACAACACCCCCACTCAAATTTACAGCTCTCAATTGTGCCGGAAAATCGACGAACTCGCCGGAAATAAAGTTTTGTTAACAGATCTAGTAAAAAAATGGAAAGTCCGATGTGTTACGAGTCAGATCATCTGAATCTGAAGGCAACCGAGCTAAGATTAGGGTTACCTGGAACAGATGAGCCACAGAAACAATCGTCTCAGATTGTTCGGAGCAACAAACGAGGCTCGTCGGAGATCGATGATACTGAAAATGGAGACCGAGATCGTGCCCCTCCGAGCAAGTAAGTTTTCGATCGATTCAGTGTATATATGTAATGTATATATAATTGATTAATGGTATGTTATTATATGATGATTTTGTATTGATGAATTGTGAATGATGAAATTGCAGAGCACAAGTAGTAGGATGGCCACCGGTGCGATCTTACCGGAAAAATTGTTTCCAAGCGAAGAAAACTGAGGCGGATGGTTGTGGAATGTATGTGAAAGTGAGCATGGATGGAGCTCCTTATCTCAGAAAGATTGATCTCAAGGTTTACCAGACCTACCCTGAGCTACTCAAGGCCTTGGAATTCATGTTCAAGTGCACTATTGGTAACAACTTACTACCTCAATAAATACTCTCTTTCTTTCTTTTTTTTTTAGTAACAATGGTATCAAGGTTTTGTCTCGATTCTTGATACATATTGATATTAATGATACGATCATATAAGTCGGTTGATATAAGTTAATATTATCAGTATTGAAAATTTAGAACCCATATCCAATAATTTCGATATTTACCCGCTGATATGCCTCGTCAATATTAAAACCCTACTCCTATTTGACACATATGCCTTGTAATGGCTCTAATGCGAAGGAAAATGAAAATAGAATGAAACATAAGTTAATTTTTTTTATTATTATTTCTTTGTTCTTTTGCTTTTTGGAAATCTCTCATCAAATTAATCTATTGTTTTTGGGTTGTGAAGGGTACAATGGATCTGAATATGCACCAACATATGAAGACAAAGATGGTGATTGGATGCTGGTTGGAGATGTCCCATGGGAGATGTTCATCACCTCTTGCAAAAGGATGAGAATCATGAGAGCATCAGAAGCTAAAGGCTTGGGATGTCTATAGAAAGAAAAGGAAACCCACAAAAAGCGCAACTACACACCTACTTTGAACTTTGGTGTCTCAAAGAAAACCCTTCTGCTTGGGTTCGCCATGATGTTTGTTTGGTAACCGAGAAGTTACAAGAAAAGGCACATAGTTAGGTCAGATCACACAAATATAGTACTAATATTTTATGGCTGGTTTTAAGCCTTTTGTGATTTTTAGTTTTGTAATAACAAACCCATCAAACTGATCCATTTGTAAAAAAGAAAAAAAATAATAATGTCTACATTTTTCCCCCAAGACTTCGCCATGTAATAATTTATATATATATAGATAGATAGATAGATATAGAGGATTGTATATAAATTAAATTTTGTCTTATTTTTTCCCAGAATGTTTTGCTTGCCTTCTTTTCTAATACATCTCAAGGTTGTGTTTGAAGTTTAAATTTAGAAGAAAAAAATTTTAAGTAAAAAATGAACCAGATCCAAACGCAAACCTTCCTGGTACAAGTTCATCTCAGCCAATTAATTGGGTGGCATGCATATCACAAGAACAACCAATCGTGCGGATTAAACAGAGAAAATTTTGTTAAGAATTTGTTAGATCTTGAATTTGTGAAAGACATTAATTGGGTGGCATGCATATCACAAGAACAACCAACCGTACGGATTAAACAGATAAAATTTTGTTAAGAATTTGTTAGATCTTGAATTTGTGAAAGAAAAAAAATGAAAAGGCAAAGTTCGAAGAAGTAAAAAAGTTTTTTCTTTCTCCCCTTTTTTGATGGGGTCAAGAAAATAAGAATAAAATATAGGGAGAATTGCAGATAAATGAAAAGATGAAGTCACAAATTGAAACAGCAGTGAACTGATTCAAAACAAATTACAATAACATGAAAAGTATAAAATAAAATAAAAAATTACAATGGGATGAAAATTGTACATCTTTTAACTTTTGCTTTTCTCTCTCTCTCTCTTCCTTCTGTGGAGAACACCAAACCATCACTTCCTTCCTCTCATTCTGCCACCATTATCCATGACCACTTCCATCATTGCCCACTACCTTCAACAAGAAAAGGGGTCATAATAACCCCATTGCTAGCCACAGTGCCTTTCCTCCTTGCAACCCCAGCTTCGCTCCTCTTCCTCATAGTGTTGATGGCATACCATGACAAATTGGTCTAGGTCTCTCTCTCTCTCTCATGGTTTAGTTTGAAACAACAATAATGGTGTTTTGGGCGATGGTGGACTTGCGAGATGGTGGCATGCTGGAGTTCGTAATGATGGTAGTTGTGGAGTTGGTTTAGGTTGTGAATGATGGGCACAAGGGGAGCAGAAAGGGGCTGGGGATGTTGATTGGGAAAGGAATGGTTGGTAGGTGAAAGTTTTGGTGGTAGTGGTTGTGGTTGTGTGCTAAACGGAGTGAAGGGGTAAATAAGAGTCGACGAAAGGAGTCTAGGGTTGTTAGTTGGGCAAACAAGAACAGGCAGGGAGTGAGGGTTTTGGTGGCAGTCAACAGCAGTGTCAATCATGGTGGTTCTATTAGGTGTTGGTGGGTGATGATGGTTCTGGAGGGACGTGTGATGGTAGTTTTGCGAGGGAGGGGTTTATTTGAGCATTGACAGTAGCGGCGACGATGGGGATGACAGTAGACGGTAACGACGGTAAGGGAATATTAGATGAGGGCATTGTTCTAAAAACCAGCCTATGCACTACGTACTGGCCAGTTCTTATCCGAAAAATGGAGTACCACAACGGATACAGGCTAATATAACGCTGATATCGAAAATCACAGGAAAATTAGTCAAGTCCCGATACGTAGCGGCTTATTACCATTACACAAGTCGCGACGAGCCGATACTCACCAGTTCAGACTAGTACAAGAAAGAAAAATCTGAAAAACCTGTTAAATGATTTTTAAAATTTCACTGCCACGACACCTAATTCCCAATACGTACTGACCAATACTACTGATACCAATACTCTGCGATCGATACCGTTACATTTCCCGATACAGTGATTTAGAACCATGGATGGGGGTTTAGTGATGGTGGGGAACTATATAATGTGGTAGGTGGTGACAACCAACCAACCAACCATCCAAGTTGCAAAGGAAAGAGAAAGGTTGAAGGAGAATGGGAGAGAAAGGGTCATTTTTGTCTTTTTGGTAAACGATTTTATGTATTTCTAATTAGTTTTGAACATTTGATGTATGTAGTAATTATGGAAAACTTTCAACTGACTTGGGGTTACTCTTTGTCCTTTTCTTTTTATTTATTTATTTTTTTTATTTTTGTAATTTACCCTAAAATGAATAATCACTACAGGAAAAAAGGGATATGACGACGTTTTGTTTATGACATTTATAAAAACGCCGCTATTTTGCAATTAAAACAACGTTTCTAAAACGCTGTATTAGATTTCTTTTAAACATCATCTCCGCATGTTAACTGACTAACGCCGTTACTCACATCCTAAAGCCCTAAAACTGCGATTTCTCTCTCTCTCCCTCTCTCTCTCTCTCTCTCTATATCGAGCTCGAATTCATTCCAAGCAAAATTTATTTGCAATTTGCGATAGTGCTGTAGTACTTAAATTCGTTCTGAACAAAGTTGATTTGTGATTTGCAATTTGCGACTTCTCTCTATTTCTCGCTCCAGATTTGCGATTTGCTGTTGATTGTCGAAGATTTGAAGATTTAGAGATTTGAATATGAGCAATTAAAGTTCTCAATCTACTCCTTCAGATTTGTTCTCAGTCTACTCTCTCACTCGATTTCAGATCTGGCGATGATTTGAAGGCCACCACTTGGATTGTAGATTTTGAAGTTTGGTTCTCGATTTTATGAGTTTCAATTCGTTTAGCTGTTTCTTTTTCTTTTTATTTATTTATTTATTTTTTTTTTGGTTGAAGAGTGTATACATTCATACCCATATCTTACATCTCTATAACAAATATCTCTGATGGATAAACATGAGTTGAGGTTGACTACTTTGATTCGTTTTATAACACATATCTCTGGTCAATGATTTTATGAAGATGGCTCCATGCATTTAAACTAGATAATTTTGTTAAACGTGTTGTTTCTTTTGCTTTGTATGGGTCCCCTGTTTAGTCTATGACCATTCGTTGTTCCTCAGATTACTGATTAACCTTTATGCTCAAGTTCTCCTTCAAATGTTGACTCTAATTCCCATTTTCATTGTCTTGATGTAGCATATTTGTGCCTCATTAAGAGAATTGAGATATCTCTGGTATTGTTTAGACTAAGATAATGGCATGAGGCGTTTGGATCTAATCCAGACCTGAATTGTGAACCCTGTACTCGACACCTTCAACTTAAATCTTCAGGTATGAAATTTTGGGACCTTGAATTGCTTCCGAAGATTGCTATAAAATGAAAATTGTAATGCCCTGATTATGGATAGAAAACTTATTAATTTCATATAGTCACTTGTGTGTTTACGTATATTATTGCTTAGCAGCATATTGTCATGTTTTATTTTATGGTAAATCTCCATGGGTATTTTCTTGCATAGAAGGTATGGATTGCATTGAAAAGAGCCATCTACCAAAGCTTTTTCAAAGGTTGTGATGTTCAAGAACAGTGTTTGTGGTTGCTTCATGAAGTTTGTGACATCTATCAAAGCATTCCATTTATACACCAAACACATTGAATGAAATTTGTTTTCTTTTACTATCTATAAAGGTGTATACCTGTCATCTCAGAATAGTTCAATGTTAAATATTTTTATCCGATTTTCTCTGCACAAGTTCAAAATAACCAGATTATGAGTGGTTTCTATTGTTTCTGATCAATTGATATTTGAGGTTCCTTTAGGAAACTAAGTATACTCAACTCTACTTAACTTGGTTCCTTTAGGAAAATTGAAATTGATCTTGAGGATCAAATATTTTCTTCTCTGACACTTTAAGATCTTCTGGAAACACTGCCCGAGAAACCCCAAATTTAAGTGATCGACCAACAGACTTAAGTCCCTCAAATCCTTTTCTCATTTTCGATGCCTTTTGCGTGTTAAATCCCCGATGCCAAATCCACATTTGTTCATTCCAATTAACGCAGAAGGAGAAGATAATCTATAGTCCAAGTCATCCAACCTAAAAACAAAACCAATATATTAGATGCCATTTCCTGAAGCACTCAAAAAGGAACATATGCAATTAGGAATCAATAGTCCTTGATGTTTTCATCAATAGCAAGAGAGGAAATGAAAATTTTCACATAAAAATATGTAAATTGTCGAGCCTCTATCAAATATGCATTTACTAGCATTTTAATGGTTGTGAATGGTGAGACACCATTACAATTAATGGTAAGTGAAACAAATGAGCAAAATAGCAAGTCCATGTGAGCATCCATTCATATCCTCTGCCCAAAACCAACATATTTTCCAAACTATTATATCTATCTACCACATCGTATACTATGCCACCCCACCAAATAGCGTTGGGGACTTTAAGAGATCTTTATACTATATGAAGAGTATTTTTCCATGATCATAATAAACTTAAAGAGTTGGAGAATAAACTTAAATAGTTGGAGAGAGCTGACCCTTGCTAGAGGTTCTTTTGAATTTTGTAGGCACCATGGAGTGTGAAGGTTCATAAGGAATAGTTTTGTTTTTTGATACATATAATGACCCTTGGGAAAAAGATTTTAGATAAGAAGCAATAGGACCATATATTAGAGAAAAGGCAAAAGATTTGAATTTTCTCCTTTTTCCTTAATTATTGATCTTTAGCACCCATACTTCCTCTTTATGAGTGGTGAGACCTATTTAGATAACTCAATGCAATTCTAAAACTGCATAACTTAGATAAATGAAAACCGTGGAAGCATTTCATGTTTGAACTCAGAATCCTTATCCTTCTTGAATAATTAACTACTTAAGAGAAGCTACAAGAAGTCAATGAAACACATATAAATTTGGCCCAAGGAACGAAATACAAATGCAATTTTGAATCTAGAGGCCTTGTGTAAAAAATCGCTCACTAGAAAATCAAATAAAAGAATAACAAATGACGTGCTTTAAGATTTTGAAAATTGATTAATAGTAATTGTGATATTTTCTTGTGTTTGTGCATATACAATTTATAATAGATCACAATAGAATGACATAACAGTAGTCAACACTATTAATTGATGCCAAGCATGTGTAACATTATGATTTTGAATTTCTAATGTTTATCATAATTTTTTGTTAAGTAATTAGAAATCTACCCTCGTCTACACAAAAATGCTGTTATAAAAATGAAATAGAACACTACTAAGATATATTGGTGTGCGTGGGTGTTCATGTAGTAGTGAGAACTTGTTGCTTAATTGTGAGTACAAGAACAAACTAAATGAAGCATACCTAATATCTAGTACTTGCCATTGTAATGTGCTATCAACTACAATCATGGAATTTTTTACTTTGTGATCAATTAGGATAATCTGGTTGTTCTTGTAGAATCTTCATTAGAGATACCTAGTCATTTTTTATGAATCTCTATATCATAACCTATCAAAAGCATTGTAGAAACTTTTAGTTTCTTCATTAATATGCTTCATACTAGAAATACTTCTAGTATGCTTGATAGTTTTAATTCAAGTTGTACCACCAGGATGCAATAATCATGACAGCTGTTAATTTAGCAAGTAATTATCCATGCATACATAAATAGCCTTCGACCCGTCCAAGAATCTTCATTAGAGATACCTAGTCATCTTTGATGAAGCTCTTCTTGGATTGTCCAATTGGGACAGTTCAGGAGCACAAGTCTATGTTGTAATTAGTAGTTCTACCGCTTAAATGTAGTCCATCTCGTAGAGATTTCGTGTAGTAGCTCCTCATATTCTCTGAGTGCATACTAGACAAGGTGTAGTAGTACACCTAGTCTGTGTCGTGTACTTGGAGAATCATAGGGAGATGCTGCCGAAATTTTGTTAGAGATGGATAGAGCGGTATGAGCTACTTTTTACAATATAGATTGTGCATTCCTAAATGGGAATGTAAGATGAACCAACCTATTAGAGAAGAGTTAGAAGTGAATGATGTCATGTCACATGCATTATAATGTACTTCATTGAGGTTAAGAATAATTAAAATGAAATGATAATTTTGAACTTTGTTGATTTGGAAGTAACATTTGTAGTGTAAGACAAAGTCAGATGGATAAAAATTGGATAAATCAGCATAGGTTGCATAATATATAGAAGGGGTTAAGGAATTTGTTAAACTTGCATGCCAAAATAATCCTCTATCAAATGAAGTCACATGTCCATGTAAACGGTGTCGGAATGTCAAACTAGTAAAGAAAGACCTTTTGGGGGGAACATTTAATAGTCAACGGGTTTCTTCCAAGCTACACCAGATGGATTTTTCACGGGGGAAGATTTACCGACGTCTGTGCTATTGAATGAGAATGTCAGTGATTCGAATGATGGCGATGAAGTCAATGAAATGATATATGAGGGGTTCGGACTTCCTCCACCAAGCTTGGTTCATCTTGCTAGTAATGAGACAGGAAGTTCTAATATCAAACTAGGCCTGGATAAGAAAACTGAAAGATTTTTCAGTTTATTGAAGGAGACCGAAAGAGAGTTGTATCCAGAGAGTCACAAGTTTTCAACGCTCTCATTTGTTGTTCGATTATTGCATATCAAGTGCCTTAGTGGATGGAGCGACAAGTCTTTCATGATGTTGCTTAAACTTTTGAAGGATGCATTCCCAAAAGGTGAAACTTTGCCAAAGTCGTTCTATGCAACGAGGGCACCCCTTAGGGAATTGGGCCTCGATTATCACAAAGTACATGTATGCCCAAGAGATTGCTCACTGTATTGGAAGGAGACAGCTAGTAGGGATGATTGCATAATGTGTCAGACGCCTAGATACAAACTGTTTAAGGGTAAGAAGAATGATTATAAAAAAAAGCAATAAAGAATTCCCCAGAAGATTGTGAGATACTTTTCTTTGATTCCAATGCTTCAAAGATTGTTCATGTCATCCAAAACTATTTCAGGAATGAGATGGCCTGCAGAGGGTTGAATTGATGACGGCAAAATGAGACATCCTGCTGACTCTCATGTCTGGAAAAATTTTAAGACTTTGTATCCCAAGTTTGCGAGTGAGCCTCGCAATGTCAGACTAGGTTTAGTAGTGGATGGATTTAATCCATTCAAGGCAATGAATGTTACTCACAGCAGTTGGCCAGTTATTATGATGCCTTATAATTTGCCAACGTGGTTGTGCATGAAACAACCTCATATGATGATAATATTGCTCATTGATGGTCCTTCTTCACCTAGCAATAACATTGATGTCTACTTGCACCTGTTAGTGGATGAACTGAATGAATTGTGGGAAAATGGTGTTAAGACGTACGATGTAGAAACTAATCAAATATTCCAATTGCAAGCGGTCTTACTGTGGACAATAAATGATTTTCCTGCATATGCAATGTCTGGATGGAGTATGAAAAGTGCCTTAGCTTATCTTTGTTATAATATACGTACTCGACATCGTTATTTGAAGAATGGAATGAAAATTTGTTACATGGGGCATTACCGCTGGTTAAATGCGAGTCACAAATTTCGAAAAGATAGTGCGTCTTTTGATAGAACTTCTGAATTTGAACCATGTCCAACTCGGTTATCGGGTAGGAATGGCAACGGGGCGGGGCGGGGCCGGGGATCACCCTCCCCGTCCCCGATCCCCGATGGTAGAAAATTCCCCGTCCCCGGTCCCGATCCCCGACGGGGAGCCTATCACCACCCCCGTCCCCGTCCCCAATGGGGATCGGGTTTCCCCGACCCCGATAATTCCCCGGCTAAAATTAAAAAAAAAAAAAAATCAGTCCATACAGATCTAAGCTGTGAAATCAGTCCATAAAAATAAAAAATAAAAATCAGTCCTTCAAAATAATCCATGAAATCAGTCCATATATTCACACACTCATCAACAACAACAACATCATCAACAGATTTGTGAGAGCATAAAAAAAATCAGTCCATACAGATCTGAGCTGTGAAATCAATCCATAAAAATAAAAAATAAAAATCAGTCCATAAAAAATCAATCCATAAAAATAAAAAATAAAAACTCTAATACATGATTTTCTTCAACTTCATCTTCATCAGATCTGGGTCGGGGAAACACGACAGAAGCAACGACAGAAGCAACGGCATGGAGGACGACGGCGATCGGAGGGAGGCACAGAATCGGCGTAAGGCAGATCGGAGGGAGGGAGAGAGATCGGCGTGAGATCGGAGGGAGGGAGGGAGAGAGATCGGCGTGAGGCAGATCGCGGGAGGCAGTGATGGACATCGGGGAGAGGCAGTGAGGTCTCGGAAGGAGGGAGATCGGCGTGAGGGAGTGATGGAGGAGATCGGATGGAGGAGATCGGAGTGATGGAGGAGATCGGATGGAGGGAGGGAGGGAGATGAGAGGGAGGGACATCGGATGAGGGAGGGGAAGGTTTGAGAGAGAGATAGAGAGAGTGACTAAACTGAGTGTATTAGGAAACTCAGTGTATTAGGAAACATATATGTAACTGTACACATATATTATATATATAAACGGGGGTATATTAGTAATTTCATGTCGGGGAACCGGGGCGGGGATCGGGATCGGGGATCGGGGCCGGGGGCGGGCCAGGGCGGGGCTTGAACACTGATCACCGTCCCCGGCCCCGAACAGATCGGGGATTGATTTTCAAATACCGTCCCCTCCCCGTCGGGGGTATTTTTCGGGGAAAAACCGTTAAAATCGGAGTCGGGGTCGGGGATCCCCGTCGGGCCGGTTTCAAATTGCCATCCCTATTATCGGGGGCTAATGTGTTACGACAACTAGGACCTAAGCATCAACTAACTAACAGATAAAAAAAAACTAGGAAAGGAAAGGAAAAAGAGGACAACGAGGAGGATCAAAATTGGAGGAAGAGAAGTATTTTCTTTGAGCTTCCATATTGGGAGCATAATTTGATTCGCCACAATTTTGATGTAATGCACATTGAGAAGAACGTGTGTGATAATGTATTATGGACGATATTAAATGTTGATTGGAAATGAAAGGATAATTTAAATACACACCTTGACTTGCAAGATATGGGAATTCCAAAGGCATTACATCCTAAAAAGGGGTTGGGAACAGGTATTTTTTGCCGCCTGCATGTTTCGCTATGAACAATAGAGAGAGAGGTTTGTTTTGTACACTCCTGAAGAATATCAAAGTTCGAGATGAGTACGCATCCAATATTTCTCGTCGTGTTAACCTCAAACAACATAGCATATCTGGACTGAAAAGTCATGACAACCATATATTGATGCAACAAATACTTTCAATAGCAGTGGGAAATTTGTTACCGAAGAAAGTTGTTAAACCATTTGTTAAGTTAAGCAATTTCTTCAGGCAGTTGTGCTCCAAAACTCTAGAGCCAGATGGGTTAGATCGTCTTCAATCCAAAATTGCTTTTACACTTTGCCATCTTAAGAGTATTTTCCCTCTATCATTTTTCGATATAATGAAGCACTTGCCTATTCACCTAGTAGAGGAGGCCAAGATTGCCGGTCCAGTTTAATATCGCTGGATATACTTTATAGAAAGGTGTGCAATTCTACTCTAATTTACAGTTGTATTAATTTGTTTGTTTATAATTGAAAGTCATATGTGGATTTGTTTGTTTATAGGCATCTTATGACACTTAAGTCATATATGCGTAATCGAAGTCATCCAGAAGGTTCAATTGCAAAGGGATACTTAGTTGAAGAGTGTATGGCATGTTGCTCAAGGTACCTGGATGATGTCGAGTCAAAATTGAATCGACCAATAAGGAATTACGATGTTAGCGACAATCCTAGGATATTACTGGGTCATGCTTTAGGAAAAGAAAAAGGGTTTGCGCTTGATAACACATCATAGATACAAGCTCATCGGTATGTGTTATTTAACACTGCTGCAGTTGTCTTATATCGAGAGTAAGACACAATCTTTGTTCCAAAATTTTATTGATACCATTAATAAGTATCTTGCATTTTGTAAGTACTTTAAATGTATAGAGAGTATCGTGATTTTATTAAGCAGTCACATCATCGTCTCAAAGATTTTGATGTAGATCGCCGTCACAATGATGAGTTTCCCAGATGGTTTAATTCTCATGTAAGTACTAATAACTTACATGTTTCTAATTCTCAATTCTCTGTTAGTTAATGTTTAATTTTATTACCTTTTTAAAAATAGGTTGAAGAGCTTCTAGCTATTGAAAATGCTATGTTGTCAAATGAGATTAAAACTTTAGCATTGGAACCTAGTAAAAAGGCCACAAGATTCAGTGGTTATATAACTAATGGTACTAGGTATCATACGAGGAGTCGTGAGTGGAGAAGAAAAACTCAAAATAGTGGGGTTATGGTGAAAGCAAAGACTTGTAGCTATACAAGTACCAGAAACATGAATCCTGTGGAGGGTGAAGTAGCATACTATGGATATGTGACAGATATTATTGAATTGTACTGCTCATACGACCGAAGATATGTGCTATTCATGTGCGACTGGATTAACAACAACAAAGGACTGAAGCAACATGGGTTTGGTTTCACACTTGTTAATTTCAATCATTTGTTATATACAAAGAAACAAAATAACGATGAGCCATTCATCCTAACATCTCAGGCACAACAAGTTTTCTATGTTAATGATCCTATTGGAGCTGATTGGGATGTTGTAGTCAAGATGAAACCTAGAGACTTGTATGAGTTGTGGAGAACAACCAATTAATGATGGAGAACATCACAATGAAGTGGAAGGATTTGGCAACCAAGAGTCAGATGCAACTTCGTTTGCTTGTGAAGAGGACATAAACTGGGTTAGGCAAGGTGAAGTTGGAACAACTATTGATAAAACTATTGGACCTCTTGGGATATCGACACAGACACAATCTGAAGATGATGAAGAAATGATATGATATTGTAATTTTGTCTCATATTCATTGTTACATTTGTGCTTTTAGCATGGATATTCATTTTAATGAAACATTTTCTTTTATAATGCGTCATTTGTTTGATTTTCAACATGACTGTCCTTAAGACAACCTTTTATGTCCTTGAGAAGGATCATATCTGTTATATTAAGATTGTGTTTAAAATTTAAATTTGTAGAGAAACTTTTTAATATTTTGGAAAGTCTTAATGTAGTAGATTCTTTTGTGCCAAAAATGGTGTTGAACTGGTTAATTACTTGCAAATTTTTGTTAATCTATTGAAATCTTTCTAAAAACTAATTTTTGGAAAGAGAAATGAAGTTGGGTTTGCATTGGCGATTGAAGTTGTTTTTGTATTCACTATCGTATATATTGTACTTTATATTCATTACTAACCCATAAAATTCGACACGTATGCTTGTGGTCTTCTGTAAACTAGCATGACAGATCAATAATGCTCTAGGCAAAGCAACATTCAACCTCTGCAAATTCTGAGAGTTCTTATAATGGGAGTGCAGATGAGAGTTCTTATAGTAGGAGTTCAAGTAAGAGTTCAGAGGAGAGTACACGCATCACACCTGATCCACCCATGTCATGGTATCCTCCAGGTAGCTTGCCTAGTACATCATCGAGTACTGGTTCAACACATGACACTACTGCTGGTACGAATTATTTTATTCAATTGAATTATTCCATTAAATTTCTCTGTTAATGTTCTTTTTTCTTTTGATGTTTTACATTTCTTTTTTTTAAACTAAGTGATTTTAATCTTTGCTTTCTTGTTTAATTAGTAACTGAATTACATTTAAATCAATAAACAAAAATAAACAATGAAATACCAACAAACTACATTTACAACAGATAGACAACTTGCACACAGCTAAATGTTTTTGAATCTTAGCTTTTTTGGCTACATAACATCTTTATTCCTCCTCCCCTTCCCCACTTAACAGGTTCTATAAATTGAACTGACCTAATTTGCTCCATGATTTTGGACTGTTTTTCCGTTTGTCAAAAATCTATGTAGGCATAGTTTTTGGCTTTGAATTACAGAGGCATTGTAAAACAGTCTCACTTGTGTCCCGTTTGAGAAATATGGTCTCATTTTGATCGCATTTACCCTGGAGCTTAAGTCATTTAAACTAAGTGATTTTAATCTTTGCTTTCTTGTTTCATTAGTTACTAAAAATGAAGATTTCTTTTGTTGACAATTACATTAATTTCTTTAACAGTTTTGTGACTGGAACACCCAAGTATCTTATCAATTTTTATCATTCTTTCTAGTATCTTCTAACTTGATATTGATATTTGGATGAGTAGATCATAGTTCGAAAGGCCCAACACTCATGCATGGTAGTGATTGGAACCCAAGTGGTGGCATTTTACATATTGTGCCTAATGAGTTGAACCAATTGGTTGATGGGTATACAACCTTGGCTTCTCGTTTGGGTGTTTTAGCTCAAGATGGGAAGCTTATGCCCCTCACTTATTGTGAAACAGAGGAGAAAATATTTTGCCTTTAATAAATATTGAATCTTAGTATACAACTTTATACAAGTGACATCCTAGGAATCCCATCTACAATAGGTATCTTAAAAATTTACAGTAAATACAATGCATATCTATTTCTTAGTTTATCCCATTGATATTGGGATAGCCTTTATCTTCTCAACACTCCCTCTCAAGTTGGAGAGTGAATGTCAAGAACTCCCAACTTGCGTATCATGGTTGAGAAAGCTTCCTTTCCCAATGGCTTGGTGAATACATCCACAAGCTATTTTGCCGAAGCAACGTATTCGATTATAACTGAGTCGTCTTGTATTTTGTCTCGAATGAAATGACAATTCATCTCTATGTGTCGGGTTCTTTCATGAAAAACTAGATTGGCTACTATATGCAGGGCTACTTTGCTATCACAATATAATAATGCCGATTTCGGATGCAATACTCGCAAGTCTTTCAACAATGAGCGTAGCCAAGATAATTCACATGTACCTGTCATGGCTCTATATTCGACTTCTGTTGAGGAGATGGATACTGTTTTCTGCCTCTTTGTCTGCCAAGAAATAAGAAAAGATCCCAAAAAAACACAGTAAGCCGTGGTGGATCTATGGGACATTGGGCAACCACCCCAATTTGAATCTGAAAAAGCTCGCAAAGATAAATCATTCTGAGAAGAGAAGAACAAACCCTGGCCTAGACTGCTCTTCAAATAACGCAACACACGTAAGGTAGCGTCCATATGCGGTTTGTGTGGTGCATGCATGAATCTGCTTAACACATGCACTGAATAAGTGATATCTGGCCGGGTAATAGTCAAATAAATTAGGCGTCCAACAAGCCGCCTATATGGAGATGGATTTCTAAGTAATGCACCTTCATCCGAGAGTTTGATGTTATGGGAAAGTTGACAGATTTAGCTCCCAATAATCCACCATCCTTTAGAATATCCAAAGCGTATTTGCGTTGTGATATGGAGATACCTTTCTTTGAACGACAGATTTCAATGCCCAGAAAATACTTCAAATGACCCAAATCTTTAATCCGGAAATGACTATGTAAAAATTGCTTAAGAGCAGATATAATAGTGAGATCATTACCCATAATAAGAATGTCATCAACGTATATCAACAATGCTGTAAAGGATTTTCCGTTTCGACATGTAAACAAAGAGTAATCTGCTTTGGATTAAACAAAACCAGCAGCATGAATAGCTGTAGAGAATTTGGCAAACCATTAACGGGAAGCTTGCTTTAAACCATACAAGGACTTGTTGAGGCGACATACCAGATGCTCCCCCTGTCGCAGAAAACCAGGAGGCGGAGACATAAATTTTTTCATGGAGATCACCATGAAGAAAAGCATTGTGGACATCCAGTTGATGAAGAGACCAATTTTAGGCAGCAGCCAGAGCTAATAAACAACGGACGGTAATCATCTTAGCAGTGGGAGAAAAAGTGTCATGATAGTCAATACCTTTCAGCTGTGTGTAACCCTTGGCAACAAGATGAGCTTTGTAACGCTCGATGGTGCCATCCGAGTGCTGTTTGATCTTATAAACCCAACGACAACCAATAAGTTGTTTGCCGTGGGGAAGAGAAGTGAGAGACCAAGTGTTGTTAGCATCCAAAGCGGTCAATTCAGATTGCATGGCAGCAAGCCAGTGAGAATGAGAAGCAGCCTCATCATAAGAAGAATGTTCAACATCCTGACTAATAGTTGTAACAAAGAAACGATGCTGTGATGAGTAACGATGATAAGAAAGAAAATTGCTAAGAGGATACTACGTACCTTTGTGTGGACCAGCTGACGAAGATGACAATGGGAGGGTAGTGGTGACTTGGTTACAAACATAATCACGTAAAGCTAGTGGAGGAGCATGAGAACTGTGAGAACGACGTAAGGGAGGAGCAGGAGCAGGAGGAACGGGACTGGGTAGAGCGGGACTAAAGGGGGGCTGTTCCGGAGCGGTAGCAAGAGGGTAGGGAAGTGGGTCTGGGAGAAAAGAGACTGAAGAAGAAAGATCGGACACAGAAAGAGGGAGGACGGTGGCAGAAGGAGGAAGGGAAGGCGAAGAGGAAAGGGTCTCAAAAGGGAAAACATGTTCATGAAAAACAACGTCACGACTAGTGAAGACTTGATGGGTGGTAAGGTCAAAGAGCTTGTAAGCTTTCTGGCCATCTGGGTAACCAAGAAAGACACAACGGGTGGCTCGAGGAGTGAACTTATTAGGAACATTCGCAGTGGTGGCATAGGCAAGACATCCGAAAACCCGAAGGTGAGAATAGGAAGGGACCTTGCTATAGAGGCATTCATAAGGTGTGTGACGAGAAAGAAGTGGTGTGGGCAAACAATTGATTAGATGGACAGCAATGAGGACACATTCAGCCCAAAAACGAACAGGAAGATGAGACTGGAAACGAAGGGCGCGAGCCGACGCAAGAATATGGCTGTGTTTACGTTCGACCACCCCATTTTGTTGAGGAGTAGAGACACAAGAACACTGGTAATGGGTGCCCTGTTTTTTAAAAAAATCCCGCATAGCATATGTCACGACCCAAACCCGGCCCTATGGGTTTAGCACCGTAACCGGCCAGTAATCCGAGATTACCGAAGGCCTGCAGAACAGTAATACAGTAAAACAGAGTACAGGGCCTGGCGGAAGCCAATACAGTAATTAAACAATGTCCAATGAGCTGTGACAGTCTGTATGCCAAAAAGATTTTTCATGCATTCATACATATACAAACAGTACAGTCTATACAAAATTTACAGTCACACAGTACAGGGACCTAATCCCTTGATAACAGTACAGTTAGTAGCTGACAGTCTATACAGTAATCCAAACCGTATGGAGACAGACGGGGGAAAACAAACAAAACACCCCAAAGCCATAGCATGGCAACTCGGAACCTCGCAGTGAGGCACAAATGCTGGCTTGACAAAACTGGAATCTAACCCACGCTCCTAGCTCCGATCTGGTGGCTGAGCACCTACATATATATATAAACAGTGAGCTAAAGCCCAGTGAATAACATAATGCGTAAAGAGGTTAAGAATGAGATGTCCTTACAGTAATGAAAGCAGTTCATTAAACAATACTACAGTCCTTCAAGTCAGAACAGTTATTCAGTCATATGTGGTACATCCATTAGCATAGCAGTAAACAGTAGGTCTTAAAGACCGAGCAGGAATGATGGCCATCAATCAGTAAACAGTAGTGGTTCCACGAGGGAACCGACAGAGAATTCTGTCACAGTAACAGTAAACAGTAGGTGCTAAGGATGCCACAATACAGTTCAGAATATAGGACATACATTCATTCAGTTAACAGTAAATCAGTTTAGAAAACAGTACAATTCAGTCGTTCAAAAGATAATCATTTGTGAACATATCTTTACACAATCGTTACTCACAGAGTTTGGGCTACGGTATGCTAGAGCGTGTCTCCCCAGTCGCCAACCCTACACAGTTCACAGGTTGAACACACACTAAGCTACACAGTTGGGAAATATCATAACTTAATCCCTAATTTGCCTTAGTGTGTTCTACATCTATATCCTCATTAAGATGCCTTAAACTAGGCCTAAGAATGCCTAGGATGGGATGAGGATGCAAAAATACACTTAGAAAACATTTTGCAAAGTTTGTTGAAAATAGGAACCTCGCTCGAGCGTGACTTTCTCCGCTCGAGCGTAAGTCCAAAATCAAAGGCTTCGCTCGAGCGAGGAATCCTTCGCTCGAGCGGTCTGCAAAACAGTAAAAATACTGGATGCTGTGATTTTACGCACGATGGTCGCTCGATGGTCGCTCGAGCGGAGCCCTGGACAAAGGTTCTCGCTCGAGCGGGGAACCCTTCGCTCGAGCGAGGACGCCAAATCTGGAATTTCCAGATTTGCCTCCCAAGCTCAAACCAAGCATTCTACCACTCCAAACTCGACCTCTTGGGCCCAAATTCTGGAAAACATAACTAAATTCAATGTATAACAAGTTTCAAAGCTCAATTTATGAATTCAAGCCCCAAAGGTGAGTCAATTAAAACCACATTCAAACCCATTTTCAAGAATATGAAGAACATGCAAACATGCATGGATTTAAACCAAATCAAAGCTTCAATTTGATGCTCCAAGGAGCCAATTGTTTCCAAAACATGATGAAATCATGGACTTAAACATAAATGTGAACATGCATGTAACATTTTGCCATGAAAACAACTCAACATCTATGATACAACCATGCATGCAAGGATTGAGCTCCAATTCAACAACAATGAACCAAAACATGATTTAGTTCTACAATGAAGCATGAATCATGCAAGAACTAGCTCAATGGCAACAATAAGAAGGTGAGTTTCCTACCTTAGTCTTGTATTCAAGGTTTAGGAGCTCAAATATGAAATCTACACTTCAACAATTCTTCAATTAGCAAGCAAACCCAAGATGGAAGACAAGTTCTCTCACTCTCTCCCTCTCATGGTCGGCTAAGCTCAAGAGAAATGGCTGATGGAAATGTTTTGAGTCAAGTATGCAAGGCTCTAGCATCACTAGGTAGTGGGCCACTAAGGGTGGCAATATGGTAAATAAACCAAACCCTTTAATTAGCTTATTTTAATCTAATTTAATCATACTTAATCAGTTTTCAAATAATTATACCATAAAATCACATTAATTATGAGGATCATAAAACACTAATCAATTCCGATTTCGGCCGCCGATAAGGCCTTCAATTAGCAGTTTAAACATATAACACGAATAGATAATCATACAGTCAAACAGATAGAATGCAATTTAACTAACATATGCTCAATCAATTCGGTTTCCAATTTCAGTCAGTCAGTTCAGTACTTTTAATCAGTTCAATTATCAGTCAGTTATCAGTCATTATCCGTTTCGTTTAACAGTAATCGGTGATTATCGGTGATCAATCAGTCATTAATCAGTAAACAGTATGGGGGTTGTTACAGTCTCCCCTCCTAATAAAGAGTTTAGTCCTCTAAACTCGAGTTACCTTCATTCTGGAAGAAAACAGGATTCAGTGGAAACAGTTCGGGATATCGTTTGGCTATGTCATCTTCCCTTTCCCATGTGGCATACACGCCACCATGGTTCTGCCAGTCAACTTTCACCAGCGGGATCTCTTTGTTCCTCAGTTTCTTGATCCGTCTGTTTACAATCTGTATAGGCCGTTCCTCGTAAGTGTAGTCGTCACTCAACACTACACGAGTAGGCTCAATTACGTGGAAGGGATCCCGGAGATAGTCTCTTAACATAGAAATGTGGAAAACATTATGCATGTGTTCCATTTCGGGAGGGAGCGCAACTTGATACGCCACCGAATTGATTTTCTCAATAATCTCATACGGTCCGACATATCTCGGCGCTAACTAGCCTTTGACTCCAAAACGTGTCTGGCCCTTCATTGGTGTGACTTTCACGAAAACGTGATCACCCACTTCATACTCTCTGTCTCGTCTTCTAACATCTGCATAGTTTTTCTGTCTACTCTGTGCAGTTTTCAGTCTCTGTTGTATCAGTTTCACTTTTTCAGTTGTTTCATACACAATCTCGGGCCCAAGCAAAGGCCCATCTCCGACTTCTGCCCAGCAAATCGGAGATCTACATTTTCTGCCATACAATGCCTCGAAAGGCGCCATACCAATACTCAAATGGTAGCTATTGTTGTAGGCGAATTCAACTAATGGCAGATGACTTTCCCAGTCTCCCTGAAAATCAAGGACACACATTCTCAGTAAATCCTCCAGAGTTTGGATGGTCCTTTCTGATTGGCCATCTGTCTGAGGATGATAGGCACTACTCAGTCTCAGTTCAGTACCCAGTGCAGTTTGTAGGCTTTGCCAAAACCTCGATGTAAACTTCGAATCCCTGTCAGAAACAATAGACACAGGCACTCCATGCAGTCTAACAATTTCATCAATATAGATAACAGCCAATTTGTCCGCATTATAAATCGTCTTGACAGGTAAGAAGTGAGCAGATTTGGTTAGTCTATCAACAATAACCCAAATTGAATCCATACCTTTTCTGGAGCGAGGTAATCCCACAATAAAATCCATGGTGATATGCTCCCATTTCCACTCTGGTATGGATAAGGGCCGCAATAAGCCTGCGGGTCGTTGATGTTCAGCTTTGACCTGTTGGCAATGAAGACATTTGGATACAAAATCAGCAATTTCGTTCTTCATTCCCGGCCACCAGAAATTCTGTTTCAGATCTTGGTACATTTTCGTATTCCCCGGATGGATAGACAATTTCGAATTGTGGCCTTCTTGCAAAACTCTTCTTTTCAGTTCAGTATCATTTGGTACACACAGTCTTTCTTGAAATTTCAGTACATTATTCTCAAATTTGAATCCCGGTCTCGGTTTAGATTCTCTTTCTTCGATGATCTTTTTCAAGAAGTCATCCAGTTGCTGTTTCTCTTTAATCTCTTCAATCAGTGCCGGTTGAGCAGAAATAGCAGCTAAGGTTCTACCTTGTTCTCGTAAAATAATTTCAATTTCAGATTTTTCAAGGTCACAAAGCAACTCTTTCTGTCCTGTGAGCAAACATGCTAAGTTTCCAATCGATTTCCGGCTCAATGCATCGGCAACAGTATTGGCTTTTCCCGGATGGTACAAAATTTGTAGGTCATAGTCTTTAATCAGTTCTAGCCATCTCCGCTGTCTTATGTTCAGTTCTTTCTGTGTGAAGAAATACTTTAAACTCTTATGGTCGGTGTATACTTCACATGTCACCCCGTACAGATAGTGACGCCAGATTTTCAGTGCAAATACTACTGCAGCAAGTTCCAGATCATGGGTCGGGTAGTTCTTTTCATGTGGTCTCAGTTGTCGGGAAGCATAAGCAATAACCTTCCCATTCTGCATTAAAACACATCCCAAACCCTTATGAGAAGCATCACTAAATATAGTATAACCATCCGTACCTGATGGTAAGGTCAAAACCGGTGCAGTCACAAGTCGAGTTTTCAACTCTTGGAATGCTGATTTCCTTTGGTCAGTCCAGTCAAATGATGTCCCCTTCTGAGTTAACTGAGTCAATGGTAGGGCAATCTTGGAGAAATCTTTGACAAATCTTCTGTAATATCCAGCCAATCCTAAAAAGCTTCGGACTTCAGTCACATTTGTTGGTCTAGGCCAGTTCACTACAGCTTCAATTTTCTGCGGATCAACAGAAATTCCATCTTTGCTAACAACATGCCCCAAAAATATAACATGGTCAAGCCAAAATTCACATTTAGACAGTTTAGCATACAGTTTTTGTTCTCTTAAGGTTTGTAGGGCAAGTCTCAGATGATGTTCATGCTGTTCTATACTTTTGGAGTAAATCAATATATCATCAATAAATACAACAATAAAGTCATCAAGGTATGGTTTGAAAATTCTGTTCATGAGGTCCATAAAAGCAGCAGGGGCATTCGTGACTCCGAAAGGCATAACTAAAAATTCATAATGTCCATACCTCGTTCTAAAAGCAGTTTTATCAATGTCATCTGGTTTAACTTTCAATTGATGGTATCCGGATCTGAGATCAATCTTGGAAAATACTTTAGCACCCTGTAACTGATCAAACAGGTCATCAATACGCGGTAATGGGTATTTGTTCTTTACAGTTACCTTATTCAGTTCACGGTAGTCAATGCACAGTCTCAGTGAGCCATCTTTCTTCTTTACAAACAAAACTGGTGCACCCCATGGTGAAGTACTGGGCCTGATAAACTTCTTGTCTAACAGTTCCTGCAATTGCACTTTCAACTCCTTCAGTTCAGTTGGAGCCATTCGGTAAGGAGCTTTTGAAACTGGCTGTGTTCCGGGAATCACATCCACGGTGAATTTGATCTCCCTGTCAATCAAATCCCCTGGCAAATTCTCTGGAAATACGTCTGGGAATTCTCTGACTATAGGAATACAGTTTACATTAGCATTAACATCAGTAGATACAGTCAATACAGAACACAGATATCCTTTACATCCCTTTCTAATCAGTTTAACAGCCTTCACAGATGAAATCAGATACGGGGGAGGTACTACTCCAACCCCATTAAACACGAATTCAGGCAGACCAGGTGGACGGAAAACAACTTGCTTGGTCACACAGTCAATAGTGGCATGATATTTTGTTAACCAGTCCATCCCCAATATAACATCAAAATGATCAATGTTCAATGGCAGTAAATCAATAAACAGATGCATATCCCCAACAATAATTTCACATGCGGGGTACATATAAGCACATGTCATGGATCCCCCTACGGGTGATGATACGGCTAGCAGATAGTTCATGGGTTCTAAGGGTCTATTCAATTTCCGTGAAAAAGCATGCAATACATAAGAATGCGTAGACCCCGAATCAATCAATACATATGCATTTTGCGTACAGATAGAGAGGATACCTGACACAACGGTTTCAGTATTTTGCACGTCTCCCGGTACTAGGGCGAACACTCGGCCCTGCCTCATGGGCTCTTTCCCGGTAGCTTTGGGGTTAGGCTTTGGTGCTACAGTTGATGCTGCTGCGCTTGATGCAGCTTTACTACTGGCTTGTGGAGCAGAGGGGCAGTCTTTAACCATGTGGCCCACCTTGCCACACCTGTAACAGGCTCCAGATATTTTGTAGCAGACCCCTTTGTGCTTCTTGCCACATTCATAACAGGGTGGTATGAACCCACTCCCTTGACTGGGGCTAGTTGTTGATCCCGTGTTCTGTTTCTTGTTGGCCGGGTTGTGCTTGCCTTTCTTGAATTTGAAACCCTGCCTTTTACCATGCCATTCAGCTGTTGGTGTTTCAGATTGTTTCACTGCTGCAATGTTCGACTCGGCCATCAATGCCCGGTCGAGAACACCCACAAAAGTCGGTAATTTCAAAACATTTATCCGGTCAAGTATTGCCACATTAAGGCCACCTTCAAATTTTCTGGCCTTCTTATATTCAGTATCCACCATGTGCGGTGCATAACGGGCAAGTTCAGTAAATCTGGTTTCATATTCCGCAACAGTCATTGTGCCCTGCTTCAGCTGTTCAAATTCAGTCACTTTTCTATCCCTAACACACTGAGGGAAATACTTTTCAAAGAAGGACTCCTTGAACTGAGCCCAAGTCATAACAGTATTTGTATCACGGATCAACATCCACCACCTTCTAGCTTCTTCTTGTAAGGTGAAGGTGGCTAACAGTACCTTATTCGCTTCCGAGCACGGAAACACTTCAAATAATTTTTCTGTTTCCAGAACCCAAGCTTCAGCTTTTAATGGTTCGAGGCCTCCCTGGAAGGATGGCGGTTTCATTTTGCTGAACTTCTGGGTCAGAGCAATAATATCCCCATCATTCACATTCACATTAGGTTCCGGCTGTACCGGAGGAGGAGGAGGTGGGGGCTGTTGGTTCTGTTGTTGTTCCAGTCTAGCAGTTATCAGTTCTATCATTCTTTCCATTCTTTCCATTCTTGCCTCGGTAAACGAGGATTCAGGTTCATTTGCATTGTCCATTTCACTATAGGCAGTTATAACAGTTTTATACATAAGCAGTCATTTGTTTCATAGTTTAACACATTAACAGATATTCAGTCATAACATAACCACACACTTATCATGCTCATGAGATGCCCTAATAACTTTTCTAGGACACCCTATAGCTCATTTGGACACGTGTGTGCGGTATAACTCGTGGTAAGTATCGCTCTGATACCACTCTGTCACGACCCAAACCCGGCCCTATGGGTTTAGCACCGTAACCGGCCAGTAATCCGAGATTACCGAAGGCCTGCAGAACAGTAATACAGTAAAACAGAGTACAGGGCCTGGCGGAAGCCAATACAGTAATTAAACAATGTCCAATGAACTGTGACAGTCTGTATGCCAAAAAGATTTTTCATGCATTCATACATATACAAACAGTACAGTCTATACAAAATTTACAGTCACACAGTACAGGGACCTAATCCCTTGATAACAGTACAGTTAGTAGCTGACAGTCTATACAGTAATCCAAACCGTATGGAGACAGACGGGGGAAAACAAACAAAACACCCCAAAGCCATAGCATGGCAACTCGGAACCTCGCAGTGAGGCACAAAGGCTGGCTTGACAAAACTGGAATCTAACCCACGCTCCTAGCTCCGATCTGGTGACTGAGCACCTACATATATATATACACAGTGAGCTAAAGCCCAGTGAATAACATAATGCGTAAAGAGGTTAAGAATGAGATGTCCTTACAGTAATGAAAGCAGTTCATTAAACAATACTACAGTCCTTCAAGTCAGAACAGTTATTCAGTCATATGTGGTACATCCATTAGCATAGCAATAAACAGTAGGTCTTAAAGACCGAGCAGCAATGATGGCCATCAATCAGTAAACAGTAGTGGTTCCACGAGGGAACCGACAGAGAATTCTGTCACAGTAACAGTAAACAGTAGGTGCTAAGGATGCCACAATACAGTTCAGAATATAGGACATACATTCATTCAGTTAACAGTAAATCAGTTTAGAAAACAGTACAGTTCAGTCGTTCAGAAGATAATCATTTGTGAACATATCTTTACACAATCGTTACTCACAGAGTTTGGGCTACGGTATGCTAGAGCGTGTCTCCCCAGTCGCCAACCCTACACAGTTCACAGGTTGAACACACACTAAGCTACACAGTTGGGAAATATCATAATTTAATCCCTAATTTGCCTTGGTGTGTTCTACATCTATATCCTCATTAAGATGCCTTAAACTAGGCCTAAGAATGCCTAGGATGGGATGAGGATGCAAAAATACACTTAGAAAACATTTTGCAAAGTTTGTTGAAAATAGGAACCTCGCTCGAGCGTGACTTTCTCCGCTCGAGCGTAAGTCCAAAATCAAAGGCTTCGCTCGAGCGAGGAATCCTTCGCTCGAGCGGTCTGCAAAACAGTAAAAATACTGGATGCTGTGATTTTACGCACGATGGTCGCTCGATGGTCGCTCGAGCGGAGCCCTGGACAAAGGTTCTCGCTCGAGCGGGGAACCCTTCGCTCGAGCGAGGACGCCAAATCTGGAATTTCCAGATTTGCCTCCCAAGCTCAAACCAAGCATTCTACCACTCCAAACTCGACCTCTTGGGCCCAAATTCTGGAAAACATAACTAAATTCAATGTATAACAAGTTTCAAAGCTCAATTTATGAATTCAAGCCCCAAAGGTGAGTCAATTAAAACCACATTCAAACCCATTTTCAAGAATATGAAGAACATGCAAACATGCATGGATTTAAACCAAATCAAAGCTTCAATTTGATGCTCCAAGGAGCCAATTGTTTCCAAAACATGATGAAATCATGGACTTAAACATAAATGTGAACATGCATGTAACATTTTGCCATGAAAACAACTCAACATCTATGATACAACCATGCATGCAAGGATTGAGCTCCAATTCAACAACAATGAACCAAAACATGATTTAGTTCTACAATGAAGCATGAATCATGCAAGAACTAGCTCAATGGCAACAATAAGAAGGTGAGTTTCCTACCTTAGTCTTGTATTCAAGGTTTAGGAGCTCAAATATGAAATCTACACTTCAACAATTCTTCAATTAGCAAGCAAACCCAAGATGGAAGACAAGTTCTCTCACTCTCTCCCTCTCATGGTCGGCTAAGCTCAAGAGAAATGGCTGATGGAAATGTTTTGAGTCAAGTATGCAAGGCTCTAGCATCACTAGGTAGTGGGCCACTAAGGGTGGCAATATGGTAAATAAACCAAACCCTTTAATTAGCTTATTTTAATTTAATTTAATCATACTTAATCAGTTTTCAAATAATTATACCATAAAATCACATTAATTATGAGGATCATAAAACACTAATCAATTCCGATTTCGGCCGCCGATAAGGCCTTCAATTAGCAGTTTAAACATATAACACGAACAGATAATCATACAGTCAAACAGATATAATGCAATTTAACTAACATATGCTCAATCAATTCGGTTTCCAATTTCAGTCAGTCAGTTCAGTACTTTTAATCAGTTCAATTATCAGTCAGTTATCAGTCATTATCCGTTTCGTTTAACAGTAATCGGTGATTATCGGTGATCAATCAGTCATTAATCAGTAAACAGTATGGGGGTTGTTACAGCATAGAATTCGAGTCCATTATCAACCCGAATATTAGCGATAGAGGCATTGAATTGGGTTTTGACAAAGGAAAAAAAAATTAGTAAGTGTTGAGTGTCACTTTTGTTGTGCATTAAAAAGACCCAGGTGAATCTAGAATAGTCATCCACAATAGTCAGAAAAAGTTTTGCACCAAAAAGGGAAGCAGTTCGATATGGACCCCAAATATCACAATGAACTAATTCAAAAGGCCGAATAGACGAAATAGAACTAACAAAAAATGGAAGCCGACGCTGTTTGGCAAGTGCACAAACATCACAAGGTTTACTTGACTGAAAAGAAAAATTTAACAAGTGTCTAGCCATAAAATCTAAACGAGCGGAAGATAAATGTCCCAATTGGCGATGCCACAAGTCAGTAGAGGAGAGGACATGAGAACATGATGGACGCATGGGCGGTACTGAAGACTCGACAGCTAAGGATCGGCTAGGAGCTGGTGTGTCTGATGTTAAGGCAACCAAGTAATAAAGTCTGTTGCGTTCTTTACCCAAACCAATCGTCCTCTTCGTCATCAAGTCCTGCAAAATACACCAGGAAGGAAAAAAAGTTACGGAGCAATTTAAACTTCTTGTAACTTGACTCACAGACATCAAATCCACCTTAAAAGATGGCACGCCAA
This sequence comes from Camellia sinensis, assembly GCF_055761805.1. Classification (NCBI taxonomy): domain Eukaryota; kingdom Viridiplantae; phylum Streptophyta; class Magnoliopsida; order Ericales; family Theaceae; genus Camellia; species Camellia sinensis. The sequence continues at coordinate 106,272,078 of NC_138972.1, forward strand.
GCACATTTTTTAAAGACAATACTGAGTTTAGGGGTAAAGTTCCAGTGGAGAGAATCGGAGCCTATTCTCTGCTTGGCATGATAACCGGCAGCAAAGAAGTATTCTTACAACTGTTGGCAAGTAAATTTGGAGATGAAGTAATATGGTCAGTGGCACCACTATCGATAATGAATCGATGAGTGTACAATGATACGTGTGACAAACCTGCAGCAGTACCAATAGCGTTGGCCTGAGGGGGTCCTTGACCATTTACGATAGATAACATTTACTGGAATTGCAAATCTGAAAGTCCATTCATAGCTGACGCCATCTCCCGCATCGTAGAGTCCTTCGTGACAGTATTTGCCGAAGGCTGAGTACTAGTGTTGGGTTTGAAACGAGTACCTCCTGGAGTGGGTTTGTTTGATTTATGGCGTGGATGCCCTAGCGGATACCCATTCAATTTCCAATAAGTTTCTCGCACATGTTGATCTTGATCGCAGTAAGAGCAATGTAATGGCTTACGATTAGCCGAGTTGCGATTATCCCTGCGAACTATTATGGCTGTGGTCTGGTTATCCCTGCAAACAACCATAGCTGCGATCTCCGTTGTCTCATATGCAATGCCCACACTACGCTGCTTTGCTTCTTGTACAATGGAGGAGTAGGCCTTGGTGACATCAAGCAGGGGATCCATCAAAAGGATTTGCCCTCGGATTGCGCTGTATGACGCATTGAGTCCCATAAGAAATTGTATCAATTTGCGACGCATATGATCTGCCCCACAAGAGCAAACGGTGGCATTATAGGAGCCGAATTCATCCCATAATCCTTTTAGTTTGGTGTAGTAAGCCGAAACACTCATTTGATCTTGGGCAAGACAAGCGATGTCCTTCTCAATCTGAAAAATACGAGGGGCATTGTTTTGAGAAAAACGATCCCGAAGGTCGTCCCATACCTCCTGGGCAATAGTTGAATAAATGACACTGTCAGCAAGATCTGGTGTGAGAGAATTGAGGATCCAAGATAGGATCATATCATTGCATCGTCTCCATGATGCATAGTCGTCTGGTTTAGTGGTGGCAGCCGGCATGGCTATGGTTCCATCAATGAAGCCCAATTTGGATTTGGCATTCAAAGAGATGGTCATAGCTCGAGACCAAGTCGAGTAATTATCTCCATTGAGAGGCTTAGAAACGAGCACCATTCCAGGATGATCAGAATGATGGAGAGAAAAAAGATTTGCGGTGTCGGTGACAGCAGTTGATTGACCTTCATCCGAACACCTTTCGTTTACCATGATGGTAGAGAATGGTGAATTGAGGCAAAAGAAAAAAGCTAGTTTTTTTTAAACCTGCTCTGATACCATGTGAAACAGAGGAGAAAATATTCTGCCTTTAATAAATATTGAATCTTAGTATACAGCTTTATACAAGTGACATCCTAGGAATCCCATCTACAATAGGTATCTTAAAGATTTACAGTAAATACAATGCATATCTATTTCCTAGTTTATCCCATTGATATTGGGATAGCCTTTATCTTCTCAACACTTATAGAACTTGGAGCCATGTTCCGAAGGAAAACAAAGAGAGAATTTGGAGAGAAGTAAAGGTAAAAGAATTATTTCATTTTACATATCAATTTTAATTTTAATTTGTTATTATTTATTTTATTTGTTTCATATTTTATAGTTGCCAGTTTGTTTTGTTTTTTCCTTTTTTTCTTTTGTTGTTTCCTTGAATAATTGGAACCCTTTGGTTATCAAGCATTAAGTTCAAAGTCATTGTGTTTCCTTGTTCAGAGCCATGTACCGCAAATGAGGAGGGAATGCGTTAGTTTTGTTGTGAACTTTTTGACTGGTGTTCGTTGGGTTTTTGTGTAAAATGAAAATAGGTATAGGAGCAGCAGCAGCCAAATGGTGTGGGCTGTATGTTTACAGTGTTGATGTGTCTGGTTTCCAGTTTGGACTTATTTCAATGACCTTCCTATCATAACAACTTTCAGTTGCAAGGTTTTTTCTTTTTTGTTTTTTACACTTCACTTTTGCAAAATGGTCATACATAGTTTGTTTCAATTTAGCTCCTTTTATTCTTTGTTCTCTTTTATGTTGCATGATGGAATAGTAGCTCTCTTCTTGTTGATTGGTGATGGTTGAGGACTACATGTGCAAATCTAGAGATTGTGTTTTTTTCAGGATAAAAGTAGGGTTCAGTTCTATTTGGTTGTGTTCTCATTTTCTTGGGGGAGGGGGAGGGAATTTGTTTGACGAATACAACTCACTTCTTAGAAAATATCAAAAAGTTGTTTCTACATTTTTGAAAACTATTTTCGCACAAAAAATATTAATTTTAAAATGATGCTTGATTTCAAAACTGTATGTTGTTTTTGTTTTTTAAAAAATGGAAACGAAGAAGATGAAAACACAACCAAACAGGACCCTCAACAGCCTCTTAGTCACCAATTAGAGGGTTGTTTGCTTTGAATGGCAAACTAGTTTGTAGGTTCATATGCATATAGATTTGATGTGTATATACTGAACAGATTTTTTTTTTTTTTTTTTTTGGTTCAAAGCCCTATGATTAGTAGTCTATAAGTATTAGTTTGTTCACCTAAAAGGGTTCTTGCTTCTAGTAGCTGAATGGTAGTATTTATTTTTTTTATTTTGGAAAGGCCATTCATGATGAAAAATCTCCTTCAATTACTAAATGCAGTGAATATTATCTTGATTTGTGAAATCAGCTATTTCTGTGGGCTTGCTGCTGTGTATATGCCACTGCGTGTATGTTGTTGTTGTTGTGTGTATGCAATAGTCACAAAGTTGCCAATTATTTGCAAGTCAATACAGATACTGACGAGTCAATGAAGAAATTTGTTTTGGCATCTGTTGGGAAAAAAATGGAGAGAGTAGAAGGCTAGAGTTAAACAAATGGGGTATACATCATTCGACAATGATGCTGATAGGTTAACTCATCGACCCGAAAGAGTACATCATGTGCATCAATGGCAAAGCTTAGTCTATTATTGGGGCACTCGAAAGGCACAGGTATCATTTAAATTGTTTATTGAACTCTATTGTAATCTCATAAGATGAGTTTGTTAATTAATAAATTATCTTGTGTTTGTGTTCATATGTAATAGAAAAAAAAGTACCAAAAACAAAGAAATTTGGAAAATAAGACATTAAATCACATAACTGGCAAAAAACCATTCTCAGTTGTTCGAGTAGAGGTATATAGTTTCTTTATATTTCAAATTGAAATTGTATATTTTGATTTTGTTACTTAATTTTAAGTGTAATTGTAGGAAACTAATAAGAAGAATGAAGTTCCTGCAACTCGCTTAGAAGTGTGGATGGCTGGGTACTCAAAGGATAACAAACCAAGTACTAATAAAGTTGTTGAGGTCATGGTATGTAGCACCATTATTATATGCTTTGCATGTATGGAATGTATACTTGTCTCATATTTCTTTATTTATTTATTTTTAAAAAAAGGTTATGAAATTACTGGGGGAAAATGAGAAACAATAACTAAGATAACCTTCTACCACCATTTGCCTACAAACACCAAACAAGCTTACATGCAGCTCACAGATTATAATTTATAATAATGCATTTTGCAGAACATTGACAGCTATGATTAGTTTGAGAAATCATTTCAAGTGCTCACTCTAGAGACTAAGTGGAGCGCTAGTTTCAAGATGTTTATGATATCAACCCAAGTAATTTTGAACTCCTATTGAATTAAAGACATAAATCTGCTACTAACATATATATAAAGTTCTATTATTAGGTAGTTAGTAATTATTTTTTGTTGGTGTATTTATTGGTGTGGGTGATAATTTGTGCTTTGCAATTGTTTAAATTTTACTGGTAGTTTGTTTGGTTTTAATCAGTAAATCACAAGTAACAATCCACTTACTCCAAACCAATCAAGCAAATATCACAATTTTGTAGAAGAAAATATATACCTTTCCACACAGGCACACAAGTGTGAGTTGAATCATAAAGACTTTGAACAGATTTGATGTAGAAAATACCTGATGAATAAAGTAGAAATCTAAACTTGAAGAGAGGCAAAGTAGATAGTTAAATTTGATAGAGAGTTACCTTTAATAGTGCTTGCAAATTGGAAGTGAGAATTAATTAATTATGTCTTGCTTATAGGCTGAATTTTGTTGGTGGCTAATTACTAATTAGCAATTGCAGACACAAATGAAGGAGTTTGGGGCGCAATCCAATGCTACAAATGAAGAAATTATCACACGGGTTCTAGAGCTTGAGCGACCTAGTCGTGTTCGAACATATGGATTGGGTCTTTCTTCGACAGATGTCTTTGGAGGCGGATATAGGCAATCACAAGAACAAACTTATATCATCCAAACGCAAGTCCAAGAGCAACGTAACCAATATAAAGCACAAATGGAGATGCAAATGAAGGAGATGATGGATGCTATGCTTAATCAACAAAAAGTACAAATGGAGATGCAAAACACAATCCAAGCTCAACAAGCACAAATAGAGCAATTAAAGTCTCAACAGGCCATGGGTGGGCCTGTTGCACCAACTACTACACATGTGCATTCACAACAACAATCCCATGCATACACCTCATCGTTTAATTGTCATCGTTCGTCCGAGGAAGTGAGTAAATAGTTAATTATGAAATTTTTAATATGACATTTTATTCATGTTATTTGTTTCTTATCAAATGCAGGTTCACATATCAAAGAAAGAAAAGAAGAAGAAGAAGAAAAAGAAGTAGATATGACAAACTTAATGAAAGAATGACGATAGAGTCTACTGAATTGAAGGTTAGAACTGTACCTAATTTTAGTTTATTTGTGAATTTTATTTTATTAATGAAGTTGAATTTTTTTAAGATTTTATTCTTAGTTTATATTTGTTTCCTTATTGGAATTTATTAGTTTGGTTTGCCTATATATTGCTTTGGATGAACTATATTTTATTATTGTCTCTCTTATTGATTGAATATGCACACACAGTCCTAGAAAGTAGACTGGGTTATTTGGTCTTATTTATTAATTGGCTTCAGGTTCATTCTAAACCATTCTAGTTGGATTGCTTTCTCCTTCTCACTTATTTGTTGGTTAGCTTTAGGTTCAGTCTAGTTGAGTTCTATGATGTGCATGGTCATAAACCTTTTAAGTCTTTGTTGTGTACTTAATGTTATTAAGAAATGCATTAGAAAATGCTAATTTGTGAGGGTCAAGAAATTAAAAGGAGAGATTTAGAAGGTGGTAAGTCCGTGGACGTTAAATGGATTTTGTTTTTTCTCAGTGATTGTTGCCTAGATTCTATAATCTACAAACACAAACTCATTATTTTCTGTTTCAATAAAATGTTGCCCTGTACTTGTTGTTTTTATCATTTTCTTCTCTTTCCTTCTCAATCACCTTATGGGATTGTTGGAATTGCAGATTGTGAGTCTAGTAAGGACACTGTCCTGGAACTCCACTTGTTCTCTACATTAATGGGAATGGTGGCTTTCTTGAGCGGATGAAAGGAACTAGGGTTGATGTGATTAGGCTGGATTGGACAGTGGATATGGCAGATGGAAAGAAACATTTGGGAAATGGAATTAGCATACAAGGAAATGTGGAACCTGCTTGTTTATTTTCTCCTCTTCCTACTTTGACTGATGAAATTGAAAGGTTTGTGATGAGAACTAAAACTTGGGAGTGAACTTTTCCTATCAATTATTGCCTATACTCGATGACTTAGGCATAACTACTAGATGTTTGGATATTGACTTGCCTACTTGTTTTTTTCATCTTTTGTACATATGACCAAATTTGATGTTTGTATTGATTTCACATGATTCTAGGAACTTCAATTAAAATATTAATCAAATTTGATTTCACAATATTTGGTGTGTTTTTATATTTTTGATGTTCAAAATTTGATTGCCTACTGGATTGGACAGTGGATTTGACTTGTTTTTTTGATGTTTGCCTACTAGATGTTTGTATTGATAATTTAATTGAGGAAGTGCCAAGAGGCACATGATCACTAGCTTTATACATTACTCAAGCACAAATTTCACTGGTTGGATTTTAGCCCAACTTTCTGAACTGGTTGGTCACTGCAAATGACCAGAAAAAGGCAAAGAAATGGAAAATTTGGGGTCCTAGTTGCTTATAAATCTAGTAGTTTGGTTGCATAGAGCAAACGTAAAACATGAGATCATAAATTGTGAATACAGTTTCCAACAGCAGCAGCAGCACAGCGAAAACAAAAAATGGTATTTTATTTCATGTTCTTGCATCAGCAACCAATTAAAACAACCAAAAAAAAAAAGTGACATTTTTTAAAAAAAAGCCACTAAATGACATTGTACGGGGAGCAAATATTCCGGCAAGCCCGTTCTCCTTTCTTCCGAGCTCCGTCGATGTCCGATCACCTGCGAGCAAGTAACGGTGAGCTACCCGGCGGTGTGTGGCCGAAAAAACCCTCCGACGATCAAGTTAGCACACACCTTAGGATGGATAGAGAGAAGGGAGAGAGTGTTTGAGTGTAAAAAATTCCTTACAGAGATGTTCGTGTGTGTCGTATGGGGGGCGCAGACAAGCTTATATACCTTCTGAGCCCCTTACCCACTCCCAGTCATCTCCTGACACGTGACTCTGCTATCCCATCTGTCAGCATAGACCTTGCTGAACATCACCTAATCTCAACTGCCTGACTTCACAACTGGAGCTCGGCAGCCGAGCTGCTCTACCACGGCCATGCCATGCTTCATACCCATGCGCCTAACCGGATAAACACATGGAGGACCGGGCTAGGCGGTATCCCGGCAAAGCCTAGCCCGGGTACCTCCTTTGGTCGGCCTTCCTGCCGGTCAAACAGTCTCCTCGGTTGACCACGCCTTACCAGGCGCCGGTCACTCAGCTTGTCTGGCTTCAGCCATCCCCTGATCGGGCAGCTCGGTCCAACCAAGCGCTATCTAGCCGAGCTCCTTCTTGGGCCGGGGCGGCTCACGCTTGGCCCAAGTTCTGCCCGGCCCAGGTTCTGGCAGCCCATTTCTTGGCGGATGGTCAATCATCTCGGCCCCATGCACCGTTGGGCTCTCAATCTGCTCGGCCGTTACCTCGGCCCAACTCCTGATCATAAATCACCCTCTCAGACATCATTGTGACGTCACACGTTAGCTTCTTGCAGCAGGAGCAGGACAAACAAATAAAATTAAAAAAAAAAAATTTAAAAAAGAGGCATTTTTTGAAAACGCCACTGAATGATATCATTGTGACATCACACGTTAATTTGGGTCGGAAGGGGAGACGGGGGTCAAAGATTTTGCGGCGGCCGTACTAGCGACGAAAATATTATACGCCGCCATAAGCTATTACGGCGTTTTTCAGGCTTTTCGCGGTGTTTTAAAAATGCCACTAAAAAGCGAATTTCCTGTAGTGAATCTTATAAAAAAAAAAAACCTACTTTTTTATTTAGTATGTATAAATATTTATGTTACTATTTTTTATTTTTATATTTTTTTCACAAATTTAAAATCTAAACTAAATATAATCAGAAAAATATAGTGATGTCTAAGCAAATCACAAGTTATTTTGATTTAAGGTTTACTGAAAGCACCATTCCCCCAGTTAAGTGGACAAGAACAAAATCTGCGAGTATATGTATAACAAAGCCTATGCGCAACTAACATCCAAATTCCAAATAGAGCGGACCACAAAAAACACACTTCCAATTAAAGGTTACCAAAAAAAATGTAAAATAAGAGATAAAAAAAATAAAAATAAATGTTGACTGTAATATTTTGGTATTTTACTCTTACTATATTTATGAAAATTAAATTATATATTATTTACATACAAATGAGATTTAATAAATATAAATAAAACAAGAAAAGAAAAACGGATCATCATCACTCTACTTTCCATGCAGGGGCACAACGGAGGAGGACAGGGAAAATTGTAATTCGTAATCCACAGCCAATATGCATGCTTGTACATTAGCCATCCGAGCTAATGATGTTAATATTCACACTGGATAATGAATTTGCTTCAAGAATTGATAAAGCATCATCCTTGAGCCTCCTCTTCAAAAACAGATGGCATAACCAACCACACAGGAGATGATAAAATGTTTTAGAAAATTCATGTGATGTGCAGTGCAGATAGAGATAAGTTGGCAATCAAAATCCAGCACCACAACAGAACAGAGTCCAAAATCCGTAGAAATAAACTATTGCAAATCATATTGAACTCCATCTATTTGTCGCCTAAGAAAAAATCTTCTGTTTATGTTGTTTGAGAGGAGATTATGGCTCATAGTGTAGCATAGTTGGTAGATGGTTTCGTGCAGCGTATGCGTACATGAATCTATGAATCTTCCCATTTGGGTCCTGCTTATTGGGAGCCTATATATATGTATGTTAATAAATATATGGACGTGCCTGAGGATATATGTGCATGTATATGAGAGGAGGAAAGGGCGCTTACATACAGCGTTTGTCATGCCTAGTTTTCACATCAGTAATGCCGGATAGTGAAAGCGGCCAAAATACAGGTCCTATAATAAGCTTTCACATGTATCAATAATGTTAACTATCATGAAAAGTCTTTCATGAAAATGATTATGAAATATTTGTGACCTTTGAATTACACTTAGAATAAAACACCACACACTAATCAAGATAATCTAAGAGTCACAAATCTTTTATAATCATTTTCATGAAAAAAATTTCATGATCCCTAACATTTCTCATAAGCAAACTTCATAATTTTTTTATTTTTTTTTTGGTAAGTAATAAACAAAACTTTATTAAAGAAGTATTAAGTAGATGCAATAAATACAAAAATCCCAAAGGGGCAAGAATCACCCTCTAACCAATGACCTCATCCAAAAAATCTAAAAAACCATACATGCCTGGATCAACTTTCCTCTTTAACTTATTATACAAAACTATAAGTAAACGACACTCAAGCCAACTATTAGTACCATAAGTCTCTTGATTGAAACGTACGCCTATTACTCTCCAACCACACTGGCCACATCAAACAGAATGGAACCAAAAATCACACACGCCGTCTTCAAAGGCCCACCTGAGCCCCACGCCAACTCCACATGTCCACCACCCATCGTGGCTAAGCCCAAACAATCCCAAAAAGAGAACAAACAAATCCCCACAAACGAAACGTTACAGGACAGTGCAAGAACAAATGATCCATAGACTCTGCATCTTGACAATACATACAACACCAATTTACTAGAATATGACCACGTCACATCAAGTTCTCCGAGTAAGATTTTGGCCCCAGGCCGCCATCCACATAAAGAAAACCACATTAGACGGGACCTCTGGCACCCAAATGCTCTTCTAAGGAAAATCCCGTCTCACCTCCCCACCATACTCCAATAAAATGACGAAACCAAAAAATACCCCTTAGCTCCCACAACCTCCCACACCAACACATCCTCACCCACCCTAGTCACACCCAACCCATACAGATAAACTTGTAACTCCACCAACTAATCAACCTCTCAATCATGGACCTGTCGTCATAACTGAATATCTCATACCATCCCATCCCCCCTCCCCTCCCCCCCTCCCAAAAAAAAAAAAAGGATGCCACCATCGCCTCCATATCCACCACAACACTAAATATCAAAGGAAAGCGATCCTTTAGCAAAACCACACCACACCACACCACCCCACCTATCCTTCCAGAACTGCACCCTTTGCCCAGTACCCACCCGAAACCCCACCATTTCCCAAAACATTGTACTTCCCAACCAAATCCCCTTCCATAACCTACAATCATGAGAACCAAGCACATCCCTTGACCCCCATCCCCCTGAGCTAAACCATATTTACCAGCCACCACTTTTCTCTATAAACGCTCTGGCTCCCAAACAAAGCGCCACAACCATTTCCCTAACAAAGCATTGGTTAAAAGTCACCAAACTCCTCACCCCTAGCCCTCCCGCCACTTTCGGTTGGCAAATCTGTCCTCAACCCACCAAAATGATAACTAAACTCATCCCCTCCACCACCCCACAGGAAATCCCTTTGGAGCTTCTCAATCCGCTGCGCCACAAGCACTAAAATAACATGCTAAGACATAAAGTATGTCGGGATGCTACTCAACACACTTTTAATCAGCATCAACCGTCCCCCTTTTGAAAGATATTATTGCCTCTTTCAACTGGCTAACCAACGTTGAATCCGCTCCACAACCCCTTGTCATACTCCTTTCACCTTAAACGTCACTCCCAAAGGCAGACCCAAACAAGTAACCGGCAAATCCGATACCCTATAACCCAATACCGCTACCAACATTGGCAAACCCTCCACCTTATCCACCGGAATCTATGTGGACTTCCTCAAATTCACCTGAAGGCCCGAAATTGCCTCAGAGCACAACAAAACACATCTCATAAATTTGTTTGAGAAGCTTAATAAACCTCAATCAGAACCACGAGCTTTTAAAGCAAAAGACCATGTCAATCTTAGGCTAGTTTGGCATCTTCAAAAAAGACAAAAAGTCAAAAAGTTATTAAGAAAGTAAAAAAGTGATCACTATTCACCAAAAAAAATTTTAAAAAAAATATTTTTACACAAAAACTGTACAACTCACTCTGATGTGAGTTGCCTTTACCTGACTTTGGTGAGAACAAACTACACATGTGGAGATAAGCTTAAGGACAGTGTTATTCGGCCCGTGGAAGCCCATCATGAGTCTCGTTTTGCTAATCTGAATCGTCAATGTATAAAACTCGTCGAGTACTATATGCCTATAAAAAATTACATTGATCGGATATCGCTAATTAAATGATCAAATCAGTTTTGTATAAAAAAAAAGATGACATTATAGTTAACGGTTGACAAAAAACTAATTTGATTAGATAGCTATCGATATCCGATAAACGTAATTTTTTACAAACATATAATACTCGACGAGTTCTACATATTGAACGGTTTATATTACTAAAACGAGACCCGTGGTGGGCCCTCACAGACCAACCATCACCGTCTAATTCAATGCTCAAAAAGGAGGCAAGCATATCCTATATGCTTGTCTACCCACTGCTCTACCCCAGCATACTGCCTATTCTTCTCTCCCTTCTCCTATATACTAAATCATAAAATTTTTTAATACACATTTTTTTTTGGTAAAAAATCAAAGTTACCCCAAACAACCGTATTTTTTTTCTCAACTTTTTAGTCTAAAAAGTCAAAAAGTGTACTTATTTAAGACATTACAAACAACCCCTTAATTTGTTTGAGAAGCTTTTAAACCTCAAGATAGCTTGTATAACATGATGCCGATCATAAATGACCTGTCCAGTGGTTTGAATGAAGACCCAAATTAAGACGCACAAAACTTGTTCAGCACACACTGTAAATTCTCTGGTACAACTATACAAACAAAGCCAGTAAAACTAATGTCAAAATTTATCTTTTCAAAAATAATAAAACCATACAGAGAAAAGATTCTTCTGAGACCCATATCTAGCAATCAGCATAATGTGCAGTTAAAAAGACGTGTAATCATCACCGGCCACAAAATTTACTTGCATGGCATCATTTTGATCATGAAAAGACTCCATTCTCGTATCCAGGATTGCCAGTTGGGACTTCACCCACGGGGGATTATACCTTCCTTCAATCCACAATGCTTCCCCAGTGTCTTTGTGCTTGAAATCTGGATATTTTGGGTTCCTCTGAAAGTATATTATTAGGCCAAGTTTGGCATATTGTAAAAAAGTCAAAAAGTTACTTAAAAAGTTAATACTATTCACCAAAAGTCAACAATTACGGTTGCACAACTCTCAATCCTAATTTTTCCCTACAAATCAATTTTTACAATTTTTTATTACACATTTTTTTATAAAAAGTCAAAAAATTAACCCAAACATCCATATTTTCTTCCTCAATTTTTTAGTCCAAAAAAACAAAAAGTACACTTATTTAGGACAACCCAAACAACTCCTTAGTATCGACAGTCATATAGAGACAAAACAATGAAAATAAGACAGCAATCAAAATAAAATTGATATTTCAGATTTGCATGAGAACCCAAGTCAAATGTATGCTCCTACTACTAAGTAAGAGAGCAATGCTAGACCAAGACACACTAAAACAATTTATGAACGGAGTAGACTACCTTGTTCTTCCTATTATCCCACCAATCCACTGGATTAGCAAAAAATGCTTGCCATAGTTCTTCAGTGGAGCCGGTGTTATTCGCAGTGTAATTGCTAAGCTTCCTACCTGCAAGGAAACAACATAACAAACTAAAGGAAGGTTCCAATGAAAGCAAATCTGCTTCAATAAAGAATGTCTCAGTAAAATCAGTTGCCTGGTGTTGCAGAATTTGAATCCCCATCGTACAAAGTCACAGACGAGAAATTCCTTTCAATAAAATTCAGTTGCTGAACAACCACCTGCCCCAATCAAACGTGATTTCAATCTTTCTGGTACAAAAGGGAAGATAAAATGCTAAGGCGCAAGAACATGCAGTCAAAAAACCTTATAGTAAGTCTGCTGCTTCCCATCCTCACTTTCAACTGTATCCGAAACCAGGCGGCCAGAAACATAAATTTGGTGGCCTTTCTCTACATGCTGAAAAGCAACATGAGCCAACTCATCCCAGAATGTCAAATTGATCCTGATAAACATTGACCATCACTTTCTACAAGTGTTTCATAACCCTCAACGTAGTACCGATAGTGTTCTTCACAAAACAATTGAATGGTGATACCTCATAAATTGATAGAAAATAAAAGATGAAAATCTATAAGACAGAGTTGAGTAAATGGTTATTTTTCCATTCAGTGGCCTGAAGGAAAAAGATTATATTCAAGAGAATACTTGTCATATGCATTTTTTTCAAGAAATAGATAAGTTTGGTTTATTTCTTTCCAATCTTCTTCTCTAATCTGCAAAATTACTGCTTTTATGGTTCTAACATTAGAAATCATGTCCCGGTAAAACTATAAGCAGACAATAGAAGTGATACAAGTAAACTACAAGGTAATGGCCCCATGAAAGAAGTGTTGATGGGTGTTAAGCAACTAGTGGGGGCTTGGTGGGCAGCATTGACAGTACAACTTATCCGGCAAAAAAAAAAAGGTGGGCAGTAATGATAGGAGTAAACATCAAAATGGGATAGAGAAAACAAATAAAGGCAATTTAATACCTTGACAAGGTACTGAAAATGACAATAACATTTCACAGATACACTATGGCACATGTTACTCAATGCTTACAGCATCCCTGATAATAACTAACATTACTTCTCAATATGCTTTTGTATGGTCACACAAGTAGTTTCTCAAGGCCTGGATCCAGTTTGTCACTGATAGCATTTGCAAGCAGATGATAAAGGACCACCCAACTCAATTGGTAATCAGCAACAACGCACAAAACTTTGATTCACAATTTCTACAAAGTAAGTAGGCTCAGAAACAAGAAAACCCAAATATCAAAACACAAAATTCCCAAACCCAGGAAATGGGGCCAAAATACCCACTAATCAGAGGAGGCTAGCAATGATGCCATTTTGGTATTAATTAACAAGACTAATAATAAAACAATAATCTGAAAACCCTACACTGCACTGATTGATTTTACAAATGGGATGGGTTTCAACAAGAAGTGTTTACCAGGCAGTGTCGGTAGAGGATTTCTTGACGGCGAGGCGAGACCAAGCGACGACCTTGCCGGAGCTGAGGGGCTTGATTTGGACAGGTGTAGCGACGATGCCGATGAGCTGTACGGAGTTACAGAGCTCCTTCTTCCACTGAATCTCCGACGGCCTAGGGTACTCGGAACCCATTAATCTGTCGTAATGGCCATTGTTGTTGTTGTAATCGATTGAACATTTATGAATAGCGAATCGTGTATTGTTGAGTGGTAGTGGTAAAGATGAGAAGAGGCGAAAAGGAGAGAGAGGGTTTGATTTTGAAGGGGAGAGAGAGAGGATATGAGTATTGGTATTGGTGAGATGATTTCTGGGGATACAGAGAAGGATGTTCGTTGCTGCTAATGCCACTGTTTGCTCCAACGCCATTATCCTCTCTCTCTCTCTCTCTCTCTGCGCGCGAAACTGCGCAAAATGTTACAGAGCGAACGAAGTGAGGAGAGAGAGGGTTTGGATTTGGATTTGGATTTGGATTTGGATTTGGATTTTGGACGTCTCCTCGAGAGCTGTTGGACAATAGGGTGGGCTCTAGGTCCGATTTGGTTTTGGGTTTAGCATTGGGCTAGGTTCCAGTTTATTTTCATTTTTTATTGATTTCGTAAAAAAAAAATTTATTTATTATTTTAATAATATTAAAAAAATTAAAGAAAAAAATTACCTTTAGTTTAGTTTTATTAGTGTCACGACCCAACCCCACACCAAAGGATTAAAGAGGTGACCGACCAGTAATCCAAGATTACCCAAGGCTAGCTTAATAGTAATCCAATAATAGGGATTGGCAAAAACTAATAAATAATTGAATATAACGTCCAATGAACTGTGAAAATCTAAATGAACAAAACAAGCCCATATATGTACCCATAAACACATGAGTCCATATCAAGTTTAAGTACAAAAACATAAACAAAACTTAGGAATTTAATCCTAATTACAAACCAGTCTTAACAAACGTCTTAGAAACATTTATACACTTGATCACAATTCAAAAGGATATATTCAAAACCACCCATGAAGCCTTGAAGCTTGACCTAGTTGGAATCCCGAAATGAGGCATAGTAGTTAGCTTGATAAAACAGAGTTCAGGTCGACACCACTAAGCTCGATCTAGTACTTGATCATCTGCATACATATATAGAACGATGAGCTAGAGCCTAGTAAATAACAACGGCGTAAAAGGATAATGAATGATGTCCTTACAGTATTTAAAACAGTCAATTATTATCAGTGAATCTATTTCTCATTTCATAATCATATCGCAATCATAACAGTTATACGTGATATATCCATTAGTAGAACGGTACAGTAAGTCTTAGAAGACCAAACAGTCATATATGATGACTATCAATACAGTAAACAATAGTTCCAAGAATTGAAACTGGCAGAAATCTCTGTAGCAATAGTAGTAACGGTAGCTAAGGATGCCACGAATATATTTCTCCCCGAATCACGTGGTTAGGGTGCGGTGTCTGACCTACACAAACACATTCAAACCATGTTCAATTCATTCAGTCAATTCTTAAACCTATTCAGTTCATTCGTTGCTTGTTTGTTCCGTTATTTATATTTGTTCTTTTAACTTTTTTCGTATTCATGATATGCATATGAATTTGAAATACACATGAATACCATGCAAATAGAGGCCCGGAAATCCGAAGAATGAGAGAACAAAAACAAAGACGGGCTTGAAATCAGCACGTGTGAGAGCACTGGCCACACGTGCAGAATTACCACCGCAGGTGCGCCCCACACGTGCAATTAAAGTAGATTATGTGCTGTTTTGTGCCTTGTTTTCGGCACGTGCAGGGCTCCAAGCCGCACATGCATTTATGGGTAAAATCCTGCCCGAAAATTGCTCTTGCATTTGGAATTCAATCTTTTCAAAAACCAACTCCATGCTCATGTATTTCAAAGCTTTAAACTCTTGAAAACAACTTGAATATGGATTTCCAACATTAAATATAAATCATAACTTTAAATACAAACTCAAATATCCCATTAAAGATCAAATTCTTTAGGAAAATTATAGAATCATGAAACATAACTTTAAGAGCTTCAACTCAAGCTCATATATAGAAATTCCTTTGAAATCATGAGAAGCCATGCAAGAAAATAGGTTTATGATCATGATTTTCATGAATTTATGCCATGCATATTCAAATCTTGAACTAATTCTTACAATTCCTCTCATTTATGTTCATATAGGTTCTCAACTCTAAACTTGTCCTTAAAACTCTTAAATAACCATGAATCTACTCAATTTAAGCTTCAATCTTTCAAGATGATGAGTGTCTAAGCCCTAATTTCATGAAATTAGCAAGAAATTCTTGCCTTGAAGGGTTGATTTATAAAGATTTTGCTTGATTCCTCTTTTCCCCCTTCTTTCCTTCTTCTTCTAGAGGTCTCTTGTGTTTTCTCTCTTCCTCTCAAATGTTTGACTCCAACCACATGCTCTAACTCTTCTCTTTCTTTTATTAAATTGATGAGTGCCTAAAAACAAATGTAACTTATCTCTAATTTCCTAAGTTTGATTAATTATAAGGTTAAATTAAATTATATTAAATACACTTAAATTAAATCAATTCTCATTATAGTCTAATTTAAATCAAACCAGACTTACTAATACTAATGTGAGTTGGATTCTAATTTCCTATCCAAATAATTAATTTTAATCTTATGATTTATTGATTCAAACAAGTTCAAATTCGTATTCTATACACATCTGTTAACAATATTTTAATTTAAATCACGCATGGCACATATTAATACATAATACATAATCAATGTAAATTAGAGAATTAGCAGGACTAAGTAAGGAGGTGGTTGTTACAATTAGTCCACTACCTTCCGTTGTTGGTAACTGTACGTGGTAACTTTGCAGTGACTATTGTCGGTAATCGATAAATATTTTGTAACAATCTGATGACTTTGTAGTGAATTAAAATTTTACTAATTTATTACAATAAAATTTCTCTTACTTTGAGCTAATTTTCAATAACTTAGTAAAATATCACTTGATCAACACCGAAGAGGGAGTAAGGGAAAGGAATCAGATAAAGCGAGAAAGAGGAAAAAGAAAAAACAAATAAAAATTTGCACAAACTCAGTTAAAATTGCTTGAAATTCTCTACCAGTGAAATCATTGACCTAGAGAATTTCTCTAGACTAGTTTTACTTAACTTAGTAAAATACCACTAAATCAATGCCAAAGAAGAGAGAGATTGAAATCAAAAAGAGTACAAATAAAAGTTAACTCTAACGTAGGGAAATTTAATTGACCGTGATCAAAGAAATTTCACTATTTTACTCACTCTCTCTCTCTCTCTTTAATAGAAATTTCATTATTTTAGTCTAAAACTTGTGAAATTGCACAAGGACAGATAAATTGTACTGACCTATACTATAAATACTTAAAAAAATGTAATGAAACGTGAAGCAAAGAACAAGCACGGTTCTTCAATGATTACTCCGAGGATGAACATTTGAGCTTGAAAGTTTACTTCAAACAATCCAAAGACGTGATTAGATTGGATGGTGGGCCATCTCATTGGATCTCGTCGGTGAATGGGGTGGAGGCAACATGAGAGAGAGAGAGAGAGAGAGAGAAATACATTTATTGTAAAAAAAAAACTAGTTTAGAGTTTTTAGGATCAGCAATGGTTGGTGGTCCGAAATTCAGTGGCTCGAATGGCTCGAAACTGTCAAAACGACGTCATTTTGGGCGCAAAACGACGCACAATTTCGAGCCATTTGAGCCACTGATTTTGTAGCCCTCAAACATTTTTCTTTTAGGATATAAGGTCATTTTTGGGTATTTATCTTAAAAAATTCCTTGTACTTCTAAAATTTGAAATCCTAAGGATCTTAACAAATAAACAAATTTTCTATATCTGAAAACTCTAACATAAACATATAGAGGGATATATCCCTAATTTTTTTTCTTATTTTTTTTACTTTCTCACTTCTTTTTTTCCTTTTTTGGACAATTGTACTTTATTCTTTGTAGTTTTTTTTTTTTTGGTTTTTTTTTATGTATAGGATAAATTACACTTTTCAGTCTTGAATTTTCACTTAAATTTACTTTAATTCTTCTTCTTTATTCTTTGATTTTTATTTCTAATACCAGTGTTCTCAAGAATGAATTTATCTTGCAAATTTCAGCTTACGTGCATGAAGTTATTGAAACACTTGGGAGTAAAGCACCATGGTTTGTCTTGTACAATATATTCATAATATCTCAGATTTTTCATTTCACAAAATTTTCAAGTGAGATTGTTTTAGTGGAATCTAAATTGCATTTAGATCCTGAGTTTCTATTATATTCTAATGTGCAGAAGGAACAAAGGATGGCATGTTTTCTGTTGGAGAAATGGAATGCATGGTTAGTATTTTCTTCCTCACTAGTCTTAACTACATGTCTTTTGTTTTTCTTTGTGAGAACATTTAATCTTTCTATTTTTGCACAGTTTAGCAATACTTTCACACCAACTAATTAGAAACTTTTTGAGTTTTACATGTCTTTTATGTCAACATGTAGGAAGGAAGATACAACTGCAAAGCGGTTGTTGAGATGTTAAGAGGCAACTAGATTGGGTGAATTATTTCTACCGTTTGATTGGTGATATTGTAGCCTTATCGTCTACGTTTCAGCGTGGCACGCAAACTTCACAGTGCAATAATTTTGGACCAGACGAAGGATTACTACTACGATAACCCTACTCCGTATTATGCTAATCAATCTTAATTGTAATTGTGATTATGTGGTTAACATGATTTTGAGTGTCATTTATGTGAATATATGTGATTTTGAATTTTTATCTGTTCACTGTAGGAATATCTATTTGATTATCTGCTTTGGAATTTAAATTGAAAGCCTTATCAGCCACAGAAGCCAAAATTGACTACGCCATTGTGACTAGCATAATTTTTAGAGCCTACGGTGAAATTTAATTAAAAATTTATTTGGATCAAAATAATTAGATCCAGAACGATCAATTAAGCTTTATTATTTAACTCTAATCAAATGTGATTAGTGAGAGACTATAAAAGGAGCTCTATTATACTTATATCCATCTATTTTGAGCTCAAAGCCGAAAATTGCCCTAAGAGAAGAGAGTGAGGGTCGGCTAGAGAGAGAGAGGGGGAGACAATTGAAGTTTTGATCTTGAAGCTTGGATGATTTGAAGACCAACTCAAGAATTAAGCATAAGTTTAGAAGATTGAAGCTCCTAGGTGAGTAATCAATAGGGATGGCAATTTAAAACCGACCCGGCGGGGATCCCGATCCCGATTTATGCGGTTTTTCCCCGAAATTACCCCCGACGGGGAGAAGACGGTATTTGAAAATCAATCCCCGATCTGTTTCGGGCCGGGGACGGTGATCAGTGTTCAAGCCCCGGCTCGGCCCCGTCCCCGGCCCCGGTCCCATCCCCGAGTATCCCCGAAATAAAATTACATTTATACCCTTTATATGTATATATATAATATATTTGTGATCTCACTCTCTAATCCCTTTCTGACTCTACTCTCTCTCTTAACTCTATCGTTCTCTCTGGCCCCGACCCCCTCTCTCTCTCTACTTCGTCTCTCTCTATTCTATCTTCCCTCTCTCTCTTTCAGTAGATCGAAGGGACAGTCGGCGTCGGAGGCGATAACGAAGGGACAGTCGGCGTCGGAGGCAGTCGACGTCAGGGGGAAGCAGACCGATCGTGTACAGGGGGAAGCATCGGCGTCGGAGGCAGATCTCAAATCTGTTTGTGACACAGATCTCTCTCTTTCTCTCGTCCACTCTCTCTCTCTCTCTCTCTGACACAGATCTTAGATTTGTTTGTGTCCATTTTTTAATCTGTTTGTGTATCTGTCCATTTTTTTTTTTTTTTTGTTTATAATCTGTTGATATTTTTGTTGATATGTTGATGTTGGTGTTGATGATTCGGTTGACGTTGTCAATGATGATGATTCTGTTGTTGTTGTTGTTGATGATGGGGGTGTTGAAACAGATTTGGGGGCGGGAAATTTTCGGGGTCGGGGAAACCCGATCCCCGGTAGGGGGCGGGGATGGAGAGGGTGGTAGGTTCCCCGTCGGGGATCGGGGCCGGGCCGGGGAGATTTTCACAATCGGGGATCGGGGACGGGGAGGGTGATCCCCGGCCCCGCCCCGCCCCGTTGCCATTCCTAGTAATTAACCCTTAACTCATGAGTTTGAGTTGTGATTTTGTGAATTGAAGATTAAATAGTGAGTTAGATCATGAGTTGTGTTGATTTTGTTGAGATATGCACATGCATGCATAGAATTGCTATGAATTGCCATAAATTTGCATAATCTAACATGTAGCATGTCAATTATAAAAGATTGAGAGTTTGATCATACATGCAAGCATGTTTTTGTTAAGTTTCATGAGAATGAACACCATTTGCATCATTTGAAATAGAAATGAAGTCAAAATTGGCATGCATGTTTGATTATTAAAGATATGGAGCTTATATGAGGTTTGAATGCATGAGCCATGATTATACAAAGGAATGTTGATTAATCTTGAAGAATTGGACCATGATTTTCAATGATTGGCCTCATGTTGCTTACATCCATATGCTATATAATATATTTGCATGTTTTGGACCGAAATTATGAGTTTTGGACCTTTGAAGGTCGAGTTTGAACTTGAAGAGCAATTTTGGATTTTCCAGATTTTGGCATGTCCGCTCGAACGGGGAAGGCGCCGCTCGAGCTTAAAATACGAGCTCCCAGAACTTTTTGCAGATATGGATGTACGCTCGAGTGGGGAAGTTTACGCTCGAGTGGGGAGCTATGTAGAGTAACTTTCAGCTCGAGCGCCCGACTTCACGCTCGAACGTAAAAATAAGGCAACCAGACTTGATGGGTCCGCTCGAGCAGGAAAGTCCACGCTCGAGCGGGGACCCCTGTTTCAGAAAATTGTAAAGGTGTCTTGTGTTTCATTTTCCGTTCTCTTTCACTTCTAAGTACTCTTAGGCATGCATTGAGCATTATGAATGAATTAAAAGGATGAGAAAGAAGCCTAAGAGGGATGTTTGAATTAAGAACGGATTGAATCGTTTGCGACCCATATGTGTTATGTAATGTGTAGGGTCGAGCTCAAGGGTGAATCCATCGGCAGAACACTGTGAGTAATATCTTAATAAAGACATTTTGAAGTATGTTATTTGTCCAATTGCTTATTTCTCTATAAGTCTTATAAGTTTGCTAATTTGAATTATGGACAAATGTTTGCTATGAAAGAATGGTTGGACCAAAGGCCAGTCTGACATGAATGAAAAAATGCTTGGGCCAAAGGCCAGTCTGACATGAATGAAAGAATGGATGGGCCGAAGGCCGTTTGACATAAATGAAAGATAAATAGGCCAAAGACCAGTTTGACATGAATGGATTGGGCCCAAGGCCGTCTGATGTGTTTGGAACCGTCACTTGATCTATATATATATATACTAGGTAGAAATATGAATTGGGCCCAAGGCCGTCTGATGTATATTGTTCTAATGTATCTTTTTTATTTGATATTATTCGCTGGGCTTTCGCTCACGTTCATTCATGTGTCCGTAGGTGAGCCAAGGGAGGTCTAAACCCAGCCTCAGTGAAGTTGTGTGAAACAATCAAGGTTTTGAAGAGTCAGCCGATACGTCTCACGCACGAGACTTGCTCTCGCCCTTTTGCCATATTGTTACATTTTGTCATGTTAGCGAGAACTTTGGATTACAGTTGTAAATAAGTTTTGCTTAGGCTGACTAAGACTTGTATGATCCTGTATGTAAAGTATACATATATTGACTTCCTTTTTATGTGAATTATTAACGAATACTTTTGTGCAATGTTATAACGTGTCATGTAAGCACAGCTCTATGGACAAAAATTTAAAATTGCTTCCGTTTGGCCCCCTTAACTCTGTTAAAATATATTTGATTTGGTTTGAGACCGTAGGTAATCTCGTGATTACTGGCCGATTATGTCCTTAATCCATGGAGGCGGGTTCGGGTCATGACAACTACTTTGTTAAGTGATCCCAAGGCTCCCCCATGTCCGGATATGGAAGCTTGCTAAAGTCATATTTGACAAATTTTAATTCAAATAATCCAAGCTCGGATGTCCACTAGCATTCCTGAGTTTTAAACTGTTGTCAACCCTTTGAATTGCTCAATGATTTTTTGGATTTCCCTCCCAATCTGGATTTTAGTTGATTTAAACTTGGAAATGGCTATTTGTTTTAGACATCGCCAACTATTTTGATTGTTACACCTTAGCTATAAGTTTGAAATACCTTAACTCTTTTGATTGTTACATCTTAGCTGTAAGTTTGAAATACCACGAGTATTGTTACACCTTAACTATTTTGATTGTTACACCTTAGCTATAAGTTTGCCAACTATTTTGATTGTTACACCTTAGCTATAAGCTTGAGACAACTATTTAACAAAGAAAATTGGGGTCACTGCCGTGCAAGACACGTAACAGTAACTGTTGTGCGACTCATAAAAATTATTCAAATTTTATTTTGTTATCCAAACCGTTCAATTTTTAAAGAACATAAACTATAACATACTTATAAAAAATCAAGTTAATTGGATATCGGTAGACACTCTATCAACTTGCATTTATATTCAGTTTAATACTTTTATATTTATTTATATATATATATACAAATGTGAGCTTATATATAAAGATGTTTGTCTAAGAAGTGAATGCTTTTTCCAAGGTAAATTACACCCGTCCCCCTTAAGTTTGGGGTCCGATGTCGGACTTAATCTAGTTATTCCAAGTCTGGTTTTAAAAAAAAAATTAAATCCTAAACTCACCCACTTAACCCAATAGTTATAAAACATTAATTTTTTTGGATAAATTACAAATACATCACCTGAGATTTAATTTAAATACGAATCACTTCATGTGGTTTTCAAAATTACATTCCATCCCTTGAGGCCTCTAATTTCAAAACAAATCTCTTATTTTATTAATAAATCATCAAGTCAATTAATATTTTTTAATGATGTTAAAAATATGTTTTAATTAATAATTTAAGTAATTTTATTATTGTATAGGAAAGCAGTTATAAATTTCATTTTTTTAGTCAATTCTGTTAAATAAAAAATTCTAATAAAAGTGTATTTGTAATGTTTTAAACCACAGGAGAAATCTGTATTTTAAGCAAACCTCAAAAGGTATATTTATAATTTACCCTTTTTTTTTTCAAACTTCTGTCTTGAACGGATATTAAATTATTTAGATCCTCTTAATTATTATTTGAATTTAGAACATTAATAAAATCTAACAGTATAAGAAATATTTTTAGTTTAAACTTTAGAAAATTGTATATATATATATATATATATATTTTGTCCTTTATAATTTTTCTACCTTTCATAGTTACAATAATATAAAAATAAAATTAATATTTTATAAATAAACAAGCTAAATTGAGCTACGCTAAAATCACTTATTTCCAACCCAACTCAATCTTATGGACTAAATATTTTTTCAAGTCCTAAAATCATCATGCTAGGTTAAGTAGCCATAGGCCATGGCCACTCCTACATTTGACCGCAAGAACGAAATTGGCACAACTCAAATGGAGAAAAAATTTAATACAACGGCGATACTATATTATCGGCATTACTATCCAATAATTTTTTATTGTTTATTCTATCACGTTACTCATTAAAAGTAGTATTGACTTGCTATATATAAATTTATTGTTGGTTAATAATACCTTGTCATCTATATTACTGTAACTTCACAACATGAATCAGAATATATGTGAGAGCCTTCCAAGAACTTGCAAGTTTGGACTCTCAAAACCGATGGGACCTTGTGTCCGCTGTTAGGACACAACACATCTCCTAAATGGGGGATATAATTCCACGAGGGGCAGCTGTACAATTCAACGCCCCTCCTCTCCTCTCCTCTCCTCTCTCTCTCTCTCTCTCTCTCTCTCTCTCTCTCTCTCTCTCCAATTATGCCACCTACAATAATGTTGGAGAGGAAATTGTAAAAGAAAGTCAAAAACCTTTTCAAAAACCAACCAACTAATTCCAATAAAGAGACCAAGTTGCACTAATGATGATTTCTGAGGACTGTAAACTCCACCTTTTTTCTAGACAACCAACCATTATCCATTCTAATTACATTCCATTTGAAATGATAATACATTACAATTACATAAAAATATATACCTAATCCATCCCTTTCCAAGGACCCCCCAATCCACTACCAAAGTGACAGCCCCCACTACCACAAAAGTGCTCCTGTCAGCCACCATTGATCCAAAAAGAAAAAAAGAAAAAGAGAATTTGACAAATCTTCACCTCTACTCGAATATGGCAAAGACATGAAGGCTTTTCTTGCATTATTCTAAGCATGACATCAAAACTTCTTTTGACAAAAGTTGGAAGGTAAAGGCAAAAAGGTGGCAACCGTGGATCTGACGTTGATTGCATTTTGAAAGAGGGTGGGGACTAGCTCTGATTTCCTGTGGGTTCAACTAGGTGTTGTTAGGGTGAGGGACCAAGGACAGTTTTGAAGGAGGACATGTGTGGTATGTGGTGCCATTTCTGTTGTTTCATGAGGGGGGATGTGTTTCAGGTTTGACGACTGTGGTGGCCTCCGGTGGTTGTGTGTGGTAGATTGCTGAGGCCAGTGAGATTGGCATGATGCAGAGTGCCTTCGATTGAAGGAACTGCATGGCAGACCCGACATTTTCTTCCATGAGCTTAGCTACCTGTCGTTCTGTGCCATCGTTTGACCACTTCTCCCACGCCAGTTGGTTTCTTCCACCTTCACTTGTTTCTTCCTAAACACAGTTTTAAGATAAGCGGGGGAAAAAAAATGAAAAAAGAAAAAAGAGAGAATTTTGATTTCTTGTCTATAATTACCTCCACAGACGATATTGGAATGTCCGTCACAAGAGGTGCCACAGCACCAGCTGCACCCACTCTACTCATGCTCAATACCTGCAAAGCATGAATTAAAGGTTGATAACAGAAAGGTGAATCTAATTCAACACTTTTAAAATATATTTAGGGGCTGAGTGGTTTGGCAATGCCCTTTAATAGGATGCAACCTCCTAGATCATTCCCTAAAAAGTCTCCAATATTGCACAATCATATCATAACATTTCAATAATGAGTACCTTGTCAGGTGAATACTGCTATCTCCATCTATTAAAAATTGAGGTAATCCATTTTGGATTCACTCGTCATAGGACTTCAATGATTAAAGGTCATGTGCAATTTTACACATTCTTGATCTTGAAACAAAAGCGCTTCGAAGATTTTGGACAGCATAGAAGTGCAATGTGGGTTGTTACTATAACAATGTCAAACTCCACCATTAACTTCATGGTTTTAAACAAAACATTTAGCACCACACCCCAAAAAAAAAAATTAAAAAAAAAATAGAAACACAAAAAAAAAGTTTGGGCCAAGTACGAGCAATCAATGATTGGGAATTGTAGACTTTGCACAACTCAATAATGCTTTAACAATGTTTAAAGAGAAGGGAAATAGAATTGATAAGCCACATGTCATAGTATGCAAAGAAAACAAATCTCACTTGATGATGTCTATGAATAAGCAAACTCAGCAAAATGATACAAATTCTTACAAAATTTTAGATCTTAAAAATATGAATATATTTGGATTTAGTTCTATGATTAAGTAACTAGAAAAATAAAGAATACAGAAGTCCAGAACAAACTCTAGGGTTATTTACCTTCACTTGGAGCCGTAAGAACTTCACATAGTCCACAATTTCATCAAGCATGGCAGCTCTATCTGTCTGCACAGGAAGGAACATTACACCAAATATTTAAGGGACTATGATATGAACAATAGTATTCCAGTTTTGCAGAGTTAGTAACACAGCGAGAACGAAAATCCAGAACCACATAACAACAAGATTGTTACTTTGACCAGAAGGTCCAGAACCATGCATAGCTGTAAGACAATTGTTGTCAATCTACGGAATACAGAACAGGATATATCAACCTTCATCTCCTTTTTCCTTTACTAACCATCCAATTTCTTACTTATCAAACAAAACAAAACAAAGAATATTTCATCTTCTAATGCCATAAAAAAAGCAAGAAAAAACAATTGACTGGGGAGGCCCAACAGAAAATTATCAAATTAATCAAAGAAGAATACAGTAGTAATTTATTAAGAAGAAAAATAAGAACTAAAAAACTGTGAAAAATTACTAATGCTTCATAAAACACCTCAAGACTAATCTCAAACACAAGAAAGCAATTGTCAAACAAGGTGATGATGAGTATAAACAAAATTTACTTCAGGTCCAGTTTGATTTTGTTATTTTGGTAACTAAGCTATTAGACGATGATTTGGTGCTCATAATTTGTTCTGTTAATCAATTTTAGAACAACCAAAAAATTGGTTATTTCAAATATTATAGACTATGAAAGGATTAATACAATTGATAGAAGGGGGGGAAGGGGAGGCGAGTTCCAGGTATCAATCCACATGCTGAGGCTTCTTATTCAACGTGAATTTAAAAACCAAGATGCAGAATTTAGCATATCAGCAAATAAAGGATGACATTTATCCTAAAGGGAACAAGGTGCCTACATAGCTACCTTAAATAGATGCACATCAATACTGACCATTACAATGAATGGGGGCAAAGTGCCAAAAATGAGGATACACTGACCTTGTTGACACTAGGAACCAAATCTTGCAACGCCCTAATCCTTTCTGCTATTCTTTCTCTGCGCAACTGTGTTAAAATAAATAAATAAATAAATAAAAAGTTGGACGATAGTCCGATAACAATAAGGAGATTGACCTGAAAAAAGAAGAAACTAGCATGATATCATAACTACTAACGGTTATTATATGGTAGATTATGTATAAATCCAGATGAATATCACCTACCATTAAATTAAGAAATATGTACTCCAAAAATGGTGCCGTACAAATACCGGATATTTACTCGGTGTGGATACGTATATCGGTACGGCGAATACATGCCATGTACGGCAAATACATTTGGGTACATCGTAGGTACGCATGAATACAACAAGGTGATTTTTTTTTTTTTTTTTTGCAACTACTAGAATTTGTTACAGCCTGTATTATTCTTCTTTCAACTTTAAAAATTATCAAGTAATTTATTTCCAACACCTTTTACCCATGAGTAAGGTTTTAAAAAGCGACCACAACTGTTACGTAACACCGTTACATAACAGTTGTGGTAAGTACCGCCACCCGTTATGGCCGCTATAACAATGTGACTAAAATTCATATGTATAATGATCGTTTTGATGTTACGTAACGGCCGTAGCAATACCGTAACGGCCGTAACGGTTCGTTACACACTGTTACACTATTTTATAATATTCTAAATAACTTCATTTCCCAAAAAAAATTAAAATAAAAGTTCACAAAAAAAGAACAAATACTCAAGTGATCCAAACCCAAAGAAAAAATCTTATATGAATTTATTTTCTTTATAATTTTTTTTAATTTTTATTTCATTACATTAGCATGTAAAATATATATATATATATATAACCAGTAGTTGTATTTATTGTTACAATCATTTTATTTAGGCCAAGTTTGGCATCTTCAAAAAAATTCAAAAAATCAAAAAGTCACTATTCTATTTAAGTCACATCATCTTATTTAAGTCACATCACCTCTCTATCACATCACTTCAAACCCAACCCATGCCCAACCCATATTTCATAAAAAGTCAAAAAGTGCACTTATTTAGGACATCCCAAACAACCCCTTAATATTTAATTATAAATATTTTTTATTTTGTTATTATAATGTGTTGTCTAAAAAATATCTTTAAAAAACTCAAAAATATTTTTTTATTTATGACACAATTTTTATTTTTATAATCATTTCATTTAATACTTAATTGTAAATAATTTTATTTAGTTACCAGTAAAATGTCGTCTAAAAAAATGCCTCAATTTTTTTTTTAATGACACAATTTTTTTTTTAGAATCATTTCATTTAATAAATGTGAATATTTTTTATTCAATTAATTTAGATATTGGTAAAAAATAATTTGTAAACATTTAAAATTAAATATTCTTAAAGTCATTAACTATTGAAATAAAATGTAAAAAACTCTTTTTATAGTGATTTGAAAATATGAAATATGTTAGATCATACTTAAAATTAATAAAAATTGATCAAAAATCTATTTTAAACCCTAATAAATGTAATTTTAGAAAAAAAATTATGCATACAGGTAAGTGTTCTTCAAATTGTGTGAAAAATAAAAAAAATCACGGTTTTGATTACCGCAACCGTTACGCTACGACTTTTATATCCCGCAACCGCAACTACGCCACCGTAACTGTTACGACGACCGCAACCGCTTTTCGAAACCTTACCCATAAGTCATAATTTTGCTCTCTTTTGCATCATTTTTATATAATTACAAAAGAAAAAGAAAGAATTATATAATTTTTTAGACAAGTTCTCTTTTTAGTTTTAATATTGAAACTTTGATTTATATATTGAATGTTTAGCTATGAAGTTTAAAAAAATAAATAAATAAATAAATTGACATACTCCAGCCATATCTGTACCCTACTTTTTAAAGAATTTTCCGTATCGACTTACCCATATCCTTACCCGCACCCGTACCTCATAGCTATTAAACCTTGCCACGAAGGCTGAGGGAGTGAAACTACTTATGCATCATGCTAATTGGGATTTTACAATTATTCGAATCAATAATTTTGAGACTTCATCAAGGTAAAAAAATATATTCATAGCAGAATAGGAACAAACATTGAGACACGTACTCACTGCTAAACAAAAATAGTGGCTAATCAGTTCTTCATATGGATATGTGTAAGTTGTTTAAGTAAAACCTTGTAATCAAAGAACCAAGTCATTCAAATCAACCCATCTTATTGGGCATCATATGCTCATTTTTAATAAAAGAAGAGGAAAAAGAAAAAAGCAGCTACTTGTGTAGACCTTTCTGAAAGTGCATATTGTAGACGGTGGAATCAGCCGGCAGGGGTTAAAACAGTGTCTTTAATTGTTAGACTTATTTCTTGTTACTTAGCCAGATGCGGTGTCAGATACAAACACTCGTGAAAGCCAGACAAACATCTCTGAATTGTTCTATTTTGCATACTATCAGGCTTACCCTCTCAGCAATGCTGTGTGGATCTGTAGCCTGTCCTCGTCTTGCCCTCACCCTAGGACGAATTGAAGGTGGATGTGGCACTGCGGCAACCGTGTTAGGCATCGTCTGGCCAGGGAAAGCCTGCAAAAATATTCCAAGGCTATTACTGACATTATGGGAAGAGAGGCAATTTCATTCTAAAATTTTGAAAGAAGCACAAAATATGAGACAAGCTCAAGCAACAAACATAACACTGCAAGAAAAAGTAAACGAAGGAATCAAGGTGAGAATCCAGTATTTTGGACAATTGAGTGTTATTATCATCATTGAGACTCTAAATGTATTATACAATAGAAAATATCAACTTTTACAGCATTTGATGGGACAGAGTAGTATTCTGTGCAACAGGGAAAGGCTAGGTCCTACAACATTCAGAAGCTAAAAGCAAATTTATCAAGGTTACAAAGTTTTTATAGCCCTTCACTTCTCTTATTCAGATCTTACCCTCCTCTAAAACCAGTTTTAAGAGTCTTTCATGAAAACACTGCAAAAGCTTTGGAGAAAATATCCAAGTATTTTTTTTGGATTTCAAACCTCTTAAATGATAACATTCAATTTTTGGATTCTTATCTTTTTAGTCAAACACTCGTATACGAATCATTTTCTCGCTTTGGCAATGCAAGGTTCTTACTTATAAGCTCTAGCCTAAGCATACACATCCCACACTGTTCAAAATTGTATATGGCAGGTAAACAAGCCATTTAACCCCATTAAAAAAAATGTCAAGCGTTAGAACTGTTCAAAATACAATTGCATCCTATGTACGTATGCCAAAATATCAAGCATTAACACTGCATCTATGGTGTATGTACATCCCTTAGAAAATAACTTAACAAAAATAAGATGGAATACATTCAATCAATAAGTCATAAATTTCACCATAGTTGAACAAAAACAAAAAGAACACTTTCATTTCTTGTTTTCTTGAAGATCATAGACTCATAGTTCAAACTACCCAATTTTGGAGACCAAATTGCGAACTTTCACACTCAATTGTTTCTTTTTTGTCCTTTTTCCAAGTTTTATTCACCCAAGGATGTCAATATGTACTGGGATCTGTCACATAAATAGGTTCATTTCTCAACTCAACCAGTCAAAGTTGTTGAAGGTGCAATCCTAACTCACAGATACAATTTAATGGGTGGTGTGTTTCGAATTTTTCTTTTTTATTTTATTTATCCAATAACAATAAGTAACATATGCACCGCTCTCTATTGTATTCATGCGTCCGTGAGCTATAGAGAGTCCATTTATCAACTTATCATGTCAAATTTGCTACTTATCGTTCATATCTTAACTCAAAGGTCACAACTAGTAATACTTGCTAAAACAAATCAATAACAAGTAAAAACAAACACAAACAGACACCAATTGTTTAGTTGCGCCAATAAGAAAGATGGATAGATAAGAAAAACACATCATTTGACCAAGGAGAAACGTTCGAAAACATTTTGACAAAAAAAAAAAAGAAGAAGAAGAGATTGAAAATTAAATATTAAACGCTTAAAACCTGCTTAGTTTTTGCGAAGTTCGTTCCTGAAATTTGAAACCAAACATCAAAATAAAATTATTAAAATGTGAAATTCTCGTTTTTTGTTTCCATTTTCCCTTATTTTCTCAGCAACCAAACAGACAAACAATAGAAGAAATTACCAATTCGGCACACATACGTTTTTCACGGAGGAAGAAGACACTCTTCCATCAACAACATCCTCGCGAAACCGATTATTCGCCTTGTCCATCTTCATAAACCCTGGCTTACCCTGGTCCAAGCTCAACCCTAGAGGGAACACCCCTCCTCCATGAAATCCACCACCACCACCTCCTCCTCCTCCGCCGCCGACTAGATGATGGGAGGCGTCGCCGGAGCTGAGCTGGAGCATCATCGGAGCAGAAGCTCCGGCCAAACTGGGATCATTTGCCGCCAAATTATTCTCCGTTGTCGGGTAAGATGGAAATCCGAGGATTTGTTCGAGAAAATCGTCGGTTGAGCCGTCGGAAGGGTTGTTAGCCATGGCGGTGAGCGGAAGTCTGGTGGATCGCTGATTGAGAAAGATTGGAGGACTTAGGGTTTCCGGAGAGCATCTGCAAGTAAGGCGTCCGGAATTTCAAAGGGAGAGGCTAGTTAGTTATATTATATGTATATGTACTGCCTCCTCTCCTCTGCGTGTATATATTTATAGAGAGAGAGAGAGAGAGAGAGAGAGATTGTTTTCTACTGGCTACTGAAGAGCAACAGGAAGCAGAAAGACACAGAGCTGTTCAAAAGCGAGTGGAAAAAATTAGTGAGATTGGTTTGGGTTGTGTGCAGGTTTTTGAATTTTTTTTTTTTTTTTTTTTTGAGTTAAAAAATCCTGTTTGAGATAATTTTTTTGATTTTTTTGAATTTTGTAAGAGTAAGAATAAAATGATTATATTGAATGTGATGTTTTATCTTATTAGGTTAAAAAATTTAGTTTGTCTTTTTGTGGCTAAAATAGCCAAACGATGGCTCTGTGTTTAGTTTCAGTTTTTTAAAAATTAAATTTTTGTTTTTTTTAGTTAGTATTTTTAAAATTTTATGCAAATTTTTTACTTTTTTAGATGCATCTTATTTAGATATATCTAAATAATAAAATATTTTAAAAATTAATAAATACACAAAAATATGAAAAATATATTGAATTTTCATATTTTTTTATACTTAGTATATTTTTTTAAAAAAAATTTACAAATATTATACTTTTTAAATGTATTTATATTATGTGTATTTAAAAATTAAAAAAACTGCTTAAAATATTTAAAAAATTATTGAAAATATTAAAATATAAAAAATTCTTAAAACTATTTTCTCAAAATTAAAACCCAACAAGCTGAGGCATTGAGCAATGCGGTTTAGAGCCAGCCGTACGATCATGTGGTGCGTTGGGCAGCGATTCACTACGATTTTGTTGGAACTTTTATACTCACGTACACGCAATGTTTTTTAAAAGGAAAATAATTGATACTAGTAATTAGTGATAGTAGTATTAATGATGTAACAGTGAATTCCGTTTACTGTTATAATATTATTGTATTAGGGTATGTCCGTGCCTAAAGGCACGGTGTAAATAATATTAAGATTAAAATACAATTATAAAAATATATTTAACAGACTGTACTCTACAATTCCAAACAAATCAAATATAAAAAAAAATTTATTATCAAATAATGCAAACCAGCCAGTGCTCTGTCTGCCCGTGCCTAAAGACACGGTGTAAATAATATTAAGATTAAAATGAGTTATAAAAATATATTAAAATATTTTTCTTCTTAAAGAACTTGTAACAATTTTGTTTGTATTACATGCTCTACAAAACTCAAATAAAATAACTCCTCCTCTAATCTTAATGCAAATTAAGAAACAAACATATCAGATTTATAATGTTTACCAATATTGCAAATCAAAATATAAGAGCAAGTTAAAAAAAAATTGTAATATAGCAGAAGCTTAAAACAAAAGTTGGCCATTGAAAACAAAAAATGCAGCACTTCAACTGCATTTTCAAATCTCACTGTGATTGGAGATCGACAACCAATCAATATTCAAGGAGTTAAATATAAGATAGACCGGACACATACAAATGACCAAAACATTAATCCAGTATTTCCCTTTATTTTAACAAATACCTGAACAGTTATAATCTGTTTTTTTCAAACAATTGCTAGATATGAGTATCCTAACAATTGTTAAATGCAAAGCAAAGCAGTAACCAACAAACTCAACTTCAGAAAAAGTTTTGGATGTGTAATGACTTCACATCAACCATCTCATCATCCTTAAATTCTTCCCTGAATTATATTGAAAGCATTCCATCAATTAACCATAAAAAAATAATAATAATAATTAAATAAATAAATAAATAAAAACAGTATACAATAAATGTTAATGGTGTAGACAAATGCATAGTAATTGAAGAGGAACACTAACACACTGGGTATAATAACAGTTGGCAGAGACCCAGAGCAAGGGTCATGGGCTTGAAGCTCTATTCATGGGGCTATAGCAGTGTAAAAATGAACTGGTACATGGAGCAATATGCTATACTATTCAATTCACTTAATTGATATTGCAACCAAACTTCAGTGTGTCCCAAGTTTATGATAGCATATTAACATATACTTCTGTGATTTCTGTGAAAATGGGATTGGTGGATATTTTTGTGATTTGGTGTGGCTCAAGTGTATGATAACATATTAAATAATGGGATTACTATCCCAATTGTGGATAGTGATTCCCTAGATTTAGACATTCAATTTAAAAATAATAAATAAACAAATAAAGAATGTTGATCCGGATCCAAACCCACCAATTTTTTTTTAAAAAAAATGGAACCCAGTTTAGTGGCATATAAACCTACCAAACTTTAACATATACTTATAATTAATATAAAAAATAAAAATAGAAATAAAAGAAGAAGAAGAAGAAGAAGAAAAATAAAAATAAAAGCCTATAAGTAAAGAGACGATTACCGGGATGCGAAGCTAAATCAGCGTGTCTGGGATGCGCTCTGCTAGAGAGTGGTTGAGCAGCAAAAAAATAATTAATCCATTCAAAAATCCAAAATCAAACACTGGTGCTAACTTTGCACCGGAAAATACCTTAATCTTAATGTACACATATTCTAACCAATCCTAATAATTATGGGTTGTTTTGAAAAGTTGGTTCAAAGTTGATTTTTTAGTATTTTTAGCTAATAATGTTCATCTAGCGAATAATTAATCTACGTGTTCCTGAAGACTTGTTTATAACATAGGTCAGTTGTAAAAAGATTGGTTCGAATTGCAATGTCATTTACATATATGACCCAATACCTTCTTGTGGTTCCATTCCATTTAAAACCCCACTACACACTTGCCTTGATTCTCCTAAAACATAGAAGTCAAGTATGTGTTCCATCTAAGCTTTAGGCAATCGTAATGGCAGTGATGACGGGTAGTAATATCACATGGTAACAAATACCAGGTCCAAGGAAATGCGTAAGGAGGTAATCAATCTCTCAACCAACATGTTATCTATATTCTCACTTATATTCCAACACTTTCACAAAACAGTAAGACGCAATTTTTTCACCCGTTTTTCATCAACTCACAAAATATTAGCAAATATCATAAAAAATTCCCCTTTATGTCTAGAATTGCCAAATCATTTCAACATGTACAAATTGCAAGTACCTACTTTCCTGTTCTCCCAAGTGATATAAATAAGAATTTTTGCGAATCCATCAGTTTCTCTATGGAATTCTAACTCCTCTCAATAATTTTTCAGATACCTTGCAGATTATAAATTACCATATACTCCCTAGATTTCCCAATTTTAATATAATTCTTCTTGTTTTCCAAATAAAAGAAACACATAAATATCCCATAAACACATAAGTAACTTGACTTTAT
This sequence comes from Camellia sinensis, assembly GCF_055761805.1. Taxonomy (NCBI): domain Eukaryota; kingdom Viridiplantae; phylum Streptophyta; class Magnoliopsida; order Ericales; family Theaceae; genus Camellia; species Camellia sinensis. The sequence continues at coordinate 106,306,357 of NC_138972.1, forward strand.
TAAGAAGTTTTAACGTTGTCCCTCTGTTAAATGCATTCACACAAACCTAACTATATTGGCTTTGTTAAGCATTTTAGGACATCAAAATAACAATGGGAAGAGTCTAAATAACATCAATATCAATACAATCAATAATTCCCCAATTTTAACATAATTATTCTTGTTACCCAAATAAAATAATAATAAATAAATAAAAAAACAATATCCCATTTCTGTGAAAAAAAATTGTAGAACCTAACCGCTATTAGAAATCACTAATGAACAATATTGTTTTCTCAACCACAAATTCACGCTTTACATAAATTAACAAATAAGTTTCAAAACCACAATACAATCAAAATCAATAAACCCTAATCACCAAGTCATTAGGCAATCAAAAGGATAAAATCTCAATCATCAATAAGATCAAAAAGGGAGGAGAAAACCAAACCAAAATGGGATCGAAGAGGGTTCCCTGATCTACTTTTATGAACTCGATATCAAAGTTAAATGTATCAGTTTGCTATTCAATTGCCTCAAGTTAGCGAGAGGAGGGCAACACAGAACAGCCCGACAGAGAGATTAATGGCGACGAACCATACACAACGATTAAAATACATAACGATTTGAAAATAATAAATTTCAAATTTTATCTTATACATATCAAACAATTTATTTTTAATTTAGTACTTAAATTTTGATCAAACAACTTTTTAATTCAATAAATTTAACATTCAATTTTCAATACTTAATATTGTACTTTCAACTTTATTAAACATTACCTGAGGCCAAACCTTATCATAAGACAGAACTATAGTCGGAAAATATAAGTAGAGTAATCTACCTAAAACTCTATCTTTTGTAACAGATTGATGTGTTTCCAAAATTGTTTTATGTATTCAGTTTTGTAAAAATGGCATAGGCAAACAACCCTAAAAGAATTCTGGAAAACTCAAAAAGATTGAGCAGCGAGAGGAGGGGAATGAACAGAAAATGGGTAGGCAGAAATACAGAGAGAGAAAGGGAACATAAAGAGAAGGGGAGCGAGCATCTTACCTTGTGAGCCGAGACTGGAGAGCAGAAATAACCTGTTAACAACTCGTTAGAGAGAATTCTGGAAAATTCAAACCCAACAATATAAAATGAAAAGAAACCAGTTGACAGAACTTTGAATGAAGCCATATGGAAAATGATCCACATAGCCAACCAGTATTTGGGATTAGCTTCTAACAACTTCTCTCATAAAAACAAACTAAATAATTTAAAATATCATAAGCATAACAAATTTTTACAGAGTTTTTTTCTTTTTAGAAATTGAATCAATACTATTTTTTTATGGACATGTAACCATCACAGTGCAATGTGGCACTGACAAAATGAACGGTTAATTATCCCACTATATCCACAACTATATGACTTTGAACAAAATTTAGTCTGAGAATTAGAAGAATCACAAAGAATAAGAAGACAATAAAAGGCATTACTCACTTTAGCCTGAACAAATATATTCCTTCCAATGCCAACAATAATCAAATCTTGCAAGCGAAATGAAATCATAATTAAATAATTTGGCAAATGAATAAATATAAATAAACAAAACAAAGGAACCAAGCTTTATAAACCAAAATCTAGGGAGTATATGGTAAGAACCCCTTTATTTTTTTTCCTCTCTTTTTTAAAATAGCCAACAAAAATGAACTTAAACAATTTAAACAGAAATTATGAAGCACAAACCAGAAACAGAAACAAAAATGATAAACCAGAAATGATGATAAACAGAAATGAATCAGAAACAGAAATTATGATAAACCAGACCATGAATCAACAATTTAAACATGAAGCATAGAGAGAAAAAGAGAGAGAGGGAGAGTCCAATCGGGATTCGAAGCAGAGAGAGAAAGAAAAGATTATCCCACTGTATCCACAACTATATGACTTTGAACAAAATTTAGTCTGAGAATTAGGATTGTAACCAAAATTTAGTCTAAGAATTAGGATTGTAACCAATGATTAGTGGATGAAAAATGGATGAATTTACACCGTGCTTTCAGTTTTATTCTCCAATACACACACACACACACACACACACATGTAATATTGTATTTCATTGTTAGGTCTCCAGTATGTAATATTGTTCAAGTAATGCTTATGATGACAGACTGGCAGTGTTAGAAAGCGTGTTAATTCGTATTACAAAAAATTCCAGCTATTGTGAATGCAAGACTCGCTCATACGTGTGTGTGAAAGACAAATGTAAATTTGATAATTTTAGAGAGAATTCTGGAAAATTCAAACCCAACAATATAAAATGAAAAGAAATCATTTACCCCAATCAATCAGATAGAGATACAAACCAGTTGATAGAACTTTGAATGAAATTTATTGATACATATCAGCAGATAAATTGATAGAACTTTGAATGAATTTATACTTTCATATAAACTCAGGGTAGAAGTTTGTCTTTGAGCCTTAGTGTAAAATTTTATGTATGATAGAGATTTGGCAACAAAGTCCTATTGTTTCTTAATGCACGCTTGTACACAATTTAAAATTACTTTTGACGAAGGCCTTTGATGGGGGTCAGCCCCTAGAAGTGTATGCTAGAAGGCAGAAAAGGAAAAAGATATTTCATCGGGGGTGTTTTGATAATTTTTGAGATAATGGATAATTTGTTTTTTATTTTCAGTGGGTAACTTGGAACTTTTGTTATTTTAGGATCCTGATTAGGTAGGTGTTTGTTGGGGAGGCTTCTCAAGTCATTCTCTCATTTGGAATCTGTTTGAGTCATAATTGGTTTTGGATATCCTTTCCTACCTAGTGGGATTTTAGGAAATCCTCTGTCTAGTAGTAGTAGTAGCAGTAGTCTTGCACTAATGTATTGGGTGGGTAGATTGTAGCGACAATTTTGCAAATTCTATGAAGAAAGTTTCTACAGATCTTGCTTTCTTTTAATGGTGAGATTCTATCGGTGTTTTTTAGGTGAGATTTCTAGAAGGCTTTTGTGAGTTTCTAAGACATATCTTTCATTCTTCTACTTCTTTCCCCTTTTATTCTCTATATTTTTTTTATTTCCACCAGCTCTATGCATTCTAACAGCCAGTACCAGCCATCCTTGCAGTTCAAATCTAACCCTCAATGCCTTAACTTTTCAACCTAAAACTTAATACCCAGTTAATACTCAATAATCCTACGAACACAACCCATTTCCTTCATTTTTTCCTCAGCTTAGAAAATCCTGCAAGCTTAACTTTAAATTTCCAGACTCAAAACAGCCCTAAATCTCAACTAATTTAATTGTAAACCTTTATCTGACCCTAATTCAGCTTCTCAACCTTAAACCCTAAAAGTTGAAACCATAGTGTAGCAAACCCAATTGTGGGACAGCCTAAAATTTCTAATTAAAGGCTATGTTCAGCACCAAACTTTCTGCAAATTTTAAGCACAGTTAATTGTGGTATGGTGATCAAGCTAGGGACGTTTCAATGGGAATAAATCTTGTGGAAGCCCTCGCTAATGTTCTTGGTTGTAATTGCAATATGATAAAGGAAAAAACACCTGCTGCTGAGAGATTTTGTCAAGCAAGTGGTAATTGATCGAAACAAAAGGGAATTCCTGCATCTAATAATTACATAGAAATCAACATGTCATTGTTGAGAATGAAAAGAAGAAGAATAGTGCAGCCAAAGCTTTTAATAATAAATTATTGTGGAAGAAAACGGCTGTAAAATGTAAGAAGCTTGGGTGTTATTGCTTTCTATACAATATTCTAAAGAGGTCCATGGTTCATAGGGGATATGGGTGTGTGTATTGTCAGGGAAAAAGAAGGAAAAAATGCAGAAGATTACTAACAGCGGAGGGAAAATCAAGAGCACATACTGGGCCTACTGGCTACTTTCCCACCTTCTCAGTGGAGAAGGAAATAAAAACCATCCACATATCCCTTAATCTCTACCTTTACCCATATCATAGTTTCAACAACAATAAAACTAATAATGAACCCAATTTACAGAAGATACACGGGAAACAAATATAACTACAGATATTAAACATTGGAGCTAGTTTCGTCCAAAATAAAAACAGATTGTAAGCCCCAATGAACCCAATTTTAAACCCAGACGATAAAACTAAAAATATATCAATGTATTCATGAATGTATGTATTAATGAAATGAAAAAGAACAGAGAGAGAAGGGGAAAAAAATATCAAACCCAAATGCACCAAAAAATGTATGTTATAAACAACCCTAGAAATGTATGTATTCATGAAATGAAGGAGAAGAACAGAGAGAGAAGGGAAAAAAATACTCACAGTATCAGAGAGATGAAGAAAAATGCATGTTATAAACAAAAAATGCAATTGAAACTGACAGATTCGAATGATATGTTATAAACAAAAAATGATATGTTGTAAATTGGGTCTGTCAGAGATGCAACTGAAAAATGCAATCCGAAGAGGCCCAATTTACTGAAACTGAATTTTACATTTTCATTTTCAAAAACCTTCCCCCCTTATTACATTCTCAAAAACCTTCCCCCCTTATTATATAGATTTTTCTCACATTTCACTAATCTTTTCCCTTTTTGATTTCCAAATCTCCAAACACAGCCTCAGTAAACAAATTCTCTTTCTCACCATTTCTCACTCAATTTATAAACAATTGATAAATTGAAAATGAGAAAAGAGTTCACTTTTGCATCATTTCTCACCAAACCACCCCATCCAAACGTAGTGTGAGACAACTCGTGACCCGGTATTTTTCTGGGCAGCAGAGTGATTCAACCAGCCACCATATTGGCATGGCCAAAGACAAAACTTGGGAAACTTGAATAGTGAAGGCCACAGCCCTTGACCAGCAGTTTCATCTTGACAAAACGCACAAAAACAATCAAATCAAATTTTCTGTCTTTCTTTCCTCATTACTTTATTTTTGTGAAGGTGAAGTTACGGTCCAATAGGAAGCAAATGATAGCATGACAAAGTAAATGCATGGAAATTACCAGTATATGTCTCCCAAGGGTAAATGATTCCATTGTCGTCCATGTCAAAAAAGGCCACATGTTGCTGAAGAACACTCAACCCATAATTCTTATAGCCTGGTGTTCCATTTGGATGGTCTGTATCCGGTGCAGCCAATGCTCTTGCCAAATCTGAATTCATGAATGCCAAAGAGACACATTAGTAGCATAAAGGTGGAGGCTTTTTGAGACTTCATTAGCACCAAGATAAGTGGGTGAGATGTAAATAAGATATAGTATTCATTTTACTTTTTACACACATTTTCTCCTTTTCATTTTAAATTCTTATCCAAATACATGATATAAACGTAGCCTAGTGACACATATTACATACACACAAATCATAATATTCCCACTTGGAAAAAATATTTTAAATATTTTTGTTAAATATCTCCTTAGCTTTAAATATTTTTTTGTTAAATTCGATGATTCTCTGCATGCCACTATATAAGCCTTATTGTTAGTTTAATAATATTCCCACTTGGAAAAAATCATATCATATATATAAAGAAAGAAAACATGATCTGCACTAAAGGAGTCTAGCCACACCACTATGCTTGTTCCCACCTCGACAGGCTGCCACTGCCTTTGTGCAATGAGTGAGGGAAGATGCTTGAAAATGGCTTAATTTGTTTAGCATTTTCTGCGCATTTTCTTCTATTTTCCAACAAAAAGTCAAGAATCCAAAAGGACATAGAGGAGGATGGGGATATGGAAATTCATATAATTTGTTAGCGTACTAAAACCAGGGGGAAAAAAAAAAGTAAATTTACTTTTATTATTGTGTTTCTTTCCCTAAGTTTTCTTGGCAGGCAAACAAAGCATTAACAAACTAAGAAACTCTAGAGACTTTGTTGAGGTTCACATGATAAATACTGGTAAGAACTTTTATTTCATAAAAGTGTTGGTTGATTGATAAAAACACAAATCCAATTGCCTCAATAGTTTACATAGATTGAAAACCCCAAATTTAATTACCTCATAAACCCAGATAAACAATCAAACCTTGATGATAATGATGATAAACAAACAGATTTATTATAACCATTATAGACCTCAATACCACCAACAAACAACACACCGAAATGTATATAATTCCTCCAAATTCAGACCCAGCTCACCAAATTAGCTCCAAACGTAGAAACACTCCTAAGTTTCCATCAAACAAATCCAATGACACCAACCCACCAACAAAACTACTACTATTAAGTCTTAAAACTCAAAACCCAATAAAAAGAAAACAAATCAACAGATCAATGCGAAACAAACACAATTACAAACTAATTGGGTACAAACAAATCAACACAATTACAAACTAATTTGAAACACAAATCAACACAATTAGGTACAAACAAATCAACATAATTTGAAACATATCAACTATACATACACACAATTACAAACTAATCGAAACCTACAATGGAATTGAAGTCACTATCAAACAAGAAAACACAAAAACACTCACAGATCAATGCGAAGCGGTATATAAAGAGAGCTTTGTAACCGAAATGGTGTTTTTCGGAGAATTGTTTTAGAGCAATCCAAATACCAAAAAATGATATCCAGAAAATGCCTAACTAACAAATCAATTTAAGGTTTAGAAAAACAAAAATCAAAATCAAAAATCAAAGCCCCAACTCTTCTGGATATTGAAATCAAAGCCACAAAACAATATTGAAATCGGAAAGGGTTGTAAGGGAATCTTACCTTGCGATGAAGAGGAGCGTGACCAAGGAGGAGGAGGAGGAGGAGAAGGAGGAGGTAGCGAAGAGGGTAGGTGTCGATGAAGAGAATTGAAATCGAACGGTTGATGAAGAGGGACGTGACGAAGGAGAAGGAGGAGGAGCGTCGGTTGTGATAGAGAGGGTGGACTTCTGTTCAAGAAGAAGAACAGAGAGTGAAAGAGAGAGAGCGACAGCGAGAGAGAGAGAAAGAGATAGAGATAGAGAGGGAATGTGGGGTGGGGGGGGGGGAGGAGCGTCGGGTGGGTTTCTTTGCTTCTATTGAAGAACAGAGTGAGAGTGAGAGAGAGGGGCAGGTGGGGGGAACAGAGTGGGTTTCTTTAGAAAGCAATCATCATTCATCTCAACCAATCTGAACCATCGACATAAACTTAAGATGCATCTCAGCCGTTAATATCAAATGTATCTCTCATACATTTTCTATATTTTCAAAAAGCCTCTTGCCTTATTATATAGATTTTTTTTTTTTAGTGATATATATTATTGTCGTTTTTAAAATCCAATAGGACGGACCAATTAATTTTAAAACAACAATGATTCATCCAACTAAAAACATCACCACTAATAGCACTAATGCATTAAAAAAGTAAAAAAAAAAAAAATACAACTCCAAGACCAAAACATCACATCATTAATGGCGGGACCCACTGCCACCTAATTAGTGGGAGCACTAATTAGTGCTCCCAAACATTTTTCATTTTAAAAACATGAATAAAGGGTGTAAAAATGTCCCAGCTGTAATAATGGCCCATCGTTTTGAAACTTGAGATAGGATTTACGCCATGTGTTTTTTGGTCCTGCCCACCGGCTCCATATGAGGCCTAGCCTAACCGACGTCAACGTCATTTTCAAATTATTATAATGAAATTTTTTTAAAAAATTCAGGCCCTCCAACCCGAAACCGGACTCGCTTGAGGCCCAATTACCCTCTGAATCTGGGCTTAATTTTTTAAAAAGTGGGTCAATGCAATCAGATTTAATTTTTGACAAAGGCTTGATAGGCCAGATCGGGCCGAATTTACAACCCTGAGTAAACCATCCAAATTATATAACGTGCTAGATTTTCATGCGTCTCTCCTTAAAAGAGTAATATTCTAGACTTGAACCATAGGTGAAAGTGTAACAGGCATGTCTTTAAGAAATATACAATGGCTTTCTAAAAAATTTCAAATCTTGAAATAAATATAAATTGATTATGAAAGTATACATTTTGTAATTTAATAGATATATTTCATTATGCATAATTATTAATATATTTAAAATATAATTATGACATTATACTTCAATTCAGTTCAATGATTGAACTACTAATCTTGCCCCAACTTCCTTTCAGGTTCAGTTTAGTGATTTGGGTTTCAAAACTTTGCATACATGTCTTTTAAGTTATTAAAAAAAAAAAAAATAGTATTCATCTCTTTATTCTAATAAGATTAGCCTGAGAATCCAAAAAATGGATACTCAGAATTTACCCAAAAAGAAGATCAACGGTGGAGATTGAATGAGTGTATAATAAGATTCATATATATAATAAATCTCAATCACATGCAAATTCTGAATAAATTATGAATATATAATTCTAGATTTGTAACATAACATCCTCATTTTAAATTTTTAAAGAACTTTCTGTCATCCATCCACTCTACTCCATCTTTGGAAAACTTATTTCACTATCACCACTCTCAGCCCTCCACTGTTGCCAACCGTCATTATCAACCCAACCTCCCTCTTGCGAATCTCATTCTTCTGCAACCCTTCTCCGTGGTGAATATCACATCTCTAAACATAATTCAGTAGGTGAAGTGATACTTCCTAAAAGTTCAAGGGTATAAAATAAAACATTTCGCTAATTAAACGTGCTCTGTTAATATCATTAAGGGATTTTACAATATAAATAATTTAAAAATTCAGTTTATTAAAAATTCGGTTTAAGAGATCAAAGAGACACTTTACAATAATTTAGAAAGTACGTGTAAATATCACTTTTCTTTTCTCAGTTTTCTTTGGTTGCCCAATGGGCCTTTAATTTTGTTAAATTCACATCCTAAAAGGGTATCAGCTATTCCTTACACCTCTCCAGGTACGAGGAAGCTGGAAGTGCATTGAGAAATCAAAAATAGATAAATAAAGTACAATAAACAAAAGCGTGCCATCTGGCAAACCTAATCATCAAACTCAACACCACAGGCTACTCACCCTTAGAAAATTGGCTAAAAAATAGATAAAAATAAAAAATAGAAGTTTACCATATGTAGCAAACCTAGTCATCAAACTCAACTCCTTGTGTGGAACTCACATTTGAAATCTTGCTTGTAAAGAGAAGGTGCCCAAGAGGCATTATATTCAGAAGGCCAAGCCCCTCTTGTTTTGATATGGGATCGCAACAAGTTCATATTCTTTTTCATGTATTGAAATCACAAAGGATTCATTCATTAGCCATGAGCAATGTTTTTATCAAAAAAAAAAAAAAACCATGTCAACACAACTCTGTACAACAGTGTTCCACCAGAAGTTTGAAAAGAAAGCCAACAAAACCCTCTTTTAATCTCAATTGTCAGTAACAGCCTGTTTGATAATGTATGTCAGTTACCTATAAAATCATAGATGTGCAGTGAATGGGATCTAGTCATACCCATCCGACTCATGCTTAACAAATTTTAATGATCATTTCCATTCTAATCCAAGGACTGAAATTTGTAACCTTCACTTACAGGCATCGTCCATTCCAATTCACTGCAGAAGAAATGTGTGGGAGCTCGAATGCCAAATTATTTTGCATAATGTCATTCCTGTTAGCAACAACATTTTCCATTAGAGTGATGGAAAGCCCAAATGCAATAAATAATGAAAAGACAAGTTGTTGTAAATCATAAACACACAGCTAATAACAAAAAATAAAGTACTGGGTAACTTTTACTAAATCAATCCATTTTCCCTCTTTTTTTTTCTTTTTCTTCGGCAGATTTTATACCATAAAGTAGAATTATTCTTTTAGCATATGGTTATTAGCTTTCCTGATGAAGCAAAACTGTCATACACAGCCCTTCCCAAAGCTTTTAGAAATTCATCGCAGACATGTTGAGTTACGAATTCCATTTGCAAATGCTTACAGTCCAAAGACTCCAAACAAATGGGACTAGTGAATATGCTATAAAACAAAATACCTTTCTATTCACATTTTATTTGATTTTGGTGCTGCGCAAAACAATCTTTCGCATTACGTGCCACTTCTGCTTCCAAGATCGCTTCCAACATAATGTCAGATCCTTCGGCATTATCTGACACCAAAGTAACAGGTTATTTCTCTGTACAACAATGTGAATGCAAAAATGCAAGCACATGTACCATGCATAAAAAAATCCATCCATATGTATATAAGTTACCTGATGGATAAATAACATATGCACATACAGACACTGATCATGCAAACAAGCAATTACTGAAACAAATACTGCAAATGTATTAAGGTATGACATACTGTAGAATCATGAAAGTCTCATTACTATTGCAGCATAGATTGTACGCTACTGTAATGCCATATGTAACTGAGTAAGGCACACGAGCCCAGCCAATTCTTGAACTACTACTTACAGAATTTGATGACTACTTCTTACAGAATTTGATGTAATTTCCCTATACTACTTTTTTAATTCCTTAGTAAGTTACTCCCCTTCTATTTGAGAGGATTAAGAAATTACTTTGACGGAAGCATTAACATTTGAGTTTCCAAGCATGAGAATATGGATTCAAGTCTGAAGGCAGTCACTTTGTGCAAATAATGCAGAAGACTAGGTCAACCCTTCTCAGCACCATGCACTGTCATGACCAACACTGGATAATAACCTTCATTCTACTTGAAAGACTGGAGGACTTGTCTTGAAGCATTTCCCATGTCCAGTTTCCAGATAACCAAAGACGTATAAGTCCAAGGATGGTGTCATAATCTAGGAAACTAAACTTCCCCAACCTTTACAGGACAGGCTATGGAGTTACTGAATCGAGTTAACTTCAGAGATGTCTGGCACTGTAAGATTAGAACAGTACAGTAGAGAATGCAATGCAGACGGTAAATTGGAGATCTTGTCGCCATTTGGCCACATTGAGTTTCAGCGGATTCTATTTGTGGTTAAATATGCAGCATCATGCCTAGAGACAGTGACCTCTTCATATATCCTCAAGAGACGAAGGCCACTACTACACGCGTAAATTTAGTTGTGTTTGTGATGTTCAATTTCTTCCCGCTTGCAGGCTCCACACAATTGTATGCATGCTTTGTTGTTGTATCAACCTTCTTTTTGATTTTTTTTGTTGGGGATTAGGGGTCTTGAGGCTCAAATTCATTTCAGCAAGAACATCTCCTATTTCCCATGAATAATTTGGGAGACTTCAGGGTATTTTTATCTTCAGAAATTCAACATTCCTTGTGCATACCCTACTAAAGGAATATGGAAACATTTCCAGAGGTATTATCACTCTAACATAAACAAGCTTTCAATGAGGTGGTGAGGATCCAAATCTTGTCAATTATTCGTAAGAAATTGCAAACTTCTTCTCAGGTGGTTTTTGTTAATGGACTATAATATCAATATTTACTGATGAGTGATAGTTGATTGATCCTTTTTATTCTTATGCGCTGGACAATAATATCAAATAAATTGTCTCTCAAACTAAAAACTAATTATGGTCAAATGATACAAGTGTTTATTGGTTTTGTAAAACAGTGATATTTGATGAACAAGAAAGAAATAGCACGAGTTACAAGTTGCAGAGTAATGAATTAAGTAAACTCCCACAAAACTATATATTCTGTGGAAATTTAGAACACGTGTTTGGTGCCACCACATAGTTGGTTCAAACGTCTAACTCAATATGGATAGTGATTGGGTGGCTTTACAGGGAGCAGGACTACTTTTCCTTCAATGTAAAAATTGTTGAACTTGTAAAATAGCTTCAAGTTGAAATTGGGGTGAATGCTACTTTATATTTTTCTCAAGTCAAAATTTTAAGAGGTGTAATCAACTCACTTCTACAAAGGCTTCCCAATTTGTCTCAAATTGCAGCATCCCTTGAGATTTAGAGTATCATGCAGTGTTGCTTCACTCATCTAAAGGTCTAGTAGCTTTCTAAACACTATAAATTTTCCATCCATCAAAAATCTTCTAAGTACCAAACTTTCATGTGATGTCACATTTCCAGCTTAAAGGAGACATTAAAGTGCTGCTACTCGTCAAAGAATATTTTAGCTCGCTTAAACGGGAAAAAAAGAAAAAGAAAAAGAAAAAAAGGAGACTTCAAAATGGTCCAACACCTTAAAAAAGTACAAAATATGAGCCCTACTTGATCTCTTTCTAGATTTTTCAATACATCACTTATAGAAACAATTGCAAGAATGAATTGCTTCAATTACGAGACACACAATTTCATAAATTCATTTATCTAACACATAAAAATTTATGAAATATCCTATTTTAAGAATCCCTGGTTAACCAAGACAGAAACTAACTAAACTATGACTAACAGTTAAACTAAACTAACCAAGAGGCAACGTGGTAAGACAAAAACATGTGATGCTAAATCTAATAGAAGGTTAGTACCCTTGCGATCTGGCAGTAATCCGGTGCTTTCGGCAGATACGGGAAGAACCATAATACCAGATTCATCAGTTAGCTCATTAATAACTTCATTACTTTCTACTGACCCAGAGTTTATAGCTGTTGATTCAGCCAATTTCGCATAAGCTGTTGCCTGGCTGTGCATATCAGAAAATTCCGAGTTTGTTGAGCCATAATTCTGGGAGAAAACAAATAATAATAATAAAAAAAAGAAGTTAAATCATTATTGGTATAAGAAAATTCTACATGAAAAGAATGTAATATGCAATGAATGGTGATTCTGCTAAATAAAACCTTAGCATCTGGAGTGGTTGATCTGTTCGCTGTGTCAGGTTTTTCAGGCTCATTATTACCTGAAACCCATAAAAAGAATAATCAATTGCCCCAAATTCACACGAGAAAAACATAGCCATTCAATTTAGAAATTTAAAGATCTCAAACAAATAGGATACCACTAGCAGCAGATGTTTGGTCAAGATTGTCCACTAGCCTCCGAGTCAATGGACCAGGATTCATGAAAGAGACGGTTCGAATTTCATGACGTATGGCTTCTAGTTGAGCAATTGTATCTTGCAGTTCTTTGTGCACCTGGAAGTTAAAAACCAAGAGAGAGTTAGAGGGCACCATCGTTCCAATATTTTGCACCAAAAAAACATTTGTAACATCTAATTAATGAAACAAACAAACAAAGAACAATACTAATTCTGCAGTTAATGGATACCATAATTGGGAGAGAGAGAGAGAGAGAGAGAGAGAGAGAGAGACCTGGCGAGCTTGAGTTTGGTGCATGATAGTATCGAATTGGCCGCGAGCCAATTGAACGTATCCGATGGCACGGCCAGCTAACTTGCCGGCGGTTCTGGCTATAATTGGGAGATCCTTAGGACCTAATAATCAATCAAAACCCTAATTCGGTTCAAACATTTCATAATTTTGTATATACGTGTGTATATGTGTGTGTGTGTGTGTGTGTGTGTGTGTGAGAGAGAGAGAGAGAGAGAGAGAGGAGTACCGATGAGAGCAGCAGTGGCTCCAAGTAAAAGGAAGAGTTCTCCGTATGAAATTCCAAGCATTTTGTGGATTCTTCTTTTTCTTCTCCGACGGTCGATGGAGACCCGACGCGGACTCCTCCAAGAGCAGGAGCCGCAAGCAAGGAAGAAATACAATTGCTAGTATTTTGGTTACACTTTAGGTGACAATTGGTAGCTTCTATTCCCACACAATTTTCTTTCTCCATACAAAGGTCTTGTTTGAGAACAACATTCGGCTAAAATAGTCACTCCTCTCGTTTGAACCGACTATTTTAATAATTTTTTAATTTTTTTAATAAAAATGTACAAAAAATAAATAGAAAATAAAATTTTTTGACTCTATTTGGTTGAGTTTTCAAATTACATTTCAACACTATCACTCGCGCTTCACGTTTGGATTACATTTTCAAAATACAATTCTACTATATAATTCAAACTACAATTTGAAAACCTGTTTGGCAACCTTGTGATTCATTTCTTCACTTTCAACGTTTCAACCTTTTTCCTCTTCCTTTCTGAAAAGCTTCAATGTCCATCGTCTCTCTGAAAAGTTTCACATGAACTAATTTACTCATCTTCCTTTCTCTATGTCAAAGATCAGGACTGAAGATTTGTCACGGGTAGTATTCATAGAGAACTCAGACCATTTTATAAATGATGAATCCTGTGAACCCGCTCCCTACTCATATCATCTCCCACAAATCGAGTGACTTACAATTTGTGCGTTGTGGACGATTCCTTCTACGGGCAACCAAACAACGATAAGTGTGAGGTCAAATAACTCAGCAATTTATTTCACATATTTTCTTATCGGTCACTAATTTGAAAAAATCATTCCCACTAATCTGGTAAATATATCCTTCATCTGTTATTTGCAAATGATTTCTAAGAAATCCAAACGAGTATACAGATAGTTTGAGATAAGAAAAATGATCTGTTTGAACTGTTTGCACCTTTTGCCAAGCAAAATAGCTGAGCCGGTCGTCTCCCGGGTCATCCGGTCGATCGACCTCCCTCTGCCCTTTATTTCTTCTTCTGCTAGTTCTTCTGTGTATTTCTTCCTTCTCTTCTCGTGGCCTTATTCTTTTACTTAATTTTGGTTATTTTTTTACTATTTAAATACAGACAATGTTACGTGATTTTTAGGATTGTCTTTGTTTGGGCCTTCAAAAAATCAGTTATGTGTTTTTATTTTCTCCCTTTTGCCCTTCAAATCAAATCATCTACTTCTCCTAATATTATTTAGCAACTTGAAGTAAACATTAATGCTATGTTCAATGTTATTAATTTTCTCAATGACAATTAATCAATTTTTTATATTGATTTTCAAATCATCTAATAATTTTGTTCATAAAAGTAAATTAAACTCACTTTTCTTGTAATTTAAAAATAATATAGTTAATTTCCCACTTTCGACATAACTCCCTCAAAATTTTATTTCACATCATACTTACATTTTTTTCATCAATAATTTATTAGTCGTATGATTGAAAATAATGATATTATCTATTTCTTACTAAAATGTATATTTGTTTTTATTTATTTCAGTGTCTACCTATTGACTTTAGTTTTAGAAGTTTTAATTATACTAAAAGGGATGTTACTGTAATTATGTAAAAAGTGTAAGACTGCCTGTATTTTCTTTAAATTTCAAGAGAAATGAGTGTAATTTATCCACAAAAAAAAAAAAAAAGAAAGAAAAACTATGAACTAAGATAATAGGGTTTGTTTGTGTCATTTCAGTATTTTACCCTCTTTCATCTTTAAAATTATCAATTTTGAATAATTATTCGTTAAATCATTGGCATTAATTCATTAATATTTTTCTGACCAGATTTAAAAATATTTTTATGTACATAATTTGTTTAATTTAATTGAATCTAAAAATAATAATTTGTCACAATTGATTTTTACTCTATGTTTTCTTAAAGAGAAGTCTACCATTCCAGATATAACTATCCAAATTTTTCTGGATATTGTCTTATGTGATAAAGATTAAATTAGTATAAATGTGGGGGCATATGCAAATGAATCTAAGTCATAAATTAATGCATGAGTAAAATTCATATAAATTTTTTGAATAGTGTGTTTTATAGTAGAGATTGAATTGGTATAAGTGTAGAGTCCATATATAAAAAAATCTAAATCGATATTTCAAAATAAAATTTCTAGGTTCATACTATTGATGTTCTTAAATATTTTTAAAACAACTTATTTTGTTACATGGTATGTCAATATCTATTCATTATGGGCAAAATGAATAAAAACTTTCAACCAATCGAGTGAGTCAACATATGTAACATTGTGTTAAAGATACTAGTTAATAATTTAAATGAAATAAACACACATAGTTTTAAAAAATAATTTTTCAAATTCATAGTTTGAATTAAGTAGTAGAGATTAATTTCATAAAATTTATCTCACACAATAAGCATAGTGATGTCCATGTCATCACAAATCTTACTCAGGATTAGAGATTATGCCAGTTTGCTGCTTCTGAGTAGTAACTTGGGGTGAAACATATATCAAACATATGACATTTGAATCAATTTTCACTATAGATATAAATTTCCAATAAATGGTTTCATAAATATAGCTTATTTGAAATTACAATCAAGACCAACAGCTACGCCGCATCTTAAACAAGTTTCATGAAAAAAAGAAAAAGAAAACAAACAACTCAAGTGCAAAAAGATAAATGATTCAGGACACGATACGCAACTCAAGGGAAATGGTGCTGAAACATGATATAACAATGGGCGGAAATAAATCAACTATGTAGGTGAGAATTTAACGCCTCCCAGATGCCACTGATTCAGCAGAGAAGAGGTACTTCACTCGTGAAAGAACAGAATCATGTGTAGGGTCGTAAGGATGGTCCTTGGAAGGAATCTCCAAAATTGCTGGCACTGGCTTATTGTAGCTATCCACTAGAAACCTTATCATGTTTGCAACCTGAAGATGAGCAGAGGGTGATGTTTTGTTTCAGAAATCAGATGAGAACTGAAAAGGCACAGCAATGCAAAATCCAAGTCCTCACTTGCCTCTTACTACCATTACTACTAACAAATGTGTGGGACTTGGTCATTCATCTGCTAATCAGCTTTTTGATAGTCAGGTTTTTTCAACTTATTTAAATTATTTATGCCCAATAAACTGTAAGCATAAGCAACACTAAACAATCTAACATAGACTTTCTAAATAAAATAAAAACTATAAGCAGCTTAGATAATTTGCACCAAATAGCCAGAATATTCTGAAACCCTGACTGTTGAGCAAACAGAAAAGCAAAAGTGAATTGTGACCTATGATAAGTGAATGTTATGTCACTAGCAAAGTTAAAATTATAGCCATAATGGCCTGTAGCGAAGTCATTGACATTCACTAATCGCCAGAAAATAAATAAAACCCACTGTCAAATGCCATACGATGTTAGTATGTGCAAAAAGTGCATGTTTAAAAATTCAATTTTTCCATGATGAAGAAGAAGAAACAAAGAGCATCTTATGGTTCTTGTGACATGTCTGATATGATATGGACTTTCACCATTTTAGTCAAATTTCTTAATTATCATATGCATAACCACAGAGAAGGAGCATATAAACCAATTCAAAAAGTTGACATTATATAATAAACAAACTTACAAATTGACTGATCATCACTATTGCAATGTCCTCTCTTGTTGTGAACTCTTTGAATGCATCCTCAATTTGTTTCACCGTTGTTTCTAAACCATAATAAAATAATCTCTGTAAGCCAAGGTAAGAATATCCAATAATTCAATCAAATCAACACTGGAAAAGAGAAGGTTATATACATTGTGAAAAGGATAAAGACAGAAAGAACAACATTTGGAATCTTATATCGTTCGTCCAAGCCCATATAGTTA
The DNA here is from genome assembly GCF_055761805.1 of Camellia sinensis. Classification (NCBI taxonomy): domain Eukaryota; kingdom Viridiplantae; phylum Streptophyta; class Magnoliopsida; order Ericales; family Theaceae; genus Camellia; species Camellia sinensis. Next base: position 106,323,622 of record NC_138972.1, read on the forward strand.
TCAAGTCAAGAAAAGAAAAAGAAAAAAGAAGTCCCCTTTCTCGTCAACTTAAAAGAAAAATTTGAATTTCCTTAAATCAACTTTTAGCTGTTCATTTTAAAGGAAGGTGTAACATGGCTGCCGCAGGGGAAAAAATCTACAACACAAAGGACCCTGGGTAACAGGTAGGTGAGCTTGGTTGAGAGAGTGAATCCATTGTTGGGAAATGATAAAACTCACCAATAATCCAAATAGGGTATGCTGACCAACCAGTTGCATTGGGGATAGTTTTTCAATCTATTGGAGGCTAGTATTAGCCATTTGTTCTAGTGAGAATCACTCTGAAGAAACAACTATCATCAAAAGCCATTTATATTATTACTGAGTTCAATCTTTCAGGTAGGAGGGATTGTTCATTCTTTTAGACTTTAGGGCCACCCAAAAACCAAAAGAAAAGGGAATGTTCATTCAGAAAAGTGGAACCAAAGGAAAAGTTAAAACAATGAACAAACAACTTCCTAAATAAATTATGGTTGATCATATAAATTCTATGATATTACGCACAAAATATTAAAAAAATTCGTAACATTCATAGCTAAAAAACGTACTCGAGTCCACAATAAGATAATTTGTCTTCCTTCGCAAATCCACATTGCCTACTCCAGCCAGTAAAAATCCAGTTACTGTGTCCTACATCAGATAAGTTACAAATCAGATAAACTCTAACAGTAGGAGGACCATTTCAGGAGACATCTTAAAGAACTCAACAATGATAACACGCTGACACAAAGATGAAACAATGAGCAAATTGAAACATAGCTGATGATAGATGTATGAGCAACTTGCCAAGCCATATGATTAATAATGTATCTACAATCTACATTTATCCCATCATGAAATCATAAAGAGAAGAGATAAAATAAATCAACCCCACAGACTGACAGAGTACTTGCAGCATGCTAGTTTGCGCTTGAACATTAGAGAGAGAGAGAGAGAGAGAGAGAGAGAGAGAGATTAAGGCTCCATTCAGTTTAGTTTTTAAAATGAGTTTTGAGTTGTATTTTGAAAGATAAGTAATTGAAAAAAGTTTTGAAAATTGAAAATTTGTTTGGTTATAAGTGTGAAAATAGTTTTGGGATGATTTGTAGTTTATTTTTTAAATTTTTTTTAGTTGAATAGATGGGTGTGAGAAATTTGATTGATTGATATGCAGAATGTGAGAGAATGAGAGAGAGGAGAGAGAAAAAAAATTTGAAAGGAGTTTTGAAAGTCGGTTAACCAAACATGTTTTTTGCTTTTTTGATCCAAAAGTTAATTTGGAAACTAAACCAACAGTACCTAAGACATTCATAACCACTTCCTCTATGTAGAAGGGTCATACTTGAAATTTGAACATACCACCAAAATTGCCTTGGCGGGAAGAACACTTTTGAAAAGGGAAATGGGCAAAATTCTAACAAAAATGGGTCAAAAGCAAACCGCAAATAGTCTGTGAACCAACCCATATGAGAACCATTGCAGGAACCGCAAGGCCACCCCAAAAGGAGAGGTGAAACTAACTGAGGTAAGACTTGCTGAGGTGAGACCAACTAAGAGAAGACTTACCGAAGTGCAACCAGCTGAGGGAAGACTTACTGAGGTACAACCAGCTGAGGTGAGACCAACCGAGGCACAACTAGCCGAAGTGAGACCAGCTGAGGCAAAACCCTCTAAGGCGAGAAAAGCCCTTGAGGTAAATTAAGTTCCTGAGGTGCCCCCTAAGCGCCAAGGTCCCCTTAGAGCTGATAGCAGGCTCAGGGTATCAAAATGACATAATTCAGAACCACAACTCTCATGAAGATGCAGAATGCAAGATATGAAAGTTAGGAGTCTCCTTCCCATAAAATTATCCAGGCCAAAGGAGCCTACCCCGGTCAAGATGGCAAGACCCAGGAAGTCCACGAGGTATAGTCTAGTTGATACAAGGCTACACTATGATACTTTACCAGGATGTTGGGGAGCTTGTGGCTTGGTGGCTACGAGTAGGGGTTTGCTGAAGTAGTTGCGAGTTTGGCTGATACAGGCTACATTTCCCAAGTAAGGTTTTACCGGGTGACGTCCTACCAAATGAGTTCCTACTGAGAGACTTAGGTAGTGCCTAAAGGGAAAGACAAAGGGAAGCACGTACTCACCGAGGCGTTGCATCTAGGGAAAGGAACATGCCCACGTGATCTCTGAGACATGTAGCATCACCCTATTAGCTACTTGGCCACTTGTGAGCCAGGGAAACACCTACAAATAGGAGTCATTTCCCACATCTCTAGGGTGATGATTTGGGGATTCCCATAAGCTTGAGAGACTCTTTGGGATCCTCGTAGCCTGATGAGAGTGAAACTGGCAAAAAGAGGGAGCCTCGCCACTGCCATTACCTTTCTTGATTTGCTTGCCCTGGTCTCACCCAGCGACTCTCTCCTCTGTCCCCTGCTTACTATTCAGATTACTTGCCTCACTGATGATACATATTCTTGTATGAACACCATACATTTTCCGACCTCCTACACTCCAACACAGTGGACTACCCTATAACACATGAACATAATTGCTATGAGCAACTAAAATCATGCAGTAAATTATGTAGTTAAGACCATTCAACTTGGCTTATTTGATGTCAATTGAAAAGGAATTGAAGCCAAATGGACATAGCTTTTCAGGTTCATAGGCTCATACCCTCATAATACATCTTCTGCACATGGGCAACTGTGGGAGCCAAGTTTTGCTCTCACTAACTCAGCCACAGCACATTTGCAACTCCAGTTTAGAAAATGACGGTTGATGAGGACTGCGTGAAAGAAAAAAAATTGTGCAATGAAAGGATAACTCATAAAGAGAAGCCCTCAACAAGTCACACTCACCAAATCTTCTTTTGAAAGAAAAAACTTGTGCTGTCTTTATTATGTGAAGAAAGATAACCACAAACTCAATCAAGCAAAATATTAAGCTGGCACAACGACAAGATACGCCACAAGGTAGCATCTTTTGTAAATAGAAATGACAACAAACTCAATCAAGTAAAAAATAAAACTAGCCTAATGCGAAGATATGCCACAAGAGAGCATATATATTTTTGTAAAATTAAATAAAATAAAGGAGTCACATACCACATAAAATTCATCCACTTTAGCATATTTTAAACAAAGGCAGACCCAACAAGGCAACACACCTTAGCATATTCCACTTCCCTCCCTCTCTCTCTCTCTCTCTCCTTGACAGAATGTTGAGTATATATTGCAAATAAAAACAACCACCGATCTATATCAAATGATTCTATAATCATCAAATCTTTCAGTTTTATTTTATTCTACATATAAACCCAAGTAGAAATCTCTAGAAGACAAACATAATGCAGATACTCTAAACACTGAGATTCTAAAACCTTTTCCTTCAGTTTTTCTGCTATGCACTAATATTCTAAAAAAAAAGTATGATAACCACATTAAAACTATAATGAATATTAGTGTCAAACAATTATATTCAGAAACATCTACGGCATATAATTTCACTACTAAAGCACATAGACAGCAAGTGCAAGATTCTTACCTCATCAGCAATCATAGCAATGAGTGCTGAGTTTCTTGAAGGAATTTGAGCTTTGTTGGCCATTCAAATAAATAATAAAAACTACAAAAGGAAAATTTATGAGAATATCAGATATTGCTGTGAATAACTCACTTAAAAACTCAAGCTAAAAGCTAAACATAGAAAATGTGCTAAAGTCATATTGTACATCCAATGAAAAAGAAGCACTATAGAAAATAAATGTGAAGGCATGCAAGTGCATGCAAGTGCATCACTTAAAAACTCAAGCTAAAAGCTAAACATAGAAAATGTGCTAGAGTCATATTGTACATCCAATGAAAAAGAAGCACTTTAAAAAATAACATGTGAAGGCATGCAAGTGCGATTCTTTGCACAAAATAAAGTGTATAGGCATGAAAGTGCATTGCCATAGATGATTTTTTAGCATAGCACCAAATAGCCATGAAAAAGAGGTGACAACAATCCATAATAGATGAATCCCCTGCAGTTCTGGCATATTCAGAAACTTTATTCTATTTGCCCTGGAAAATTATATCTGTTTGGTTCAAAGCCAAAATCAATAACTTAGTTTTTATCAAAACAAAGTTTGTTTTTATTTAAACATACTATGAAAGCTGTTTGTATACAATTGTGGGTGGGAGAGAGACTTGAAGAGGGATAGAGAGGAGGGAAAAAAAATGATATTAGAATGCAACATTTAAAGAAAAATTGTGAATTTATTTGGCATATTTGTGTAGAACAAAATAAAGAATAAAATAAAAGATTTTCATAGTAGTAATTTTTTTTTTTTTGATAAATAAAAATTAAATAAATTTCCATAGTAGTAAAGTTGATGAGTTTTAGTACATATCATGTTGGGAATCAAGAAAGAGGGGGATTGAAGACGAATATTAGGAGCAAGAAAAATCAACTGAATGATTACGGATTTGATTAGGAATTTTAGGAGATTTAGGCCCTGTTTGGTGGAGCTTTTTTTTAAGTTAAAAGCTGACAATCAGAAAGCAGAAGCTAAAAGCACCCCTATCCCAACTTCCAAATGATCAGTTTTTTTCAGCTTATTTACGCTATTTTTGTCTAATAAACTATAAGTAGAAGCTGCACTAAACAGTCTGACACAGACTCCCAAATCAAAATAAGTTATAATCACCCCCAAAAACTGTAACAAACAGTCCCTTAGTCTTATTAGGATGTTGATTCTATTTTTTGACTTATTTCTAGTTTATTTTCCCTTACTATATAACGCTTTTAAGCTTATATGTGGTGCTGCATCACTTCACCTACAAATTAATTGGAGAAACAAGGAGTAGAACTATTGAACAGCTATGTAAATATGAATTATAATGTCAAACAGGAGAAAATTGTGTATGTGTGCGTGTGTGTAAATAGAAAGCATTAAAAATCTAGATCCACAATCTGTCGGCAAATTCAACCTTTTCCCCACAAATCTAATTGCAAATTTCAAACCAAAAACCTAAAGAAACCTTCCATACCAAAACCCAATAGAAACATATATATATATATATATATATATTTGAAAACAACAGCAATCTGTCACCAAACTAAAAACCATAACAAACCCTAGATCATGATCTGATATATAAGCTGCATGCCTGCAATCACCAGGTGTGAATGGGAATGCAAAGTTCATCTTATGGTGGCCAATCACTAGTGTGATGAGAAGAAACTTATCGTGAGCAAGTGGATTTTTAAGTGAGAGTAACACGAGTAAAGGGGGGTGACCATTGGTTCAATGGTAAAAACCTAAGCCTAATAACCTTGAGGTTATGGGTTCAAGTTTCGGGGCAACTACTTTGTGCCCTATGCTAAAGGTTAGATATGTACTCAATCTTTCCCTTCCCAAACACAAATTAATGTTGACTAATTGGGTTTTTTAGTAACACAAGTAAGGAAGAACTACCTCCCTCGTGTTTCGCATGTGTCCTCATTTCCACCCATAATAAGGGAAGTTACCGAACAAAAGACACAATTTCAACAAACTGGTTTTGGGGTTTACCAACAACCCTTTATAAGAAGCTTTGTTCTATAGAATTAGACATTGGGGATACTTTCTCTTCTTTTTTTTTCGTCAGATTCTATGTATACTTGAATACTCCATCATCATCGATCTCTTCCTAATAAGAGTAGATCTGTTATTTCAAAATTGAAAACTCCAATGCTTTCTACCTATAATAGACAAACATACACATACATATACATATACATGCATATACATATGCGGAAAATTATTAGGTACTCCAGGAGTATCATGTGGCTATGCTCCCTCACTAATCATCATTCATTATGCCCCTCTTATTTCTTAATTACCCAACACAAAATCAAATACCTCACCTTCTCCACCAATTATACTACCAAGAAGTACGACATGGTTGTACTCCCGAACTACCCAATAATCACTCTACATATGCATACATGTGTATATATATTGTATACACTCATAATGAACAATTTTGTTTTTTGATAAGTTAACAGTCAATATTGGTCAATGCTATGTTACCTGAAACATGGACCATTCCGGTATATGAAACTAGAATGAGAACGTGGTATGCCACATACTCTAAAATGTGGTACTATACTACATTTAAAAATTTAAGATATTTGTAGATAAATTTTCTTTGAACTATTAGGCATCTAATAAAATGTATTTTTAATTTTCTTTTCCATTTTTGATATTTTTGTCCAGTCAAAACTTAACTCGCTTTATATTTTAATTCATTATATTTGATTTTTTTTCCTCTTAAGAAAATATTTAAGGAAATATATTGGAAAAAAACTTTTGTGATCATTTTGGATCACTAAATTTACTGTTTTAGAATGGAAGTGCACCATGTTTCAGAACGAGCGTACCAATACATAATTTGCTAGGGTATTAACGTTTTCTAGTAACACAGAGTCAATGTACATCCGCGTATTCACACACACACACACACAAAAAAAACAACAACAACAACAACATAATACTTGGGGAAGTGTAGATTTGAAACACCAGAACTCAGTAGGGCATTACACTAAGAAGAGGGCATAACTCAGATCAAGTAATGGCAAAGTGCATCTGTAAGTTGGATTATGGACCGAGGGTCTAAGCGCAACAGAGCTAAAGATGATCAAGGCTTTCTTTATGTTTTTCCCTTCATTTTTCAGAGACTGCTTAAACTATTGTTTTCTTTAAAACATGCTTAGATCTTCGATTAGGGTACAAATTTGTGAAACATAAGGAAAAGAAAAGGAATTTGTGAATGAAATATTTTCACAAATCCCATCCTTTTTCTTTTTTTTTTTAATAAATTTAAATATTTAAATACGGCCATAAGAAATCGGGTTTTCAACATACAGGAGAGACAAGAGTATCAAAATTTTCAACACTACAAAAAAGAAAGCGAAAATCCTGTATGTTCAACCAATTAACTGTAAATTAATCACAATTGTAAGCACATATAAAAGAATGATAAAAAATTGGAATAAATTCATAGGAACACGCATTCGACAAACAAGAAGGTTTGATTTGAATCTACAACATTGGATTTAAAAACAAACAAACAAATAAAACAACGAATTTCAGAGGCAAACCTGTCGTTTCGATTGTTGTACTCGCCTCGGATTGCTCGAAAATCAACAAGAGCGAGTGAGCGAGCGAGCCAACTTCAACTGATCAATCGATCCAGAAAGAGAGTAACCGAACGACAGCGTCTGGGATACCCTTGGGCAAATGATTATGGAACTGTTTTTATATTAGGACTTTGCCCCTAAATTCTGGTCTAATTCCCACTTTGGTTGTTACATTTTTTTTAAATTTTATGCCTAAAATTGTCTAATTTTCTCAATGTGATCTAATTAGCAATTGATATTTGGGCAAGTTTGAAAGTTACAATACGGCAAAAAAAAGAAAAAAAGAGTCAAGGTAGTGTTTGGTAGAGTTTTATAATTTGATAATAAAATTGTATTTTGAATTTGTGAGTTTTGAAATTATGATTTGACTGTGAAAATTTTGTTTGGTTATGGGTTTTGAAAAGAGTTTTAAATTGAGTTTGAATTAAGTGATGTGACATATGATATTTGATACACAAATTTATAATTTATAAATAAATACACAACTCAAAATTATATTCAAAACTCTGTTGGCTTTTTGGCTTTCGAAGGTTATTTTTGTAATTGCGAGCTTGCCATCAAGGATCAATCAGTCCTTACAGAAATTTAATTGCCAACCAATTATCAGACGATTGTATTTTTGTTCTCTTAGCCTCAATGAATAGAACTTTTACTGGTGGCTTGATTTAGGAGAATTAAACAAAATATCAATCAAATAAAGAACAATTGAAGCATTTCATTAGAATGAAAAACTTACAATGATCCAAACTCAGCCTCGTAGAGGTTGACAGCGACAATCTACTTGAAACTATTCCTATGAACGAAGTGCAGTGTAGGAATTTAAAGTACAAGAATGTAAAACTAGTAAGAAAACTAAGTAAAGTAAAATAAGATTGGTTTTTTGGATCTAAGTCTGTGGGCCTTTTCTGGGGCCTTTCTTTGCTATTTATGCTACTCGAGGATGACCATCGAACTGCATTTTCAACCGTCGAACTGCTCCTCCATAATTGCTGATCATGTTGTCTCAAGATTAGTTCCATTACGTCATTACTTGCAGTTAGGCTTCCCTCATAAATTTGAATTTAAATGTGAGTAACTGTTGATACCACATCACTTTATATCTCTTTGTTGATCCACTGCTACTCAGATCTTGTAATAACCAATACTAACTGTTACGTGTACGATCAGGATCGAAGATTTGAATAGTCTTCCTATATTATCCTTATTTTGCCACGCGTCAAATTGTAATTGGCTTGCACAAAATATGTAGCCAACATTACCCCCTGCACTAATATACCCAGTACTTGGTGATATTAGTGGATCAAGGTCCTTTTTTCACGTCTTAGAACGTGCATGGGTTTTGCATCCTCTCAGAAATGTAACTGTCATTCATCATCTGCATTAAACTCTCCTTCAATCTTTTGAATACCCCCACTACCTTAGAATGATAAAAAATTGGAATAAATTCATAGGAGCACGCATTCAACAAACAAGAAGGTTTGATTTGAATCTACAACATTGGATTTAAAACAAACAAACAAATAAAACAACGAATTTCAGAGGCAAACCTGTCGTTTCGATTGTTGTACTCGCTTCGTATTGCTCGAAAATCAACAAGAGCGAGTGAGCGAGCGAGCCAACTTCAACTGATCAATCGATCTAGAGAAAGAGAGTAACCGAACGACAGCGTCTGGGATACCCTTGGGCAAATGATTATGGAACTGTTTTTATATTAGGACTTTGCCCCTAAATTCTAGTCTAATTCCCACTTTGGTTGTTACATTTTTTTTAATTTTATTCCTAAAATTGTCTAATTTTCTCAATGTGATCTAATTAGCAATTGATATTTGGGTAAGTTCGAAAGTTACAATACGGCCCAAAAAAAAAAAAAAAAAAAATTTAAAAAAAGAGTCAAGTAGTACTTGGTAGAGTTTTATAATTTGATAATAGAATTGTATTTTGAATTTGTGAGTTTTGAAATTATGATTTGACTGTGAAAATTTTGTTTGGTTATGAGTTTTGAAAAGAGTTTTAAATTGAGTTTGAATTAAGTGATGTGACATATGATATTTGATACAAAAATTTACAACTTATAACCAAATACACAACCCAAAATTCTATTCAAAATTCATAAGAAATTTCAAAAATATTTTTTTTGAATATAAAAATAATAGGTGAAAAAAAATATATAAAAAAAAATAAACCGAACACTGTTTCGGTCAACCGGCCAAACGACCGGTAAAATGCCTTGTGGGATGACCAGTTAGTCCAAATTTTCTTGCCTTGGAAAGAGTTTTCAAAAATGAGTATGAAATTAATTTTTAAAAACGTTAAACAAACACCACACTTAAAAATAAATGGGAAACTATATTTTGAAAATTCCACCAAACGGAGCCACCTTTAGCATATTTAACTTTGGTGGTTTAAGTAGTAGCTAAATTACTAAACGTATTGCTATATTTTAATAATAAATAGTGTTAACAAACTAAAATTTAACAAATGTTGTAAATCAGATCCAACAAAAAAAACAAATGTTGTAAATGTTATTTTTTCTGTTTTTCCCAAATAAAAAATATTATACACAGATCAAATCTTTGAAACAGGGTGACAAAAGAAGTTGCCAAACTTTATGCCAAATTTAATTTGCGATGTTCAAATCTAAGAGTTTCTTTGCTTTAAACAAATAGTAGGAAACTCAACTTTTTTTTTTTTTTTCTCTCCAACAACCAAAGCTACCATATATTAATAGAAGCAGCTTCTGGACGGGAGGGTGTTGTTGGACTCGTGAGGGCTCAATCGTTCAATATGTAAAACTCGTCGAGTACTATATGCCTGTAAAAAATCACGTAAATCAGATATCGATAACTATGTGATCAAATTAGTTTTGTATAAAAAAAAATGGCAGTGAACAAATTATCTGTTGACAGAAAACTGATCCAATAAGATAGTTATCGATATCCAATCAACGTGATTTTTTACAGGCATATAATACTCGACGAGTTTTACACATTGAACGATTCAAATTATCAAAACGAGACCCGTGATAGATCCCCACAAGCCCAACAACGTTCGATCTAGGACTGGAGGAAAGGTGCTGCCCACTAATACTTTTTTTAACTTATTTTAAATTTAGCTCAAGGTTTATCTATATATAAATTTTGACAAGGCCCATTTATCTCAGCATCTCCCATGGAAAGACTCACATATAACATTTTAATTCCACATCATGTTAAAAATAAATAAATAAAAAGTCACTCCATACAACATATAACAACAGTTAATTATTTTGCTATTGAACCGTTGAAGATGATCAAATACAAGATTTAACTAGTCATTAATAGTAATAATAAACTTTTTACTATAAGCTTTTTACTATGCCATTGGGGAAGCTCTTACAATGTCAAAATGTCATAATTTGACAATATTACTTCAACAATGCATACATTTTTACTTCATTGTTTTTTCACAAAAATTCAAATATAAATAGCAATTTCGAGTCCATCATAAGAGATATGGAGAGAACTCGTGACTTCACATGCCATCTTGGTCAATGATACACCTATTTAAATGCCAGAAACAATGAAACCTTAGAACATTGATACTGAATCACCTTTTTTCTTTTTTTTTTGGATTCCAATATCATATATAGAGAACCCATATACAAACAACAGTAAAGAACAAGCAATACACAAATTTCATATAATGTTCACACTAATTTCCTCTTTCTTTTTTTTTTCCCCTTTCTTTTGGGAGGTGGAGATGCTAAGCCGAATCAACCGAGTAATACAACAAAATTACATCAGCATACTACAGAAAAAATGTAATGTTCCAAGCGACCGCAACACAAAGTAAGAACGATTATGTTCTACAAGTTGAAATTTATCAATGCAGGATTTTGAGGCCAGATTGAACACCCGATTGAACTTTGCCAAAGAAATGGGTTTCCAGCCTGCGCAACAACCGGTCTAAGGTTAGAATTACAATATTTCATCTTCTTCTTGATGAGTATAACAACTATGCAATAGTATCAAAGTGAAAAAAATAATCAAAAAAGTAAAAATAAAAAAATCTGGGAAGTGAAGAGCACCATGCCTGCTTGCGCATTTATAATAGATCGTTTCAAGAGAGTTGTAAGTGCGTGCATTACCAAACATCCTCTTGACATCAGCAACAAACATCTCAAAAGTTACATAATAATATTGCTCCGACTCCACTCGCTTCGACATTGTTTTCAAATCTGCATGAATATCCCAAGCATCACAATTTCAATACACAACGGGCAAGCCAAACTTTAAAAAATATATATATATAAATCTCAAACGCAACAGCACAATAAGTGAAGATAAACTTAATGTGCCCAACTATTATCACACCTCTGTGACTTTCAAGTAGACCTCAATTCACAAGAACCGCCAGTTAAGAGAATCTTTGAACTAAAAGGCCTTTAAGAGACCAGCAGTTATTTTAAGCAACCACCAGCTCAAACTATGTAGAGGATGATTCTAGATGGTTATAGTTTGACTCATTTATGTTATTTATTATGACAATTTTTCTACACCAAAGTCATATATTACATTGCTGAAGGCAGATGGCCATAAACAAATTTTTAAGCTAGTTGAGCTGCATCTAATATCCATGGCTGAAATAAGATAATTAGTTCATTGGCCACACACAACCATACTTCAATAAACTTCCAAAATGTTTGGACCAAATCAAGATAGAGAGGGAAAATGGTATCAGTTTAGTTGAACTGGTCTTATAGTTCAAAAATTCCACAAGCCTGTTGTTGATATTTTCTTTTTCTTTTTTTTTTGACTTTTTTTATTTTTTTCTTTACCCTCCCAATTAACTAATTGATGTTGTAGTTGACCATGCATAACGTTTTATTAAGTAATCCCACAGCGTGAGCAACTGAACTTTCACATAAAACTCAACTTCAAAACTTTGATTAAAAATTTTTCGTGTCATCCCAGGAATGGTTGTTAAAATCATACAATTCACGATTCAATTCATACGATTTGATATGAGTTTCATATAAAGGATTTGAATCGTGCTATTGAATTGGAAACTGAGTGAATCTTTCAATTCAACTTGTGATTCACTACAATTCATTGCGTCTCTATTTTTGTCTTTGTTTACATAATGCATAAAATGATGTCATTTTCACTAAACTATTAAGATATATAGAAGAGATTTATTAGTTATACTAACATACGCGATTTTATATGTATACACATATATACATTTAGTTATATTGCTAATTTACTTTATTTTAAACAGTGTATTTTTATTAGTATATAAATATATAAAATTACATATCATATTAAATAAATGAATCTTACGAATCATGATTCGATATTATTCATGATTCACTATTTTAGCAAACAATTCACTATTTGATTTGCGATTTGACAACAATGAATGATCCCAGGTGTATTGCAAAGATTGATGATTTTCAAAAACATGTTAACAGGATAGGCATCTCAGTAACTAAAAAGCAAATCAACCAGTAATAACTATGCAATTATACATGCCCCAAATGACAACTGGCTACTAGTTCAACAGAAAAAAAAAAAAAAATGACAACTGGATAAATACAAGAGAAACTTCGATGACATAAGCCTACAATTCCAAAATAATCTCACCAAATCAGTAAATCTTAGTCAGACATCATTAAATGGGAAAAACTAACATAGGTGGTTAGAATGAGAAACATTATTCTTACCTATGGGATCTTTAATGATGTCATAATAGTCAGGCACATCACGTGCATCAACATTATTCTTACCCAAAGATGAATATTAAAAAATAGAGGGGTTGTCAAATTTTTGTTCTTATCCAATAGCTGACCTCATAAAAGGGGTTCAGAAAATATATAATTAAACAGAAAAGAGAGAAAAGAAAAAAAGAGAGAGAAAGAAACGGAAACAAAGAAAAGAAGAAGACAACCATACAGGGAGAAGAACGAAGACGATGAGACGAAGGAGAAAAGAGAGAGAGAGAGAGCTACCTGCGAATCTGCGATTGCTTCAATAGGGACATTCAAAAGCTTCGACAGCTTCGCCTAGGGTTTACAAGTGAGCGACTTCTTCTCCCTCTCTCTCTCTCTCTCTCTCTCCACTCGCAATGTCCCTCAAGTGTCTCTGAGCGTGTCCGCAAAGTGTCCGATTGGAAAAATAAAAAAATAAAAAAAAAAACTCTAGAAGCGTTAGAGAGAGTGTCCGACACGCGTCCATCGCATGTCCGTGTCCGACACGTGTCGGACACCCATACGTTGCTGCTGAAGAGGTGTCCGTGCTTCATAGGGCATCAACATTTTCCACTTTGTTTCAAGAGTGAAAGCATTACGTTTTATTCAAAAGCTTAATACATCTAATTAAGGCTTACCAAAGTTACTTCATGCAAAAACAAACTCAACAATTTCAACATCAACCTTAATTTTGTGAAAAACATACCCATGCCACCGTTCTTTCTCTAAGTGAATCTCTTTCGTAAAGCCCTACAAATTGATACACAAAGTAGATACATTATTTAAATGAAATCCTCTATTTAGGACTGTGTACATAAAAAATTCTCGACCAAATAAGGTTAGCAAACAAATAATACAGAACTATTAAAACTGAGAAGATTGACCCACTTTCCTAGTAGTTAGCTGTTGCCCATGGATATTAATGCAGGGCATCAGTATGCTTCTATTCACAAATGACAAAACCACATAAAGAATTATTCTTCTGACTCACATTGTAGGGGAAATTTTTTTTTTCTTACTTCATTGCTCCCTCTGTGCTTCTTCCTTTTAACAGTAAAGCATCAATAAAAGGGAGGCATCCCGAGTCGATGTTCATGTCAAAAAAACTTTAACCCAACAAACTCCCATTTGGATTCTCAAGAAGGAAAGAAAGTTGGATTCATACAGGGCCAAAAATAGAATGGAATCTTATGAATCCAAATTAGATTCCAAAACAAAAGCCAAAAAGCACAATAAGACAAGTATTTTACCCCACAAGATATCTCCAATCATGCAGAACATCAACTTGAACCAGACACTCTCACCTCAATCACAAGTTCAGTAGATGCCGAAATATACTTCATTACTTAAACCCTCTCCTTTTAACAGTGCAGTAGGTGCTACTTCACAGCCATTCTAAACCTTCTGACTAGCATTTAACCCAAGAGAATAGTTTTTTTTTTTTTTTTGATAAGTAAACCAAAGAGAAGAAAAATTGATCTGAGTCCAATTTGAACATGGATGGAATAGTTAAAAAGTTATGACAATCTAATAGCCCAACCCAGTCAACTGACAGTGATGCTTTGGATTCACAAATTACTTTCGAAGGCAGGCTTCCTAGTAGTTTGTAGATAGACACTCCCTCTCATCTTTTTAACAGAGCAAATTTCATGCAGGGTTAATCTTACCATCTTTACAATGAGAATATACAAACAAAATCTTATAAAACAACTTTTTTGTGCCTCTCAAATTGATCGTGAACTGAACAAGTGAAATCCCCATATACATGAAAACCACAATCCAAAAGGGAACAAAAAGGACCAATCCTGTTTAATGAAATAACCAACGGCATTATTGTCAGCGTAAGTCAGAAAATGAGTTAGCCTGTCAACGTCACGAGCATGCTGCTTTAAGTGATTCATCAGTCTCGTGCCATAACCTTTTACTTGTTCATCTGCTGTGATTGCACAAAATGCTATCTCCCCAAACATTTGGCTAGAGCAATAAAAAGACTGTCAGTGGAGAAGCAAAATAGGCATCTTATATGGACAAAACAAATTAAGGAATATTGACAGGAATTCCAAATATTTTACATTTCTTCCTATATTAGTTATAAAAGATTAACAGACAACATAACAATCAGACTCCCAAATCCACCACAGCTTGAAATTGAATTAGTGCCATTGAGATCAAACCTCTGTCCCAACCTCTATATGCTATATGGGACCAAGAATTCACTTATTGAATGATTAGCATATTTATAGTGGCTAGGAGTAAGTACAATTAAGTAATAAATAGATAAATACATCCATGGAAGGCTGTCTGTCAGCAGGTACAGAAAGCTAACAACCAGACTTTTTTTTTTTTTTTTGGGGGGGGGCAATTACAAATCAGGATAGTTGACCAAAGTAATTACAAATACATGGGGATGAAACTCTTTCCTGTGTAAAAGAACACAGCAAAAGTTGTACTCCACAAAGATTACCACCCGTCTGTAAATATTTGCCCCACCTCCCATGGATGGGTAATTTCCCCTTCTTTTTT
The DNA here is from genome assembly GCF_055761805.1 of Camellia sinensis. Lineage (NCBI taxonomy): Eukaryota > Viridiplantae > Streptophyta > Magnoliopsida > Ericales > Theaceae > Camellia > Camellia sinensis. Next base: position 106,339,052 of record NC_138972.1, read on the forward strand.
TAACCCAAAAAATTTAAGACAAGTAATTACAAGCATGAAGCTGCAGGAAGTGCACAAACAAGTAGAATACCTAGTCCTAGTAATAGTAACCGACTAACACACATACACGTACACATTACCTCACATAAGGACGGTATGTTATGCCACCAACAACCTGATTACGTCTGATAACCATTACAGATTTATGGTTCCTGCATCAGAAACAATGGGAAAAGTATATAAGAATACTCTTAGTAATTAAAACATCACCAGACAACCACAGAGCCCGGAACGGCGTATATTAGTTGTAGAAAGCATCAAAATCCTGCTACCAGCCCTTATATGAAGAATCAGTTCAAATCCAGGGTATACATTGACCATTTTGAGACCTGAATTAATATGTTACAAATTGTGGAATTGAAACACTGACTGCATTTATGTGACTACATAGCAAATAAAATGACCATTTTGTGGCAGTATAAACCCCAGAAGTTGGGCAGAGACTCAACAAATTAAACGCAAAATAAATTTTGATTTTAAATGTGTACACACGATACCTCGTAAAAGCAATCCAGAGGTCTATTACTTGGGAACATAGAAACACATTTTACATGACCATGGGGTAAAAGCAATCCAAATCTTGAAATAAATATAAATTGATTATGAAAGTATACATTTTGTAATTTAATAGATATATTTTATTATGCATAATTATTAATATATTTAAAATATAATTATGACATTATACTTCAATTCAGTTCAATGATTGAACTACTAATCTTGCCCCAACTTCTTTTCAAGTTCACTTTAGTGATTTGGGTTTCAAAACTTTGCATACATGTCTTTAAGTTGTTAAAAAACAAAAAAAAATAGTATTCATCTCTTTATTCTAATAAGATTAGCCTGAGAATCCAAAAAATGGATACTCAGAATTTACCCAGAAAGAAGATCAACGGTGGAGATTGAATGAGTGTATAATGAGATTCATATATATAATAAATCTCAATCACATGTAAATTCTGAATAAATTGTGAATATATAATTCTAGATTTGTAGCATAACATCCTCATTTTTAATTTTTAAAGAACTTTCTGTCATCCATCCACTCTACTCCATCTTTCGAAAACTTATTTCACTATCACCACTCTCAGCCCTTCACTGTTGCCAACCGCCATTATCAACCCAGCCTCCCTCTTGCGAATCTCATTTTTCTGCAACCCTTCTCCGTGATGAATATCACTTCTCTAAACATAATTCAGTAGGTGAAGTGATACTTCCTAAAAGTTCAAGGGGATAAAATAAAACATTTCGCTAATTAAACGTGCTCTGTTAATATCATTAAGGGATTTTACGATATAAATAATTTAAAAATTCAGTTTAAGATATCAAAGAGACACTTGACAATAATTTAGAAAGTACGTGTAAATATCACTTTACTTTTCTCAGTTTTCTTTGGTTGCCCAGTGGGCCTTTAATTTTGTTAAATTCACATCCTAAAAGGGGTTAACAGCTCTTCCTTACACCTCTCAAGGTACCAAGAAGCTGGAAGTGCATTGAGAAATCAAAAATAGATAAATTATAGCGATCCCGGGTTTACCCTTGTTGTACAGTGATCCGGACATGTGTCCGTGGATGTTGGTTGTTGTTTATTATCGTGTTTGCATCCTTTGTACCTTGTATATCGAGTTATGGGATGTGTTGGGCAGGTTTGTTTCAGGTTGGTTGAGTTTAGAAACCAAAACTAGTTGCCCAGATTTTTGGCCTGTCCGCTCGAGCGTAGGTTTTGGCGCTCGAGCGGGGAATACACCCATTCAGTAATTGTTGTGCAGTGTTGTACGCTCGAGCGTAGGGTTGGGAGCTCGAGCGGAGGCCTGGTTCTGCAAAAGTGCTGGGCGAGTGCATTCTGCGCTCGAGCGGGAGGTTGGCCGCTCGAGCGGAAGTCTGTGAGTGGCCGCTCGAGCGGGGTGTTTTACGCTCGAGCGGAGACCTGGGTTAAAGTTCCGAATTTTTGACTCTTCAAATCACTTTTTCACTTTCTCTTCTCTCTCTTACTTTTCCAAAAACACCATTGTTGAGTCTCTCTCTCTAGATACTACCTTCTCTCTAGGTTTTGATCTAGTAGGAGTGATTTGCTCACCTTTGGCCTTTACAAAAAAGTTGTTGATCGTCGAGGGCTACATTTTAATCTGAAAATCACGGGTTTTGGAGCACGTTGGGTTTCGTCGTCTTCTCCTTTGGGACTCCGAATTTGAGGTAGGGATAACCTACTCCTCTCTATGGGTTTTGTCTTTAAATTTTGGTATTTGAGATGTTGGGCTTGGTTTGGTAATTTTGGAAAAGTTTTGGGCTTTTGTGTAATTTTACAAAAGTTGGGGTTTAATTCATAATAAACCTAGATGCATGTTTGGCATAGAAAAATGGAATGATTGTTGAATCATTGATGAAAATGGGACCAAAGGGTTGAAATGGTAATTATGGAAAATGGCCTAATTACATTGTTTAATTAATTGGGATAATTAATTGGTGAGAAATGAGGAAATGAAATGTTGATTGAATATCCATTTGTGCATTTATTTTCTGTTTTTAGAAATAACTGCTTTGGGCTATCGATGGAGGATAGTCGAGATTGTTGTAGACAATGCATGATGATTAGGTAAACGGAAACTAATCAATGGAATGTGTCATGGAACTTGACGGTTGATAGAATACATTAATTGTATGTATTGTGTGATTGTATATAGAACCAATGTGTTTATATACGTTATGTGTAGAGGAGGAGATAGGGATGTACTCCGCGGTTTAGGGGAAGATAGGGGATGTACCTCTAAACCGGATAGGTATTGGGAGGAGATAGGGGATGAACTCCGTAGACACAGCTCATATGCTTGTCTAGAGAAGTAAAGATAGAGCTCATATGCTTATCTTTGTGAAGTGTGGATACAGCTTGTATGCTTATCTGTGGATATTGTTGTTATACATATCTGTTGAGAATGTGGATATAGCTTTCATGCTTATCTGAATGTGAGATATAGTTTTTGTACATATCTGTGGAAATGACGATAGAGCTAGCATGCTTATCTGTTGAAAAAGGGAAAATGAAAGGTAACTTAGACTCATAAGTTGTATGACATAAATTTGTGATTTATGTGATTGTATCAGTGTTGACCATCTATCAATTGCTAATATTTTAGTCATTGTCCATGGTTGGTTTAGTGTATTTCTACTGGGCTGTGGCTCACCCTATATGGGAATATCATTTTCAGGTGCAGGAAGCATGCCACCCCCAAGGACTTAGCTGGGAGGCTAGTGGCGGACATACTTTTGTCGCTTAACTTTTGACGTATTACATGTAACTTCAAGCCCAGGGCTTAGTGTGTAATCGAGTTAGTACTCTTTTGTTGTAACCAAGTGTTAACTTGGAAAGCTGTAAGCCCGTACGGCATTTTGTTATGATGTTAACATGTAATACTTTTGTAATGGAATTCGAATGAATAAAGGAATGCGGTTAGTTTAAATGTAAATGCATGTCCTATTTGATGGGTTTAATGTTATTATTTTGAGGGCGTTACATAAATAAAGTACAATAAACAAAAGCGTGCCATCTGGCAAACCTAATCATCAAACTCAACACCACAGGCTACTCACCCTTAGAAAATTGGCTAAAAAATAGATAAAAATAAAAAATAAAAGTTTACCATATGTAGCAAACCTAGTCATCAAAAACTCAACATCCATCCAATCCTAGAAGGCCAGAGGCTAGAAAGTTCTCATACAAACTCCTTGTGTGGAACTCACATTTGAAATCCGGCTCGTAAAGAGAAGGTGCCCAAGAGGCATTATATTCAGAAGGCCAAGCCCCTTTTGTTCCGATGTGGGATCGCAACAAGTTCATATTCTTTTTCATGTGTTGAAATCACAAAGGATTCATTCATTAGCCATGAGCAATGTTTTTATCAAAAAAAACAAACCATGTCAACACAACTCTGTACAACAGGGTTCCACCAGAAGTTTGAAAAGAAAGCCAACAAAACCATCTTTTAATCTCAATTGTCAGTAGCAGCCTGTTTGATAATGTATGTCAGTTACCTATAAAATCATAGATGTGCAGTGAATGGATCTAGTCATACCCATCCGACTCATGCTTAACAAATTTTAATGATCATTTCCATTCTAATCCAAGGACTGAAATTTGCAACCTTCACTTACAGGCTTCGTCAATTCCAATTCACTGCAGAAGAAATGTGTGGGAGCTTGAATGCCAATTTTTTTTGCATAATGTCATTTCTGTTAGCAACAACATTTTCCATTAGAGTGATGGAAAGCCCAAATGCAATAAATAATGAAAAGACAAGTTGCTGTAAATCATAAACACACAGCTAATAACAAAAAAGAAAGTACCGGGTAACTTTTACTAAATCAATCCATTTTCCCTCTTTTTTTTTTTCTTTTTCTTCGGCAGATTTTATACCATAAAGTAGAATTATTCTTTTAGCATATGTTTATTAGCTTTCCTGATGAAGCAGAACTGTCATACACAGCCCTTCCCAAAGGTTTTAGAAATTCATCGCAGACATGTTGAGTTACGGATTCCATTTGCAAATGCTTACAGTCCAAAGACTCCAAACAAATGGGACTAGTGAATATGCTATAAAACAAAATACCTTTCTATTGACATTTTATTTGATTTTGGTGCTGCGCAAAAAAATCTTTCGCGTTACGTGCCACTTCTGCTTCCAAGATCGCTTCCAACATAATGTCAGACCCTTCGGCATTATCTGACACCAAAGTAACAGGTTATTTCTCTGTACAACAATGTGAATGCAAAAATGCAAGCACATGTACCATGCATAAAAAAATCCATCCATATGTATATAAGTTACCTGATGTATAAATAACATATGCACATACAGACACTGATCATGCAAACAAGCAATTACTGAAACAAATACTGCAAATGTATTAAGGTATGACATACTGTAGAATCATGAAAGTCTCATTACTATTGCAGCATAGATTGTACGCTACTGTAATGCCATATGTAACTAAGGCACACGAGCCCAGCCAATTCCTGAACTACTACTTACAGAATTTGATGACTACTTCTTACAGAATTTGATGTAATTTCCCTATACTACTTTTTTAATTCCTTAGTAAGTTACTCCCCTTCTATTTGAGAGGATCAAGAAATTACTTTGATGGAAGCATTAACATTTGAGTTTCCAAGCATGAGAACATGGATTCAAGTCTGAAGGCAGTCACTTCGTGCAAATAATGCAGAAGACTAGGTCCACCCTTCTCAGCACCATGCACTGGCAGGACCAACACTGGATAATAACCTTCATTCTACTTGAAAGACTGGAGGACTTGTCTTGAAGCATTTCCCATGTCCAGTTTCCAGATAACCAAAGACGTATAAGTCCAAGGATGGTGTCATAATCTAGGAAACTAAACTTCCCCAACCTTTACAGGACAGGCTATGGAGTTACTGAATCGAGTTAACTTCAGAGATGTCTGGCACTGTAAGATTAGAACAGTACAGTAGAGAATGCAATGCAGATGGTAAATTGGAGATCTTGTCGCCATTTGGCCACATTGAGTTTCAGCGGATTCTATTTGTGGTTTAATATGTAGCATCATGCCTAGAGACGGTGACCTCTTCATATATCCTCAAGAGACGAAGGCCACTACTACACGCGTAAATTTAGTTGTGTTTGTGATGTTCAATTTCTTCCCGCTTGCAGGCTCCACACAATTGTATGCATGCTTTGCTGTTGTATCAACCTTCTTTTTGATTTTTTTTGTTGGGGATTAGGGGTCTTGAGGCTCAAATTCATTTCAGCAAGAACATCTCCTATTTTCCATGAATAATTTGGGAGACTTCAGGGTATTTTTATCTTCAGAAATTCAACATTCCTTGTGCATACCCTACTAGATGAATATGGAAACATTTCCAGAGGTATTATCACTCTAACATAAACAAGCTTTCAATGAGGTGGTGAGGATCCAAATCTTGTCAATTATTCGTAAGAAATTGCAAACTTCTTCTCAGGTGGTTTTCGTTAATGGACTATAATATCAATATTTGCTGATGAGTGATAGTTGATTGATCCTTTTTATTCTTATGCGCTGGACAATAATATCAAATAAATTGTCTCTCAAACTAAAAACTAATTATGGTCAAATGATACAAGTGTTTATTGGTTTTGTAAAACAGTGATATTTGATGAACAAGAAAGAAATAGCACGAGTTACAAGTTGCAGAGTAATGAATTAAGTAAACTCCCACAAAACTATATATTCTGTGGAAATTTAGAACACGTGTTTGGTGCCACCACATAGTTGGTTCAAACGTCTAACTCAATATGGATAGTGATTGGGTGGCTTTACAGGGAGCAGGACTACTTTTCCTTCAGTGTAAAAATTGTTGAACTTGTAAAATAGCTTCAAGTTGAAATTGGGGTGAATGCTACTTTATATTTTTCTCAAGTCAAAATTTTAAGAGGCGTAATCAACTCACTTCTACAAAGGCTTCCCAATTTGTCCCAAATTGCAGCATCCCTTGAGATTTAGAGTATCATGCAGTGTTGCTTCACTCATCTAAAGGTCTAGTAGCTTTCTAAACACTATAAATTTTCCATCCATCAAAAATCCTCTAAGTACCAAACTTTCATGTGATGTCACATTTCCAGCTTAAAGGAGACATTAAAGTGCTGCTACTCGTCAAAGAATATTTTAGCTCGTTTAAACGGGAAAAAAAGAAAAAGAAAAAGAAAAAAAGGAGACTTCAAAATGGTCCAACACCTTAAAAAATGACAAAATATGAGCCCTACTTGATCTCTTTCTAGATTTTTCGATACATCACTTATAGAAACAATCGCAAGCATGAATTGCTTCAATTACGAGACACACAATTTCATAAATTCAGATATCTAACACATAAAAATTTATGAAATATCCTATTTTAAGAATCCCTGGTTAAACAAGACAGAAACTAACTAAACTATGACTAACAGTTAAACTAAACTAACCAAGAGGCAACGTGGTAAGACAAAAACATGTGATGCTAAATCTAATAGAAGGTTAGTACCCTTGCGATCTGGCAGTAATCCGGTGCTTTTGGCAGATACGGGAAGAACCATAATACCAGATTCATCAGTTAGCTCATTAATAACTTCATTACTTTCCACTGACTCAGAGTTTATAGCTGTTGATTCAGCCAATTTCGCATAAGTTGTTGCTTGGCTGTGCATATCAGAAAATCCCGAGTTTGTTGAGCTATAATTCTGGGAGAAAACAAATAATAATAATAGTAAAAGAAGTTAAATCATTATTGGAATAAGAAAATTCTACATGAAAAGAATGTAATATGCAATGAATGGTGATTCTGCTTAATAAAACCTTAGCGTCTGGGGTGGTTGATCTGTTCGCTGTGTCAGGTTTTTCAGGTTCATTATTACCTGAAACCCATAAAAAGAATAATCAATTGTCCCAAATTCACATGAGAAAAACATAGCCATTCAATTTAGAAATTTAAAGATCTCAAACAAATAGGATACCACTAGCAGCAGATGTTTGGTCAAGATTGTCCACTAGCCTCCGAGTCAATGGACCAGGAATCATGAAAGAGACGGTTCGAATTTCATGACGTATGGCTTCTAGTTGAGCAATTGTATCTTGCAGTTCTTTGTGCACCTGGAAGTTAAAAACCAAGAGAGAGTTAGAGGGCACCATTGTTCCAATATTTTGCACCAAAAAAACATTTGTAACATCTAATTAATGAAACAAACAAACAAAGAACAATACTAATTCTGCAGTTAATGGATACCATAATTGGGAGAGAGAGAAAGAGAGAGAGACCTGGCGAGCTTGAGTTTGGTGCATGATAGTATCGAATTGGCCGCGAGCCAATTGAACGTATCCGATGGCACGGCCAGCTAACTTGCCGGCGGTTCTGGCTATAATTGGGAGATCCTTCGGACCTAATAATCAATCAAAACCCTAATTCGGTTCAAACATTTCATAATTTTGTATATACGTGTATATATATATATATATGTGTGTGTGTGTGTGAGAGAGAGAGGAGTACCGATGAGAGCAGCAGTGGCTCCAAGTAAAAGGAAGAGTTCTCCGTATGAAATTCCAAGCATTTTGTGGATTCTTCTTTTTCTTCTCCGACGGTCGATGGAGACCCGACGAGGACTCCTCCGAGAACAGGAGCCGCAAGCAAGGAAGAAATACAATTGCTAGTATTTTCGTTACACTTTAGGTGACAATTGGTAGCTTCTATTCCCACACAATTTTCTTTCTCCATACAATGGCCTTTTTGGAGAACAACGTTCGGCTAAAATAGTCGCCATCGCCTCGTTTCAACCGGCTATTTTAATAATTTTTTAATTTTTCTTAATAAAAATGTGTAAAAAAATAAAAAAACGTTTGGTTGTGTTTTGTAAATGTGATTTGAGAGTATGAGTTGTATTTTGAGTTTGTGAGTTGTAGAATTATAATTTGAGTGTAGAAAATTTGTTTGGTTATGATTTTTAAATAGAGTGTTGAATTGTGTTTTGAAGATGTATTTTGAATTAAGTTTTAAAAGTTTGATGAGACATGTGAAAGGTGAAAATTTGTTTGGTGATGTGTTTTGAAAATAATTTTCAAAACTTAATTCAACTAATAATTTATCATCAAACACACAACTCATATATCGATATCCATATTTTTTATCAACAATAATAACCAAACTATTTTTAAAATACTGAAATTAAAAATTGATTTTTTTTGTCAATTATTTTTTTTTAGTAATTTTTTTGAATAATTGTTGTTTCGAAATAATTTTTTCATTTTAAAATAAACCGATGTCAATTTTTTTCTGCCAATTAATTTTTCTATCGATATCCATATTTTTTATCAACAATAATAACCAAACTATTTTTAAAATACTGACATTAAAAATACCATTTTTTTGTCAATTAATTTTTTTTCAAATCTTTTTTTTGAATAATTTTTTTTTTCAAATAATTTTGTCATTTTAAAATAAACCTATGTTAATTATTTTGTGTCAATTAATTTTTCTATTAATTTATTTTTTACGCCTGTACAAACATCTTGTAAAATATGTTTTTAATTTTTTTCTAAAATAATTGATAGAAAATCTGAATAAAATCTCACCTTTCTGAACCTTTTGAACCTCACATTTCTATAAAATAATTGATGCCAGTTCATCTTCAGAGATGAGGACAACCGGCCGGTCATCCCCAAGGTCTACTGCCCGGTCATCCCCAAGGTTTGATACAGATGAGGTTCACGTAAAACAGAGACGATGGAGGAGAAGGACATGGAAGCTTTTCAGAAATGTTGAAAATGGAGATACAAGCTGCCAAACGGATTTTCAAAATCTAATTTGAATTAACACGCTGAATCAACTTTTGAACATCCTATCCAAACGTGAAGCAGGAGTTCACATGTAGAATCACGTTTTGAATTCACAACCAAACACGTAAAACATATATTTCAATGTAAAAGAAACGACAAGTCATTTTTTTATTCATACAACTAACAAATTTATGATAAAAGGCAGCCAAGAACTATATGAATTAAAATTTTAAGGAAACATAGTGTAATTAATTATACCAAATTTGTGAAAATTACTGTATTTTTTCCAAACCTCAAGGAGATCTTTAAAATTTATCCATTTTTAATTTGGTACCAAATCTCTGCTTCCCCCTCCCTCCCCTTTTTTTCTATGTTTTTTTGGCAGTTACAAGCGGAAAGTAAACGACAAGGGCTGAAGAGACATACTGAGAATTACGGTTTCTGAGGGAATTTTGCTAAATACGATGACAAGATTATAATCAATCAAATATAATAATTTCTAATAAAAAAATATTGCTAAACGAATCAATATATATATATATATATATATGCGTGTGTGTGTGTGTGTATAAAATTGCAAAATGTTTATTGGTCTCTACCTGAAACTCATTACAGAGTTCTTGCTTCCCTACACCGAGAGATAACCTAGGACATAGAAGGAACCAGCGCATCCACCAAAATTTGGGACAGCAGAGCGTGTTCAACTTTTACTCTTTCTTTTTATCAAATTTAAATTTGATAAAAAAAAAAAAGGTTTAGACAAGTGCTCGTTTGGTTTTCTCCCTTGGTTAAAAAATTACAAAAGAACAAAAAAAAATCACAAAAAGACAAAAATTATAAAATAATAAAAAAAAAATTATCATTTCAAAGTCAAAGAGTTAAAAAATCCAAACAAGAAAATCAAATAAACAAAAAAGTCCTAAGTTAAAAGAGTAAAAAAAAAAAACTAAAAAACCAACTAAAAAAATTATTGCCAAACAATCTCTTATTACTTCTGTTAGAATAGTAGAGAGAGAGAAAATAATATATATTATATTGAATGTATTTTATACAATAGAAGGCCTGTATATATAGGCTAAGAAATAATATCATATTAGGAACCTAATTATGAGAAAGAATATCCTACTAGAAACCTAACTATGGCCATTCCTAAATATACCTAAGAAATCAATACCTAATAAATCTAGGAATACCACATATACATTAACATCCTCTTCGAACTCAAAGAGGATAAACATCTTGAACTTGGAGAGAGAAACTAAAACATGAAATAAAACTAAATAAAACAAAAGGTAAATAGATTGCAAAATTCGAACAGGAGCACAATGGGCGCTTGAAATAGATCAGAGGCCAGAACTAAAGTCGGGAAACAGTTTATGGTCATGTCGGACCATTGTAAGAACTGGCTGAAACTAATGCCAGGACAATTTAAGGTCGTGCTAGACCAATATAAAAACTAGCTGGAACTAACGCCGAGAGACAGTTTATGGTCGTGTTGGACCATTGTAGGAACTGGCTGGAACTAACGCCAAGACAGTTTAAAGGAGTCATGCCGGACCGATGTAGGAGCTAACCGAAATCAATGTCGGGACAGTTTGAAGGGGTCATGCCAAACCGATGTAGGGGCTAACCGGAATCAATGTTGGAACAATTTAAAGGGGTCATGCCGGACTGATGTAGAGACAGTTTAAAGGGGTTATGCCAGATCGATGTAGAGAACTGGATGTTGAACCAGCAAACATGGCACCCACATAACTAATGATGTGGCGCTGAACGATGATGGCATGCGCTAGGGGGCGACTTTGGTGATGCGCCAAGAAGACGGCTTAAAGAGTGCGACAAAAGGAGACGACTTAGGTAATGCGCCAATGGGGCGGTTTAGAGAGTGCGCCAAAAGAGACAGCTTATGGAGTGCACCAAGGAAACGGCTTAGATGGTGCGCCAATGAGACGACTTAGTGGTGGCTTGGGGCTTAGGTGTTTCACATAGTATATCACCATAGGGATGGCAATTTGAAACCGGCCCAACGGGGACCCGACCCCCCGACCCCAATCACAATGGTTTTTCCCCGAAAAATATCCCCGTGGGGACGGGGATGGTATTTGAAATTAAATCCCCGATTAGTTTTGGGCCGGGGACGGGGATAGCTTTCACAGCCCCGGACCCGGCCCGTTCCCGTCCCCGTCCCCGTCCTCGTCCTCGTCCCCGTCCCCGTCCCCGTCCCCGTCCCTAATTTTCTCCCCGAAATAAAATTACTATAATACCCCTGTCTGTATATATTACTCTAATCTCCGTCCCCTTCCTCACACAATCACACAAACACAGAAGATTCACGTGAGAGAGAGAGAGAGAAGAAAGTCACGGAGTCTGATCTCCTTCGCCGCTGTCCTCCGCCGATCTGATAGCACCGCTCCTCCACCGCCCTCCTCAACTCTCTCACTCGTATCTCCTCTCTCGACTCTCTCACTGTCTTCACTCTCTCGTTCTCACCTCTCACTCTCTCTCAACTCTCTCGTTCTTCTCTCTCTCTCTCTCTCAGCTCTCTCACAGTCACGGGGACATCACCGCCACCACCGCTGGCCCCGCCACAGCCACCGTCACCGTCGATCTCGCCAACACCGTCGATCTGTTAGATCTGTCCTCTCTCTCTCTCTCTGATCTGATGTTGTTGTTGTTGATCTGTACTCAGATCTGTGTTGTTCAAAATAATTTTTTTTAATTTGTTTAATTATCTGTATTGTTCAAAATTGATCTGTATTGTTCACAAAATTGATCTGTATTGTTCACAAAATTGATCTGTACTCAGATCTGGTTTGTTGATTTGTGATATTATATTGATTAGTCAGTGTTTTGTTGAACAAAATTCAAAAAAAAAAAAAAAGCCCGGGGATATTTCGGGGTCGGGGAAACTCGATCCCCGTTAGGGGACGGGGATGGGAGGGTGATGGGCTCCCCCACCGAGGATCGGGGACGGGGGCGGGGATTTTGTAATCTTCGGGGATCGGGGACGGGGAGGGTGGTCCCCGGCCCCGCCCCGGCCCGTTGTCATTCCTATATCACCATGCTCACCGTGATATAGGTATAATATCCCCCTTCAAACTCAAATAGGTGTAGAGATAGATACCTATTTGAGGTTGAAGTAGAGGGAAAGATAGAGTGAAGCAGAAGCACAAAATATATATATATATATATATGATAGAGATATTTAGAGTAGGAATAAACCAACGGATAAAAGAAGAGATCACCATGAAGCCATATTGACAAGAAAATATGACAGCGGAATAGGTTGAGCTCCAGCGGGCTGCCAAAGCAAGGCTGTCGCCTGCCGGTAAGGCGAAAACACCAAGAGCTTAACCTATAACTCTGATACCATGTTAGAATAGTAGAGAGAGAGAGAGAAAAAAAATAACATGTATTATATTGAATGAATTATATTGAATGTATTTTATACAATAGAAGGCCTGTATATATAGGTTAAGAAAGAGTATGCAGTAGGAACTTAACTATGAGAAAGAATATCCTACTAGGAACCTAACTATGGCCATTCCTAAACATATCTAGGAAATCAATACCTAATATATTTAGGAATACCACATATACATTAACAACTTCAACGTTAACCTCAAACTAATATTAAATTCACGATTTCTTATACTTTTCATTAAATTAAAGATGTTTGGAGTATTTTATCAAATTATTATAGATAGTCATAGGGACAATACACTAGACACCTGATCGGTTCCTTACTTTATACTTCTAGTAACTTTATTCTAATAAGTTGATCGGTTGGATATCCTTTCGGTTGACTGGTGATTTGATGAAAAACAAAGATTCTTATTTAAAACGCTTGACATTAGATGAATTTTTTATTCAAATTTAATGAAAAAAAATGTAAATATTGGAGACGCTCTTAGTGGGGGTGTTTGGTGTAGCTTTTTTGGCCAAAAATTATTTTGGATTGTTTGGTTAAATTTATTTCAAATATCTTTTGATTCTATAATTTATTTTAATTAAAAAAAACTAATTCTGATAAGATGTTCATCCATTATCAACTTCTAATTAAAGCAACTTATTTATGATTATGCTTTTAGATTTTTTTTTTTTTTAATAGAACAAGACCTAAATAGACTTTGGATTAGTTTTTTTTATTATTTAATTTTTTTATAGGAAATGTAGACTATTAGTTAATAACAAAAAATAAAAATTAATTTAATTTACAATTAAGAAAAGTTAATTTAATTTATAAATAACGGGGGTAAAAAGGACATTTATACATAAAAAAGTTATTTCACAACTTATTTATCAAATACTACTCAGCAACTTAAATCTACAATCTAACAATTCCACCGAATAAATTAACAACTTCTAATTAAAATTATAATCGTTAATCAATTAAATCATAATTTATAAATTGATTTTAATAGTTATACCAAAAGTCCCAATGAAGGGTCCGTGATAGGGGTGCAACTTGGTTGGGTTCGGAGATTGTCCAACCCTAGTCCAAGTTGTGCTGAGACCTATCTAGGCCCGAATTGTAACCCGAGGTTGCCTGCCAAAGCTCGACCTAAGTTAAACCCGAATTGCAAATGAATTTTAATTTTTTGACTTTAATTATTTATTATTTTTTTATTTTTTTATTTTTTTCAGTTACATTATTAAATTATTAAAATTTGACTCTATTTACATTTTTTTATAAAGAAAATCATTAATAACATCCAAACAAATAATTTATATAATGTAAAAGAGATGCTGCTATACTAATCTTTACAATTTATGAGTGAAAATAAAATAAAAAAAAGAGTAAGATTTTATGCTATTTGTATATATAATATATATTCAATATAATTTAATAACTTAAATTACTTTAATATCATGTAATGGTTAATAATGTATATGTATATTGGATATTTTTATATATCTATATATGTATAATTCGAGATTCGGGTTGCTCGGGTTATTTGACATCTTTACCCAAACCTATCCAAATTTAATTTGGACTTCTGAATTTTTGTCCAAGCCTGTACCGAATTTGAAAATATCTTGTCTAAATACTAAAAAAATTCGAACTAGGTTTGGGTTGCTCGGGTTAAGCCCGTCTAAATTACACCCTTAGTCCGTGATTGTTATTAATTGTAGGGTTGTAAAAAAAACTAAATTCTAACTTGTAATTTGAATTGTTAAAAATTGTTTGATATCCTCGAAATAAATTAAATTTGAATATATATATTTTTTAAAATTATAAGAAAGTTGTTTTAAATTAGTAAAAAATGAATATGTTTAGTTAAATTTTAATTTGTCTTTGGAAATTAACTTTAAAATTTTACAAATTATTTCTATTCAAAAAAAAAAAAAAAAACTCATAAAAAGAAAGGAAAATTACAATCACTTTCCTTGAGGTCTGGAGAAACTATAATTAACATTACACTTTTGACGTAATTGCACTAGCACTTTTTCTAATATGATTAAAACAACCAAAACTAACATAAATGATGAATAAATACTAAAATAAATAAATATAAGTATTCATTTTAGTAGGAAAAAAAATTATAATATAATTTTTTATTTATATGATTAACGAATTACTTATAAAAAAGTGCCCAAGTGTATTGTGAATTAAAAACTCGGAAAAAATTAGTGTAATCATATTAAAAATGTGGAACTAATTGTATTTTTCTCAAATCTTAGGAAAGTAAGTGTATTTTATTCTATAAATTATATGTGGTTTTTAAGATAAATTATACTGGCATCTCTAAGATTTAGAGAATATAGTTGGTCTCATAATTAAATTATGATTAATTCTGTGTGTATAATTTTGTAAATTAACATTTATTCTGGTCAGATTGGGATGGGATAGGCCCATTCCATTTATCCGTGTCAAGAATTGAGGCCCACATAGGGCCCATAAGGAGTCTCGCTTTGCTTGTTTCAAAAATTTGGACCTCAACCTTATTATTATGTGGGCTTTTCATGCAAGCCCAATTTCCCAAAACCCAATACTTATTTAGGGCTGGTTTTGAAATTACTTTTATTTATTTATTTATATATAGATAAAATTCTTGTTAAAAAAATGCTAAAAAATAGTTTTTATTATTAGGAAAATTTTAGGTAGATTGATTTTTTTTCACTTTAGCAATTTTTTTTTCACAAAATATTTTACTTTTTAAATCCTTCTAAATAGAAAGGTTTGAAAAATTAAAAAATATATATATAATGCAAGTTTTAAATTTTTTTAAAAAATGTGAATGTTTATTATTTATCAAACAGGTGAATTTTTTACCAATTTTTTTTTTTATTATTAAGTTTTAGCTAAATGAAATGTAACCAAATAACTAAACTATTTTTGACTTAAATAATAAAAAATAGATTTTTTTAATGTTTCCAAAAAAAATTCTTATATCAATATGTGTGTCATCATATGTTCTCAATGGTACAATAGCTACACATAATAATAAACGTTTTATAATACATAAATTTAGTTCTACTGTTATGATTATCCTTAAACTCTAGACGACGTAACTATGGCCAATAATGAGAAAAGTTGTTTAGTGTTCTTGTAGTAAATTTGTGTGGTATTATCAGTTGGTTTTCTTCGATTTAAAAGTGTACCACCTTTTATATTAGTTGTTAGAAGATAACACAAAAGTATTACAAATTGAATGGTCTAGAGCATTGTTGAAAGATTGCTTCAAACCAAACCAAATCTTAAGTCCCATCAAATGGGATCAATTACATGAATCATTTTTTTTCACGCGGCCTTATCAAATTAAGTAGATCCATATCTCTATTTACAACACTAACCAACGTTAATCTAGGCTTATTCCGTCTCCTAACACTTCCATCTACCGTTACAATATCGCATCTCTTCACTATTGTCTCTGTTGGTCTCCGCTGTATATGACTAAACCATCTCAATCGATTCTCTCTCAACTTATCTTCTATCGGTGTTACTCCTACCCATTCCCGAATACACTCATTCCTAATTCTGTCTTGTCTAGTCTTGCCAAACATTCACCTTAGCATTCTCATCTCAGCCACACTCATCTTATCTATATGTTGTTTCTTAGTTGCCCAACACTTCGTCTCATACAACATTATTGGTCTAATAGCTGTTCTATAGAACTTATCTTTAAGTCTAGTGGGTGTTCTTTTATCGCACAGTATCCCAGACCCACTTCTCCACTTACACCATCCCGCCTTGATCCTATGGGCCACATTTGCATCAATCTCCCCTACTATTGTGATAATTGATCCTAAATAACGAAAATGTTCACTCTTAGGCAGTTCTTGATTTTCAATCTTCACTTCTCCTCTGCTTTCATTATTACTGTTACCAAATTTACACTCTATGTACTATGTCTTAATTCTGCTTATCCGAAATCATTTAGATTCAAGAGCTTTTCTCCAAATCTCCAACCTTGTATTAACTCCTTCTCTAGTTTCATCCACTAGCATTATATTGTTTGCAAAAAACCTACACTATAGCACATCATCCTGGTTATTTCTCGTCAACTCATCCATAACTAAAGTAAAAAGATAAGGATTTAAGGTAGATCCTTGGTGTAACCCTACAGTGATAGAAAATTCATTTGTCTCTTCAGCAGGCGATCTAATAGTGGTCACTACCTCTTTATACATGTCCCTAATCACATCAATGTAACCTTTTATCACTATTTTCTTCGCTAACACCCACCATATTATCTCCTAGGGCACTCTATCATATGTTTTCTCAAGGTCGATAAACACCATATGAATGTCTCTTTTCTTTTCTCTATACTTTTCTATTACTCACCTCAAAAGATAAATCGCTTCCATTGTTGACCTGCTTGGCATAAACCCAAATTGATTCCCTGACATCTCTGTTACATCTCGCAATCGGCGTTCTATCACCTTATTTCACACTTTCATTATACAACACATTAGCTTGATTCCTGTATAGTTGTTGCAATTCTAGACATCCCCTTTATTCTTATAGATTGGTACTAAAATACTCTTCCCCCACTCATTTGGCATGTTCCTAGTCAACAAAATTTTGCTAAACAGCCTAGTCAACCAAGCAACCCCCTTTTTACCCAAACACTTTCAAGCTTCAATAGGGATATCATCTGGTCCTTAAGCCTTATTTGATTTCATCTTCTTAAGTGCAAACTCCACTTCAAAGTTCCTAATCCTAAGATAGAACCTATAATCTTGGTTTATTGTATTACTAGTTATTTTTTCCCCTATTGCCGCACTTCTATGTTCCTCATTTAATAGTTTCTCAAAATAGTTATTCCATCTTTCCTTAATCTCTTCATCTCTCACCAATACCTTAGAATCCTCACTCTTGATGCACTTAACTTGATTAAAATCTATTGTTTTCCTCTCTCATATGTTAGCAAGTTTGTATACCATCTTCTCTCCCTCCTTACTATCTAATCTAGCGTATAGGTCATCATAAGCTTTCAACTTAGCCTCTCTCACTACTTTCTTGCCCTCCTTATTAGCCTATCTATAGCTCTTAAGGTTTTTCTCAGTTCTATCATTTTGTTACTTTTTAAAGCACTCTTTTTTTGCCTTAACTACCGCTTGAACCTTTTCCCTCCACCACCAAGTTTCCTTAGAGCTGGGTCCCGTTCCTTTCGATTCTCCAAGAATTTCCCTTGAGATTCTCCTCATACAATTGGCCATCGAGTTCCACATAGTGCTAGCATCATCTTTCAAGTCCCAAGTACCTTCCTTATCCATTCTATTCTTAAAAATTTCTAATTTATCCCCTTTTAGGTCCCACCATCTCGTCCTATGACGCCAACTATCCTTCCTAGCTTGGTATTGCCCTCTAAAACATAAATATAGTACCAAAATCCTATGTTGAGAGGTCAGGCTCTCTCTAGGAATCACCTTACAATCATTGCATTTTAGGCAGTCCACTTTTCTCACTAAGAAGTAATCTATTTGACTCTTAACTGACCCACTCTTAAAGGTTATCAAATGCTCCTCCCTCTTCTTATACATAGTATTGGCCACCACCAGGTCAGAAGCCAACGCGAAATCTAAAATACTTTCTCCAGCCTCATTTTTGTCACCAAAACAGTATCCACCATGCACCATTTCATAGCCTAATTTATCTATACCTACATGGCCATTAAAATATCTACTTCTAACCAGATTCTCTCCTATAAGTATCTCTTGTAAGATCTCATCCATTTGCTCCCAAAATCCCTCTTAGTCTGATCATCTAATCCTACTTGAGGGGCGTATGCACTAATAACGTTCACTATATTCCCTCCAATAACTAGTTTAACTAACATAATCCTATCACCTTTGCTAACGACTGTTACTACATTCTCCACAAGACCCTTGGCAATTAAGACTCATACTCCATTCTTGCGTCTATCCTTATCACTATAATACAATTTAAAACCAGTATCCTCAATTCCCCTAGCTTTCTCACCCGTCCACTTAGTTTCTTGTACGCGAACTATATTAACTCTCCTCCTAATCATAACATCTGCCAACTCCATCGTCTTACCAGTTAAGGTTCCTATATTCCAAGTGGCTACCTTAAACCTATAGTCTTGGACTAGTTTCTTTACCCGCGCTAATCTAGAAAAACACGAGAACCTTTGCCCATGTTTCACCGCACCTAGGCGTCGATGCGGTGCCCTTTGCTCACTTTTCGAAACACTCGGAGGCAAGCGCAACGCGTCACTTGAGGAGAATGACCTAACAGTTAAACAATTCAAAGTAGTATTCATTGTCATAAGGGATCCGAGCAGCTTTTTACGTGTTGCCTGTCGACTACCGAACACACAATCCTCCTCCTTAACCCGGACTTGGGACCGGCGGAGTTGTTAACAACTCCGACGGAGTTGGAAAGATTGCTCCACACTATTTATATTAGAACTCTTGTCCTATTTTCTTAAAAAAGGGACATAAAAATAATAAGACAAATTATATATGTAATTCCTATATTTTAATTATTGTGTCATTTTAATTTGTGTAATTTTAATTGGTTCAATTTTGACGTTTAATTTATGATTTTATGTCAATTTAGTCTAATTGATTATGCGCAATAGCATATTTGATCGAAAATACACACACAAACAACACGTGTCATACTTTTAGAAATAAAATTATGAACATGCTAAATTCAATGAGTTAATTTCAACCAATTTAGCAATCATTTTTCATATAAAATCTTTCTCAACATTATCAATTAGACTAAATTAACATAAAATTCAAAATTAAAGATTAAAATCGAACCAATTAAAAAATGAAAGAACTAAACTGACAATATATATATATATATATATATATATAAGAGTATTTCCATTCAAACTTTCAAAATTTGGTATGCCAAATTTTATTGAAGGCTTAGGTGGCAAATTGACATATGCTAATTTGACATTGAAACTTTCCATCTGATATGTGAAATATTATTATATTATTTTTAAAATTTAAGCTATTTTATTTTACTAATTGAAAAGAAAAAAGAAAAAAAGAAAAAAAAGGTATCAAGTGGTCTTCATGTCAAAATTGATATAAAAAGTTGATACTAAAAATCATATTAGCTTTTAGCACATCGAATAGAGTTGATATTTAGGCCTCGTTTGGGAAGTAATCAGTGTGTTTGATTTGAGTTTTTCGAGTTAAATTTTTTGAAAATTGAGTTTTTTATTTTTCAATTTTTTTTTTGTTTTTAGTGAATATTTTTAAAATTTTAAGCATTTTTTTTTACTTTTTTAGATTCATCTTACTTAGATGTGTCTAAAAAGTAAAATATTTGTGAAAAAATATTTTAAAAAAATAATAAATACACAAAAATATGAAAAATGTACTAAATTTTTGTATTTTTTTGGTATTTTTGGTATTTTAAAAAAATTCACAAAAACTATACTTTTTAAGTGTATTTATATTAAGTGTGTCTAAAAATTAAAAAAATTCAGTAAAAACAAAAAATACGAAAAACAAGAAAGTAAAATTTTCTTTCAAATCAAGAAAAAGTTTTAGTCTAAAGCCAAAAAGTTATTAAAAAATCAAAAAGCTTATAATCTATACTAAAAAAAATCAAAGATTCTATTTTCTCTCTATTTTTTGTACATCTTTTTGTAAAAAATTAAAAAGTCATTCCAAAATACACAACTTTTTTTCACCTCATATTTTAGCTAAAAAATAAAATAAAATAAATAAAATAACCTAATTCTAAACAATCAAATATAACTGTTAAAATATCATATCAAATTTGAAATATGAGATAGAAATACTCTAATCCTCGCATGTATTTACTCCAATAACAATAAATAATTTCCTCACCCAATAACCTCCTCAATGATGGAGTTGCATTGCTTTAGAAAGAATCTGTCAAAGTACCTTATGAGAAGCTTTCCAAAAAAAAAAAAAAAACCAAAAAAAAAAGGTACCTAGGGGTCATGTTTGATGGGGGGTTTGGGAGGAAAAATTAGATTATTGGGACTCACTAAACTCATATTTGTGTGCAAGAAAATACGAAGGGATTAACAATCTCATAGAAGTATAAATCCCCTTTTATGGTGGGATTAGCATTTCCATGGGAGGGTTGGGCCCCTCATACAAATTGATGGCTAAATTATCATTTTGCCCTCCACTTTATAAAACTAACAAAATTATATTATATATGAGGAGGGTTTTTAGGTAATTTTATAAATTTAGTGATAGCTAACTAATATCACCATACTAGTACACAAACAAACACACTTTATTTTAAATCTCTAATTTAATATCATCACACTAATAATTTTCTTATTCAATTTCTCTGTACTCATAATCTCATCTAATTTAATCTTTCAAACAAATCAGGACAATAGGAAGACAAATGTGAGATGATGACAAACTATGGACAAAGGATTGTACAAGAAATGATTTCTTCGTATGTGTAGATTGGGGTCACAATGTGAGATGATGACTGTATAAGAAATGATTTCTTCATATGTGTAGATTGGGTCACTCCTATTGGGAATAAAATGTACTTGGCTACTCAAAGAAAGGAGAGTATATATTGTAAAAAATTCATAATTTAAATTTATAAATTCATTTATAATAATGTAATAAAGTAATTGAGCCATATATATAATATGAAATATATGATAAATTAAAAATTAATACTTATCATATCATTGTAAAACCAATTAGAATTTTAAAACTATAATTAGGAGAGATATTTTAAAAGTATTCTCAAATGTTTTCTATGTAGGCCAGTCCAACTCTCATTGAGACCTAAAGCAAAATTTAAAATGGGATTTTTTTTTGATATTTAAATATAAGTCAAATAATACTATTAGTATTAAGGTTTATCTAAAGCATTTACGAAGATTATTATCAAATTAAAAGAAATAAAATTGTCATAAACTATCTAATAAATAAAAATACTATTTTAGAAAATAAAAATTAAATTTGTAGAACCTATTCTAAATTGGTAATTCATTTATTTTTTCAAAATGGGTTTTCTTATGATAACAAACTTGATACTTTATAAAATACATGGAGCTATTTTCTAATGTAAACCTTCTAAAATATAATAGAAAAAAGAGTTGTTTGAGATTATCTAAATAAGTATAATTTTTAATTTTATAAAAAACATATACAAAAAATAAAAAGGTGATGTGATTTTGTTGGCTTTTTGGCTTTCGAAGGTTATTTTTGTAATTATGAGCGTGCCAGCAAGGATTAATTAGTCCTTACAGAATTTTGATTGCCAACCAATTATCAGACGATTGTGTTGTAGTTCTTTCAGCCTCAATGAAGAGGACTTTTACTGGTAGCTTGATTTAGGAGAATTTAAGTACAAGAACAGTTAAATAAAGAGCACTTGAAGCATTTCATTAGTATGAAAAACTTACAATGACCCAAACTCTGCCTTGTAGAGGTTTACAGCGACAATCTACTTGAAACTACTCCTATAAATGAAGTGCAGTGCAGGAATTTAAAGTACAGGAATGTAAAGAACAGGAAATATAAAAACTGGAACGAAATATGTAAAGTAAGACTGGTTTTTTGGATCTGAGTCTGGGGACTTTTTCTGGGGTCTTCCCTGCTATTTATACTCCTCAAAGATGACCATCGAATTGCACTTCAAACCGTCGAACTGCTCCTCCGTGGTCGCTGATCATGCTGCCTTATTAGTAGTTCTACTACGCCATCACTTGCAATTAGGCTTCCCTCCTATATTTGAATTTGAATGTGAGTAACCGTTGAAGCCACGTCACCTTGCATCTCTTTGTTGATCCACTGCTATTCAGATCTCATAACAACCAATATTAACTGCCACGTGTACGATCAGGATCGAAGACTTGAATGGTCTTCCCATATTACCTTTACTTTGCCACGTGTTGAATTGTAACTGGCTTGCACAAAATATGTAGCCAACAGATTCAAATAAATGCACTTATTTAGGGGATGCCAAATTTCATCTAAGTCATTTTGATCAGCATAAAACACATTGGTGGAAGTCCTTTTAAAATCTATAAAACTTGTATTATGCTTATAGATAAGAATTTTTGTTTTCTCCTTAGTTGTGTGAAGGCCTTTTTTAAAGGGGGCGTTTAAAAAAATATATAGAATTATTTAACAACTATGTTTCAAGAGTATAGAAAATGAGACTTTTTGCAAAATGATTCTAAAGTGAGGCCTAAAACTTATGTTTAGGGATGGCAATGGATAACTTATCCTGTGGGTATCCATGGAAATTCAACACAAATATATGGGTTTTCTTCTTTTTTTCTTATCCATTGGGTAGGGTAAGTGATATTCTTTAAATATCCACAGGGGATGGGTACCCACTAATTTTTCCATATTTTTTTTTTATAAAAAAATTCACAATCAAAATTAAATATATATTCAATCTTTTTTCTTTTATTTATTTATTTATTTTTTCAGGTTCACAACCAACTCTTTTTTATTTTTTTTATTTTTTTTAAGATCCACAACCAAAGCTAAATATACATCCAATCTTTTTTTATTTTTTATTCTTAAGGTTCACAACCATTTTTTTTTTTAATTTTTAAGATTCACAACCAAAGCTAAATATACATTTAATCTTTTTTCTTTGTTTTTTTTTTATTTTTTTATTTTTAAGGTTCACAACCATTTTTTTTTAAGATTCACAACCAAAGCTAAATATACATTCAATCTTATTTTATTTTATTTGGCTCAACAATAAAATCGAATACACATTAATTAAAATTGTCACATTATTCTTGTCAAATTTTATGTATATCTAGAATTGTTTAAATTTATTTAAAAAAATTAAGGACACTGTCTAATGCAGGTTTCGGTTTGCTTTTCTATGTTATTTTATTTTGTTATGTATTGTAATTTTCAGAATGGTTTGCTTGTTCTGAAATTTCAATTAACGAGTATGAATTTATTTGTTTTATGTTATCACACAATTTATACAACATACATATATATATATATATATATATATATGAATGTATTTGAAAATAAGGAAATTGTAGAGAATCGAAACAAGCATGAGTCGTGATTGGTTAGAAAAGATGGGTACAAAGATTTATTTGTTGGAAAAATAAAAAAAGGATACAAAGTCTTACTAAATAATTTTTTTAAAAATAAAAGAATTTTTCTTAGTTATGAATAGATTTAACTAAAATCAGCTTGTTTCCCAATGTTATGCTTCATTTATTTAGATAGAAAATATTTTTTAATGAAAAATATTTTTTATGAAAAAAAATTAAAAATATATTTTTTTATATTTGGTGGTGGTGGTGATGGATCGAAGGTGAAAGTAGAGATTGTGACATAGTGGTGGGTTGGTGGTGGCAGTAATGATGGTAGTGGCTATGGTGATGGTAGTGTGATAGTGAAGGTGAGAATAGTGGTGATGGCGTTGTGAAATTAGTAAAAATTTAATTGAAAAAATATTTTTTATTTTTTAAAAGTAAGAAACAACAAAATTCGTGGAGGACTAAAGGAAGAAGATAAAGGATGGATTGGGTGTGGTAAGGCATAGATATCTTAAAATGAATGGTTCAGATTTGTTAAAAGGTATAATTAGATTTTGGATAAATTAAAATGAATGGTTCAAATTTGCTAAGAGAAAGATGGTTTAATGTCTAAAATGTTCGTGGCTAAGAGATCAACAAACAATTCCTTGTTTATGCCCTGATGCAATTTAATATGGGTCTTATAACACTTTCTTCAAACAGGTTCTTTCACATTTTATTTCTTCAAACAGGCTCTTATAACATTGTAATCATGTTCTTATAACATGTAGGAGAGAGAGTGAGAGAGAGAGAGAGATGGTTGTAATTTTTTTTAATCTTTCACGTTCTTCCACATTTTTTTTCAATTACTAAAACTTATTTGATTGTCTCAAAATTATATATTTGATTATTATAAAAAAAACTTTTTAATTAATTAATTAATGTGTATTTGGTTTTGTTGTTGAACCAAATAAAATAAAATAAGATTGAATGTATATTTAGCTTTTGTAGTGAATCTTAAAAAAAAATAAAAAAAATAAGTTGTTAACATTAAATATATTAAAAAAGAAAGAAAAAAGATTGAAGGTATATTTAGGGGTTGTTTGGGATGACCTAAATAAGTGTACTTTTTGTCTTTTTACGAAAAGATGTGCAGAAAAGTAAAGAGGTGATGTGATTGAAAAAAGATAAAAAGATGAATTATTTTTGGGTTGCCAAACTTGGCCTTAGCTAAAACCTTCAAAAAAAAAAGAAAAAAGAGTAAAAGTTGTTATCATTAAATATATTAAAAAAGGAAGAAAAAAGATTGAAGGTATATTTAGCTTTTGTTGTGAACCTTAAAAAAAAAATGAAAAAGTTGTTAACATTAAATATATTAAAAAAGAAAGAAAAAAGATTGAAGGTATATTTAACTTTTGTTGTGAACCTTTAAAGAAAAAAAAAAAAGGTTGTTAACATTAAATATAAAAAATAAAAATAAAAATAAAAATGGGAATTAAAGTGGATTGGGGAAAATCCAAACCCATTAAGAAATGGGGAGGGTGATACCCATGGGGAATGGGGAATGGGAAAAATTTATTATAGGGAAATGCGAATGGAGAATTAATATCCACGCCATTAATCCCCATTGCCATCCCTACTTATGCTTTGTGCCTTTTTATTACAATTTACATCTAAGCACCTATGAGGTGTGAAAATCGAATTGATCCTCTCTCCAATCCTTATATTATAGATAAACCTTGACAATTGGACTCGGGAATGAAGTTTCTTACTCAAATTAATTAAATATTAGCACTTGAAATAATAACTACATTTGTTGAAAAATCGTTCAGTAATTCTAAAATAACACCACAATATTTATGCATATGATGCTCTCGAGTGCCGACCAATAAGGTAGCACAAAATTATTTTCCACCGAAGCTGATGTTGTCTCTGCTTACTTTAATTAAAGTGAATCAAATGAGTTTCAATCATGTAATTAATGTTTTTATTTGTTCAAAAACAACATGTCAACATATTGATTTGGTGGTTAAGTCATCCTATCCAAAACATATTTTAATTGGAGGAAGGATTGAGACCTTCACCCCTATAAGATCCTTACAAGACTTTTACAAATTTGAACAACTCATAATGTGGGTCTGACACATACTTACATAGAGAGTCAAGATCACTTTGGAGGTGTGAAAATCATCCTCAAAGGGGATCCCAAACATTTTCCTTTTAATTAAGCAAGTTATAATTAGCATTTCTAATGTTTGGATAGGTAAAGTGCTAGTTATTGTTATAATTTAATAATGAATAGTGTTAAAATATTTATTTTAGCAATTTTGCTGCAATGATACAATGTATAAAAATTTAACTTTTCACATATATAAAATGTCAAATCAAAATGTTTTATGTGGATCACAAGAAGAAAGAGAGAGAGACACAAAGATTTTAGCTATAGGTAAAATTTATGCTATATTTGACACAATATTTACATATAAGTAATATATACAGTAAGTCATATGCCTTATTATTAGAGTGAAAATTTAAAAATTTCATGATAAAATATAGCAATAATAAGCCATAAAACACACCATTGGAGATGCTCAGTGTGAGAATCATTTTGATTGAGCCCATTGGCATTGCCTTTGTGAATGATGCACTGGAGGAGTAATTAGGGATGGTTGAGTTCAAAGTTTACCCTTTTTCTTAATGAATAATACTAGTAGGATTGAAAAATAGAAGAAAAAAATAACAACACGCAACCATAAAGTGTTTTAATCCTTTTTAGTAAAACTCATTATCTCACCAATTAACAATGTATTATTTTTTTTTAATATATGCTTTCCTTTTTCTCATTAACAATTTTTAGCAAAAGTAAAGTAACTTACTCACTCCAGAAAAGTCAAAAAAAAAAAAAAGTTAATTCTTTCCTACATTAATGCTAAACGTATCGTTTTCGATGGTATGGTATGAATTCAAAAGATTTGAGTTTCTCTATTGGGTTATTATATAATACATAGCCTCAAATAAATGTATACTATATATATAAGGCATGACATTTATATATATATATATATATTAAGAATAAATCATAAGCACATCTTTTGAGATTTATTTAAAGATTTATTTAAAATACTAGTTGTTCCTTGTAATTTTTTAGTTTTATCCCGCTCCTTACAATTTCTAATCTTATAAGTCATAACAAATAGCCTCTTTTATTAATCAACCATTAAGTTAATTAATAATTTTTAATTAAGTAATTAGCAATATATTTCAATTAATAGTTCTAGTAATTTTATTATTGTATAGAAAGATAGTTAATTTTTGTTTTTTTGTTTTTTGTGAACTCTGTAGAATGACAAATTTTGACAAAAAAATAGTAATTTTCAATACTTTAGAGAGTAATTTATATTTTAGATAAATCTCCAAAAAATTATTTATAATTTACCTATACGTTAATAAAGGATTGGGGCCACAAAATTTTCCGTTTGTATTGTTGTTGAAGTCATCATGGCTCTATAGCCTGGATTTTCTCCACATGAAGTTGACAAGGGTGTGTCCTACAAAAATATGTTACAAAATAGTACTACTGTCTATGCTAATTTGGAAACAATTATTACCACCCCAAAAAAATTACATTGAATTAGGTTAAGTTTGGCAAGTTGTTAAAAAATTACTCAAAAAGTTAAAAAGTTATCACTATTCACCAAAAGTCAAAAATTACGGCTACACAACTCCCAATCCTAATTTTCCCCTACACATTAATTTATATAATTTTTTAATACAAAAGTGCACTTATTTAAGACACTCTAAACAACCCCTTAGATAGAGTTAAGATCCAAATGACTCACAATATTATCATGCAAGTGAAATTTTAGTTGTTTTGTTGGGAGTGAGTGGCCAAATACTAGATAGAAGGCCACGTAATGGACAAGTTTTTGGAAGTAATGAATAGAAGATTCAAAATAAAGCTATTAAGATTATGTTTGGCATCCTTATTTGGACTAAAATAGCTATATAAAATAAAATTGGCTATTTTAATTAAATAGGATAAAATGTTACATCTAAATTATAATCATTTTATTTTTTCTTTCATAAAAGTCAAAAAAACTAAAAAACCTATTCTAAACAACACAAGTCAACCCACATTCCAAACAAAGGCTAAGAATTCATTTTTGTATACTTATTACAAACTCTTTTTTTGACATAAATTTGTAAGTATAGTCATTTTTAGAGTTATAAAATTAATCATTCCCAACCTTATTCTGCTCTCCATGATTTGGATTTAAAAAAGAAAAGAGTGAAAAGAAAATTGTTGATTTACTAAAGGTTCAATTGATTATTGCGTTTACATTGTAAATATGCAAAAATAATAGAAATTAGACTTAACATAATTCCAAATTGAAAAAGCTCAATCATTTTGATTTGTTTCAGAGGATAAAAAGATAGGGTCCCCTAAAAATCCAAATTATTCATGAATCTCAATGATTAAGAATTAACAATAGACAAAGGAAGGATGTTCCCGCTTTGATATGGTAAGGGTTGAGAATGGAATATTACAAGCCCAACTCAACCCACCATGTCTTGTTGCCTCTCTTAATTGTGATAATTAATGAGTAGTCCTAAAATATCTTGTAGCATACGTCGATAAAATAGTACTTTTAAATAATGATGTATCAAAAATCTTTATAGATAGAACAACGTTAGTATACTTTATTAGCTAACTTGCTTAACATATATTATAATTTTTCATTAATAAAAAACACAACATAAATGATGTCATATATTTTATGTAACTTGCATACAAGAGACTAGAGTGACTCACCTTTTACACCCGGAAGTCTCTCCTAAGACCAAGACTTTCAGAACAAGAAGCACTAATGTGTCTCTTATTTTTCTCATGCTTTACATTGTTTGAATTGTCACAACAAAAATTTTAAGACAATTTCAATTTCAACTCGCTTCTTTTTCCTCTTGAACTTTCACTATGGTTTCATTTGGCTTCCAATTAAAATAGTCAATTTTTTTTTTTTTATAATTTTTTTGTTTTAATAATCTTTTTTTAATTTATGTCAATTTTTCCCCAGTTAGTGTAGTATAAAGGAATTAAAAAAAAATTCATTAAAAATAATAAAAGTTAAAAAATAAAAAAAAAATAAAAAATCAACTGTTTCTTCCTTCCTTTGTTAATAGTGAAAGTTTTTTAAATTTTTTTTAAAACAAATTGGTTCATCTAGTGGAGTAAATTTTAAAAAACTAAATTAATTTTATTGAAAACAAGTAAATAAAATACTTAAAGAATAATCCCAAAATGACCTCTAAATTTGCAAATGAAATGGACCGCTACTACGCCCCTGTAGATTAAATTTGGGGACTCCCACAATAGGCCCCTCTCCGAAATCATTTCACATCATTTTTTTAGACATAACCCACACGAATTTAACTTGCTCTTAAAGTCTCTCCTTAAAAAACATTGTAATCATATGTCCCTCATTTTGAAATAACACGTTCGCATTTTTTTTTATAAAATTAAATTTGTAATGATAATATTGAAAAATTTAACTGATAGATCAGACTTACCACGTGGTGGTTTGTACATTTTTTAGTTATGGAAACACATAATTATTATATTTAAAACATAAAAAATAAAAAATAATTCTTAGATGATCCTATACAATTAAAAACAGATCTCACTCAATTTTTCCATAAACATACTATTGTAAAAACAAAATATCCCGAACTTACCAAACATGCCCTATTTTCCAAACAAATTTTTTTTTTCCATGCAAAATAGTTCAATTAGAGAAAGCTGTAATGTCATATTTATGAGCACAATATTGATATAATAAATTTCACCATAATTAGATTGATACATTAAGTGGTGTTTTGCGAAATTGGTAAAAAACTAATTTTTTGATTTTTTTGGTTTTTTGGTAACTTTTTTGTGTTAAAAAACTAAAAAGTCAAAAAACTACTTTTTTTAACAAGCTCCCAAATTGCCTCTAAATGCTAAGATAAACAATGAAACATTATGCTATATTGAGAAAGAGTGATTTAAGCTTGAAAGCTCACACATGCACTTTTCTGATATTTTCAATCCCACTTTTTACAGGTTTTGCAAAAGCTACCAGTTAGATTTGCCTGGTTTCCAAGGTAAAAAACCCCAACGAAATACTAGATTTCCAAATTTAAAAAAATAAACTAACATAAAGAAAATGGCAAAAACAAAAATAAAACTTAAAACACAAGTGTAACTGAGACACACAGAAAACATTAAAAACAAAAACTAAAAAGGCTTCCCTATGCCCTTCGCATTAGAAAACAAATTCCTGCGCACCGAGGATTTTCTATTCCCGGCAAATGCCACCAGATCTCCAATTGTTTCGCTGACCAGATCTTTGAATATCATCCGTTCAATGTCCAACGTCGCCTCTGCCATTTCCACCGGACAATCTCCCCGCCCGGTGATTGCATCTCCTACCAAGTCCTTTCGTGGCACACTGCAACCAATATCAAACAAGTCCTCTGTAGTGTCACGCTCTCTAATTCTCTGAAATTCTGACCAAACTTGATGCAATGAAGGCTTTTCGATACTGGAATTTGACTGTGATAAGACCTTCCACGGAGGCATTTCTCTATCCCTGTCGAGAATTTCAGAGACAGTGTCGAAGATTAGCTTTCTTTCGAGGCAGGAGACTCCAGAGGTATCGTTCCCTTTGAGATACTGTTGCTTCTCTAACAATTGAAATATATCATAGTCTTCAGGGAGGTAATTGGAAGCTCGAAGGATCTTTGAAATGTAAACGAAATCACAGTCGTCTGATTTGTCTTCGCATTTTGATTGAATGGGCGAGATGGCAGGACTCCAGATATCTTCGTCAAATTCTCCTAGTTCATCTGATTACATAGGAACAGATATCACTATTTGTACTCGATCAAAACATTTCATTCTCCTAGTAATTAAGGCTAAAATTGACAAATTCTTACCAAGTCCATAATTTTGCCTTCATAAATAAATTCTTATGCATAGACTTTACAAGATTTTTATTTTATTATTTTTTTATTTAATGAACTAGTTGGTAAATAATATATATATGTATATATTTTTACCTTAATTGTAATAATCCCATTAAAAAACCATGCTATAGTTCATATTGTGACCCTTTATTTTAGTTAGTAGCAATTTACAACATTCACAACAAGAGAACATATAGCCAATCCATTGGCTATATAATTTTTCTTTTCAAGACAAACTATTTAATTTTTTTTTTTTAAGAAATTGGTTGATACGTTCTAAGTAAATATAGATACTAGTTGATGATGGGATGGGAACATGGCTTGCATGTGCCCTGATAATTATTGTTGTTATTAACAACACCAAATAAACTATAATAATGCTTTTTGTTTCATGTCATGAAGCAGTAGTATTCACTGTTCCAAAAAAAAAAAAAGTAGTAGTATTCAACTCAAGGCTGGCCAGTGGTCACTATTAGATAGAGAAAAAAACAACATTTATAATTTAAATTTAGTAGTAATATTTCAGAATAAATTTATTTCATTTAAAAGAACATATAGCCAATCCATTAACAGAGTCTGAATTAATATAATTAACTATATTTTTGATAATCTTTTGTAGTTATATTTTGAGTCTCTTTCGTTTTTCTTTTTTCAAAGTACATCTGTTAACAAAAAAAAGATTAATGCTTGGAAACACTAAAAAGAGACCATTAAGGGGAGCACTAATGAGTTGGATCCCCCCTTGATGTGATGGTTGTCTATATTGTTATTTATTTATTTATTTATTTTACATTTTTCAGCTCATTAGAACTGTTAGTGATTGGTTTTTTTAGTGATCTCAATTATAACTGCAAAAAAAAAAAAAAAATGCATTACGTTTGCATAGAAGTTGAGTGTTCAAATTTTTTCATTGGCAAGACTATCCTCTCCACGTCATGGTCTATAAAGTACCCCCCAAAAAAAAATGTCTAAACAATGTAAAGGGCAAAAACAAAGATAGTAAAAGTTCATAAATTTCTACAAACACGATGTTAAAGAGTTCAACAATACTAGGTATCATGAAAAATCTTTCATGAAAATAATCATGAAAGTTTTGTGACCCCTGGATTACACTTAGAATAAAGCACCACACACTAATCAAGATAATCCAAAAATCATAAATTTTTCATGATCATTTTCATGAAAAAAATTTCATGATCCCTAACTTTTCCCTAAAGAGTTATGAGAATCCATCCGTCCCATGCATCAAAATGGCTTAGCTTTTATGATTTAAAATTCGTTTCTTTTCTTTTCTTTTTCTTTTTTTATTTTTATTTATACATTAAAAAACATGTGTAAACAAAAAAAAAATAACACCCTTCTATTACACAAAAGCGACCCCAAATACGTCTAGAAAAATTGCCACCCCACCTACGAAGGATGACACTTTTTTTTAGAGTCGAACAAAGAGTCACTCTTAATATTTTTTCTTTTTCTTTTTAACATAGCCCTTTCTATTTTTCAATCATTAATGGTAGATACCCTAAAATCTTTCTTAAATTTAAAAAAAAAACTTTCCTGTAAATATCCTCATTGAAATAAATTTAAGAGGAATGTCTTGAAAGTTTTAACTATTTTCCTTTTTCAACTAGAGCTAGCTATCATACGGGTAGGGTTGTAAACGAACCAAATTGTTTGCGAACTGGCTCGGTTTGACTCGTTTACTAAACGAACTCGTTTTTTTATTTAAATTGCATAAAAAAATTCTTATCGAGTCAAGCTGAACCGAATTCAAGTTTTATTAATATTAACGAATCGAGCTAAGCTCTAACCCAATTAGTTATCGAGCTGAGCTTGAATTCAACACCAAATAAACTATAATAATGCTTTTTGTTTCATGTCATGAAGCAGTAGTATTCACTGTTCCAAAAAAAAAAAAAAGTAGTAGTATTCAACTCAAGGCTGGCCAGTGGTCACTATTAGATAGAGAAAAAAACAACATTTATAATTTAAATTTAGTAGTAATATTTCAGAATAAATTTATTTCATTTAAATGAACATATAGCCAATCCATTAACAGAGTCTGAATTAATATAATTAATATAATTAACTATATTTTTGATAATCTTTTGTAGTTATATTTTGAGTCTCTTTCGTTTTTCTTTTTTAAAAGTACATTTGTTAACAAAAAAAAGATTAATGCTTGGAAACACTAAAAAGAGACCATTAAGGGGAGCACTAATGAGTTGGGTCCCCCCTTGATGTGATGGTTGTCTATATTGTTATTTATTTATTTATTTATTTTACATTTTTCAGCTCATTAGAACTGTTAGTGATTGGTTTTTTTAGTGATCTCAATTATAACTGCAAAAAAAAAAAAAAAATGCATTACGTTTGCATAGAAGTTGAGTGTTCAAATTTTTTCATTGGCAAGACTATCCTCTCCACGTCATGGTCTATAAAGTACCCCCCAAAAAAAAAATGTCTAAACAATGTAAAGGGCAAAAACAAAGATAGTAAAAGTTCATAAATTTCTACAAACACGATGTTAAAGAGTTCAACAATACTAGGTATCATGAAAAATCTTTCATGAAAATAATCATGAAAGTTTTGTGACCCTTGGATTACACTTAGAATAAAGCACCACACACTAATCAAGATAATCCAAAAATCATAAATTTTTCATGATCATTTTCATGAAAAAATTTTCATGATCCCTAACTTTTCCCTAAAGAGTTATGAGAATCCATCCGTCCCATGCATCAAAATGGCTAAGCTTTTATGATTTAAAATTCGTTTCTTTTCTTTTCTTTTTCTTTTTTTATTTTTATTTATACATTAAAAAACATGTGTAAACAAAAAAAAAATAACACCCTTCTATTACACAAAAGCGACCCCAAATACGTCTAGAAAAATTGCCACCCCACCTACGAAGGATGACACTCTTAATATTTTTTCTTTTTCTTTTTAACATAGCCCTTTCTATTTTTCAATCATTAATGGTAGATACCCTAAAATCTTTCTTAAATTTAAAAAAAAAAACTTTCCTGTAAATATCCTCATTGAAATAAATTTAAGAGGAATGTCTTGAAAGTTTTAACTATTTTCCTTTTTCAACTAGAGCTAGCTATCATACGGGTAGGGTTGTAAACGAACCAAATTGTTTGCGAACTGGCTCGGTTTGGCTCGTTTACTAAACGAACTCGTTTTTTTATTTAAATTGCATAATAAATATATTTTTTATATATCAAATAACATAAGTATAAATATATTATTTATATATTAAATAATAAAAAAAAAATTCTTATCGAGTCAAGCTGAACCGAATTCAAGTTTTATTAATATTAACGAATCGAGCTAAGCTCTAACCCAATTAGTTATCGAGCTGAGCTTGAATTCAATAAACGAGTTCGACAAATAAATAAACCGAGTTCGTATTCAATAAAACTTGACTCAACTCGGTTCGTTTGCAATCCTATAATCAGGTCATCATTTTGACTATGAGTAAAATTTTCAGAAATCAGGTTATCATTTTGACTATGGATAAAATTTTCAGAAGAGGAGGTTGCAACTCAGTTACAGTTAAATCTCAGTTAATGAGTACCATGTATAAAATTTTAAAAAATAAAAATGAAAAACAAAATAAATAAACAAACAAACAAACTTCAGTTAATGAGTAGGTTGACTAAAGCAAAACCAAACGGCCCTCCGAGTCAAACCACGATATAGCAGTAAAGACGTCATCTGATTACAGTATTAAATAAAATCATTGGATAATTAATTACTAGCAAATTTGTGAGAGACTTACGTACCTTTGAACTCAATGCTGCGTTTCATGACAGGCGAAGGAGAGGATGACTCGTCCTTGTAGAACGACGAGTCGAGTACCGACACTGTACTCTGTTGCAACTCAGTCCCACTCGTCATCTCCGCTATACTGTGTAGCAGCTTATCGCACCTCTCCAACAGACTCCTCCCTCCTTCCATCTTTGATCTCTTCAACCCCCACAAAATTATTAATCAAACTAATTAGAAACAATTAATCAAAATTAAGTGATAATTGAAGTTAATTAATTAAAATTAAACCCAGTTTAATGCATGTACCTCTGCCGGAAATGACGGTAGCAGCTTCTGCATCCTCTTGCGATTTAGTGAAAGTGTCACGGTCTCTTCTTCTTCATCGTCACTCTCGTAACCACAGAAACCACTGTCGGCCAGGGAAGTGGGGATAGAGAGTTGTGTCGGCGTCGGAGGAGGAGGAGGAGGGAAGACCTCGTCTTCGGAATCGCCGGAGATGGAAGTGGTGATAGGCTGTTGTGTCGGCGGAGAAGGAGGAGAGAAGAGTTCGTCGTCGCTGGAGATGGAGGAGCTGTAGTCGCGACGTGGCGTCTCGTCCCACTTGCATGGCGGTGATTCGGGGAGGTTGTCTTCGTGTGTGCGCAACCCACAGACTAAGAAGGAGGAGACGCGGTGCTTGAAGGAGCGGTGGGGTTTTTTGAAAGGGAGGGGGGTGGCCGGCTGGCTGTCAACGAAGAGAGGGCTTGGGGAGAGTTGGATAGGATTATGTGGGATGTTGGACGGATGTTTGGAGCGGCACAATTTGAAGGAAGATGTGACACGGGAGATGAAACCTTTGAATGCCATTGAATTGTTTTGTCTCTCTTTCTCTTTCTCTCTCTCTTTGTTTGTTGTCTCTGTAAGCTATGCAATACAATACGTATATATAGATATAGGGGAACGAAGGTGAATCAATGAAGATGATGGAAAATTTTATTATTAAAGGAAAATATTTTTGTAAGGCAATGAAGGAGGAAAATTTTATTATTAAAGGAAAATAATTTTATGAGACAATCAAGATCTAGGAAAATTTTATTATTAAACGAAAATATTATTATTAAAAGAAAATAATATTACAAGGAATATTAATATTATTATGTATTTTTATTTTGAAAAAAAAAGAAAAGTTTGAATCGTAATCAATCGTGCATTCTGAAATAGTGGAATGTAATTTGTAAAATAAATTGAAGATTTTTAATATTTTACCAATATATATTCTTTAAAAAAATTTTAAAGTTGAGCCCCATTTCTGAGTTTGCTTTGGGTCTCAAAAAATTTAGGCCGACCCTACCATATGGGCCTGGATCATTCTGGCCCATGAGGCTGTGAGTATAAACACAAGAAGTCAAACCACATTTGGTTGTTTAGTAGCGAGAGTGAGGACCTAAACAAGACAACCAACGGATGCTTGAAATATTAACCAACAATTAAATGTCCTATTGAGACACATTTAAGAGAATGTTATGAAATTCCTTAGAAAATTAACACAACACAACAATCATTCAATGGAAATGAGGTAATGTTAATTTTTGGGCAAATTGTAAATATATTCTCTAAGATTGGATTAAAATACAATATCTCCTCTTGTGGTTTTAAAAATTACATTTCAACTCTGAGATTTCTAATTTTATTTCAAATCGCCATTTTTATTAATAAATCATCAAGTCAATTAATAATTTTTAATAATGTTAAAATTATGTTTCAATTAATAATTTAAGTAATTTTATTATTGTATTAGAGAGCAAATATAAATTTTATTTTTTTAGTTAATTCTGTTAAATAAAAAATTCTAATAAAGGGTTACTTGTAATTTTTCAAACCACAAAGGGCAATCTGTATTTTAAAAAAATCTCAAGATGTGTATTTGTAATTTATCCTTAATTTTTTTAGTAATTTTCTGACTTTTTTTCTAAAACACTCGCATGCCAAATAAAATGAGTTGAAATAGTTAATAAAATAAAATATTTTATTTTATTTATAATTATTATTTTATTTTTTTCTCATAATCCGCAAATTAATTATTAAAAAAAAATTAATCAACTTCACAAACGTGGGCTTGTTTGGTTTGTTTTTGAGAGAGTTATTTTTGAAAAAAAATTGGAAGAGTTATTTTAGAAATTTTTTTGGTTTGTTTGGTTGTATATTTTGAAAGAAAATTTTTTTGTGGGAGTTTGAGATGATTTGATATTTTGGACAAATTGAGTAGATGTGTGTGAGAGAAAAAGTGATTGAGAAGGAGAGAGGAGAGAGAAAAAGTAATTGATTGATGTGTAAGAACGAGAAGTGATTTTGAAATTTTTTTGAGAAAAATCTCAAACCAAACAATTTTTTAAATTTTTTTTTCTAAAACTCATCTCTAAAACTCAAACCAAACAAACTATGTTAAAATAATTAAAAATCTAATTAAAATAGTTAACTTCTCAAATAAGGCTAAATATTTATTTTTTTTAAAGTTAATTTTGGAATAACACTACATAATTCAAAAATTAATTTTCTCAATGACAATTAATCAATTTTTGATATTGATTTTCAAATCATCTAATAATTTTGTTCATAAAAGTAAATTAAAACTCACTTTTCTTGTAATTTAAAAATAATATAGTTAATTTCACACTTTTGACATAACTCCCTCAAAATTTTATTTCACATCATACTTACACTTTTTTCATCAATAATTTATTAGTCGTATGATTGAAAATAATGATATTATCTCTTTCTTGCTAAAATGTATATTTATTTCAGTGTCTACTTACTATTGACTTTAGTTTCAGAAGTTTTAATCATACTAAAAGGGATATTACTGTAATTATGTCAAAAGTGTAAGACTGTCTGTATTTTCTTTAAATTTCAAGGGAAATGTGTGTAATTTATCCAAAAAAACAAAAGAAAGTATGAATTAAGATAATAGGGTTTGTGTCATTTTAGTATTTTACCCTCTTTCATCTTTAAAATTATCAATTTTGAATAATTATTCATTAAATCATTGGCATTAATTCATTAATATTTTTCTGACCAGATTTAAAAATATTTTTATATACATAATTTGTTTAATTTAATTGAATCTAAAAATAATAATTTGTCACAATTGATTTTTACTCTATGTTTTATTAAAGAGAGAGTCTACCATTCCAGATATAACAACTATCCAAATTTTTCTGGATATTGTCTTATGTGATAAAGATTAAATTAGTATAAATGTGGCGGCATATGCAAATGAATCTAAGTCATAAATTAATGTATCTGAGTAAAATTCATGACAAAATTTTTGAATAGTGTGTTTTATAGTAAAGATTGAATTGGTATTAGTGTAGAGGCCATATATAAATAAATGTAAATCGATATTTCCAAATAAAATTTCTAGGTTCATACTATTGATGTTCTTAAATATTTTTAAAACAACTTATTTTGTTACATGGTATGTCAATATCTATTTATTATGGGCAAAATGAATAAAAACTTTCAACCAATCGAGTGAGTCAACATATGTAACATTGTGGTAAAGATACTAATTAATAATTTAAATGAAATAAACACACACAGTTTTAAAAAATAATTTTTCAAATTCATAATTTGAATTAAGTAGTAGAGATTAATTTCATAAAATTTATCTCACAAAATAAGCATAGTGATGTCCATGTCATCACAAATCTTACTCAGGATTAGAGATTATGCCAGTTTGCTGCTTCTGAGTAGTAACTTGGGGTGAAACATATATCAAACATATGACATTTGAATCAATTTTCACTATAGATATAAATTTCCAATAAATGGTTTCATAAATATAGCTTATTTGAAATTACAATCAAGACCAACAGCTACGCCGCATCTTAAACAAGTTTCATGAAAAAAAGAAAAAGAAAACAAACAACTCAAGTGCAAAAAGATAAATGATTCAGGACACGATACGCAACTCAAGGGAAATGGTGCTGAAACATGATATAACAATGGGCGGAAATAAATCAACTATGTAGGTGAGAATTTAACGCCTCCCAGATGCCACTGATTCAGCAGAGAAGAGGTACTTCACTCGTGAAAGAACAGAATCATGTGTAGGATCGTAAGGATGGTCCTTGGAAGGAATCTCCAAAATTGCTGGCACTGGCTTATTGTAGCTATCCACTAGAAACCTTATCATGTTTGCAACCTGAAGATGAGCAGAGGGTGATGTTTTGTTTCAGAAATCAGATGAGAACTGAAAAGGCACAGCAATGCAAAATCCAAGTCCTCACTTGCCTCTTACTACCATTACTACTAACAAATGTGTGGGACTTGGTCATTCATCTGCTAATCAGCTTTTTGATAGTCAGGTTTTTTCAACTTATTTAAATTATTTATGCCCAATAAACTGTAAGCATAAGCAACACTAAACAATCTAACATAGACTTTCTAAATAAAATAAAAACTATAAGCAGCTTAGATAATTTGCACCAAATAGCCAGAATATTCTGAAACCCTGACTGTTGAGCAAACAGAAAAGTAAAAGTGAATTGTGACCTATGATAAGTGAATGTTATGTCACTAACGAAGTTAAAATTATAGCCATAATGGCCTGTAGCAAAGTCATTGACATTCACTAATTGCCAGAAAATAAATAAAACCCACTGTCAAATGCCATACGATATTAGTATGTGTAAAAAGTGCATGTTTAAAAATTCAATTTTTCCATGATGAAGAAGAAGAAACAAAGAGCATCTTATGGTTCTTGTGACATGTCTGATATGATATGGACTTTCACCATTTTAGTCAAATTTCTTAATTATCATATGCATAACCACAGAGAAGGAGCATATAAACCAATTCAAAAATTGACATTATAGAATAAACAAACTTACAAATTGACTGATCATCACTATTGCAATGTCCTCTCTTGTTGTGAACTCTTTGAATGCATCCTCAATTTGTTTCACCGTTGTTTCTAAACCATAATAAAATAATCTCTGTAAGCCAAGGTAAGAATATCCACAAATTCAATCAAATCAACACTGGAAAAGAGAAGGTTATATACATTGTGAAAAGGATAAAGAGAGAAAGAACAACATTTGGAATCTTATAACGTTCGTCCAAGCCCATACAGTTATCAAGTCAAGAAAAGAAAAAGAAAAAAGAAGTCCCCTTTCTCGTCAACTTAAAAGAAAATTTTGAATTTCCTTAAATCAACTTTTAGCTGTTCATCTTAAAGGAAGGTGTAACATGGCTGCCGCAGGGGAAAAAATCTACAACACAAAGGACCCTGGGTAACAGGTAGGTGAGCTTGACTGAGAGAGTGAATCCATTGTTGGGAAATGATAAAACTCACCAATAATCCAAATAGGGTATGCTGACCAACCAGTTGCATTGGGGATAGTTTTTCATATTGGAGGCTAGTATTAGCCATTTGTTCTAGTGAGAATCACTCTGAAGAAACAACTATCATCAAAAGCCATTTATATTATTACTGAGTTCAATCTTTCAGGTAAGAGGGATTGTTCATTCTTTTAGACTTTAGGGCCACCCAAAAACCAAAAGAAAAGGGAATGTTCATTCAAAAAAGTGGAACCAAAGGAAAAGTTAAAACAATGAACAAACAACTTCCTAAATAAATTATGGTTGA
Source organism: Camellia sinensis (assembly GCF_055761805.1). Lineage (NCBI taxonomy): Eukaryota > Viridiplantae > Streptophyta > Magnoliopsida > Ericales > Theaceae > Camellia > Camellia sinensis. Next base: position 106,379,267 of record NC_138972.1, read on the forward strand.
TCATATAAATTATATGATATTACGCACAAAATATTAAAAAAATTCGTAACATTCATAGCTAAAAAACGTACTCGAGTCCACAATAAGATAATTTGTCTTCCTTCGCAAATCCACATTGCCTACTCCAGCCAGTAAAAATCCAGTTACTGTGTCCTACATCAGATAAGTTACAAATCTGTAAGAATTTATGTATTATTGATTGATGTTATTGATAGATATCTGATATGTTGTGTTGATTACAAGGATTCCTATTATATAGGAGAGGATTTGTGTAGTAGGTGAAGAGTAGGTGGTGGTAGGTGATGGTAAATGGGGGGTAGGTAATGGTAAATTTTAACAGCCCCCCGCAAACTCAAGGAGGATAGGAACTAACCAACTTGAGTTTGGAGAGAGTAACAAAACAAGAAAATACATAAAAATAAAAAAAGATAGGAGACACTGTATGGTCGTGTCAGACCGTTGGTGAAGGCACTGTATGGTGGTGTCATAACGGTGTAGAGGACACTGGATGGTGGTGTCATAACGTTGTAGAGGACACTGTATGGGGGTGTCATAACGTTGTAGAGGACACTGTATGGTGGTGTCATAACGTTGTAGAGGACACTGTATGCTAACCGGAATCAATGTCGGGACAGTTTATAGAGTCTTGTCGGACCCATGTAGAAACTAACCGGAATCAATGTCGGGACAGTTTACAGAGTCTTGTCGGACCCATGAAGGAGCTAACCGGAATCAATGTCGGGACAGTTTACAGAGTCTTGTCGGACCCTTAAAAAGTCGCACCCTCAAAAGGTGTGCCCAATCTTTCAAAAGGCGTGCCATCAAAAGGCGTGCCCAATCCATAAAAAGACGTGCCATCAAAAGGCGTGCCCAATCCATAAAAAGACGTGCCATCAAAAGGCGTGCCAAGTTGTCGGCGAGCGCCGAGCGACTCATGATGCGCGTGTCTGCCTCTTCGTCAAGGTCTTTATAAATCGAAGCGGAGGCTGAGGCTGAGGCAGAAAACCCGCTAAAAAACTCTGAAAAAAAACTCTTCGTGTTGCTGAGAGAGATAGTTCCTTTTGCTGAGAGAGTGTCTCTAAGAGCTGCAAATCTTGAAACACTCTGTAATACTCGGTTGCCCAGAAAATGGCCTCTTCGTCCCGTAGTCTGCTTACTCTCTTTCCAGACCTCAACGAGTCAACAAGAGAGATAACTGGTGCGGTGGCCCGTGAACCTCAACCAAACACCTCTGATTTTGCTCCGTTGAACTTTCCGATGCGGTCGGTGGAGCAAAAAATGGCGGTGCAAACTGATATTGAGGCCAATCAGTATACTCTGAAATCATGTGTGGAGACCATGACGGCGGTCACAAACTTGTCGCACCGGCTGCAAAGTAGAACAAATGAGGTGCAGCAGCTAAACGCCCAACTGGCTCTGCTCCAACGCATGTATAAGGATGCGCGAGCAGAGATAAGTGTGCTAAAGGCAGAAAACAAGGAGCTGAAGCGGAAGGCCACCGTGATGTTCCGATTTGGAGGTCCGCCATATGCGGCAGTGGAGGAGCAGGGAGGAGGCAACTTGCTTGGTGGTCTAGGAAGCAGCGAGGCTGGGCAGTCACGGGACAACCAAGAGAAAAACAAGAAAAAGAGACCCGCAGCAGAGTAGAGAAGAAAAATCCCTCTGTGGGTGCGGTTGTTTTGTTTTTTGTGTGTTTTTTTTTTTTTTTTTTTTTTTTTTGTGAATGTAAAATGGTGATCGGGGTGAGCCCCGAGATGAATAAAATGAGTTTGGTCTGCAGTCCGTCTTCGTCTGTTTTGTTGTTGTTTTTTTTTTTTTTTTTTTTTTTTTGTTTTGTTTTTTTTTTTAACTTTGAATATCAGAACAAATAAAAAAAAGGGAGATGTTTGTTTTGGAAGGGTAATCAAAATATATTTGTGGGTGTGTGTAAGGGTGGAGAAAAAGTGTCAAAGAGCACATGGAGTCTGAGTGGGTGCATAAGAAAAATAATAAAAGGAATGAGTGGAGAGAGGGTGTTATGTTTAAAGAAAAGAAGAGTGGTGGAATAATAAAATGGTTTTTTTTATTTTTTTTTTATTTTAATAATAATAATAATAATAATATATTAATTGAAGGCATGTGCGCTGGGAGACACAACCTTTGGAGAATCAACCCAAATGGCAAAGAACAGCTTGCCGAAGAAAGGGCCCCATGATTGATACCCACTGTTTATGGCATAGGAAACACCGGCCACTATACCCACCAAGTTAAAAATAAGGACTGTGGTGGGAGGGATGAGAAGAGACGTCCATTTGAAGAGGTGGGGTTGACGTGGCCGCCGGAGATGTTAGCTCCGATCGAGACGGCGACGAAAAGAGCAAAAACATGGACGATGGCAGCAGGGATGACGCCGGAGGGGGTGGTGCAGACGCTGGGGAGGCCGGAGGCGATGGCAGCAGAGATGACGCCGGAGGGGGTGGTGCAGACGCTGGGGAGGCCGGAGGCGCGTGCGTAGCCCTCGACTGTTAAATGTTCTTGATCTGCACCGGAACAACTCCATCGGCGGGAGAGATGTATTGCTGCTGCTGATGATACTGATGAGGCCATGATGTCGAGATCCAGATACGGATTAATATCAGCGAACAGATATTCCGAAGACTTGAGATCAGTACTGTTGTCGACGATCTTATGGTTCGGATTCGGAAGCAGCCACAACGCCGCTTCGGATTCGGGAAGAGGAGATTGGTGCACTGGTATGTGGGTGAAAAGTATGAAGGAAGGAAGGAGAGAGAGAATTAGAAAATTTGGGTTTGTCCGGCGGACGGCCAAGGCGAGGCTGCCGCCCGCCGGTGAAGCGGAATCACTAAGTTCTTAACTTGGCTCTGATACCATGTAAGAATTTATGTATTATTGATTGATGTTATTGATAGATATCTGATATGTTGTGTTGATTACAAGGATTCCTATTATATAGGAGAGGATTTGTGTAGTAGGTGAGGAGTAGGTGAGGGTAGGTGAGGAGTAGGTGGTGGTAGGTGATGGTAAATGGGGGGTAGGTAATGGTAAATTTTAACAAAATCAGATAAACTCTAACAGTAGGAGGACCATTTCAGGAGACATCTTAAAGAACTCAACAATGATAACACGCTGACACAAAGATGAAACAATGAGCAAATTGAAACATAGCTGATGATAGATGTATGAGCAACTTGCCAAGCCATATGATTAATAATGTATCTACAATCTACATTTATCCCATCATGAAATCATAAAGAGAAGAGATAAAATAAATCAACCCCACAGACTGACAGAGTACTTGCGGCATGCTAGTTTGCACTTGAACATTAGAGAGAGAGAGAGAAAGATTAAGGCTCCATTCAATTTAGTTTTTAAAAAGAGTTTTGAGTTGTATTTTGAAAGATAAGTAATTGAAAAGAGTTTTGAAAATTGAAAATTTGTTTGGTTATATGTGTGAAAATAGTTTTGGGATGATTTGTAGTTTATTTTTTTAATTTTTTTTAGTTGAATAGATGGGTGTGAGAAATTTGATTGATTGATATGCAGAATGTGAGAGAATGAGAGAGAAGAGAGAGAAAAAAAATTTGAAAGGAGTTTTGAAAGTCGGTTAACCAAACATGTTTTTTGCTTTTTTGATCCAAAAGTTAATTTGGAAACTAAACCAACAGTACCTAAGACATTCATAACCACTTCCTCTATGTAGAAGGGTCGTACTTGAAATTTGAACATACCACCAAAATTGCCTTGGCGGGAAGAACACTTTTGAAAAGGGAAATGGGCAAAATTCTAACAAAAATGGGTCAAAAGCAAACCGCAAATAGTCTGTGAACCAACCCATATGAGAACCATTGCAGGAACCGCAAGGCCACCCCAAAAGGAGAGGTGAAACTAACTGAGGTAAGACTTGCTGAGGTGAGACCAACTAAGAGAAGACTTACCGAAGTGCAAACAGCTGAGGGAAGACTTACTGAGGTACAACCAGCTGAGGTGAGACCAACCGAGGCACAACTAGCCGAAGTGAGACCAGCTGAGGCAAAACCCTCTGCGAGAAAAGCCCTTGAGGTAAATTAAGTTCCTGAGGTGCCCCCTAAGGGCCAAGGTCCCCTTAGAGCTGATAGCAGGCTCAGGGTATCAAAATGACATAATTCAGAACCACAACTCTCATGAAGATGCAGAATGCGAGATATGAAAGTTAGGAGTCTCCTTCCCATAAAATTATCCAGGCCAAAGGAGCCTACCCCGGTCAAGATGGCAAGACCCAGGAAGTCCATGAGGTATAGTCTAGTTGATACAAGGCTACACTATGATACTTTACCAGGATGTTGGGGAGCTTGTGGCTTGGTGGCTAAGAGTAGGGGTTTGCTGAAGTAGTTGCGAGTTTGGCTGATACAGGCTACATTTCCCAAGTAAGGTTTTACCGGGTGACGTCTTACCAAATGAGTTCCTAGTGAGAGACTTAGGTAGTGCCTAAAGGGAAAGACAAAGGGAAGCACGTACTCACCGAGGCGTTGCATCTAGGGAAAGGAATATGCCCACGTGATCTCTGAGACAGGTAGCATCACCCTATTAGCCACTTGGCCACTTGTGAGCCAGGGAAACGCCTACAAATAGGAGTCATTTCCCACATCTCTAGGGTGATGATTTGGGGATTCCCATAAGCTTGAGAGACTCTTTGGGATCCTCGTAGCCTGATGAGAGTGAAACTGGCAAAAAGAGGGAGCCTCGCCACTGCCATTACCTTTCCTGATTTGCTTGCCCTGCTCTCACCCAGCGACTCTCTCCTCTGTCCCCTGCTTACTATTCAGATTACTTGCCTCACTGATGATACATATTGTTGTATGAACACCATACATTTTCCGACCTCCTACACTCCAACACAGTCGACTACCCTATAACACATGAACGTAATTGCTATGAGCAACTAAAATCATGCAGTAAATTATGTAGTTAAGACCATTCAACTTGGCTTATTTGAGGTCAATTGAAAAGGATTTGAAGCCAAATGGACATAGCTTTTCAGGTTCATAGGCTCATACCCTCATAATACATCTTCTGCACATGGGCAACTGTGAGAGCCAAGTTTTGTTCTCACTAACTCAGCCACAGCACATTTGCAACTCCAGTTTAGAAAATGACGGTTGATGAGGACTGCATGAAAGAAAAAAAATTGTGCAATGAAAGGATAACTCATAAAGAGAAGCCCTCAACAAGTCACACTCACCAAATCTTCTTTTGAAAGAAAAAACTTGTGCTGTCTTTATTACGTGAAGAAAGATAACCACAAACTCAATCGAGCAAAATATTAAGCTGGCACAACGACAAGATACGCCACAAGGTAGCATCTTTTGTAAATAGAAATGACAACAAACTCAATCAAGTAAAAAATAAAACTAGCCTAATGCGAAGATATGCCACAAGAGAGCACATATATTTTTGTAAAATTAAATAAAATAAAGGAGTCACATACCACATAAAATTCATCAACTTTAGCATATTTTAAACAATGGCAGACCCAACACGGCAACACACCTTAGCATATTCCACTTCTCTCTCTCTCTCTCTCTCTCTCTCTCTCTCTCTCTCTCTCTCTCTCTCTCTCCTTGACAGAATGTTTGAGTATATATTGCAAATAAAAACAACCACCGATCTATATCAAATGATTCTATAATCATCAAATCTTTCAGTTTTATTTTATTCTACATATAAACCCAAGTAGAAATCTCTACAAGACAAACATAATGCAGATACTCTAAACACTGAGATTCTAAAACCTTTTCCTTCAATTTTTCTGCTATGCACTAATATTCTAAAAAAAAAGTATGATAACCACATTAAAACTATAATGAATATTAGTATCTAAAACAATTATATTCAGAAACATCTACGGCATATAATTTCACTACTAAAGCACATAGACAGCAAGTGCAAGATTCTTACCTCATCAGCAATCATAGCAATGAGTGCTGAGTTTCTTGAAGGAATTTGAGCTTTGTTGGCCATTCAAATAAATAATAAAAACTACAAAAGGAAAATTTATGAGAATGTCAGATATTGCTGTGAATAACTCACGTAAAAACTCAAGCTAAAAGCTAAACATAGAAAATGTGCTAAAGTCATATTGTACATCCAATGAAAAAGAAGCACTTTAGAAAATAAATGTGAAGGCATGCAAGTGCATCACTTCAAAACTCAAGCTAAAAGCTAAACATAGAAAATGTGCTAGAGTCATATTGTACATCCAATGAAAAAGAAGCACTTTAGAAAATAACATGTGAAGGCATGCAAGTGCGATTCTTTGCACAAAATAAAGTGTATAGGCATGAAAGTGCATTGCCATAGATGATTTTTGAGCAAAGCACCAAATAGCCATGAAAAAGAGGTGTCAACAATCCATAATAGATGAATCCCCTGCAGTTCTGGCATATTCAGAAACTTTATTCTATTTGCTCTGGAAAATTATATCTGTTTGGTTCAAAGCCAAAATCAATAACTTAGTTTTTATCAAAACAAAGTTTGTTTTTATTTAAACATACTATGAAAGTTGTTTGTATACAATTGTGGGTGGGAGAGAGACTTGAAGAGGGATAGAGAGGAGGGAAAAAAAATGATATTAGAATGCAACATTTAAAGAAAAATTGTGAATTTATTTGGCATATTTGTGTAGAACAAAATAAAGAATAAAATAAAATTTTCCATAGTAGTAATTTTTATTTTATTTTTTTTGATAAATAAAAATTAAATAAATTTCCATAGTAGTAAAGTTGATGAGTTTTAGTACATATCATGTTGGGAATCAAGAAAGAGGTGGATTGAAGACGAATATTAGGAGCAAGAAAAATCAACTGAACGATTACGGATTTGATTAGGAACTTTAGGAGATTTAGGTCCTGTTTGGTGGAGCTTTTTTTTAAGTTAAAAGCTGATAATCAGAAAGCAGAAGCTAAAAGCACCCCTATCCCAACTTCCAAATGATCAGTTTTTTTCAGCTTATTTACGCTATTTTTGTCTAATAAACTATAAGTAGAAGTTGCACCAAACAGTCTGGCACAAACTCCCAAATCAAAATAAGTTATAATCACCCCCAAAAACTGTAACAAACAGTCCCTTAGTCTTATTAGGATGTTGATTCTATTTTTTGACTTATTTCTAGTTTATTTTCCCTTACTATATAACGCTTTTAAGCTTATATGTGGTGTTGCATCACTTCACCTACAAATTAATTGGAGAAACAAGGAGTAGAACTATTGAACAGCTATGTAAATATGAATTATAATGTCAAATAGGAGAAAATTGTGTATGTGTGTGTGTGTGTGTGTGTAAATAGAAAGCATTAAAAATCTAGATCCACAATCTGTCGGCAAATTCAACCCTTTCCCCACAAATCTAATTGGAAATTTCAAACCAAAAACCTAAAGAAACCTTCCATGCCAAAACCCAATAGAAACATATATATATATGTATACATATTTTTGAAAACAACAGCAATCTGTCACCAAACTAAAAACCATAACAAACCCTAGATCATGATCTGATATATAAGCCGCATGCCTGCAATCACCAGGTATGAATGGGAATGCAAAGTTCAGCTTATGGTGGCCAATCACTAGTGTGATGAGAAGAAGCTTATCGTGAGCAAGTGGATTTTTAAGTGAGAGTAACACGAGTAAAGGAGGGTGACCATTGGTTCGATGGTAAAAACCTAAGCCTAATAACCTTGAGGTTATGGGTTCAAGTTTCGGGGCAACTTCTTTGTGCCCTATGCCAAAGGTTAGATATGTACTCAATCTTTTCCTTCCCAAACACAAATTAATGTTTACTAATTGGGTTTTTTAGTAACACAAGTAATGAAGAACTACCTCCCCCGTGTTTCGCATGTGTCCTCATTTCCACCCATAATAAGGGAAGTTACCAAACAAAAGACACAATTTCAACAAACTAGTTTTGGGGTTTACCAACAACCCTTTATAAGAAGCTTTGTTCTATAGAATTAGACATTGCGGATACTTTCTTTTTTTTTTAGTCAGATTCTATGTATACTTGAATACTCCATCATCATCGATCTCTCCCTAATAAGAGTAGATCTGTTATTTCAAAATTGAAAACTCCAATTCTTTCTACCTATAATAGACAAACATACACATACATATACATGCATATACATATGCGGAAAATTATTAGGTACTCCAGGAGTATCGCGTGGCTATACTCCCTCACTAATCATCGTTCATTATGCCCCTCTTATTTCTTAATTACCCAGCACAATATCAAATACCTCACTTTCTCCACCAATTATACTACCAAGAAGTACGACATGGTTGTACTCCCGAACTACCCAATAATCACTCTACATATGCATACATGTGTATATATATTGTATACACTCATAATGAACAATTTTGTTTTTTGATAAGTTAACAGTCAATATTGGTCAATGCTATGTTACCTAAAACATGGATCATTCTGGTATATGAAACTAGAATGGGAACGTGGTATGCCACATACTCTAAAATGTGGTACTATACTATACTTAAAAATTTAAGATATATGTAGAGAAATTTTCTTTTAACTATTAGGCATCCAATAAAATGTATTTTTAATTTTCTTTTCCATTTTTGATATTTTTGTCCTGTGAAAACTTAACTCGCTTTATATTTTAATTCATTATATTTGATTTTTTTTCCTCTTAAGAAAATATTTAAGGAAATATATTGGAAAAAAAAATTTGTGATCATTTTGGATCACTAAATTTACTGTTTTAGAATAGAAGTGTACCATGTTTCGGAACGAACGTACCAATACATAATTTGCTAGGGTATTAACGTTTTCTAGTAACACAGAGTCAATGTACATCCGCGTATTCACACACACACACACACAACAACAACAACAACAACATAATACTTGGGGAAGTGTAGATTTGAAACACCAGAACTCAGTAGGGCATTACACTAAGAAGAGGGCATAACTCAGATCAAGTAATGGCAAAGTGCATCTGTAAGTTGGATTATGGACCGAGGGTCTAAGCGCAACAGAGCTAAAGATGATCAAGGCTTTCTTTATGTTTTTCCCTTCATTTTTCAGAGACTGCTTAAACTATTGTTTTCTTTAAAACATGCTTAGATCTTCGATTAGGGTACAAATTTGTGAAACATAAGGAAAAGAAAAGGAATTTGTGAATGAAATATTTTCACAAATCCCATCCTTTTTCTTTTTTTTTTAATAAATTTAAATATTTAAATACGGCCATAAGAAATCGGGTTTTCAACATACAGGAGAGACAAGAGTATCAAAATTTTCAACACTACAAAAAAGAAAGCGAAAATCCTGTATGTTCAACCAATTAACTGTAAATTAATCACAATTGTAAGCACATATAAAAGAATGATAAAAAATTGGAATAAATTCATAGGAACACGCATTCGACAAACAAGAAGGTTTGATTTGAATCTACAACATTGGATTTAAAACAAACAAACAAATAAAACAACGAATTTCAGAGGCAAACCTGTCGTTTCGATTGTTGTACTCGCCTCTGATTGCTCGAAAATCAACAAGAGCGAGTGAGCGAGCGAGCCAACTTCAACTGATCAATCGATCCAGAGAAAGAGAGTAACCGAACGACAGCGTCTGGGATACCCTTGGGCAAATGATTATGGAACTGTTTTTATATTAGGACTTTGCCCCTAAATTCTGGTCTAATTCCCACTTTGGTTGTTACATTTTTTTTTTAATTTTATTCCTAAAATTGTCTAATTTTCTCAATGTGATCTAATTAGCAATTGATATTTGGGCAAGTTCGAAAGTTACAATCCGGCAAAAAAAAAATTTAAAAATTTAAAAATTTAAAAAAAAAAAAGAAAGAGTCAAGGTAGTGTTTGGTAGAGTTTTATAATTTGATAATAGAATTGTATTTTGAATTTGTAAGTTTTGAAATTATGATTTGACTGTGAAAATTTTGTTTGGTTATGAGTTTTGAACAGAGTTTTAAATTGAGTTTGAATTAAGTGATGTGACATATGATATTTGATACAAAAATTTACAATTTATAAATAAATACACAACTCAAAATTATATTCATAACTTATAACCAAATACATAACCCAAAATTTTATTCAAAACTCATAAAAAATTTCACAAATATTTTTTTTTAATATAAAAATAATAGGTGAAAAAATATATATATAAGAAAAAAAACCGAACACTGTTCCGGTCAACTGGTCAAACGACCAATAAGATATCCTGTGGAATGACCAGTTAGTCCAAATTTTCCTGCCTTGGAAAGAGTTTTCAAAAATGAATATAGAATTAATTTTTAAAAACACTAAACAAACACCACACTTAAAAATGAGTGTGAAACTATATTTTGAAAATTTCAACAAACAGAGCCACCTTTAGCATATTTAACTTTGGTGGTTTAAGTAGTAGCTAAATTACTAAACGTATTGCTATATTTTAATAATAAATAGTGTTAACAAACTAAAATTTAACAAATGTTGTAAATCAGATCCAAAAAAAAAACAAATGTTGTAAATGTTATTTTTTCTGTTTTTCCCAAATAAAAAATATTATACACAGATCAAATCTTTAAAACAGGGTGACAAAAGAAGTTGCCAAATTTTATGCCAAATTTAATTTGCAATGTTCAAATCTAAGAGTTTCTTTGCTTTAAACCAATAGTAGGAAGCTCAACTTTTTTTTTTTCTCTCTCCAACAACCAAAGCTACCATATATTAATAGGAGTAGCTTCCAGACGGAAGGGTGTTGTTGGACTCGTGGGGGCTCAATCGTTCAATATGTAAAACTCATCGAGTACTAGATGCTGTAAAAAATCACGTAAATCAGATATCGATAACTATGTGATCAAATTAGTTTTGTATAAAAAAAAAATGACAGTGAACAAATTATCTATTGACAGAAAACTGATCCAATAAGATAGCTATCGATATCCAATCAACGTGATTTTTTACAGGCATATAATACTCGACGAGTTTTACACATTGAACGGTTCAAATTATCGAAACGAGACGCATGATAGACCCCCACAAGCCCAACAACGTTCGATCTAGGATTGGAGGAAAGGTGCTGCCCACTAGTACTTTTTTTAACTTATTTTAAATTTAGCTCAAGGTTTATCTATATATAAATTTTGACAAGGCCCATTTATCTCTGCATCTCCCATGGAAAGACTCACATATAACATTTTAATTCCATATCATGTTAAAAATAAATAAATAAAAAGTCATTCCATACAACATATAACAACAGTTAATTATTTTGCTATTGAACCGTTGAAGATGATCAAATACAAGATTTAACTAGTCATTAACAGTAATAATAAGCTTTTTACTATAAGCTTTTTACTATGTGTCACGACCCAAACCCGGCCCTATGGGTTTAGCACCGTAACCGGCCAGTAATCCGAGATTACCGAAGGCCTGCAGAACAGTAATACAGTAAAACAGAGTACAGGGCCTGGCGGAAGCCAATACAGTAAATAAATAGTGTCCATTGAGCTGTGACATTCTGTATGCAAAAAGGCTTTTCATACATTTATACATAAACAGTACAGAACAGTATACACAATATTTACAATCATTCAGACTAGGGACTCGACCCTATATAACAGTACAGTAACACTCAGTCTATACAGAACAGTAAAACAGTACAGAAGGGGGATTTGTAAAAGACCCCTAAGCCTTAACAGATAGGCTCGGAACCTCGCAGTGAGGCACAAAGGCTGGCTTGAGAAAACTGGAGTCTAACCCACGCTCCTAGCTCCGATTTGGTGGCTGAGCACCTACATATATATATAAACAGTGAGCTAAAGCCCAGTGAATAACATAAAGCGTAAAGAGGTTTAGAATGAATGTCCTTACAGTAATGAAAACAGTTCAATTCAATCAGTATTTCAGTTGTTCAGTGCAGTAAACAGGCATATGTGGTACATCCATTAGCATAACAGTAACAGTTGGTCTTAAAAGACCGAACAGTAATGATGGCCATCAGTCAGTAAACAGTAGTGGTTCCACGAGGGAACCGACAGAGATCTCTGTAACAGTAACAGTAACAGTAAACAGTAGGTACTAAGGATGCCACAGTACAGTTCAGAAATAAAGGACATACATTCATTCAGTAATACCAGTTCAGTAAACAGTTCAGTTCAGTATTCAAAAGATATCAGTTGAACATATCTTTACACAATTGTTACTCACAGAGTTCTGGGCTACAGTATGCTAGAGCGTGTCTCTCCAGTCGCCAACCCTACACAGTTAACAGATTGAACACACTAAGCTACACAGTTGGGAAATATCATAACTCAATCCCTAATTTGCCTTGGCGTGTTCTACAACGATATCCTCATTAAGATGTCTTAAACTAGGCCTAACAATGCCTAGAATGGGATGAGGATGCAAAGATGCGACCAGAAAACAGTTTCAGAATTTTCAGAAAAACAGAGTCCCGCTCGAGCGCAGGTTTCCCCGCTCGAGCGGTCATGCAACAAAGGTACACGCTCGAGCGTAAACTTTCCCGCTCGAGCGTACTGTGAAAGTACTGGATGGGTGAAATCTCCGCTCGACGCACGCTCGAGCTTGAGACAAACTCCGCTCGAGCGCCCAATCCTCCGCTCGAGCGGACAGTAAAACAGTGCAGAGAGATGCTGGATGCTCGGATTCTACGCTCGAGCGGCATTTCCCCCGCTCGAGCGGAAGTGCGAAATCTGGAAAACCCAGATTGCACCTCCAAGCTCAAAACCAAGTTCAAAAGCATCAAAACTCGACCTCTTGGGCTAAATTTCCAGAAAACACATGTAAGCTCATAGTTAAACATGGTTCAAAACTCAATTTGAAAAATCAAAGCCCAAGGGTGTTTAATTCAAACCCAATTTCAAACCAATTTCAAATCATTTTCAAGAACAATCTTCAAACATGACATGCATGATCTTAAATCATTTTCAAAGCTTCGATGCTGTTTCAAAAGAGCTCAAACCTTCAAAAACAAGATGAACTCATGGAGTATGACCAAAAGATGGACATGCATGTGAGGCATTATGAACTACAACCTCAAAACTTCAATATATGTACATGCATGCAACAATTAAGCTACAATTCAACATCTAAACCATGTTTTGGCTCTAAACTCCATCAACATGACATGAACCATGCAAGATTCAACTTAAAACATGAATAAGAAGACAATGGAGCTACCTTAAGTCTTGTATTTCAAGAAGGGAGTTCAAACATGCAATATCCTCAACAATTTCTTCAATTCTCTTCAAATTCTAAGCAATCTTGAGATGAACTCAAGACTCTCACTTCCTCTCTCTCTAAGTTCGGCTGAGGGTCTCACCAAAAGGCTAAAGAAATGTTTGATTCAATGTATAAGGCTCAAGTGTGCGTGTGAGATAGTGGCCCACTCAAGGGCAAAACGGTAATTAAGTCCAACTCCTCAATTAGCTTATTTAATCTAATTTAATCATACCTAATCAATTTTCAGATAATTATACTATAAAATCACATAAATTATGAGGGTCATAGAACACTAATCGGTTTCGGATTCGGCCGCCGATAAGGCCTTCAATTAGCAGCTTAAGCATATGAACATGGACAGATAATCATACTGTCAACAGATAAAATGCAATTTAACTAACGTATACTCAATCAATTCGGTTTCCAATTTCAGTCAGTCAGTTCAGTACTTTAATCAGTTCAATTATCAGTCAGTTATCAGTCATTATCAGTTCCGTTTAGTAGTAATCGGTGGTTATCGGTAATCGATCAGTCATTAATCAGTAAACAGTATGAGGGTTGCTACACTATGCCATTGGGGAAGCTCTTACAATGTCAAAATGTCATAATTTGACAATATTACTTCAACAATGCATACATTTTTACTTCATTGTTTTTTCACAAAAAATCAAATATAAATAACAATTTCGAGTCCATCATAAGAGATATGGAGAGAACTCGTGACTTCACATGCCATCTTGGTCAATGATACACCTATTTAAATGCCAGAAACAATGAAACCTTAGAACATTGATACTGAATCACCTTTTTTTTTTTTTTTTGGATTCCAATATCATATATAGAGAACCCATATACAAACAACAGTAAAGAACAAGCAATACACAAATTTCATATAATGTTCACACTAATTTCCTTTTCTTTTTTTTCCCCCTTTCTTTTGGGAGGTGGAGATGCTAAGCCGAATCAACCGAGTAATACAACAAAATTACATCAGCATACTACAGAAAAAATGTAATGTTCCAAGCGACCGCAACACAAAGTAAGAACGATTACATTCTACAAGTTGAAATTTATCAATGCTGGATTTTGAGGCCAGATTGAACACCCGATTGAACTTTGCCAAAGAAATGGGTTTCCAGCCTGCGCAACAACCGGTCTAAGGTTAGAATTACAATCTTTCATCTTCTTCTTGATGAGTATAATAACCATGTAATAGTATCAGAGTGAAAAAAATAATCAAAAAAGTAAAAATAAAAAAATCTGGGGAGTGAAGAGCACCATGCCTGCTTGCGCATTTATAATAGATCGTTTCAGGAGAGTTGTAAGTGCGTGCATTACCAAACATCCTCTTGACATCAGCAACAAACATCTCAAAAGTTACATAATATTGCTCCGACTCCACTCGCTTCGACATTGTTTTCAAATCTGCATGAATATCCCAAGCATCACAATTTCAATACACAACGGGCAAGCCAAACTTTAAAAAATATATATATAAATCTCAAACGCAACAGCACAATAAGTGAAGATAAACTTAATGTGCCCAACTATTATCACACCTCTGTGACTTTCAAGTAGACCTCAATTCACAAGAACCGCCAGTTCAGAGAATCTTTGAACTAAAAGGCCTTTAAGAGACCAGCAGTTATTTTAAGCAACCACCAGCTCAAACTATGTAGAGGATGATTCTAGATGGTTATAGTTTGACTCGTTTATGTTATTATGACAATTTTTTTGCACCAAAGTCACATATTACACTGTCGAAGGCAGATGGCCATGAACAAATTTTTAAGCTAGTTGAGCTGCATCTAATATCCATGGCTGAAATAAGATAATTAGTTCATTGGCCACACACAACCATACTTCAATAAACTTCCAAAATGTTTGGACCAAATCAAGATAGAGAGGGAAAATGGTATCAGTTTAGTTGAACTGGTCTTATAGTTCAAAAATTCCACAAGCCTGTTGTTGATATTTTCTTTTTCTTTTTTTTTTGACTTTTTTTATTTTTTTCTTTACCCTCTCAATTAACTAATTGATGTTGTAGTTGACCATGCATAACGTTTTATTAAGTAATCCCACAGCTTGAGCAACTGAACTTTCACATAAAATTGAACTTCAAAACTTTGATTACAAATTTTTCGTGTCATCCCAGGAATGGTTGTTAAAATCATACAATTCACGATTCAATTCATACGATTTGATATGAGTTTCATATAAATGATTTGAATCGTGCTATTGAATTGGAAACTGAGTGAATCTTTCAATTTAACTTGTGATTCACTACAATTCATTGCGCCTCTATTTTTGTTTTTGTTTACATAATGCATAAAATGATGTCATTTTCACTAAACTATTAAGATATATAGAAGAGATTTATTAGTTATACTAACATACGCGATTTTATAAGTATACACATATATACAATTTAGTTATATTGCTAATTTACTTTATTTTAAACAGTGTATTTTTATTAGTATATAAATATATAAAATTACATATCATATTAAATAAATGAATCTTACGAATCATGATTCGATATTATTCATGATTCACTATTTTAGCAAACAATTCACTATTTGATTTGCGATTTGACAACAATGATCCCAGGTGTATTGCAAAGATTGATGATTTTCAAAAACATGTTAACAGGATAGGCATCTTAGTAACTAAAAAGCGAATCAACCAGTAATAACTATGCAATTATACATGCCCCAAATGACAACTGGCTACTAGTTCAACAGCAAAAAATAAAAATAAAAATGACAACTGGATAAATACAAGAGAAACTTCGATGACATAAGCCTACAATTCCAAAATAATCTCATCAAATCAGTAAATCTTAGTCAGACATCATTAAATGGGAAAAACTAACATAGGTGGTTAGAATGAGAAACATTGTTTTTACCCATGGGATCTTTAATGATGTCATAATAGTCAGGCACATCACGTGCATCAACATTATTCTTACCCAAAGATGAATATTAAAAAATAGAGGGGTTGCCAAATTTTTGTTCTTATCCAATAGCTGACCTCATAAAAGGGGTTCAGAAAATATATAATTAAACAGAAAAGAGAGAAAAGAAAAAAAGAGAGAGAAAGAAACGGAAACAAAGAAAAGAAGAAGACAACCATACAAGGAGAAGAACGAAGACGATGAGACGAAGGAGAAAAGAGAGAGAGAGAGAGAGCTACCTGCGAATCTTCAATTGCTTCAATAGGGACATTCAAAAGCTTTAACAACTTCGCCTAGGGTTTACAAGTGAGCGACTTCTTCTCCCTCTCTCTCTCTCTCTCTCTCCACTTGCAATGTCCCTCAAGTGTCTGTGAGTGTGTCCGCAAAGTGTCCGATTGGAAAAATAAAAATAAAAATAAAAATTCTAGAAGCGTTAGAAAGAGTGTCCGACACGCGTTCATCGCATGTCCGTGTCCGACACGTGTCGGACACCCATACGTTGCTGCTGAAGAGGTGTCCGTGCTTCATAGGGCATCAACATTTTCCACTTTGTTTCAAGAGTGAAAGCATTACGTTTTATTCAAAAGCTTAATACATCTAATTAAGGCTTACCAAAGTTACTTCATGCAAAAACAAACTCAACAATTTCAACATCAACCTTAATTTTGTGAAAAACATACCCATGCCACCGTTTTTTCTCTAAGTGAATCTCTTTTGTAAAGCCCTACAAATTGATACACAAAGTAGATACATTATTTAAATGAAATCCTCTATTCAGGACTGTGTACATAAAAAATTCTCGACCAAATAAGGTTAGCAAACAAATAATACAGAACTATTAAAACTGAGAAGATTGACCCACTTTCCTAGCAGTTAGCTGTTGCCCACGGATATTAATGCAGGACATCAGTATGCTTCTATTCACAAATGACAAAACCCCATAAGGAATTATTCTTCTAACTCACATTGTAGGGGGAAATTTTTTTTTCTTACTTCGTTGCTCCCTCCGTGCTTCTTCCTTTTAACAGTAAAGCATCGATAAAAGGGAGGCATCCTGAGTCGATGTTCATGCCAAAAAAACTTTAACCCAACAAACTCCCATTTGGATTCTCAAGAAGGAAAGAAAGTTGGATTCATACAGGGCCAAAAAAAGAGTGGAATCTTATGAATCCAAATTAGATTCCAAAGCAAACGCCAAGAAGAACAATAAGACAAGTATTTTACCCCCACAAGATATCTCCAATCACGCAGAACATCAACTTGAACCAGACACTCTCACCTCAATCACAAGTTCAGTAGATGCCGAAATACACTTTATTACTTAAACCCTCTCCTTTTAACAGTGCAGTAGGTGCTACTTCACAGCCATTTTAAACCTTCTGACTAGCATTTAACGCAAGAGAATAGTTTTTTTTTTTTTGATAAGTAAACCAAAGAGAAGAAAAATTGATCTGAGTCCAATTTGAACATGGATGGTGAAAAATCTAGAAATCCCCTAGATGTTGATTTGTGATTGTGTATCAATTTTAAGCAGAATATAACAATCCCAATCAAACAAACAAACAATCAAGACAAAGAAACACAACGATTTTACGTGGAAAAAACCACAATTGGACACCTCCAACTGTGATAAAAAAACCACGGGCAACAGCCACAAGACAATCCACTAAGAAGAATTAAAGGAATTACACAGGTATACTCTCAATTACCTAGCGAATCCACAACGCCTAATTGAACCAACCTCTATGTGCCTCTTCCAACCCCATCTTCACCACGGAATTGTCTTTCTGATGAGCCACTCTGGATTCCACCACAGCTTCAGGCTCGAATTCTTCAGAATCCACAACTGAAGAACAACACTCTCTTTTGTAGAACAAAACACAACCTTTGATGTACTCTCTTTAGAACATGAGTTGAAGACTCAATCAAAACATCAAAGAAAAACTAGCAAAATCTCTCCAGATATAAACCTTAAGATCCAAAAATAAGATCTAGAGCAGTTCCCCTAGTGTTGGGAGAAAACCAACTATTTATAGAAAACCAAAACAATCCTAATTTCAGAAGAAAACCAACTCTTTAATCAAATCTGGAAATCTGGGATCGCGCGGTCCGCTCGAGCGTGGGTATTCCCGCTCGAGCGGAGACTTCAAATCCTGTGATTTCATACAGGCTCCACGCTCGAGCGTCCCTTTCCCCGCTCGAGCGGGAAGGCCAAAACTGGAAAAACTGGAAAAATATAACATGATCGGACAGGCAACTTTGAATGCATTTTTGCATTTTGCTTCGGGCCACGAGCTGACCGGGCAGCTCGACCCCTGTAATAATCAGCGAAGTGGCAATCTTGAAAATATTTGCATCACAAACTTCTCTGAAAGGCTCAATTCGGGTTGGATTCGCATCTAAACACTCATAGCCTTACTGAATAAATGTGCGAAAATAAATACAACTGAAAGGAGTTTTGTCAAACGGGATTGCCAAGAATAAAACCTAACAGATGGAATAGTTAAAAAGTTATGACAATCTAATAGCCCAACCCAGTCAACTGACAGTGATGCTTTGGATTCACAAATTACTTTCGAAGGCAGGCTTCCTAGTAGTTTGTAGATAGACACTCACTCTCATCTTTTTAACAGAGCAAATTTCATGCAGGGTTAATCTTACCATCTTTACAATGAGAATATACAAACAAAATCTTATAAAATAACTTTTTTGTGCCTCTCAAATTGATCGTGAACTGAACAAGTGAAATCCCTATATACATGAAAACCACAATCCAAAAGGGAACAAAAAGGACCAATCCTGTTTAATGAAATAACCAACGGCATTATTGTCAGCGTAAGTCAGAAAATGAGTTAGCCTGTCAACGTCACGAGCATGCTGCTTTAAGTGATTCATCAGTCTCGTGCCATAACCTTTTACTTGTTCATCTGCTGTGATTGCACAAAATGCTATCTCCCCAAACATTTGGCTAGAGCAATAAAAAGACTGTCAGTGGAGAAGCAAAATAGGCATCTTATATGGACAAAACAAATTAAGGAATATTGACAGGAATTCCAAATATTTTACATTTCTTCCTATATTAGTTATAAAAGATTAACAGACATCATAACAATCAGACTCCCAAATCCACCACAGCTTGAAATTGAATTAGTGCCATTGAGATCAAACCTCTGTCCCAACCTCTATATGCTATATGGGACCAAGAATTCACTTATTGAATGATTAGCATATTTATAGTGGCTAGGAGTAAGTACAATTAAGTAATAAATAGATAAATACATCCATGGAAGGCTGTCTGTCAGCAGGTACAGAAAGCTAACAACCAGACTTTTTTTTTTTTTTTTGGGGGGGGGGGGGCAATTACAAATCAGGATAGTTGACCAAAGTAATTACAAATACATGGGGATGAAACTCTTTCCTGTGTAAAAGAACACAGCAAAAGTTGTACTCCACAAAGATTACCACCCGTCTGTAAATATTTGCCCCACCTCCCATGGATGGGTAATTTCCCCTTCTTTTTTTAACCCAAAAAATTTAAGACAAGTAATTACAAGCATGAAGCTGCAGGAAGTGCACAAACAAGTAGAATACCTAGTCCTAGTAATAGTAACCGACTAACACACATACACGTACACATTACCTCACATAAGGACGGTATGTTATGCCACCAACAACCTGATTACGTCTGATAACCATTACAGATTTATGGTTCCTGCATCAGAAACAATGAGAAAAGTATATAAGAATACTCTTAGTAATTAAAACATCACCAGACAACCACAGAGCCCGGAACGGCGTATATTAGTTGTAGAAAGCATCAAAATCCTGCTACCAGCCCTTATATGAAGAATCAGTTCAAATCCAGGGTATACATTGACCATTTTGAGACCTGAATTAATATGTTACAAATTGTGGAATTGAAACACTGACTGCATTTATGTGACTACATAGCAAATAAAATGACCATTTTGTGGCAGTATAAACCCCAGAAGTTGGGCAGAGACTCAACAAATTAAACGCAAAATAAATTTTGATTTTAAATGTGTACACACGATACCTCGTAAAAGCAATCCAGAGGTCTATTACTTGGGAACATAGAAACACATTTTACATGACCATGGGGTAAAAGCAATCCAAATCTTGAAATAAATATAAATTGATTATGAAAGTATACATTTTGTAATTTAATAGATATATTTTATTATGCATAATTATTAATATATTTAAAATATAATTATGACATTATACATAAATTCAGTTCAATGATTGAACTACTAATCTTGCCCCAACTTCTTTTCAAGTTCACTTTAGTGATTTGGGTTTCAAAACTTTGCATACATGTCTTTAAGTTGTTAAAAAACAAAAAAAAATAGTATTCACCTCTTTATTCTAATAAGATTAGCCTGAGAATCCAAAAAATAGATACTCAGAATTTACCCAGAAAGAAGATCAACGGTGGAGATTGAATGAGTATATAATGAGATTCATATATATAATAAATCTCAATCACATGTAAATTCTGAATAAATTATGAATATATAATTCTAGATTTGTAGCATAACATCCTCATTTTTAATTTTTAAAGAACTTTCTGTCATCCATCCACTCTACTCCATCTTTCGAAAACTTATTTCACTATCACCACTCTCAGCCCTTCACTGTTGCCAACCGCCATTATCAACCCAGCCTCCCTCTTGCGAATCTCATTTTTCTGCAACCCTTCTCCGTGATGAATATCACATCTCTAAACATAATTCAGTAGGTGAAGTGATACTTCCTAAAAGTTCAAGGGGATAAAATAAAACATTTCGCTAATTAAGCGTGCTCTGTTAATATCATTAAGGGATTTTACGATATAAATAATTTAAAAATTCAGTTTAAGATATCAAAGAGACACTTGACAATAATTTAGAAAGTACGTGTAAATATCACTTTACTTTTCTCAGTTTTCTTTGGTTGCCCAGTGGGCCTTTAATTTTGTTAAATTCAAATCCTAAAAGGGTAACAGCTCTTCCTTACACCTCTCAAGGTACCAAGAAGCTGGAAGTGCATTGAGAAATCAAAAATAGATAAATAAAGTACAATAAACAAAAGCGTGCCATCTAGCAAACCTAAACATCAAACTCAACACCACAGGCTACTCACCCTTAGAAAATTGGCTAAAAAATAGATAAAAATAAAAAAATAAAAGTTTACCATATGTAGCAAACCTAGTCATCAAAAACTCAACATCCATCCAATCCTAGAAGGCCACAGGCTAGAAAGTTCTCATACAAACTCCTTGTGTGGAACTCACATTTGAAATCCGGCTCGTAAAGAGAAGGTGCCCAAGAGGCATTATATTCAGAAGGCCAAGCCCCTTTTGTTCCGATGTGGGATCGCAACAAGTTCATATTCTTTTTCATGTATTGAAATCACAAAGGATTCATTCATTAGCCATGAGCAATGTTTTTATCAAAAAAAAAAACAAACCATGTCAACACAACTCTGTACAACAGGGTTCCACCAGAAGTTTGAAAAGAAAGCCAACAAAACCATCTTTTAATCTCAATTGTCAGTAGCAGCCTGTTTGATAATGTATGTCAGTTACCTATAAAATCATAGATGTGCAGTGAATGGATCTAGTCATACCCATCCGACTCATGCTTAACAAATTTTAATGATCATTTCCATTCTAATCCAAGGACTGAAATTTGCAACCTTCACTTACAAGCTTCGTCAATTCCAATTCACTGCAGAAGAAATGTGTGGGAGCTTGAATGCCAATTTTTTTTGCATAATGTCATTTCTGTTAGCAACAACATTTTCCATTAGAGTGATGGAAAGCCCAAATGCAATAAATAATGAAAAGACAAGTTGCTGTAAATCATAAACACACAGCTAATAACAAAAAAGAAAGTACCGGGTAACTTTTACTAAATCAATCCATTTTCCCTCTTTTTTTCTTTTTCTTCGGCAGATTTTATACCATAAAGTAGAATTATTCTTTTAGCATATGTTTATTAGCTTTCCTGATGAAGCAGAACTGTCATACACAGCCCTTCCCAAAGGTTTTAGAAATTCATCGCAGACATGTTGAGTTACGGATTCCATTTGCAAATGCTTACAGTCCAAAGACTCCAAACAAATGGGACTAGTGAATATGCTATAAAACAAAATACCTTTCTATTCACATTTTATTTGATTTTGGTGCTGCGCAAAAAAATCTTTCGCATTACGTGCCACTTCTGCTTCCAAGATCGCTTCCAACATAATGTCAGACCCTTCGGCATTATCTGACACCAAAGTAACAGGTTATTTCTCTGTACAACAATGTGAATGCAAAAATGCAAGCACATGTACCATGCATAAAAAAATCCATCCATATGTATATAAGTTACCTGATGTATAAATAACATATGCACATACAGACATTGATCATGCAAACAAGCAATTACTGAAACAAATACTGCAAATGTATTAAGGTATGACATACTGTAGAATCATGAAAGTCTCATTACTATTGCAGCATAGATTGTACGTTACTGTAATGCCATATGTAACTGAGTAAGGCACACGAGCCCAGCCAATTCCTGAACTACTACTTACAGAATTTGATGGCTACTTCTTACAGAATTTGATGTAATTTCCCTATACTACTTTTTTAATTCCTTAGTAAGTTCTATTTGAGAGGATCAAGAAATTACTTTGATGAAAGCATTAACATTTGAGTTTCCAAGCATGAGAACATGGATTCAAGTCTGAAGGCAGTCACTTCGTGCAAATAATGCAGAAGACTAGGTCCACCCTTCTCAGCACCATGCACTGGCAGGACCAACACTGGATAATAACCTTCATTCTACTTGAAAGACTGGAGGACTTGTCTTGAAGCATTTCCCATGTCCAGTTTCCAGATAACCAAAGACGTATAAGTCCAAGGATGGTGTCATAATCTAGGAAACTAAACTTCCCCAACCTTTACAGGACAGGCTATGGAGTTACTGAATCGAGTTAACTTCAGAGATGGCTGGCACTGTAAGATTAGAACAGTACAGTAGAGAATGCAATGCAGATGGTAAATTGGAGATCTTGTCGCCATTTGGCCACATTGAGTTTCAGCGGATTCTATTTGTGGTTTAATATGCAGCATCATGCCTAGAGACGGTGACCTCTTCATATATCCTCAAGAGACGAAGGCCACTACTACACGCGTAAATTTAGTTGTGTTTGTGATGTTCAATTTCTTCCCGCTTGCAAGCTCCACACAATTGTATGCATGCTTTGCTGTTGTATCAACCTTCTTTTTGATTTTTTTTGTTGGGGATTAGGGGTCTTGAGGCTCAAATTCATTTCAGCAAGAACATCTCCTATTTTCCATGAATAATTTGGGAGACTTCAGGGTATTTTTATCTTCAGAAATTCAACATTCCTTGTGCATACCCTACTAAAGGAATATGGAAACATTTCCAGAGGTATTATCATAACATAAACAAGCTTTCAATGAGGTGTTGAGGATCCAAATCTTGTCAATTATTCGTAAGAAATTGCAAACTTCTTCTCAGGTGGTTTTCGTTAATGGATTATAATATCAATATTTGCTGATGAGTGATAGTTGATTGATCCTTTTTATTCTTATGCGCTGGACAATAATATCAAATAAATTGTCTCTCAAACTAAAAACTAATTATGGTCAAATGATACAAGTGTTTATTGGTTCTGTAAAATAGTGATATTTGATGAACAAGAAAGAAATAGCACGAGTTACAAGTTGCAGAGTAATGAATTAAGTAAACTCCCACAAAACTATATATTATGTGGAAATTTAGAACACGTGTTTGGTGCCACCACATAGTTGGTTCAAACGTCTAACTCAATATGGATAGTGATTGGGTGGCTTTACAGGGAGCAGGACTACTTTTCCTTCAATGTAAAAATTGTTGAACTTGTAAAATAGCTTCAAGTTGAAATTGGGGTGAATGCTACTTTATATTTTTCTCAAGTCAAAATTTTAAGAGGTGTAATCAACTCACTTCTACAAAGGCTTCCCAATTTGTCCCAAATTGCAGCATCCCTTGAGATTTAGAGTATCATGCAGCGTTGCTTCACTCATCTAAAGGTCTAGTAGCTTTCTAAACACTATAATTGCTAGTATTTTGGTTACACTTTAGGTGACAATTGGTAGCTTCTATTCCCACACAATTTTCTTTCTCCATACAATGGCCTTTTTGGAGAACAACGCTCGGCTAAAATAGTCGCCAACGCCTCGTTTCAACCGGCTATTTTAATAATTTTTTAACTTTTCTTAATAAAAATGTGTAAAAAAATAAAAAACGTTTGGTTGTGTTTTGTAAATGTGATTTGAGAGTATGAGTTGTATTTTGAGTTTGTGAGTTGTAAAATTATGATTTGAGTGTAGAAAATTTGTTTGATTATGATTTTTAAATAGAGTGTTGAATTGTGTTTTGAATATGTATTTTGAATTAAGTTTTAAAAGTTTGATGTGACATGTGAAAGGTGAAAATTTGTTTGGTGATGTGTTTTGAAAATAATTTTCAAAACTTAATTCAACTAATAATTTATCATCAAACACACAACTCATATATCGATATCCATATTTTTTATCAACAATAATAACCAAACTATTTTTAAAATACTGAAATTAAAAATTGATTTTTTTTGTCAATTATTTTTTTTTAGTAATTTTTTTGAATAATTGTTGTTTCGAAATAATTTTTTCATTTTAAAATAAACCGATGTCAATTTTTTTCTGCCAATTAATTTTTCTATCGATATCCATATTTTTTATCAACAATAATAACCAAACTATTTTTAAAATACTGACATTAAAAATACCATTTTTTTGTCAATTAATTTTTTTTCAAATCTTTTTTTTGAATAATTTTTTTTTCAAATAATTTTGTCATTTTAAAATAAACCTATGTTAATTATTTTGTGTCAATTAATTTTTCTATCAATTTATTTTTTACGCCTGTACAAACATCTTGTAAAATACGTTTTTAATTTTTTTCTAAAATAATTGATAGAAAATCTGAATAAAATCTCACCTTTCTGAACCTTTTGAAAATTTGGAACAGCAGAGCGTGTTCAACTTTTACTCTTTCTTTTTATCAAATTTAAATTTGATAAAAAAAAAAAAAGGTTTAGACAAGTGCTCACTCCCTTGGTTAAAAAATTACAAAAGAACAAAAAAAAATCACAAAAAGACAAAAATTATAAAATAAAAAAAAAAATATCATTTCAAAGTCAAAGAGTTAAAAAATCCAAACAAGAAAATCAAATAAACAAAAAAGTCCTAAGTTAAAAGAGTAAAAAAAAAAAAAAACTAAAAAACCAACTAAAAAAATTATTGCCAAACAATCTCTTATTACTTCTGTTAGAATAGTAGAGAGAGAGAAAATAATATATATTATATTGAATATATTTTATACAATAGAAAGCCTGTATATATAGGCTAAGAAATAATATCATATTAGCAACCTAATTATGAGAAAGAATATCCTACTAGGAACCTAACTATGGCCATTCCTAAATATATCTAAGAAATCAATACCTAATAAATCTAGGAATACCACATATACATTAACATCCTCTTCGAACTCAAAGAGGATAAACATTTTGAACTTGGAGAGAGAAACTAAAACATGAAATAAAACAAAATAAAACAAAAGGTAAATAGATTGCAAAATTCGAACAGGAGCACAATGGGCGCTTGAAATAGATCAGAGGCCAGAACTAAAGTCGGGAAACAATTTATGGTCATGTCGGACCATTGTAAGAACTGACTGAAACTAATGCCAGGACAATTTAAGGTCGTGCCAGACCAATATAAAAACTAGCTGGAACTAACGCCGAGAGACAGTTTAAAGAAGTCATGCCGGACCGATGTAGGAGCTAACCGGAATCAATGTCGGGACAGTTTGAAGGGGTCATGCCAAACCGATGTAAGGGCTAACCGGAATCAATGTTGGAACAATTTAAAGGGGTCATGCCGGACTGATGCAGAGACAGTTTAAAGGGGTTATACCAGATCGATATAGAGAACTGGATATTGAACCAGCAAACATGGCACCCACATAACTAATGATGTGGCGCTGAACGATGATGGCATGCGCTAGGGGGCGACTTTGGTGATGCGCCAAGTAGACGGCTTAAAGAGTGCGGCAAAAGGAGACGACTTAGGTAATGCGCCAATGGGGCGGTTTAGAGAGTGCGCCAAAAGAGACAACTTATGGAGTGCACCAAGGAAACGGCTTAGATGGTGCGCCAATGAGACGACTTAGTGGTGGCTTGGGGCTTAGGTGGTTCACATAGTATATCACCATGCTCACCGTGATATAGGTATAATATCCCCCCTCAAACTCAAATAGGTGTAAAGATAGATACCTATTTGAGGTTGAAATAGAGGGAAAGATAGAGTGAAGCAGAAACACAAAAATATATATATATATATATGATAGAGATATTTAGAGTAGGAATAAACCAACGGATAAAAGAAGAGATCACCATGAAGCCATATTGACAAGAAAATATGACAGCGGAATAGGTTGAGCTCCAGTGGGCTACCAAAGCAAGGCTGCCGCCTGCCGGTAAGGCGAAAACACCAAGAGCTTAACCTATAGCTCTGATACCATGTTAGAATAGTAGAGAGAGAGAGAGAGAGAGAGAGAGAGAGAGAAAATAACATGTATTATATTGAATGAATTATATTGAATGTATTTTATACAATAGAAGGCCTGTATATATAGGTTAAGAAAGAGTATGCTACTAGGAACTTAACTATGAGAAAGAATATCCTACTAGGAACCTAACTATGGCCATTCCTAAATATATCTAGGAAATCAATACCTAATATATTTAGGAATACCACATATACATTAACAACTTCAACGTTAACCTCAAACTAATATTAAATTCACGATTTCTTATACTTTTCATTAAATTAAAGATGCTTGGAGTATTTTATCAAATTATTATAGATAGTCATAGGGACAATACACTAGACACCTGATCGGTTCCTTACTTTATACTTCTGGTAACTTTGGTAACTTTATTCTAATAAGTTGATCGGTTGGATATCCTTTCGGTTGACTGGTGATTTGATGAAAAATAAAGATTCTTATTTAAAACGCTTGACATTAGATGAA
Source organism: Camellia sinensis (assembly GCF_055761805.1). NCBI lineage: Eukaryota > Viridiplantae > Streptophyta > Magnoliopsida > Ericales > Theaceae > Camellia > Camellia sinensis. Next base: position 106,406,611 of record NC_138972.1, read on the forward strand.
TTTTTTATTCAAATTTAATGAAAAAAAATGTAAATATTGGAGACGCTCTTAGTGGGGGTGTTTGGTGTAGCTTTTTTGGCCAAAAATTATTTTGGATTGTTTGGTTAAATTTATTTCAAATATCTTTTGATTCTAATAATTTATTTTAATTAAAAAAAACTAATTTTGATAAGATGTCCATCCATTATCAACTTCTAATTAAAGCAACTTATTTATGATTATGCTTTTAGATTTTTTTTTTTTTAATAGAACAAGACCTAAATAGACTTTGGATTAGTTTTTTTTTATTATTTAATTTTTTTATAGGAAATGTAGACTATTAGTTAATAACAAAAAATAAAAATTAATTTAATTTACAATTAAGAAAAGTTAATTTAATTTATAAATAACGGGGGTAAAAAGGACATTTATACATAAAAAAGTTGTTTCACAACTTATTTATCAAATACTACTCAGCAACTTAAATCTACAATCTAACAATTCCACCGAATAAATTAACAACTTCTAATTAAAATTATAATCGTTAATCAATTAAATCATAATTTATAATCGATTTTAATAGGTATACCAAAAGCCCAATGAAGGGTCCGTGATAGGGGTGCAACTTGGTTGGGTTCGGAGATTGTCCAACCCTAGTCCAAGTTGTGCTGAGACCTATCCAGGCCCGAATTGTAACCCGAGGTTGCCTGCCAAAGCTCGACCTAAGTTAAACCCGAATTGCAAATGAATTTTAATTTTTTGACTTTAATTATTTATTATTTTTTTATTTTTTTCAGTTACATTATTAAATTATTAAAATTTGACTCTATTTACATTTTTTTATAAAGAAAATCATTAATAACATCCAAACAAATAATTTATATAATGTAAGAGAGATGCTGCTATACTAATCTTTACAATTTATGAGTGAAAATAAAATAAAAAAAAGAGTAAGATTTTATGCTATTTGTATATATAATATATATTCAATATAATTTAATAACTTAAATTACTTTAATATCATGTAATGGTTAATAATTTATATGTATATTGGATATTTTTATATATCTATATATGTATAATTCGAGATTCGGGTTGCTCGGGTTATTTGACATCTTTACCTAAACTTATCCAAATTTAATTCGGACTTCTGAATTTTTGCCCAAGCCTGTACCGAATTTGAAAATATCTAGTCTAAGTACTAAAAAAATTCGAACTAGGTTTGGGTTGCTCGGGTTAAGCCCGTCTAAATTACACCCCTAGTCCGTGATTGTTATTAATTGTAGGGTTGTAAAAAAAACTAAATTCTAACTTGTAATTTGAATTGTTAAAAATTGTTTGATATCCTCGAAATAAATTAAATTTGAATATATATATATATTTTTTAAAATTATAAGAAAGTTGTTTTAAATTAGTAAAAAATGAATATGTTTAGTTAAATTTTAATTTGTCTTTGGAAATTAACTTTAAAATTTTACAAATTATTTCTATTCAGAAAAAAAAAAAACTCATAAAAAGAAAGGAAAATTACAATCACTTTCCTTGAGATCTGGAGAAACTATAATAAACATTACACTTTTGACGTAATTGCACTAGCACTTTTTCTAATATGATTAAAACAACCAAAACTAACATAAATGATGAATAAATACTAAAATAAATAAATATAAGTATTCATTTTAGTAGGAAAAAAATTATAATATAATTTTTTATTTATATGATTAACGAATTACTTATAAAAAAGTGCCTAAGTGTATTGTGAATTAAAAACTCAGAAAAAATTAGTGTAATCATATTAAAAATGTGGAACTAATTGTATTTTTCTCAAATCTTAGGAAAGTAAGTGTATTTTATTCTATAAATTATATGTGGTTTTTAAGATAAATTATACTGGCATCTCTAAGATTTAGAGAATATAGTTGGTCTCATAATTAAATTATGATTAATTCTGTGTGTATAATTTTATAAATTAACATTTATTCTGGTCAGATTGGGATGGGATAGGCCCATTCCATTTATCCGTGTCAAGAATTGAGGCCCACATAGGGCCCATAAGAAGTCTCCCTTTGCTTGTTTCATATATTTGGACCTCAACCTTATTATTATGTGGGCTTTTCATGCAAGCCCAATTTCCCAAAACCCAATACTTATTTAGGGCTGGTTTTGAAATTACTTTTATTTATTTATATATAGATAAAATTCTTGTTAAAAAAATGCTAAAAAATAGTTTTTATTATTAGGAAAATTTTAGGTAGATTGATTTTTTTTCACTTTAGCAATTTTTTTTTCACAAAATATTTTACTTTTTAAATCCTTCTAAATAGAAAGGTTTGAAAAATTAAAAAATATATATATAATGCAAGTTTTAAATTTTTTAAAAAAATGTGAATGTTTATTATTTATCAAACAGGTGAATTTTTTACCAATTTTTTTTTTATTATTAAGTTTTAACTAAATGAAATGTAACCAAATAACTAAACTATTTTTGACTTAAATAATAAAAAATAGATTTTTTTAATGTTTCCAAAACAAATTCTTATATCAATATGTGTGTCATCATATGTTCTCAATGGTACAATAGCTACACATAATAATAAACGTTTTATAATACATAAATTTAGTTCTACCGTTATGATTATCCTTAAACTCTAGACGACGTAACTATGGCCAATAATGAGAAAAGTTGTTTAGTGTTCTTGTAGTAAATTTGCGTGGTATTATCAGTTGGTTTTCTTTGATTTAAAAGTGTACCACCTTTTATATTAGTTGTTAGAAGATAGCACAAAAGTATTACAAATTGAATGGTCTAGAGCATTGTTGAAAGATTGCTCCAAACCAAACCAAATCTTAAGTCCCATCAAATGGGATCAGTTACATGAATCATTTTTTTTCACGCGGCCTTATCAAATTAAGTAGATTCATATCTCTATTTACAACACTAACCAACGTTAATCTAGGCTTATTCCGTCTCCTAACACTTCCATCTACCGTTACAATATCGCATCTCTTCACTATTGCCTCTGTTGGTCTCCGCTGTATATGACTAAACCATCTCAATCGATTCTCTCTCAACTTATCTTCTATCGGTGTTACTCCTACCCATTCCCGAATACACTCATTCCTAATTCTGTCTTGTTTAGTCTTGCCAAACATTCACCTTAGCATTCTCATATCAGTCACACTCATCTTATCTATATGTTGTTTCTTAGTTGCCCAACACTTCGTCTCATACAACATTGTTGGTCTAATAGCTGTTCTATAGAACTTATATTTAAGTCTAGTGGGTGTTCTTTTATCGCACAGTATCCCAGACCCACTTCTCCACTTACACCATCCCGTCTTGATCCTATGGGCCACATTTGCATCAATCTCCCCTACTATTGTGATAATTGATCCTAAATAACGAAAATGTTCACTCTTAGGCAGTTCTTGATTTTCAATCTTCACTTCTCATCTGCTTTCATTGTTACTGTTACCAAATTTACACTCTATGTACTATGTCTTAATTCTGCTTATCCGAAATCATTTAGATTCAAGAGCTTTTCTCCAAATCTCCAACCTTGTATTAACTCTTTCTCTAGTTTCATCCACTAGCATTATATTGTTTGCAAAAAACCTAGCACATCATCCTGGTTATTTCTCGTCAACTCATCCATAACTAAAGTAAAAAGATAAGGATTTAAGGTAGATCCTTGGTGTAACCCTACAGTGATAGAAAATTCATTTGTCTCTTTAACAGACGATCTAATAGTGGTCACTACCTCTTTATACATGTCCCTAATCACATCAATGTAACCTTTTGTCACTATTTTCTTCGCTAACACCCACCATATTATCTCCTAGGGCACTCTATCATATGTTTTCTCAAGGTCGATAAACACCATATGAATGTCTCTTTTCTTTTCTCTATACTTTTCTATTACTCACCTCAAAAGATAAATCGCTTCCATTGTTGACCTGCTTGGCATAAACCCAAATTGATTCCCTGACATTTCTGTTACATCTCGCAATCGGCGTTCTATCACCTTATTTCACACTTTCATTATATGACACATTAGCTTGATTTCTGTATAGTTGTTGCAATTCTAGACATCCCCTTTATTCTTATAGATTGGTACTAAAATACTTTTCCTTTACTCATTTGGCATGTTCCTAGTCAACAAAATTTTGCTAAACAGCCTAGTCAACCAAGCAACCCCCTTTTTACCCAAACACTTTCAAGTTTCAATAGGGATATCATCTGGTCCTTAAGCCTTATTTGATTTCATCTTCTTAAGTGCAAACTCCACTTCAAAGTTCCTAATCCTAAGATAGAACCTATAATCTTGGTTTATTGTATTACTAGTTATTTTTTCCCCTATTGCCGCACTTCTATGTTCCTCATTTAATAGTTTCTCAAAATAGTTATTCCATCTTTCCTTAATCTCTTCATCTCTCACCAATACCTTAGAATCCTCACTCTTGATGCACTTAACTTGATTAAAATCTATTGTTTTCCTCTCTCATATGTTAGCAAGTTTGTATACCATCTTCTCTCCCTCCTTACTATCTAATCTAGTGTATAGGTCATCATAAGCTTTCAGCTTAGCCCCTCTCACTACTTTCTTGACCTCTTTATTAGCCTATCTATAGCTCTTAAGGTTTTCCTCAGTTCTGTCATTTTGCCACTTTTTAAAGCACTCTTTTTTTGCCTTAACTACCGCTTGAACCTTTTCCCTCCACCACTAAGTTTTCTTAGAGCTGGGTCCCGTTCCTTTCGATTCTCCAAGAATTTCCCTTGAGATTCTCCTCATACAATTGGCCATCGAGTTCCACATAGTGTTAGCATCATCTTTCAAGTCCCAAGTACTTTCCTTATCCATTCTATTCTTAAATATTTTTAATTTATCCCCTTTTAGGTCCCACCATCTCGTCCTATGACACCAACTATCCTTCCTAGCTTGGTATTGCCCTCTAAAACATAAATATAGTACCAAAATCCTATGTTCAGAGGTTAGGCTCTCTCTAGGAATCACCTTACGATCATTGCATTTTAGGCAGTCCACTTTTCTCACTAAGAAGTAATCTATTTAACACTTAACTAACCCACTGTTAAAGGTTATCAAATGCTCCTCCCTCTTCTTATACATAGTATTAGCCACCACCAGGTCAGAAGCCAACGCAAAATCTAAAATACTTTCTCCAGCCTCATTTTTGTCACCAAAACAGTATCCACCATGCACCATTTCATAGCCTAATTTATCTATACGTACATGGCCATTAAAATATCTACTTATAACCAGATTCTCTCCTATAAGTATCTCTTGTAAGATCTCATCCATTTGCTCCCAAAATCCCTCTTAGTCTGATCATCTAATCCTACTTGAGGGGCGTATGCACTAATAACGTTCACTATATTCCCTCCAATAACTAGTTTAACTAACATAATCCTATCACCTTTTCTAACGACTGTTACTACATTCTCCACAAGACCCTTGGCAATTAAGACTCATACTCCATTCTTGCGTCTATCCTTATCACTATAATACAATTTAAAACCAGTATCCTCAATTTCCCTAGCTTTCTCACCCGTCCACTTAGTTTCTTGTACGCGAACTATATTAACTCTCCTCCTAATCATAACATCTGCCAACTCCATCGTCTTACCAGTTAAGGTTCCTATATTCCAAGTGGCTACCTTAAACCTATACTCTTGGACTAGTTTTTTTACCCGCGCTAATCTAGAAAAATACGAGAACCTTTGCCCATGTTTCACCGCACCTAGGCGTCGATGCGGTGCCCCTTGCTCACTTTTCGAAACACTCGGAGGCAAGCGCAACGCGTCACTTGAGGGGAATGACCTAACAGTTAAACAATTCAAAGTAGTATTCATTGTCATAAGGGATCCGAGCAGCTTTTTACGTGTTGCCTGTCGACTACCGAACACACAATCCTCCTCCTTAACCCGGGCTTGGGACCGGCGGAGTTGTTAACAACTCCGACGGAGTTGAAAAGATTGCTCCACACTATTTATATTAGAACTCTTGTCCTATTTTCTTAAAAAAGGGACATAAAAATAATAAGACAAATTATATATGTAATTCCTATATTTTAATTATTGTGCCATTTTAATTTGTGTAATTTTAATTGGTTCAATTTTGACGTTTAATTTATTATTTTATGTCAATTAAGTCTAATTGATTATGCTCAATAGCATATTTGATCGAAAATACACACATAAACAACACGTGTCATACTTTTAGAAATAAAATTATAAACATGCTAAATTCAATGAGTTAATTTCAACCAATTTAGCAATCATTTTTCATATAAAATCTTTCTCAACATTATCAATTAGACTAAATTAACATAAAATTCAAAATTAAAGATTAAAATCGAACCAATTAAAAAATGAAAGAACTAAACTGACAATATATATATATATATATATATATATAAGAGTATTTCCATTCAAACTTTCAAAATTTGGTATGCCAAATTTTATTGAAGGCTTAGGTGGCAAATTGACATATGCTAATTTGACATAGAAACTTTCCATCTGATATGTGAAATATTATTATATTATTTTTAAAATTTAAGCTATTTTATTTTACTAATTGAAAAGAAAAAAGAAAAAAGAAAAAAAAGGTATCAAGTGGTCTTCATGTCAAAATTGATATAAAAAGTTGATACTAAAAATCATATTAGCTTTTAGCACATCGGATAGAGTTGATATTTAGGCCTCGTTTGGGGAGTAATCAGTGTGTTTGATTTGAGTTTTTCGAGTTAAATTTTTTGAAAATTGAGTTTTTTATTTTTCATTTTTTTTTGTTTTTAGTGAATATTTTTAAAATTTTAAGCATTTTTTTTTTAACTTTTTTAGATTCATCTTACTTAGATGTGTCTAAAAAGTAAAATATTTGTGAAAAAATATTTTAAAAAAATAATAAATACACAAAAATATGAAAAATGTACTAAATTTTTGTATTTTTTTGGTATTTTTGGTATTTTTAAAAAATTCACAAAAACTATACTTTTTAAGTGTATTTATATTAAGTGTGTCTAAAAATTAAAAAAATTCAGTAAAAACAAAAAATACGAAAAACAAGAAAGTAAAATTTTCTTTCAAATCAAGAAAAAGTTTTAGTCTAAAGCCAAAAAGTTATTAAAAAATCAAAAAGCTTATAATCTATACTAAAAAAAATCAAAGATTCTATTTTCTCTCTATTTTTTGTACATCATTTTGTAAAAAATTAAAAAAGTCATTCCAAAATACACAACTTTTTTTCACCTCATATTTTAGCTAAAAAATAAAATAAAATAAATAAAATAACCTAATTCTAAACAATCAAATATAACCGTTAAAATATCATATCAAATTTGAAATATGAGATAGAGATACTCTAATCCTCGCATGTATTTACTCCAACAACAATAAATAATTTCCTCACCCAATAACCTCCTCAATGATGGAGTTGCATTGCTTTAGAAAGAATCTGTCAAAGTACCTTATGAGAAGCTTTCCAAAAAACAAAAAAAAAAACAAAAAAAATAGGTACCTAGGGGTCATGTTTGATGGGGGGTTTGGGAGGAAAGATTAGATTATTGGGACTTACTAAACTCATATTTGTGTGCAAGAAAATACGAAGGGATTAACAATCTCATAAAAGTATAAATCCCCTTTTATGGTGGGATTAGCATTTCCATGGGAGGGTTGGGCCCCTCATACAAATTGATGGCTAAATTATCATTTTACCCTCCACTTTATAAAACTAACAAAATTATATTATATATGAGGAGGGTTTTTAGGTAATTTTATAAATTTAGTGATAGCTAACTAATATCACCATACTAGTACACAAACAAACACACTTTATTTTAAATCTCTAATTTAATATCATCACACTAATAATTTTCTTATTCAATTTCTCTGTACTCATAATCTCATCTAATTTAATCTTTCAAACAAATCAGGACAATAGGAAGACAAATGTGAGATGATGACAAACTATGGACAAAGGATTGTACAAGAAATGATTTCTTCGTATGTGTAGATTGGGGTCACAATGTGAGATGATGACTGTATAAGAAATGATTTCTTCATATGTGTAGATTGGGTCACTCCTATTGGGAATAAAATGTACTTGGCTACTCAAAGAAAGGAGAGTATATATTGTAAAAAATTCATAATTTAAATTTATAAATTTATTTATAATAATGTAATAAAGTAATTGAGCCATATATATAATATGAAATATATGATAAATTAAAAATTAATACTTATCATATCATTGTAAAACCAATTAGAATTTTAAAACTATAATTAGGAGAGATATTTTAAAAGTATTCTCAAATGTTTTCTATGTAGGCCAGTCCAACTCTCATTGAGACCTAAAGCAAAATTTAAAATGGGATTTTTTTTTGATATTTAAATATAAGTCAAATAATACTATTAGTATTAAGGTTTATCTAAAGCATTTACGAGGATTATTATCAAATTAAAAGAAATAAAATTGTCATAAACTATCTAATAAATAAAAATACTATTTTAGAAAATAAAAATTAAATTTGTAGAACCTATTCTAAATTGGTAATTCATTTATTTTTTCAAAATGGGTTTTCTTTTGATAACAAACTTGATACTTTATAAAATACATGGAGCTATTTTCTAATGTAAACCTTCTAAAATATAATAGAAAAAAGAGTTGTTTGAGATTATCTAAATAAGTATAATTTTTAATTTTATAAAAAACATATACAAAAAATAAAAAGGTGATGTGATTTTGTTGGCTTTTTGGCTTTCGAAGGTTATTTTTGTAATTATGAGCGTGCCAGCAATCAATTAGTTCTTACAGAATTTTGATTGTCAACCAATTATCAGACGATTGTGTTGTAGTTCTTTCAGCCTCAATGAAGAGGACTTTTACTGGTAGCTTGATTTAGGAGAATTTAAGTACAAGAACAGTTAAATAAAGAGCACTTGAAGCATTTCATTAGTATGAAAAACTTACAAAGACCCAAACTCTGCCTCGTAGAGGTTTACAGCGACAATCTACTTGAAACTACTCCTATGAATGAAGTGCAGTGCAGAAATTTAAAGTACAGGAATGTAAAGAACAGGAAATATAAAAACTGGAACGAAATATGTAAAGTAAGACTGGTTTCTTGGATCTGAGTCTGGGGGCTTTTTCTGGGGTCTTCCCTGCTATTTATACTCCTCAAAGATGACCATCGAATTGCACTTCAAACCGTCGAACTGCTCCTCCGTGGTCGCTGATCATGCTGCCTTATAAGTAGTTCTACTACGCCATCACTTGCAGTTAGGCTTCCCTCCTATATTTGAATTTGAATGTGAGTAACCGTTGAAGCCACGTCACCTTGCATCTCTTTGTTGATCCACTGCTATTCAAATCTCATAACAACCAATATTAACTGCCACGTGTACGATCAGGATCGAAGACTTGAAAGGTCTCCCCATATTACCTTTACTTTGCCACGTGTTGAATTGTAGCTGGCTTGCACAAAATATGTAGCCAACAGATTCAAATAAATGCACTTATTTAGGGGATGCCAAATTTCATCTAAGTCATTTTGATCAGCATAAAACACATTGGTGGAAGTCCTTTTAAAATCTATAAAACTTGTATTATGCTTATAGATAAGAATTTTTGTTTTCGCCTTAGTTGTGTGAAGGCCTTTTTTAAAGGGGGCGTTTAAAAAAATATATAGAATTATTTAACAACTATGTTTCAAGAGTTTAGAAAATGAGACTTTTTGCAAAATGATTCTAAAGTGAGGCCTAAAACTTATGTTTAGGGATGGCAATGGATAACTTATCCTGTGGGTATCCATGGAAATTCAACACAAATACATGAGTTTTCTCCTTTTTTTCTTATTCATTGGGTAGGGTAAGTGATATTCTTTAAATATCCACAGGGGATGGATACCCACTAATTTCCCCATATTTTTTTTTATAAAAAAATTCACAATCAAAACTAAATATATATTCAATCTTTTTTCTTTTATTTATTTATTTATTTTTTCAGGTTCACAACCAACTCTTTTTTATTTTTTTTATTTTTTTTAAGATCCACAACCAAAGCTAAATATACATCCAATCTTTTTTTATTTTTTATTTTTAAGGTTCACAACCATTTTTTTTTTAATTTTTAAGATTCACAACCAAAACTAAATATACATTTAATCTTTTTTCTTTGTTTTTTTTTATTTTTTTATTTTTAAGGTTCACAACCATTTTTTTTAAGAATCACAACCAAAGCTAAATATACATTCAGTCTTATTTTATTTTATTTGGCTCAACAATAAAATCAAATACACATTAATTAAAATTGTCACATTATTCTTGTCAAATTTTATGTATATCTAGAATTTTTTAAATTTATTTTAAAAAATTAAGGACACTGTCTAGTGCAGGTTTCAGTTTGCTTTTCTATGTTATTTTATTTTGTTATGTATTGTAATTTTCAGAATGGTTTGCTTGTTCTGAAATTTCAATTAACGAGTATGAATTTATTTGTTTTATGTTATCACACAATTTATACAACATATATATATATATATATGAATGTATTTGAAAATAAGGAAATTGTAGAGAATCGAAACAAGCATGAGTCGTGATTGGTTAGAAAGGATGGGTACAAAGATTTATTTGTTGGAAAAATAAAAAAGGGATACAAAGTCTTACTAAATAATTTTTTAAAAAATAAAAGAATTTTTCTTAGTTATGAACAGATTTAACTGAAATCAGCTTGTTTCCCAATGTTATGCTTCATTTATTTAGATAGAAAATATTTTTTAATGAAAAATATTTTTTATGAAAAAAATTAAAAATATATTTTTTTTTATATTTGGTGGTGGTGGTGATGGATCGAAGGTGAAAGTAGAGATTGTGACATAGTGGTGGGGTGGTGGTGGCAGTAATGATGGTAGTGGCTATGGTGATGGTAGTGTGATAGTGAAGATGAGAATAGTGGTGATGGCGTTGTGAAATTAGTAAAAATTTAATTGAAAAAATATTTTTTATTTTTTAAAAGTAAGAAACAACAAAATTCGTGGAGGACTAAAGGAAGAAGATGAAGGATGGATTGGGTGTGGTAAGGCATAGATATCTTAAAATGAATGGTTCAGATTTGTTAAAAGGTATAATTAGATTTTGGATAAATTAAAATGAATGGTTCAAATTTGCTAAGAGAAAGATGGTTTAATGTCTAAAATGTTCGTGGCTAAGAGATCAACAAACAATTCCTTGTTTATGCCCTGATGCAATTTAATATGGGTCTTATAACACTTTCTTCAAACAGGTTCTTTCACATTTTATTTCTTCAAACAGGCTCTTATAACATTGTAATCATGTTCTTATAACATGTAGGAGAGAGAGTGTGAGAGAGAGAGAGAGAGATGGTTGTAATTTTTTTTAATCTTTCACGTTCTTCCACATTTTTTTTTCAATTACTAAAACTTATTTGATTGTCTCAAAATTATATATTTGATTATTATAAAAAAAAACTTTTTAATTAATTAATTAATGTGTATTTGGTTTTGTTGTTGAACCAAATAAAATAAAATAAGATTGAATGTATATTTAGCTTTTGTAGTGAACCTTAAAAAAAAATAAAAAAATAAGTTGTTAACATTAAATATATTTAAAAAGAAAGAAAAAAGATTGAAGGTATATTTAGGGGTTGTTTGGGATGACCTAAATAAGTGTACTTTTTGTCTTTTTACGAAAAGATGTGCAGAAAAGTAAATAGGTGATGTGATTGAAAAAAGATAAAAAGATGAATTATTTTTGGGTTGCCAAACTTGGCCTTAGCTAAAACCTTCAAAAAAAAAAAAAAAAAAAAAAAAAGAGTAAAAGTTGTTATCATTAAATATATTAAAAAAGGAAGAAAAAAGATTGAAGGTATATTTAGCTTTTGTTGTGAATCTTAAAAAAAAAAATGAAAAAGTTGTTAACATTAAATATATTAAAAAAGAAAGAAAAAAGATTGAAGGTATATTTAACTTTTGTTGTGAACCTTTAAAGAAAAAAAAAAAGTTATTAACATTAAATATAAAAAATAAAAATAAAAATAAAAATGGGAATTAAAGTGGATTGGGGAAAATTCAAACCCATTAAGAAATGGGGAGGGTGATACCCATGGGGAATGGGGAATGGGAAAAATTTATTATAGGGGAATGCGAATGGAGAATTAATATCCACTCCATTAATCCCCATTGCTATCCCTACTTATGCTTTGTGCCTTTTTATTACAATTTACATCTAAGCACCTATGAGGTGTGAAAATCGAATTGATCCTCTCTCCAATCCTTATATTATAGATAAACCTTGACAATTGGACTCGGGAATGAAGTTTCTTACTCAAATTAATTAAATATTAGCACTTGAAATAATAACTACATTTGTTGAAAAATCGTTCAGTAATTCTAAAATAACACCACAATATTTATGCATATGATGCTCTTGAGTGCCGACCAATAAGGTAGCACAAAATTATTTTCCACCGAAGCCGATGTTGTCTCTGCTTACTTTAATTAAAGTGAATCAAATGAGTTTCAATCATGTAATTAATGTTTTTATTTGTTCAAAAACAACATGTCAACATATTGATTTGGTGGTTAAGTCATCCTATCCAAAACATATTTTAATTGGAGGAAGGATTGAGACCTTCACCCCTATAAGATCCTTACAAGACTTTTACAAATTTGAACAACTCATAATGTGGGTCTGACACATACTTACATAGAGGGTCAAGATCACTTTGGAGGTGTGAAAATCATCCCCAAAGGGGATCCCAAACATTTTCCTTTTAATTAAGCAAGTTATAATTAGCATTTCTAATGTTTGGATAGGTAAAGTGCTAGTTATTGTTATAATTTAATAATGAATAGTGTTAAAATATTTATTTTAGCAATTTTGCTGCAATGATACAATGTATAAAAATTTAACTTTTCACATATATAAAATGTCAAATCAAAATGTTTTATGTGGATCACAAGAAGAAAGAGAGAGAGACACAAAGATTTTAGCTATAGGTAAAATTTATGCTATATTTGACACAATATTTACATATAAGTAATATATACAGTAAGTCATATGCCTTATTATTAGAGTGAAAATTTAAAAATTTCATGATAAAATATAGCAATAATAAGCCATAAAACACACCATTGGAGATGCTCAGTGTGAGAATCATTTTGATTGAGCCCATTGGCATTGCCTTTGTGAATGATGCACTGGAGGAGTAATTAGGGATGGTTGAGTTCAAAGTTTACCCTTTTTTTTGATGAATAATACTAGTAGGATTGAAAAATAGAAGAAAAAAATAACAACACGCAACCATAAAGTGTTTTAATCCTTTTTAGTAAAACTCATTATCTCACCAATTAACAATGTATTATTTTTTTTTAATATATGCTTTCATTTTTCTCATTAACAATTTTTAGCAAAAGTAAAGTAACTTATTCACTCCAGAAAAGTCAAAAAAAAAAAAGTTAATTTTTTTCTACATTAATGCTAAACGTATCGTTTTCGATGGTATGGTATGAATTCAAAAGATTTGAGTTTCTCTATTGGGTTATTATATAATACACAACTCCCAATCCTAATTTTTCCCTACACACTAATTTATATAATTTTTTAATACAAAAGTACACTTATTTAAGACACTCTAAACAACCCCTTAGACAGAGTTAAGATCCAAATGACTCACAATATTATCATGCAAGTGAAATTTTAGTTGTTTTGTTGGGAGTGAGTGGCCAAATACTTAGATAGAAGGCCACGTAATGGACAAGTTTTTGGAAGTAATGAATAGAAGATTCAAAATAAAGCTATTAAGATTATGTTTGGCACCCTTATTTGGACTAAAATAGCTATATAAAATAAAATTGTCTATTTTAATTAAATAGGATAAAATATTACATCTAAATTATAATCATTTTATTTTTTCTTTCATAAAAGTCAAAAAAACTAAAAAACCTATTCTAAACAACACAAGTCAACCCACATCCCAAACAAAGGCTAAGAATTCATTTTTGTATACTTATTACAAACTCTTTTTTTGACATAAATTTGTAAGTATAGTCATTTTTAGAGTTATAAAATTAATCATTCCCAACCTTATTCTGCTCTCCATGATTTGGATTTAAAAAAGAAAAAAGTGAAAAGAAAATTGTTGATTTACTAAAGGTTCAATTGATTATTGCGTTTACATTGTAAATATGCAAAAATAATAGAAATTAGACTTAACATAATTCCAAATTGAAAAAGCTCAATCATTTTGATTTGTTTCCGAGGATAAAAATCCAAATTATTCATGAATCTCAATGATTAAGAATTAACAATAGACAAAGGAAAGATGTTCCCGCTTTGATATGGTAAGGGTTGAGAATGGAATATTACAAGCCCAACTCAACCCACCATGTCTTGTTGCCTCTCTTAATTGTGATAATTAATGAGTAGTCCTAAAATATCTTGTAGCATACGTCGATAAAATAGTACTTTTAAATAATGATGTATCAAAAATCTTTATAGATAGAACCACGTTAGTATACTTTATTAGCTAGTTAGAATATAAACTGACTTGCTTAACATATATTATAATTTTTCATTAATAAAAAACACAACATAAATGATGTCATATATTTTATGTAACTTGCATACAAGAGACTAGAGTGACTCACCTTTTACACCCGGAAGTCTCTCCTAAGACCAAGACTTTCAGAGCAAGAAGCACTAATGTGTCTCTTATTTTTCTCATGCTTTACATTGTTTGAATTGTCACAACAAAAATTTTAAGACAATTTCAATTTCAACTTCAACTCGCTTCTTTTTCCTCTTGAACTTTCACTATGGTTTCATTTGGCTTCCAATTAAAATAGTCAATTTTTTTTTTTTTATAATTTTTTTGTTTTAATAATCTTTTTTTAATTTATGTCAATTTTTCCCCAGTTAGTGTAGTATAAAGGAATTAAAAAAAAATTCATTAAAAATAATAAAAGTTAAAAAATAAAAAAAAAATAAAAAATCAACTGTTTCTTCCTTCCTTTGTTAATAGTGAAAGTTTTTTAAATTTTTTTTAAAACAAATTGGTTCATCTAGTGGAGTAAATTTTAAAAAACTAAATTAATTTTATTGAAAACAAGTAAATAAAATACTTAAAGAATAATCCCAAAATGACCTCTAAATTTGCAAATGAAATGGACCGCTACTACGCCCCTGTAGATTAAATTTGGGGACTCCCACAATAGGCCCCTCTCCGAAATCATTTCACATCATTTTTTTAGACATAACCCACACGAATTTAACTTGCTCTTAAAGTCTCTCCTTAAAAAACATTGTAATCATATGTCCCTCATTTTGAAATAACACGTTCGCATTTTTTTTTATAAAATTAAATTTGTAATGATAATATTGAAAAATTTAACTGATAGATCAGACTTACCACGTGGTGGTTTGTACATTTTTTAGTTATGGAAACACATAATTATTATATTTAAAACATAAAAAATAAAAAATAATTCTTAGATGATCCTATACAATTAAAAACAGATCTCACTCAATTTTTCCTTAAACATACTATTGTAAAAACAAAATATCCCGAACTTACCAAACATGCCCTATTTTCCAAACAAATTTTTTTTTTCCATGCAAAATAGTTCAATTAGAGAAAGCTGTAATGTCATATTTATGAGCACAATATTGATATAATAAATTTCACCATAATTAGATTGATACATTAAGTGGTGTTTTGCGAAATTGGTAAAAAACTAATTTTTTGATTTTTTTGGTTTTTTGGTAACTTTTTTGTGTTAAAAAACTAAAAAGTCAAAAAACTACTTTTTTTAACAAGCTCCCAAATTGCCTCTAAATGCTAAGATAAACAATGAAACATTATGCTATATTGAGAAAGAGTGATTTAAGCTTGAAAGCTCACACATGCACTTTTCTGATATTTTCAATCCCACTTTTTACAGGTTTTGCAAAAGCTACCAGTTAGATTTGCCTGGTTTCCAAGGTAAAAAACCCCAACGAAATACTAGATTTCCAAATTTAAAAAAATAAACTAACATAAAGAAAATGGCAAAAACAAAAATAAAACTTAAAACACAAGTGTAACTGAGACACACAGAAAACATTAAAAACAAAAACTAAAAAGGCTTCCCTATGCCCTTCGCATTAGAAAACAAATTCCTGCGCACCGAGGATTTTCTATTCCCGGCAAATGCCACCAGATCTCCAATTGTTTCGCTGACCAGATCTTTGAATATCATCCGTTCAATGTCCAACGTCGCCTCTGCCATTTCCACCGGACAATCTCCCCGCCCGGTGATTGCATCTCCTACCAAGTCCTTTCGTGGCACACTGCAACCAATATCAAACAAGTCCTCTGTAGTGTCACGCTCTCTAATTCTCTGAAATTCTGACCAAACTTGATGCAATGAAGGCTTTTCGATACTGGAATTTGACTGTGATAAGACCTTCCACGGAGGCATTTCTCTATCCCTGTCGAGAATTTCAGAGACAGTGTCGAAGATTAGCTTTCTTTCGAGGCAGGAGACTCCAGAGGTATCGTTCCCTTTGAGATACTGTTGCTTCTCTAACAATTGAAATATATCATAGTCTTCAGGGAGGTAATTGGAAGCTCGAAGGATCTCTGAAATGTAAACGAAATCACAGTCGTCTGATTTGTCTTCGCATTTTGATTGAATGGGCGAGATGGCAGGACTCCAGATATCTTCGTCAAATTCTCCTAGTTCATCTGATTACATAGGAACAGATATCACTATTTGTACTCGATCAAAACATTTCATTCTCCTAGTAATTAAGGCTAAAATTGACAAATTCTTACCAAGTCCATAATTTTGCCTTCATAAATAAATTCTTATGCATAGACTTTACAAGATTTTTATTTTATTATTTTTTTATTTAATGAACTAGTTGGTAAATAATATATATATGTATATATTTTTACCTTAATTGTAATAATCCTATTAAAAAACCATGCTATAGTTCATATTGTGACCCTTTATTTTAGTTAGTAGCAATTTACAACATTCACAACAAGAGAACATATAGCCAATCCATTGGCTATATAATTTTTCTTTTCAAGACAAACTATTTAATTTTTTTTTTTAAGAAATTGGTTGATACGTTCTAAGTAAATATAGATACTAGTTGATGATGGGATGGGAACATGGCTTGCATGTGCCCTGATAATTATTGTTGTTATTAACAACACCAAATAAACTATAATAATGCTTTTTGTTTCATGTCATGAAGCAGTAGTATTCACTGTTCCAAAAAAAAAAAAAAAGTAGTAGTATTCAACTCAAGGCTGGCCAGTGGTCACTATTAGATAGAGAAAAAAACAACATTTATAATTTAAATTTAGTAGTAATATTTCAGAATAAATTTATTTCATTTAAATGAACATATAGCCAATCCATTAACAGAGTCTGAATTAATATAATTAATATAATTAACTATATTTTTGATAATCTTTTGTAGTTATATTTTGAGTCTCTTTCGTTTTTCTTTTTTAAAAGTACATTTGTTAACAAAAAAAAGATTAATGCTTGGAAACACTAAAAAGAGACCATTAAGGGGAGCACTAATGAGTTGGGTCCCCCTTGATGTGATGGTTGTCTATATTGTTATTTATTTATTTATTTATTTTACATTTTTCAGCTCATTAGAACTGTTAGTGATTGGTTTTTTTAGTGATCTCAATTATAACTGCAAAAAAAAAAAAAAAATGCATTACGTTTGCATAGAAGTTGAGTGTTCAAATTTTTTCATTGGCAAGACTATCCTCTCCACGTCATGGTCTATAAAGTACCCCCCAAAAAAAAAATGTCTAAACAATGTAAAGGGCAAAAACAAAGATAGTAAAAGTTCATAAATTTCTACAAACACGATGTTAAAGAGTTCAACAATACTAGGTATCATGAAAAATCTTTCATGAAAATAATCATGAAAGTTTTGTGACCCTTGGATTACACTTAGAATAAAGCACCACACACTAATCAAGATAATTCAAAAATCATAAATTTTTCATGATCATTTTCATGAAAAAATTTTCATGATCCCTAACTTTTCCCTAAAGAGTTATGAGAATCCATCCGTCCCATGCATCAAAATGGCTAAGCTTTTATGATTTAAAATTCGTTTCTTTTCTTTTCTTTTTCTTTTTTTATTTTTATTTATACATTAAAAAACATGTGTAAACAAAAAAAAAATAACACCCTTCTATTACACAAAAGCGACCCCAAATACGTCTAGAAAAATTGCCACCCCACCTACGAAGGATGACACTCTTAATATTTTTTCTTTTTCTTTTTAACATAGCCCTTTCTATTTTTCAATCATTAATGGTAGATACCCTAAAATCTTTCTTAAATTTAAAAAAAAAAACTTTCCTGTAAATATCCTCATTGAAATAAATTTAAGAGGAATGTCTTGAAAGTTTTAACTATTTTCCTTTTTCAACTAGAGCTAGCTATCATACGGGTAGGGTTGTAAACGAACCAAATTGTTTGCGAACTGGCTCGGTTTGGCTCGTTTACTAAACGAACTCGTTTTTTTATTTAAATTGCATAATAAATATATTTTTTATATATCAAATAACATAAGTATAAATATATTATTTATATATTAAATAATAAAAAAAAAATTCTTATCGAGTCAAGCTGAACCGAATTCAAGTTTTATTAATATTAACGAATCGAGCTAAGCTCTAACCCAATTAGTTATCGAGCTGAGCTTGAATTCAATAAACGAGTTCGACAAATAAATAAACCGAGTTCGTATTCAATAAAACTTGACTCAACTCGGTTCGTTTGCAATCCTATAATCAGGTCATCATTTTGACTATGAGTAAAATTTTCAGAAATCAGGTTATCATTTTGACTATGGATAAAATTTTCAGAAGAGGAGGTTGCAACTCAGTTACAGTTAAATCTCAGTTAATGAGTACCATGTATAAAATTTTAAAAAATAAAAATGAAAAACAAAATAAATAAACAAACAAACAAACTTCAGTTAATGAGTAGGTTGACTAAAGCAAAACCAAACGGCCCTCCGAGTCAAACCACGATATAGCAGTAAAGACGTCATCTGATTACAGTATTAAATAAAATCATTGGATAATTAATTACTAGCAAATTTGTGAGAGACTTACGTACCTTTGAACTCAATGCTGCGTTTCATGACAGGCGAAGGAGAGGATGACTCGTCCTTGTAGAACGACGAGTCGAGTACCGACACTGTACTCTGTTGCAACTCAGTCCCACTCGTCATCTCCGCTATACTGTGTAGCAGCTTATCGCACCTCTCCAACAGACTCCTCCCTCCTTCCATCTTTGATCTCTTCAACCCCCACAAAATTATTAATCAAACTAATTAGAAACAATTAATCAAAATTAAGTGATAATTGAAGTTAATTAATTAAAATTAAACCCAGTTTAATGCATGTACCTCTGCCGGAAATGACGGTAGCAGCTTCTGCATCCTCTTGCGATTTAGTGAAAGTGTCACGGTCTCTTCTTCTTCATCGTCACTCTCGTAACCACAGAAACCACTGTCGGCCAGGGAAGTGGGGATAGAGAGTTGTGTCGGCGTCGGAGGAGGAGGAGGAGGGAAGACCTCGTCTTCGGAATCGCCGGAGATGGAAGTGGTGATAGGCTGTTGTGTCGGCGGAGAAGGAGGAGAGAAGAGTTCGTCGTCGCTGGAGATGGAGGAGCTGTAGTCGCGACGTGGCGTCTCGTCCCACTTGCATGGCGGTGATTCGGGGAGGTTGTCTTCGTGTGTGCGCAACCCACAGACTAAGAAGGAGGAGACGCGGTGCTTGAAGGAGCGGTGGGGTTTTTTGAAAGGGAGGGGGGTGGCCGGCTGGCTGTCAACGAAGAGAGGGCTTGGGGAGAGTTGGATAGGATTATGTGGGATGTTGGACGGATGTTTGGAGCGGCACAATTTGAAGGAAGATGTGACACGGGAGATGAAACCTTTGAATGCCATTGAATTGTTTTGTCTCTCTTTCTCTTTCTCTCTCTCTTTGTTTGTTGTCTCTGTAAGCTATGCAATACAATACGTATATATAGATATAGGGGAACGAAGGTGAATCAATGAAGATGATGGAAAATTTTATTATTAAAGGAAAATATTTTTGTAAGGCAATGAAGGAGGAAAATTTTATTATTAAAGGAAAATAATTTTATGAGACAATCAAGATCTAGGAAAATTTTATTATTAAACGAAAATATTATTATTAAAAGAAAATAATATTACAAGGAATATTAATATTATTATGTATTTTTATTTTGAAAAAAAAAGAAAAGTTTGAATCGTAATCAATCGTGCATTCTGAAATAGTGGAATGTAATTTGTAAAATAAATTGAAGATTTTTAATATTTTACCAATATATATTCTTTAAAAAAATTTTAAAGTTGAGCCCCATTCCTGAGTTTGCTTTGGGTCTCAAAAAATTTAGGCCGACCCTACCATATGGGCCTGGATCATTCTGGCCCATGAGGCTGTGAGTATAAACACAAGAAGTCAAACCACATTTGGTTGTTTAGTAGAGAGAGTGAGGACCTAAACAAGACAACCAACGGATGCTTGAAATATTAACCAACAATTAAATGTCCTATTGAGACACATTTAAGAGAATGTTATGAAATTCCTTAGAAAATTAACACAACACAACAATCATTCAATGGAAATGAGGTAATGTTAATTTTTGGGCAAATTGTAAATATATTCTCTAAGATTGGATTAAAATACAATATCTCCTCTTGTGGTTTTACAAATTACATTTCAACTCTGAGATTTCTAATTTTATTTCAAATCGCCATTTTTATTAATAAATCATCAAGTCAATTAATAATTTTTAATAATGTTAAAATTATGTTTCAATTAATAATTTAAGTAATTTTATTATTGTATTAGAGAGCAAATATAAATTTTATTTTTTTAGTTAATTCTGTTAAATAAAAAATTCTAATAAAGGGTTACTTGTAATTTTTCAAACCACAAAGGGCAATCTGTATTTTAAAAAAATCTCAAGATGTGTATTTGTAATTTATCCTTAATTTTTTTAGTAATTTTCTGACTTTTTTTCTAAAACACTCGCATGCCAAATAAAATGAGTTGAAATAGTTAATAAAATAAAATATTTTATTTTATTTATAATTATTATTTTATTTTTTTCTCATAATCCGCAAATTAATTATTAAAAAAAAATTAATCAACTTCACAAACGTGGGCTTGTTTGGTTTGTTTTTTAGAGAGTTATTTTTGAAAAAAAATTGGAAGAGTTATTTTAGAAATTTTTTTGGTTTGTTTGGTTGTATATTTTGAAAGAAAAATTTTTTGTGGGAGTTTGAGATGATTTGATATTTTGGACAAATTGAGTAGATGTGTGTGAGAGAAAAAGTGATTGAGAAGGAGAGAGGAGAGAGAAAAAGTAATTGATTGATGTGTAAGAACGAGAAGTGATTTTGAAATTTTTTTGAGAAAAATCTCAAACCAAACAATTTTTTAAATTTTTTTTTCTAAAACTCATCTCTAAAACTCAAACCAAACAAACTATGTTAAAATAATTAAAAATCTAATTAAAATAGTTAACTTCTCAAATAAGGCTAAATATTTATTTTTTTTAAAGTTAATTTTGGAATAACACTACATAATTCAAAAATTAATTTTCTCAATGACAATTAATCAATTTTTGATATTGATTTTCAAATCATCTAATAATTTTGTTCATAAAAGTAAATTAAACTCACTTTTCTTGTAATTTAAAAATAATATAGTTAATTTCACACTTTTGACATAACTCCCTCAAAATTTTATTTCACATCATACTTACACTTTTTTCATCAATAATTTATTAGTCGTATGATTGAAAATAATGATATTATCTCTTTCTTGCTAAAATGTATATTTATTTCAGTGTCTACTTACTATTGACTTTAGTTTCAGAAGTTTTAATCATACTAAAAGGGATATTACTGTAATTATGTCAACAGTGTAAGACTGTCTGTATTTTCTTTAAATTTCAAGGGATATGAGTGTAATTTATCCAAAAAAACAAAAGAAAGTATGAATTAAGATAATAGGGTTTGTGTCATTTTAGTATTTTACCCTCTTTCATCTTTAAAATTATCAATTTTGAATAATTATTCGTTAAATCATTGGCATTAATTCATTAATATTTTTCTGACCAGATTTAAAAATATTTTTATATACATAATTTGTTTAATTTAATTGAATCTAAAAATAATAATTTGTCACAATTGATTTTTACTCTATGTTTTATTAAAGAGAGAGTTTACCATTCCAGATATAACAACTATCCAATTTTTTCTGGATATTGTCTTATGTGATAAAGATTAAATTAGTATAAATGTGGAGGCATATGCAAATGAATCTAAGTCATAAATTAACGTATCTGAGTAAAATTCATGACAAAATTTTTGAATAGTGTGTTTTATAGTAAAGATTGAATTGGTATAAGTGTATAGGCCATATATAAATAAATGTAAATCGATATTTCCAAATAAAATTTCTAGGTTCATACTATTGATGTTCTTAAATATTTTTAAAACAACTTATTTTGTTACATGGTATATCAATATCTATTTATTATGGGCAAAATGAATAAAAACTTTCAACCAATCGAGTGAGTCAACATATGTAACATTGTGTTAAAGATACTAATTAATAATTTAAATGAAATAAACACAGTTTTAAAAAATAATTTTTCAAATTCATAGTTTGAATTAAGTAGTGGAGATTAATTACATAAAATTTATCTCACACAACAAGCATACTGATGTCCATGTCATCACAAATCTTACTCAGGATTAGAGATTATGCCGGTTTGCTGCTTCTGAGTAGTGACTTGGGGTGAAACATGTATCAAACATATCACATTTGAATCAATTTTCACTATGGATATAAATTTCCAATAAATGATTTCATAATTATAGCTTATTTGAAATTACAATCAAGATCAACAGCTACGCCGCATCTTAAACAAGTTTCATAAAAAAAATTAAGAAAACAAACAACTCAAGTGCAAAAAGATAAATGATTCAGGATACGATACGCAACTCAAGGGAAATGGTGCTGAAACATGATATAACAATGGGCAGAAATAAATCAACTATGTAGGTGAGAATTTATCGCCTCCCAGATGCCACTGATTCAGCAGAGAAGAGGTACTTCACTCGTGAAAGAACAGAATCGTGTGTAGGATCATAAGGATGGTCCTTGGAAGGAATCTCCAAAATTGCTGGAGCTGGCTTATTGTAGCTATCCACTAGAAACCTTATCATGTTTGCAACCTGAAGATGAGCAGAGGATGATGTTTTGTTTCAGAAATCAGATGAGAACTGAAAAGGCACAGCAATGCAAAATCCAAGTCCTCACTTGCCTCTTACTACAACTACTACCAACAAATATGTACGGACTTGGTCATTCATCTGCTAATCAGCTTTTTGATAGTCAGGTTTTTTCAACTTATTTAAATTATTTCTGCCTAATAAACTGTAAACATAAGCAACACTAAACAGTCTAACACAAACTTTCTAAATAAAATAAAAACTATAAGCAGCTTAGATAATTTGCACCAAATAGCCAGAATATTCTGAAACCCTGACTGTTGAGCAAACGGAAAAGTAAAAGTGAATTGTGACCTATGATAAGTGAATATCAGTAGCAAAGTTAAAATTATAGCCATAATGGCCTGTAGCAAAGTCATTGACATTCACTAATTGCCAGAAAATAAATAAAACCCACTGTCAAATGTCGTATGATATTAGTAAGTGTAAAAAGTGCATGTTTAAAAATTCAATTTTTCCATGACAAAGAAGAAGAAACAAAGAGCATCTTATGGTTCTTGTGACATGTCTAATATGATATGAACTTTCACCATTTTAGTCAAATTTCTTAATTATCATATGCATAACAACAGAGGAGGAGCATATAAACCAATTCAAAAATTGACATTGTAGAATAAACAAACTTACAAATTGACTGATCATCACTATTGCAATGTCCTCTCTTGTTGTGAACTCTTTGAATGCATCCTCAATTTGTTTCACCGTTGTTTCTAAACCATAATAAAATAATCTCTTAAGCCAAGGTAAGATTATCCACAAATTCGATAAAATCAACACTGGAAAAGAAAAGGTTATATACATTGTGAAAAGGATAAAGAGAGAAAAAAAACAACATTTGGAATCTTATAACGTTTGCCCAAGCCCATATAATTATCAGGTTAAAAAAAGAAAAACCCTTTCTCAGCAACTTAAAAGAAAATTTTGAATTTCCTTAAATCGACTTTTAGCTGTTCATTTTAAAGGAAGGTGTAACATGGCTGCCGCAGGGAAAAAAATCTACAACATAAAGGACTTTAGGTAACAGGTAGGTGAGCTTGATTGAGAAAGTGAATCCATTGTTGGGAAAACTCAATGATAAAACTCATCAATAATCCAAATCCAAATAGGGTATGCTGACCAACCAGTTGCATTGGGGATAGTTTTTCAATCTATTGGAGGCTAGTATTAGCCATTTGTTCTAGTGAGAATCATTCCGAAGAAACAACTATCATCAAAAGCCATTCATATTATTACTGAGTTCAATCTTTCAGGTAGGAGGGATTGTTCATTCTTTAAGACTTTAGGGCCACCCAAAAACCAAAAGAAAAGGGAATGTTCATTCAGAAAAGTGGAACCAAAGGAAAAGTTAAAAACAATAAACAAACAACTTCCTAAATAAATTATGGTTGATCATATAAATTCTATGATATCACGCACAAAATATTAAAAAAATTCATAACATTCATAGCTAAAAAACGTACTCGAGTCCACAATAAGATAATTTGTCTTCCTTCGCAAGTCCACATTGCCTACTCCAGCCAGTAAAAATCCAGTTACTGTGTCCTACATCAGATAAGTTACAAATCAGACAAGCTATAACAGTAGGAGGACCATTTCAGGAGACATCTTAAAGAACTCAACAATGATAACACACTGACACAAAGATGAAACAATGAGCAAATTGAAACATAGCTGATGATAGATGTATGAGCAACTTGGCAAGCCATATGATTACTAATGTATCTACAATCTACATTTATCCCATCATGAAATCATAAAGAGAGGAGATAAAATAAATCAACCCCACATTGCAGCATGCTAGTTTGCACTTGAACATTAGAGAGAGAGAGAGAGAGAGAGAGAGAGAGAGACTAAGGCTCCATTCAGTTTAGTTTTTTAAATGAGTTTTG
Organism: Camellia sinensis; assembly: GCF_055761805.1. NCBI lineage: Eukaryota > Viridiplantae > Streptophyta > Magnoliopsida > Ericales > Theaceae > Camellia > Camellia sinensis. The sequence goes on from NC_138972.1 coordinate 106,431,886, forward strand.
AGTTGTATTTTGAAAGATAAGTTGTTAAAAAGAGTTTTGAAAATTGAAAATTTGTTTAGTTATGAGTTTTGAAAATAGTTTTGGGATGATTTGTAAAAAAAATTTAGTTGAATGGATGGGTGTGAAAAAATTTGATTGATTGATGTGTAGAATGTGAGAGAATGAGAGAGGAGAGAGATAAAGTGATTGATTGATTTATTAATAATATAAATAAATAAATAAATAAATAAATAAGAGGAGAGAGGAGAGAAAAAAACAATTTTGAAAGGAGTTTTGAAAGTTGGTTAACCAAAAATGTTTTTTGCTTTTTTGATCCAAAAGTTAATTTGGAAACTAAACCGAATGGTACCTAAGACATTCATAACCACTTGTAGAAGGGTCCTACTTGAAATTTGAAAATGCCGCCAAAATTGCCTTGGCGGGAAGAACACTTTTGAAAAGGGAAGATGGGCAAAATTCTAACAAAAATGGGTAAAAAGCAAACCGCAAATAGTCTGTGAACGGACCCCGTATGAGAACCATCTCAGGAACCGCAAGGCCACCCCAAAAGGAGAGGTGAAACTAACTGAGGTAAGACTTGCTGAGGTGAGACCAACTAAGAGAAGACTTACCGAGGTGCAACCAGTTGAGGGAAGACTTACTGAGGTACAACCAGCCGAGGTGACACCAACTGAGGCACCACTGGCCGAGGTGAGACCAGCTGAGGCAAAACCCTCTAAGGCGAGAAAAGCCCTTGAAGAAAATTAAGTCCCTGAGGTGCCCCCTAAGGGCCAAGGTCCCCTTGGAGCTGATAGAGGGTATCAAAATGACATAATTCAGAACCACAACTCTCACGAAGATACAGAATGCAAGATCTGAAAGTTAGGAGTCTCCTTCCCATATAATTATCCAGGCCCAAGGAGCCTACCCCAGTCGAGATGGCAAGACGCAGGAAGCCCATGACGTATAGTCTAGTTGATACAAGGCTACACTACGATACTTTACCAGGATGTTGGGGAGCTTGCGGCTTGGTGGCTAAGAGTAGGGGTTTGCTGAAGTGGTTGCGAGTTTGGCTGATACAGGCTACATTTCCCAAGTAAGGTTTTACCGGGTGACGTCCTACCAAATGAGGTCCTACTGAGAGACTTAGGTAGTGCCTAAAGGGAAAGACAAAGGGAAGCACGTACTCACCGAGGAGTTGCATCTAGGGAAAGGAATATGCCCACGTGATCTCTGAGATATGTAGCATCACCTTATTAGCTACTTGGCCACTTGTGAGCCAAGGAAATGCCTACAAATAGGAGTCATTTCCCACATCTCTAGGGTGATGATTTGGGGATTCCTATAGCTTGAGAGAGCGATTCCAGGTTTCCCATAGCTCAATACAGAGTGATATGTGGGATTCCCATAAGCTTGAGAGAGACTTGGGATCCTCGTAGCCCGACGAGAGAGTGAAACTGGGAAAAAGAGGGAGCCTTGCCACTGCCATTACCTTTCTTGATTTGCTTGCCCTACTCTCACCCAGCAACTCTCTCCTGTCTCCTGCTTACTATTCACATTACTTGCCTCACTGATCATACATATTCTTGTATGAACACCATACATTTTCCGACCTCCTACACTCCAACACAGTGGACTACCCTATAACACATGAACATAATTGCTATGAGCAACTAAAATCATGCAGTAAATTATATAGTTAAGACCATTCAACTTGGCTTATTTGATGTCAATTGAAAAGGATTTGAAGCCAAATGAACATAGCTTTTCAGGTTCATAGGCTCATACCCTCATAATACACCTTCTGCACATGGCCAACTGTGGGAGCCAAGTTTTGCTCTCACTAACTCAGCCACAGCACATTTGCACCTCCAGTTTAGAAAATGATGGCTGATGAGGACTGCATGAACGAAAAAAATTGTGCAAGGAAAGGATAACTCATAAAGAGAAGCCCTCAACAAGTCACACTCAACATATCTTCTTTTGAAAGAAAAAACTTGTGCCGTCTTTATTATGTGAAGAAAGATAACCACAAACTCAATCAAGTAAAATATTAAGCTGGCACAACAAGAAGATACGCCACAAGGTAGCATCTTTTGTAAACAGAAATGACAACAAACTCGATCAAGTAAAAAATAAAGCTAGCATAATGCGAAGATACGCCACAAGAGGGCATATATATTTTTGTAAATTAAATAAAATAAAGGAGTCACATATCACATAAAATTCATCCACTTTAGCACATTTTAAACAATGGCAGACCCAACAAGGCAACACACCTTCGCATATTCCACTTCCCTCCCTCTCTCTCTCTCTCTCTCTCTCTCCTTGACAGAATGTTGAGTATATATTGCAAATAAAAACAACCACCGGTCTATATCAAATGATTCTATAATCATCAAATCTTTCAGTTTTATTTTATTCTACATATAAACCCAAGTAGAAATCTCTACAAGACAAACATAATGCAGATACTCTAAACACTGAGATTCTAAAACCTTTTCCTTCAGTTTTTCCGCCATGCACTAATATTCTAAAAAAAAAAATTATGATAACCACATTGAAACTATAATGAATATTAGTGTCTAAAACAATTATATTCAGAAACATCTATGGCATATAATTTCACTACTAAAGCACATAGACAGCAAATGCAAGATCCTTACCTCATCAGCAATCATAGCAATGAGTGCTGAGTTTCTTGAAGGAATTTGAGCTTTGTTAGCCATTCAAATAAATAACAAAAACTACGAAAGGAAAATATATGAGAATGTCAGATATTGCTGTGAATCACTCACTTAAAAACTCAAGCTAAAAGCTAAACATAGAAAATGTGCTAGAGTCATATTACATCCAATGAAAAAGAAGCACTTTACAAAATAACATGTGAAGGCATGCAAGTGCATCGCTGTAGATGATTCTTTGCACAAAATAATGTGTATAGGCATGAAAGTGCATTGCCATAGATGATTTTTGAGCAAAGCACCAAACAGCCATGAAAAAGAGATGACAACAATCCATAATAGATGAATCCCGTGCAGTTCTGGCATATTCAGAAACTTTATTCTATTTGCTCTTGAAAATTATATCTGTTTGGTTCAAAACCAAAATCAATAACTCAGTTTTTATCAAAACAAAGTTCGTTTTTATTTAAACATACTATGAAAGATGTTTGTATACAATTGTGGGTCGGAGAGAGACTTGAAGAGGGATAGAGAGGAGGGAAGAAAAATGATATTAGAATGCAACATTTAAAGAAAAATCGGGAATTTATTTGGCATATTTGTGTAGAACAAAATAAAGAATAAAATAAAAGATTTCCACAGTAGTAATTTTTTCTTTTTTTTTTGATAAATAAAAATTAAATAAATTTCCATAGTAGTAAAGTTGATGAGTTTTAGTACATATCATGATGGGAATCAAGAAACCGATCGAAGAGGAATGTTAGGAGCAAGAAAAATCAACTGAATGATTACGGATTTGATTAGAAATTTTAGGAGATTTAGGCCCTATTTGGTGGAGCTTTTTTAAATTAAAAGCTGATAATCAGAAAACAGAAGCTAAAAGCACCCCTATCCCAACTTTCAAATAATCAGCTTATTTACGCTATTTTTGCCTAATAAACTATAAGCAGAAGCTGCACTAAACTGTCTGGCACAGACTCCCAAATCAAAATAAGTTATAATCACCTCAAAAGCTATAACAAACAGTCCCTTAGTCTTATTAGTAGGATGTTGCTTCTATTTTTTGACTTATTTCTAGTTTATTTTCCCTTACTATATAATGCTTTTAAGCTTATATGTGGTGCTACATCACTTCACCTACAAATTAATTGAAGAAACAAGGAGTAGAACTATTGAACAACTATGTAAATATGACTTATAATGTCAAATAGGAGAAAATTTTGTATAAGTGTGTGTGTAAATAGAAAGCATTAAAAATCTAGATCCACAATCTGTCGGCAAATTCAACCTTTTCCCTACAAATCCAATTGCAAATTTCAAACCAAAAACCTAGAGAAACCTTCCATGACAAAACCCAATAGAAACACATATATATTTTTGAAAACAACAGCAATCTGTCACCAAACTAAAAACCATAACAAACCCTAGATCATGATCTGATATATAAGCTGCATGCCTGCAATCACCAGGTGTGAATGGGAATGAAACATTCATCTTATGGTGGCCAATCACTAGTGTGATGAGAAGAAACTTATAGTGAGCAAGTGGGTTTTTAAGTGAGAGTAACACGAGTAAAGGGGGGTGACCATTGGTTCAATGGTAAAAACCTTGACCTAATAACCTTGAGATTATGGGTTCAAGTTTCGGGGCAACTACTTTGTGTCTTATGTCAAAGGTTAGATGTGTACTCAATCTTTTCCCTCCCAAACACACATTAACGTTTACTAATTGGGTTTTTTAGTAACACGAGTAAGGGAGAACTACCTCCCCCATGTTTCGCATGTGTCCTCGTTTCCACCCATAATAAGGGAAGTTACCGAACAAAAGCCTCAATTTCAACAAACTGATTTTGGGGTTTACCAAACAACCCTTTATAAGAAGCTTTGTTCTATAGAATTAGACGTTGGGGATACTTTCCTTTTTCTTTTTTTTTTTCAGTCAGATTCTGTGTGTACTTGAATACTCCATCATCATCAATCTCTCCCTAATAAGAGTAGATCTGTTATTTCAAAATTGAAAACTCCAATGCTTTCTACCTATAATATACAAATATACACATACATATACATGCATATACATATGCGGAAAATTATTAGGTACTCCAGGAGTATCACGTGACTATGCTCCGTCACCAATCATCATTCATTATGCCCCTCTTATTTCTCAATCACCCAACACAAAATCAAATACCCCACCTTCTCCACCAATTATACTACCATGAAGTACCACATGGTTGTACTCCCGAACTATCGAATAATCACTCTACATATGCATACATGTGTATATATATTGTATACACTCATAATGAACAATTTTGTTTTTTGATAAGTTAACAGACAATATTGGTCAATGCTATGTTACCTGAAACACGGATCATTCTGGTACATGAAACTGGAACGGGAATGTGGTATGCCACATGCTCTAAAATTTAGTACTATACTACACTTAAAAATTTAAGGTATTTGTAGAGGAATTTTCTTTTACCTATTAGGCATCCAATAAAATGTATTTTTGAATTTTATTTTCCATTTTTGATGTTTTTGTCTTGTCAAAACTTAACTCACTTTTATATTTTAATTCATTATATTTGATTTTTTTTCTTTTAAGAAAATATATTGGAAAAAAACTTTTGGGATCATTTCAGATAACTAAAGTGTACTATGTTTCGGAACAAGCGTACTAATACGTAATTTGCTAGGGTATCAACATTTTTTGGCAACACGGTACATCAGCATATTCACAAAAAATAAAATAAAATAAATACCACTTGGGGAAGTGTAGATTTGAAACACCAGAACTCAGTAGGGCATTATACTAAGAAGAGGGCATAACTCAGATCAAGTAATGGCAAAGTGCATCTGTAAGTTGGATTATGGACCAAGGCTCTAAGCCCAACAGAGCTAAAGATGATCAAGGCTTTCTTTATGTTTTTCCCTTCATTTTTCACAGACTGCTTAAACTATTGTTTTCTTTAAAACATGCTTAGATCTTCGATTAGGGTACGAATTTGTGAAACAAAAGGAAAATGAAAGGAATTTGTGAATGAAATTTTTTCACAAATCGCATCCCTTTTTTTTAACAAATTTAAATATTTAAATACGGCCATAAGAAATCGGGTTTTCAGCATACAGGAGAGACATAATAAGAGTATCAAAATTTTCAACACTACAAAAAAGAAAGCGAAAATCCTGTATGTTCAATCAATTAACTGTAAATTAATCACAATTGTAAGCACATATAAAACAATGATAAAAAAATTGGAATAAATTCATAGGAACACGCATTCGACAAACAAGAAGGTTTGATTTGAATCTACCACATTGGATTTAAAACATACAAACAAACAAATAAAACAATGAATTTCAGAGGCAAACCTGTCGTTTCGATTGTTGTACTCGCCTCGGATTGCTCGAAAATCAACAAGATCGATAGAGCGAGCGAGCGAGCCAACCTCAACTGATCAATCGATCCAGAGAAAGAGAAACCAAACGACAGCGTCTGGGAGAACCTTGGGCAATGCTTATGGAACTGTTGGCAAAGGTTTTTTTTTTTTTTTTTTTTTTGGTTAAAATTTAAAAAAAAAAAAAAGTAAAATAGATTGAAATGGTCGATAAAATAAAATATTCCATTAAATTCATAAATATTTTATTTTTTCTCTCGCAAACAATAAATCTAGCCATAAAAAAAAATTTAACTATCTTTTCCAATACAAAAAATTTAATCTGCTATAGGGACAATTTGAGAACTTAGGCCTCGTTTGGAATCAGACTTTTTAGTAATTTTTTAATTTTTTGGTTAAAATGTGATGTAAAAAAAACTAATATGTTTTAGATGACTTTTTAACTTTTTATAAAAAATGTGTAAAAAGTAGAGAGAAAATAGAATCTTTGACTTTTTATATGAGTTGTTGACTTTTTAATTTTTTTTAGTAACTTTTTGACTTTTTTGCTAAAAAATTCACTTGCCAAATAAGGCCTAAGTAAAAAAACAACTTTTTGACTTTTAAATTTTTTTACACAAAAAAAGTCACAAAAAAAACTAGCTTTTTTAGCTAAAAAAGCCATCAAAAAGCAAAAAAAAAAAACAAAAAATCAATTTTTTATCAATTTTTCAAAACACTACTAAGATGGTGTTTGGGAAGTGAGTTTTTATGTAGATTTTAGTAGATGTAGGTTTTTATGAGATAAAAAATTTTTGGTGTTTGGGAAGATAGTTGGGTTTTTATGTGGTTGGATGTGATGTTTGTGAGAGAAAAAGTGAAATGATTATGGGGTTAGATGTGATATTTTGTTTGGATGTGTTTTTTTTGGTTTTGCAAAACTTTTGTCTTTTAGTGGAAAAAATGAGAAAAAAATTTGGGAACTTGCTTCCCAAACACCACCTAAAATAGTCAAAAACGAAAATAACTTACTAAAATAGCAACTTCCCAAACACCCACATTAGGATAAATTATACTTTGCCCCTAAATTGTGGTCTAATTCCCACTTTGGCTGTTAAATTTTTGGGTAAATTACACTGACATCCCCTGAGGTTTATGTTTATTACAGTTTCTCTCTCACCTTTTGAAAATTACATCTCCCCCCTGAGGTTTAAAGTTTCATTACAGATTCCCCTCTCAGTAATTTAATTTTTGTAAGTACCAATTTTTTCCTCATTGGGTAAATCACATTGAGACCCCTCACATTTTAAAAATTACAATCACATCCCTAACATTTGAAGTAGTATTACCAATTGCCTCCTCGGTTAGTATTAGTTGGAAAAAAAATCATTGAAAAAAAAAATAATTGAAAAAAAATTTTGTTAGTAAAATTTTTAAATTTTTATTTAAAAACTAACATAAACTCATTTTTTAAATTTATATTTTTTCCTCAAATTTACAAATTGAGACAACCATTTATAAACCAAAAAAATTATCAAATAAGTTTTTATGACAGTTTTTTAAATTTTTGTAAATATAAATTGAAAACTAAAAATGAAATGGTTACCAAATGGGCCTCAGATGATAAAAATATCGTAAAATTAACAAATAATTAAATAAGTTATCCAATGTAATAAATAATTTACCAAAAGATTCTTAGGCTATGTATGGTTTGATTTTTAGAAAAAAAAATTTAAAAATTTAAAATTAATTTGGTTAAGAAATAAAAAATTAAAAATAATTATATTTAAGGGTAAAAAATAATTATCATTTTAACTTTTGGGTAGGTTATATACATACGTATGGTTGTTTCAATTTAATTTGTAAAAAAATATTTCTAACCACTCGAAAGATAAAAATTATATAAAAATGATAATTATTTTTTATTTTTTATTTCGTAACCAGATTAATTTTTAATTTTTTTTTAAAAAAAATTAAAAATCAATTCATACATAGCCTAAGAATATTTTGATAAGTCATTTCATACGTTGGTAACTTATTTAATTATTTATTAATTTTATAACATTTTTACCATCTGAAACCTGTTTGGTAACCATTTCGTTTTTAGTTTTCGATTTATATTTATAAAAATTTAAAAAAAACTGTCATAAAACTTGTTTGATAAATTTTTTAGTTTATAAATGGTTGTCTCAGTTTGTAAATTTAAGGAAAAAAACATAAATTCAAAAAATGAGTTTATGTTAGTTTTTAAACAGAAATTTAAAAATTTTACTAACAAAATTTTTTAAAAAAAAAAATTTCAAATAATTATTTTTCCAATTAATTTTTTTTTCAATGAATTTTTTTTCTAACTAGGCCTAGATTGGGAAGACTAAATAAGTGTATTTTTTTACTTTTTATGAAATATGGGTTGGGTTTGTGTTGGGTTTGAAGTGATGTGTTAGAGAGGTGATGTGACTTAAATAAGATGATGTGACTTAAATAGGATAGTGTCTTTTTGACTTTTTGTCTTTTTTTAATCATGCCAAACTTGGCTTAATACTAACCGAGAGGGCAATTGGTAATGCTACTTTAAACCTTAGGGAGGGGATTGTAATTTCTAAAATGTAAGGGGTGTCAGGTAATTTACCCAATGAGGGTAAAATTAGTATTTAAAAAAATTAAATTGCTGAAGAAGGAAATCTATAATGAAACTTTAAACTTCAAGAGAGTAAATGTAATTTTCAAAAGGTAAGGGAGAAACTATAATAAACATAAATCTCAGGGGGTGTCAGTGTAATTTACCCTAAATTTTTTTAAATTTTACTTCTAAAATTGTCTAATTTTCTATGGATCTAATTAGCAATTGGCCAAGTTTGGAAAGTTGCAATAACAACACCAAAAAAAAAAAAAAAAAAAAAAAATTAAAAGTCAAAAATTATACAAAAAAAGAGTCAAAAATTATTTTTCCTCTCTACTTTTTAAATTTTTTTTTTCTTAAAAAAATTTAAAAATCATTACAAACATACTAATTTTTTTATCTTATATTTTAAATAAAAAATCAAAATAATATTAAAAATAGTCTATTATCATGAAGTAATGAACTAGAGTAACCTGAAATTTAAACAAAACTTCATTTAAAATCATTTCAATAAAAAAACATGTAAGATCATATTTTAGTAAAAAAAAAATTTGTCCTTTCCACCTTTAGCATATTTAACTTTAGTGATTTAAGTAGCTAAATTACTAAAGTGGTGTTTGTTTTGAAGGGTTGGGACATGGAATTTTACTATTAGTCTGAACTAATAATTCGTTGTTTGGTAGTCAATTTTTCCTCCAGATTATTAGTCTTATATTTGTTGGATTGTTGTATCTCATAGGGAGGTGAGATAGAAATCATGGAATAGCTTATCTCATAGGATTAGCTTATGAAATTACATTTTCGACCCTCTTGTATTTACTATCTTTTTTTAATGTTGTTAATTTAAAATTCTATATTAAATAAAAATATAAATTATAAATTTAATTTAATTAAAAATAATAAATTAAAAATTATGGCCTTACAAATTAAATTTTTTTAGTGTTGTTAAAAAATTAAATTTATATATTAAATAAAAAAAATTTTAGTGTTGTTAATTTAAAATTATATATTAAATAAAAAATATAAATTATAAATTTAATTTAATTAAAAATAATAAATAATAAATTATGGCCTTATAAATTAAATTTTTTTAGTGTTGTTAAATTATAAATTATAGATTACATATTTAAAATTATACATTAAATAAAAAATATAAATTATAAATTACAAGGGTAAAATAGTCTTTTGAACATTTATCCTTATCCAGTCTGTTCAACCAAATATTAGATTCACTAAAAATAGTTCAATCCAGACATCTAATTCATGACTAAACAAACATAGGATACAAATCTAATCCAACAAAATAGTCCAAGGACAATGTATCCTAGGACTAACAGTCCGATAGATTTTAATCCCCCTTATCCAGTTCGTCCAATTAAACATTAGACAGACTGGATTAGGGGGATTAGAATCCATCGGATTTAAATCCTGGGACTGTGAATCCCCCAGACTATTTGGTTGGATTGGATATGTATCATGTGTTTGTTTTTCTAAGAGATTAGATGTCTAGAAATAACTATTTTTAGTGAATCCAATGTTTGGTTAGACGGACTAGATAGGATAAATGAACAAAAGATTATTTTATCATTTTTCAATTGTTTATTAAGTAATAGCAATATTAAACATATCTTGAATATTTTAATTATTTTTAGTTAGATTAAATAAAAATTTATTTTATTTTATTTTTTATACAATTAAATAAATTTATTTTTAAAAAATTAAATAAATAAAATATCAATAAAAATATATGTTATTTTTTTAATTAAAATTTTAAATAAATTTATTTTTAAAAATAATAATAATTAAACAATGAAATTAAATAAAACATTTAATAAATTTAAATAATGAAATTAAATAAAATATAAAGAAAATTTTAAAATAAAATATCCATAAAAAATTATTTAAAAAATAAATAAATAAAACATCAATAAAAGTTAAATAAAATTATTTTATTTTTAAATTGAGAAATTTAAATTTTATTGAATTTTATTAAATATAATACATAATTAAATAGTAGAGGGTCAAAATGGTCATTTTACCACCTAATCCCAACAGTGGATAGTCCCCCCAAAAATTGTCTCACACCCCCCCAGGATACAATAGTCCCCCATATGGGGGATAAGGAGTCCGGTCGGACTCCATGTCGACCGGACTAAAAAAAAAACAAACGGCGAATTGGATGCTTCTCCTGAATTACAATCCGCACATTAAATAGTCTCTCATATCTCCCCAATCAAACACATCCAAGTATTGCTATATTTTAATAATAAATAGTGTTAACAAACTAAAAATTTAACAAATGTTGTAAATCAAATCCAAAAAAAAAACAAAAAAAACAAATGTTGTAAATGTTATTTTTCCTGTTTTTCCCAAATAAAAAATATTATATACAGATAAAATCTTTAAAACAGAGTAACAAAAGAAGTTGCCAAATTTTAATTATTATTAATTTTTATGCCAAATTTAATTGGGGTATTTTTCTTTTAGGGTCTCTAATATTAAAATTTTATAGCATAAAAGATATTTAATATTTTTATGATGTCTAAGGTCCCTCAACATTGATCTAGAAAAATTTCAATCCAGATAAATTCTTCCCAAAGAAATTTTCTCCAGAGAAATTTTAGACTTCCTAAAGAATTTCTTGGGTTCAAATCAGAAAAAATTCAAAGCATTAAATATTCTCTGAATTTTTCTGGTTTGAACTCAAAGAAATTTGAATTTTCTCTTCTTTGAACCCAAAGAAATTCTTGATGTCTACAATTCAATCTTCCCACTCTCCAGAGAAATCCACTGTTCTCCATTTGGAATACCTGTATATTCACCATTACAGTGGCCTAGAGAGTGATCGAAAGAGAGCTTTATAGCAATGGCGTTTTTTGGAGACGAAGATGAAGTGTGGAAATGTCCACAACACCCTTCGAATAATTAGATTAAATTCCTCAGAATAATCAAATTAAACAAATAAATAGAAGCCAAATTCATTTGCTTTAAAGTAATAGAACGAACAATTAATCTTTTAAAGTGAGTAGCTATAGAGAAAATAATAATAAAAGCCCATTTTATTTCTTGTTCTTCCGTCATAGAAGTATGTATATCTTTTCAACATTATTCTTATACTACAAAAAGAGACTTGATCCAATAACTATATTTATGTCTATATTCATAATGAATTCAACATACAAAGTAATCTTTGGAAGATTTATCACCTGAAACCACTTCGATCCGATGCTTCTGCCTTGTTTCTATCATCTGTATAAAAGACACCAATGACTTCCATATCTTCTTCTCCTCTTAGTTCAATTTATCACCACTGTTATATTCACAGGAACTGGCAATGGATAATTTGCAGACTCTGCACTATACAAAAACTGCAAGCAAGTACACCGAAATTGAAGCATAGGACCTTCTACCAGACTCGCTGAAGGCATATATACATACAACGAATGGAAAACCCAAGTCGTGATTGAGCTATTGCGCCACTTGAATCATCTTGATCTTCCCAATTTATGAAACAGCTCTCAAAAGTCACTAATTCTCTCAATCAGAGAATTACACACATATATATGGCTAATGAAAGCCTTGAATCTCTCACAAAGATGTAGAACTAAATGAAGAAATGGCCAAAATGTTGTTCCCAATGAGGCAATTCTGCTTCGGCGGTTCGAACAAATCGACAGCGGTGGGAGTGCAATAGTGGCAGAGAATGAGGACTGAAGAGGAGGAGAGGTGATGGGATCGGGGGATCAACGCTCTGAAGAAGCTTCGAGAGTGGTCGGAGATCATCACCGGGCCATGGTGGAAGACCTTCATACGGCGGTTCAATCAGAGTAAGAGTGGCGAATGAGTTCTTGACACAAGGTTTGTTGGACTGATTGAGCTTGATCGAGAAGAGAGAGAGAGGAGCAGCGAGAAAAGAGAGAGAGGGGGGGGGTTTTGAAACTGTGAGATATATCAAGTTTCTCTGTAATACCTAAGTGTGGGGTTGAGGAACCTTAGACATCATAAAATAATATTGTAGATCTCTTCCATTACTAAAAATAATAGAGGGACGATAAACTAATTTTCCCTATTTAATTTGCAATGTTCAAATCTAAGAGTTTCTCTAATGACTAGCTATATAGGCTGCTATTGCTTTTAAAAAATAGTAGGAAACTCAACTTTTTTTTCTCTCCAACAGCCAAAGCTACCATATGTTAATATTACTTTTTAAAACTTATTTTAAATTTAGCTCAAGGTTTATCTATATATAAATTTTGACAAGTCCCTTTATCTCTACATCTCCCAGGGTAAAACTCACATATAACATTTTAATTTGACATTATGTTAAAAATAAAAAATAAAAGTCACTCCATACAACATATAATAACAGTTAATTAACGACAATAATAAGCTTTTTACTATACCTTTAGAGAAGCTCTTACAAGGTCAAAATGTCATAATTTGACAATATTACTTCAGCAATGCATATATTATTACTCCATTGTTTTTTCACAAAAATTCAAATATAAATAGCAATTTTGAGTCCATCATAAGACATATGGAGAGAACTCTTGTGACTTTACATGCCATCTTGGTCAATGATACACCTATTTAAATGCCAGAAACAATGAAACCTTAGAACATTGATTCTGAATCACCTACTTATTTTTTTTGATTCCAATATCATAGCTAGAGAACCCATACACAAACAGCAAAGAACAAGCAATACACAAATTATCATACAATGTTCACACTAATTTCCTCTTTCTTTTTTCCCCCCCTTTCTTTTGGGAGGTGGAGATCCTAAGCCGAATCAACCAAGTAATACAACAAAATTATATCAGCATACTACAGAAAAAATGTAATGTTCCAAGCGTCCGCAACACAAAGTAAAAATGATTATTTTCTACAAGTTGAAATTTATCAATGCTGGATTTTGAGGCCAGATTGAACACCCGATTGAACTTTGCCAAAGAAATAGGTTTCCAGCCTGCGCAACAACCGGTCTAAAGTTAGACTTACAATCTTTCATGTTCTTCTTGATGAGTATAATAACCTATGTAATAGTATCAAAGTGAAAAAAATAATCAAAAAAGTAAAAATAAAAAAATCTGGGGAGTGAAGAGCACCATGCCTGTTTGTGCATTTATAATAGATCGTTTCAGGAGAGTTGTAAGTGCGTGCATTACAAAACATCCTCTTGACATCAGCAACAAACATCTCAAAAGTTACATAATATTGCTCCGACTCCACTCGCTTCGACAGTTTTTTCAAATCTGCATGAATATCCCAAGCATCACGATTTCAATACACAACGGGCAAGCCAAACTTTAAAATATATATATATATATATAAATCTCAAATGCAACAGCACAATAAGTGAAGATAAACTTAATGTGCCCAACTATTATCACCTCTGTGACTTTCAAGTAGACCTCAATTCACAAGAACCGCCAGTTAAGAGAATCTTTGAACTAAAAGGCCTTTAAGAGACCAGCAGTTATTTTATGCAACCACCAGCTCAAACTATGTAGAGGATGATTCTAGATGGTTATAGTTTGACTCGTTTATGTTATTATGACAATTTTTCTACACCAAAGTCACATATTACACTGTCAAAGGCAGATGGCCATAAACAAATTTTTCAGCTAGTTGAGCTGCATCTAATATCCGTGGCTGAAATAAGATAATTAGTTCATTGGCCCACACAACCACACTTTAATGAACTTCCAAAACGTTTGGACCAAATCAAGATAGAGAGGGAAAATGGTATCAGTTTAGTTGAACTGGTCTTACAGTTTTAAAAATTCCACAAGCCTGTTGTTGATATTTTCTTTTTTTTCTTTTTTGCTTTATTTTTTTCTTTACCCTCTCAATTAACTAATTGATGTTGTAGTTGAACATGCATAACATTTTATGAAGTAATCCCACAGCTTGAGCAACTGAACTTTCACATAAAACTGAACTTCAAAACTTTGATTACACATTTTTGGTGTCATCCCAGGAATGGTTGTTAAAATCATACAATTCACGATTCAATTCATACGATTTGATATGAGTTTCATAAAAAGGATTGGAATCGTGCTGTTGAATTGGAAACTGAGTGAATCGTACAATTCAACTTGTGCGATTCACTACAATTCATTGCGCCTCTATTTTTGTTTTTGTTTACATAATGCATAAAATGATGTCATTTTCACTTAACTATTAAGATATATAGAAGAGATTGATTAGTTATACTAATATACGCGATTTTATATGTATACACATATATACAATTTAGTTATATTGCTAATTTACTTTATTTTAAACAGTGTATTTTTATTAGTATATAAATATATAAAATTACATATCATATTAAATAAATGAATCTTACGAATCATGATTCAATATTATTCATGATTCACTATTTTAGCAAACAATTCACTATTTGATTTGCGATTTGACAACAATGATCCCAGGTGTATTGCAAAGATTGATGATTTTCAAAAACATGTTAACAGGATAGGCATCTCAGTAACTAAAAAGCTAATCAACCAGTAATAACTATGCAATTATACATGCCCCAAATGACAACTGGCTACTAGTTCAACAGAAAAAAAAATGACAACTGGATAAATACAAGAGAAACTTCGATGACATAAGCCTACAATTCCAAAATAATCTCACTAAATCAGTAAATCTTAGTCAGACATCATTAAATGGGAAAAACTAACATAGCTGGTTCGAATGAGAAACATTATTCTTACCAATGGGATCTTTAATGATGTCATAATAGTCAGGCACATCATGTGCATCAACTGGTTCTTTGAATGGCCAAGCATCAGGATGATCATGCATTGCCTGCTTAAATGAAGACTACTAATGAGGACAGGAAATCACACATTGACGTGAAAACAGGGGAAAAAATAAATGTGCATTTGTGTGTTCCAATAAATTAATGGTACATAAAAATCGAAGAGTATATAAAATCAAAGAATTAGATGGCTCCTACAAGTTTCCCATTTAAACTAAAATCAATAACAATAAAATCTGTGCCCCACTGAATTCTAGCTGGACAAATGGAATTATGGAACCCATCAGTTATACCTCATTCTTTTAATATATTATAAATTATAAATTTGAAAGTAGGAGTAACGAATAAAGAAAAAATGCAGTTGGGTCTGGCATTCATGTGTTTGGGGCTTACAGGTAAACTAGTGAAACACATTGGGCTATGATAAAAAAGGCAGACACACAGACTAACATGGCAGCCACCTCTGTTACTCACACTTTCAGATTAAGCACTGAAACACATGTACCTATCAGAAACAGGTACACATGGAGAAACCACAGCAGCATCCTTGAAAGATGGGAATCAAACTTAACAATTTAACTAAGTTCAACAAGTGCAGCCATAGTAACCATTTATGATCATGCTTTTCTGCTCCATTTGCAACTACAATTTAGCACAGTCAATTGCGAAAGATTTCTACAAGAGTAATCCCCGTCGACTTTAGATGGACTTTGCAATACAAATCACTTTTATCAAAATATAAAGCAAGGTAAGAGGAGGAATAAAAGAATCTCAAACTTGCCTTTAGAAGTGAGCGCATGAAAAGAGACAGATTTTTGTGATGAGAAGCACTATCAACAGAAGCAATTACTGTTTTAAACCGAGAATGACCCCACTGATCAGGAGTCCACCCAGCCTCCCCTACCATTATCACCGCCAACTTCAATTTAGTATTCCAAAAGCACAAGAAGTACATAAACACACTTGCATCAACATAACAATTTTAAAGGAGTGAATACTGCTGCAAAAACAAAATAAACATATTGCTAGACAATTAGAGACTCATAATATTTACAGCATACTTTAAAATATGAAATAACGCACATCAGGAACAGTGCTTTGGACCAATAAAAATAATAAATAATTAAAAAACGATATCTATTTCACCAAGAAGAAGAATATTATATACAAAATAATTGTGATAGCTCGTCTTTATTTCACAAAGTGCATCTCTTAAACTGGAAAGACATGCTGCTATATAACATCTCAGCTAGGAAACTTTACTTATCTGTTTGGCTATAAATGATATAAAGATTCATTCACTTCCCAGTGAAGGGAGTCTTCATAAAGGTTGCAGAGTTGACGAAACAACAATAGAGAAGAGCATACATCACATCTACCAAAAGATGATAATTTTTTTATCAATCAAGTTTATAAAGGGTTAAACAGTCATGCACTTCCGAATACATAATTCCTAAAAGAATACATTCAAATTTTATGATATATACAACAAGTGAAAGCATGGAGGAACTTACTCAAGCCAGGAATATCCTCAACTTTGACAATTTTTTTAGGAATACCAGCTTCTTTCTGAATAAAAAAAAGTTCTTGATCAGAAACAGGATTGAAGCATACACGCATCATTTACAGATAACTTAATCATATCATTTTTTATAATAAGTAAGAGCACCATTCAACTCTGAAAAAGGCAAGTTGCAGATTTCTGAATAATAACAGCAACTTCTTGAAACTATTTTCCATAAATAGATATATAAATAACACCAATCATGAAGTGTGTAGTATACTGTAAGGGAACTCGGGTTTGCAAATTTCACCAGTGATCCACTGTAAGTAATATTTCTAGGTCAGGGGACCATCTGAATTGGTGATATAAAAGATGTAACTGGATGAAAAATAGAGAATAGACCTTCTAGATTTTATATCATTGATTGTCTAAGGCTCAAAACTTTGAAACAGTCTGGAATTTTGTGGACAAGAATTATAATATAAATTCAGATACAATATATTTCTCTGCACCACCTCTCCAACAAACACATCTTTGAAAGTGTCCCCTTCCTCCCCACCATTATGGCCTAACATCAAACACAAGACTCAACAGTCAACCTTGCAAAATGGCAATCTAAAAACAAGCAACCTAATTCAAATTCATCATTTAATCAGTCGTATTAGCGACACCAAGTAAGACTTAAAACAGTCAGTTGATGATGGTTTGAAGTCTCAACAGGAAACGTTTACAGATAAGAGATGATCTAGCCATCTCCTTTCAACGTATTCCATAAAATTCCAATGCATGTGTAAAATAATTGATGTATATTATTGATTGATATATTTGTTGTGTCTATTACAAATGGTGGGTGGCTCATTATATAGGAGAGGGTGAGTGTAGTAGGTGAGGAGTAGGTGAGGAGTAGGTGGTGGTAGGTGATGGTAAATTGGTGGTAGGTGATGGTAAATTTTAACAGCCCCCCGCAAACTCAAGGAGGATAGAAACTAACCAACTTGAGTTTGGAGAGAGTAACAAAACAAGAAAATACATAAAAATAAAAGAGGATAAGAGACACTGTATGGTCGTGTCAGACCGTTGTAGAAGACAGTTTATGGGGTCATGTCGAACCATTGTAGAAGACAGTTTACGGAGTCTTGCTGGACCCTTGTAGAAACTAACCGGAATCAATGTCGGGACAGTTTACAGAGTCTTGTCGGACCCATAAAGGAGCTAACCGGAATCAATGTAGGGACAGTTTACAGAGTCTTGTCGGACCCATGAAGGAGCTAACCGGAATCAATGTCGGGACAGTTTATAGAGTCTTGTCGGACCCTTAAAAAGTCGCACCCTCAAAAGGTGTGCCAAATCCATAAAAAAACGTGCCATCAAAATGCGTGCCCAATCCATAAAAAGGCGTGCCATCAAAAGTTGCGCCCTCAAAAGGCGCGCCCACTTCATCAAAAGTTGTGCCCGACAGAAAGCGTCGAGCCATCAAAAGGTGAGCCGGAGACGCGGCGAGGCACGTGAGCGACAGAGCGGCATGTCGGCCGCGTCGTCAGTGTCAATATAAACCAATGCGGAGGCGGAGGAAACCAAACCAGACTGAAACCTCTGAACTTGTCATTCTGAAACAATCTGTAAATACTCTGTATCCAACCCTTCTCGGAAACACTCAGCAACCCAAAAAACATGGCCTCTTCTTCCCGTTCAGCTACCCAGAATATGGCCTCTTCATCCCGTGGTCTACTCACTCTCTTTCCCGACCTCAATGAGTCAACAAGAGAGAGAACTGGTGCGGTGGCCAGTGAACCTCAACCAAACACCTCTGGTTTTGCTCCGTTGAACTTTCCGATGCGATCGGTGGAGCAAAAAATGGCGGTGCAAACTGATATTGAGGCCAATCAGTGTACTCTGAAGTCATGTGTGGAAACCATGACTGCAGTCACAAACCTGTCGCACCGGCTGCAGAGCAGGACAAATGAGGTGCAACAGTTAAACTCCCAGCTGGCTCTGCTCCAACGCATGTATAAGGATGCGCGAGCAGAGATAAGTGTGCTAAAGACAGAAAACAAGGAGCTGAAGCGAAAGGCCACCGTTATGTTCCGATTTGGAGGGCTGCCATATGCTGCAGTGGAGGAGCAGGGAGTAGTGATCGTGCCCAGTGGAGTGGGAAACACGGAGGCAGCACTGTCAAGGGCCGCCCAGGACGGAGGCAAGAAGAAGAGACCGGCGGCAGAGTAGAGAAGAAAAATCCCACCTGTGAATGTGGTTGTTTGTTTGTATTTTGTTTTGTTTTTTTTTTTTTTTTTTTTTTTTTTTTTTTTTTTTTTTTTGTATGTGGAAACATGGTGATCGGGGTGAGCCCCGACATGAATAAAATGAGTTTGGTGTGCAGATCTTCCTGCGTCTTTTGTTTTGTGTGTGTGTGTGTGTTTTTTTTTTTTTTTTTTTTTTTTTTTTTTTTTTGACTCAGACCCATGTGCGCCGGATGAATGAGATGAAAAACATTTTGAGAGGTGGAATATAAAAAAAAATAATAATAATAAGAAGAGAAAGGAAAAAGGGTGATGCTCACGAACATAAAAAATATATATATATAGATATCACCATGCTCACGAAACATGGTGATCGGGAGTGCATGTGTATCTGTCCGCGTTTTTTTTTTTTTTTTTTTTTTTTTTTGTGTTGTGTTGTTGTTGTTTTGTTCTTCAACACCCCAACCCCGAGAGAGTGGGAGACAGCTTCCTCTAGAAGAGAGAGAGTTGGATTTATCAGTGTTTTGAGGTCAATGTGGTGGTGGTGGTGGGAACGTGGGGTTGGTTGAAGAAAAAAAATAAATAAATAAATAAATAAAAAATAAAAGGTGTCTCTTTATGCAGCAGGTGCGTGTCGGCTATTGAAGGAAAATATTAAAAGAAAAAGAAAGGAAAAGAAAGGGGGTAAAGGGAGAGAGAGAGTGACAGTGGGTTTGTTCTCACCAAAAAATCAGAAATATTGAGAGAGAGAGATAGCTGGTAACCGAGAGTCAGAGAGAGAGAGAGCTGTTGGTCTCCAGCATCGAATCCATGCTAGATTTCCTCAGAAAAAATGGCTTCGTCGATATATATTGAAGTCGATCTACAATGATCTGCTGTCGCCATCTCCAGATCTACAACGATTCGTCATCGTCATCTGCAAATCTACATCGGTCCACCGTCATTTCTGTGTGGCGACGCAGGTGAACTGGACGAATCCACTGAGAGAGAGAGAGAGAGAGAGAGAGAGAGAGAGTTGTGTCGTGCATGGAGATAGAGATCCAGCAGCTTTGAGGCACAGCGGCTGTAGGAGATCTGGTCGTTGGTTCCTCCGACTGGCTTCCGGTGACTGGCCTTGTGACCGCCGAGGGCGTGGTAGGAGCCGAAGGCCTTGTCGCATACGCTACACGTGTAGACGGGCTTGGAATCGGACGAAGTCGATGGCTGCGGCGGCGGAGGAGGGGTGGAGTGGCTGCGATGTGAGGCGGTGCCGCCACGAGCAAGCATGATGAGGCAGAGAGCGAGGTAAACGGACGCTTCAGCTCTGTTTTTTTTTTTTTTTTTTTTTTTTTTTTTTAAGTTGAGAAGCTTGAAACAGCTGAGAGAGATGAACAACACACAGACGTTTAGAGAGAGAGAGAGGAGTGTGGAAAGGTTCAGGAAAGTGAAGGTATGTGTAGGAGGTTTCAATTGGTTGAGGTCCGGCGGGCGGTTAAGGCAAGGTTGCCGCCCGCCAGAAGGCGAAGAGCACCAAGAGCTTAACCTATAGCTCTAATACCATGTAAAATAATTGATGTATATTATTGATTGATATATTTGTTGTGTCTATTACAAATGGTGGGTGGCTCATTATATAGGAGAGGGTGAGTGTAGTAGGTGAGGAGTAGGTGGTGATAGGTGATGGTAAATTTTAACAGCATGGTTTGGAAAACTGGGTAAACTTCAATCATGAATAATTACCACAACATGAAATTCCATTCTGTCTTTGCTCTCAATAAAATCAAGCATTTACCAGGAATTTTTTTTTTTTATAATCATAATCCAAGTGCACATTTTTTTTTCTAAATAATGAATTCATTGAAGGGCACGAGAGCTTCCAGATAGTAGTCAATGATGGTGACAAATACCTTCTGAAAATCAATCCCAGGGTAGACGATGTGACAATTTGATAACTCCCTTATCTTCTCATCAATTGCCTATCATTGCCAATATAGTTAGAACTTCATTGCAAATCATAGTGTCAAAGAGATTTGCAAAGAAAAAATACAAAGCACAAGTAGAATTTACAACAACGAATTTGTCTTCTTCAGCCAAAATCCACTTGCACTGAATAGAGATCATTGCAATACAAGTGTCACCTGCTAATTTTCTTCTTCTTCTTTTTTTTTTTTTTTTTTTTTTTTTTGGAGGCTTCTCCCATGATCATTCGCCAAATCCATATGAAGTCATCATATGCTCTCAACTTATTATTTAACTCATTATCGAATATCACTGGATGAATTGACTGAGCTTATTTTATCCTACCTGCCTCTGACGGCGTACCATAGTTGATAAATCAGTGTATGGAAGCTTGGGATCGATTATGCATTCCATAAGGATCCCTCCATCATAATCTTTGATATAACTGAAATACAAAATAAATAAAAAAATGACTTTGTCAGGACCAAAAAAAAGTTTTAAAACAGTTTTTCCATTGCCCCTACAAAGGGCTGTCATCTTGCTTTGAATTTAGAAGAAAAGGAAAAAATAAAAATAAGACATCAACTAAGAAGCACGGACACGCAAATTTTCAAAAAATAGGAAACACACTCAAAATATATAATTTTATTTATTTATTATGCCATAAAAAAAAATTTAAAAATTGAGAAGTAATAAAAAATACAAAATAATATTAATAAATATTTTAAACTATATATACAACTATTCATCAATTTCAGCACTTTACCTAATAAATACACTGAGCAATCTCAAGAAATTTAATTTTTCTTCAAATAAAATTAATTTGCTCTATGCATGTTAGGGCCAAAGATGAATATTAAAAAATAGAGGGGTTGCCAAATTTTTGTTCTTATCCAATAGTTGACCTCATAAAAAGGGTTCAGAAAATATATAATTACACAAAAAAGAAAGAGAAGAAAAAAAAAAGAGAGAAAGAAACAAAAACAAAGAAAAGAAAAAGACAACCAAACAGGGAGAAGAACGAAGACGATGAGACAAAGGGAAGAGAGAGAGAGAGCTACTTACGAATCTGCGATTGCTTCAATAGGGACCTTCAAAAGCTTCGACAGCTTCGCCTAGGGTTTACAAGTGAGCAACTTCTTCTCTCTCTCTCTCTCTCTCTCTCTCTCTCTCTCTCTCTCCACTCGCAATGTCCCTCAAGTGTTTGTGAGCGTGTCCGCAAAGTGTCCGATTGGAAAAATAAAAAAATTCTGGAAGCACTAGAGAGAGTGTCTGACACACGTCCATCACATGTCCGTGTCCGACACGTGTCAGACACTCACACGTTGCTGCTGAAGAGGTGTCCGTGCTTCGTAGGGCATCAACATTTTCCACTTTGTTTCAAGAGTGAAAGCATTGCGTTTTATTCAAAAGCCTAATACATCTAATTAAGGCTTACCAAAGTTACTTCATGCAAAAACAAGGGCCATTTCCCAATATAAGTCATTTTTGTATTGTATTTCCAAAACTAGGCCAACTTCTGACGGAATTCCAAAACTAAGCTAAAGCGCCATTACTATTCGCGCTTTTACTGTTAGGAGGCCAAAAGTTGATGAATAGTGAAATCGCTATTTGAAATCGCGATTTTAATTAAGAAAACGCTGTTCCAAATCGCGTTTTTAACATAAAAAAAATTTCTGAAGAAAACGCTATTTAAAATAGCGCTTTTACTGTGCATATAATAATTTTTTTTTTTTTTTTTTTTTTTTAAAAACGCCATTTGAAATGGCGTTTTTCCTGTTGACTCACAACAACCCACACACTCACACAAATATGCACACCCATAACACTCCAACAGTGAAATAATATAATTTATATATATAATAATAATTTATAATAATTAATTATATAATTTTTATAATTTTCGTAAATATAAATTATTTTTAGGTTATGAATGGTTTGATTTATAATACGTATGTAAGGATAAAAATTTTTATAATCAAAAATAATTTTTATAATCAAAAACAATTTATAATACGTATGTATTATAAAAAATTTTATAATAATTTATAATACGTATGTATTATTTGAATCTTTACATTTTTTATTTAAAATTTTTCACAGTAAACCGATCTTCACATTTTACCCTTACATACGTATGGTTTAAATAATTTATAAAAATTATTGTCATACGTATGTAAAAATCGATTATAAAAATTGCAAAAATTATTCAAAAATTATTACAGTAAATACATCTTCACATTTAGATTATTTATAATTTTTAAAATTGCAAAATATAATTTTCGTAAATATAAATCATTTTTTTACCCTTTATTTATAAAATAAAGGGTAAAAAAATTGTAAAAATTGTAAAAATTTAAAAAAATTTAAAAATTATAAAAATTATATAATTGATTATTATAAATTATTATTATATATAAAAAAAATTATAATCAATTTTTGCAATTTTTATAATCGATTTTTACATACGTATGGCAATAATTTTTATAAATTATTTAAACCATACGTATGTAAGGGTAAAAAATTTTAGGTTATGAATGGTGTGATTTATCATTTAAGTCATTTATAAAAAAATTTACCCTTAAACCATACGTATGTAAATGTGAAGATGGGTTTATTGTAAATGTAAATGTGAAGATACGTATTAAATTATTTACATACGTATTAATTATAAATTTTTATAAATTATTTTTGAATAATACATACGTATTATAAAATGTGAAGATCGGTTTACTGTAAAAAATTTTAAATAAAAAATGTAAAGATTTAAATAATACATACGTATTATAAATTATTTTTGATAATTTATAAATTATTTTTGATTATAAAAATTGAAAAAATTATTTTTGATTATAAAAATTTTTATCCTTACATACGTATTATAAATCAAACCATTCATAACCTAAAAATGATTTATATTTACGAAAATTATAAAAATTATATAATTAATTATTATAAATTATTATTATATATATAAATTATATTATTTCACTGTTGGAGTGTTATGGGTGTGCATATTTGTGTGAGTGTGTGGGTTGTTGTGAGTCAACAGGAAAAACGCCATTTCAAATGGCGTTTTTTAAAAAAAAAAAAAAAAAAAAAATTATTATATGCACAGTAAAAGCGCTATTTTAAATAGCGTTTTCTTCAGAAATTTTTTTTATGTTAAAAGCGCGATTTGGAACAGCGTTTTCTTAATTAAAATCGCGATTTCAAATAGCGATTTCACTATTCATCAACTTTTGGCCTCCTAACAGTAAAAGCGCGAATAGTAATGGCGCTTTAGCTTAGTTTTGGAATTCCGTCAGAAGTTGGCCTAGTTTTGGAAATACAATACAAAAATGACTAATATTGGGAAATGGCCCCAAAAACAAACTCAACAATTTCAACATCAACCTTAATTTTGTGAAAAACATACCCATGCCACCGTTCTTTCTCTAAGTGAATCTCTTTCGTAAAGCCCTACAAATTGATACACAAAGTAGATACATTATTTAAATGAAATCCTCTTTTCAGGATTGTGTACATAAAAAATTCTCGACCAAATAAGGCTAGCAAACAAATAATACATAACTATTAAAACTGAGAAGAGTGACCCACTTTCCTAGCAGTTAGTTGTTGCCCACGGATATTAATGCAGGACATCAGTATGCTTCTATTCACAAATGACAAAACCACATAAGGAATTATTCTTCTAACTCACATTGTAGGGGGGAATTTTTTTTTCTTGCTTCTTTGCTCCCTCCGTGCTTCTTCCTTTTAACAGTAAAGCATCAATAAAAGGGAGGCATCCTGAGTCGATGTTCATGCCAAAAAAACTTTAACCCAACAAACTCCCATTTGGATTCTCAAGAAGGAAGGAAAGTTGGATTCATAAAGGGCCAAAAAAAGAGTGGAATCTTATGAATCCAAATTAGATTCCAAAGCAAACGCCAAGAAGAACAATAAGACAAGTATTTTATCCCCACAAGATATCTCCAATCATGCAGAACATCAACTTGAACCAGACACTCTCACCTCAATCACAAGTTCAATAGATGCCGAAATATACTTCCTTACTTAAACCCTCTCCTTTTAACAGTGCAGTAGGTGCTACTTCACAGCCATTCTAAACCTTCTGACTAGTATTTAACCCAAGAGAATAGTTTTTTTTTTTTTTGATAAGTAAACCAAAGAGAAGAAAAATTGATCTGAGTCCAATTTGAACATGGATGGAATAGTTAAAAAGTTATGACAATCTAATAGTTCAACCCAGTCAACTGACAGTGATGCTTTGGATTCACAAATTATTTTCGAAGGCAGGCTTCCTAGTAGTTTGTAGATAGACATTCCCTCTCATCTTTTTAACGGAGCAAATTTCATGCAGGGTTAATCTTACCATATTTACAATGAGAATATACAAACAAAATCTTATAAAACAACTTTTTTGTGCCTCTCAAATTGATTGTGAACTGAACAAGTGAAATCCCTATATACATGAAAACCACAATCCAAAAGGGAACGAAAAGGACCAAACCTGTTTAATGAAATAACCAACGGCATTATTGTCAGCATAAGTCAGAAAATGAGTTAGCCTGTCAACGTCACGAGCATGCTGCTTTAAGTGATTCATCAGTC
Organism: Camellia sinensis; assembly: GCF_055761805.1. Lineage (NCBI taxonomy): Eukaryota > Viridiplantae > Streptophyta > Magnoliopsida > Ericales > Theaceae > Camellia > Camellia sinensis. Next base: position 106,457,619 of record NC_138972.1, read on the forward strand.
TCGTGCCATAACCTTTTACTTGTTCATCTGCTGTGATTGCACAAAATGCTATCTCCCCAAACATTTGGCTAGAGCAATAAAAAGACTGTCAGTGGAGAAGCAAAATAGGCATCTTATATGGATAAAACAAATTAAGGAATATTGACAGGAATTCCAAATATTTTACATTTCTTCCTATATTAGTCATAAAAGATTAACAGACAACATAACAATCAGACTCCCAAATCAACCACAGCTTGAAATTGAATTAGCGTCATTGAGATCAAACCTCTGTCCCAACCTCTATATGCGATATGGGACCAAGAATTCACTTATTGAATGATTAGCATATTTATAGTGGCTAGGAGTAAGTACAATTAAGTAATAAATAGTTAAATACATCCATGGAAGGCTGTCTGTCAGCAGGTACAGAAAGCTAACAACCAGACTTTTTTCTTTTTTTGGGGCGGGGGGGGGGGGGGGGGGGGGGGGGGGGGGGCAATTACAAATCAGGATCGTTGACCAAAAGTAATTACAAATACATGGGGATGAAACTCGTTCCTGTGTAAAAAAACACAGCAAAAGTTGTACTCCACAAAGATTAGCACAATCAGGATAGTTGACCAAAAGTAATTACAAATACATGGGGATGCAACTCTTTCCTGTGTAAAAAAACACAGCAAAAGTTGTACTCCACAAAGATTACCACAATCAGGATAGTTGACCAAAAGTAATTACAAATACATGGGGATGCAACTCTTTCCTGTGTAAAAAAACACAGAAAAAGTTGTACTCCACAAAGATTACCACCCTTCTGTAAATATTTGCCCCACCTCCCATGGATGGGTAATTTCCCCTTCTTTTTTTTACCCAAAAAATTTAAGACAAGTAATTACAAGCATGAAGCTGCAGGAAGTGCACAAACAAGTAGAATACCTAGTCCTAGTAATAGTAACAGACTAACACACATACACGTACACATTACCTCACATAAGGACGGTATGTTATGCCACCAACAACCTGATTACGTCTGATAACCATTACAGATTTATGGTTCCTGCATCAGAAACAATGGGAAAAGCATATAAGAATACTCTTAGTAATTAAAACATCACCAGACAACCACAGAGCCTGGAACGGCGTATATTAGTTGTAGAAAGCATCAAAATCCTGCTACCAGCCCTTATATGAAGAATCAGTTCAAATCCAGGGTATACATTGACCATTTTGAAACCTGAATTAATATGCTACAAATTGTGGAATTGAAACACTAACTGCATTTATGTGACTACGTAGCAAATAAAATGACCATTTTGAGGCAGTATAAACCCCAGAAGTTGGGCAGAGACTCAACAAATTAAATGCAAAATAAATTTTGATTTTAAATGTGCACACACGATACCTCGTAAAAGCAATCCAGAGGTCTATTACTTGGGAACATAGAAACACATTTTACATGACCATGGCATGGAAGTCATTAATGGAAGTCTACTAAATATTTATACAGGAAATTGCCTAGATAAGGTGTTTCCATAAATTAAGTGAACTAGGCAGCATGCATCTTTTTGTGCAAATTAAGTAACCATAAAGACAGAAGGATGAGGGGAAAAAAAAATATTGCAGCAGCAAAAAGACCCAAAGCTCTGTTCTTCACATTTTACATTCAAAGTAAATACGATTTAACTATTTTGCTAAACATATTACAGCTTTCCCAAAAAAAAAAGAATCTCAAACCCAGCTTAAAAAGAGTTAGTTTTTTAGCTAACAAGACAAATAAGATGAAAACCTAAAAAAATTTACCAAGCACACTACCTTTTCAAAGTACAATTGTTTAAGCTCGGCATGTTCAAAAACCTAAATGGCCCACTGAATCTGACTGACCCAAGCCGACAAGTGAAGAATGGACAGTTTCGCCAAAATATACGGTTATTGGTCGGTTGGTGTTGAGTTTTGAATAAGAAACTAATCCGAGCTGACTGAAAGTGCTATATAAATACTCATGTTACATTACATGTGTCTTATCCTGATAGGATGTTGAGATTACACCTTATCTTCCAAGAGAATCTTATATCTTCACATTATCTATTCTCTGTAGGGAATCATGTGACCTATTGTATAATAATCTTAGATAAGATATAAATCATTTAGAAATGAACTTCAAATTAAATAGGATTTATAAAAAAATATGGAATTTATGTCACCTAATTGTATAAGCTATGAAGCACTAACACGTTCCCAAGGCTGGCGTACGAGTGTCGGACACGCGTCGGACACGCTGTGGACACGTGTCCGACACTCTCTCTAACGTGTCCTCTTGTTTTTTTGAATTTTTTCAGTTGGACACGCGATGACACTTTCTGGACACGGATCGAAGAACCCTAAGCTGTTGGAGAGAAAGAGGGAAACAGATCGAGGGAGAGATTGATTGAACGAAAAAGCCCTAATCGGTTCAAAAGAGATGAATCAAAGAAGCCCTAACCTGAATCTTCTTTGTCTTATCTGCTCTGACTCATCGTCTCTGCTCGTCTTCTTCTCTGGTTCATCTTCTCTGCTCGTCTTCATCTCTGATTCATCTTCTCTGGTTTGTCTCTCTTTTCTTCTTCTATTCTCTTCTCTTCTCTCTTTCTGATTTCACTCCCTTCTTTTCACTTCTCTCTCTTTTTCTCCTCCCGTCTCTTTCCCTTCCTTTTTATTTCCTGATTACATCTCTCTCTCTCTCTCCCCTCCCTTTTTTTTCTTTTTTTCTTTTATCTTTATTTTTATTAGACCTAAACTTTATAGAATAAATTATTTTTATTTTAAAAAAAAATCATTTTTATTAAAAACAATTTAAGAAATATGTTTATTTATTTTATTATTATTATAATTGTATAGGAACTAATAATTTTTTTTTTAATTTTAGACATATAATAAATAAATAAAATTATATATACTAAACGTGTCCCCAGCGTATCGTGTCCCTTATTTTTTGAAAATTTGCGTTTTCACGTGTCCGTGTCGTGTCCATATCGTGTCCCGTGTCCGTGTCCGTGCATGTGCAACATAATGTATAAGCTATAATTATTTCTTTACTAGAAAAAGTGAGTATCTTTTCTTCAAATATCATATAAATTAGAGTATAGAAGAGTCTAAATTGGGTACGGGTGTTGAACATATATCCCAAACCTTTACCCATTTCATATCTAGTGGACACTGGCACATTGGGGTAAGTAGAAGAGTCCATGTAAGTAAACCTGTATTTTTTTGTAAATGTTTAAACCACTCACTCTTTTTTTTCTTTTTTTTCCTCTGTTTTTTTTTGTCTTTTCGCCTCTCACAAGGGGAGTGAAAGGGGATAAAAGAAGAAAAGTATGAATATCTTTACTCTTCATCAATTCTATTCCATTCAATCATTCAGTTATTATTTTTTGGGCATCAAACAGTTTGATCATACCACAATCCATTCGAGCAACAACATAGTTTTACAAATACTACTTACTTATTTGATCACTAGGTTTAAAAATATTTCTTACTGCTATAACACTTTTAAGTTTTAAGAAAGCTTTCACAAAACATACCTGTCCATTACAAGGCGAACAATGTACTCCTTAGGCATGTTAGGTAGTTGTCTGGCAAATATATTCTTCAATCCTATCAACCTGAGAGGAGGAAAAATAAAATGAACTCCATCTTAATGCAGTGCTATCTTGGTGAATGATCAAAACTTAATAGCATATTTGGCAGTTTGTCATATGCTAAAAAAAATGAACCAGTGTATATTAATCTGAGTAAACCAAAAAAAAAAAATAAAGTAGATAAAAAAATGGATACTTGAGAAAGAGAAACAAATACCAAACCATATGCTCATCAATGCCATCATTTGAAACACATACAAACTTGAGTCTTCCAGCTTCCTCCTGTTAAATTACAAATAATGACTGATCATTAACAACTAACTCCATGAAGGAAAGGTGCACAATGAATAAAAGACACGTGAAACTACATGCAAATGCACATTCACACAAGGATGTTGGCAGTACAATTTAAAAGGAAATTTTGATTTTACCGATATGTGCTACCCCAAAGGATGTAGAAATTTTCCAAATCATAGTCTAATGGACTAGCCCCTCGCAGCATCTCTCATCCATGTATTCACCAGTTACAGGGAACCCACTGGGAATCCTTTAGTAATAAAGATTATTTTGTTTTTATGATAAGCAAGAGAATTTATAGATGGAAGCACCAAAAAGAAGGGGGTGCACCTTACCACAACAAAGACATCTTTAGACCCTGAAACCAAAAGGTTCATAATGGGAAATTGATCTATCTATGACACAAGAGACCACCACACATACATGCTTATTGCATATACTTCTATACTCTACAAATTTTGCATGAATGAATATAATAAATATTGCTAATGATCCATGAACTATCTGCAAATTTCTTCAATGGTTTTAGATATATCCACTTTTCCCCCCATTTTTCATATTTCGGATCAGAGATCAAGACCTTGTTAGAATAGGAGATGAAGACCTTATTAGAACAGGATCATGCGGTGACCAAATAAATAAAATTATCAAATTGTAACCAAATAATTGTAATTGTAATTGTAAGTGTAGTTGTAAATGGTAATTATTAGATTTAACATGCTTTGCTTTTCTCACATTGTACACAAATTTGTTCTACACTCATTTTTTCATATCTCCCAATTGTTAAGTGAAATCATATAATGAGTCCTTGGCTCTAACAAGCATTGTCTTCCAAACAAGAAGTATTCATATGACCTCAAATACCTTTAATTTATATAGAGTACCACAACAACTACATAAAGATTGCTATCCAAAACAAAAATAGTGAAAAACTATCCTTATACAAACCAATAGTTATTGTCTGGACAACGTCAAAAGCCATGCCTCGTTCATAAGAATGTTAAATACAGATTCCATATGTTGTGTGTAAACATACAAAACTAACCTAAAACACATTTGATGCCATAAAAGTAATGAGTACGCCACAAATATAAACAAAAAATAAACATGTCACAAATTCACATGGTTGTGCCATTGTTGATTGAAAACCAAAACTTCTCATTTTAAGAGCTTCTAAGTTGTACAATTCACAAAATGCCACACAATGGCTGTTACACATTCTAAAAGCAACTGGAACATGGCCGGGCTGAATGGGTGACAGCATTGAATTTAAATTCCCATCTCAATACACAAAATTGTGCTTGGTAAATTATGTAAGTGAATTTTAGTTTAGAAATCAATTAGTTCCAAATTACAACTAGGGTTACCTATTACTTCGTTCCGCCAACAAGTTCAAATCCTTATAACTCAAGTTTCTTACATGCACGAATAAAGTCAAAACTAACCCTCCTGTGCAGAAACCAAATTCTCCTCAAGAGCAACTCAATATAGGCCGTGTTTGAATCGTGGATAAAAACAAGGAAAATATGAATGAAATATATTGCATTTTTCCTTCACTTTTTCAAATCCCTACCCAAATCGATGATCCAAATACAATTAACCAATTATATACCACAGCTTGTCAAATGTGCGGAAATACAGCAATTCAATCTAATATATCACAGAGCCAAAATTACTGAAAACAAAAATTAGAAGAAACACATTGGAAATTGGAATTATACCTCTCTCTTTAAACTCTCTTCCCTTGCACTATAAGCACCACTAGTCTGTATATTCTCGGTAAATATATTCTTCACTGTATCCTCCTTCATCGCAATTCCCTGAACCGAACTAGCATTGGCCGGTGCAGTAGTAGCCCCGGAACCACCAGTTCCACCGTCTTTCCCAACCTCAGAAGGCTCAACCTTAACCGAATTCTCAGTTTTAAGCTTCGTATTCCTCGCAGGAACCTCAGTGCTCCCCAATCTAGACGCAGTAAAGGTCCGCATCGACGAATCATCGTATTCATCATCGTCGTCGACGACCTCCTCGGAATCGTCGTCGGACTCGGAGTCGTCTTCGGCGCCGCGGACGCTGATGCTCTCGAGGTCGTCGTTGGAGGTGAGGGCGCCGTCGCGGGTGTCGGAGAAGGAGGAGGGGAAGGGCGGCGCGTGGTCGTCGGAGGAGGCGAGCTTGCGTTTCTGGATGGAGGAAGTGGCGGAGGCGGAGGCGGAGTGGGAGGGAGAGGGAGATTGGGAGCTCCGGGAACGAACTGGTGCAGTCAAGTGAGAGGAGTGAGTGTCCATGGCGGTGGTGCTGGTGGTGGTGGATTTGAAAATTAGGGTTTCAGAGAAAAGAGGGTTTTGGAGTGGAATTTGATTGTTCTTCGTTGGTTCTCGGTTTCTGTTGATCGGTTAGATCGTCTGTTGGTTGGTCGTTGGGGTAAAATGAATTTCTTTCACAAATGAAGGCCTCGAAATTTCGACGCTCGAAATTTGATAAGGTGAGTAATTGAGTTGGATTGATTGTGTGATAAAAGTTAATTGATTAGTTTTACTGTTGATTAAAATTTATTAACTACATATAATTTTGTTCAAATTTATATTATATTTTTATTTTAAATAATAAAAGCTAGGAGGAAATTAAAATTAAAATCATTTCAATTTTATTCGAATTTTTCTAATTTAAAATATAAATATAATAAGGACGCATATAAAATTATATAAAATTAATAAATTTTAACAAACAGTCTAACTGATCAGTCAATTTTATCGCTAAACCAATCTAGCCTAACTTACTCACCTTATCAAACCACACAAGTTGGGTTGGTATAAAATATCTAATTTTTTACCACATCCCTACACATAATCATCCTTCAAAAAAAAAAAAAAATCAAATCAAATCAACACAAAAAAAAAAAAAAGAAGATTCGAGCCATTCTAGCCTCGAAATTTCGAGGCCTATAGCACAATTGTTCCAGTAAAATTTTAAAAATATATATACAATTAATCTGATATTTTTATATAATTATGCAATAATCAAAAGGAAAAAGATTGAGGCCTTGAATGTAGCTCGAATTTATTTATTTATTTATTTGTTTTTTTTTTTTTGAGACTCTGTTGGTTTAGTTGTTTTTATTATTTTTTTATTTATTTGTTGGGTTGTATTAGTTTGGTTTTTTTATTTATTTGTTGGGCTGTTGTTATTTTATTTTTATCTTTCTGGTTAAAATAAAAAATATAGTAGGGACTCGTACAAAATTATATAAAATTAATAACTTTTAGCCAACAGTCTAATTGACCAATCAATTTTATCACTCAGTCCAACCCAACTCACTCACCTTATTAAATCACATAGGCTAAGTGGTTTTTTTTTTATTTGTTGGTCTGTGTTGTTTTTTTTTAATTTTATTTTATTTATTGAGCTGTATTAGTTTTTTTTTTATTATTAAGATTTAGATTTTAAGGCACACATAATCACCTTTTTAAAAAAAAAAAAAATCAATTGGAGGCAAATTCGCGACTCTCTTCTCGAGTCCTTTAGCACGGCTCTAAAATAAATTTAGCACCATGTTTTAAATTATTGTAAATTATGATCAAGGAAAATGTATTGCAGCTCAAATTTTGTGGCTCAAATGGCCAAAACGACGTCATTTTGGCCATTTTTATGTTGTTCTGTACTCAAAACGACGTCGTTTTGGCCATTTGAACCATTTTTTAGCCACAAAATTTGAGCTACGTAACATTATCGTATGATCAATTAGCGAAAAAAAAATTAATCTTCCCATTATTCCCTTTTTCTTCTTTTTAGAGACACTTCTGAAAGGCTAACTGACTTGGTCAGATAAATCATGGTGCCTCTGAGATTGCCACCAATCACTCACACGCACTTAGGCCTCGTTTGAAGACTTATTTTTTTAGTCAATTAATTAAAAAATTATTAAATTAGCCAAAAAGTCAACAACTCATATTAAAAAGTCAAAGATTCTCTTTTCTCTCTATTTTTTGTACATCTTTTCATAATTAGCTAAAAAATTATCCCAAACATACAAGTTTTTTTTACCTACCTTTTTAACTAAATAGTCAAAAAGTTATTAAATTAACTTGTTCCAAACGACTTTCAATTTTACCATCTTGTCAGACACAGATATACGTATAGTATTTATTGATAGGCAGTGGCTTTGGTTCAGTTTAAGATTGAACTGGATCGTGTTATTGGGTCTGTAGGGGTTCACTACGGGTCCCGTTTTGATAATCCGAACTGTTCAATGTGTAAAACTTGTCGAGTACTATATGCCTGTAAAAAATCACGTTGATCGGATATCGATAGCTATGTGAACAAAACAGTTTTTTATCAACCGTTAATTGTTTTACCGTTCATTTTTTATACAAAACTGATTTGATCACATAACTATTGATATCCGATCAACGTAATTTTTTACAAGCATGTAGTACTCGACGAGTTCTACACGTTGACGGTTCGAATTATCAAAACGAACCCAAAAAATGGGTCCCATGGACCAAACTGGACAGGTCCAGTCTTGATCTCAACTTGAAACAAGCTAAACCCTTATTGATAATGAGAGTGATTTGAATGTTTATACCTTGGGGCATGGAGACATAGGTTTTGTTCGTCATAATTTTAAAAAAAAATTAAAAAATTACTATTTTATTTAAATAACATCTTCTCTATCAAATTATTTCAAATCATATTCATACTTTATATTTTCTAAAAAAATAAAAAATACATTTATTTAAATAATCCTAAACCATTCCACTCCATAAAGAGAAAGATGATGACAGTCTGAGCATTTGAAAATCCAATCGGCCAGATTTTTAGAGTAATTTTTCTTGATGTTGTAATCGGGTCATATCATTCCAAGATCAATTTGAATGTAGTAGATATCCAGGCGTAGTCCACTTTCCTACAGCTTTTCTATTAAACCCACACGCAACTATCTTTAGACAAATCATAGAATTTTTCGAAATTGTAGAATTTTTATGAAATTTAAATAAATAGTTAAATTGAAAAATAGTTTTGAATTGTCTGTGTAAACAATAAAAAAAGAAAAATGTATTTATATGTACCATAGGCTAAAGCCTAGGCTATAAAGAAAAATACAAGTAGATTGTACTAAAACCTAGGCTATTCCCATCACGTAAAGAATTAGATCTTACATATTTTTTAAAAAACATAACCTATTTTTTAGAATAACCAAACAAATTGTATAAAATTCTCAAAAAACCGTATTCAAAAACAAAAATGCTTTAGACCACTAATTAGTGGTGGCTCTAATGATGTGTTTTGTGCCTTGTTTTTTTTTTTTTTTTTTTTTTCAATTGCCACCTCACTAGTGGTGGGATTAGTGATGATAAATTAGTGGTCTATAGCATTGCTCATTCAAAAAACCACAACCAAACACAGTGATTACAATTATCAATCTCTTATTTTAATAGATTATTCTTTTTAGGATCATCTCCGAATCATATTTACTTAAAAGTGTGTTAAATTTGTAGTTGCACTTTGAAATCTATGTTCAACTTACAACTTCAACTTTGGCATGGTTTGGGAAGAGGGTTTGAGATTTTTTTGGTTAAAATAACTATAAAAAATAAAATAATTTTTTTAGTCTAATGAGACAAGATATCATATCTGACCCATAATCATTACATTATTTCTCTCACAAAAGAGTCAAAAAAGTCAAAAATCCTTCCCAAACCAAAATTTTTAGCTCCAGACAAAAATAATAAAAAAATCAACTCATTTCCTAAACCATGCATTCGTCATGTAGGCAAAGTTACTGCATTGGCATACTCCATATAAAAATTGTAATTTAAAAATATGAATTTATTTTAAAATTATGAATTCAAAAAATGTGATATTTTATAAAATAATTTAAAAATCACTATATATTTATTATTTCTTATTAAAAAACTGCACTAAGCCAAAGTCATCATCAATTAGTATTATGCCATAAAATGAAGAGAGAAAAAAAACTTCAGTATAATATTTTATTGTCCACTGTCACGAGACAAATATAATGTTGAACAATGTTCACTGTATTTAAAAAATAAATTATGTTTATATATTTAGTAATAAATGGAATACAAAAGAAATAAAAGAAAGGAAAAAAGAGAGAGATTATTTGATTACAAAAATCAAACCAATAAATAAAAATAAATAAATTAAAAAACAGATTTTTATTTTGTTACAAAAATAAAGTCAAAATCCAATATAAATAAATAATAAAACAAAAAATAAATTAACAACTTACTTTATTAATTTCTCGAACAAAGTTTTGATCAAGTCTAGTGTTTAACACTGTGTCATTAAGACAGATTCATTCTCTCCATGGTACTTTCAGATTGTGGACGTCTATCTCCCAGGATAAAATGATCAACAGTGAATAGTAACAGCACTACACACTATTCACACAATGAACACACTAAGGCCCCGTTTGTTTCGTTGGATATAAAATGGAGGATATAATATAGGAATGGCAATGGGGGGCAATGGGGTGGATATTAATTCCCCATCCCCATTCCCCTATAATAAATTTTCCCCATTCCCCATTCCCCATTCCCCATGGGTACCACCCTCCCCATTTTTTAATGGGTATGGATTTTCCCCAACCCACTTTAATCCCCATTTTTAATTTTTATATTTAATGTTAACAACCACTTTTTTTTTCTTTTTTTTTTTTTTTTTTTTTTTTTTTAAGGTTCACAACAAAAACTAAATATACCTTCAATCTTTTTTCTTTCTTTTTAAATATATTTAATGTCAACAATTTTTTTTTTTTTAAGGTTCACAACAAAAGTTAAATATACCTTCAATCTTTTTTTTTTAATATATTTAATGTTAACAATTTTTATTTATTTATTTATTTATTTATTTATTTTTTTAAGGTTCACAACAAAAGTTAAATATACCTTCAATCTTTTTTATTTCTTTTTTAATATATTTAATGTTAACAATTTTTTTTTATTTTTTTATTTTTTTATTTAAGGTTCACAATAAAAGTTAAATATACCTTCAATCTTTTTTCTTTCTTTTTTAATATATTTAATGTTAACAACCTTCCTGTTTTTCTTTTGTCTTTTTTTTATAAAGGTTTTAGTTAAATATACCTTCAATCTTTTTTCTTTCTTTTTTAATATATTTAATGTTAACAACTTATTTTTTTATTTTATTTTTTATTTTTTTAAGGTTCACAACAAAAGCTAAATATACATTCAATCTTATTTTATTTTATTTGGTTCAACAACAAAATCAAATACACATTAATTAATTAATTAAAAAGTTTGTTTTATAATAATCAAATATATAATTTTGAGAAAATCAAAAAGTTTGTTTGAAGAAAGTATTATAAGACTCATATTAAATTGCATCAGGGCATAAATAAGGAATTGTTAGCCACGGACAATTTAGACATTAAACCATCTTTCTCTTAGCAAATTTGAACAATTCATTTTAATTTATCCAAAATCTAATTATACATTTAACAAATCTGAAACACTCATTTTAAGATATCTATGCATTACCACACCCAATCCATCCTCCATCTTCTTCCTTTAGTCCCCCACGAATTTTGTTGTTTGTTACTTTTAAAAAACAAAAAATATTTTTTCAATTAAATTTTTACTAATTTCACAACACCATCACCACTATTCTCACTTTCACTGTCACACTACCATCACCATAGCCACTACCATCATCACTGCCGCCATCACACCACCACTATGTAACAATTTCTACTTTCACCTTCGTTCCATCACCACCACCACCAAATATAAAAAAATATATTTTGAATTTTTTTTATAAAAAATATTTTTCATTAAAAAATATTTTCTATCTAAATAAATGAAGCATAACATTGGGAAACAAGCTGATTTCAGTTAAATCTGTTCATAACTAAGAAAAATTCTTTTAATTTAAAAAAAATTATTTAGTATGACTTTGTATCCCCTTTTTGTTTTTCTAGCAAATAAATCTATGTACCCATCATTTCTAACCAATCACAACTCATGCTTGTTTTGATTCTCTACAATTTCCTTATTTTCAAATACATTCATATATATATATATATATATATATATATATATATGTTGTATAAATTGTGTGATAACATAAAACAAATAGATTCATACTCGTTAATTGAAATTTCAGAACAAGCAAACCATTCTGAAAATTACAATACACAACAAAATAAAATAACATAGAAAAGCAAACCGAAACCTACACTAGACAATGTCCTTAATTTTTTTTAAATAAATTTAAAAAATTCTAGATATGCATAAAATTTGACAAGAATAATGTAACAATGTTAATTAATGTGTATTTGATTTTATTGTTGAGCTAAATAAAATAAAATAAGATTGAATGTATAGCTTTGGTTGTGAATCTTAAAAAAAAAAAAAAAAAAAAAATGGTTGTGAACCTTAAAAAAAAATTTAAAAAAAAAGAAAAAAAAATTAAATATATATTTAGCTTTGGTTGTGAATCTTAAAAAAAAAAAATGGTTGTGAACCTTAAAAAAAATTAAAAAAAGGAAAAAAATTAAATGTATATTTAGCTTTTGTTGTGAATCTTAAAAATTAAAAAAAAAATGGTTGTGAACCTTAAAAATAAAATAAAAAAAGATTGGAGGTATATTTAGCTTTGGTTGTGGATCTTAAAAAAAAAAAAAAAAAAAAAAAAAAAAAAAAAAAATTGGTGGTGAACCTGAAAAAATAAATAAATAATAAAAAAAAAAAGATTAAATGTATATTTAGTTTTAGTTGTGAATCTTAAAAAAAAAAAAAAAAAAAAAAAAAAAAAAAACATATGGGGAAATTAGTGGGTATCCATCCCCAACCCATCCCCTGTGGATATTTAAAGAATATCACCTACCCTACCCAATGGATAAGAAAAAGAGGGGAAAACCCATGTATTTGGGTTGGGTCTCCATGGATACCCACAGGGTAGGTTATCCATTGCCATCCCTAATATAATATGATGTGGGATTTAGTCAGGATATATAATGAATAGGATATAAGTATTGGATAGTATATCCCCCAAGTCATGTTTGTTGACTTGATATATAAGATTGGATATATGTTATGCATGTTTGTTTTACAAAATATATTGTGGGATATAACAAGTAATTTCCAAGATTGCCCTCATAATATTATATTATATTAAATTCAAAATTTATATTAAATTAAATTCAATAATATTATATTAAATTAAATTAAATTAAATTAAATTAAATTATATTATATTATATTATATTAAATTCAAAATTTGTATTAAATTAAATAATATTAAATTAAATTAAATTCAATAATTATATTATATTAAATTATATTATATTATATTATATTAAATTAAATTCAATAATTATATTATATTAAATTCAAAATTTTATATTAAATTATATTATATTAAATTCAATTCAATAATATTATATTAACTTAAATTAAATTAAATAATATTATATTATATTATATTATATTCAAAATTTGTATTAAATTAAATAATATTATATTAAAGTAAATTAAATTCAATAATATTTATATTAAATTAAATTCAATAATTATATTATATTAAATTAAATAATATTATATTATATTAAATTCAAAATTTTATATTAAATTATATTATATTAAATTAAATTAAATTAAATAATTTAATATTATATTATATTAAATTCAATAATATTTATATTATAATAAATTCAATAATTATATTATATTAAATTCAAAAAAATATATTAAATTATATTATGTTAGATAGAAAAAAGGGTAAATTGGACTTTTTACATCATATCCCCACCAAGGGGATATGATATAATGGGGGGGATGTGGTATTGTATATCCTCCACTTTTGGGGGATATACAATCCCACCGGATATTATATCCCCTTCAAAAAAAAATTGCAAACATGGGATATATAGACCCCACCGGATATAATATCCAATCCCAATCTTTATATCCCCCAATCAAACAGGGCCTGAGTGTTTACACTCTTTATCACAAGGAAAATAATGCAGCAAAATGCAGAGAGAGCAAACAGAATTTGGGACGAAAATTGGAGTGAAAAAATCAAGTGAGGGCTTGCCTATTTATAGATGCAGTGGTACCTTTTCAATTTGAATTAAATAAGTAGCATACTTGTTTAAACACCTATTCGGTTTGAATGAACAGATACAAATCTGTTGGGTTTAAATTTCGAACAGATAAAAACCGAATTAAATAGATTTGAATCTATATAGAAATTTGGAAGAAGTGAAAAACAAATTTGTATTTTTCCCATCAAAATTTGAATTTAAAACTTTGGACAGATTTTATTTTACCAAACAAATAAAATTAAATTCAAATGTTTTTTGCCCAAAAAAATAAGTATTGGGCCAAACTAGCCCAATCCAACCTCACATCACGCATTCGCGCCTGCGCCCAACCCACCCGACCGAACGGATGGGCGACGGCGCGTGCATGTGTTTATTTTTGGGTCCAATGGGTCTAGCCCAATTTGCCCATAACTTCTTCATTCTACAAACTTGGGGTGCCCCTTAGGGCCCTCCCCAAGTTACAAACCAATACCTTATAAACCCACATAAGTTTGCCCACCAAACCAATGTGGTACAAACTTTAAGCCAAACCTTTAGAAAATTTCACCAAAAACACCATTTCCATGGAGCTTTCTTTGGCTTCATTTTTCTATTCACCCGATAATGGTTTTGAGCAACCAAATATACTACGTGAATCACAACACGGCATAGAACGCGTTACCACTTAGACCCGCCAACTTTTGCACATGGGTCCCACCTAAAAAATAGACCAAAGTTGAGGAAAAATCTGTTTTTCCAAACTTCCAAAACTCATTTCTAATAATCCCCCACATTAATGGAATTTGATGACAACGGAAATACAACAATATGCAGAATTTGTCGAAAGAGTATAAATCGAAAATATCTTGCATCAGGATATGTAGCTTTCGGCCTTGAACCTTCCCTAGTGATAACCTATCGAACTTACTAGCTAACTAATGGACGTGATACTTTGAATTGTTCAGCCGTTTGTGTAAGCCAAGACAATAGATTTCACACAAAATATCTTCTGACACATCGTGGTTCTCATGATTGTGTTCATTTTGGCCTTAAACGCTCCTGGTTGTTCATGAGTGCTTTCTAGAGAATTTAGCTTATTCACTCTCATAAAACCAACCCCAATTTGGCACTCATATAAGTGATTCTTATTGTGAATATCTCTTATACTTGTCTTGATTTTTATGCCTAAATCAAGATATAAGTAATCATTAAAAGCAAAGCTTATCCTTAAACCCCTGTATATAACACATGTTGCAGATATCACTCTCACTATAGGAATGGGTAGAGAATTTTAAACCCTTGGTGATTTCTGGTGAGCCATACATAACTTAGTTATCCATTTGAACTTAGTTCTTGGGATCTCCAGTCATATAAGTAGGGTTACCATTATGACGACTCTTATGTAATAGGCTTTAATCCCATCCCCTTCGATGAACTATACACTTACTCTTTTGTCAAACCTTTTGTTAACGGATCCGCAATATTCTCTTTAAATTTTATATAATCTATTAAGATTATTCCATTTGAGAACAATTGCCTTACAGTGTTATGTCGACGACGAATATGTCGTAACTTACCATTATACATATGATTTTGTGCCCTGCTTATTGCAGACTGACTATCACAATGAATACAAATAGCTGGCACAGGTTTTGGCCACATTGGAATGTCTTCTAAGAAGTGACGAAGCCATTTTGCTTCTTCTCCTATTTTGTCTAAAGCAATGAACCCAGATTCCATTGTGGATCATGCGATGCATGTTTGTTTCGTAAATTTTCAAGAAACAGCATCGCCTCCTAGAGTAAAGACATATCTACTAGTGGATTTTGAATCTTTAGTATCCGATATCCAATTGGCATCGCAATGACCTTCGAGTATTATTGGATATCAAGTAAAGTTCAAATCATGATCACGGGTAAATCTTAGGTATCTAAGAACCTGAATGATCGCTTTCTAATGGTCTTCTCCAGGATTACTAGTGTACCTACTCAATTTACTGACAACATAAGCTATATCAGGACGAGTACAATTCATTAGATACATTTTAACTGAGACACTGCATCACCTTTATTTTTCGATAAATAAAAACTGATGTCTACAGGTGTTCTAGCTACATTCATATCATCCTTGATAAATTTACCGAGAATTTTCTCAATATAATGTGATTGAGATAATGCATATCCGTCAGATGTTTTAGTAATTTTCATTCCTAATATTACATCTGCAACCCTCATATCTTTCATATCAAATTTTCTATTCAGCTTTTGCTTAGTTGATTTGATCATGTTTTGACCGCTTCCAATGATAAGTATGTCATCCATATAAAGACAAACGATAACATAACCTTTGTCAGTGTTTTTAACATAGACGCACTTGCCACATTCATTTATCTTAAACTCATTAGTAAGCATAGTGTGAGTGTTGATTTTTGACCACATAACCAAACGGGAGCTAGGGAGTACCGACAGAATAGATTAAGCCCAAACAACCTGCCACAGAAAGATAAGAATTCAGTGGTGGTTCGTCCACTCGGGGGCACTCTAACGCTTAAGTCAGTGATCAAATATCTATCAAAGATAGCAAATTATGCTTAAACTCACAAGAAAGAACTCAATACTCTTAGTATCTCACCCATACCTCAGACCCACGAGGGTGTATTGCTTTTATAGCCAGTCCTGACCTGATCCTTGTAGAAGCCTCACTTCAATGGACTCAGGCTCAATGTTTATCCCGGACTCTCAGCTAGATAGGGATAAACTCCCTAAGAGCTTTATCTTTATCCAGACTGAGATCCTCTCCTGTTCTAGGACTCTTGTTCTTTATCCACTCATCTCGGATTCCGGCTTCTCCGCAGGAAACCTCGGCACCTCAGTATCAGGACCAGGCCACATGGCACCTCGACTGACACTTCAGTATCACCTCGGCTGACACGTCGGTATCACATCGGCCACGTGCTGTCATTCTCAAAATATGTCCCCACAACTATCCCTAGGTTCTATTATCTCGGCAATCTGAGATGATGGAACCTATATCACTAGTTCATTTACCATGTCGACTGAAAATCTGTTTATTTCTTCCACGACCGATATTATTACTCGTCAATTTCACGTACCCAGGACCCAACTGTCAAACTTTGCCAATGACCAGCACCAATAACCAAGTTCTTTGAGTTTTCCATCCGAGATCGTTCCTCTAGTTGAGGATTTTGGCTTTATTAACTCAAGAACTCCAAAAGTTTAATCTGCGCAAGAGCTGTCACGCACGGTTTTCTCAACAGCTTCCTCCACGTGTCACATCCCCACTGTCTCGTACCATTCACGCATCATTAAGTCACGTTGATCTGCCCACGTCGCCTGACAAGCACCTCGTCCTAAGCATTCCATTATGATTTGTCGCCCTTTCAAATTTTTGACAAAACTCTTACTCTCTCTCTATCTCTTCACTTTTGAGAATTCAATTTGCCTTCGAATTTTCCCTTTCTAATGCTTCTCTCTCAATCCTCTATTTTCGTGCTTCCAAGCTCCTACAACTGCTCCAATCATCTCTTCTGGTGAGCAATTCATCATTTGGTTCTGATTATTCATGCCGTTCGAGTCCGACGAGACTCATTTCGGCGTCCTTTCTGTCAGCTTCATTTGGTAAGTCCTTAGTTTCTTCTTTTTGAGTCTTGCTATATATTCCACTCTGTATCTGTTCATCTGTTTTTGTACTTTGTTTATAAGACATCCTCTGTTCTTGAATCTGCCTTACTCCTCAAACTTTTATTATTGCATTTGCTTGGGATTTGTTCACATTGCTTTCATACATTCACACTTTGTTTGTAATTTTTCATGTTCTTGGACTGCCATTCGTATGACTAAGCACGTCCTTGGCACATTTGTACTGGTCACTTTTGAATGTTTGGCACTGCTCTTGCCATATCTATATTTCTATATTTTTGTTTTGTTCAATTCTTGAATTTTGCCTTTAATGCTTCTTGACTCTGAATCTTGCTCTTCTTCCTATTTTTCTTGTTTGTATTTCTAGATTTTTCCCTTAATTCTTATTTATGTGTAGACCTAAAATTGGGTTTTGCCTAGAAACCAATTACTTAGGAAAAACTGAAACAAAACTCCCCTTAGATCTGAAAAACCTTAGCTTCGTTGCCAGCTTAGGTTTCAGCCGAGGTATTCAAACCTATACCCATCACTTCTGTTGCCCAACCACTCTTGCCGAGATAATGAGCATGTTAAGGTGGAGGGTAGACACCCCAGAAAAACTTGAGTACTTTAGGAGAGAATTTTCTATCCCTGCCGACATCCATATTAGGCTAGCCGGGGAGAAGGATTCTATTATACCAGATGGAGACTCCATGCCCTTCCTCGTTGTGGTCTTCATAGAATGCGGACTTCGGCTCCCCTTAGACATTCTCTTTAGGGAAGTCCTTCACTACTATAAACTCAACCCTATGCAACTAGCCATTAATTCCTATAGAGTTATTAATGGTATAATTGCTCTATCCCACCGAGAAAACGCTAGGATAACCTTAGCCGACATTCAGTACTGTTATACCATGTGTGGCCTAAAGTCTGAAAAAGGTTACATTTATTACCTCAAGCCGAGATCCACAGCCTACAAAATCATAGCCGACCTCCCAGACTTCAACAAGGGTGTTGGAAATGATTACCTAATCATCTCGGGTAACTGGGAGTTTGCTCTTGATGATGATCTCCATCTCTTTCCTCTATGCCGATCGATGTTTAAAGAGGATGAGGGTAAGAACTAAGTGTTAACTTTTCTGCTTAAGACTTTATTACTTTATTGTCCTCTATATGTTCTAATGTCTACTTTCTGTTCTCTGCAGCTCTTCCTCAACCATCCAAAGACTTTCGCCAATCTTTCTTCCCTAGCAAAGACTTGAAAAAGCTACTGGGCCTGCCTATTGACCAGCGCAAAGCTCCTCTGCTACTCAATTACATCCCAACATATAGATCAACATTGCCCGATGTCCTTCAGAGAAGTCTAACTCCACCGTCTGCCTCAACCCCTCCAGTTACTTCTTCACCCAGGGCTAATCAAGCTTCCTCTTCTGATCCAGTCGAGTTGCCATCAAAATCTGCCCCCAAATCATCCCGATATCACAATGTCGATGCTGACGCCGAGCTCCACTAAACATCCCTACAGGCAGAACCTGAAGTCCCAGACGACGAGATTCTGAAGAATCAGCATTTGATCCAGTAAACCCACCAACAGCCTTGCCAACAATCCATTTTGGTACCAAAGTTACCCTCGCTACTACTGTCAAAGACATGGGTCGCCAAGCCGTTGTTGAGGATCTCCTAGCTGACTTGCCAGGAGTGGTCACCTTCGCTTCTTCTTCACCATGTCATTTCTAACCCAAACAAAAACCAAAAAGGGTAAAGAGGGCTAAAGTAAAGGCCACTGTCACCCAAGTTGATACCGATGATACAGTGCCAATCTCAAAATTGGCTGAGGTTGAAAAAAGTACTTCCAACGCCGAGAAGAGGCCTACCGATGACGAGCCGACCAACACCTCGTGATCGAAGAAGTCGAAGTTGTAGGCAACCGCAAACCCAAGTGTTTTAAAGCCGATGATCCCTGGGCTCCTGCCATCACGATTGGGGACCAACCAATCAAGGCTAGTGACAGTGTCATTGATAATATTGAGATCAATGTGCTCTTTCCACCATCGTTCTTCTTCGAACTGATCTAAAGTGTATGGCCAAGATCTCGGGGTATGAAAACTTTATTTTGATGATATAACATTCTGTTCTGGTAAGCCTACAGCTCTTGTCTCTTCTGGCCTTTTAGTTCAAGTTCTCGTATTTCAAAATTTTACTAACTTGTTCATTCATTTTCTTCTCAGGCGATCCAGCATGATCATTCCTTTGCAATGAAAGCTGAGGATTTGAAGAATGAATTGGTCCACAAGACCAATGAGGCTGCTGGCTTCCTCACTTCCTTAAATAACGCCAAGGTTAAGATGGAAGTTTTGTTGGATCAAGCCAAGGAAGCCAAACGAGCCCAAGACCAGGCCGAGGAAAAAGCAAAGGCGGCGGAAGTTGTGTCCGAGGTTCTCAAAGCCGAGGCCAAAGAGGCCAAAACAAAAACCGCCGAAGCCCAAGCAGAGCTCTAAAAAGCCTTGGCCACTAAAGAGGCCGAAATCAAAGCTGTCGACGATAAGGCTTTCTCAGAGGGTCAGGCTGTCGTCCGTCACGCATACAAAGCCCAGGTTACCCAGGCTTGTAACCAAGGCTTTCTCCTCGGCTGGACTGCGGCCCTAGACAAACTGTCCGTACCTGCTGACTCTTCTTTCCGAGATACCAACCAACTCTAATTGTCATTTCTTCCAGCTCCCAACAATTCCGAGAACAAAGCTGAGGACGAAGACCCTGAGGCTAATGATGTTGATAAAGAGGAGGCTGTCATTAGGGCCACATCCCCTACTTTGAATGAGCAAGTCTTGGACTTGACTCATGATGAAGAACAAGAATTAGTTTCCAATGGTACTTCTCCCAAACGAACAACCTCTGAAGCCGAGGTTCTGTTAGCTGAGAAAAGCTTGGACCATAGCCTTCTGGAAATTGACGCCGAGATAGCGGCGAAGAAGGAAACTACATTGCCAACCAAGATCGACATAACGCCAACAGCTAAGGTTGAGCAATCTGAGACCGAGGCCCATGCCACCAACACTTAAAATTTTTTTTTCTTTTACTCTGAAATTTTCTTCTTTCAGCTGTACCTTCATTTTGTTTGAACAATTCTAAGTTTCAATTTGGCCGACGTGCCTTTTTTTGTTTCCGAACAAGTTGCCTTTTTGCCAAGCTGAAATGCTTTTTTGCCAATGAACAAGTTCCATCTTCTGAATGCAAGTCTTATATTTCATTCTAAGTGTTGAATGCTTCTCTCCATGTTTGTTTGTTGTTTTTCTTTTATGCATGCTTCTATACTTAGAATAGTTTTACATGTCTTCAAAGCATACTTTAACTTTACAATAACTTGGGGGTAAATATAAACCTTGACTGTTTGCCTCAGCCAAACATTGAAATAATTCGGCTAACACTTAAAAATATTAAAATATTTTTACAAGTGTTGTTTAGTCAAACATTGTTTTTTTACTTTCATATGCTATCTTCTACTAAGACTTCACCCTTTACAAGCTTTAACAACCAGGTTGGTCACCTCGGGTAATATGCATCTCGAATACATTATTCACAATTACCTCAGCGAACTTCAACTTGTAAATTTCTCCGAAATTTTAACAAGTGTTTAAGCCCATTTTAACTTGTAATTTTTTTCAAAAATTCCAACAAGTTACAAGCTCCTAAGTTTATTCCTGCTCCCTGCCTCCTAATGTGAACCTAAGCTCCACTTAAGTTCATATTAAGCATGGAGTCTATGGTCTTTTGCCGAAGTCAGATCCAAACAAAGACTAGCCGAGGTGTTGCAACCTTAGTTCCTTTATTAACCTAACTGGAATGAACTTAGTTCCGTTCTAAGTTTGACTCTACCGACATGGCAAGTCTAGGTTAATTCAACTCTATTATATGCAAGTATAATTTAACTCTGCCATATAACAAGTCTAAGTTATTCGTCATGCTTTATTCAGAAACATCGTCAACTTAGTTCAACTCTATTATATGCAAGTATAATTCAACTTTGCCATACAATAAGTCTAAGTTATTCGTCATGTTTTATTCAGAAACATCACCAACTTAGTTCAACTCTATTATATGCAAGTATAATTCAACTCTGTCATATAATAAGTCTAAATTATTCGTCATGTTTTATTCAGAAACATCGCCAACTTAGTTCAACTCTATTATATACAAGTATAATTCAACTTTGTCATATAATAAGTCTAAGTTATTCGTCATATTTCATTCAGAAACATTGTCATAGGACTGGTCAGTCCTATCGCACAAATTCAAAAATCATAAAAATCAAACTAGCATGCTTTTATTACTTCGGCCAATAAAATTATGACATAAACTTTGAAAACTAAAGACAAATGATAAAAAAAACTTCAAGTTGCAAGTGTTCTAGGGTCTTGGCAATTCTTTGCCCTCAATGTCTTTAAGCCGATATGCCCTATTGCCAGAAACCAAGATGACCCTATAAAGCCCCTCCTAGTTTGGGCCAAGTTTTCCCTCTCTGGGATCCTTCTTGTTGCCGATGACCTTTCTTAGGACGAGGTCCCCAACCTTAAACTCTCTTGGATTAACCTTCTTATTATAAGCCCTAGCAAGTTGCTAGTATGCCCCCAACCGAATTGATGCTCTATCTCTTTTCTCTTCCAACAGGTCCAAATCTTGGGCCAAGTATGCCGCATTAGTCCTATTCTCTTCTCCATGGGTTCTGATCCCTGGTATGCCGACTTCCAATGGGATAACTGCTTCAGTGCCATAAGCCATAGCAAATGAAGATTCCCCTGTTGATCTTCACGGCGTAATCCGATATGCCCAAAGTACATTGGGCAACTCTTCCACCCATTTTTCATTTGCTGCTTCCAACTTCTTTTTGGTCCAATTCAAGATAGTCTTATTGGACGCTTCTGCCTGACCATTGTTCTGAGAGAAACTTGGAGTAGAGTAGTAGTTCTTGATTTTGTACTTTGCACAGAAGCTTTTGATTAGCTTACTGTCAAATTGTGTACCATTGTCTACTAGTATTGCTCTTAGGATCACAAACCTGGTGATGATGTTCTTCCATGTGAAATTCTTCACATCTATATCTTGAATCTTCACAAACGGTTTAGTTTCTACCCACTTTGTAAAATAATCAGTTGTTACCAGTAGAAACTTTCTTTGCCCAATTGCTTGGGGCAGTTGTCCAACTAGGTCCATCCCCCACTGGGCAAATGGCCAATGGCTGGATACTGGGTTCAAATCTACTACAGGTTGATGTATCAAAGGTGTAAACCTTTAACATTTCTTGCACTTTCTGACATAGGCTTCAGCATCCTTCGACATGTAGGGCCACCAGTAACCCTGAGTAATGGCCCTATGAGCAAGTGATCTCTTCCAGCATGTTTTCCACATATTTCTTCATGTATTTCATATAAGAAGTTTTCAATGTGGGAGGGTTGCACACACCTCAAAAGGGAACCGGAGAAGGATCTCCTGTAGAGGTGGCCATCTACTGTTAGATTGAACTTGGCCAATTTCAACCTGCCCTTTTGGTCGTCTAGCAGCTTGTCATCCCTAAGGAACATCATTATTGTATCCATCCAACTTGGTCCCTATCTCCACACACATAGCTTCGTACTTTGTGATTAGTGATTCCACACTTGGGCCAAACAAATAATTAACCATTATTGTCCTTGCCTCTCCTGACTTCATTGCACTAGCCAGGTTAGCCAAGGCATCAGTATGACTGTTATAATCTCGAGTAACCTGTTGTAGTCGGCAATCTTGGAACAAGGCTAGCAGTCTAATAACTTCTTCAACATAGGCTATCATTCTTTTATCTCGGATTGCATACTCGTCTATTGCCTGGTTTACAATAAGTTGGGAGTCACAGAAAACTACCACCTCGTCGGCTTCCATTGCTGTTGTTAACTTCAACCCTGCGATTAGTGCCTCATATTCTGTTTCATTGTTTGAGGCCTTAAACCCCAAACGAATTAACTGCTCTAACATTCGCCTATCTGGCGATACTAACACTACTCATGCCCCCGCTCTTTGACGGTTTGAACTTCCACTAACGAACAGGCGGAAGGAGTTGCCGATGTAGATGTCGCAGGGCTTTGGTTTCTCTATCTTCTTCTGCTCTACTGTTGTGGGGTTTTTTATTCCCAGCCAGGTTTCTTCTTGTTCCCCTAGACACCCTAAGCTGCGGCTCACTGGAGCCCGACGTAGGACAGCACCAGGTGTGAACTCGGCCAAAACCTGGCCTTTAAGTACTGTTTTGGGCCTAAACTCTAAGTCATAGTGGCCTAACACTACTGCCCATCTGGCTACCCTGCTTGTTAGATCTCCCTGCTGCAATAGGGACTTCAAAGGATGCTTAGTCAGTATCACGATCTTGTGGGCTTGGAAGTAGTGATTTAGTTTCTTCGAAGCCATTACCAAGGCTAGTGTCAATTTTTTCAGGGATAAGTACCTGATCTCTGTACCTGCTAGGATTTTACTCACATAGTATACTGCCCTTTGTTCTCCTTTTTCTTCTCTGATTACCACTGCACTCACTATGTGCTCTAAAATTGCCAAGTATAGGAGCAACTCTTCTCCAAGTACTGGATTTGACAGAACTGGGGCTGTAGTCAGGTACTTATTCAAGTCGACCAAGGTGACTTCGCACTCTTCCGTTCAAAAAAAATATGTGGCCTTCTTTAACAAGCTAAAAAATGGTTTACACATATCCGAACTTCTGCTTATAAACCTGTTCAGGGCTACAGCCCTTCTAGTCAAAATCTGCACTTGTTTAGTCGATGTCGGGCTTTTCAAGTCAAGGATAGCCTTGATTTGATCCGGGCTTGCTTCGATGCCCCTTCTGATAACCAAGTATCTTAGGAACTTACCAAACCCGACTCCAAATGCACATTTCAAAGCATTGAGTTAGAGTCGATATGTCCTCAGGATGTCAAAAACTGCCTTTAAGTCGGCCAGATGATTCTCAGGTTCTTTGGTCTTAACGTACACGTCATCAATGTATAATTCTACTATTTTGCCAATCAGATATCTGAACATCTTGGTTACCAATCTCTAGTAAGTTGCTCCTACATTTTTCAACCCGAAAGACATAATTCTGTATAATACAACCCTTTTAGGATGATAAATGCAGTCTTCTTCTCGTCAGGAGGTACATCGTTATCTGGTGGTATCCCCTGTAAGCATCCAAGAAGCTCATCCTTCCATGCCCTGAAGTGACATCTACCAATTGATCACTCTTGGGCAATGGGAAATTGTCTTTGGGACAAGCCTTATTTAGGTTGGTGAAGTCCATGCAGACCCTCCACTTTTCATTCTTTTTTTTCACAACAATTGTGTTTGACAACCAAGTTGGGTAGTTTACCTCCTGAATGGTTATGGCCTTCGACAATTTATCCACTTCCTCCTTTACTGCCTCCACATGAACCAACGTCGACCTCCTTGCCTGCTGAATGATAGATTTAGCCGACCTGTCTACATTTAATCTATGGCATGTGACCTCGGGGTCAATGCCAGGCATCTCGTAGGGCGTCCAGGCAAACATCTCTACGTTTGCTCTCCTCCTCGGCCAAGCCTGAGTCGAGAGGGAAGAAGCGCTCTTCATCCCCTTGTTAGACCAGAATTTTCTTCAAGGCTTTATCGCTTTTGTCGACCGACTCTTTGCCGACGTCATCCAGGACCTCTGCGTCCTCATCTTCAATTTCTACTATTTATGCCTCTCGCACATTACAGATGGATTTCATTGCTTCTATAGAGTAATTTTTAGCTTGCACCTGATCTCCTCTGACCTCCTCAATTCCATACTTTATTGGGAATCGCAACAGCTGATGCAATGTTGAGGGAACAACCCTCATTGCATGCAACCATGGCCTCCCTAAGATAACATTGTATAGGAAGGGGGTGTCAATTACTATGAACTCTATGCTTACTTTCTTGGTGCCTGCCTGCACCTCCAAATTTATTGCTTCTAGGGGCCATGTCGGCGTTCCATTGAACCCGACCGTCGGGCTGTTAGACTGCTCCAAATCATCTCGGTGAAGGCCAAGCTCCTTGTAACATCTAACATACATGATAACACAAGAGCTGCCTTAGTCGATTAGAATGCGCCTTACTTTTCATTCTCCAATTTTGAGGGTTACTATCAGAGCATCGTTGTGTGGATACTGTACCATGTCTAGGTTTGCTTCAATAAAGGACAACATTGGTCCCTATGACTCGTCTGCCCTAGGCCTCTTTTGCATAACCTAATACACATACTGTAAGTGCTTCACCCTCTAAGTCTCTCCACGTACCTCGTTCTCATTGACCCTCGAGTGAATCACATTGATCACCCGAGGTCTATCTGCTTGCTATTGTGGTGCTGGTAGAGGTGGTGCTGCCAGTGCCTAGAGCAACCTTGCCTACTCTTCCCTCGTTTTGGCCTTATCTACTAGGTCCCTTAAGTGACCTTGTCTGACCAGATCTTCCAAATGCGCCTTTAGGGATCTACAACCCTACGTCAAGTGTCCATTTTCATTGTGGTAAGCACAGTGTTTCCCTAGACTACTTCCCATAAATTCGCTAGAGATCCTCTCTGGTGCTTTGTAATACGGCTGGTTCCTGATCCTTTTTAGAACTTTATAAAACAAGATCTGGAATACAGTGGTGACTGCTTGTGCAACCCTTAGTCTTGTTTCTTGTCTATTAAATCCAGTATTACCTCAGCCTTACTTCCGCGAGCCGTTTCTCTTTTCATGCTTCGGTGCCTTTGCTCCTGGTGTGTCCTCTTCTGCTCTGGCATATTTCTCGATCCTTGCCATGAGCTCCTCCATACTCTTTGGCAGAGTCTTTTCCAGTGATTTTTGAAGTCGTTCAAGCTGTTCTTAAAAGACACAACCGCCAACTCCTGGTTACATCTTAGTATTCGGTTGAACACCTCATAATCTCTTTTGGCATAAGCCTTGAGGCTTTCACCTTTGCTAATTTTCAAAGCCATTAGAGAGTTTACCCTCAACGACTGCAACTTGTTTGTAACAAACCTGACCACAAACATCTCAGCCAGACCCTCTTAACTTTTCACAGTTCTTTTCGACAACTTGTGATACCAATTTGATGCGATTTGCCAAAAGAATGAGGGGAACACCTTGCAGAGCAACTGCTCGTTCCCAGCATATAGTGCCATTGAATTCAAATACAAGCCGGCGTGAAAGTTCGGATCGGACTTATCGTCATATATCTAGAGCCTCGGCATATGGAATCTTTTTAGGGCCTCAACCCTATCCAACTTTACTGAGAACGCCGTTCTTGACTTGACTGGAGATGTGACCTCGGCATTCTGCCGCTTCCTCTGAAGGTAGTCCCTCAAATCCTCCTTAGTCTGACCAGGAGCTCGGCTGTCAACGGATTTTAGCTTTTTTGGTGCGCTACTCCCGGTGTCATTATGAGTCCTCTTGGACTTCTTTTCGTTCACCGTGTCAAAACAAAGTTCATTCCCTTGAACATGGCGATGTTCCTTGACAAAAGTTCCTTTGGTACGAGACGTCCTTTGAGACTCCCCTCTCATTGACTCTGCTCGCCTGGCGTCCCGTGAAGGCCGATGTAAGCATTCCTTCACCTTGTCATACTGAGGGACTGCTAGGATTGCTTTCTGGCCATCGTTCTTGGCCACTGAAATCGGCGTGTCCTTCAATGGAAACGATGGTTGCATGACGTTGTTCTGCATCATGAAGTTGACAACCAATTGTAGGTCTGCCAACTTGTTTGTCATTCCCTTCATCTCGTCGTCACTCCTCAGGCATCTATCTTTCCATACCTGAAGGTCGCTTTCGTTGTAGTACTCGTCTCAGCTTACTTTCTTCGATGGGTCTCCCTCTTGGCCAATGTCCTTCTCCCCGGATTCTCATCCCGTGGTCCTTTATTAGGGTTTTTCTCCTCTATGTTAGGACCGACATGTTTACCACTCCCACTAGGGATATTGTCCTCAATCTTCTCTTTCTGTTTGTCGTTGGCCATCTATTCTCCTTACGTTCACACAGACGGCGCCAAATTGTGGGTGTTGATTTTTGACCACACAACCAAACGAGGAACTCAGCTGGGGAGCACCGGCAGCATGGATTAAGCCCAAACAACCTGCCACAGAAAAATAAGAATTCGGCGGTGGTTCGTCCACTCGGGGGCACTCCGATGCTCTAGTCAGTGATCAAATATCTCTCAAAGATAACAAATTGTGCTTAAACTCACAAGAAAGAACTTAATACTCTTAGTATCTCACTCATACCTCAGACCCATGGGGATGCCCTATTTTTATAGCCAGTCCTGACCTGATCCTTGTAGAAGTCTCACTTCAATGGACTCAGCCTCAATGTTTATCCTGGACTCTCAGCTAGATAGGGATAAACTCCCTAAGAGATTTATCTTTATTTAGACTGAGATCCTCCTCTGTTCTAGAACTCTTGTCCCTTATCCGTTCATCTCGGATTACGGCTTTTACGCAGGGAACCTCGACCTAGCTGAGATCACCTCGGCATCAGAACCAGGCCATATAGCACCTCGGCTGACATTTCGGTATCACCTCGGCCACGTGCTGTCATTCTCAAAATATGTCCCCACACATAGCTTGATCAAATTTTTCATGCCATTGTTTACGTGCTTGTTTTAATCCATAAAGAGATTTTACAAGCCGACAAACTTTCTTTTCTTGCCTTGGCACTACAATCCCTTCGGGTTGCTCCATATAGATTTCTTCATTTAGATCACTGTTTAAGAAAGTTGTCTTAACATCCATTTGATGTATTTTTAAATTATACAACGCTACTATATCAATAAGCATACGGATGGATGTTATTCTTGTCACAGGGGAATATATATCAAAATAGTCCAAACCTTCCTTTTGTCTGTAACATTTTACCACAAGTCTTGCTTTATACTTGTCTATTGAACTATCTGCTTTCATTTTTCTCTTGATTATCCGCTTATATCCAAGAGGTTTAAAACCAGGTGGAAGATCCACCAATTCCCAAGTATGATTTTGTATAATTGATTCAATTTCATTATTAACAGCCTCTTTCCACAAAGGTGCTTCAGGACCTGTCATTGCTTTCTTAAAGCTTTAAGGTTTATTTCTTAACAAGTATGTCAGAAAATCTGGACAAAAGGATTTTGATGTTCTAGCTCTCTTACTTCGTCTAGGTTTATCATCAGTTAAATCCTGTTGGTCGAGACCATTACTAGTTTCTTATGTTTGATTGTCATTAGTCTCTTGACTTTGTGTACAATCATAAATTCTTTTCTGTGAACTTAATTCCTGTCATTTCTTGTAAGGAAAATCATGTTCAAAAAACACAGCATTCCTTGACTCTATAATAGTGTTCACATTTATATCAGGTATTTCTGATTTATAAGTCAAAAACTGATATGCACTACTATTCTGAGCATAACCAATAAACACACAATCCACTATTTTTGGTCCTATCTTAGTCTTTTTAGAAACAAGAACTTCTACTTTTGTCAAACACCCCCTACACTTTTAAGTATTTGTAGAAAGGTAGTCGACCTTTTCACAATTCATAAGAAGTGCTGTTAGTTTTCTTGTGAGGTATTTTGTTAAGAACATAATTAACAGACAATATTGCTTTCCCCCACAAGTTCTGCTGCATGCCCGAACTTAGTAACATGGCATTCATCATTTTTTTAAGGGTTTTATTCTTCCTTTGAGCAATTCCATTTTGCTGTGGAGAATATGGTGCTGTAGTTTGGTGAATAATGTCATGTTGTGTACAAAATTCATTTAATGGTGCATCATATTCACCACCTCTATCACTTCTAACCATTTTAATGGTTTTACCAAGTTGATTTTCAATTTTAGTTTTGTAGAGTTTAAGGCCTTGTTTGGTTTGTGTTTCTTAAAAAATTTTGAAAAAAATTCTCTACAAATAAGTTTTCAAAAGTAATCAAATCAAACAAATTTTCTTAAATTTTTTTCCAAAACTTGTTTGGTTTATAAGTTTTCCAAACAAATCTCTCTCTCAAACACATCAAATCAATCACTTTTTGAAAAACTCTCTCTCAAAATAATTTTTCAAAACATCTTTTGAAAAAAAAATTCGTACTTTTTATCTCAAAACATGTTTCTCAAATACAAACCAAACAAGCCCTAAACATTTCTAAGGCTTCATCTTTACTTCTAAGTAAATATATATAACAATATCTTATACAATCATCGATAAATGTTATGAAATACTTCTTGTCTCCTCTAATTTGAACAAATTTAAGATCACACACATCAGTATAAATTAATTCTAGAGGTTCGGTTTTTCTTTCAATCGATTTAAATTGAGCCTTAGTTAGTTTTGCTTCTACACAAATCTCACATTTATGATTAGGTTTAATTTCAAACTTTGGTATATAATCCAAACCAATTAATCTACGTAAAGCATCAAAATTTACATGTCCTAACCTACCATGCCATAAATTCGACTCAAGAATATAAACAAAAGATGTGTTATTCTTATTAATAGCAAGTTTTGGTAAAACTGTCGTTACATTTGTCGTTACATTCAACTTGAAGAGACCATCACTCATGTATCCCTTACTAACATACATACCACTCTTTGTTAATACAAATTTATCAGACTCAAATACAAGCATAAAACCATTTTTACTTAACAAAGAACCAGAAACTAAATTCTTCCGGATGTCTAGTACATGTAGTACGTTGTTGAGGGTAAGTTCCTTCCCTAATGTCATCTTCAAGATCACCTTTCCTTCTCCAACCACAGTAGAAGTAGAAGAATTTCCCATGAAAAGTTGTTCACCATTTGCAGCCTCATTGTAAGTAGTGAACATCTTTTTGTCCGCACAAATGTGACGAATTGCCCCAGTGTCAACCCACCATTCTTTAGGATTTCCAACCAAATTAGCCTCAGACACCACAGTAAAGAGATTGATATCATTTACCCCATCAGAGATGTAATCTAATTCTGTCACATTGGCTTGATTAGTGGTCTTCTTGCTTGTACTTCTGCAATCCTCCTTAGGGCGGCGACAATCAAAGGTTTGATGTTCGGTCTTGCCACAGTTGTAGCATTTACCGTTGAACTTCTTATTGCCATTGTTGTCGCCTTGTTTAGGACCATCTCCAGCAAACTTCATCTTTTTGTTATGTGGTTTGTGCACTTGTTCAACCACATTAGCCTTGGACTCAATGGAAATTTCACCATTTCTATTTTCAGCCTTCCGATTATCTTCCTCAATTCCCAGTCTTACAATAAATTCATCCATGGTCATCTCTTTGCGTTTATGTTTTAAATAATTTTTGAAATCTTTCCAAGCCGGTGGTAACTTTTCCACTAAAGCAGCGACTTGGAAAGACTCGCTAAGAGACATACCTTCAGAATGAATATCATGCAAAATTAATTAAAAATTTTGAACTTGAGAAATTGCTGTTTAGGAGTCTACCATAACGAAGTCTAGAAATTTACCGACAACAAATTTCTTTGTGCCAGCATCCTCTGTCTTGTATTTTTTCTCCAAAGAATCCCACAATTCTTTTGTTGTTTTCAGAGGGCTGTAAATATTATACAACATGTTGTCAAAGCCATAGAGGATGTAGTTTCTGCACAGAAAATCAGAATATTTCCAAGCGTCTACAGCGGCAACAACTTGCCAATCACTTTCATCATCTTTAAGTGCTGGAGCCTCTTTACGGAGAAATTGGACCAAATTTAGAGTTATAAAATAGAACAATATTTTCTGCTGTCATCTCTTAAACTCAGTGCCATTAAATTTTTTTGATTTTTCTCCATGATTTATTGGAACTTAAACATGGTTCTGGATAGGGACTAAAGTTGTTGTAACGATCGGATTTTGAGTACTACTTTCAATAGCCATAATATTTGATTACAAAAAAATTAGAAAAAACCAAAACCAAATTAATTTCCTAGTTACTAAAACCAGAAAATAAATTATAATACAAAATAATTTTCTTTTCTTGTTACTAAAACTAGAAAAATAAAATACCACAATAATTTTTTGTAACACAAATTAATATTCTGTAATTATTAATGATACCGGTATATTACTACTAGTTGTCAAAGAAAATAAACAGTATATTACTACTATTTGTCAAACAGTATATTACTGTTATTTGTATTTTTCAACCAGAATATCACTTTGTGAAAGCATAGAAAAATGAATACAATGAAGGCGTCAAAAAAGAATCTATCTTAAGATTGTTGGACAATCTTCACTATTTAAAAAATAAACTTTGTTTATGTACTTAACAACAAACGGAATACAGAAGAAATAAAGGAAACGAGAGAGGTTGTTTGATTATAAAAATCAAACTAGTAAATAAAAATAAATAAATTAAAAAATAGATTTTTATTTTGTTATAAAAACAAATCAAAATTTAATATAAATAAATAATAAAACAGAAAATAAATTAATAACTTACTTTATTAATTTCTCGAACAAAATTTTGATCAAGTTCAGTGTTTAACACTGTGTCCTTAAAATAGATTCGTCCTCTCCACGGTGCTTTCAGATTGTGGACGTCTATCTCTCAAGATAAAATGATTGACAGTAAATAGTAGTAACACTATACACTATTCACACAACGAACACACTAAGTGTTTACACTCTTTCTTATAAGGAAAATAATACAGCAAAATGCAGAGAGAGTAGGTAGAATTTGGGACGAAAATTGGAATGAAAAAACCAAGTGAGGGCCTGCCTATTTATAGATGCAGTGGTACTTTTTCAGTTTGAATTAAACAGGTAGCATACCTGTTTGACCACCTGTTCGGTTTGAATGAACAAATACAAATCTGTTGGGTTTAAATTTCGAACAGATAAAAACTGTATTGAACAGTTTTGAATCTGTACAGAAATTCGGAAAAAGTGAAAAACAAATTTGAATTTTTCCCATCAAAATTTGAATTTAAAACTTTGGACAAATTTTATTTTACCAAAAAAATAAAATAAAATTCAAATATTTTTTGCCCAAAAAGATAAGTATTGGGCCGGACATAGGGTTGCAAATGAACAGAACCGTTCGTGAATAGGCTCGAGCTCGAGTTGGTAAGAGCTCATTCGAACTCTGTTCGTTAATTTTTTTTTACGTTCGAGCTCGAGCTCGTTAAATTTTTAATAAGCAAACTTAAACATTCTAAAGCTCGGCTCGTTAGCTGGCTCGTTTAATATTTATTATTTATATATTAAATAATATAAAAATATGTATAAAAAATAAGAGAAATATGCTATTTATATATTTAAAAAATATAAATGTAAATAATAGTTAACTATAGATAGTACATTTATATAATAATGGTAGTAGATATTATTATTTTAGTAAAATATGGACTTTTTTTTAGTATGTTTATATGTATTGTATATATAATTGTATAATCAAAGTTTTAATTGTAACTTTAGTCTCACATGCAAGTATGAATTTATAAATTTTTTGGCTCGTTAAGGCTCGAGCTCGAGTTGAGCCTAAGCCAACTCGGCTCGAGCTCGGTTCGTTAAATTTTTATTCAACTCGAGCTCGAGCTCGAACTCGTTAAAAGCTTAATAAATAAGCCCAAACATACTAAAGCTCGGCTCGGCTCGTTTACAGCTCTAGCCAAACAAGCCCAACCCAACCTCACATCACGCATCCGCACCTAGGCCCAGCCCAGGCCGACCGGACGAACGGCGGCAGCGGCGCACGCTTGTGTGTTTATTTTTGAGTCTAATGGATCTAGCCCAATTTACCCAAGTTACAAACTAATGCCTTATAAACCCACATAAGTTTGCCCATCAAACCAATGTAGGACAGACTTTAAACCAAACCTTTAGGAAATTTCACAAAAAACACTATTTCCATGGAACTCTTTTTGGCTTCAATTTTTCATTCACTCAATAATGGTTTTGAGCAACCAAATATACTACGTGAATCACAATGCAGCATAGAACGCGTTACCACTTAGACCCGTCAACTTTAACGCATGAGTCTCACCTAAAAAATAGACCAAAGTTGAGGAAAAAACTGTTTTTCCAAAACTTCCAAAACCCATTTCTAACATATAAAACTTAAAAACTATCTATGGAAGTATAAGAATTAGTTTAAATATGACGAATGCTAATTGAAGCAAGCTTTCCATGTAAACTTCCACATATATAAGCATTGAGTAGTAGATACAACGATTTCATAGATAATCTCCACTAATATAAGCATGAGTAAATTTTATTTTACCTTCACATCATCTAAAAAAATTAATTAGATTCTTATCTTTTTAATTATATCAATTTTCAATGTGACCCATGTCATCTATAATCAAACAACTTCATTTAATCCTCAAACCATCCCTCTATTTAGAGGTTTAATTGATTCTGAGAGATAATTTGGAACAAAAATGAAGGACTTGGAGGATAGATCAGCATAGTCCACCTCATTGTAGATGGCAAACGACGGCAGAGGTCACATTTGTCTGAATCAAAATAATTTGGGAGTAAAATGAAATTTACTCTATAAGCATTTGATATTGCAAGACTTTAATAGTTATAGAAGACAAAGGTGACTCCATTGCTATAACTTGATTCTCAACTCTCCCAATAACCACCACCTCTCTTATCCATATGAACAATCTTGATATAATTACAATATTCATCCATGGGTTGGATCTAAAAAAGAGAGTAGCTTTACAACTGAGGCATAATTTTCTAGCAAAAAAATTTAAAAAATATTCAAGAACTTCAAATGCAATACTGAATTACTCTATTATTCTCTTGAAAATATAATTCAACAGTACACAATAGTTGAAATGTTACATCTACAAAAGAAATTTTAAAATTCTATACCATGAGGCTGAAACTTTCAAATCCTATTCATCAAATTGGATTCCATATTGCCAACCCAATCTGCTAAGAAACAACCAGTTTAAAGTATACACATTCAACGTAACCAATGATGACGATGATGATACAAATCAAGGAATTGCTAGAGTTACAAACAATAGTAGATCTTGCCAATCCTCATCTTATCCTTCACTTCTTCAGTCCTCACATCTCAGAAGAGCGTCTAATGAGAGCCAAAAATCCAGTGCCCAGGCATGCTTCGCATTCAAAATGGAAAAAAAGCTCGCCAAAGCATATATCAATGAACATTAACAAAAAAACAGATGTTCAAAGCAGAGTCAGTGTTTGTCTACTCTGATCTCCGCCGATCTTTGTGATTGTTGTACAGAGGTAAAATCGAACGGGGGCCATGTTTCCTTCCATAACATCGCCAGTAAAGAACCAACATCGCGATGATAACACCAATGGGAATAGCCCACCTGTCTCAACATGGAAATTCAAAGGAAATGAGAAGAAGCAAAAATGCTCATCGGTATTAAAATTCAATACGGCTACCACCTAAGAAACATGGACACCTCTACGTAGGAATCGTGTTGTGTTGGACACTGACACTGTGGACACTCTTAAAAACCTATCTGAATTAAAATTTTAAATTCATAATATCAGACACTTTGGCAACACTCTTGAACCCTCCGAATGTGCCTTATATGATGAATCTCTTCATAGTAACATTGTTCTGCATTATTTGAAATGTAACTTTGTGGACACCAAATAAGTTTTGCAACAATTATAAGATGAATACATCATGTCTATTCTAATGTTCTGCAATGGTTTTGCATTCTAAAGAATGCAATTGTTAGATGAATGATATATTGATATTTATGCCATGAAATTTTTTTAAAAAAATTTAATTAGTGTTATGTTGCTTTTTTTCATTACCTTTGAATAAACTATTCATATATTTGACACATAATAAGTTTATAAAATTATAAATTTCTAACGTGTCCCAAGCGAAATGTGTCTGGCCTTCTTTGAAAATTGCTGCCTCATCGTGTCGCATGTCTGTGCCTACTTAGGTTACCACAACTAACTCCAAGGATTTATGACATTTTTTTTTCCTATCATTTGCTTTTATTCCCTTCAAAATTCAGTGTAAGCAAATGAGTTATTGTCAAATCTTTTGAATTAGAAAGATCCTTTTGGTTAGAAGTTCAAAATAATTGATGCTAAGGATTGAAAATCAGCAGGGATTACAACTTGTGGTTAAAATAATTGAGATATTAACCATTGAAAATAAGCAGGGTTCACAACTCGTGGTTAAAATAATTGATGCTAAGGATTGAAAATAAGCAGAATTCACAACTTGTCAAGCACCACTCTCATGACAAAGGAACTCATACTTCTCACAACTGTTAAATTATTGGGAAAATGAAATATTTATTTCCTTGTAAATATGTTTTAATGCAGTTTTGGCAGAACCATAACCTAGAAAACCGCAACTCCAAGCACAAAACTCCATTCTATAGTTGATGCGTACAAACATGATAAAAAGCAGTTACACATCTTTCAAGTTGCTTTCAGGCAAAGATAATCTTAGAATCAAGCGAAGCAAATAATGAAGTTGTTACCTGTCCAAATCAAGGATAGGGCTGTAAACAAGGGCCTCCCAAGTTGCTACAATAAAATGCCAAACCGGATTGTAATAAAGAGATTCTGCTGACCAAAACATCCTCGTGTATGTCTCTAAGAAGATGAAGAGTATCCATGCCCCCATCTCAATCAAAATAAACTTTATCAGAAAACGACCCACCACTACCATGACAAGAGAGAAGGCTACCAACCAATTAAAGAGCCTGTGGTTGTATTCCTTAATAAATAGAGATTTTGACTTCCCCATCATCTGCAGATTTACATAGTATATACTAAGCACAGATCAAATGGAGACTAAAAAAACTAAACAAGAAAATAAGGACCATTTGGATACCAAATGAAGATGAACTATGTCAATATAATCTGCTTTTACAAAGATAATAAAGTAATTCTTCTGTTTTCTTACAATTTGAAACACGTTGGGCACTTACAGGATTGCTTTAAAATAAATTTAAATGAATAATGCCATTCTTTTGATTTCTATCATTTCATGTTTTGAGACACTTACATTTCATTGTGAGGTCCATCTTTGAATAAATCAATCTAAAAGGTTGAGGTTGTCATTCATGTGCTGATTAAAAATCATAAACTGGTTTCATACCCATGTGGGCTTCCAAAAATCCCTCACTCTGGTTTGGCTACAGCTTAATACGCTGCTTTTTAGCAAAATAGTCAAAATTAAAAAGTCTGTTTTACCTAAGAAAGCTAAAGAAGCCAACTTCCCACTAACAAATCAGCATTTTTAGATTCTAAATAAGCAAAAAAAAACAATTGAACGGAATCAAATTCAACTACCAACCACATGCACAATTGAAGAAAACTAAAAACAAAAAAAGAATGTGCAAAAATTGCCAACCTTCATCATCTTACGCTCATAACTGATTTTAGAAGGTCCAACACACTTCCTCTCAAAACTTTGGTTGCAATGGAGGAAACCTGCATTAAATTTTGCCATTGAAGGAAGTCTGAGCACTTGAAGTTGATCCATCTTGTCCTCACATTTGGTATACAATGTCTCACACAACTTTGAAGATTTATATTCATTTGCCAAAACAAAGTTCTTATACACCTGCAGAGAATTTCCAGTTAAAAAGAGTGAACATGAATCTACACTTCGGAAAACATTAAATCCCAAACAAGGAGGGATAGTGCCTACAGAAGAATATGACAGAGCAAGGACACATTGCTTAAGAACAAGGCAAAAGAAAAAGACCAACTATTCACACTACAAAGAAACTGACAAGCAGCTTTCCAGACTACCCTTCCCCTGTCCACCCAACTTCCAAAGCACCTTAGAGAGAGTTTATTAAATAGGGGGAAAAAAAAAAAACCCATAATATTTAAAGATGAAATGACCATAAGATCGAACAACATTCACTACACTTTTCCAGGAAATATTCCACTTGTTCACTGCAACAGCATTTCAGATGGCCTAATGCTATTCAGCCATTCAAATTATTTAAACATATTGGTTTTTGAGAGTCGCATGCTCACTAGTTATACTATGAAAATGGTCAATTTACAGACATGTTCATTTAGTCGACCAACCAAATCATTGACTTTGCAAAGCCTATTTTAACAAATCTTAGTTCTAGGTTTTGAGTATAATTTGTACCTTATCAATTTCTTCATCCAGTTTTTCAACTGATTTCTTCGCATGGTGCCGTCCAAAATGTTGCTCATCAAAAACTTTCATTGTTTCTTCTCTAAAACCTTCATGAGATCTTTGTAGAGACTCCTCCGAGAGGGGTAAACTTAATTTAGCCATCCTATCACTGTATAGTTTCATACATCGCTCCAGAACACCCTTATTGAAAACTTCCACAAGAGAGCCCGTTGATGGAATCTCCCCTTTATTCAAGGCTTCAAGAATCTGAAATAAAACATGCTTCATTTAAGAGAGAGCGCAGAGGATCAAAATATTTCGCAACCTGTTTTACTTTCTGTTGGTCATTCCCTTCGTCACCAGGAAGGTTCTAAAATCAAGATAACAAGGACAATTTCATTAAATCTCAGGTATCATCATAGCCACTAAGGCATCTCATTCTTTTTTTTTTTTCTTCCCCTTATTACTATTTGTATAGTAGTTAAAAATGACAACCAATGGAAAATTTTAACACTGATAAGAATACACTGGCAACATTACAACAGCAATAATTATAAAAGAGATTGTTATCCTTTGCAATGCAATAATCTTGCTCAACAGCCACAATAATTTTATAATTCACTTGTTTTTCTTCTATTTTCTGTCTTCCTTGGAAAGGGAAATTGACACTATATCATGAGTTCCCAACCAGAGTGATTGCCAGTCGAGCTTCATGACACTTAAGATATGAGTAGAGCTCATGTGACCTGCCCAGAATTAGTGTCTTGGGTTGCCTTGAGGAGGATTTGGACATCATAAGGTACAAGTTTGGGCAAAGAATTATTGACCTGATCACTCAATGGTGAACTTGGGGTCTGAAATAAGTATGATCTCACCCAAAGACAGTTGTATTAATACATCATCATTATTATTTGGTTAAAAAAAATTACACATTTTTCAAGCATGAAGTATTTTTCTAGTGGTGACTAGTGAATATATAATTTTGTCTAGGATGATACCCTCAACAGAGTGGGGCTTAGGCTTGCTTATTTTCATTAAAGTTGGGATTAGGCTGGCTGTTTTAGGACCAAGGTTGAGCTGGACGAGGATTGGGCTAGCATAGTGTTAATGACTACATTGTTGGCCCAGCAGGGACCACGCCAGCTAGCCCAATGCTCAGCCCTAAGATCAAGCCTAACAAAGGTGAGATAACATAATGAACAGCCTCAGAAATTCATTGATTCTAAAAATAACTCAGATGGTCTAAAATCCAAAATCATAGAGGATTACAGAAAGTCACCTGTTCCAAAAAAGATACAAACTCCTTCCCATTTAAAGGTTTACCCTGCACAATCTTCGGACGGATAATAGAAGAAACAAGTCCTTTCAGCTGATCTCTTCTCTTAACGTAAGTTGGGTCAAGGTCACCATCTTTCATGTCGCAAAGTTTTGTCCGTTGGAGATGAGGCTGTTTGCAAGATCAAACTGATTCTCAAATGCAAAGTGATTAAGGGAATGCATTTGCAAATGAAAGAAAAAAAACTAGATTCTTAAGGCAATTTATCCAAAAAAGAGTTACACAATAAATTACATTACAACCCTTTACAATATTACTAATATCATTATTATTGTGCTGGTAAGATAGCCCAGCATCTATTCTGTCCACATCATTATACGGTTAATCTAGACGAAATATGGTGGGGGCCTATGAAAACAATGGATACAACTTACAAGTGATTATCACGTGATCAATTCACTGTTCTTCAAAGCTCTAGTAAAGAGCATTGAAAGGAACTCCATTTCTCATTTTTATAGATCTTGAATCTCAGCTAATACTTGTAAGACTTTTTTTTCCCGAGTTAGGGCATTTTTTTAACATTCATCTAGCAAAACTGAAACTATATCTTCACTTCCAAAAATAAAAAGTGATAAATAAAATGTAGTAACAAATCAGAATTTTAAATATGGCATCCTACTTTAATTTTCCTATATTAAGGCATTTTTAGCATACATCATCTCAGCGCTTTTATAGTAATGAAATTATCTATTCAATAGGAAAAACAACTCACATTTGGATCCAAACAACACAAAGTCATTTCAAAACCAGGTCTCCAAGAAAGTCCACAAAAAAGTTGTAGTATTTTTCCTTGCATGTCATCTTCTTTAAATAAAGCTTTATTTTTTACTAAAACAGCCTCATGCATGAAGATCATGAGTAGAGCAGCTCAAAATCATTATTATGTACGATCATTCTACCTACAACTAGCAATGTGCCATAATATGTACGATCTTGGCACTAAAAGCATTTATAAATATCCATCTAACATAAGAACATGTTACGAAAACATCCTAGGAAACTTCTAATGATAAAAGGAATTAGAAGTTTCCTAGGATGTTTTCGTACTTTGTCAAACTTGTTTCATTGGCATCTTGTATAAAAGGCATTTTCAGCACATATCCCATACACATCACACAACATATTTGTTAAGAGTCCATATAAAATAGCTAGGCATTTGCTTCACTAGATTTCATTGCCTAGGAAGGCTATGAGAGACTCTCCATTATTCAGCCTTCAACTATTTCCTAGCTAACCACCATAGTTAACAATAAGAAAAGGGGAAGAATCATTAAGCAATGAGGCAAACCCATACTTGCGGTAAGCTAAAAGCTGTACTGTTATCACCCATGATAGCCAAAGAGTCCCTGATCTTGTTAACCTGGTAAGATTAAATTACCCAATGAAAAAAGAAGGTTAATTTTAATTTTATCATAAAGTTTCATTGATAAATAAAATTTGGAACAGAAAGATACCTGGTCAATATTTTTGTCCCCTGAGGTCACAATAAGCACACACAATTAACTTTTGCTTTATAATTTGTCATCATAAGTAGAACTCATTGTACATAGATATGGATAGATGAAAAACTAACCATCAAAATTAGGAACTTGTCGAAGAGCTTCATCCACCATTTCTTTCACAGATTTCCCTTCTGTAAAAATGACAAAACAGTGTTAATTCATCTGGATTGCAAGAGATTGGAAATGAGTGCACAAAAAGAGGTGTGCCTTGCCTGATGCGTCTTACACCTCAAAATAATTATGTAGTATTCTGTCCATAAGTTGAAAGAGGACAAATTGGACTGATAGGAATTGAATATTGCATATTTTAGCCATTTAACATACATTTGTTTAAGTATTAAGTCATTGTTACTTGGTTTATCAACTCCATCCATGTTTTTCCAGGTAGTTCAAGCTCTTCTGGTGGACTAACAATTCGAATGAAGTTTTCCAGAAGCTTGAAGAGCCTTGGACGGATGGAGTTTCAATAGGGTTACAAGATAGAAAAAAAAAATCAAATTGCAACATTTTTCTGCCCAGATAGATTTGGTGCTTGTTCAGCATGTGCTAAAATAGCACATGTTATTTTGGCACATTATCTTATTTGGGTCACATCACCTCTCTACCACATCACTTCAAATCCAACCCATATTTCACGTTTTTTCGTTAAAATTCGAAAAGTAAACTAATCTAGCACTTCTTAAACAACCCCTTGATTTCTGCCCAAG
Source organism: Camellia sinensis (assembly GCF_055761805.1). Lineage (NCBI taxonomy): Eukaryota > Viridiplantae > Streptophyta > Magnoliopsida > Ericales > Theaceae > Camellia > Camellia sinensis. The sequence goes on from NC_138972.1 coordinate 106,498,847, forward strand.
CAATTATAGCAAACACAAAAACAACTCACAACACTTTTCTACCCAGGCGAATCTGCGTGCCAGAAGCTGTGGAAGTCTAATTTTTAAAGGCTTTTTAGGCCATCCAATCCTTTTTCAACCCTAACTAGGGAAGGAAGGACAATAAAGGGCAACTTAGCTATGAAAAGAGGGTTTCACATACTTGAAAAACACAGCTCTAGAACGAAGAGAAGAGATTCCAAGAGCTTCAAACCTATTGCAATGGAGATTGTGGATTCTTCTTCTATCATGAACGGCTAGGCACTCCACTTGGGGTTTAGATGAAACCCTAGCCAAGTAACCCTGATTATTGTATTTAGTTCTGGGTTTGATGATTAATAATGCAAAGATTGTATTAATTTTGAGGCAATAATTTTATATTATGGTTGATGTATTTGAAACTTGTAGTTTTGAATGCATGATTATACAATGGTTTTGATGAATTAAGAGCCTATTCTTGGACAAGACGAGTCATGCTTAAATTTTGTTGAAGATGATTCATTCTCATCAAATATGGGTTATACCTAATTCCCAACTATGTGAATCCTCTTGACGACACCGCTAGGGCTTGTAACCACGATGGGTCATGATTGTGTTAATTAATCAAACCCCGAAATTACTGCAGTAGTCATAGTTACAAAGCTAAGGTGGATTCAACACCCTAAGTTCTTCCAATCATTGAATACAACTTCAATTTTATTTTGCTTTGCATAGTTTAATTTTATTTTAGTTTTAGCTCATTCAATCAAACTCATAATACTTCTTTTCTCTGAATTAAATTGCAGACCAACATCTATGATTAACACAACTTAGCCTTTTAGTCCCTAAGGTATGATACTCGTACATACATTACTATACTAATATTTTTATTATGGGTTATAGATTTTAAATGATCATAGACAAAAGAAAGCATATGAAGAAAACAGAGAAGGATTAACTTTTGGCACATAATATACTCTTGTTCCCATATATCTTGACAAATATATATTAGTTCAGAGAGATTGTCTTAAGCTACTGATACAAAAGAATATCCTAGGAAGTCATATCCAAACTTACGTAGAAAGTCACGCTGGATAAGCCACAACAGCTTAGCAGGTTCAAAGGCAATATCTTGCCCCTGCAAAACAATCCAGTCAGCCAAAACATAGCAAAATTAATAACAGTTTTTTCTTTCCTCTTTTTACATTAATTTTTATTTCTATGAAAACTATTACAAAAGAATATACATGAGAAAAAAATGCTGAAGTGGTATGAAAATTACCTTCACTCTGTTGCCCCATAATGATTGCAGACAAAACCATAAAATGAGTTAGTGTTTAGTGTAAAATGTGGGGTTAAAAAACAATGAATGAAAATGCCAATATACAAAACAACAAAAGTAAGGTGTTCGATTATCATGTCAGAATAACAGACCTTCCATAGAATTCTTCAGCGAGCTCAACAGCAAATGACAATCGAGATATATCAGCCTCACGGATCTAAACAACAAGACCAAGAAACAAATTACCTTTCATGATGTAAGTGGCAATTGTGTGCTTTAGTGACAGTTGACCAACATCCAAGCAGATAAACATAGTACCAGATCCCCTTTGTAACACAAATATGAATGTCCCATCCATGCTAAACCAAGGTGAGAAGTAACACAACATTGCCTAGAAACTGTTGCTATTCAATGATCATCCATTATGTTTTCATTTTAGATTTTATAAAACATTGCCAGAATTCTTATGAAAAATAAGTCTGAATTATCTCATTAAGAGCCTTAACTGCAAGTATTTGATGTTAGGGAAGCTTCACTTTATGAGAATTTTGAAGGGAAATTTTAGGAACTAGCGAGCAAGTGACAAATGAATGAAGCCTACTCCATAAATCATTACAAACAAGTTAAGATAGTCTGGTTCATCACCTTTAATTCTCCAATACTGTCTCTATCTCTCCTTCAAAGACTACCTCACCTCTCACCCTGTCCAATTCCAATGGTTTCTCACCATCTCAGTGCCTACTGCCTACAATGCTTCCAGAGGGCTCCACACCTAGCCTACTCACCAGTCAATCCACCATTTACAACTTCAAACCAATTTTTTATGAATTGACTTCTTTGGCTTTGGCTGAGTGACTCAATGCTTTTACAAAGTATGCCGTTGTAACTTGTACTAATAGCTTCATGTCAAACCATGACTATTGTCCCTCAAAGTGATGAATGTTTTGGTCAGTTCTCTTGAACACTTTTTGAACACTTTATTTGAACACTTTTTTTGTACTCTTTTACAGCCTTCTACCTATTATGACATTCAAAACGTAATCAATGACCAACGCCAATCCCACATGTTGGATGCACCCCAAAAAATAGAAATCACATAATTCACTTCTATCTTAAGCCCTAAAGTTAATAAAAACAAAACTGTACTCACTTCCAGGGCCATAAAACTTTGAAGACTCCAATATTACATTTGCTTATTTAAATACATGTGCTTCCATACACAAAGCAGCTCCTATTCTAAGGTTTGCCCAAACCTACAGGTAAACACATAAACTTTCTAGTTTGTTTCTGTAGAACCAGAACTTTTTTAGTATGCTAAAATTCCAAGTTTTGGCTGTCCATGTCACGATGCTCAACAGAATAATAAGAAACACACACACACACAGAGGCGTGAAGTAACAAACCGTCTCAGGCAGGTTATAGATAAGCACCGAACTCAATACTGTTGCCAGAGCAAAAATCCTGCAAAACAAGAATCAGAAAGGAGGACCAACAATTACTTACAGCCATCAGAGGCAGATTAAAGACCAAATATTGACTTCAAGATTACCGGTCGTCATATACATTTGACTTCCCAATACTTTCAAATCCTTCAGTATCAAGGTAGAAGACAGAAGTCTTTACTCCATTAATTTCCATTTCTACCGGGGCTCCCCATACCCAAATCCCTGTAAGAAACAACATAAGATCTGTAAATCATATCTGTAAATAAGTGGTTTCTTAGATCCAGCACATCATAATCATATCTCGATCTACCTTTTGTCTTTGTGTCACGCATGTGCCCAACACCAAACCCTGCAAAGACATCAAGCATCAAAGCTTAGGAAACCATTGAAACAAACCAACTTATGATAAAGCATTAATGATTCTGACTTTTCAACCCAATCTAAACTAATGGCATCAGAGGCTGACCTTCATAACAAGAAAGGGAAAGAAGTTGATTAAGAAGAAATGATTTTCCAGAGCGATATGGACCAATCACCTAATAAAACACCCATCAAAATGGAGTCAGTTCTAAACAAAATTTAGAGCAAGGTCGAACAAATCAAAATTTCTCTAAGCAAAAGGTTGACTTCTCACAGAGGACTTGACATGCACAAATAATTACAGACATGGACTATTGTCAGTCATGCACACACGAGAAATCAGTTATGTACAATATTCCAAAACACAAAACAAATTAAATAAAACATTACTCATTTTCAAACAAGTTAATTTTTCTAATTTCATTAACGGGCACTACGTATATTCTAGATTTTACAAACCTTTTGGATTGGTTAAATGGCAAAATAAATTTGTTTTTGATCAGTGTCAAATATTTGAAACTAACAGATATTAAGGAAAATCAATCTCAAACTTACAGCAACAGCAGCAATCGGGGTTGTTATTCTCTGAATTGCCTCCAATCCTTCCTTTGAAATGCGAAGTTTTGTATGACCGGGGTCAGGTTCAACAATAGGAAACCTGTAAAAGAAATAAAAAGGATAAAATGAATTATTGATCACAAGTCATGGTTTTACATAAAGCTATGAGTAGAACCCCATTCTCTCACAAGCTATGGTTCGTCTTGTTTACTCTCCAAGTGGCTCCAGGATTAATTTTAATGATGAATAATAAAAAAAACTTCCTTTCACCAATAAATTCCTACTATATATGCAGCAACCAACCTATACATGTGCCTCTCCCTCCTAAAAACACATAAGTAATTAACATTTGTGGAAGAGGATTTATCTATTTATTTCTTCAGAGGGTTAGATCTTCAAATACTTCATTCCATTAAAATACTTGAGAGTATAAAGGGAAAATTTATACTCTCAAGTACCTTTTTCTTCTCCTAACCTATAAAAATTTGTTCTACTATATAACCGACGATGTAGTCTTTGAAGAGTTTGAGCTGAAGTCATGACAATAATTTATATGTACCATTCTTGGTATTTTGCAATTGCATTCTAACATTAGTTCTTAATGTGCCAACCAAATAGTACAGAACTGAGAGAATTTCTGGCATATCATTACCACACATTGCAACTGTAAAATGTGCATTGCAGTTTGGATTGTGTGGGGTATAGCTGGACGATAGTTAACAATGTATCACCCTGTAGGTATCAGGGCATTAACCATGGCTGCAGCCATCGCAATGCATCACTTCGAATGTGACTAATTTGCTATACCCCTTGTTGAAATCTGTGTGTTTACTTATCTACTTAGTACTTTATGCTAAATTTTAACCTTCATATTCTATAAGCTTATTCTATATTATTTGCTGTCCATTCTCTTTCAACAATTTTCATACACGGTAATAGTGGTTCTAAGCAGGATCAATGTTTCCTCTTGCCACTGTTGGATTGTGTTCTCCTCTTATGTTTATCATGCACCATTATCTCATCTTGGAAATATGAGTAAACAAAGGTAACATGAAATATTATCACAAGCCACAGCTTGATTAAAAGCAATGATTACAACATATTCTCTCTGAATTGCCTCTTATGTTTATAATGCACTATTATCTCACAAGCTATGGTTTGACATAATGCTTTTGCAAAGTTCATCTCCTAACCTTCCAACCACTGCCCAACATATAGATTAAAATGAAAGGAAATAAGCATAGCAGTCAAAATATCAAATTTTGCCCAATCAATTTTTATTTTTTTTTTATAAACAAAACCCTTCCACTAAAATATAATACACACCCAAAGATACAGCATATCTAAGAAACTTGAAGCACACTTATGATCTCCACTTAACAAAATTGCCTTAACCATCTAGTTTCAAACAGTATAATATATTCTTTCATCCATGAACCCTAAAGACACCTACTCCGATTTTGCACAGATAACAACAAAGAAAACTAAACTTCACTTTAATACAAGGTCTCCATGAAACCAACAACTTAGCATAACAAAAATTATAAGAAGCCGGAACTGAATCTCTTTGAATTCACAAAAGAGGAACACCTTTAAACTCCTTCGTACAAACCCCCTAAGGAAACCAAAAACCGCTATTCTCTCAGGTTCAAATCATCCTATTTCTCTTGAAAAATACGAGCATTTCTCTATGTCCTAACATATCACCTCCAAAGAGCATAGTGTAACGCATGTTCCAATACATTGACCTTTCATTTCGAAAAAAACGAATTTTAACAGTGCAAAAGAATTCATGTTCTTCCCCTTATTTTATTTTTCCAAAACCTCAATGATTATGAATAAAATTCCTGTCAAAACAACCGTTTCTTAGGAGAAACATTAAAAAGGGCCCAAAATACTATGCACTGGCAAAAACTTCCTAATCACAAAAATTCTATGACATTCTTCAACTCCTTACCTGTGAATCACCATGCAACACTTCAACCAAACCCAGTATTCATTTATTTTATATGTATATATATTGATATGTCATCAAAGATGGTTTTTATTGGTTTAGGGGATGAGTAAGTGTGAAAAAGGTGGTGGAAGGGAAATCTGAAAGTACTTGGTATAATGACAGAGTTGTCGGGTCTTATGTGGTTGGGTTGCGAAAGGGCATCATGATGGTTTGGAAAGAATTTGCAAAGAAAATTGTGTAGAATGGAAATACTTTAGTGGAGAATTGTTTGTTGATATGATAATGGAGTAGCGTGGAACCCACAATTTAGGAGAATTTTGAGATTCGAAAATCTAGTCCATGAAGGCCTTCTTTGGTTACTTATATGATTCAGGGGTTCGAAGAGATAATCAGGATTCTTTGGTCAGGGGAAACTTTCTACTTCCTTGGAAAGATATTTGGAAAGTGCAAATTTCCTCCTAACTTTCCTAAGTTTTGGGTAGATTGTTGCCCTTGAGACCACCTGGAAAGTGATTATTGGTTAATGTTGCATGTGTAAGAGGGCAGGAGAAAAGGTGAAACATCTTCTTGTCAATTACCTGGCAGTGTCTAGTGAGTTATAGAGCCTTATTTTTGCAGTCTTTGGTGTGGCTTGGGTGTCTCCTTCAGTGAGGAGATATGCTTACATGATGGAGATTAGTATGCCTCGAGGAAAAGGAGAGGAAGGTGTGGAAGAAATGGAATATGGTGGTTTTTCAAAACAATGAGTTACCAATTTATAGACCGAAAGGATCCTTGCTCCTTTCTTCTTTTTTTGTTTTTTTGGATGAGAGTGGACTGTTTTTTTCCTTCGTTTGCACAGTTTGTAAGAGATTTGTGTATACTTGTGGATGTATATAACTTATATATCACCAATACTTGAATAGTGTAAAAGTAAACTTTCCTGTGAGTATGTAAGAAAATTGGAACCAATTTCATGCATTCAGCCACAAATAGTTTCATACAAATCTACTAAGAAACTTCAGGATTTATAAAGGCTTCCTTAATTATTTTGTGTAGCTGTAGTGCAAAGCTAAGAGATCCAACAGGCTGAACATATGGCTATTGTAATTGGTGTTCATCACATTACTATCACCCTTTGACCTTTGCCACAAGTTAGGTAACTCATGAAAGCAGTTTCACTATCCAAGCTTAGTTACTTTCCTATCTACAAAAAAAAGTTTGAAATAGACTATGGTACTATCTAATGAATTCTTTGGATGTTGCAAGCACTCATGTTAAATAAGCTGGTATAAAACTAACCATCACCAAACCAAACCAAGCCTTAAGTCTCATCAAATGGGATCAGTTACATGAATCATTCTTCTTCACTCGACTCTATCCAAGGCCATTTCATTAGTCAAATTAAGGAGATTCGTATCTCTATTTACTACACTAGCCCATGTCAATCTAAGTCTGTCCCTTCCCCTAACACTTTCATCTATCGTCATTGTATCACATCTCTTTACTATTGTTTCCGTTGGTCTCCGTCGTATTGCATCCCTTCCCCTAACCATCACCAATGGTTATAAATTATCTTTTTGTAAGGATGCTCAAGATCTCTGAATGTTCTCGTTATAGCACAGTCCTGTTTTCTTGACTTCCGCATAAGATAAGAATTTCCTGTCCACCTATTGTAGGCTACATAACTGCCAAGTGACCTAATATGTATTTGTCACGTTGAAAGTTGATAACAACTCGGAAACTGCAGTAACCTAGATGCTTCATTTGGCAACCTCTTAAGGCCAGCTTATTGGCTAAAAAAATCTATTTTGCAATAAAAATAAAAAAATAAAAGCTTCCGGTCATTTGGGCATACCCATTTCCCGCCAAAATACCAACATTAGCCACTCTAAAAAAGCCATTAGAAAAATCAAAACAGTTATTAAGAACATGCCAAACAAATTAGCTTTTTTATAGCATTAACTTTATTGGTGGCTTATTTTTAGCCAATAAACAAACTTTTAGCTAACTCCCGAAGGAAAGCTTGCTTGTTTTCATTTTTCAGAAAACCCTTTTCAGAAAATTTTACTTTCTTATTTTTCGTATTTTTTTGTTTTTACTGATTTTTTTTAATATTTGAAGTAATTTTTTTACTTTTTAGACACATCTAACAAAAATACACCTAAAAAGTAAAAATATTGTAAAAAAAATCCTTTAAAAATTTACTAAATACCAAAAATACAAAAAAAAATACAAGAATTCAGTACATTTTTTGTATTTCTATGTATTTATTAATTTTTTAAAATATTTTTTCACAATTTTTTTACTTTTTAGATACATCTAACTAAGATGCATATAAAAAAGTAAAAAAAAATGTTTAAAATTTAAAAAATATTCACTAAAAATAAAAGAATACGAAAACCTCAGGTTTCAAAAAACTTAATCAAAAAAACTCAAACCAAACGCACTGTTATTCTTTGGATAAGTAGTTTCACCACCTAAAAATTGAATCTAAATTTCCAAATCTAAATTATAAAATATTTTTCATCTGATTGCATCAAACCATAAATACACATTCATATTACAAAAGTTTATACAGAACCTCATCAAAACTCATGACTCATGTGCAACACAAAGTTTTCCACCAATACCAGTGAAGTTAAATCTCTAACAAAATGCAACCCATCACAACAACAACTGTTATTCCTTAGCAAAAGAAAGACACAAATCTAACATAAAAGCACCCCAAAAAATTCATGATTCAAAACTTTTAATTGGAAGTAACAGAGGAAACACACAATGCATTATCAAGACCATCACAAGCACAATGAACCCCACGTCAAGATTTCATTCCCATTTAACAGTAAAGCAAACTCAACCGTAAATAATGATGAATAAATTCAATTAAGAACAGGCACACTCTGAGTATTAAGAAATTAATTACGCTCTATTGAAATCGTCAATTGAGAAGGACCCAGATGCGAATAAGCAAAGAAAGATCGAAAACACCGCGACCCAACACGAAATCTTCATTGTGGATCGCTGCAAAAGGCCTTATCTTACAAATGCGGCACGGTTATAGGAGGCGAACACAATCTTTCGGCGAGGAAAGAAGAAGAAAATCGAGTGGTTTTGAAGACATGGGTGAGAGGGAGAAAGAAGGGGATCTCAAGAAGCCATGGCCGAGGGTACAGGTTAAGAATCGCTGACCCCTCTTTTTGGGTGTAACGCCGCAGAGAAAACCCAAAGAAATGGGTTTGTTTGTGCACTGAAAAGTAGGGAATTCGTGCCACGAGAAGGAAAAGGGAAGCGTGTCCTACGAATTTCTGGAGAGAGATAGGGAACTCGGAAGCAATGGAGCAAGCAATTGTACAATTTATACTGTAAAGCTCCGAAAATTTTGAAACTCTGCTGCAGGGTATGGGAATCGGGCCGAGTACGGTCTGGAGTAGACCGGATTAGAGTAAAATTATGATTAATCCGTTATTTACGGATCTTGAAAAATTAAAATTAATTTAATCTGTTTAAATAGTAGATTCAATCTGAACCAATTCATTTAAATACAGATTAGATCAATTAATTTAATTCGTTTTAATTTCATAAAAATATAAATATAACACCATATTAGTTTCATAATAGTAACATGTCTTTTCGTAATAGCGACAAATTGTTTTAAAATTAAACAACCATAAGAAAAGTAGTTCCACTATAAGTATTTAGACTATTACAAATTAATACTAAAAACTAACAAACAAAATTAATAAAAGAAGATATTATGCAAGTTTAAGTTTGGATTTAAGTTTTATATGAAATGGGAGAAGATACTATGTAGAAGGGTGTATAATAAAAATATAGACTATTTGTATACGGTCTGGATCGGTTCCAATTCGGAACTGTGGGATTCAATCCGGAACCAATCCGTAAACTACGGATTTTTAATTTTTTAATCCGGAACCGAACTACGGATTCAAAAAACTAATCCAAACCTACTAGATTGGACTGAACTAGATTGGATTACGAATTTCACGGATTCATTGCTCAGCCCTATATGTAAGTCGTGAAATTCGTAATTCGATCCAGTGTAGTTCAATTCAATAAGTTTGGATTAGTTTTTTAAATTCGTGGTTTGGTTTCGAATTGAATAATTAAACATTCGTAGTCCACGGATTGGTTTCGGATTGAACCCCACGGTTTCAGATTGGAACCAATCCGGACCGTATCAAACCTAAACTCGTATAATATCTTCTTTTATTACTTTTGTTCGTTAGTTTTTAGTTTTAATTTATAATCGTCTAAATTTTTATGGTGAAACCAGTTTTCTTATGGTTATTTAAATTTTAGAACAGTATATTGCTATTATAGAAAAACATGTTGCTATTGTGGAACTAATATAGCGCTATGTTTATATTTTTATGAAATTAAAGTGTTATATATATTTTTTTGTTATTTAATTATGTGAATCCGTGGTCTTAAACCGATCCAATCCTTGTTTAAATGGATTGGTTCGATTTGGTTCCATGATTTAAACAAATTGGATTGATTCCAATTTTTCAATAACCGTAGATAACGGATTAGTCATGATTTTACTCCAATCAGGTCCAATCTGGACCATGCTCACCCCTAATTTCTAGTGGTGTATTAATTTTTTATTAAATTTGGATAAAAAATTCTTTAATATTAAGGGTTAGTTTGGCATGTTTGAAAAAAAAACTAAAAATTCAAAAAGTCAATATCTTATTTAAGTTACATCATCTTGTTTAAGTCATATCACCTTTCTAACACATCACTTCAAACACAACTCAAACCCAACCCATATTTCATAAAAAGTCAAAAAGTACACTTATTTAGATCATCTCAAACAACCCCTAAGTGTTTTAATGGAAGATTTTGTAATTTTATCAAACTACCGGGTGGTTGATTAGCTAGTGTAATTTTTTTTTATAAATTTTTGTCTTGAGATTGTCATCCAGAGGACATCTGGAAACATCTGGTATTGAAAATCTAACAGCAATAAATAGTGATTTGATGAAATGCGCATTGATCCTCAATTTAATGAAAGAAAAATAAAATCTTAAATTTAATAATAAATTTGATAAACCGTTAGGGATGTAAAAAGTAATTTCTTTTTTTTTGTTATCAAATTTAAATTTAATAATGAATTTAATGAATCATTAGATGATCTTACACACCACTAAATATCTTTGTACCTTTTGCTATCTTTTTTTAAAAAAAAATATTACAAATTTATTTTATCTTAAAATTCCCTTTTTACTTTTGTTTTTAAACATTTTAAAATCCTAATCTTAAACCAGCTTGGAACACTTTCACTTTTTCATTTCTAGTTTCGATCGTCACTTTTAACTCCTCTTCACCTCTATCGGCACCTTTCAACTCCTTCCAACCTCCACGGCCCTACATTACAGTCTTTCTCATTCCGCAACCTACCTTTGGCAACCCCTCTTTCCTGTGACCTTCAAATGATAGCTCTCAACCCATGCAACTGTCCTCCCACAACTTTGCAACTCTCTTACACTATGTTTGGTTGAGAGATTTGGAAAGAGAAAGGAAAAGAAAAAAAATATGTGAAATTATGTGAAATATAAATATGTTTTATTCACGTTTCATCTACCTTTTCATTTCTCTTTCTAAATCTCTGCTCAAATCTCTCAATCAAACACAGCATTACAGTTTCAGTTAGGGGTGGCGCGAGTCGGATGCGGCCACGGAACCTCCAATCCGCCATCCGTCCGCCAATTCGGCGGATGTGAATTGAGCGGTTTGGCGGTTTGACGGATGGATACGAATCGGTTTTGCGGTTTGAAATTTTATAAATTTTCAACATAATTCAACTTGTACACTTCCTCAAAAAAAAAAAAAAAAAGATAAAAAAATATTACAGTCAATGACTTAAAAAAGTATTATAATTACTGCATGCCTCATCCAAAGAAAGAAAGTTTGAAACTTTAGAATATCAAAATCAATGCATGCCTCATCCACATATTACAATCACAGCATGCCTTATCCACATAAAGTATTACAATATGTGGTTCTTAAAATATAAAAACAATTCAAATCGCCAAAACCATGAACAGAACAGTTGTAGAGATTGTATGTCTCTATATTGTCACATTTATATATGTTTTTGAAAACAAAAACCAACCAGCATATATCATATTTTCTATTTATTACTTTTAGAGTTAGATTTAAAAACCAAAAAATATAAATAAATAATACGTTTATTTTTTTCAATTCAAAAAATTTATTCAAGTTGAAAAATTTTTTTCAACTGAATATTTAAACTCCTTTTCAATTGAAAACACAAACAAAATATTTAAACAAATTAAAAACACAAAGTCTTATAAATTATTAAGGGTGCTCGCAGTTTGGCGGTTCGGTTGCAGCCAAAGGGACCTCAAATTCGCCATCCGTCCGTCAAATTGGCGGATTGGAGAAAATCAATCCGTAACCGTCCGCTCGTCATCACGCATCCGTCCAAAATGCGGCGGATCGGTTCGATTCGGTCGGTTTTAACGGATCGGTATATCCGCTGTTCACCCATAGTTTCAGTTTCTTTCTTTTGCTCAATCTCTCTCTCTCTGAATGGTGCACCAGAGAAAAAGTGGCCCATTTCGTAGGGAGTTTCTACTTACACACTACAAATTCTCTTACTTCACACTAATTTTTTAAATTATGATTGTATCCCTAAAAAAAATTCTCTCACAACCCCACCATCTCCAATTGCCATCCTTTATCTCTGCGAAGCCCTAGATCCCACCATCGTGACTACCATGAGTGGATTATAGTAAAAATGGAAAACAGCTTTTGGGCTCTTTGGAGTTAAATGGTACTTTTGGTCCGTAAGGACAAAGTAGTGATTTTATACCTGGATATTATTCTATATTATTAGTCATAAGGGCATTTTGGTAAAATGATTATAAAAAATAAGTTGGTGAAAACAAATATAAGTGTTAGTATAAAGATGTTAAATTTAATTCAGTATTGCATTATTCTTGAAAATTGATTTTCTAACTTAGTTGTTTTCTGAACTTGGCCCGAGTGAGATTATTTGGTTATTATTTGGGCTTGGACTGAGTTGGTGTATTGTATAGTATAGTTGATTCAGTAAGTTTGACGGAGATAGTCGCATGTTATCACTATATATGTTAATTTTATATAATTTTAAATTGTAACATAATAATTGGAGGAAAAATTAGTATCATATAGTGATTCTAATTAATTCATTTAATAATATTAGTTATATCGTGCTATGAATGTGATGATCATAGTTTTATCTATTTTATTATTTTATATAAAAAAAATTAACAATCTCCACCCTAACAGCTATCATCAAAATAAATATAATTTTATTAATTCATTATCTAACAATTCTATTACTATTAATCCTTTCACTATCAATCTCATTCATTCTGCTTCTAAAGACAAAGTATACATTTTAACTTTAGCACCTACTTGAGGGTTGTTTTGGGAAGTTGGTAAAAAGCTGACTTTTGATTTTTTACCAAGTTTTTTGGCTTTTTTGGAAGTGATTTGAGAAGTTGGTAAAAAGTTAATTTTTTGCTTTTTAGTTTAATATTTATTTATGGTGTTAAATCAAATTAAAATGACCAAAATACCCTTACCCAACATAAGAGATTTATTTTTTTCTATTTTTTTCATAGGCCCTAATTTGTAATTTTAGGGCTGCGTTTTTGGCACTTCCCAAAGGGATTTTGTTGCGTTTTTGGCAACCATGTTTTTGGATATTTTGTCCAAAAACGTGATTTTTTACTATGTTCCCAAAATGGCACTAAGTCTAATTAATTTAACTAATTATTCCTAGTGAAGGCTACATTCTTCAAGTTTTTCCATTTGACTTTTCTATGTGATTTATATGGAATTAGTAAGTATGAGAGATTGTATTTACATTGTAGCAACCGTCTTAGTAATAATAAATGAGTAAATATTAAATATAAATATGTTTAAATATTACTTAAATCTATAATGCTGTTTGTGAACGACCAATATAAAATTAAAGATTTTGTGATTTAAATTAGTAAATTACTAGCAGTTTTCCATTTGAGTAATCTATGGGATCTACAATTGGTAAGTGTGAATGATTTTGATCACATTGTAAGAATCGTCTGAGTAATAATAAATGAGTAAATATCAATTAAAAATATGTTTAAAGCAAATGTCAACAAGTATTTTATGAATATTGTTTAATGTTTAGAAGTGTTTAAAAAATCTTTAAAAATGTTAAAAGGTATATTAATTTCAATAAAATTGTATTGAATTTAATATAAAAAAATTGTTTTTATTTTTTATTTTTTATCTTTTATTTTTTGTCCTAAAGACACTTGCCTAGTATGTATATTAAGAACCCATGTTAATATGACTAGTTATTTTTATTATAAAGTAGGTACATGTAAATCCAAAAACTATTGAATTATTCAAATAATAAATATATCAAATTTATTGAATTAATTAAAATTAGAAATTTATCAAAATAAAATAAATTAATGCAAATATACATTAACTACGGTCCTAGACATTTATTTAGGGTCCAGACCGTTTCCAGTTTAAATATGAGACAGTCCAATCCAGCTTGCTCCATTAGATTCATTTTTGGGTTCTTTTTTGATAATCAGAACTATTTACATTTTAAAATTTGTTGAGTATATTATTTCTATAAAAAATCACTTCGATCGGATAACGGATACTATATATTTTTATCTGAGAAAAAATGAAAAGTTAGAAAACTAACGATTCATAAAAAAGTGATCTAAATACATAATATTTATTATCTGATTAATGTAATTTTTTACAAGAATAACATACTCAATAAATTTTAAAATATAAACTATTTAAATTATCCAAAAAAAAATAAAAAGTGAATCCAATGAACTAAACTAAACTCTCCCATTTCAATTTCAATAGTGGATTGGAGGCAAACCACAGGCATTTATTTAAGTAGACAATGCAAATACACATTAACTAAGGTCGTAGACATTTATTTAAGTAGACTTTTAAAGTCAGAATTGCCAGCCCAACTAGTCACCCATCACCATAATTACAAAGTTGGAAAACTGCTTTTATGAATGAGAGTCATTCATGTGTTATGGCTGTTACCTTAGCCCGGTTTGTTATCCTGAATATAAAATAGTAGATATAATATAAGGTAGGATTTAATCAAAATATATAATGAATAGAATATATATACTGAATAATATATCTCTTAATTCATGTTTGTTAATTATAACCATGGATATATCTTATTCATATTTATTTTACAAAATATATTATGAGATACAAATAAATAATTTTTAAAATTACCCTCATAATATATTTTAATACCTATATTGCCCTTATAGCCAGCGACATTGTTAAGTTAAATACACCATCCGTAAAACTAATACAAATCAACGAATTAAAAATTTATATTATTTTTTATTTAAACAAATTAAAGATTTATATTAAATACAATAATTTTTCCAAACCAAAAAAATATTATATTATATTATATTAATGCTAACCTAATAATGATCAAAAATAAATAAATAAATACTACAAAATCATTTTAAACAAGTATTTTGATTTTAAAAATAACCATCACTCATTTATCACCCCACATATATCATTCTTACAAAAAAACTCAAGTAAATAAATTATTTGAAAACAAAAAATAACCATGATTCATTCTAAAAAATTATGTTTTACAAAAATAAACATCATTGAACATAAAAAAATAACATATTCATTCATTCATTCATTCATTGCACATCATCATTCTTACAAAATAATCCAAGGCATACTAATTAAATTTAACCATCAGTCATTCTAAGCAAATTATAACATTTTTTTACAATAGACAAGTTAAATATATTAAGCATCATAATTGCCATCATAGCTCTTTTTTCTCAGTCTGGATGTATTAAGTAACAGACAGTTTGTTGAACCCTAATGTGTATATCTATTAGATAGACAAGAAAAAGATAAATTTGTCTTTTTAACTCTTATCTCAGACCAGAGGATATGATATAATTAGATATCCTGATATTGTATATCCACTAATTTTGGGGGATATAAAATCTCACAGTAGATTATATCCTCTCTATAAATAAATAAAAAAATTACAAATATGAGATATGTAAATTTCATAGTATATAATATCAAATCCAACTCTTTATATTCAGGAATCAAATAGGCCCTAATTCGTCCCAGCTCGAAATTGAAGGAGATAACAAGGAGGTAATTCAACTGTGTTACAGAAAAAAGTTCATCCATGAGATTGTGGTGCAATTGTGGGGATATTAGATCTTTGGCAGCTTGAGCATGTTTGTCTTTTAAATAGTGTCCTAAAACAGCTAATGGGGCAGCTCATTAGACCGCTCGAGTGTGCTTAGATAAGTTTTTTGCCTTTAAATTGTATGTCATATCCCCCCATTGACTCTTGTTAATTCTCTTTCTTTCAATTCTGAGTAATTGGAATTGTTTCGATAAAAAAAAATAAAAAAAAAATGGCAGGATAATTGGCTCAGTGGTTTATGTAATTGTTTCTTAGAATGCGATCCTTTCGTTTTTGTCTAACTTACTAACTCCTTGACATCCTATCATATGGCAAAAATAAATAAATAAATAAAATGAGAGTTTTTTGCGTTAATTAATATTGTAAGTGCATTTGCAATCGTTCATCAAATCTTTCATTGAATTTGAGTAAAAATCTGATAAAAAATTCGATCTAATATGATGCACACCAATGGTAAACTAGCATTTTCATCAAATCCGGTCGGTTGTCCGACCTAAAGTAAATTTTTGGTTCATTAGGCTAAAATCCGATCGTCCACCGTGAAAGACTTGAAATTCCATTGATTTGATGAAAAATATAGCTATCTCTTCATTTAATATCAAATTGATGAAACGGTTGGAGCACCATTTTCACCAAAATTTTATCAACTTTAAATTTAATGAAAGATATGAGTTTGGATTGGAGATAGTCCAACTTGAAGGATTAAACAATATAATATTATGAGGAATTACATATTTGTGAGAATCAAGAAAAAGTGTTTACAAAAAAAGTGATAAACATTACAAATATTAATAATTAAAATCATTTTTTTTTTTACATTTTTGTAAATTATTTTTTTAATCATCACTGATATGTAATTTCCCCGAATATTACAGTGAAAGTGTTTAAATATTACATTCAGTTTATGAGATGATGTGTCATCACTTTATTATTGATAACTGACACGGATTATAAGACTTAGCTAATGAAATTATAAACAACACATTATTATGATATATAAATATAATTATTATAACATTACTCATTAAAATAATAGCTCAAGCCAAACTTTCAATTTTATAGTTGAAGTTTACCTTGGATGCCACACCTTTTTTTTTTTATATATTTTTTATTGGGACAATTACAATTCAGTGCAAATTTTTAAAAATAATTTAAGTGATAAATTTTATGAACATTAATAATTAAAATTTTAAATCTTTTCATGAATTTATAATTATTTTATGAAAACACCATTAAATTATAATTTTCCTTTATTTTTTTATTTTTTTATATTTTACCTCCTAGTGTGTTTTGTATTGATTATGTGAAGTAAAAAAGTGCTAGAGTACATGTTAAAAAAAATAAAAATACAGTTTTTTTTTTTGTTACAAGAAAATCCCCCAACTCTCCCGCAACTTGGGACTATAACTTGGGAACTTGTCTCGACCTTCCAAGACAAACTCTGCTTATAGGAGACCATAACCTGGGAACTTGTTCCGACCTTCCAAGACAAACTCCGCACTTGTCCCGACCTTCCAAGACAAACTCTGCTTATAGGAGACCATAACCTGAGAACTTGTTCCGACCTCCCAAGACAAACTCCGCTTAAGTTAGGATTCGACCTCCCAAGACAAACTCCGCTTAAGTTAGGATTCGACCTCCCAAGACAAACTCCGCTTAAGTTGGGATTCGAGCAGCGGGGGAGCATTGGGCCCACACCAAGTGCTGTGGTAGCAACAACTTGAGACTAACCTCCTAACCAACTGCCCTACGCCAGGAGATTGGCCAAAGGGGTTTTGAACTTGGGACCTAGGGTCTTAACCCCCAAGCCTTTACCAAGTTGCCAAACACCCTTGGGTTAAAAAAAAAAAAAAAAATTACAGTTTTTAAGAGGCTCATTGAAGAAACTTGCCCATGGTCCAATTGGGAACTTTGCATTTCCATGTTTCGTAAACATGTTACTAATAAGTATGCAATTTATGTTCAACCCAAAATGTAAAGAGATTTATTTAAATCTAAGCTTGAATTTTACTTTTTTAAAATTTCTTACCTAAGCCCGAGCCCCAATTTATTTCAAAAAATTCGGGTTGAGCTCAAATTGTCTAAATTTAAACACAAAAATTACTTTCAGTTTCCTAAACTAATCTATTGTACTCTTTGGAAAAAAAAAAAAAAAAGGATAGAAAAAAAAAATATATATATATATATATATATCAAAGAATACAAAAACTAGCCATAATAAAAATATGGGATTTTTGGTGAAAAACCCCTCCCATTAGGCATTTTTTGTGTGAAGACCACGTAATAAAATACTGGTTCCAAAAGTCCCTCAAGTAAGAAAATATAATGAAAAGACTGAAATACCCGTCCATATAAATGGGCAAATATCAAACAATGGAACCATTTGTCTCCCTCACTCTGTTTCATCGCTTGAACTCGTTGCTTTGAAAACAAATAACAGAAGTACACAATAACAGAATAAAATTTTACTATAAAAAAAAAAAACAGAACACATAACAAATAACATTAGAGTAAAATTTGACTATCATTTTATCAAATAAAAACAAAGTACATACTAGAGTAAAATTTTATTCTCATTCTGTCAAACAAAAACAGAGGACATACCAGAGAAAAAAATAGAGAAATAGAGAGATAGATAGAGCACATATATTACCTTAGATCTGGTTCAAACTAGAGTAAAATTTTACTGTCTGAAAAACAAAGCATGATTAGGAGACAAGGAGAAAAAGAGTGAGAGAATATAGATCTGAGATGATAGATCTCAAATTTGAGGTCGTCAATCTCAGATTTGAGGTCTTGGATGATGATAGTGGTTGCCTGTGGTACAGTGATATCGAATGGTGTTGGTGATTGAGATGATGGTGGTGAAACGAAAGTGACGGTGACGTTGGCAGTGACGAACAGAGCCAGTAGTTGAGACGGTATTGGTGAAGACGGTGGAGGCAATAGAAATGATGGTAGTCGTAGTAGTGGAGATGGTGATGGTGGTGGTGGTGTAAACGGTGGCGGTGGTGGTAGAGAGAGCTCTTAGAAAGAGATAGAGAAAGAAAGAGTAGAAAGAGAAATGACAAACTGATGGAGAGAAAAAGGAGAAAGATATAGAATGTGTGTGTGAAGGGATAAATTTGTCACATAAAATAGAAATTTGGAATTTTTTGTCCTTCTTACAATATTTCTTTATTTTGAAGGGATTTATGAGCAAAAAAATTATAACTTGTCATTTTCAAAAAAAATGGGCTTTATGAAGAAGTTATGACCAAATATTCTTAATCAACTTGATTTATGTGTACGGGAACAATTCAAATGGTGATTTTATTTTATTTTTATTTTTTGTAATTTGTAATATTTCATGCATATTATTTATATTAATAATAGAATTCAGGTTAATCGTAATCGTATTGCAAAAATCTATTTGCTTAGTTGTGTATTTTCAAATCACTTTTCAGAAAATTCTGTTTTATTATTTTCCCAATTTTTTTATTTTTACTGAATTTTTTTAATATTTTAAGCAATTTTTTTTACTTTTTAGGCATACCTAACATAAATATACCTAAAAAGTAAAAAAATTGTGAAAAAAACCTTTAAAAAAATTCACTAAATATCAAAAATAAAAAAATACGAGAATCCAGTACATTTTTTGTATTTTTATGTATTTATTAAAATTTTAAAATATTTTCTCACAAAATTTTTACTTTTTAGATACATTTATGTAAGGTGCATCTAAAAAAGTAAAAAAAAAAATGCTTAAAATTTTAAAAATATTCACTAAAAATAAAAAAATACGAAAATTAAAAAATTAAATTTTTAAAAAATATAATTTAAAAAATTCAAACCAAACACACCGATTGAAATTTGACTCGAGTGGACAATTTCAGTCCTCGTAAACAAATTTAAAATTATACCACCTAAGTCCTAAGATTTTTAGGCCCACCCAAATTATAACCCTAAAAATCTAAAACACAGAAGAAAAAGGTTGTTGAAATATATGATACTGTTTGGGCGTAGCGCAAAACCGGACTTTTGGGCCTTAAAAGCCCTTCTAAAGATATGCTTTGCACCATTATTTTGGTTTTAATTTTTTGAAAATTAAATGTGTGTGTTTAGTTTGAATTTTTTGGATTAAATTTTTTAAAAATTGAGTTTTTTATTTTATATGTTCTTTTGTTTTTAGTAAGTATTTTTAAAATTTTAAGTATTTTTTTAAATTTTTTTTTAAATGCATCTTACTTAGATGTATTTAAAAAATAAAAAAAAATATGAAAAAATATTTTTAAAAATTAATAAATAGATAAAAATACAAAAAATATATTGAATTTTCGTTTTTTTTTTTGTATTTTTTGTATTTAGGGAATTTTTAAAAGACTTCTTCACAAAACTTATACTTTTTATGTGTATTTATATTAGGTGTGTTTAAAAATTAAAAAATTTGCTTAAATTATTAAAAAAATTCAGTAAAAATAAAAAAACACGAAAAATAAGAAAGTAGAATTTTTGAAAAGTGTTTTTGGAAAATCAAAAACAATTTTTTTTTATAATTTTTACATGTACCTTACTTAGATGTATCTAAAAAGTAAAATATTTATAAAAAAATAGTTTAAAAAATCAATAAATATACAAAAATATGAAAATTTACTGAATTCTCGTATTTTTTATATTTTTGGTATTTAGCGAATTTTTCTAAAAAAATTCACAAATATTATACTTTTAAAGTGTATTTATATTAGGTATATCTAAAAATTTTAAAAATTGCTTATAATATTAAAAAAATCAGTAAAAACAAAAAAAATAATTTTTTTGAAAAATAAATCCTAAAAATCCAAACCAATCAAGCTGTTTGCCACCCATTTTAAAGTAAAAAATTATATGGGAACTTACCGATATGTCTCATGCATAAAGTTTAAAACCTATTTAGTTTCAAAACAAAACACTTGCATCAATTAGTCTTACATATTTTTAATTGTTACCAACAATCCTTTTTTTTTTTTTAAATTTAAATACGCTGCTACATCTTACCACTATCGAACTTCCGTTAGACGGTCGCTAAAGGCTCGTCGAAATGTTCAATATCACCGGAAAGCTGCTGGAGTATCATCGGAAAGTCGCCGGAGTATCGCTGGGGTTTTTCGAACATCACTAGAAGTCGCTGAAATGTCTAGAATGTTCGTTGAAGACTCACAATAATGTCTAGAATATTGCCCAAAAAAGAAAAGAATAAATTGATAAATTAAAGCGAAAAAACATATCAAAATGTGCTAAATATTGATAAACTAAAAGAAGAAAAAAACGTAAGAATAATAAAAAGCAGTAATGGAAAAAAATATATGTTATTTTCAATTTTGTTGGATTTAAGCAAATAATCTTCAATATTGATCAAATTGAAAAGTAAGTTTTGTAACTGTAAAATGTTATAGTTTCGAAACATGATTCTATTAAATATTTATTCTTATTAATCAAACTAAAAAATATGTTATGAAATTATAAAATTTTACAGTTCTAAAGAAAGTTATGAAACTGCAACAAAAACAATGAAACTGTAAAATTTTACAGTTTTCACCGCCTGTAACAAAAACTCAAAAATAATTTGTTTAGAATTTGAAAATTTTATCCATTATAACAAAGAAAATAGAAGTGTGTAATACAGAAAAAGTAAAATAATCGAGAGATCGAAGGAAAGAGACATGTAGAAAAATGTTTGTACTCCGATAACTTTTTTTTATTTAGATCTAGTTGGATGTAACGTAGATTTACTTAGATTTGATGTAGATTTGAGTTCGCCATCAATGAGTACGAAGAAAGTAGTTGGTACTCAGTGGTTGACAGCGAACCCCAATCAATGGTAGCCGCTGGTAACTATAAATTATAAAGAAAAAGAAAAGAAGGAATGCGTGTGGTTGTTGCTGGATATCAGAGAAAGAAAAGAAGGTAAAAAATTTTGATAATTTTTTTTTGGGTCTGTAGCATTTGTGTTTTGATTCTAATTAAACTTTTGTTTCCGAGCAATGATGTATCTCTTAATTTTAGAATTCTAATTGAGCTCTAATGATGTAACAGGAAATTAAAAAAAAATAAAAATGTAAGGCCAAAACATCACATCAAAGTAGAGCCCAATCTTATTAGAGCTCCCAATTATTTTTGTTTGTTTCTTCTATTTTGTTTTGTGTATTTTGATTTTGTATCAAAAGCAAACAATAATGTAACAAAACTACATTAATGAGTTTTTTTCCCCCTTAACTTTTTGTGACAAATACAACGTGTGAAAAATTAAACTAATCGGATATTGATAATTACATATTCAGATTATATTTGTCTGATAAAATTAAACGGCAAATATGCTGTTGAGAATAAATCATCTATTTTTTTAAAAAGATAATTGTAATTCAATCATCAAACTATCGATATCTAATTAATCTAATTTTTATATGAATTTATCGCCGAACTCTAAAAAATGAATGGCATGAATCATTCGAAATGGATCCCAAAAATAGTCTACCAAGCTCAACAACGCTTCTCTATCCAGATCATCAAGGGGAGAGGAGCTCAACCATTTTTTTTTTTTTTAAATTACGAAAAAAAAAGAGAAAAAACCCCTCAAATTTGACCATCATAACAAAATAATTTTCAAACTTTTAATTACATCAATTTAAATTATAATTTTTTGATTTGTTTCCAATCTAAACCATCAACATATTTTCATTAAGTAAAATCGACAAAAAAATATATTTTAGTCTTTAAACTCAATGCAATTTATACATAAAATATTTAAAATATTATTTTTATTGAATTTAATGATTAAAATACCACTTCTTTTTTTTTCTCAATTTTTAATAGACAAATAATTTATATTGAAAAAAATATAAAAATTAGGGTTTAAATTAACAAAATTAAAAAGTTAGAATTTTTTTTATTATAAGGATCAAACCCTTTTTTTATATATATAAAAAAAACAATTCCCAAATTTAGTTTGCTTGTTTTTGGTTTTTCAAAAATACTTTTTAGAAAATTATACTTTATTGTTTTTCGTGTTTTTTTTTTGTTTTTACTGTGTTTTTTTTAATATTTTAAGCAATTTTTAAAATTTTTAGACACACCTAATATAAATACACATAAAAGTATAATTTTTGTGAAAAAAATCTTTTAAAAATTCACTAAATATCAAAAATATTAAAAAAAACCCAAGAATTTAGTATATTTTTATGTATTTATTAATTTTTTAAAATATTTTTTCACAAATTTTTTATTTTTTAGATCATCTAAGTAAGGTGTATTTAAAAAAGTAAAAAAAAAAATGTTTAAAATTTAAAAATATTCATAAAAAATAAAAAACAAAAAAAAAATCAATTTTTAAAAAACTTAATTCAAAAAATTCAAACCAAACAAACAGAAGTAGCATTAAATTGTTCTGCCAGCCTCATCTGTCGAGGAAGAGACTCATTGAACACTACTGCTAGTTTTTAAACACAAGATGATATAAAGAACCTGCAAGGAGGAGTCAATAGTATCCCAACTTGGAAACTGCGTGTTAAACTTTAGCAGAGAGTAAAGACCAAACACCAACTCAGTGACATGAACTGGGGAATTCACAATAAATTTCTCCGTGCATATCATGATGCCATGATACTGAAATTTAGAAATCAATTGCAACTTCTTCACTCTTTAAGCTGTTAGATCTTTAATGCATGATATTGAAATTTTGAAATCAATTGTAATTTCTTTCCTAGTATGAATGGTATATAGTTAATAGTTGTTGTTGGATTTGAACTTGGTATATTAATTGTGTTAGATTTTATTAGTTTTATTAGTGTGGAGATGTATTTTCTGAATACCAACACGTGGCAAGGTGACACCGACGTGTCAGCCGAGGTGTCACGTGCCCTGGTTGTGACGCCGAGGTTATCTCGGCAAGGCCGAGGTTATCTCCGAAGATATCGGAATCCGAAATAAATGGATAAAAGATAAGGGGCAGGAGTCCTAGAGTAAATAGAAGACTTTGCTAAGATAAGGATAAAGCTCTTAGGGAGTTTATCTTTATCTCTTGAGGAATCCAAAGTAAGCACTGAATTGGAGCCCATAGAAGTCAGGCTTCTAGTAGGACTTGGATTGAGTAAACTATAAAAGAGAAGCACCCCAATGGGTCTAAGGTACGCAGTTTTATGCTTTGAGTAGTGAGTTTAGCATTTGATTATCTTTGAGAGATATACTGACTTGATCGTCGGAGTGTCCCGGGTGGAAGAGTCATCGCCAGAGCCTTTTCTTTCTGTTATAGGTTTGTTGAAATCATCTATTCTGCCGGTGCTCTCCAGCTGATTACTAGGCAGGCAGTGTGGTCAGAAAATTACCCACGCAATTAGTTTTTTAATTATTATGAATTAGTAGTTTATTTAATAATATAAATATTTCTCATATTCGTAATTACTTTCCTACTGATAAAAATAAAAATCAACAAAATTCACCAACAGCATGTACCCCTATTACTTTTGGTCAAGTAGAGTTTGATTGTTCTTGTGTGATGGAGATTGCAGTATTCAAATTGACAATAAGTAGCATCAATAGGGAGATTGTAGAAGATTTTAATCTTATTGAAGTTATAATTTCATTGAATTTAATTCGGTAAATAAATTGAAATGATGAGTTATATATTCGAGTACCAGACATAATTCTAATGAAGATCTTAGAAATTTCGTTTGTCAGGAGTTAAATTAAATAAATAAGTATAAAAAGATAAAATAAATTAAGGGGTTGTTTTTGATTTTTTAAATAAATTAAATAAATAAGTATAAAAAGATAAATTACTTTAATTAATGAAGATCTAAATAAGTGTACTTTTTGATTTTTTACTAAAAAAATGTAAAATAAGATTGAGTTTGAGTTTGAAGTAATGTGGTAGAGAGGTGATGTGACTTAAATAAGATGACGTGACTTAAATAGGATAATAACTTTTTGATTTTTTTAAATTATGCCAAATTAAGCCTAAATAAATTAATAAGATAAAACATCAAATGTAAATCATAATTACTTTATCTTTTCTCTCACCACTATCAAATTTAAATTAAAAAAATAAAAAATTATTATCAAACAAAACTAATTTAACTATATTAAATTAATTAAAAAGCTAAGTTGAATTAATTTTTTTTTTATAATTTGGTCGTCGACAATGCTACGTAACTCAAATTTTGTGGCTCAAAAGTGGCTCAAATGGCCAAAACGACGTCGTTTTGAGTACAGAACAACATAAAAATGGCCAAAACGACGTCGTTTTGGCCATTTGAGCCACTTTTGAGCCACAAAATTTGAGCTACGTGACATTTTCGAAGGTCGTGTCTATGCTTGCATTTGACACACCTTTTAAGGAAAGTGAATCATAGCAGCACCCTTGCTAGAAGGTGATAGGCCATATAGGGACAAATTGGGAAAGGTTGTTGGCTCACTCTTAATGATAAAATAATTCTATTTTTGGATTCGATCATATCAAGCCCATGTGACCAATTGATTTTTGCATATTTATTTTTTTTAGTTTGTGTTTGTTCTTATTGATGAAAATTTAGATGTTTTCAGATTTAGGAGTTGTTTTGGATGATCTAAATAAATATATTTTTTGTGTTTTTATGAAAAGATGTACAGAAAAATAAAAAAAAATAAAAAGTGTATACTTATTTAAGATAGCCAAACTTAACCTTAATATTATTTATTTTGAGAAATAGATTAAAAGTAAATTTTTAATTTTTTAATTTTTTTAATCACCTAACTTTTTATTTTATTTTTTACGTTTTTAAAAAAAAAATCGACTTTTACACTATATATTGGCCCTGTATGGTAGAGCTGTGGGAAAGTGCTTATAGTTTATGCCTAAACAACTTATAACTTATAACTATGAACATAAGTTGATTTCTGACTTATAAATTAAGCATCTCCTGCTCCACTCAAAGAATAAGCTAATTTCTGACTTCCAAAAAGCTATAAGCTATAAGTAATAAGCTAAACTAAACACATCAAAATAGCTTAAATTAAGCTGAAAACTGAAATAAGCAGCTTTTGAGCTGCACCAAACAGGCACAATGAACCCATCTTCATATAAAAAAAAAATAATGTTATATATAGGGTTAAGTCCGCTATACATTTTTGGTTTTTTTTTTTATCAGTAAAAAAGAGAATTTTTATCGATGATAATTAAATGCACAATGAGATCAATGTTAGGGAAAATATGTGATTTCCCACAAGTAAATCAATCAATGGGAATAAAAACTAATGCGAAAAAATTAAATCAAAAGCAACACAATAATTTTACGTAGTTCCCTCAATGTGAGGTATGTCCACGGGATCGAAATCCGATTCACTATCAACCAAATAAGTTCCAAATGATTACAAACGAGACACTAATAGTCTCACAAAATCACCCTTAGGTGAATTTCAAATAATCACAAATAAACAAAGAGGAAAGACCTCACCAAATAGTTGAACAAAAATCTTCAGAACCAGAGTTGTAGAAGACCCAAAATAACTTCACCAAGTCATCCAACTATGAAGCCAAAACCGAAGTAGCCAACCGAAAATTCACTAACGAACCCACAGTGCACCAAGCACTATCTCAACACATATGACTTGGCAGCCACACTGTTTCACAAAACAAATTCAACCAAATTGATTGATACACCCAACACTCTCACCGAAAAAGAATTGATGCTGCTGTGCCTCTCTGATCCGGAAGATCTAAACAACATATATTTATATTGTTAAATTTTGGACTTTTTAGCAAAACCCTAATTGTATCCAAATTGGATTGGGTCTCCTCAAATATAATATATAAAAATATATTATACCTAAACTAACCCAAATTAAAATTCTTTAACAAACCAATTGGGTCCCACACTCCAATAAGGAGGTATACCCAATAATTCTCCCCCTACCGACTTAGGTGGAGATATCAACCATACCCGCCAAAGTTCGACACTTCAAATGTTTGTCCCTCGACAAAGTCTTAGTTAACATATCCGAAATGTTATCATCTGTGTGAACCTTTTCGAGTTGCAACAACTTCGAATCTAACACATCACGAATCCAATGGTATCTCACATCAATGTGTTTCGATCTCGAATGAAAAGTAGAATTTTTACTCAAGTGAATAGCACTTTGACTATCACAATAAAGCACATACTTTTCTTACTTCAAACCTAACTTTTGCAAAAATTTCTTCAACCATAACTCTTCTTTGCAAGCTTCTGTAATAGCAATAAATTCAGTTTCGGTAGTTGAGAGAGCAACACATTTTTGTAATTTAGATTGCCATGCCACAGCTCCCCCTGCAAAAGTCATCAAATACCCCGAAGTAGATTTCCTAGAATCAACATCACCAGCCATGTCAGAATCTGTGAACCCATCAAGCATCGGTTTACCATCCCCAAAACACAAACACACCTTCGAAGTCCCTCGAAGATACCTTAGAATCCATTTTACCGCTGCCCAATGTTCTTTACCCAGATTAAAGAGAAAACGACTCACCACACCAACGGCGTGAGCAATATTCGACCTTGTACAAACCATGGCGTACATCAAAGAACCAACTGCTGAAGTATAAGGAATTTTCAATATCTCTTCTTTGTCTTTCTCACTTGTAGGACATTGATTCAAACTAAGTTTGAAGTGACCCGCAAGTGGACAACCAACCGACTTTGCTTTATTTATGTTGAACCTCTCAAGAACTTTCTCAATGTAGCTTTCTTGAGATAACCAAATCAGCCCCTTTTTGCGATCACGAACAATTTTCATACCAAGAATTTGCTTTGCCGGCCCCAAATCTTTCATAGCAAAAGACTTTCTCAACTCCAATTTCAACCTGTTTATCATGGTAGAATCTTTACCCACAATTAACATGTCATCAACATAAAGCAAAAGAATAATAAATTTGCCATCTGAAAAATTTTTCACAAACACACAATGGTCCGAAGTGGTTTTAGAAAAACCATTATTCATCATGAAAGAGTCAAATTTTTTGTACCATTGCCGCGAGGCTTGCTTGAGGCCATACAAACTTTTCTTCAATCTGTAAACAAATTTCTCTTTCCCTTTTTCTACAAAACCTTCCGGTTGCTCCATGTAAATTTCTTCTTCAAGATCACCATGAAGAAATGCGGTCTTCACATCAAGTTGCTCAACTTCAAGGTTCATACTTGCAGCCATGCCAAGTACAACCCGAATAGAAGACATCTTCACAACCGGTGAGAAAATCTCATCAAAGTCAATGCCTTTCTTTTGCCCAAAGCCTTTCACAACAAGACGTGCTTTGTACCTTAGATTCTTGCCATCATTCTTCAATTTGAAGACTTACTTATTTTTCAGAATTTTCCTTCCTTTAGGCAACTTCACTAAATCATAGGTGTGATTTTCAAGTAAGGAGTTCATCTCTTCTTCCATGGCCTTTTTCCAATCACATTTCTTTGCATGCTCAATTGCTTCTTGATAGCTCTCCGGCTCCCCTTGATCAGAAATCAACACAAATTCATTGGGAGGATACTTTCTTGAAGGTTGTCGGTCCCTTGTAGATTTCCTTAACTCAAGTTGTGGTGGTGGTTCTTGAGTTGGATGCTCTTCCTCAATTTCTGGCTCAACTTCATTAGAATTAGCATCATCCTCTATATTTTCAATAGGTGGCTGCACATCTCCCTCATTTTCATCATCAACTGAAGATGAAGGAGATGGATCCATGTCAATGAGATCACTAGTTTTTGGCTCCGGTTGATCACCTTTGCCAAAGTCTTCAATTGTTTGGTCTTCAAGAAACACAACATCACGGCTTCGAATGACTTTCTTGTCGACCGGATCCCACAATCTATAACCAAATTCATCACGCCCATAGCCAAGAAAAACACATTGTCTTGGCTTGCTATCAAGCTTGGACCTCTCATCTCTTGGAATATGAACAAAGGCTCGGCAACCAAACACTCTCAAGTGCTCATAAGACACATTTTTGCCAGTCTAAACTCTTTCTGGAACATCACCATTCAAAGGATAGGAAGGAGACAAATTGATCACGTCAACTGCTGTCTTCAATGCCTCACCCCAAAAGGATCTTGGCAATTTAGCTTGTGAAAGCAAATACCTTGTTCTTTCCACAATGGTGCGGTTCATCCTCTCGGCAATGCCATTTTGTTGAGGAGTCTTTTTAATTGTCTTTTGGTGCTGAATACCTTGACTGTGACAATACTCATCAAATGGCCCAATGTATTCACCACCATTGTCTGATCGGATGCACTTCAATTTATGCCCTGTTTCTCTTTCAACCATAGCATGAAAATACTTAAATACTTCTAGAACTTGATCTTTAGTTTTTAGTAGAAAATCCCAAACTTTCCTTGAATAATCATCAATGAAAGTAACAAAATAAAGTGCATCACCATGTGTTCTAACTTTTAAAGGACCGCAAACATCCGAATGAATCAACTCCAAAATATTTTCTTTTCTAGAAGCAACATTTTTATGAAAAGAAACTTTATGTTGTTTACCCGCCAAACAATGAACACAAGTTTTGAGATGTGTACTTTTCAAACCGGGTAGAAGCTCTTTCTTGAACAATA
Source organism: Camellia sinensis (assembly GCF_055761805.1). Taxonomy (NCBI): domain Eukaryota; kingdom Viridiplantae; phylum Streptophyta; class Magnoliopsida; order Ericales; family Theaceae; genus Camellia; species Camellia sinensis. The sequence goes on from NC_138972.1 coordinate 106,528,278, forward strand.
CTTGCAGCCCTTTTTCACTCATGTGGCCAAGCCGCTTGTGCCACAATTCGGTAGAAGTATCATCTTGAAGTGCCTTGACAACACCTTTACAAATTTTTCCTTGCATCGAATAAAGTGTATGAGTCTTCTTACACTTAGCCACCACCAAGGAACCCTTTGTGAGCTTCCATATTCCATCACCAAATTTGTTGTTGAAGCCTTCATCATCTAGCTTCCCAGTACAGATCAAATTGAGGCGAATGTCAGGAACATGCCTCACATCTTTAAGCAACAACTTGCAGCCTAAATTTGTTTCCAAGCAAACATCACCCATACCAATAATCTTGGACAAACCTTCATTACCCATTCGAGCAGAACCATAATCTCCTTCGGTGTAGGTAGTGAAGAAATCAACTCGAGAAGTCACATGAAAAGAAGCACCGGAATCAATCACCCAATTGCTCTCTTGGCCCACAAAATTGATACAATCATCTTCACAAACGACCATAAGATCACCATTGGTAGTAACTGCCTTGTGTCTTCTTAGTTCTTGTCCACATTCTCCTTATTCTTGAGCTTTCGGTATTCCCGCTTCATGTGCCCTTTCTTGTGGCAATAATAACACTCAATGTCTTTCTTTGAAAAAGAACCATCTTTTGATTTATCACGGCTTTGATAACGACCATAAGGAGTTTTACTCCTCCCTCTTGTTTTGCTTCGGCCTCTCACAACAAATGCTTCCGAATGAGAGGAACCTGCTGATTTTCTTCTAGTTTCTTCATTCAACAGGCTACTAGTGACTTGGCCTATTGTGACAACTCCATCGGGTGCCGAATTACTGACGGTCACAACCAAAGTCTCCCAACTTTCGGGCAAAGAACTAAGTATTATCAAAGCCTGCAACTCATCATCAAAAACAATTTTCATAGAAGCAAGTTGGTTAACAATACTCTTTATTTCATTCAGATGTTCCGGAATAGGGCTGCCCTCTTTATATTTTAAATTAACCAACTTACGAAACAGAAAAGTTTTATTTGTGGCTGATTTTCTTTCATAAAGACTCTCTAATTTTTTCCATAAATCATGTGCTGAAGTTTCAGTAGCAACATGATGAAACACACTGTCATCAATCCATTGACGGATAACACCAACGGCTTTTCGATTAAACCTATTCCATTCATCATCTTTCATACCCTTGGGTTTGCCACTATCACCCTCAATGGGTCCATACAAATATTTACAAAATAATAGGTCCTCCATTTTAGTTTTCCAAGTTACCCAATTACTTCCATTGAAGCTAGACATACGACCCACATTCCCCTCCATTGATTTACACAAATAAATAAATCCAAATAAACTGTAAGCTCTGATACCAGTTGTTAGGGAAAATATGTGATTCCCCACAAGTAAATCAATCAATGAGAATAAAAACTAATGCGAAAAAATTAAATCAAAAGCAACACAATAATTTTTACGTGGTTCCCTCAATGTGAGGTACGTCCATGGGATCGAAATCCGATTCACTATCAACCAAATAAGTTCCAAATGATTACAAACGAGACACTAATAGTCTCACAAAATCACCCTTAGGTGAATTCCAAATAATCACAAATAAACAAAGAGGAAAGACCTCACCAAATAGTTGAACAAAAATCTTCAGAACCAGAGTTGTAGAAGACCCAAAATAACTTCACCAAGTCATCCAACTATGAAGCCGAAACCGAAGTAGCCAACCGAAAATTCACTAACGAACCCACAGTGCACCAAGCACTATCTCAACACATATGACTTGGCAGCCACACTGTTTCACAAAACAAATTCAACCAAATTGATTGATACACCTAACACTCTCACCGAAAAAGAATTGATGCTGCTGCGCCTCTCTGATCCGGAAGATCTAAACAACATATATTTATATTGTTGAATTTTGGACTTTTTAGCAAAATCCTAATTGTATCCAAATTGGATTGGCTCTCCTCAAATATAATATATAAAACTATATTATATCTAAACTAACCCAAATTAAAAAATTTTAACAAACCAATTGGGTCCCACACTCCAATAAGGAGGTATACCCAACAATCAATACATCAATAAAAAAGAAGAGGATAGATACAATAAACATTATAACAAAACACTCCGATTTAAACTAAGTTAAGGCCTCGTTTGACAAGAGGCTATTTTAGTCAATTAGTCAAAAAGTTACTAAATTAGCTAAAAAGTCAACAACCCATACCAAAAAGTCAAAGATTCTTTTTTCTTTCTACTTTTTGCACATCTTTTCGTAATTAGCCAAAAAATCATCCCAAACATACAAATTTTTTTTACCTATTTTTTTAACCAAATAGTCAAAAGCCCATTCATATGCTAACATCACATCAAAATTGGTGCGAATCCAACCAAAACACCCAGGCCAACAACACGGCGTACAGAGCAGACAGCCTATTCGTAAGATACATTAGAAAAATGATTTATACCCCCACTGGGGGTCGACCCCCAGTGAGGTGGAGGCCCATGATTGGGCGGAAAAAAACAGTTTTTTTTTTTTTTTTTTTTTTTTTTTTTTTTTTTTTTTTTTCCGGCTAGCAGCCAGTGGGGGCGCGCCACCTCACTGGGGGTGCGACCCCCACTGGGGGTATAAGGCACGGCTGATATTAATATTAGCAGATTGCAACTTGTACTCAAACCCCAATGGCAAGGTAGCCAACTACTATTAAGGATCATTTATCATCTCTCAATTTTAAAAAGGACTTTGCTACCGACCTCTACTGGCGTCGACCCCCAGTGAAGTGGCAGCGTGCTATTCGTTTAAATCATAAAAAAAAATAAATAAATAATTTTTTTTAACCAATGAGAAGCCTCTGCATGTGACCCCCAGTGACCCCCACTGGGGTCTTAGGCATTTTTGTTTTAAAAATTGTGTATTTAAATCTTTTAACTATACTTTGTTTTTGGAGAGGTGAAAGTAAATTTTTTTTTTCTTTTTGTTTTTTGAGAGAGAGATCTAAAAGTATGATTTTTAAGTTGAGGGGATAAATTATAATTAACTCCTATATAAATAAATAAATTTTGAAAACATTTTTACTAATGTATTTGGCACATATGGTCGGTGTTTGAGAAATTATTATTTTAGTAGGTTATTTTAGTTTTAAATTATTTTAGTAGATTAAAATTTTTGTATTTAAAAAGATAATTGAATTTTTTTGTAATTGAATATGATATTTGTGAGAGAAAAAATAAAATGATTATGAATTTGATGTGACATTATGCCACTCGTTATGTTAGCCTATTTTATAATTTTGTAAATTTTAGTAAAAAAATAGCCTAAAACCCACTTGCTAAATAGGGCCATAATATTAATGTAATAAGTCTCATTTCAAACACCAAAATTTTATCATTACATGAAATATTAGTTATTAAAAACTATTTATAAAAATTATGTTTGTTTGTTTGTTTGTTTGTTTGTTTGTTTTTTTTTTTTTACAGGAAAATCCTCCCTACCCTCCCGCAGGTCTAAGGCAGCGCCCCTTGCAGAGATCACCAGGGTGTCCTATTAGCCTTTTCGAGCGAGGATATTATAACTTGAGAACTTGCCCCGACCTCCCAAGACAAGTTCCGCTTAAGTCAGGACTCGTACAGTGAAGGAGTATTAAACCCACACCAAGTGTTGATTATATAATTTGAGATTCAACCTCCTAACCAACTGTACTTTACCCAAGAGATTGACTGAAAAAGAAAAAACAAAAATGCTAGAGGCCCAAAAAATTCTACCAAAAGTTTTACCAAATGTCTCACATGGGTGTGGGACCCACATGGGTGTGGGATCCACATTGTGTGGGTTCCACACCCATATGAGATATTTGGTAAAATTTTTGATAAAATATTTGAGATCTCTAGCATTACTTAAGAAAAAAATTAAACCTGTGGCTTTGAAATTTAAACCTCAAACCTTAACTACAATGGCATTATTGGAGCAAAATAAAAGAGAACAACAAAAATGAAGCACTATCATTCATTGTGATGTGAGCAAGAACAGTGCAAGTTGAATTTGTAAAAAGGGTGAGTTGGCAGAGCCAGACGCAATGGCAGAGCAAATGCAGGTTCCATTTGGGGCGTTTTGGCAGTTTTTTAAAGTTTTTCTTTTTTTTTTTAATTGTTTTGAGTCACATTATCTCCTTATTTTTTTTATATAAAAAATTTAAAAAAATTAATTTTTTATCAACTTTTTAAAACACTACTTTATAATTTTAAAAATAAAAATATTAAAAAAAATTAGAGATAATATAATATATTAGGGATAATAATTTTAATTTAACGAAAGTTAAAAAATATAAGATGATAAATAAATAGAAAATGAATTTGTTCACATATTTTTTAGTGTGTGAACAATACAGAAAATGTGATTGGTTCAAATATGTGGATTCTATATCCAAAAAATGTAGGCCTTGTTTTGTTTATTTTTTAGAAGAAATTTTGGGAAAAATTCTCTACAAATAAATTTTTAAGAGTAATTAAATTAAACAATTTTTTTTTAAAAAAAATTTCAAAATTTTGTTTGGTTACCTACTTTTCAAAATCACTCTCTCTCATACACATCAAATCAATTACTTTTTTTAAAACTCTCTTCCTAAAACAATTTTCCAAAACCATTTATGAAAAAAAGCAAACCAAACAAGTTTTCGTACGTTTTATCTCAAAAATTACTCTACAAACACAAACCAAACACACCCGTAATGTCTCCACCCAAAATGATAGGTCCCACTTTTCTCTATCAATCAAAATACATGTATTGTTAGAGTCTGTGAACAAAATTAAACTCAAAACAAATGAGTAAAACTAAATGTTTAGTGTAGTATTTAGTGTATTAATTATGTTATATTGAAAATAAATAAATTATATATATTATTGACATGGGTAAGCCCATAAAGGCTACAGCCCACTATAAACAACCCAAGCTCATCACTTAGGCCCCAATACATAATCCAACTAATGAGGCCCAACATGGCTGGAACTCAACATAGCAATAAGAACCAATGACGCTCAGACATGTGGCAGGTGAAGAACAAGCCACATAAGCAGACAAAGATCCTACAAAGTTATTACACTGCACATCAACCATTAATGAAACTCCTTACAGCATTTGTTGCGATAAGCCCTCCCCGTCGAGACAGAACGGCCTCACCATGAACAAGGCAAGCTATAGTATAGACTTTCGGCCAAGATGGCAGGTCGCAAGAGACAACGAAATGATTATCGAAGGATATAAGCAGACGTCAAAAACAAGAATAAGGTTAAGTTTTTTATCTTTAATCTATCTCTACGCTCTACTTCTCTTTCTAACTTGCTCGTCGGAGGGTTCGTTGGGGAACTCCCCGTTCCCCGTTGAACTCTTGTGCAGGTTCTCTGGTGGGCTTGGTCATTCGGACACTGGTTTGAGGAGCGTGGATCAGTCTGACCTGTTCCACCTGGAACACGCTGTATCAACAATTATATACATATAAAATATAATTACAGTAGGGGCATGGTAGAATGGGGTAAGGAGAGCAAAATCCAACCCTGCCTCACTTCTTCAACGAGGCAAGGGATGCGAAGCTTGAATGGGATGGAGAAAAGTTAGGCCTAATGAAATTATTAATGTAGTGGTATTATGTAAAAAATATAATAAAAATTACGTTTATTTATGCACTAGTGTGGTAGTATTAATTTATTAAAATAAAATTTATAAAATTCTGTAAAATCTTCAATTTATTATTTTTATAAAGTAGGGATAAAATTAGATTGTGAATCCTACCCTCTAATTGCATCTTTTTATTTATTTATTTATTATAAAGGATTAACAATCCCATGAAACTCTTAGGCCATGTTTGTTTGTCTTTTTAAAACGAGGAGTTGAACTAATAGTGTGTAAGACTCACCTAAAGAGTATTTGGTTAGAGACATGAGTGAGGGGATTAACTATTTCTTTAGACTAGTAATCTCCCCCATGTGGTAGGACTAATAAAGTTATGGGAGGGTTGGGATTAGAAATTAAGTGAGGGATTAGTAAATTTTTAAATAATTTCTAAGTACAAATTACATTTTTTAGAACAAAAAAATAATTATAATATTAAAAAATATTAATTTTATATAGTAATAGTATCTATAGTATTACTAATTTGGTGATGTACAAAAAAAAAAAATACTCTTTATCTTACATCTCTAATCTAATATTATTATACTAATAATCTTATCACTTAATACTTATACTTTCAATCTTTTCTATCCTATAAAGCCAAACAAAGGTTACCTTAGACCATATCAATTTTACCACCCAAATATGATTTATGTAGGGCAATCCGGTCTCATTGCCTATAGAACTAAACAACCATTACCGTAGATTATGGAGGATGCTAATGATACTTGGAAATTATTATGTGACCTATCATATTAGTAGATTAGGTCCCATCTTGCATTCCAAAGTTTACTGTTATATGATATATCAATTTATATAAAACAAAAAGTAAAAAAAGAATACTTGTGTAGAATTTTCTTCATCTACTTCTTTTTTTAATCATTTCATCATTCTCATTATTAAGTTTAAATTTGAATTTGAGAGAACTTAAAATTATCGGTCTCATTTTGATAATTAAAATTATTTATTTTACAAGATCCTCCATATATATTATCCATAAAAAAAATTAGATCAATTTGATAATCATAACCTTTTCATTTTATCTTATTTGTTTCTAAAACATGAATGGTTTGTTTTCATAAATATACTTGTTGACAAATTTTTAGAGAGAAACGCAATAAAATAAAAAAGTTATCATTAGTACATCGATTTAATTTCTTTAATATATAAAATGAACAATTAAGAACATCTAAATGAGATTCAAGGTAAATCCTATGACCCACTCAAGTTCTTTCAAATTTATATTTAAGGCCAAGTTTGGCATAATATAAAAAAATTAAAAAGTTACTCAAAAAGTTAAAAAGTTAACACTATTCACCAAAAGTCAACAATTACAGCTGTACAACTCTCAATCCTAATTTTTCCCTACAAATCAATTTTTACAATTTTTTATTACACATTTTTCCATAAAAAATCAAAAAATTAACCCAAACATTCATATTTTCTTCCTCAATTTTTTAGTCCAAAAAAATAAAAAATACATTTATTTAAGGCACCTCAAACAACTCCTAAATTTAAAAGAAACCCAACTTATCTGTCAAGCATGTACTCACTATAAGAAAGATGCAAAGCGAGTTATTAACTACTAATGTGTACATAAAATATACAAAATAAATTTACTGAAAAATCAACTTGTTTGCTCTATCCGAAAAAGATAGAGGCTCAGGAATAATGCTACGAAATTTATTTTGAACTGTGATGTATGGTCCATATGCGTACCTAATATCATTAATGAGGGTAGTTCAAATGGTAGAATTCTACCATACATGTAAGTGATTTTCATGTATGGTATATAAAAAAATATGAATTATTAGATTTAGATTGGATGAATAAATAGCAAAATTAGGTAACAAAAGTAAGGTGGTTTTCTAAAAGGTAAAATAGTTTTGATTAATTTTGAAATAAAAAAAATGATGTTAAATTATTATTTACTACAAACATACTTACTATTTGATATTCACTCACTTACTATTTATTATTAATAAATTTACTATTTAAACTATTACCTGCTAAACAGGTCACATTCAATTCTTGAAAATTGTGCATTCTTTTATATTTTAAATATATAAAACTAATGGCACACTACATCTAACTATTTTTTCTTGATATTTTGTATTGTTATGATTTGTAAAAAGTAAAATATGATATGTAACTGTTAATTTATTAATTTTTTTTAAAATTTACTATTGTTTTTAAAATAGTCATTATTGTGAAAAAATAATTTTTGATATAATATTAAAAATAATTAAAAAATAAAAAATATATTTTTAAATTGTAAGTTATTTAAACTTATTTTTAAAAACATTAATTTAAAATAGTTACTTTTTTTTTATACCTACAATACCTCAAAAAATCTTTTAGAACTTTCATAAATTCATAATTTTTTTTATCAATTTAATATCCATAATGAAATATTTTTTTATTCATAATTTTTTTTAATATCTAAAATATTGTAAAGCATAAATTGAAAATAAGATAGAATAAAATAACTTACAAAGAACTCTTATTTGTCCATATTTATTAATGATAATAAATGAATACATGTACAGTCATTTTTTTCTTTTTTCTTTTCAAAAATGCTGGAGGTCCCAAAAATTCTACCAAAAGTTTTACCAAATGTCTCACATGGGTGTGGGACCCATGTGAGACATTTGGTAAAACTTTTGGTAGAATATTTGGGATCTCTAGCATTACTCTTTTCTTTTACCTACTTCATTTGAAAACATTAATTGCTATATAAGAATATAATTAATTAAAAAAATATAAAAGAACTCTAAACTCATTTGCATACATAATAAACAAGATTGTGATTTTTTCATATTTTTCACAGGATTGTGATTTTTTTTCATTTATCTTTGTCTCTGTCTCTCTTTTATTTGAACATTATGTGATACTTTTAATTTATAAATTTTAAAATTTTGTTGAAAAATCATTTCACTGAGCTAAAGAAAAACTGGACTTTTAAAATTTTAAGTCAAGTTTAATGAAATAATAAGTATAATTTCATTGACTAGTAACTTAAGTTTATTTAAGTGGTGTCTTATTGATTGGTAAGTTATGTTTAATTAAAGGGTTTGGTTATGGTGTGCAACTTACACCTTACACCTTATACCTTACACTTACACCTTACACTTACACCTTTTGTAAAAAATTAAACCTTACACTTACACCTTTTTTGAGGTTGCACACCATGTGCAACCCACTTACACCTTACACCTTACACTTACACCTTACACTTATACTTACACCTTACACTTACACTTTTTGTGTAAGTGGCACATGGTGTGCACTTGCACACTTAAGAAAACTCCTTAATTAAATAGTAAGTAGAGTTTGATTGAGTAGTAACTAAAAACTCATTGAGTAGTAACTAAAGTTTAATGGAGTAGTGAGTGGAAATTAGCAGATCTCATTGAATAATAACTTATTGTATGGTTAAACTTTCCATAAATGAAAGATCTCTAGGAGTCATGTTTGATTTAGTTGATTAATAGAGTCTTATTGAGTATCAATCATGTTTAATTGAATTGTAAGTCAAGTTTGATGGAGTAGTAAATGAAGTATCAATGAGTAGTAAGCTGAGTCACATTGACTAATAAATGGAGTTTAAGTGACTAGTAAGCAAAGTCTAATAAAATAGTAAGTAGAATCTCATTAAATAACAAGTGAGATTTAATCGAGCAGTAAGTCAAGTCTAGTTACTAAGCTAAGTCTAATAATGTCACGACCCAAACTTGCCTCTAAGGGTTTAGCACCGTAACCGGCCAGTAATCCGCGATTACCGAAGGCTTGAAAGACAGTAATAACAGTAATACAGTATAAAAGGGGCTGGCGGACGCCAAACTGTAATAACAAGATGTCCAATGAACTATGAAAACCTGAATAGAAAAAAAAAACTTTTATAGACTAATCCACATTCATAACCACATATACATATATATCAGATACACATAATATACAAGTTATGGATCTAATCCTTACACCATAGCTGTACAACCAAGTCTTAAACATTCGATACATAACAGAGACAAAAGGGTGAATCTGAAACACCCAAAAAACAGCCTTGGCTTGAGTAGACTCGGAACCTCGAAGTGAGGCTCAACGGTTGGCTGGACAAAACATGAGCTTAACTCGACGCTTCTAGCTTCGGTCCGGTGCTTGGCCACCTACATACATATATAAACTGTGAGCTAAAACCCAGTGAATAACAAATGCATAAAGGGGTTAAGAATGAATGTTCTTTCAGTAATTAAAACAGTCAATTGCATCTGTAGATCAGTTATTCAATCAGTGGCTAATAGTTCATGTCATAACAGTCGTTTAGAAACCATAACAGTCATATGTGGTACACACAATAGCAGAACAGTACAGTAGGTCTTAATAAACCGAACAGTCAGTTGATGGCCATCCAAACAGTATACAGTATTGGTTCCAAACATTGGAACTAACAGAGATCTCTGTAACAGTAGCAGTAACAGTAACAGTAACAGTAATAGTACAGTAGCAGTAACAGTAACAGTAAGTTGCTATGGATGCCACAAGTACAGTTCATAAAATAGGACAAACATTCATTCAGTAAACAATGTCATTTCAGAAAGCAGTACAGTCGATCGTTCAGAAAATAATTATAACTGAACATATCTTTACAACATTGTTACTCACAGATTATTGGGCTATAGGCAGGCTAATCTGCGTCCTCGGTGCCAATCCTACACAGTTGCAGAACGAACACACACTAAATTACACGCTCGAGATTAATAACTTAGCCCCTAACTTGACTTGGTGTAGTTCTATAACATTATCCTCATTATGGTGCCTTAAACATGGCCTAGGAATGCCTAGGATGGAATGAGGATGCAAAAATATACTTAACAACATTTTTCAAAACTTGCTGAAAATAGAGGTCTCGCTCGAGCGTGGCTTTCTCTACTCGAGCGAGCTTACCGAATGAGAGAGGTCGCTCGAGCGTAGACTCTCTCGCTCGAGCGATCTGCAAAAGTGTGAAAAGTATTGGTTGCTGAAATTCTCCGCTCGATGCTCGCTCGAGCGTGAGACACAGTTACTCGCTCAAGCGTAGGTCTCCTCGCTCGAGCGTGCGTCTGCACACGCAAAAACCTGAGAGCTTGCAATTTTCGCTCGAGCCAGCATTTCGTCGCTCGAGCGAGAGTCTGAAAACAAAAGTAGTCGCTCGAGTGTGGAATCCTTCGCTCGAGCGTGGAAGCCAAATTCTAGGCTTTCCAGATTTGCTCCCAAAGCTCAAACCAAGAATCAAACATTTCAAAACTCATCATTTTGGGCCAATATTCTGGAAAATACTTAGAAACTCATAATACCACATGATTTAAAGACTATTTCATAAAATCAAGGTCCCAAAGTATGCCAATTGAACCAAATTTCAATTAAAACTTTATGAACATTACAAGAACATTACATGCATGAGTTCTCATGAACTCTAAAACTCCAAAGCATGATCAAATGCAAGATTGAACTAAAAAACATGATAAATTCTAGAGTACAACCACAATATGGGCATGTATGTAAGAATTTCATGAAAACAACCTCAAAATTCTATGATATGGACATGCATGCATGAATTCACTTGACTTCCTTAAATTCTAGCTCAATTAACCCATGAATTCACATATTTCATTTATATACAAGTTCTAGGTGGCTCAATAACAAGATTAATAGGTTGAGCTCTTACCTAGGCTTCTCAATCAAACTTCACCTAGGCCAAAACCTTGAACAATGTAGACAAGTCTTCAAAATTTCCTTCAATTCTTCTAAATTCAAGCAAAAACTCTTGTTGAATTCAATTTTCCCCTATTCTCCCTCTCTCATACGGTTTGGGTCTTGAGGATGGAAAGTGGTGTCAACAAAAAAATGAAATCAAACAAATGGCCTTGTAAAGGCCCACTAATGGCAATTGTGTAATAAACTCAAGCTAATGTAATATAACATTATTTATTCTAATTTAATCATTCCAAATCGAACTTTAATTAAACTTACCATAAAATCATATAAATCCTAATTAGCATATAACACTAATCAATTTCTGAATCGGTCGCCGATAAGGCTTTCAATTCGCAATTCGAAATTAGAACATGAATAGATCATTCAGTAACAAACAGATAAAAATACAATTAAAACAACACACTCATGTAATCAATTTAGGATTTCATTTTAATCAATTACTTATCATGTTTAATCACAATTTAACGCTAATCAGAGGTGAGGGTTGTCACAGTCTCCCCCCCTTAAAAAGAGTTTGGTCCTCCAAACTCGAATTACCTTCATTTTGGAAGAACACTAGGTCCCGAGGAAACAATTCAAGATATCTTTTCATCATATCGTCTTCCCTTTCCCAAGTGGCATAAACGTCACCATGGTTTTGCCAATCCACTTTCACTAACGGGATTCCCTTATTTCTCAACCTCTTGATCCGTCGGTTTACAATCTGAATAGGCCGTTTTTTATAAGTGTAATCATCACTTAACATCACACGAGTAGGCTCAATAACATGGAAGGGATCCCGAAGTTAATCCCGCAACATCGAAATATGAAAGACATTATGCATGTGTTCCATTTCAGGAAGAAGCGCCACTTGATATGCCACTGGATTAATCTTTTCAATGATTTCATACGGCCCAACATATCTCGGTGCTAACTTACCCTTAGCTCCAAAGCGAGCATGTCCCTTCATTGGTGTCACTTTAATAAAAACATGATCACCCACTTCATATTCCCTGTCTCGCCTCCGGACATTTGCGTAACTTTTCTGTCGGCTTTGAGCGGTTTTCAATCTTTGTTGGATCAGTTTCACCTTTTCCGTGGTCTCATGTACAATCTCGGGCCTAAGTAAAGGCCCATTTCCGACTTCTGCCCAACAAATAAGAGATAGACATTTTCTGCCATATAAAGCCTCGAAAGGCGCTATACCAATACTCGAATGAAAACTGTTGTTGTAGGAAAATTCGGCTAAAGACAAATGACTTTCCCAATTCTCTTGGAAATCGAGCACACACATATGCAGTAAGTCCTCCAGAGTCTGGATTGTTCTTTTTGATTGGCCATCTGTTTGAGGATGGTATGCACTACTCAGTCTTAATTCAGTACCCGATGCCGTTTGTTGACTTTGCCAAAATCTCGATGTAAACATCAAGTCCCTATCTGAAACAATGGACACAGGCACTCCATGCAATCTAACAATCTCATTAATATAAATTGTAGCCAACTTATCCGCATTGTAAATTGTTTTGACAGGTAAGAAATGAGCAGATTTAGTCAACCGATCAACAATAACCCAAATTGAATCCATACCTTTATTGGAGCGAGGTAATCCAACAATGAAATTCATAGTAAGATGTTCTCATTTTCACTCCGGTATTGGCAAGGGCTGAAGTAAACCTGCGGGTTGTTGATGTTTAGCTTTGATTTGTTGGCAATGCAGGCATTTCGACACAAACTCAACAATCTTTTTCTTCATTCCTGGCTACCAGAAATTAAGCTTCAGATCTTGGTACATTTTTGTATTTCCTGGATGGATAGAAAGTATTGAACTGTGGCTTTCTTGCAAGACTCGCTTTTTCAACTCAGGATCATTTGGTACACACAACCTTCCTTGAAATTTCAATACATTGTTTTCAAATTTAAAATCTGGCCTTGGTTTGGATTCCATTTCATCAATGATTTTCTTCAAAAAGTCATCTTGTTGTTGCTTCTCTTTGATCTCTTTAATGAGTGCTGGTTGAGCAGAAATAGTGGCCAATATCCAACCTTGTTCTCGTAAAACAATTTCAACTTCAAATTTTCCAAGGTTATGTAACAGTTCTTTCTGTCCGGTGAGTAAACAGGCCAATTCCCAATTGATTTTCGACTAAGTGCATCAGTAACGGTGTTAGCTTTCCCCAGATGGTACAAAATTTGCAAGTCATTGTCTTTTATCAATTCTAACCATCTCCGTTGTCTCATATTCAACTCTTTCTGTGTAAAGAAATATTTTAAACTCTTGTGATCGGTGTACACCTCACATGTTGCCCCATATAAGTAGTGGCACCAAATTTTCAATGCAAATACCACTACAGCAAGTTCCAAGTCATGAGTTGGGTAATTCTTTTCGTGTGGCTTCAGTTGCCGGGAAGAATACGCAATAACTTTACCATTCTGCATTAACACACATCCCAAACCCTTATAAGAAGCATCATTAAAAATAGTAAATCCATCCGTATCTGAGGGTAGGGTGAGAATCGGTGCAGTGACAAGTCAAGTCTTCAACTCTTGGAAAGCTGATTCTTTCTGATCGGTCTAGTCAAATGATATTCCCTTTTGAGTCAACTGAGTCAATGGCAGAGCAATTTTGGAAAAATCTTTCACAAACCTCTTGTAGTACCCGGCTAAACCCAAGAAACTCCAAACTTCGGTAACATTAGTCGGTCGAGGCCAATTTACCACTGCTTCAATCTTTTGTGAGTCGATTGAAATGCCATTATTACTAATCACATGCCCCAAAAGTATGACATTATCAAGCCAAAATTCACACTTTGTTAGTTTTGCATACAGTTTATGTTCTCTTAAGGTCTGTAAAGCAATTCTTAAATGATGTTCATGTTCCTCCTTACTCTTGGAATAAATCAAAATGTCATCTATAAAAACAACCACAAATTTGTTAAGGAATGGTTTGAAAATTCTGTTCATAAGATCCATAAATGCAGCAAGTGCATTAGTAACTCCGAAAGGCATAACAAGAAATTCATAATGTCCATACCTCGTTCGGAAGGCAGTCTTTTCAACGTTCTCTGCTTTGACTTTCAATTGATGATATCCGGATCTAAGGTCAATTTTGAAAAAGACCTGAGCGCCTTGTAATTGGTCAAATAAATCATCAATACGAGGCAATGGGTACTTGTTTTTCATTGTCACCTTGTTCAATTCACGGTAGTCAATGCAAAGTCCTAGTGAGCCGTCCTTCTTTTTCACAAATAAAATTGGCGCGCTCCACGGTGAAATCTGGGACTGATAAACTTCTCATCCAACAATTCTTGCAGCTGAATTTTCAATTCTTTCAATTCAGTAGGTGCCATTCTGTACGGAGCTTTGGAAATTGGCTGTGTACCCGGTAACACCTCAATGGTAAACTCAATCTCTCTATCAATCAAATCCCCTGGCAAATCATCGGGAAAAACATCTGGAAATTCTCTGACTATAGCAATATTATCCACATTAGCTTTAGTATTAGCAGGTACAGTCAATATGCAACATAAATACCCTTTACACTCCTTTTTAATTAATTTGAATGCGTTCATGGACGAAATCAGATATGGGGGAGGTACTACAGCAACCCCATTAAATACAAATTCAGGTAAACCAGGTGGGCGAAAAATAACTTGTTTCGTTACACAGTCAATGAAAGCATGATATTTTATCAACCAATCCATTCCCAAAATTACATCAAAATGATCAAGATTCAAGGGTGGCAAGTTAAAATACAAAAGTACATCCCCAACAACAATCTCGCATGCAGGATACACATAAACATAAGTCATAGGTCCCCCAGCAGGTGAAGATACAACTAACAAATAGTTTATGGATTCCAGTGGTCTATTTAATTTTCGTAAAAAAGCATGCGAGACAAACGAATGTGTAGACACCGAATCAATCAGAATATAAACATTTTGAGCACAAATTGAGAGTATACTTGACACAACTGTCTCGGTGTTCTGTACATCTCCCGGTACAAGTGCAAACACCTGGCCTTGCCTTAAAGGTTCCTTTCCAGTAGCTTTGAGATTGGGTTTTGGTGTAACAGTTGATACTGCTGCACTAGCTGCAGCCCTACTAGTGCCTTAAGACGTGGAAGGGCAATCTTTGACCATCTGACCTACCTTGCCACACCTGTAACATGCCTCAGAAATTTTGTAGCAAACCCCCTTATGTCTTTTGCCACATTCGAAGCAGGGTGGTATGGAACTGTTTCCCTGACTAGAGCTGCTTGTTGACCCTGTGTTTTTCTTTTTATTAAATGAGTTGTTCCGGTCCTTTTTGAAATTAAAGCCTTGCCTCTTACCCCGCCATTCAATTACCGATGTTTTAGTCTGTTTCAATGCTGCAACATTTGTTTCGGCTATAATTGCTCAGTCAATGACATCCACATACTTGAGCAGTTTCAAGACATTAATTCGATCGAGTATTTCCAAGTTAAGCCCACCTTCAAACTTTCTGGCCTTCTTATAGTCGGTATCCACCATGTGTGGTGCATATCGGGCGAGCCCCGTGAACTTAGATTCATATTTCGCTACTGACATGGTACCCTGCTTCAGTTGTTCAAATTCAGTTACCTTGCGGTCTCGGACACACTAGGGAAAATATTTCTCATAGAAGGCTTCTTTAAACTAAGCCCAAGTAATAGCATCATTTGTATCACGAATAAGCATCCACTACCGTCTAGCTTTTTCTTGTAACGTAAACATAGCCAGCAACACCTTATGTGCCTCTGTACAAGGGAACACTTCAAATAACTTTTTAGTTTCTAATACCCATGCTTCAGCCTTTAGTGGCTCAAGATCTCCTTGAAATGTTGGTGGCTTTATTTTGTTAAACTTTTGCGTCAAGGCAATCACATCATCATTGATATTTAGTTCTGGCTGTACTGGAGGAGGTGGGGGCTGTTGGTTCTGTTGTTGCCTTAGAGCCTCAGTCAACAGTTCAACCATTCTTTCCAACCCTGTCATTCTTGCTTAAGATGATTCAGATTCATCGGCATTTCTTGCATTCTCCATTTCACTATATACAATACAGTAATAATAAACATAGAAAAATTGCTTACTTAAGCACATTAGCACATATATTCGTATCATGACCACACACACTTTGTTATGCTTATGTAATGCCCTAATTACTTTTCTAGGACATCCTATAGCTCATTTGGACACGTGTGTGTGGTATAACACGTGCTTTGATACCACTCTGTTACGACCCAAACCCGCTCCTAAGGGTTTAGCCTCGTAACCGGCCAGTAATCCGTGATTATGGAAGGCCTGAAAGAAAGTAATAACAATAATACAGTATAAAAGGGGCTGGCAGAAGCCAAACAGTAATAACAAGGTGTCCAATGAGCTTTGAAAACCTGAATGGAAAAATAAAATAAAATTATGGACTAATCCACATTCATAACCACATATACACACATATCAGATACACATAATATGCAGGTTAGGGATCCAATCCCTACACCGTAACTGTACAACCAAGTCTTAAACATTCGATACATAATAGAGACAAAAGGGTGAATCTGAAACACCCCAAAAACAGCCTTGGCTCGAGCAGACTCGGAACCTCGAAGTGAGGCACAATAGTTGGCTAGACAAAACATGAGCTTAACTCGACGCTTCTAGCTTCGGTTCGGTGCCTGGCCACCTACATACATATATAAACTGTGAGCTAAAACCCAGTGAATAACAAATGCGTAAAGGGGTTAAGAATGAATGTTCTTTCAGTAATTAAAACAGTCAATTGCATCTGTAGATCAGTTATTCAATCAGTGGCTAATAGTTCATGTCATAACAGTCGTTTAGAAACCATAGCAGTCATATATGGTACATCCAATAGCAGAACAGTACAGTAGGTCTTAATAGACCGAACAGTCAGTTGATGGCCATCGAAACAGTATAGAATATTGGTTCCAAACATTGGAACTAACAGAGATCTTTGTAATAGTAGCAGTAACAGTAAAAGTATAGTAGCAGTAATAGTAACAGTAACAGTAACAGTAACAGTAAGTTGCTATGGATGCCACAAGTACAGTTCATAAAATAGGACAAACATTCATTCAGTAAACAATGTCACTTCAGAAAGCAGTACAGTCGATCGTTCAGAAAATAATTATAACTGAACATATCTTTACAACATTGTTACTCACAGATTATTGGGCTATAGGCAGGCTAATCTGCGTGCTCGGTGCCAATCCTACACTGTTGCAGAACGAACACACACTAAATTACACGCTCGGGATTAATAACTTAGCCCCTAACTTGACTTGGTGTGGTTCTATAACATTATCCTCATTATGGTGCCTTAAACATGGCCTAGGAATGCCTAGGATGGAATGAGGATGCAAAAATATACTTAACAACATTTTTCAAAACTTGCTGAAAATAGGGGTCTCGCTCGAGCGAGCTTACCGAATAAGAGAGGTCGCTCGAGCGTAGACTCTCTCGCTCGAGAGATCTGCAAAAGTGTGAAAAGTACCGGTTGCTGAAATTCTCCGCTCGATGCTCGCTCGAGTATGAGACACAGTTACTTGCTCGAGCGTAGGTCTCCTCGCTTGAGCGTGCGTCTGCACACGTAAAATCCTGAGAGCTTGCAATTTTCGCTCAAGCTAGCATTCCGTCGCTCAAGCGAGAGTCTGAAAACAAAGGTAGTCGCTCGAGTGTGGAATCCTTCGCTCGAACGAGGAAGCCAAATTCTAGATTTTTCAGATTTGCTCCCAAAGCTCAAACCAAGAATCAAACATTTCAAAACTCATCATTTTGGGCCAATTTTCTGGAAAATACTTAGAAACTCATAATACCACATGATTTAAAGACTATTTCATAAAATCAAGGCCCCAAAGTATGCCAATTAAACCAAATTTCAATTAAAACTTTATGAACATTACCAGAACATTACATGCATGAGTTCTCATGAACTCTAAAACTTCAAAGAGTGATCAAATGCAAGATTGGATTCAAAAACATGATAAATTCTAGAGTACAACCATAATATGGGTATGCATGTAAGAATTTTATGAAAACAACTTCAAAATTCTATGATATGGACATGTATGCATGAATTCACTTGACTTCCTTAATTTCTAGCTCAATTAACCCATGAATTCACATATTTCATTTATATACAAGTTCTAGATGGCTCAATAACAAGATTAATATGTTGAGCTCTTACCTAGGCTTCTCAATCAAACTTCACCTAAGCCAAAACCTTGAACAATGTTGACAAGTCTTCAAAATTTCCTTCAATTCTTCTAAATTCAAGCAAAAACTCTTGTTGAATTCAATTTTCCCCTATTCTCTCTCTCTTACACGATTTGGGTCTTAAGGATGGAAAGTGGTGTCAATAAAAAAATGAAATCAAACAAATGGCCTTGTAAAGGCCCACTAATGGCAATTGTGTAATAAACTCAAGCTAATGTAATATAACATTATTTATTCTAATTTAATCATTTCAAATCGAACTTTAATTAAACTTACAATAAAATCATATAAATCCTAATTGGCATATAAATCCTAAGGCTTTCAATTCGCAATTCGAAATTAGAACACGAATAGATCATTCGGTAACAAACAGATAGAAATATAATTAAAACAACACACTCATATAATCAATTTAAGATTTCATCTTAATCAATTACTTATCATGCTTAATCACAATTTAACGCTAATCAGAGGTGAGGGTTGTCACAAATAAGTTGTTACATTTATACATTTTGTTTAAAGTTCATGATTTTTGTTTAATAATTTAAAATTCACATTTCTATTTATTATTGACCATTCATTGTAACTGTACTTGCAATTTGTTCGTATTCTACTTACCCATCAATAGTAACAGAATCCTATTGAATAGTAGTCATATTTGATTGGGTTGTAAGTCAAGTTTGATAGAATAGTAAGTAGAGTATCAATGAGTAGTAAGTAGAGTCTCATTAAGTATTAATTGGGGTTTAATTTAGTAGTAAGTAAGATCTTATTAAATAATAAGTGAGACAATAGTAAGTTGAGTATCATTAAGTAGTAAATGAAGTTTGATTGGGTAGTAAGCTGAGCATTATTAAGGCCTCGTTTGGCAAGGGGCTTTTTTAGCCAAAAAGTCAAAAGTCACTAAAAAAAACCAAAAAGCCAACAACCTATACAAAAAAATCAAAGATTCTCTTTTCTCTCTACTTTTTGCACATCTTTTCGTAAAAAGTCAACAAGTCATCCCAAACATACTAATTTTTTTTATATCACATTTTAGTCAAAAAGTTACTAAAAAAGCATGTTCTCAAATGAGGCCTAAGTAGTAAGTGGTGTTTAATTAAGTAGTAAACAAAGTATAATAAAAAGGAAGTGGAGGCTCATTGAATAGTAAGTGGAGTTTAATTACCATTCAAAAACACAATATTTACCATTCATTCTCATTTTACTTAGAACTCTTTGTGATTCAACTTACCACTTATCATTTTATCACTTAGTATACTACTTACCATTTTTACTTGTTATTTTCTAATTAATTTGCTTACACTTATTGCAAATGGAAGACAACATTGAGCAAAACAAGAATTACATTATATATGAATTAAATGATGATGATACTAATGATGGCGAGTATAATATTAGGAATGAAGACGATATTGTCAATTCTAAGGATCTTCCAGCTGAAAGAGATGTTAAGTGCCTTGATGAATTAATTGAAAAAAATGTGTTTGAAATGATATTTGATTCATAAGAAAATGAAGAAAGATTTTATATTACTTGTACAAGGACAAGTAATATTGTCATATCAAGGAAGTAGATTTGCTTAAAAGAAGGATATAGACAATCCAAATACCTTGAGGTTGAAGGACGTAAAAGATAACTAAAACAATTAACTAGAGTAAGTTGTCATGCTTCTTTCCATATCAAATACAATCAGAGTACTTCCAAATATGAAGTGAATGAATTTTTCTGAGAGTACAATCATTTTTCTGAATTTTTGGTATTTTGTGAATTTTTTAACAAATATTATACTTTTTAAGTATATTAATGTTATGTGTATCTAAAAATTAAAACAAAAAATTTAGAATATTAAAAAAATTCAGTAAAAACAAAAAATAAAAATAAAAAATAAAAAAATTCAATTTTCTGAGGCCTCGTTGGGGAAGTAATAATTTTAGCTTAAAAGTCAAAAAGTTACTAAAAAAATCAAAAAGCCTATAACCTATACTAAAAAGTCAAAGATTCATTTTTCTCTCTACTTTTTGTATATTTTTTCGTAAAAGGCTAAAAAATCATTCTAAACATACAAGTTTTTTTTACCTTATATTTTAGCTAAAAAGTTACTAAAATAACATGTTTCCAAATGAGGCCTGAAAAGCGAATCCTAAAAATTCAAACCAAACAAGCTGATTAGTTTTTAAAGTATATTATTTGTTAAATGAACCCTATGTCACGACCCAAACCCGGCCCTATGGGTTTAGCACTGTAACCGGCCAGTAATCCGAGATTACCGAAGGCCTGCTTAACAGTAATACAGTAAAACAGAGTACAGGGCCTGGCGGAAGCCAATACAGTAAATAAACAATGTCCAATGAGCTGTGACAGTCTGTATGCAAAAAGACTTTTCATACATATATACGTAAACAGTACAGAACAGTATGTACAATATTTACATTCATTTCGAATAGGGACTCAATCCCTTATAGAGTAGTACAGTACAGTGCTATCAGTCTATACAGTTCACAAAACAGACACAGAGACAGAAGGGGGAAAATAAAAGACCCCTAAGCCATAGCATGGCAGGCTCGGAACCTCGCAGTGAGGCACATAGGTTGGCTTGACAAAACAGGAGTCTACTCCGATGCTTCTAGCCGCGTTCTGGTGCCTGTACACCTACATATATATATGAGCAGTGAGCTAAAGCCCAGTGAATAACATAATGCATAAAGAGGTTAAGAATTGTTATCACAGATAGGCAACCCAAGAGGGGGGGTGAATTGGGTTATTAAAAATTTCACAATATTAAAAATAACACAATATTCAGAATTTTAATAAATAAAAAAAAACAGAATAATAATTATCAATATAAAAGTAGAAGAGATAGAGAGAGAAAATCAAACACTGCGATTTATAGTGGTTCGGCACGCCAGGCCTACGTCCACTCCCCAAGGAACCTCCTTGAGAATTTCTTTACTATCAATTGAATAAATACACCACCAAGCTTGTGGATTTGGCACAGGACTTACTCTTATCTATTGATCCTCACTCAACAATAAATGCCTTACCTTTACAAAATCTCTCACAAAAATAAGGAATAAGAATAAGTGGTAATTGAACCCACTTTTACAATAATTCTCTCACAAAGAGTAGATATGAAAGTGTAAGAACAAAAGCTAGACTTAGATCTGAAAGTGAAAGGGCAGAATACTCAGAATTTTGGAGCTCACAGAAATACTTTCTCTTCAAGTTCTTGATTATATTCTCCAAACACAACACTTCTATTTATACACAAAATTATACCCGTTGGACGCTCCTTACTGACGTCATGGCTTACATAAGCACGCTCTTGATGTCATGGCTTACATAAGCACACTCTTGATGTCATCGCTTACATAAGCACACTCCTTGATTTTGAATAGTCAGCAAAAGATAAAAAATAAGACTGATTTTTTCTTTTTGTTATTTCAAACATGGAGCCACCATTTTTGTAGACAATTTAATACAAAGTTCACAACTTTCAAACAAACAAATAATTTTCTCCATCTAGTTTGTAATATATATATATATACACACATATATATATATATAACTCCATCTTTTTCTTCTTGTTTAATTATAATATGATATAATCAATGTAGTGTAGTGTGATATGATATAATCAATGTAATGTAAAAAATTTAATAGCGCACGTGATGTATTCTGCATATAATGTTATATAAGTTCTGATCAAAATTTTGCATACAGAAAAATCTCTATAAATTATATTTATGATGGATCTGAAAATATATGTCCTCTTTAAAATATTGTATATGTTGTAGAGATTTTAAACTAAATATATTTTACCACTCCATATTAATTTTGTCAAAAAAAGACAACCCATAAATATCAAATTTGTCAAAATAATACAACCAATCAATCATTTTTGTCAAAATAATATAATTAATCGATTTGTCAAAAGATGAATAGTAATTAACCCTATTTTTCAAAATAATATAATTAATCGATTTGTCAAAAGATGAATAGTAATTAACCCTATTTTTCAAAAAGTGAATAGTAAAGTTTTTGAAAATATTTAAAATAATATTTAACATAGATATTTTAAAAAGATAATATTATTTTATTTAAATAATATTTAACAAATATATATATTTTAAAAAGATAATAATTTGTGTCAAATAATATGTATATTAACTAATATATTTTAGACATCATCAAAATTAAATAATATGATTAACAAGAATGAATGTCCTTACAGTAATGAAAACAGTTCATTAAATCAGTATTTCAGTTGTTCAGTCGGTACAGTCATATGTGGTACATCCATTAGCATAACAGTACAGTAAACAGTAGGTCTTAAAAGACCGAACAGTAGTGATGGCCATCGGTCAGTAAACAGTAGTGGTTCCAACGAAGGAACCGACAGAGATCTCTGTAACAGTATCAGTAAACAGTAGGTGCTAAGGATGCCACAATATAGTTCAGAATATAGGACATACATTCATTTAGTTAACAGTAATCAGTTCAGAAAGCAGTACAGTCCAGTTGTTCAGAAAATAATCATTTTTGAACATATCTTTACACAATCGTTACTCACAGAGTTCTGGGCTACAGTAAGCTAGAGCACGTCCTCAAAAAGCCAATCCTACACAGTTAACAGATTGAACACACACTAAGCTACACAATCGGAAGAGATAATAATTTAACCCCTAATATGCCTCGGTGTGTTCTACATCTATATCCTCATTAAGATGTTATAAACTAGGCTTAACAATGCCTAGGATGAGATGAGGATGTAAAGATGCACTTGAAAAAGCATTTTCAGAATTTTCGGAAAACAGGGGTCACGCTCGAGCGTAAGTTACTCCGCTCGAGCGGACATGCAGACAAAGGTTTCTGCTCTAGCGTAGACTTACCCGCTCGAGCGTTCTGTAAAACAGTCAAAAGTGCTGGATAGGCGAAAATCACGCTCGATTGGACGCTCGACACCCGCTCGAGCATGAGACCCAATGTCCCGCTCGAGCGTCAATTAATCCGCTCGAGCGGACTTCAAAACAGAACAAAAACTGGGAGCACGATTTCCACGCTCGAGCGCCAGTCACCCCGCTCGAGCGTGAGTCCAAATTCTGGAAATTTCAAATTTGAACCTCAAGCTCAAAACCAAGTTTTAAACCATAAATTTCGATCCTCCTGGGCCAATTTTCTAAAAAACACATCAAAACTCATACTTTAACATGATTCAAAACTTAATTTGTAAAATCAAAACCCAAGGGTGTTTCAAATAAATCCAATTCAAACCAATTTCATGAATATGGAGAACATGCAAACATGCATGAATTCAAACCAATTCAAAGCTTCAATTTGATGCTCTAAGGAGCCAATTGTTCCAAAAACAAGATGAAAACATGGACTCAACATAGCTATGAGCATGCATGTGGCAATTCTCCATGGAATCAACTCAAAATTGAACAATTCAAACATGCATGCATGAAATGAGTTCTAATTCAACATGTGAAGCTATTTCATGCCTTAATCCACTAAATTTGACAAGAACCATGCAAGAACAAGTTCAATTCACAAACAAGAGGGTAATCACACTACCTTAGGTCTTGTATTCAAGGTCTAGGAGCTCAATTATGCAAATTTATACTTCAATCCCTTCAATTCTTCAAGACTACAAGCAATTACCAAGGAGGAACTCACTTCCTCACACTCTAACTCTCGTGGTCGGTAAGAACAAGGGAAATGAGCTGAGCAAATGTTTGATCTAAGTGTGTACAAGGCTCAATATGTTAAGGTAGTGGGCCACTAAGGATGGCAATATGGTAAATAGGGCATCAATTGCAATTTAACTCATCTTAATCTAATTTAATCATACATAATCAGTTTTCAGGTAAATATACCATAAAATCACATTAATTCTAAGGATCACAAATCATCAATCAATTTCGGATTCGGCCATCGATAAGGCCCTCAATTTGCAATTTAAATATAAAAACATGAACAGATAATCAAACAGTCAAACAGATAGAATTACAATTCAAACAGATACATTCAATCAATCAGTTTCAGATTTCAGTCAGTCAGTTCAGTAGTTCATTCAGTTCACTTATCAGTCATAATCAGTTCGGTTTAACGGTAATCAGTAGTTTATCAATAAGCAGTGACGAGGGTTATTACACCCTATTTGCTTAAAAAGGAAAACTCATGGATAAAACTGTATATTCAATGTGTTTTTGAATAATTATTTTGTAAGTATTATCACGAGGTCCCATGTCTTTGGGGACTTTAATAACTATTGGCCTTCTAAATTGTCACTTTATGTGACCATCTTCTGTTGTCACTTTAGGTGATACTCTGTTTGTCATGGATCCACTGACCTTTTGTTCTATTCTGTTGTCACGTCCGTGAACCTTTGAAGGTCTCATGCCTGGGGATTCAACTACCTAGCCCTTTGAAACTCCCATGCTTGAGAACTTAAATACCTGGCCCTCTGAAGGTCCCATGTCTGGGGGATTTAAATATTCATTGACCCTCTATTCTGTTCTATATCGCGGTTATGATTATTTGGCTTATATGATTTCTGCACTATATGTCTGTTATTTAAAATAATTTTCGTATTACGTACTCTGCAATTTTAATAGGTTATTTGCCTGAAACAAATCTCTGTTTAACCAACTAATTATCCATGGTAACTTTTATACCTTTATACTCTCAGTATAATATTTTTCGCTCTGCTATGTGCTTATAATTGTTAACCACTTTCAGGTGACGTGTCAGAGCCAGTGCATGGAGTAGTTATAAGCCATATTATAATATAGTCTAGCTTTGCTATTGTATACAAATAAAAATTCCAATGTATATTTTAATGAAATACATATTGTGTACTTTTTTTATTTTATTCCGCTGTGTTAATAAATTTTGAATTGACCTTTGATGACTTCTATCTAGTCGCGACGCCTAACCTTTAGGTACTGGATTTGGGTTGTAACAAGATGTGTAGTCCATAGATTTATTTTCTAAGTAATTTTTGAATAATTATTCTAGATATAAATATTAGATTGTGGGATATATTACAAAACATACAATTCTATTCAAATTGCTTTACCTATATTTTATGTGGTTAGTGTTGAGCATTTCACACCATGTGAAGTTGGTTTTGAAAGTCAAGAATAGAGGCTGCAGATTTTGGGCAAGAGATTTTGTGGAGACATTTAGTCGAGCTATCCTCTTATAGGGTGGCTGTATTGACAGTATGTCGTTTATTTTTGGTGGTTGGTTGTTAATAGGTAAGCTCTCCCATTTGTGTATAATAGGGAGAGATGTGAGCTAAGTTGATAGTGAGATCAAGAGTGAAGAAAATAGGGAGTTGTGAGAAGTGTATCAGCTGTGAGTTGAGTTGAGAGAATGAGACTCCTCCTCTGTTTTTGTATTTGTTTTTGATCATTGTGAATCTCTCTCCTATGGACATAAGCATTGGACCGAATCACGTAAATATTTGTCTCATTAATATGTGTGATTGCTTGTAAATCATTTTAGGCACCGTTTGGGAAGAAGAATATGGGGCTTTTTGGGCTATTTTAGCCACAAAAAATAAAATAGGCTATTTTAGCCACAAAAAACAAAATATCACATTTAACCCATAATCATTACACTCTTCTGTCACAAAAAAAATCAAAAAAGTCAAAAAGTCAAAAAGTCATTCCCAAACCAAGTTTTTTAGCCCAGGCTAAAATAGCCAAAAAAGTCAAAAAGTCAACCCACTTCCCAAACCAACCCTAAGTGTCTTTATCACAATAGTTAGTTCTGTGTTTTGTTTTGTAAGGGGTGTTTGGGAACTTGATTTTTGGATTTTTTTTTGTTTTTTTTTATTATAAGACAAATGTTTTACAAAATTAAAAAAAATAAATCCAAATAAAATATCACATCAAATCGCATAATCATTTCATTTTTTTTCTCACAAACATCACATCCAACAAAAAAAAACCCATCTATCTTTCCAAACACAAAAAAAAAAAAAAATCAATAATATTTTACAACTAAAAAAACCTTAAAAAAAAACCTCTTCTCAAACACCCATTCACAGTCTTTATAAACAACATCCATTCACAGTCCAGTGCTATATTTCATCAGGGAACAAAAGAGAAACAAAAAACTGAACAACACAAAGCTAGCTTGTCATCTGGTTTTCTCCAAACATGTTTGATCTCCTAGCCTTCTTCAACCTCTTCAACAACCTCCCTATCATTACACCAATCTTTCTTTCCCTAACCCTAATCGCTCTCTTATCCCATTTCTTCATCGCAAAGCCCTCGCGCAAAGTCTTCTTGCTGGACTTCGCATGCTATAAGCCACCAACTTCTCAGAGCATCTCCAAACAAGACATGGTGGATCGAACAAGGCGGTATGTGAATGCCAAAGAAGAGACTGTGGAGTTCACGAGGAAGACAATGGAGAGAGTAGGACACGGTGACTCGACATACTTGCCTCGGGCTTTCCTCAACGGCCCCATTAATCCAAGCTTGGAGGAGGCAAGGAGAGAAGCCGAGATGGTTATTTTTGGAGCTGTCGACGAACTGTTTGGAAAGACTAGAGTGAAATGTAAGGATATAGGGATACTAATCGTAAACTGTTGTATTTTTAATGTTTCGCCTTCTATGTCCAGCATGATAGTGAATCGATACAAGCTTAGAGACGATATTGCAAGTTATAGTCTTAGTGGGATGGGATGCACTGCTGGACTCATAGGCATAAACCTTGCCAAACAGTTGCTTCAGGTATGTTTTGTAACTCTCTATTTCCCTCATCTCTAGCCATTTCATGACATTTATTGGGTTGGACCATATTTATTTAACTTTTACATATTTTATTAAGCCTCCGTTTGGGAAGCGGGTTGGTTTTTTGGCTTTTTAACTTCTTTTTGACTATTTTAGCCTGGGCCAAAAAGTTTGGTTTGGGAACGACTTTTTGGCTTTTTGACTTTTTTGACTTTTTTTTGTGAGAGAAGAATGTAATGATTATGGGTTGCATGTGATATTTTGTTTTTTATCGCTAAAATAGCTTATTTTGTCTTTTGTGACTAAAATAGCCAAAAAAGTCCTGTTTAATTCTTCCCAAACGGAGCCTAAGAAACTTAAAATACTTACCCATTTTGTTTAAAAATATGTGCAATAAAAATTATACCGACATTTTAAGTTGCAAAATAATATACAAACCTACTTTAAGTTTTATATATGCTCACATTAAAAAGATACTAAGTTAATTACTGGCAAAACTTTCCATATTTTTAAATCTCTATGTCACTCAAACAAATTAAGATTTTAGAAATGAAATATTTTAGTTATAAAAAATGCAATAATGCTAGGTATCATGAAAAACCTTTCATGAAAATAATCATGAAAACTTTGTGATCCTTGGATTACACTTAGAATAAAGTGCCACACACTAATCAAGGTAATCCAAGGATCATAAATTTTTCATGATCATTTTCATGACAAAATTTTCATGATCCCTATCTTTTCCCTAAAAAATGTCAGGGTTATATTTTTATCAACAAAATTAGATATTTAATGATAATTGCTATCCTTTTGGGAACCAAAAAATTTCATCTAGAAAAGTAAACCCTTTTGGTACCAAGTTATTTTGTCATTAAAAATGTATTTATCAGTAACATTTTCAAAAACAAATTCATTAAAAACCATTTCTTTGACTTTTTGTGACCATTATTTAGCGACAACATAAATTTGATTGCCAAATATTTTTTGCAATAAAATTTTTGCTTTTGTACAAAAAAATTTAGTTCCTAAAATCTTTATATATTGTAATATGTTCATCTATTTTCATACATTATTAACTAGTGTTTTGATTTACTGGAATGGAATAGAGGTGAAATAAAATAAATTAATAATCATCCATTGGCCACTCTAAAGGAATGACGATTTTCTTAGAAAGGCAAATGTTAATTCTACTTATAATTTATGCTCATCATTTCATTTTTTTAGTAAATAAAATGTGAATAAACATCATGATAAAATATTTAGTCTATTCTATTTTCATTCCAATAAACAGTATATTAGTGGTACTGTCATATCTCAAGATTGGCACCACTTCTCTACTTGAAAGTGTATTTAGATGAAAAAATTGCATATAGAATTTTAACCATTTACTCCACGACATTGAGACATGTCATTCGATCTCTCATTCGGTGAATGTAGTTAAAATTTTACTTATCATTATTAGTTTTTTTTTTTATTCTTTTTTTAATTTTATTTTTAACGCAGGTATCAGTTCTGTTAAAATATAGAAATTAAACACATAATGAAACAAAACATATATATAAATGAATAAAATTTTACTTAATTAATTGGTGAGACCTACTTATAAAAAATTATATACATTATATATGTCTATACAAATTATATCAATATAAGAGTCATTGGCCCACCAAACTTAATCTTATCTTTTTGAAGGAAAATGTTTGGGAGCTCTACAAAATGAGCTCTAATGCGTGTGTGAGCCCCATCTAGTGTGATATTTTGACGTTGTGTTTTTTTCTTTTTTTTCTTGATTTTCCACATCACTAGAGCTCTAGTTTTAGGGGATGAATTTTTTTCAAGGGCTTAACATTTGTATTGTGGCTTATAGGGTGAGATTGAACAAATTTTTTAAGGCTCTGTTTGGGAAGTAAGTTCGGACTAAAATAGTAATATAAAATAAAATTGGAATGACAATATAGGCTTGATGTTCAAGCCGGGTAATACTTGAACAGACACCAAGTGTATTGATAAATAGTGTAAGCTGACTCTAAGTCTAGCTCGACTTGACCCAATTGATGCCAATTCTCCCCACTTACTACTTCATGCATGTATGTTTTACTCATGACATTGTTTAAAATGTTGCCTTAACTAATCTCTCAAATATATGTAGTTTTGTTTCATATATACTAAGTAATTACAGATTCAAAATAATAAGGTAAGCTTAAGGGAAATAGAGTAGGAATAAAATATTTAATCATTAATCGCTCAATGTTCGAATCCATAGCTTCTCATATGAAAATTATAGTTTTGGCTAGTGAAAACCAGTTAGCTGATCTCGTTGAAAGGTTATGACAAATACTCATGTAAGTGACAATTATTATTATTTTTAATAAAATATATATATATATATATATATAAAAGTGACAAATGTCATACTTTTAAACTTAAAATTATAAATTTACTCAATTTATAAATTTTTTTTTTGTTAAAAATATTAACGCGATCAAAATGACATAAGAACTTATTTATTTTAGGTGCATATATCATTTTCCTTTTTGTTGTTAGTTCTTCAATGGAGTAAGACATGTTGGACAGGTGCACCAGAACAGCTACGCATTAGTGGTGAGTACAGAGAATCTTACCCAAAACTGCTACATGGGCAACGACCATTCCAAGTTACTCATCAATTGCGCTTTCCGTATTGGTGGTGCTGCCATCCTCCTCTCCAACCGGCCGTTGGATCGCCACTCCTCCAAGTATCAACTCATCCACACCGTCCAAACCCACATGGCAAGTTCTGACCGTTCATACAACTGCATCTTCCAAGAAGAAGATCAAGATGGACTCGTGGGAGTCACCGTGACCAAAGATCTATTAGTCACTGCATCCAAAGCCATCCAATCCAACATAAGCACATTGGGTCCCCTAGTCCTTCCCGTATCGGAACAACTCCTGTATTTCGTCAACTACATCATAAGGTCCCTCCACGTGGCAAAGATCCAGCCCTATGTTCCTAATTTGAAGAAGTCTTTCAATCACTTCTTGCCACATGTTGGCGCGAAACCGGTTCTAGACGAACTGCAGAGGAGTTTGAAGTTGACCGAGGATGACATGGAAGCTTCTAGAATGACGTTGTATAGGTTCGGGAATACATCTAGTAGTACGGTGTGGTATGAATTGGCTTATGTTGAAGCCAAGGGGAGGATCAAGTACGGTGATCAGGTATGGCATATGGCCTTTGGATCTGGGTTTAAGTGTACTAGTGTGGTTTGGCGAGCCATCAGGACCGTTGATCTCGAGGTGATGAATCCGTGGAATGATGAGATTGATGAGTTTCCTATGGACCTCAACAACATTGCACCATTCAATAACTTCTTTGAACGTACAAATTGATACCATTTCAACAAATCAATGGTGGGAAGGGTGGTGATCAATGCTATATTTGTTTAATTTTATTGTCTTTTTTAAAAATAAAAATAAAAAAAACCTTGTTGGTAGTTGTTGATCTAGAACTTTATGCAATAGCAATTCAGTTTGTTATGTAAAACCTATGCTTATTTTGGGAAGCATTTTAATTTTTATTTTTATTTTTTTAAAATATATTGACTTATTATGAAAAGATGTGAAAAAAAAAATAGAGAGGTGATAGAGCCCAAATAAGTCAATAAGCTAATAAATTGCCTTTTTTTTTTTTTTTTGCCTTTCTAAAGGAGGCATTAGTTTGTTATGAATTTATGTAAAAAAATGGATGGGTCTACTTTTAAAAATATATTTGTCATCTAATTTTTTTTGGAGACACATGAAAAATAAATAAATTATAATTATTAGATCGACCCAATTTTTTTTCATGAATAATATGAACGAATGACTATACAATATAAACGATTCAGATTAACAAAACATAACTTATAGTAGACTTTACAAGTCTGAACACAACAATCATGTTTAGATTCAAATTGATAGAGGCTCAATTCAATTAAATATACACGGTCACTTGGTATGATATAAAGTAAATATACACACTTTTTTTAAATTTTTTGGGTTAAAATTCACAACAAAACATGACATAGGTCGACCTATAGAGGTTTTTGGCCCACCACTTAGAGCTCAATACACGGTTCAAACATTAAAGCCCAACATTACTAGAATCCAACGTTACACAAAGAACCAATGGCATCTAAACACTTGTCAAAAGGAGAACCAACCACGTAAGCAGACAAAGATCCTGCAGAGTTATTACACCACACATCAGCCATTAATGAAGCCCCTGCAGCATTAAATGCGATTATCACTTCACATCGGAGCAGGCACCATGAATAAGACAAGCTAGAGCGTAGACTTTCGGCCAACGTGACAGGTCGGAATGGACAAGGAAATGATGAACAAAGGATATAAGGAAGCTTACAAGACACAAAAAGGTTAAGTTCCCTATCGTTATTCCCTTATCATTCGCCATTAACCTCTCTCTTTTCTAATTTGACCGTCGGAGAGTCCGCTGAGGGACTCCCGTTCCCCACTGGGCTTTTTACGCAGGTTCCCCGGTGGGCTTAGTGATCAGGGAACAACGTTGAAAGTGTGGGCCTATGATCAGCAGTACTATCAGGTATTATCATTTAGCGCTGTCTGTGGGAACGCCATTCCGTGACAATTGTGCTCATTGTTACCGGAAACCCGTTCCTCAATCAACCCTTCTCGTTGGCCATCAAGGTGAATGGTCATAACGAGATCCATGGCTTCTCAACACAATGTCGTCAACTCCCAAGCCGACCCTCCCAATCCAAACAACCCACCTCAGCACTTTATAGAACTCACCAACAGCATCAACCGCTTGGCCGAGCAAAACTAGGCCTTGATCAACACTTTGCTCCGGCGAAACCTCCATGTACCTCATCCACCACCATAAGATATCCCTTCCAACAAACCCCGAGCCATCCTTTCCAACAAGCCCATCTCTCTAACTTAGAGGGTCGGTAAGCTCTATCCCAAGACATGAACCTGCCACCTCGAGGTTTACATCTGTCCGGTCAAACACTTGCTCCTGAAGGAGAGGCTAGCAGTGTTTAGCCTCCACTGCCCTGGGGGTGTGACAATGTTCCTATTTGGGATGTAGAACTCCGAGCCATGAAGCTCTAGCTTCAAGGAGTCATGCAGAATATACAGAATAAACCCTCCATAATAGTCGATTCTTTGTTTGTCGCCTCCATCAGGGGCAAATCCCTAACTCCCAAGTTCAAAATGCCCTCGATCGACTCTCTCGACGGCACAACGAATCTAGTTGACCATTTGGAGACTTACAGAACCCTAATGATCCTTTATGCTTTTCCTGATGAGATCATGTGTTGGGCTTTTCCCGTGACACTTAAGCGGTCGGCTCGACTATGGTTTAGTCAGCTACCATCGGATTCCGTTTCTACTTTCCAACACCTAAGTGATTTCTTTCTGTGCCACTTCATTGGCACTCAGCACCAGCGGCGTCAGGAAACTCAGCTTCTTATTATTCGCTAGACGGAGGGGGAGTCGCTACGTAGCTTTGTCACCCGTTTCAATGCCGAAGCCCTACAGGTGGCGGAAAACGACGACAAGGCATCCTCATGGCCTTCATGGCCGGTTTACGATCATTCAATTTCTTTTCTCTCTTTTCAAAAACCCGCCAACCTCTATGGCTACCCTTATTTCCAAAGCCCAAAAATATATGAACGCTGAAGACTCTGTGGCAGCCCGCCAAGATACTACAGCTAAAAATCCAACCCCAGGGAGAAAATAAAGGAATTTGAAGCTAGACCCTCCCAATATACACAGCGAACCCCTCAGTAGACTTTCGACCAACGTGACAGGTCGGAGTTGACAAAGAAATGATGAACAAAGGATATAAGGAGGCTTACAAGACACAAAAATGTTAAGTGCCCTATCGTTATTCCCCTATCATTCGCCATTAACCTCTCTCTCTTCTAACTTGACCGTCAGAGGGT
Source organism: Camellia sinensis (assembly GCF_055761805.1). Taxonomy (NCBI): domain Eukaryota; kingdom Viridiplantae; phylum Streptophyta; class Magnoliopsida; order Ericales; family Theaceae; genus Camellia; species Camellia sinensis. The sequence continues at coordinate 106,561,594 of NC_138972.1, forward strand.
CCGCTTGGGGACTCCCGTTCCCCGCTGTGCTTTTGCGCAAGTACCCCGGTGGGTTCAGTGATCAGGGAACGACGTTGAAAGTGTGGGTCTACGATCAGCAGTACTATCAGGTATTATCAGTTTCGATTGTTGCATGTTCTTTTCGCCGATCTGCACACTTGTTCATTTTTGCCCTTTCCATACATTGTGTAAACTTGTGATCAACAGGATGTGCCTTAATTGACAACAATCTGGCATCTTCATTATCTGTGTTGCATTTCAATAACAATTTTTTGATCAAGCCTCAGCCAGACTGAGATAACTAAGGCCTCAGCCTGACTGAGCCCTTCAAACCTTAACCAGACTGAGCGTGAAGAACTCAGCTCGACTGAGATAACTAAGGCCTCAGCCCGACTGAGGCCTTCAAGCCTCAGCCAGACTGAGCGTGAAGAACTCAGCCAGACTGAGATAACTGAGGCCTCAGCTCGACTTAGCCCTTCATGCCTCATCCAGACTGAGCGTGAATAACTCAGTCAGATTGACATAACTAAAGCCTCAGCCCGACTGAGCCCTTCAAGTCTCAGCTAGACTGTGCATGAAGATAGCACAGACAGTTGAGTTATCTAAAGCCTCAGCTTGACTAAGCCCTTCGAGTCTCAGCCAGATTAAGCGTGAATAACTCAGCCAGACTGAGATAACTAAGGCCTCAGCTTGACTGAGCCCTTCAAGCCTTGGCCAGACTGGGCGTGAAGAACTCAGCCCTTCGAAAAACTTAGCCAGATTGAGTCAAAACTAGCCTCATCCAGACCAAGTATGCAATTACAATTAGTCCCTGACAGAATTAGTTAAAATCAGTTCATAATTATCCACTTTTGCTATTCGTATTATTTGTACAAGTTAGCTTGCTCTGCGTCGACTATTCCGATCTTAATCGAGCTTGCCCCAAAGATAGTTATCCCCTTCCCCGGATAAATCTGTTGGTCGATGCCATTGCTGGACACCAGATGCTTAGTTTCATGGATGCCTTCTCCGGTTACAATCAAATTCTAATGCACCCGGCCGATCAAGAACACACATCCTTCATCACAGATAGAGGAACTTATTACTATCGTGTTATGTCGTTCGGACTGAAAAATACCAGAGCAACTTACCAACGTCTGGTCAATACCGTCTTTCAACACCAGATAGGCCGGAACATGGAAGTATACTTCGACGACATGCTAGTTAAGAGTAAACTCTCCTTTGATCATTTGGCAGACCTACGAGAAACCTTCGAAACCTTACGCAAATATCAGATGAAACAGAATCCGGAGAAGTGCGCCTTCGGCGTAGGATCCGGAAAGTTCTTGGGCTTTATGGTCAGCCAGCGAGGCATCGAGGCTAACCCCGAAAAGATCAAGGCCTTGATAGAAATATGGTCTCCCAACGGTCAATGAGGTTCAACGGTTCACAGGCAGAGTCGCCGGCCTCAACCGTTTTATTTCTCGAACAACAAACAAATTTCTTCCATTTTTTAAAGTCCTCCGATAGGCTTTTGAGTGGAATACCGAATCTGAGGAAACTTTTCAACAACTCAAGCAGTGCATGGCCAATCCCCCTCCTTTCTCAGGCGCTCCCAAGCAAAACTCTCTTCATCTACTTAGTCGTATCAAACACTGTAGTCAGTGTTGCCCTCATCAGGGAAGATAGCTCAGTACAACGTCTAGTCTACTATATCAGCCACACTCTCAGGGGGGCGGAACAGAACTATCCTCTATTGGAAAAAATGGCCCTCGCCTTGGTTATAGCCTCGAGACGCCTCCGGCCTTATTTCCAAGCTCACTCCATAGTGGTTCTCATCGACCAGCCTTTGAAAAAATGGCCCTCGCCTTCCACCCCCGCCTTTTCCACGTCCTATAGTCGTTATACCTTTTCGTTTCCTGCTACCGCATCACCTCCCTTATTGCGAGATTATGACACGTGTACGACCACGATTCATTACCTTTTTCCCCTTCCCTGTCTATTCCACTTCACATCACCACGTGTCCCGCCGCTCCTCGAGCCCCGTGCGCCGCCACTTTCTCGCTCGGTAACCCTTTGCGGTCAACCCTCCTCTCAGTCGGTCTTCTCGCTCGTTAACTCTTTGCGGTCGGCGCTCCTCTTAGTCGATCTTCTCACTCGGTAACCCTTTGTGGTCGGCCCTCCTCACAGTCGGTCTTCTCACTCGGTCCCCGTTTGCAGTCTGCTCTCCTTTCGATCGGTCTTCTCTCTCGGTCCCCCTTTGCGGTCGACTCTCCTCTCGGTTGGACTTTTTCCGATCGCCCTTCGCCGTCGGTTCTTCTTTCACTCGACCACCCACAATCCCGGTCTTCTTCCTTATTCCTTTCGTTAGGCTCAAGCTGCACTTGGGAATGAGAGACTACTGACACAGGTGGGCCCATAGAGGAACCCAACGTTACCCACAATCCCAGTCTTCTTCCTTATTCCTTTCGTTTGGCCCACCACTTAGAGCCCAATACACGGTTCAAACACTAAAGCCCAACATTATTGGAACCCAACGTTACACCAAGAACCAATGGCATCTAAACACCTGTCAAAAGGAGAACCAGCCACATAAGCAGACAAAGATCCTGCAGAGTTATTGCACCACACATTAGCCATTAATGAAGCCCCTGCAGCATTAAATGCGATAATCCCTTCACGTCGGAGCCGGCAGCCTCACCGTGAACAAAGCAAGTTAGAGCGTAGACTTTCGGCCAACGTGACAGGTCAGAGTGGACAAGGAAATGATAAAAAAATTATATGATGAGGCTTACAAGACACAAAAAGGTTAAGTGCCCTATCATTATTCCTCTATCATTCGCCATTAACCTTTCTCTCTTTTAACTTGACCGTCGGAGGGTCCGCTGGAGGACTCTCGTTCCCCGCTGGGCTTTTTGCGTAGGTACTCTGGTGGGCTCAGTGATCAGGGAACGACGTTGAAAGTGTGGGCCTATGATCAATAATACTATCAGGTATTATCAAAATAAAATAGGTTAAAATAGTCAATAAGATAAAATGTCACATTAAATACATAATTATTTTACTCTCTCTCACAAATATCACATTTAATTACAAAAAAATTAACAAACTAATCTTCTTAAATATAAATATTTTAATATACTAAAATAACCTATTAAAATAATCATTTTCTAAGCGATACCATTATTAGAGTGGGTCTCTCAAGATTAGATATTTTGGCAATCTAACATTTTAAAATATGACATTGGTTCAATTGAAACCCTTCATCAACTATCCACATCAACTATCCACAACTATACTACGCACACACTTCAACTTTTTCGTACAATACCCAACTTCATTTAGCCTTCGTTTGGGAAGTGGGTTGACTTTTTGATTTTTTGACTTTTTAGTTATTTTAATCTGGTTTGGGAAGGACTTTTTAACTTTTTGACTTTTTTAACTTTTTTCATGAGAGAGGATTGTAATGATTATGGGTTAGATTTGATGTTTTGTTTTTTGTGGCTAAAATAGCTTATTTTGTTTTTTGTGACTATGTTAGCCAAAAAAACTTGGCTTTTTTCTTCCCAAACGGAGCCTCAATCAATTTTATTGTGTTTGAAAAGTAGAATGTAAAAGATTAATAGTGAGGGAATTAAATAAAATTATATTTGTTTTGATGATTGTTATTAGTATAGGAATTGTTAAATTATTTTTGTATAAAATAATAAAATAAATAAAAAAATATAAAAAATTAAATAGTAATGTTAAAAAAAATGCCCAACATATAAAAAATAAAAAAATAAAAAATTTTCTAGTCCTCTCACTATTTTTCTAATACTACCTCCAGCTCCTCCGTCCTAATCCCCTTTCCAATCTCCATCTTAATCCCTTCTTCTATCCTAATCCCTTCTCAAACTCTACAAACAAACACAACATTAAGGTACCATTTGGAAAGCAAAACTGAGGCTATTTTAGCCACGTCCGGACAAATTAGGCTTATTTAGCCACGTCCAGACAAAATAGAAATCAATGTGTTGGGTTCAATCCCTTGTGGGGTAAATTTACCAAAATACCCTGAAAAGAGAAGAAGCTATTCTTGGCATTTTTCCCTCAACGCGACTTTTGGGGTACTGACCCACTGTTACTATTTTTTGACGTGGAAGGATTTTGGGTTTTTTTCCCCCCTAAAATAATCATAAAAGAATAAAAATAAATTTTTTAGTTCAATAAAATAAAATATTATATTAAGAGATTATTTAGGGTGTCCTAAAAAAGTATACTTTTTATCTTTTTTGACTACAAAATTGAAAAAAAATATATGAATATTTGGGTTAACTTTTGATTTTTTATGAAAAAATATGTATTAACAAATTGTATAAATTAGTGTGTATGGAAAAATTTTAAAAAAAGAATGACAAAAATACGACTCATCCAAAAAAACAAAAAGTTTTAAATATTTTAATTTTTTGTTATGTATTTGGTTATGATTTCAGTGTAGACTTCTGAAAGTAGTATGGAATTTCAAGTTATGTGTTTGGTTATGAGTTTTAAAAATAATTTATTAATTGAGTTTTATTTTATGTGTTTGGTTACGATTTGAGTGTAGAGTTGTTTTTAAATTTAAAATATTAACATTTTAAATTATTTTAAATTTTTGAATATTTAAATTATTTAAATTTTTTTGTTAAAATAATTTTTTGAATATTTAAATTATTAAAATTTTTACGCTTTAAATTTTTTGAATATTTATTTTAAATTTTTGCTTATGAAATTTTTTAGATTATTTACATTATTTAAATATTTAAAATAAAATTACAATTAAAATAAAAATAAAAATTAAATTAAAATAACAATAAAAATTAAATATTTAAAATTAAATTAAAATTAAATTAAATTATTTAAATTACACAGGACAATAAAATAAAACCTCACTTTTGATCATTTCACAGAAAATGAAAATAAAAAAAAAAAAAAACACATGAACAAACCATTTGCAAAAAAAAAACTTAAAATACATAAATTATTTTAAATAAAATACGCCTCATTCAAAAATATTTAGTGCGAATTAAAAAATTACAAAAACGTAAATTGAAAAAAAAAAAACGAATGACAAAAATACACCTCATCCAAAAAGATAAAAAAAAAACATAAATTAAAAAAAAATAACGAGAAAAATACGCCTCATTCAAAAATATATAAAAAAAAACATAAAAACATAAATTACCATTCGCCACGTAATTTACAAATAAATGAAACACATAAATAAAAAAAATGTTATTGTATACCAATAAAAATAAATAAGACAAAAAAACGTAAATTAAAAAACAAGAACTAATTAATGTATAAAAAAATAAAAATGACAAAAACATAAATTTAAAAAAAATAAAAAATAAAGCAAAATACGGCAAATCCAAACCCAAAATAAAAAAATAAAAAAAGAAATATTTTACCAAAATACGCCAAAATAAAACCCAAAATAAAAAAAATTAAAAAATTTAAGCAAATTACGCCAAATCCAAACCCAAATTCAAAAAAAAAAAAAAAAGTTAGCAAAAAAAGCCAAATCCAAACCGAAAAAAAAAAGAAAAAAAAAAACAACAACAAGGGCACTTTGGTAAATGAACATGAAGACACCTCACCAAAAAGCCAAAAAGTCAAAAAAGCCAAAAATTTCTTCCCAAACCAGACTTTTTAGCCCCAGGTTAAAATAGTCAAAAAAGTCAAAAAGCCAACCCACTTCCCAAACAGAGGCTAAATAGCTCCACTTCTATCATAATCTCATTCCACTCTCTATACCCAAAACAAACGGGGCCTTACCTATCACAACCACCGCAACACCTTTAGCGCATCCACCAAAAACTCACGTTTGGTGTAAGTGGCAATTATGCACACTTGCATTGAGCACAAGCATTTCTTGTACACAAATTTATTTTGCAAGAATGAGATTGGGGCTTTTGTGTTCAAGCGTGAAAAAGGCTGTGGTGGCTAGAGATTGGTTGGATGGGGTAAAAAAAATTTGTTTGGGAGAATTAATTTGGTACCACCAATTTACTCCTAATAACATGAAACAGACTATGTAAAGGAGTGTGCCTATTCTCTCTCTATCTCTCTATTCCATATCATTAGGGATAGATTAAGAGTGTTATAATGATGAGATGTAACATGGTTGAGGTAAAAAAATTGGTAGAGTAGTACAATGATAGTAGTAATTATGGCAGGAAAAAGTAGGAAGATGAACCTAGACGAAAACGATGTGAGAAAATTTAAAAATAACAGGGAGATGTATAATAGTGATTGTTGATACCCAAAGTTATACGAAAAGAGAGAAAAAATAGTAGACAGAAAAAGGACATATTAGTAAATTTTAAAAAAGAAACTTTTTTATCCAAAATTCTATTAATAAAATAATTTTTGTGTGTTTGAAAATATTTTTAAACTTCCTATGCGGATTGCAATAGTTTTTAATTGTCTCATTTTTGGAAAAATTGCAAAGAAGTTGAATAGATGATTTTTTTTATTATGCAACTCTGACACACAGTGAGAACTTACACCAAGAACATAAAGAATTTGCATCATGTACAAAATAAAGTTGCATCACCTTAAAAATGTAAATAATATTTCACTGTCTCACTAATTTGCAATTTCCCTCTCATTCCTTTGCACTATCTTTTAGAATGTGTTTGATTGGACGGATTGGATAAGAGGAGATTAGAATCTATCGGACTTAAGTCTTGGGACTATGAATCCTCCGGACTATTTAGTTGGATTAGATATGTATGTTTGTTTTTTCATGGGATTAGATGTCTGGAAAAGACTATTTTTAGTGAATCAACGTTTGGTTGGACGGACTGGATAGGATAAATGAACAAAAGACTATTTTACCCTTTTTGGCTTTTTTGGCTATTTTAGCCTGGGCTTAAAAGCTTGGTTTGGGAAGGGCTTTTTGGCTTCTTTGAGTTTTTTTGTGAGAGAAGAATGTAATGATTATGGGTTGGATGTGGTGTTTTGTTTGTTACGGCTAAAATAGCCTATTTTGTTTTTTGTGGATAAAATAGTCAAAAAAGCCCAAACCATGGCTTCCCAAACGAAGCCTTAGGTTTGTGTTGACTAAAATAATAAATAAAGACTAAGGCCCCGTTTGGGGACTTACTTTTTTAGCCAATTAGCCAAAAAGTTACTAAATTAGCCAAAAAGCCAACAACTCATACCAAAAAGTCAAAGATTTTTTTTTCTCTCTACTTTTTGCACATCTTTTTGTAAGTAGCCAAAAAGTCATCTCAAACATACAAGTTTTTTTTACCTACCTTTTTAGCCAAATAGTCAAAAAGTTACTAAATTAGTCTGTTCCCAAACGAGGCCTAAGATAAAATATTACATCAAAATTATAACTATTTCATTTTTTCTCTCATAACTATCAAATCAATTACAAAAAAAATCAACTATCATTAAAATCAACAATGATTCATCCCACTAAAAATATCACCACTAATAGCACTAATGCATTAAAAAAAAAAAATACAACTCCAAGACCAAAACATCACATCATTAATGACGGGATCCACTGCCACCTAATTAGTGGGAGCACTAATTAGTGCTCCCAAGCATTTTTCCATTAAAATACCCAAATAGTTAAAAAACTAAGTCTCCGTTTGGGAAGTGGGTGGACTTTTTGACTATTTTAGCCTGGGTTAAAAAACTTGGTTTGGGAATGATTTTTTTACTTTTTTTGTGAGAGAATAGTGTAATGATTATGAGTTTGATGTGATATTTTATTTTTTTGTGACTAAAATAGCATATTTTATCTTTTGAGACAAAATAGTCATTTTAGACCTTTCCAAACAATGCCAAATAGGTTCTAAAGGGGCCAGACTGGTATTTGTGGAAAATAACGGGGACAGTTTACTAAAGTGGTAAAAAATTTGAAATCCCAAGAAAGTGTTTTTGTTTTTAATTTTCCCACCCAAAGTAGCCGCCAATTTGCTTTTCCACATTCAATTCAAACGACCAAGTAAAAATATTGAAAAACCACAGAGCTGAAAGAGAGAGAGAGAGAGAGAGAGAGTTAAAACAAAATTATTTTCCACCAGTTGAATTCATCGTCTCTCCACTTTCACTCTTCGTTCTCCGAACTTCTCAGGTCTCTCTGTCTCTCCTCCTACATAATACAATACATTCATTGTGTACCGTTAATTTCTTTCTCATTTTCTGATTTCCAAAAAACAGAACAAGAATTATTTCATTTTTATTACTGAATTTGTTAAGGATGTGAATCGTGCGGATTTGGTTGTGAGATGCAGGTAGAAAAAATGGCAGGAAAAGGTGGAAAGGGGCTTTTGGCCGGAAAGACCACAGCGGCGGCTGTGGCTGCCAAGGAGAAGGACAAGAAACGGCCTGTTTCCCGCTCATCCCGAGCCGGTCTCCAGGTAAACCATTTATATATACTTTCTATACTATTATATAAAGCGTACATTGCACTTGATATGAATACAAACAAAATGTCACATGTTTCGTTTTCTCAAAATGTCATGTATCTGTAATTGTCAATTTTAAGCACATTTGTATAGGTATGCACACCTTTTTATATATATATATATATATATATATATATATATATATATATATATATATATATATAGACTATTAAATCAAGCCTACTCTGAAATTGGTATGAACACAAAATGTCACAATTTTTTGCTTTCCCAAAGTGCCCTTATTTAATTGTAAATTCAACGACTCCCATAGATCTATAACTACTGATTTCCTTCTAGTATATATAAAAACATAATTTGTGGGCTTTAAGATTAGTACTACTGTTGTGTGTTAAAATATGAGCTCTCAATTATGGACCAAGAGTTCTTTGTTGATCTCTTATGTGCTTATTCTACTAGTCCGATTATATATTGCATACTAGTGTTCCAATTTCTGTTTTTGGCTCAACACGTCCATAAGGAAATTGCTTGAGCAGATAAACTTCTGTACGCTGTGCTGTGGTATTAAATCGAGGCAGAATTTATTGCAGCATTTTGTAACAAGCAAAACTAAAAAAAAAAAACAGGAAGAAAATTGAGGAAAATTGTTTGGAGTGTTTGAGATTAAGTCTTAGGCCCATGAATGGTGCAATAAATTCACAAATATCTAGATTGGAGAGTAGATGCCATGTGATATCTTCCTATGTTGTGATTGGCTTGACAATGGGGTCCATTGCATTTATGTTGAGTGTTTCGGAGACAACAGACGTGCATGCATTTGTAGTTGGTGCAAGGTATCGCATGGAAGTGCCACTTGTTACCCTCTCCATATGCAATAATTTTCTGTAAGCATGAGTGCAAATGGGGTGAATTCCCTTCCCTTCCCTCCCTCCCCCCTTTTAAATCCACGTATTTTTCAACATAAATCCCAAATTCAGGATATTGTAAACATATTTTTCAAATGTGTGTTGTTTTGTGAAGTTGTGAGATAGAAACACAACTTACATTTTAGACTTGAAGTTGTGTTTTTGACATATGACTTTATTCAAGTTGTGTTTCCAAGCCATGATTTCAATAAATTTATTGCACAACTCATTGAAGTTGAGTTTGCCTTGGCTTGAAGCCCACTCAAGATTTACAGTGTTTGAGATTATATTTTAGGCTATAATAGTGTATTAAGAGGCGCGCCTAAGTGTGTGCTTAGATGTGAGGTGCACATGAGGTGCCTTAGATAGCTTGAGGTGAGACACAGTAGGAAAGGCGCATTTAAGGCGTGCGCCTTAGGCTTAGGTGTGAGGTGCACGTCTGATGCACTTCATTTAAATTTTTACTCCATCCTTATTCTTTGTGTGTAACCATATGGAATTATAACCATTTTAATATAAAATGTAAACACATGCTTTGAGCCTCAATTTTCATATAAAAAAAAGCTCTAACATTAAGCAAAAGCTCTGGGATTGCAAGATGGATGTATGGTTTTGGGATTCCTTTCAATGTAGTAAATTACAACAGTTGTGGGCTAATGAAGCTATCAGCTAATTTGGTCTCGATTTAAAATTAAAACCATAGAGGTATTATATGGTGTGAGTTCCACATCTAAAAAAAGAAATGAATCACATTAATGAATTGATAAAGAAAGATGAATAGTATAGGGGAAAGTAAGATTGAATGCTATTTTTGAGAAATTTTTGAAACGTTAAATGTTATTTTTCATGATTTTTGGAATATTGAATGCCGTTCTATTTATATATTTACTTATTTATTGAAATTCTAAAACTATTTGTTTTATGTTAAAAACTTTGCCTATATTAATATTTTGGTTATCTTCAACAACTTGCGCCTCGCCTTGCATCTCGTGCTTAAGCTTTAGAAAACCTTAGCGTCTTAATGTGCTTGGAACTTTTTAAAACACTAGGCTATAAGGGCCAGGCTGGTCAATTTTTTAAGCCTGTTTATAGTTGTTGGTGGGCCTGGAAGAATGTATGAAGACCTGCCCAGTCACTCAGACTGTAAATTTTATGTATATAGCATTTATACATTTATATAGTCTGTACTATTTAATTTGTTGTTGGAAATGAAAAATATCTTGCAAAAGAATTAATTACAGATTTGAGCTTGTAACCTTGATCTTATAAGAAACCACTGCCACATGGTTTCATTCTAAATTGAACACTGTCAACGAATTTCCTTTTTAACGTTTGATCTCCATTTGGTTAGTTGTAAATTTAACCAAAATGTGCAATTCATGTTATGGTATACCATGTTTTGATTATGCAAATAGATACTGCTGGCACTGAGTGTCTACAAAATGTAGTGATCGTTTTTATTTGTCAAGAATTTCCAAAATTCTTGCAATTTAATGGCCATATGGCAGTGCGACTGGTCTCAGATGTCAGTCTCTGGTTCCTTCCTCATCTCCCTTTGTTATCTGCCTTGTCAGTGATCCTTGGCTTTGGGCTTAGCTTGATGTTTTTTCTGTAACTGTTTTTACACAATCAAAAGAATTGGTTTATTTATTTATTTTATTTTTTAATTGTTTTTGCTCCAAAAAAACACAAAAAAAAAAAAAATGAAAACAATATCGAATGCACAAATTTTGGGCTGCTGATGTAGTTTTTTGTTGTGTTTTTGTCTTTCTTTATGTATAACTCTGTTATGTCTCATTTGCTAATTTTGATGGCTATTATTCGTTGTTTGTTTCCATTTGTGGGAATATAGTTCCCAGTGGGTCGGATCCACCGCCAGCTGAAATCAAGGACGGCTGCTCACGGGAGAGTTGGAGCCACTGCTGCTGTTTACTCAGCTGCAATTCTTGAATATCTGACAGCAGAAGTGCTTGAGCTGGCTGGAAATGCAAGCAAAGATTTGAAAGTGAAGAGAATCACACCGCGGCATCTGCAGCTGGCTATTAGAGGGGATGAAGAACTTGACACGCTCATTAAAGGAACCATTGCCGGAGGCGGTGTCATCCCTCACATTCACAAATCCCTCATTAACAAAACCACCAAAGAGTGATTTCCATATATGTCTAATCTCAAATGCCTACTACTGTTAACTGTTAACTGGTTCATGTGTTTATTTTATGACTTTGGACATGAGGTTTTTTTAGACTTTTGTTTGGTTTTCATGTAATGTTTGTGTTGAGCATCCATGTTAGTATATAGTGGTTGCTTCTTAAGATAGTGAATTAAGTAACTATTGTCTTTGTTTAGGAATGGATATAAATTAGTTTCATCTTTGTCTTTTTCATATGCTTGTTTGTGATTCCCTTATGTGTTTTTTTGCATCTGATTAAGTGGTTTAGATCTCGTGCAGTTTTTATCATCAGCTGAGAAGTCAAGCTACACAACATTGTTGGGGCTTCGCTGGTCCTGGTTTGATAGCCCAAGGAAAATTAGCACAGTAATTTACATGCTCATTGAGTGTTATGCTTACAACATTTTTTAGTACAATGAATTAAAAAAAATATATATATATATATACAGAATACTCACAAGATGTGGGTGAGTGGGACCTATGGTGATTTATGTTTTGAATAAGTCTCAAGTGCATAGATGAAATTTACAAAATGAGACATGGATTCCTATCTCATTTTTGTGAATTTTATTTGTGTTTCTAGCATTGCTATAAGTTATAATTTTATGTGGTGCATGTGCTAATGTACCTTTTCTATAAGGTTGTTGTGTTTCATTTGTTTTTCTAGCATTGTTGTTAAAATTTTAATTTTACATGGTATACACACTAACGTAACATTTCTATAGGGTTATGTTTGAAATGCTTATATTTGTATTTTTGCATCCTTAAATCTCTTTTGTAGCCAATTTGATGTTCTCCGTTGATTTATCAATTCAATTCTGGAAGATTTGATCCTATGTAATTGTATCTGTTTAGTATAAAGTCTTTCTTCCTTGGCAATTTTGAACACATGAATTTGGTTAAAGAAAGACATTGCAGAAATGTTTCTGTTTTGTGGAACCTTGATCCTACATAGTGCAGGGTGTCCCAAAACGACATTTTTGGGGAAAAAAAAAATCATTTTCCTAGGGTTTTACCAAGATCAGAGGACCGAAAATAATGAAGCTTGCGGTTTCAAATTGGTTGTTAATGCCCACAATGATTCGGTGTGGGTGGCTATGTGGATTCCAGCCACCGACAACTAGGCAGCGCTCCTCAACAGTTTTGTATGGGTCTTCGATGTCCATCACAACATCGCCAATCTGGAAGCCCTGACAAGCTCTTTTTTTTTAAAGAAAGTTTTGAGCACTACATTTTCTGCACTATAGAGGATCTGGATTCTATTTTGTGTACTTGTCAGAAAAAAACACCTTAATTGCAGTATACAATTGAAGACCAAACAAAGAAACACCCAATGGTCGGTTGTACCTAAACTAAATTAAACCTCAATTTCATGTACAAGTTTTTGTTTTCATTGACTGTGTAACGCAAAGATTGACAGCAGAATTTATAATTAAATTATGTGCATTGGATATATATGGATTAAATTAGCATCATTTTATTATATTGATGACGATGATGCATAGTAAAATTCATCACTTATCTGAAAATGATTGATATATTAATATCCTGTCACTGTTTGTTTGAGTTGGATAAAACTGCCACAGATTCCTTTGAAACGTTCCTGCGAAAAAACAAAATTCTATACTTAGTAGTTTCGTCTTGTTCCGCAACAATGTTAAGAACATTAAAAATGAAAAAAATACACAACAAAATTTTTTTTTACCTCACATTTATTTTTTAAATGTGGCCTACGCCATACTAAATTTGAATACAAATCATAGTACTTATTTTTTGTGTATCTATGTTCATGTTTTTACTCAGAAATATTAAAAAAATGGAAAGCAAAAAAAATAATTGCATACTCATGAAAGTGTAACACTTATTTGCACAAATTTAGTGTATGAATTACTTGTACTTTTATAAATTTGAAATTATTATTCTCCTTTTTTACCCATACTAGAGCTTTTTATTATTATTATTATTATTATTATTATTATTATTATTATTTATTTTTAGAAACATAATGGATAAAATGATGATGCATTTCTATCTTATTGATAGGGCATACTACATTTAACTATCTATATTATTATATAAAGCAAGCTTACACCTTACTTAATCTATGTTTGGGAAGTTGGGTTTGAGAATTTTTTTTGACTAAAATAGTCACAAAAAACAAAATAGATTTTTTAGCTCAATAAAACAAAATATCACATCCAACTCATAATTATTACATTCATTATCTTATAAAAAAGTCAAAAAAATAAAAAATCATTTCCAAACCAGGCTTTTTAGGCCCAGGTTAAAATAGTAAAAAAAAAATCAAAAAACCAAAAAAGCCAACTCACTTCCCAAACGAAGCCTTAGCATAGACTTTGTCACACTTTTTAATTTTTCAAAATATCATTCCGTAACCAACCATATCAAATTTCGTAGTTACTTGTCTCATATAACTATCCAAATCAAATTCACACAATTTATGATGTTTTGTAGCTTTAACAGCACACTTAACAAGTGTACACGGCTTGTGTTTTATAAGTCGGATTTATTGAATAATAATTTTTCTGCGATCACATTGTTTTCTATTGCAAAATTGTCAGGGTACAAAAGAAATTAATATGACAACATTAAACAAGATTCTAATTTAAGAAGACCTCTCCTTTTGGAATCACTTCGTTGTATTTCAATAACAAAAGCACAAAGTAAAATGCTTTGATAATACAAGACAAATAAAGCGGATAATATGAAGTTATCTCTCTATCATCCTACAGGCCTTGTTTGATAACGCTTTCATTTTCGTTTTCATGTATTTATTTAAAATTTAAATTTGAAAATAAAAACTTATTTGATATATTATTTTGTTATCAAAGAGTAAAATTGATTTTAAATTTTTTGATATGAAAAAACATATGTTTTCACTTATTTTCATCAGAAATTTCACTCTTTTTTTTCTTTCTGCAACCTCCACCCATTACTACCACCAGGTATCGACCTCCACCAACCACCGTCTACCCTTCACCAACAACCACAGTTGACTTCCTGTGAGCTCCGATGAGCTTTCAATAGGCTTCCCTCGATCTAAAGGACACCGCAAGTGAGTTACGATCACATTTTGATGACTTTCCAATCACCTGTAACTTTCAGTCAACAACTCCAATAGTCATATTTGGCTAACCCCGACCCCCATCCACCACCATCCGTCCACCTTTTACTGCTAGTCGCCATCTCTAACAGCTCACCAAACATATTTCTTTATTTTTGTTTTTAAAAATTGTGTATACAAAAGATGAATAATATTTTAATCGATAATGCTATAAAATGATACGTAAGAATAATCTTACATAAAACCATATATTTTATAAATTAATGTGGCAATTGAGTCATTTTATTAATTTTAAAGAATTTTATTTTAAATATTAAAATTTTATTATAACACGCTACACCAATTTATAAAATTAAAAAAAAATCATTTTTATAATATTTTTAATAAGCATCAGCAATTATACAATTGTATGTCATGATTGCTAGCTCCTTCTGTAATTAATTGGTTAGTGCCTATGAAATAAATGAACAGTAGATAAGAATGGGTAAATTTTACTGCAGTCATGATTTGCGTAATCATATGCTGTTAATTGCCTTTTAGCAATGAATCAATACTTTAACAATTTTAGCCCACCAACTTTGTACAAATAAATTTGAAATTTGAATATATTAAAAAATGTTTCAACAAATATTTAAGGAATCAATGATTATAACTTTGATGGGATAGAAAAACATGTAACTCCTAATCTAAAAAAATTTCTGAATAAATGTGATGTACAATATTAATTTCTATCAATATAAAAAAATAATAATATTGTTAACTAGATATTCTTTGTCAACATTAAAAAAATTTTAACCGTACAATTGAGCTTATTGTTTTGGGAAATGACTTCTGTCCAGTCCTTAATTAGACTGGACCGTGTTATTGGGTCCGTGGAGGCCTATCATGGGTCTCGTTTTGATAATTTGAACCGTTCAATGTGTAGAACTCGTCAAGTACTATACGCCTGTAAAAAATCACGTTGATCGGATATCGATAGCTATGTGATCAAAACAGATTTTTGTCAACCGTTAATTTATTCACCGTCCATTTTTTTAATACAAAACTGATTTGATCACATACTTATCAATATCCGATTAACATGATTTTTTACAAACATATAATACTCGACGAGTTCTACACATTGAACGGTTTAGATTATCAAAACGAGACCCATGGTGAGCCCCCACAGATCCAACAGCACGGTCCAGTCCGATTAAGGACCGGACAAAAGCCATGCCCTTCTCAATTAACTCAAAAAAAAAAAAAAACAATAATCATTATTATATTCCTAATCTATCTACCAAAATTAGACATCCCGAGTTGAACTTTACACTTTTCCTAATCTATCTACTAAAATTAGACATCCCGAGCCTGATTTCAATAAGGAATGTCAAATTTGATGAACTTATTTTCAAGAATCTCAGTCAATACCCCATAGTCTTTTTTGTTGATTCAAAAAAAGTTTAGGAGGAGGGGAGACTACCCCATTCCAGGGCCAGGGTAAGCGTTACGCAATATTGCCCACCAACAAAGGACTGTCGACAGAGGGACTCGAACCTAAGCCAAATGGGCGAAGGGAACAAGCCTTACTAACTGAACCAACCCTTGTTGGTAATACCCTATAGTCAAAAGACGAATAATCAAAAACAGATGATAAATCAAGGAATATTAGCAAATTAAAAAGGATATTCAGATAAATTTTATCAATGGAATAGTGTGTGTGTGTGTGTTTTTTTTTTTAAAAATAATTTAGTTTTTAAGTAGTGACATGTTCTAAAAATAATAGTATTTTTCAAATAGATTGAATTAAAGAAAAGCGAGATTGTTGATTTAATCAAAATAAGAACACTCTTTGGAGTGAAAACTATGATTTCAATTTTAAAAATCAACTAAAGATAATAGATAATAGTACACATACTACAGAAAAGGGGTATATCCTAAGACAAAAATTGATAAGCGCAATGACTCATATTTGATAGAACTCAATTAAAAAACTATTCTTAAAATTATGGAGTTGTTATTGGTAAATCTTTTTTTTTTAGCACCAAGCAAAGTACCATATATATCAACGATAGGGTAAGGAGATTACCGGCCTTGCAAGTTTATGTGCTGATAAATCCTATTTAGGAGTATTCTAATCCAAAAAGTCTATGAAGACAATTTATAATCCACTTAGTCTCATATATTTATACCTTTATTCTATAAAGTCTGTTTTCTTGATTTACACTATTTTCTTAGACTCTTATATCCTTATATTTAATGTTGATAAGCATTAACTATACACTATTATTTAATATTGATATACATGACACTCACAAAATTAAATATGGTTATTTATTGATTGTCATTATGTTTTGATAGTTCTCATGCATCCAAATGTTGATTGTATGTGATGACGTGAATGTTCACATCAAATTACGTGAAGGTTTATACTAAAACACATAAATGTGAATACATATGTTAATGTTCATAATATTAATATCAGATGACATAAATGTCCACACTAAAACATATAAATGCGAATACAAATATTAATGTTCATAATTTTAATATGTATATTTCAGAATTAATGTGAACATTCACATTCATATGTTTTAGTGTGAACATTTATGTCATATTTATATTCAAATGAAAATGAGGCTTGTGGTTGTGTAATTTGATGCAATGCTATGTGAACATTAACATTACCTTTATGACAACGTTATCTAACATTCACGTCATCACGTATAGTC
Organism: Camellia sinensis; assembly: GCF_055761805.1. Classification (NCBI taxonomy): domain Eukaryota; kingdom Viridiplantae; phylum Streptophyta; class Magnoliopsida; order Ericales; family Theaceae; genus Camellia; species Camellia sinensis. The sequence continues at coordinate 106,578,858 of NC_138972.1, forward strand.
AACATTTTTATGGAAACTAACAAAACATAATGACAATTAATAAATAACCATGTTTAATTTTTTGTGTGTAATATATATCAACATTAAATAGTGATGTATAGTTAATACGTTTTTTTGGAGTGAAGATATATATATATATATATTTTTTTTTGATAATCGAGTATTCGGGCCAGCACTCCTTTGGAGTGACGCACCTCGACTAATCTCGGGACCCTGAGCCGATCGACCAGGCAAAGACGCAGTTGCCCGCCAGTAGCCGGCTGGGGGTGGGATTCGAACCTGAGACCTAGAGAGGAGCAAACTCCTAGGTCCCTGGTCCCTTGCCCTCAACCAACTGGGCTACCCTTGCGGGTTTTTTTGGAGTGAAGATATAATGATAATCAACATTAAATATCAACATTAATGGGAGCAGGAGAGATTTAGGGTGTTTTTGTCTTCTTACCTCGAATAGGGCTTAATAAAAAGTAAAAAAAAATATAAATTGGATAGAATAAAACTCTTAAAAAAGAGATTTATCAAAAAAAACTCCCTAAAATTGTCACACAGTTAATTTAGGGGTGCAAACCCTTTAATTTTGTGAGTGTCAGGTTCGAATTTCAGGATCAATCCTTTGATTTTATTTATTTTTTGAACAAACAAAAAATCAATTTGACAAAAATTATTACCAAAATGATATTTCAAAAATTATTTTCACCTCCAAAATTATATGGAAATAATAAGTATTTATATATATATATTTTTCACTAAATTCGTATTTAATTTTTTTCAAAATTTTTCAAAAAATAAAATTTAAAAATAAAACCAAACCAAACCTTTTGAGACTATTTCTCATATATTACTATTATAATATGATTTTTTTTTCCCTTCAAATTTTGAAAGATGCGACCGCCTCTACACCCCTCTGGCTCTATCCTGGCATATGATATGAACAATTCTTTTCAACTTTTAGTGTCATCAAACTATAGTTAAAAGTAAGGGTTAGTTACCCCAAGACTCCATATCACTTTGTCCCATGAATTCATATGTTTTGATTTCATCAATTACAAAATATGAGTAATACTATATAAATAAAAAATTTATACATAATTTATATATATAATAATGTGATTCAATGTAAACCTTTCACTTTAAAATAAAATATCATTACAGATAAATTTATTTGCAATAATATTATTATTACATCATTCCTGTCAATTTTTTTATATAATTTTTTTATGTATAAATATAATTTTCCTAAAAATATATTAGTTTCACTCCCTCTAAACCATGTTAATACATACAGATTTGTAAATGAATGAAGTAAATTGATACTAACTAATAATTAAGGAATTTTGATATAATTTACCTTAAAAATAATGCAAGAAAAAGAGACAGCCGGCCATAGTAATAAAAAAATTAGAAGCAGGGAGACTGCGTAAAGAAAGAAACAAGTGCTATCACCAAAAAGCATCTGTTGGAGCAGAAAAATGAATATTGTTAAAATTATTTGGCCTTTTGGGTGTGAACTGAAAGGGTATCCACACATAAGAGACTTCCCTAAAATGCCTCATTGTGCTTTTTTTTGTTGTTGTTTTCTTTCCTCATTCCCTCTCTCTCTACTTACGCCTCAAAACTTCTTGTAATTTGCTTAAGTCTCTCCGCATTGGGAAATTATTTGATAATCTTAAGACATGATCACGTGATGTCTTTACTTGTGTCGTGATTGATAAAGAGGACATAGTCTATAATTTTGTGTTGGATCATGAAAAATAACGGGAGGCATTATTATTGGTGATTGGTGAGGGACATTAACTTGTGACGCTCCTAGACCACCAAATAATTTTTCACATTTAAGCCCATTTAGAAATTAAATATTTTAATTAATTTATTAATTTTTTTACAAAAAAATTATAATAAGATAAAGATAATAATATGATAATTTATAATGATTTTTTAATTTTTTTTTTACTATAAATGCATTTCGCCGAACGAAGCCTAGTATGGATTACTCACCATCCACACTCTCGTCTCATTCACCAATGTTACATATGTATTAAAATAGAGTGGATTCTCGCCAACATATAATATTCTCATAGGCCGTCCAATGATAAATCCATAAAGTTTATTCTGATGATCTATTTTATTCATGCATAAATTGTAAATGATTTTTTTAAAATTAATCTGATAATTATAGTCACAGTAATTTATTATTTTTACCTTTAAAAATATTAACAACAAGTACAATTTTGAAGACTAATACCATAAACTCATATGAGATGAGTATCGAATCAAATCTAATATTTTTATAATTGAATTGCACACAGATTTAAAAATTGAACTGAATATGTGGTAAAATCCATGGACAAAACTAGATGATCCATTCCACTAAGTGGACCATAGAGAATACTGATTCAACTAGAAAAATTAATGTCATCTCGATTCATTTTAGAATAAGACCCAATTACATAAAAGTTGAATAAAAAAATTTAATGTCATATTTTTTCTTCTCAAGCATGAGGCTTCATTGCGTTCAACCACAAAAAATAAAAAATAAAAAATAAAAAAGTGTAAGGCCTCATTATTCACACACACAAAAAAAAATAAAAATAAAAATAAAAATTAATAACCCAGAATGTGCACTGCAATAAATTGGGTCTTTTATTTTTATTTTATTTTTTATCTTTGAAAGGCTGATTTGGTGACACAAATGTGAAATAAAAGATGGATTCTACCTCTATGTACAAGATCCACCCTACGTGCCACTCATTTTTTGTCTCACTTGTGTCTCATTCAATGAAATTTTTTCATGTATTTTGATTTATTTTTTATATACAAGTTGAATCTAAGACACACCATTTTTTGTGAGTACATTTGAGTGCAAAAATAAATTTATTCACACATTTTTTAGTGTACAAACAATATAGATGATATGATTGACTCAAATATGTAGATCTCATACCAAAAAAATGTAATAACTCCGTCTAGAATGGTTGACTTATTATTTTGCACCAATCAAAATATTTATATTGTTCACACAATCTTTAGCCCCCCCCATCAATTATAAATTAATTTTTGTAATTATAAAATTGTAAATTATTAACTTAAAAGAATTAAAAAGTTGTTACATTACTTTTTTGTTGTAAAAATAGTTAGAATATCATTAAAATTTATCATTAAAAACATAAAAAATATATAAGATTTTTGTACAAACACATTGAAAGCTTTCAAATAAATTAAAAAACCTATGAATTAAAGAAAATCTTAATTATTTTGGCCAAATAAGTTTTAAAGAAAAAAAACCAAATAAGTTATGATTTAAATTACAATAAAATACTATTAATTAACTTTTTTTTTAAGTAAATAGAATAAATAAATTGACTTAGACCATCTCCAACGCTTCACCAAACCTGTCATCAAATTTAAATTTTGGTGAAAAAGTTACTATTTGGTGCTCCAACGGTTGCACCAAATCGATGTCAAATTGAGAATTCACCAAACAATTCAACAAAGTGAGGACAGAATATTGATTTCAGCAAATCACTGTTTGTTATCGTTGGGAGAGACCAACTCGTCAACCAGCCAATTGACCGGCCAGTTGACCGACCGGCCGGTTGACCAACCGGTCGACCACTAAAAGGTTCAAACAGTTCAAAATTTATAGGTTCAAACAATTAAAAAAATAAAAAAATAAAAAATTTTGCCTTACCGATCGACCAATCGGTTGCCCCGACGCAAATTTGATGAAAGTTCACCATTGGAGCTAGTGATATCAAATTTAGTGAAATGAGTCATTTTTTACTCAAATTTGATGAAAAACGAAGTTGACCTTTGGAGATGCTCTTATAAGACCATCTCCAACCATATATCAAATTTATCATCAAATTTGAATTTGATGAAAAATGATTCATTTTTCAACTCCAACGGTTTCATCAAATCGGTATCAAATATAAGATTTCACTTTTCTTTCATTAAACTAAAGACCAATATACCTTTCATCAAATTACTGTTCATTGCCGTTAAATTTTTACCACCGAATGTCTCCCCAATATCCTTCCGGATGATTACCTCAAGATAAAAGTTTATGAAAAAATTACACTGGTCAATCGACCCTTGGATGACTAACTCAAGAAGAAAAATTGTAAAAATTTTGCATGGGCCAGTTGACCGGCCGGACATCTATTGGTCGTTCGCCCGATCGACTAGTGGTTTGACGAAACTATAAAATCTTCTGTTGAAACACTTGATATCAAAGAAATTTTTTTTTCAAATTATTTCTCAAATTTAATAAAAAAATTAATACACCATTGGAGATATGTACACCATTGGAGATACCTACGTAGTACCAAATCAGGCGTATACATTGTATACACACTGTTTGAGGGTGTGAACAAAACAAATTTATACTATCTCTCTATATATGTCCATATATATATAGATATAGGCTGGCCTTCAAAACTTTAAAACATACTTGAATTTAGACCATAGACCCATCCAAACACACACACACACACTCTCTCTCTCTCTCTCTCTCTCTCTCTCTCTCTCTCTCTACATATGGAAGCAACGCTAGTTTTGCAAAACAGTGGGCCTTTCGCAAGTCGGGGTCGCCGGAAACAACACATTCACGGCCGCCTGGCGAAACACAGCCGCCCTTGTTCTATTCTTTCCGTCCTCACAAAACCGACTATTACGACTACACCGCAATCAGATGATCTAAATCAAGTTTCAAGCTCCAATTCTACTGCTGCTGCTACTACTACTACTGTTTATAGGGATTCTTGGTTCGATCGTATCGCCATTAACCATCTCTCCCGGAGCGTTCAATCCACTACAGGTTCTGTCTCTCTCTCTCTCCCCCCCTTCATTTCCATTCCTCCATCTCAAACAGTACATACATATACCTATCATACACATATATATGTATATCGTTTGTTATCGTGATGCTTGAATTTAAATCTTATTGTTGTGATTTTGTGAAAACGAAAAGATAATAAATAAATATATGCATACACAAACAAACGAGGTGGTCTTCTCTCGACTACACGATCGTCCAGTGGATGATGAATTTTGTATCTATTATAAAAAAATAAAAAATAAATAAAAGGAGGACCTCCCGTCCAAAATTTAGACTGAAAGGGGCTGTTTGAGTCAGTGAAATCTTTAATAATCTCAACGATTCATTTTATCAAGTATTTCGTGTATTTTATTTATAAAAAAAAATAAAAATAAAATTGATCCAATAACTACAACTCGTTCAATTTATTTTTTTATCATAAAAAAATATTATCTTTATTATCTTTCATTTATTTAGTGAAAAACACGATAAATTGGACAAGTTACAATTGTCTGATCAATCTAATTTTTTTATGAATAAAATATATAAATTGTCTAACAAAATAAACGATTCAAATTATCAAAACAAAACCTGATGGATTTCAAGACCTAAACAGCCCCGCCGAAATAAAAATACAAAATTTGGAAGTTTTATCGCATTTATTTTTATACCCAAAATACCTCTAAAATTGTTAAGTGTTAAAAACTTCACATCTAATAATTGCTAAACATATTTTTAATTCAATCTGCATTTGTTAAATCGCCCAAAAGTTCATATGTACAATTACAAATGCTTCACGTTTGCATCCACCGCGAGTATATTTGCTCTGAACTTTGTCATTTGTTTGTATATGTATAGATATGCATGGGTGTGTTTGTCGGTATATACAACAACATTGATTGATATTTGCAGGGATAAGAAATGATAAGAGTGGATATGAGAGTTTGGTGGAGGCAGCAACGATGGCGTCGCGTAAATTCAATCTCATACGACAACGTGAGTTAGTCATTAAAGCACTCGACAAGGCCTTCCCTAGTCCCATCCTGTCCATGGCAAGTCATTATTTATTGTAGTTAATTTCTTTTAATGATAAGTGGGATCCAAACATTAATGTGATTTTTTTGGGGTAAAGAGTAAAGCTCCAGTGATTATCAATTTGAGTAATACTAGAGATCCCAAATATTCTACCAAAAGTTTTATCAAATGTCTCACATGGGTGTGGGACCCACACAATGTGGGTCCCATGTGGGTCCCACACCCATGTGAGACATTTGGTAAAATTTTTGGTAGAATTTTTAGGACCTCTAGCATTTTTGTATCAATTTTTATCATTTCATCTCATCATTTGTAGTTGCAATCAATATTACATTAAAATGTTCATAAATGGTAAAACCATTACACCCAATGTTAAAATGAATCTTTTTCATTATTATAAGTATAATTATAATTATATATTATATTCATATGATTTATTTATTTATTATTAATGTATGGTATTATTACATTGAAATCAATAAATTTATAATGAAAATCAAATACAATTAATAATTAATAAAAAAAATTAAGTGAAAGAGAAAAATTCTAAATAAATACACAGACAATAAGATTCACATACATGTGAAAAAAATAAAATGTATAAATTTTGTAATCCCATTCTTTGTATACCTAGTTGAATTCAGAGAATGAATTACTTGCTATGATGACATTTTAATCATAAGTATATGGAGAAAGAAACAACAATTTTGTATAGAATGACACGGTCAAAAATTGGTTTTAAATTTTGTTTTAACTACAAAATTCATGGTTCACACACCGGATTGTTGTCTTTCCTTACTCGTGTTGTAAAATAAATGTCATACAACTTTTTTTTTTTTTTTTTTTTTTAAAAGAAAAAGAACGAAAAGAAGGTATCTACGAAATTTTGTACGGGAAAAATTAAACTATATCCCTTTTTTTAAAAAAAATGAAAAAGAAAAAGAATCATGCCAAAGAGATCTTAGATCAAATTCACAAAACAAAAGAACTCTTGTATTTGTTCTCTCAGCCAAACAAAAAGATATTGAAGAAGATTATTCAGAATCAAACATGAAAAAAATGCAAGAATAAAAACAAAAGTTGTTATTGATACGTCTTCTTGACGGAAAATTTTGTTTTTATTTTTAGTTTAAAAAGAGTGAGACCCACAACTCCTCTCACAACTGAATGTCAGTAAACGGAGTGAACTTATTTATTTATTTAATTTTTTTTTTAAAACTAATAATCTCCCTATTACTTATATACTATACATATATGTATATATGTGCATGTAATGCAATTTGTTTTCGACAACTCAAATATTACTTGTAATTATAATGAGAAAAAAAGCAATTAAATGGGAGAAACTTAATGAATAAATGCATAAAGTGCCTCTGCCAATCTCTCTCTCTCCCTCTAGATTCTTAAATTGTATATGCATTTGTGTATGTGTGTGCGTGTGTAACTGAATTAATTTGTACAACTAATGATGGGGGAGACCATGGCAGATCAGGACATTGCTACCAAATTCTAAATTTGCAAGGGAATATTTTGCAGTTTTCACAACTTTGTTTTTCACTTGGTTAGTTGGAGCCAACGAGGTAAGCCTAACAACATATTTACTCAGTTTTGTAGATTTTATTTTTATTTTTTAATTGAAACCAGTCTTATGCATCATAGACTTTATCAATTCCATTTTTAGAAGAGTTTTTAGCATAAAACTACCATAGCTTCGCATGATAGCCTTCATAAATTGAACATATATAATGCAAGAAGAAATTTTAATACAATTCTTTAGGTGTGAATGATCAATAATAACGTGTCATATAGTGACGCTAATACGAGTGGTGTCGGCTTTAAAACAAGCACATACGAGTACGAAAGATAACAATATGATTTGATCTTAAGTATCACTAGCAAGCATGAAAATATACCTAAGCTTTTCCTAATATTGGCATCGAAACATAAATGTTCATCGCACACAACACAACGGTATATAGACATGGAATAATGATATACAGAAAAAATATATATATACAGAACGATATAGATGCATGAGGACTGATTATTTTAAAACAGAGTGCTCATTAAAGTGACATTTAATTACATAAATGTCCTTGCTATATCATTCTAGTGACAAATCTTATATTGGGTTAATAGTAGCTCTGTAATACTAATCAAGAAATTATCATCATCACACACACACCATTTTCACCCAAATGCTCAACAAGATATTTCAATGAAGTCAACCGTCAAAATCTAGTGGGTGTGATTTATTTATTTATAGAATTTTTTATTTTTTTGGGGCCTAGGTGAGGGTGTCGGAGCTCAACGGACGAAGAGAAAGGAATGTAGTCCACATCCAAAAGTGCAGGTACCTTTTTCATTCCCTTCCAAATTTAATGAGACATAATATATACTGCTCAATGGGAACCTACCAGCCTAACCTAACTCCAAGCCCAATTAAAATAAAAAAATAAAAAAATAAAAGTGAACCAGTTGCAAGAACAATATGCTCCAATGATTGTGCTTGTCCGGGACTCTTATTTCCCGGCAGCATCATCACGGTCATCGATTGTTGTCGTCTCTCAATATTAAAATCATCACTAGCATTGCCTTTGTCGTCACCCTTTTATATTGTTCCCGCAAATTTTGTAGGTTTCTAGAGGAGACCAATTGTGTTGGAATGTGCATCAACCTATGCAAGATGCCCTCTCAAACGTTCATTAAGGACTCCTTGGGTATGCCGGTCAACATGGTCCCTAGTAAGTATTTCATGATCACTAACAACGGCTGGGGGCATAGATATCAGGAAAGTGCACTGTAATGTACCATGTTGAATGCAAACATTATGCCCACTTTTGTGTTAAAAATTAATGCGTTTGTAGTGTTACTTTTCCACAATAGGAACAAAAACAAATGAGAATTCTAGCATGTACAACTGGTTCACAAAATCATGCAACCTATCCATATTCTCATTCACCGAATCATGTACAACTAGTTCATCCATTTCATGGCCTAAAGTTCTAAAACAAAAACAGAACAACATGACATTACTCAGATGTTCTTAATAGATTGCATTTCAATTCATCAAAATGAACATAATACTTTGATTGTGGAAATCAAGACAAATATTTTAAAAGTTGCATGTTTTGTAATTCTGAAAAAGGTCCACAATGCACAATTCTTCATACTTTTCCTCTCAAAGTAATTATACTGTGTCCAAATGTAATAAAGAAAAGTAAGGAAAAAGAATCATACTAGTAAGAATAACAGTACCTGCACTAAAGATTGGAGGCCTAGCTTGCCCATCATCTTAATTAGTGGAGGGTCCCAGGCATAAACCACTAAGGGTGTGAAGCACTGCAAATAGATCCATTAAAACTCAAGTGAGAATTCTAACAAATGGAGTAAAATCTCGTAAGTGTTGTGTATTCCACCATGCCGGTAAATGAGAGGCATCAACTTCCTTTGTTTCCCATGAACCCTATCATCTTCCCAATGCCCTCTTCATGTTTATATAATGTTGAGTGCATGAAAACAAACTTTTTTAATAAGAGAAAAGAATATTCGTATTCACATGACGAAGATTACCCAATAGGGGTTTAGTAATTTTTAGGGAGGCGGAGACCTTGTGTACTCCTAGCCTAAAAAGTCACCTACACACCACGTTCCCATGTCACAAGCAGCTGTTACACTGCAAATAGCAGTTAAATTACATTCTACAATCTGTAATATAGCTTAAATAAAGTGAATCTTATAGTTCATATGACTTTAATGCAATTTTTGGTTTGTAGATTTTGATGATATGAGTTGTGAGATGATATTTGGTCAGGATCCACCTGCAACAACTGAAGATCCAGCATTTAAGCAACCATGCTACAAACTATGTGAAGATCTTGAATACCCCTTCACTTGCTTATTTAAATAGTTGATGCTCTAATACCAAACATATAATGATACCAAATGTTCTCACATTTCTTTATGTAAATCATGCAGGCAAAACAACCCAAAAGCACAGTACAAGTTGTTCCAGCTAACATCCAAGGAACTTGTCCAAAAAAATTAATAAAATTCAGTAGTATATGGAAGGAGGTATATACTTTCAAGCAAATCTTTAGTTCTATTGATACTTTGACGGATATAGCCTTCTCATTTGTTTATAAACAAATTTGTTGATTACTACACCACAAAATCTTAGGCTTCGGCGTGCAGCTTAGAAATTTCTGTATAATTTGTACAGGAATTCTCAATCGAGATTAATAATCCAGTAGTCCTGGAGCACAAACTCAACCACACTGACATCATGATGGTGTGGTCCTGGACCAATAAGAGTAGTAATCACAGGATGACAATAACTTCCTAAACAACATAATTGATTTTGTAAATGCATTCAGGCCTTAAAAATAAACAAAACAGATTCAATCTGAATGGTAATGACTGCCTCAAAAATGTTTTCTTTTCTAATAAAATTTAGCATTTTTTCCATGTAGTAATATTGTTGCAAAAGCCAATTTCAAAACTGCGGACAGAATGTAATGGCTGATGTTTGATAGATTAGTCATTGATTTTGTTAGCTAGCTTGTTGGGGAACTTCAAATATGGCAGTGTGACGAATGAACATAGATTATGTGTGGAATTTATAGCTCAAATAGGAAACTTTGAAATGGTGGTGTCAACTCAAGGGCATTTAAATCACATATTAAGACTGATTGATCATGGTGCCAAAGAAAACTTTTTTGGGCAAGTACAGAGAAAACTTCAGTATGCTTGATTTGGACAAGCTAGAACTACAAAAATTATGAGAATTGATCTATATTATAGAAATGACAAGTGATTATTGTTTCAACTAATTGAGGTTCAATCAGACTGATTGACCATAGTGGCAGCAGCCAAACTTCAGTGTGCTGGAAAAGATTCAAAAGAATCATAAAAATTGAGGTTCATCATCTGGGCATGGCTAGGCTATGATCGATTCTGAAAGCAAAAAGCCAAGTTCCGGTAGTCCACAAGTATGAATTAGAGTGGGCCAAGGATCTTCCATCCCAAAATTCATAATTCTTGTCCCTATTGTATTCCCAACTACATAAATGTGACAAAGTATCACAATATGTGTCTGGTAGTATATTACAGACAGAAAAATAGAACTTTTGGAGTCAGAAAATCCCGTGTCATTAGAATTAGGGTAAATAAAACTGACTATACTGGAGCATTAAAAAATTACAATAAGCTCCTCAACTTTGGCATAATTACACTGACTCCCATCTAATAAGCCTAAAGGGATCAGAACTAATGTAGATGGTGTAAAATACAAATTTCAGTTTTAAAAAGATGATAGCGTCATTTTCTCATCTATAAAACTAATGCATTATTAAGGAAAATGGAGCTGTATTGTGTGAATTCAACCATTAAAGGAGGCCAATGTAATTATGCCAAACTTGTAAGCCTCAATGTTTTTTCTCCAAATCTCAAGAGAGGTTACTCTATGTAATTTACTTTGGAATAAATACTCGGAAAGTTTCTTAGCTATCTTTATTGAAACTTGGACTGGGTTGACACCTACTCTCCAAGTTTACCTGAATTGCAAATCCAATTAGCTCATATTTGGAAAAGTGCTTTGACTGAAGATTCAATGTAGGGCTTTAGGGTGGGCAATGGTGGACCTAGAGTGCCTCCCACTTCTCGCATTGCTACAAGTGACCAAGTTCAGGTTCTTGTGCTGTCTTTTCTGTCACATTGAGAGAGTGATACACTAATTCACCCACTTTGACCTATTGAGATATTTGTCGCATGTGCACACCTGTCTTCATGGCTAGAAATCCTCTTTTTTCCTTCTGTCCCAATTTATTCACAGACATCATATTTTGAAATTCTCATACCTTGAGATTCTTATATGATTCAACGAATGTGACTGAATTAGAACAAATAAATAAATAATTTTTGGAATAGAGAGTACTGAACATGTCATAATATATAAAATATGTTAGGGGTTTAAATTAAATATGTGACAGTAGGGTCAGTGGAGGGACAAGATGTATTGGTGGAAGAAAGAAACTATGATTTTCCAAGAAGACCGGGTTTGGTTCTTAATAACACATAACAAGAACTGGAGATTGTGAGGTCAGCAAGCACAACAAGAATGCCAAGAAAAGTCATAAGCATTTCATACATATCTGTCTATGTACCAATATCTAAAACTAGATGAATGAGAGGCAGATGCCAGCAAATTTCACTCTGAACCACAAAAGCATAATATGTGACATGAAATTTGTGATACCATGTCCACTACAGAACCATAACCCACTTGTTTTCATTCATTTAGCAAATGAACCAAGCTCTAACGAGTTTTATATGAGTCGAGCTTGGGCAATTCATGAACAACTTCGTTTCGTTTGCAGTCTTAATGTAAAATAAAGAATCCTGCAACCGCAGAAGAACCACCAAGAATACCTTAATTTGTAAATGCAAACACATGCTTCACTTTTTCAGGGCTCGTTTGGAGCCAACTTTTTACTCGCTGTATTAATCCTTTTTTTTATTTATTTTATTTATTATTTTTTTTGCAACTTTAAAAGTGCTATTAAAGAGTTCAAAAAAATGTTAATTGAAAAAGCTCATTAAAAAGTCTACTTTTAAACTGACCCAAATGAGCCCTTAGATATTACCCTTGTCCTGTCACAAGGGTTGAGAACAATTTTTTAGGTTAAATTACACTGACCTCCCTTGAAGTTTGGAGAAAATACAACAAATCCCAGTTTTGACATAATTACATTAACCTCTCTTTTTATTAAGATTAAAGGGACCGAAACTAATACAGACAATATGAAAACACAAAAATATAGAACGTAAAACATATATTTCAATGTAAAAGAAATGACAAGTCATTTTTTTATTCATACAACTAACAAATTTATGATAAAAGGCAGCCAAGAACTATATGAATTAAAATTTTAAGGAAACATAGTGTAATTAAATATACCAAATTTGTGAAATTTACTGTATTTTTTCCAAACCTCATGGAGATCTTTAAAATTTATCCATTTTTAATTTGGTACCAAGTCTGTGCTTCCCCCTCCCTCCCCTCTTTTTCTATGTTTTTTTGGCAGTTACAAGCGGAAAGTAAACGACCAGGGCTGAAGAGACATACTGAGAATTAGGGTTTCTAAGGGAATTTTGCCAAATACGATGACAAGATTATAATCAATCAAATATAATAATTTCTAATAAAAAAATATTGCTAAACGAATCAATATATATATATATATATATATATATATATATATATATATATATATATGCGTGTGTGTGTGTATAAAATTGCAAAATGTTTAATGGTCTCTACCTGAAACTCCTTACAGAGTTCTTGCTTCCCTACACCGAGAGATAACCTGGGACATAGAAGGAACCAGCGTATCCTCCAAAATTTGGGACAGCAGAGCGTGTTCAACTTTTACTCTTTCTTTTTATCAAATTTAAATTTGATAAAAAAAAAAAGTTTAGACAAGTGCTCGTTTGGTTTTCTCCCTTGGTTAAAAAATCACAAAAGAATATAAAAATCACAAAAAAGCAAAAATCACAAAATAATAAAAAAAATTGTCATTCCAAAGTCAAAGAGTTAAAAAATCCAAATAAGAAAATCAAATAAACCAAAAAGTCCTAAGTTAAAAGAGTGAAAAAAAAACTAAAAAACCAACTAAAAAAATTATTGCCAAACGATCTCTTATTACTTCTGTTAGAATAGTAGAGAGAGAGAAAATAATATATATTATATTGAATGAATTATATTGAATGTATTTTATACAATAGAAGGCCTGTATATATAGGTTAAGAAAGTATCATATTAAGAACCTAATTAATATGTTTGGAGTATTTTATCAAATCATTATAGATAGTCATAGGGACAATACACTAGACAACTGATTCGTTCCTTACTTCATACTTCTAGTAAATTTATACTAATCAGTTGATCGGTTGGATATCCTTTCGGTTGACCGGTGATTTGATGAAAAATAAAGATTCTCATTTAAAACGCTTGACATTAGATGAATTTTTTATTCAAATTTGATGAAAAAAAATGTAAATATTGGAGACGCTCTTAGTGGGGGTGTTTGGTGTAGCTTTTTTAGCGAAAAATTATTTTGAATTGTTTGGTTAAATTTATTTCAAATATCTTTTGATTCTAATAATTTATTTTAATTCAAAAAAACTATTTCTGATGAGATGTTCATCCATTATCAACTTCTAATTAAAGCAACTTATTTATGATTATGCTTTTAGATTTTTTTTTAATAGAAAAAGACCTAAATAGACTTTGGATTAGTTTTTTTTTATTTAATTTTTTTTATAGGAAATGTAGACTATTAGTTAATAACAAAAAATAAAAATTAATTTAATTTACAATTAAGAAAAGTTAATTTAATTTATAAATAACGGGGGTAAAAAGGATATTTATACATCAAAAAGTTATTTCACAACTTATTTATCAAATACTACTCAGCAACTTAAATCTTCAATCTAACAATTCTACCAAATAAATTGTCACGACCCAAACCCGGCCTTATGGGTTTAGCACCGTAACCGGCCAGTAATCCGAGATTATCGAAGGCCTGCTTAACAGTAGTACAGTAAAACAGAGTACAGGGCTTGGCAGAAGCCAATACAGTGAAGAAACAATGCCCAATGAGCTGTGACAGTCTGTATGCAAAAAGACTTTCATACATATATATATATACAGTACAGAACAGTATACACAATATGTACAATCATTCAGAATAGGGACTCAATCCCTATGGAACAATACAGTAAACATTCAGTTTATACAATCCATTCAGTTATTACAGAACAGCAAGACAGTACAGAAGGGGGAGTCCTAAAACACCCCTAAGCCTTAGCATGATAGGCTTGGAACCTTGCAGTGAGGCACGATAGTTGGCTTGACAAAACTGGAGTAACCCTGACGCTCCTAGCCGCGGTCTGGTGCCTGTACACCTACATATATATATGAGCAATGAGCTAAAGCCCAGTGAATAATATAATGCGTAAAGAGGTTAAGAATGAATGTCCTTACAGTAATGAAAACGGTTCATTAAATCAGTATTTCAGTCATTCAGTCAGTACAGTCATATGTGATACATCCATTAGCATAATAGTACAGTAAACAGTAGGTCTTAAAAGACCGAGCAGTAATGATGGCCATCAGTCAGTAAACAGTAGTGGTTCCAACAAGGGAACCGACAGAGATTTCTGTCACAGTAACAGTAAATAGTAGGTGCTAAGGATGCCACAATACAGTTCAGAATATAGGATATACATTCATTCAGTTAACAGTAATCAGTTCAGAAAACAGTACAGTTTAGTTGTTCAGAAGATAATCATTTGTGAACATATCTTTACACAATCGTTACTCACAGAGTTTGGGCTACAGTATGCTAGAGCGTGCCTCCCCAGTCGCCAACCCTACATAGTTAACACATTGAACACACACTAAGCTACACAGTTGGGAAAGATAATAACTTAATCCCTAATTTGCCTCGGTGTGTTCTACATCTATGTCCTCATTAAAATGTCTTAAACTAGGTCTAAGAATGCCTAGAATGGGATGAGGATGCAAAGATGTACTTTAAAAAGCATTTCAGATTTTTCAGAAAACAGGGGTCACGCTCGAGCGCAGGTCACTCCGCTCGAGTGGACATGCAGACAAGGTACCCGTTCGAGCGGCAAATCACCCACTCG
The DNA here is from genome assembly GCF_055761805.1 of Camellia sinensis. NCBI lineage: Eukaryota > Viridiplantae > Streptophyta > Magnoliopsida > Ericales > Theaceae > Camellia > Camellia sinensis. Next base: position 106,594,417 of record NC_138972.1, read on the forward strand.
AGCGTACTGCAAAAGTACTGGATGGATGAAATCTCCGCTCGACGGACGCTCGACGCCCGCTCGAGCTTGAGACACATGACTCCGCTCGTGCGCCCAGTCCTCCGCTCGAGTGGATTGCAAAACAGTGCAGAGATACTGGATGCTCGGATTCCACGCTCGAGCGTCACCCAACTCGCTCGAGCGGGAGTGCAAAATCTGGAAATTCCAGATTGCACTTCCAAGCTCAAACTCAAGTTCAAAAGCATAATTTTTGATCCTCTTGGGCCCATTTTCTGGAAAACTCTTATAAACACATGGAATAACATGATTCAAAACTCAATTTGAGAAATCAAAGCCCAAGGGTGTTTAATTCAAACCCAATTTCAAACCAATTTTATGAACATGGAGAACATGCAAACATGCATGAATTCAAATCAATTCAAAGCTTCAATTTGATGCTCTAAGGAGCCAATTGTTTCCAAAACATGATGAAATCATGGACTTAAACATAATTGTGAACATGCATGTAATATTTTGCCATGAAAACAACTAAACATTTACAATACAACCATGCATGCAAGGAATGAGCTTCAATTCAACAACAATGAACCAAAACATGACTTAGTTCTACAATGAAGCATGAATCATGCAAGAACTAGCTCAATGGAAACAATAAGAAGATGAGTTTCCTACCTTAGTCTTGTATTCAAGATTTAGGAGCTCAAATATGAAATCTACACTTCAACAATTCTTCAATTCCAAGCAATTCACAAGGTAGAACTCAATTTCTCTCACTCTCCCTCTCTTGGTAGGTTAAGAACAAGAAATGAGCTGATGAATGGTGTTATGATCAAGTGTAAGGCTCAAATATGTGTGAGATAGTGGATCACTAGGGTTAGTTTGGTAAATAAGGCCAACTTCAGCAATTGATCAATATTTAATCTAATTTATCATACCTAATCAGTTTTCAGATAAATATACTACAAAATCACATTAATTCTAAGGATCATAAAACATCGATCAATTCCGGATTCGGCCGCCGATAGGGCCTTCAATTAACAGTTTAAACATAAAACATGAACAGGTCAAATAAACAATCAAACAGATGGAATACAGATTAACATACACACTCAGTCCATTCAGTTCCAGTTTTCAGTCAGTCAGTTCAGTACTTTAATCAGTTCAATTATCAGTCATGATCAGTTCAGTTTAACGGTAATCAATGTTTATCGATAAGTAGTGGTGAGGGTTATTACATAAATTAACAACTTCTAATTAAAATTATAATCTTTAATCAATTAAATTGTAATTTATAATCGATTTTAATAGGTATACCAAAAGTCCCAATGAAGGGTCCGTGATAGGGGTGCAACTTGGTTGCGTTCGAAGATTGTCCAAGCCTAGCCTAAGTTGTGCTGAGACCTACCCAGGCCCGAATTGTAACCCGAGGTTGCCCGCCAAAGCTTGACCTAAGTTAAACCCGAATTGCAAATGAATTTTAATTTTTTTACTTTAATTATTTATTATTTATTTTTTTTTTCAGTTACATTATTAAATTATTAAAATTTGACTCTATTTATATTTTTTTATAAAGAAAATCATTAATAACATCCAAACAAATAATTTATATAATGTAAGAGAGATGCTGCTATACTAGTCTTTACAATTTATGAGTGAAAAAAAAAGAGAGTAAGATTTTATGTTATTTGTATATATAATATATATTCAATATAATTTAATAACCTAAATTACTTTAATATCATGTAATGGTTAATAATTTATATGTATATTGGATATTTTTATATATCTATATATGTATAATTCAGGATTCAGGTTGCTCGGGTTATTTGACATCTTTGTCCAAACCCAGCCAAATTTAATTCGGGCTTCTAAATTTTTGCCCAAGCCTGTACCGAATTTGAAAATATCTTGTCTAAGTCCTAAAAAAATTCGAACTAGGTTCGGGTTGCTTAGTTAAGCCCGTCTAAGTTACACCCCTAGTCCGTGATTGTTATTAATTGTAGGGTTGTAAAAAAAACTAAATTCTAACTTGTAATTTGAATTGTTAAAAATTGTTTGATATCCTCGAAATAAATTAAATTTGAATATATATATATATATATTTTAAAATTATAAGAAAGTTGTTTTAAATTAGTAAAAAATGAATATGTTTAGTTAAATTTTAATTTGTCTTTGGAAATTAATTTTAAAATTTTACAAATTATTTCTATTCAAAAAAAAAAAAAAAAACTCAAAAAAAGAAAGGAAAATTACAATAACTTTCCTTGAGGTTTGGAGAAACTATAATTAACCTTACTGTAGACACCCCATTTTTGACCGTCCTCAAGACTTGGACGTCACCGTTGGAACACTCGGTGATCATCCATGTTTGTGTTCGTTTGGAGTTCCCGGAGGTCTCGGCTACGCGCCTTGCCTCAGGATCTCCGAACTCGACCGTTTATTGTCTGGTTTTGCACCAAACACTTGCATTTTGCCTTGGAAGGGTAGGAAATGCCTTGCGAGGCATCCCCACACACCACCGGCAGTGGCCAGAGGTCACCGGCTGGTTTTTGCTGCCACCGGCAATGTATATTGCCGGTCGGCACTCTTTTTTGCCAAAATGGCATCTTTGGCCGGCCGACTACTGTGCATCTGCTTTTGCAGATATTTTAAGACAGCTGTCTTGCTTTTGGCTCCCCTCCATACACGTGTATGGAGGGATCTCTCTCTTTGGAAGCTTGTCTTGTAAGCTTTACAAGACAAAAGCCTCTATAAGAGAGAGTCTTCTCTCTTGTTGCAAGGGTTAGACACTTGAGGCACTTGAGAGAGCTTAGATAGCCATTTTTAGGGTTTTGAGTTCTAGGGTTAGAAACCATACACTTTCTATCTCTATATCTCCCTCTTGTGTGTGTTTTAGTGTGTTTAGTCCATACTATTGCACACAAACACATAGTGTTTCACTTTCACTTAGCTACTGAGGTTCTAAGAGGTTGGTTTTGAAGTTTTGGAGCTGTTTTCAACCTAAAAGGAGCCATTGAAGCATCATTGTTGAAGGGGTCTTCAAGGGTAAGAAACTAGTCCATATATTTCCCATTTTTGCATTGTGTTTCTACCTATCTTAAAATCTTTTTTGAGCTTAGTGTATAATACAAAAAAGTTCTGTTTTTAGACCCTCTTGATTGTTTATTAAGAGTGTTTTGTGGTTTGGAGGTGTTTGACCCCTCTTAGGCCTTGAAAGGCCCCATTTTGTGCTATTTTGTGCAAGTTTCGAGACTTTGGTGTTTGGGCCTCTTCACCACTGAAATCTTGAGGGATTTCAGTGGTGAAGATGGTGCCTTGAAGTCTCCAAAAGGGGAGGGCCACCCCATCCCCTTGTTGTCCTTGAAATGGACCATTTTTGGCCTCTTGAGGGAGCATCTAGCTAAGCTTCATGTTGACCATGCCTTGGCTGTTTTTTGTGCCTATTATATCATAATATGCCTCTGTTTATTGTTGGTTTTGGTACACCATGCATGCTTAGCATACCTACCATGTAATGCCTTGTTATTGCCTTGATATGCCTTAGGTTGTTAGCCTTTGTTCAAGCATGTTTTAGGCTTAGTCTTGTGAAGGTTTTGTGCATATTTTGCTATGTTTTAGGTCTGTCCATAGTTGTTTGGGTCAGATTTGGCATGCTTAGTATAGCCCCTTTGCATTCCGGCTTGTTGGCCTTAAGTATGTGAATGTATAGCATGACATTTTTGCCTTGGTTTGGTAATTTGAAATCATCTACCATGTCATTTCAGTCCCATTTGCATGCCTATAGGTTTACCTTGGATGTATCTTTAATGCTTTAAAAGCTTGTGTAGTATGCTCTATGTTTTGGCCATTGCACATGCCTTTGAATTTGAGCCATTTAGATGCCACCTAGGAGACCTCCTTTGCATGGTCTAGGTCTGTCTTGAACCTATCTTAAGCCCTCTTAGCCTTGTGAGGCTTGGTTGGCTTAGCCATGGTTCAAGTCCCCTTGACTTGCTTCAAGTACTTGGACCATTTGCATGCTAATGTTTAGCCTATCTTGTTGCTTGGTTTGACACCATCTTAACATGATTTTCAATGCTTACTTTGCATGCCATTAGTCCATATTATGCCTCTTTCAATTGTGTTTGAGAGTTGCCTCGTTTGTGCCTTAGCATTGGCCCTTTAACATGTGCATGTGTGTATGTGTTTTGGTCCCTTATTTTGGTCACTTTGGCTACTGTTTTAGGCCTATTTGGAGTTGCCTAAATCATGTATAAGTCCATATTTCCATCCATTTGCATTGCCACATGTATGCTCGTATGCTTGCATAAGTGCCTTGCCATGCCATGTTGCATCCTTAACTTGTATGCCTAGGTTGCATAACATCTTGCATGCATGCCTTGTTCCTTGACTTGGTGATAGGAATTGGGCCTTAGTTTGATTGTTTGGTTTGCATTTCATTTGACATGAAAGTTGCACACTTGATTCTTTGGGCCATCATGCATGGAAATGCGTGATTGGTGGTCCGAGAATCGAGACACATGCCCCTTTGAGTCATTACCATGATAAGGGACATGATTGGTGCATATATGCCTTGAATTGTACTGCCATGCTTTGCCTTGCCCTCTGTTGCTGTCAATTGCAGATTCTGCAGGAATACTTTGCCGACCGGCAGTGTCAAGTGCCGACCGGCAATCCTTTCTCTGTCGACAGCTTTATGTTGTGCCGGTGGCCACATCCCACTGCCGGTGGCAATTCCATTCAGCCGGTGATATCTCCCAGCATCCAAGGAAGCAGTACTGAGGTTTTGGCAGCCTCCAGAGAAGTAAAGGAAGGAAAACAGAGGCAGCCTACGCATGGCGGTGCATTTCCGAGCGGGACCGAGCATGCATTGCATCGAGCTCTCCTCCCGAGGCGGTTTACTGCTTTTCCTAGATTAGTTAATTTGCTTCGCTGATTAGGAAATTTGTAATATTTAATTAGCTTGCATAGTTAATTAATTTGTATTATTTATTTGGTCCCTCCGAGCGAGGGCAAATCTGTAATAAGTGTGTGTGAGTGGTGTGTATGTCTTCCAATCCCCTCTTCTTTCTTCCCTTTTACTTACCTGCTTTGATGGTTAGTATTAAGGCACGTTTGATTTAGCATACCTTATGCTATGCATGCGTGCATTCATGCATTTGTACTGCATGCATTAGGCTCGATACATCACGCTAACTGCATTTGTACTTCAATTCGAAATTGAACATGTGATAGTTGATCGCATTTCGCATGCCATGCTTAGGATTAGCCGAGCCTATCTAATTGCATCCTGTATGTATTGCATTAGCCATTCTTAACATGAACTAGGACATGCATGTTTGCTAACTAGTTTAGTGTTTTGGCACGGAGTACGATGTAAGTATTTACGCTTTAGCATCCCGCATGCGTGTGAGTGTTGCCATGACAGTATGCTTGCCATGCGGCTAAATGCTTATGTGGTTAAACTGTTTGAATGCCTGTGGGTGAAGGTTGGATTGTTTGAGTTGGAAAAACTCATTGAAAATCCGTATTTTAGCCTACTTGCGAGTAACAAATTCCAAAGCGTTTTTCAAAACAAACGGATATGCAATGCTTATTTCCAAATTAGGCAATCTAGTCTATACTTGTTTGCTGCGCGCATAACATAGTAATTCTAGGCTAATAACTGGAATAAGAACACATAACGTTTTCAAAATCAGATATCATGGTTAGTAGAGGCCGGTCTTCGGACCAGGCGAAATGGGGTGCTCATAGCTGACCTTCCCCGATCGTACCCGAGCTCCCGAGCCGAGACAACTCCGGTGATGACGGACATGTGGCCTTCGGCACCGAGTCAGGGATTCCTAAATTTCCCCATTAAAAAATATTTAGGTGGCGACTCTGTATCTGGCAAAGCAGTCCATGTTTGGCACTACTTTTCAAAAAATATGTTTCTCAAAACGATTTGCCGGATTTGGACTCTTTGGTTCAAGATTAAGAACCGTGACACAAATCGAGTCCGAACTGTAGCGGGGTCCCCCGCGGACGTGCTACAGTTTCTGGCGACTCTGCTGGGGATAATTAGAGAGCTTGACTCGAACTCGTGATATCCTGTTTTGATTTCGCTTATGTGTTTCTTTGCATTGCATGTGCATTGGTGCGCCTAGGAACACAGTGTTTGCCATCTGCCATTCCTGAACGGTTTGCCGGAGGCTTGTCTTGTCAAGGCATGACCATAAGGCTGACCGGCTATGGGCTCTGACGGTATGGGAACACAAACCCCGGTTTTACCGGGGCACCCCTTTCGACCATTCGACCTAGTACATATTTGGATCCATAGTGACCATTCCAAGTTAGGACAGGCTGCTTACCCGATATTAGGTTGTTTGAAACTGCTGTGTGCATAGTGAAACCCTAGCTCCTGACAAAATAGGACAGGGAAACCCTACCCCAACCTAGGGGTGTTTTGGCTCTTGTTACTTGCTATGTGCTTTTTAGAATGTATCTCTACAGGAAAATACATATCAGTTTGCAAGATTGAGTATTAGACCTGAGGGCATCAGTATCAGTTTATGAGAATCAGTTATCTGCGGGTATCGGGTTCAGTTTTGGGGACAGTGATTCTGGGGAACAGTGATCAGTAGTGGAGTACAATTGTTCGGCTACACCTGTGTTTGATTCGTTTGGGGCTGAAATGCTGTTTGTTTTTCCTTTCAGTTCAGAGGGTCGGAGAGTTGATACAAAATAAGCCAGCGTTCCTTCTTGCCGAGGCAGGACTTATGACGACGCAGAATTCAGAAGAGTTCATGGCTATGACGACTACATTAGATCAAGGGACCACTCTGCAAAGTGAGACCAACATGGATATGTCGCATCCACCCAGATCGCCTATTGTGCACCCGGTCTGGGCCCCCCAGTTGTACCAGGCTCGTGAGCCCACCACCTTTGAACTAATGGGGATGATAGGTAATCTCCAGAGGTCTGTGGCGGATCTCGCCTACGGAATGTCAGCTTCACCTCCAGCTGCACCATATGCCGGGAGTTTTGTACCGCAGGAGCCCCCGCTGTTGGGGCGAATTGTGATCAAACTCAGTCAACCGGAGATGGCCTCCAGCTATGGCAATGACATATCAGCACCAACCCAAACCCTCGATCAGGCTGAGGCCAGAGGAAAAGACAAAGCAAAGGTAGATGCCGATCCTATTGAACAACTGCTGTGGGCAGTCGAGGCTTTGAAAGCCGGGGGGATGAATAAGCAACAGATATCCACGGTTGTGGCAAAAACTGTGGATGATGCTTTCCCCACTCCACCTGAGGGGAGTTGAAGTCAGTCAGGAAATCGGGATAGGCCCCGTCATGCCAGAACAGTTCCTCCTATTCCCGCCCCTGCACCTGGAAAGGATCAGAAAACCAAAGTGGCGCATGCCGACCCTTTTGCTTGTGCGTCCAGTAAGAGCGCTCAGACTCCAAAATACCTGCCCCGAGGGCGCAGGGCCTTTCATGCTCTCTACATGCCTCTGTCCAAGGCACTTCAGATCCTTGCCGAGAGGGGACATCTTAAACCCTTGGAGCCTCGGCCACTCCCGAAGAATCTCCCTGCCACGCATGATGCTGCTCAGTACTGCGCGTACCACCAGCAGACAGGCCATCCTACTGACAATTATTCCCGCCTCCGTCATGAGGTGCAAGATTTGATTGACAACGAGGTTATCCTCCCGCCCACCTCAGCCAAGTCTGTTACCACCCAGTTATTGGATTTTGAGGGCTCAGATGCTGCAAGCATGTAAAGTGAACCGCCTGCGGGCGACATTCGGTATATTTTGGATGTAGCGTCTGGCACGCATTTTTGAGCATCGGTGAAACCGAGTTTTGTAAATCCTGGCTTGGGTGTCGAGTCAGTCTTTCGTTTTGAGTCTGTCTCTTTGTTTTGAGTCAGTCTTTTTGCTTAAGGGTCTGTCTTGTTATATCGAGTCGGTCCCCTTTTGTATAGAATACTAGGTGATTCCGGGGTTGTTGTCCCGAACACCGTTTCGTCTTGTAATTATCTGTTTTTGTAGTCTATTTCTGCCGAGGGGCCAGTTATACCAACAAATCTGAAGGAAACAGCTGTAGCTATCTCATTTTCACGCTTGCTTCCAGTGTAAGTTAATTGTGCCAGAGGACTTAAGTGGACTGACAGTACATCTCGCCTGCTCTCCTGCGCGCCAAACTCATTGCATTAACCTAAAGTTTTTCAAAACTTTTCGAACACTGCGGTGATAAAAACGAAGAGGAAGGAATTCCTCGGGTTTTGCAAAATTTTGATCATTTTGAGAGAAAGAAAAGCATGCTAAGCCCTTAATGAATGGAATCATGCTTGTCAGCGTGAGTACTGGGAAGGACCCTGGCTTGATCCAGATTGGTTCCACATTATCTTCGGCGCGAGCGATTCGTCGCTTTCTTAAAAACTTTCAAAAGCAAATGTTTTACGCGGCCCTGTGAAGACCTGTGTGGAACCGCTCTTGAGATTGCGCAGCCTAGGATCGCTCTCAGCCTCAAGATTCAACCCATCCGTTTCAAACCTTGAACCCGTTCAGAAAGTTCAACGGTCAAACGCCATGCAAGGTCTATATGGCTAGTTTTGAAGCAGCCCTCGAGCAAGAGGCACCAAAGCCGAATCAGAAGGAGTAAATCTCGCCGGAAGAAGCTCGTGGAGCAACCGGGATGGATTCTTCTGCAAATCATTGCAACAGCCATTCTCCTAGACATAGAGAGGCTTCAACTCCAAAAACCATTTGGCATGGACTTGCTACACTTTTACCCTTTGAGAGGCTCGCTGGGCCGAAAACTCGGAAGGGCGACCCAGGCAAAAGTTAGAGCAAGAGAAAAATACAAAAATAAAAAAAGCAAAAAATAAAAAAAAAGAAAAAGAGAAAAGAAAAAGAAAAAGAAAAATGCGAAAAAGAAAAAAAGAAATGAACAAAAGAAAATGAAAAAAAGCTTGCAAGGTCGAAAACTCGCATCGGGCACGTTGGCAAAAGTTAGAGCCTGAAAAGTAAAGGTTAAAATACCCGAGTGTACCTTAACCGGAACTACGTAAGGCTTGATTCCCATGTTTGGGATACGTAGGCAACTTCATCATGGAGTCCAGCTCCCAACGCTTTCATAGCATCTCAGTCCATGCAATGGTCTCGACTTCATCCCAAAATCTAGTCGCCAACACCTTCCGAGGTGATTGCGTCCATATATTTGTTGTGACCGCCTTTGTCATCTCTGTGTCCAAGTGTTCGGCCACCACCAATGAAGACTGTCTGCGGATTGCTGCGGCACCATCCAAACAAGGGGCAACTTTCCGTTGCCCCCAGTCGTCGCGAGCCACCATTCAAACCAGGGACAACTTTCCGTTGCCGTGCGGCGTTCTTCAAACTAGGGGCAATTTTCCATTGCCTCCGATCTGAGGTTGCGCATCTCAAAGAGTAAGTTCCATGCTTGTTGAGCATCAGCCGTTTGCAAAAATAGTTTTTGAAAATTTTTACTGAAGTTGACTATTTTCTCGAAAACTATTCCATTTTTCCAGAACTGGACCATTTTCTTGGACCCAAAAAGGAAAATTTTCAGTGCTTACAGCCTGACTTGCATGGTTTTCAAATCAAAAATCGAACAAGTATGTTAATCCGACTCTCATTTTGATCAAAACTATTTTAGTTAAAAAGCAAAAGATGGTCAAAATGATGAACTAGGGGCACAGCTGAGTCAGGTGTTCTGTCTTTCCCCCATCGTCAACGTACTCGCCCGGAGGGCATTCTACCCACCAGAAGAAACAGCTGTGAGCTAACGGCATCGGGCGTGAACCCATACTTACCTATTCATCCATTAATCACCCTGGGAAGGGACGAAAAATGAGAGAATAAAGAATAGAGAGGTGTAAGTTGAGAGGAAAAAGTAAGAAAAAGGGTTTTGAGAGAAAAACTGAGCCTGAGGGCCGAGTGACGTGAGAATCACAGATCAGAAAGGGTGGGAAACAGTACCCAGAGAAATTGGCTCCTCGTAATCTGAGGTCCCCCGTATTCGTTCAACGCGCCTGCATGTCGGGTCTTTTGTTTTGTTTACCTCAACCTTTGTCCTAGGTCTCTTCCGAGCGTGTCTTGTTGTGTCTTAGGTCGTGTACCTCTTTGTTTGAATCCTCCCCGCTGTGTTCAGTTGTAGGCTCGATACCTCGGTTGGGAACCCCCCTTTTCCCGAAAGTTAATCGTTTACGCTCAGAATGTTGTGCCATTCTCTATATTCGATTGTGTTTCAACTCCAGCTGGTTTCACCTCCGCAGTCCGTCTTGTCAGATTGGGTTGTTTTGTTTAAGGTTTGCCGTGTGCAGAATGAACTGAATGTTGGGTTATTGGGCGGTATGCAGATTAATCCCCAACAGAGTAAGGGCTGTGAGTCCAGAATCAGGCAGTGGGTTGCTTGGGTTATTTTGCTATTGGCTGTTTAGTTATCTGATTATTACAGTCCAAGTGTTCAGTTTTCAGACAACCAATCAATTTCGTTTACATTGAGGTGTAATGTGGTGTGATGCGATGCAAAGCATGAAATATAAAGATATACGGATGTAAACACTTTTTCAGATAAAAAGCCTGTTTCATTTCATCATCTTTTCAAATGTACAAATTTTGGAAACAAAAATCTGCCTACGGCAGTACAAGATAATCTAACTACCAACAAAAGAGAAAAATACAAGAAAGAAAAATAGCAAAAATCTGTATCCATGACGAGCACTCCGGGGGCCATCAGTCTGTCCTAGTCCTCTTCCTGGACGAGGGTCCAGGAGCATCATCAGCATCGTCGTCAGAGCCCGAGCTAGTGCCGCCTCCGGTCTCCTCCTCTGATGACTCCGCCTCCGCCTCTGACTCCTCGTCATCATCATCATCCGGGACTGGAGCTCGCGAGCTACTCCCGACATGAGTGCGCCCCGCCTTGGTGCGGGGGAATGCTCTGCCCTCCTCATCTCTCCCTCGGGCAGGGACGGAAGGTCTAGCTAGGGCGCCTCCCGCCATAGGAATCTGGAAAGGAGGCTGAAAAAGTACATAAAAGGGAAATGCATCAGTATACTGTGGACAGTTATCAGTGCAGAATGCAGTGTATGAGTACAGTGTGCGTATGCTGTGGATAGTTTAACGGTGCAAAATGCAGTGTATGAGTACAGTGTGAGAATGCCGTGAGCAGTTTGTCAGTGCAGAATGCGGAGTACAGTGTATGAATGCCGTAAGCAGTTTATCAGTGTAGAGTACAGTGCAGAATGCAGTGTATGCAGTGTATCAAATGCTGTGAGATCAGTATATCAGGTGTTGTGTCGTGCATCAGATTATGTGAAGCAGTGTATGAATGGTTTGAGGCCAGTGTCAGAAGAACATACTGGAATGCTGTAGAGGGCTAGGAGGTCAAAAGTCCGCTGAAGCATCTCCATCATAGAGGCATTCATCGCCAATGACTGACGGGTGTACTCAGAAGAAGCCTGCAAAAGTATCAGATGCATCAATATTCTGTGAAATATCAAATAAACTGAAATGAAATGACTGTACAAAATGCAGTAATACATATCGGAGGCAAGTCGGGGACACCGACGAACTCGTGATCAGCCGGCGGAGGGGCGAAGGGGATCTGATAGGTCGCCCCACCCTGCCCTCGGAAAGTCAGTGCAGCAGGCAGGACGGGCCAGCGAGCCCCCCGTCCTCCCTGAACTCCGCCCCTGCCCCGGACTCGGGCCCTCCTCGAAGCTCCTGCTCCTGTCCCAGCTGCTGGCGCCACAGGCCTGGCCCCCTCTGCTTGACGACCGCTGCTCAGAGGTCGCATAAGGTACGTCTGCACGTACTCCCGGTAGTCGCCGATGCCTCTGAAGCGGGTCGCCTCCCAGCCAATAGTGAAATCGTCCATCTGCTCGGTGGTGAGCCTCTCGGTCTCCCTCATGTTCGCGGGAGGGTGAACCGGGACTATCTGCTCAGGTAACCCTAGGGTCTGGCGTAGGAAATGCTCACCCAGGTACCAAGCCCGACAGACCGGGCCCTCCAGTAGGATCCGGAAACGTGAGGTCTCATCAGCACCGGCAAACCGGTCCCGTATCGTCGCCGGCAATGGAGCCCAAGGCCGCCACGTGATCTGAAAGTGACATACAGTTCGTTATCTACTGTTTTTGAAATATGCAGTGAAAGGCAAAGCTTAAATGAACTACAAGTAAAACATACCTCGGCAGGGGTGATGGTGTCGAAATAGCGGCGGAAAAAGCCGAATGTCTCTCGTGGCCGCCGGGTGCATCTCCCGTCAAAGCGACGTGAAAAAGGGACAACCAGAGGAGTCTCTGTGACTGGTACGGGAGCGAGCCTAGGAAAGTAGGTGTAAACCCACAACTACAAGATAAATACCAGTGCATTTATCAAATAAAGCAGAATACAAAATAAAGCAGAAATGACAGAGCCGTGTGTTGTGCAGTGTATTGTGTACAGTGTACAGTGTGAGCAGTGTACAGTCAGTGTAAAGCAGAATGTATATGTGTGCTGTGTGTACAGTATACAGCAAGCATAAAACAGACTACAGTGTGTGCAGTGTACAGAGTATAGAAAATATAGGGCAGAAATGAAAAGCGGAGAAGAAGTGTACCTCCCACGCCCGCCAGTAGCCTCCAAGCAACTGTCCGCTGCCGCGGGAAGTCGAGCTCATGTACCCGTAGAGAGTGGCCAGAGCGGCGCCACCCCAATCATAATGCAAAATGTTTCGAACGTCCACCAGTGCGCTGAGAAGGCAGAGAGGCACGGTGTTCGCCCGGTCGGCGAAAATGGTCGTCCCGAATAAGAACATGAGGAAGCCGCGGGCGTACCTCTCCACGGCCTCCAGGGTCATCGGAGCTGCATCAACAAGAGTGGGCTGGACCCTAAACTGTACCTCGAACCAGGAGTACCGCACAAAACCTGGACGAGCAAGAGGTGGCGCCTCACCCAACAGATGGACCTGAGCGGCAGTCCACTCATCCATGTCGATATCAAAGGGGATCAGATCACCCCCTACCCCGATGCCTGTGAGCATCGAGAAATCGTAAAGGGTCATCGTCATGTCCCCTGCTGTGAAGAAGTGAAATGAATCGGTGGTGTCCCACCACCTCTCCGCCAGAGCAGCGAGGAGAGGTCTGCATGTGGTAAGCCTGGAGAGTCCTCGGCAGAAGGCGCCGAAGCCCGTTCGGTCCACTATGCGACGGACTGCGTCAGGAAGCTCGTCGTACCACTCCCGAGCGCCAGTGTTCCCATACCCGCGGATGGTATGGGAATCCTCCTGTAAACAAAAAATAACAATTGCAAGGCAACATTCAAAATGCAGTTTTAAGAAACATACAGATGTGGCATGCGTACAAGTTTAACAGATTTAGACAAATACCGGGTGCCGGTGTGCTTACAGTGAACTACAGCGTGTGATGTGTCAGCATATTTGGGTGGTTCCGAGCAGATGTAGCATGTGTGCAAGTTTGACAGGTTTGAACAGCTATCGGGTATCGGTGTGTTTGCAGTGAAATACAGTGCGCGCCGTGTGTTTGAGTGATTCAGGGTTAGTGCAGTGTGTGTGCATGTGCCAGTCTCAAACAGATATCAGTTGTACGTATGTTTACAATCAACTACGGTGTATAGCATATCAGATTCAAGCAGTTAAAGAGTACAACTAACTACGACAGTTTTGTATCCTACATTGCGAAAAGTAAAGTAGAAGAAAGAGAGTTACCTCGAAAACGCCGAAGGACAGGTGGGAGGTAGGCTCGCGCAGTAATAGCTCAGGTGGCACGTGCCTCTCGAAGCTCCGGAACTGGCGCAGTCCATCGGGGGGCAGAACATGGATCGCCGGCCGGTAGGTCGCCGGGTCGAACCGGCGCTCGCTCAAAGGTAGGAGCTCGACCCCGGGATCCATCTTGTGGTCCGGGGGAGTCCCGCCGCGTGGAATGCCGTCCGCCATGTCAAGAGTGATGAGAAAATAGCCGGAGGAAGGAAAATCGGACCGGAATACGAAGAGTCAACCGAAAAGCCAACTCCCGAGAAGGTCGAAAATGGCCGGAAAAGTCGGGATGTGAAAATGGCACGGAAATCAAGAGGAAAGCGAGGGGAACAAACCCCAAAAAGGCGGGAACGCCAAACGAGGCACCGAAACAAAGTTTTGTTCGGTTGAAAATGTCCGAAACGCGAAGAAAATTGCGAATCCGACGACGAAACGGGCGTCGAACGCGAAGAAACGGGTGAAAGAGGAGAGAAAAACGCTCTAGAGAGAGAGAGTGAGAGTTTTCGGCGGAAGAGGAGATGAAAAATAGGGTTTGGAAACCCTATTTTAAAACACCTGAGGTGAAATGTCGAATCTGCCTCGACTCAGCAACTTTTTGCCGGTCGGCAATATTTTGTGTCGATGGAATTATTTTGCAGCCGGTGGCCTCCCCTCCCGGCCGGTGGTGTTCCCACAGCATTGTTTAGGCCATATGAGCAAATTTTGGTCTTCATAGCTCAAGAAAGTGCAAGAAAGTGTATCTTCGACGCTCAACCGGCCTCCGTTTTGACCTCGGACCGCGTCTTCTGTGCGTAGCACTCCAACTCATGCAATGATTGTATCCTTTGATATCCTTTTTGCCTCTTATGAGATCCAAAAGTTGCCCCGTGTGCGTTGCACGCGTTCATCGCACTATCTCGGAGAATTACGTCGCGCTGTTACGCGCCTCACGGTTGCATTGTTATGCACATACTGCATGCGTTGTAACACGCACCCCTCGCATTGTCATGCACATCTCTCATGCATCGTCATGCATTCCGAAACACGTGCGTTGTTACGCATTTAAGTCCGTGTGGCATGCGTGTCACACTTAGCAGCATTTTACATTCTGTGTGGCATGCGTGTCACACTTAGCATCGTTTTACATTCCGTGTGGCATACGTGTCACACTGGGCATCATTTTGCATCTTATGAGGCATGCGTGTCTCATTTGTATCATTTGGCATCCTTTGGGGCATGCGTGTCTCATTTGTGTCATTTTCATCGGCATGTGCGCCTCGTTTGCATAAAACATGCATTCCATCGCACTGTCTTGTGCACTTCCCGGTCTGGCGAGACCTTAAACACGCATGGTCTGGCGAGACCTTAAATACGCACGGTCTAGGAGACCCTAAATCCTCTGAAGGTGCAAGTCCTTCGGTGTTTGTCGTGCCCGAACGACTGTTGATCAGTTGCGTCATCTTAAGCCGCGTGTTGTCGCGCATTCCATGCAACAAGCATTTTATACATCATTTGCATTGCATCTCAAAAAAATAAAAAAAACAAACAAAAACATGCATTGTCACGCATACATCTTGCATCCCGGTCTAGGAGACCCTAAATCCTCTGAAGGTGCAAGTCCTTCGGTGTTTGTCGTGCCCGAACGACTGTTGATAAGTTGCATCATACATGTATCTTAAGCCGCGTGTTGTCGCGCATTCCATGCAACAAGCATTTTATACATCATTTGCATTGCATCTCAAAAAAAACAAAAAAAAAAACAAACAAAAACATGCATTGTCACGCATACATCTTGCATCCCGGTCTAGGAGACCCTAAATCCTCTGAAGGTGCAATTCCTTCGGTGTTTGTCGTGCCCGAACGACTTTCGGTGGTCTGGTAAAGCCACCTGCCTATGCTTGCGGTGAGTTCCTAGAAGACCAACTGGGACGGTGAAAACTAGAGTTCAAACGGCTTATGCCTAGAACGCAAAGGTTCGGGAGTTCCGAGACTAAAGTCTGGTTTAAATACCTAGAGGTGTCTCCTCGGCTTGAAATCTGTATGGAAGCCCCATAGATTGAGGCAGCATGTCTGCGCCTCAGTTCTGGATACTGAACCAGCTTAGTATATCGCCCTGTTGGTAAGATAGGGAAAGCTGCAATCATAGCCGTTGCATCATAGTGCATTGTCATGCATTTCCATTGTAGCTTGCATGCATCCATTGCATTTTTCCCAGTAGGTCGCATCATACTGCATTGCCGTGCATTTTTGTAAATATCCATTCCATTGCATATTTGTAAATATTGCATTGTAGATTGCATGCATTCACTGCATCACCTTCCACCTATGGCTTGCGCCTTTCCAGATTGAGCTTGGTCTGGTATGTACTCTTACTTTTCACGTTAAAATACAGTTCTGCATGTGTACGCGTCTATTCCACACTGGTATGTTGGTTTGAGGGTTGCGGTACCTTTTCTGTGTTACACATGGCTCGTATGCGTACATGCCTTTCCTAGGCAAGATTTGGTTTGGCCTGCGTGCCATATCCATTGCATTTTAGGTCGCATGCATTCATTGCATCATCTTCCATTTATGGCTTGCGCCTTTCCATGTTGAGCTTGGTCTGGTATGTGCCCATACTTCTCGTGTCGAAGCATAGTTCAGTAGACCGTTCTATGTTAAACATGGCCTGTATGCGTACATGCCTTTCCTAGGCAAGATTTGGTTTGGCCCGCGTGCCATATCCATTGCCATCTCCCTAACATATCCATATATATTACATTGTAGTGTAATTTTTGCATCCGGTATTAGGATCGTTGTCCTTTCCCCAGCGGGCCGTTTCCCCACTTGTGTCAATTCCACCCAATACTTGTTCTTGTGTCTGTCTACGATGCTCATAGTTCAGTTGACCGTTCTATGGTAGGCAGACTTGCTACCTCCATCAATCTATTTGACATAGGTGTGGTTTCGAACCGCTGGTGATTGGATCGTGATTCAATTGCCTTGCATATAGTTTGCATTGTTTCAATTACATTGCATCTTTATTTGCATTTGTTTATACATTGTTTTGTATATATTGCATATCATTTTGCATCCATTTTTGCGTTGTTATGCATGTTGTTAACAATATTGTACCTGTTAAGTTTGTTTTCTTTGCAGGCACGATATTGTATGTACGGTTCATTCAAGGCTGGTGCAACCAGACGAGCCGCACAGGTATTGTATCCTTCGGGTGAGAAGTATTGAGAATTGCATAATTCTCTTACATCCTTTCTGCATTGTAGTGTATTTTGGTGTTTGTTAGCTTAAAATTGTCGCATGTATGCTTCATTACAGTTTTCTTTGCATGATCATAAGTTATGCTCGGCTTCGTGCATTGTCTTGCATTTTGCCCCTGCCTTCGGGCGCATACCTTGTTTGTCTTGCATGTTTTTCTAAGTCTTCGGCCTTGTCAAAAATGGGTCGTCTCTGGGCTTTGACATTCACTCCCGTCATTGTTATGACTTTCGAGTTCTGTCAAAGAGGGGCAACTGTAGACACCCCATTTTTGACCGTCCTCAAGACTTGGACGTCACCGTTGGAACACTCGGTGATCATCCATGTTTGTGTTCGTTTGGAGTTCCCGGAGGTCTCGGCTACGCGCCTTGCCTCAGGATCTCCGAACTCGACCGTTTAGTGTCTGGTTTTGCACCAAACACTTGCATTTTGCCTTGGAAGGGCAGGGAATGCCTTGTGAGGCATCCCCACACACCACCGGCAGTGGCCAGAGGTCACCGGCTGGTTTTTGCTGCCATCGGCAATGTATATTGCCGGTCGGCACTCTTTTTTGCCAAAATGGCATCTTTGGCCGGCCGACTACTGTGCATCTGCTTTTGCAGATATTTTAAGACAGCTGTCTTGCTTTTGGCTCCCCTCCATACACGTGTATGGAGGGATCTCTCTCTTTGGAAGCTTGTCTTGTAAGCTTTACAAGGCAAAAGCCTCTATAAGAGAGAGTCTTCTCTCTTGTTACAAGGGTTAGACACTTGAGGCACTTGAGAGAGCTTAGACAGCCATTTTTAGGGTTTTGAGTTCTAGGGTTAGAAACCATACACTTTCTATCTCTATATCTCCCTCTTGTGTGTGTTTTAGTGTGTTTAGTCCATACTATTGCACACAAACACATAGTGTTTCACCTTCACTTAGCTACTGAGGTTCTAAGAGGTTGGTTTTGAAGTTTTGGAGTTGTTTTCAACCTAAAAGGAGCCATTGAAGCATCATTGTTGAAGGGGTCTTCAAGGGTAAGAAACTAGTCCATATATTCCCCATTTTTGCATTGTATTTCTACCTATCTTAAAATCTTTTTTGAGCTTAGTGTATAATACAAAAAAGTTCTGTTTTTAGACCCTCTTGATTGTTTATTAAGAGTGTTTTGTGGTTTGGAGGTGTTTGACCCCTCTTAGGCCTTGAAAGGCCCCATTTTGTGCTATTTTGTGCAAGTTTCGAGACTTTGGTGTTTGGGCCTCTTCATCACTGAAATCTTGAGGGATTTCAGTGGTGAAGATGGTGCCTTGAAGTCTCCAAAAGGGGAGGGCCACCCCCTCCCCTTGTTGTCCTTGAAATGGACCATTTTTGGCCTCTTTAGGGAGCATCTAGCTAAGCTTCATGTTGACCATGCCTTGGCTGTTTTTTGTGCCTATTATATCATAATATGCCTCTGTTTATTGTTGGTTTTGGTACACCATGCATGCTTAGCATACCTACCATGTAATGCCTTGTTATTGCCTTGATATGCCTTAGGTTGTTAGCCTTTGTTCAAGCATGTTTTAGGCTTAGTCTTGTGAAGGTTTTGTGCATATTTTGCTATGTTTTAGGTCTGTCCATAGTTGTTTGGGTTAGATTTGGCATGCTTAGTATAGCCCCTTTGCATTCCGGCTTGTTGGCCTTAAGTATGTGAATGTATAGCATGACATTTTTGCCTTGATTTGGTAATTTGGAATCATCTACCATGTCATTTCAGTCCCATTTGCATGCCTATAGGTTTACCTTGGATGTATCTTTAATGCTTTAAAAGCTTGTGTAGTATGCTCCATGTTTTGGCCATTGCACATGCCTTCGAATTTGAGCCATTTAGATGCCACCTAGGAGACCTCCTTTGCATGGTCTAGGTCTGTCTTGAACCTATCTTAAGCCCTCTTAGCCTTGTGAGGCTTGGTTGGCTTAGCCATGGTTCAAGTCCCCTTGACTTGCTTCAAGTACTTGGACCATTTGCATGCTAATGTTTAGCCTATCTTGTTGCTTGGTTTGACACCATCTTAACATGATTTTCAATGCTTACTTTGCATGCCATTAGTCCATATTATGCCTCTTTCAATTGTGTTTGAGAGTTGCCTCGTTTGTGCCTTAGCATTGGCCCTCTAACATGTGCATGTGTGTATGTGTTTTGGTCCCTTATTTTGGTCACTTTGGCTACTGTTTTAGGCCTATTTGGAGTTGCCTAAATCATGTATAAGTCCATCTTTCCATCCATTTGCATTGCCACATGTATGCTCGTATGCTTGCATAAGCGCCTTGCCATGCCATGTTGCATCCTTAGCTTGTATGCCTAGGTTGCATAACATTTTGCATGCATGCCTTGTTCCTTGACTTGGTGATAGGAATTGGGCCTTAGTTTGATTGTTTGGTTTGCATTTCATTTGACATGAAAGTTGCACACTTGATTCTTTGGGCCATCATGCATGGAAATGCGTGATTGGTGGTCTGAGAATCGAGACACATGCCCCTTTGAGTCATTACCATGATAAGGGACATGATTGGTGCATATATGCCTTGAATTGTACTGCCATGCTTTGCCTTGCCCTCTGTTGCTGTCAATTGCAGATTCTGCAGGAATACTTTGCCGACCGGCAGTGTCAAGTGCCGACCGGCAATCCTTTCTCTGTCGACAGCTTTATGTTGTGCCGGTGGCCACATCCCACTGCCGGTGGCAATTCCATTCAGCCGGTGATATCTCCCAGCATCCAAGGAAGCAGTACTGAGGTTTTGGCAGCCTCCAGAGGAGTAAAGGAAGGAAAACAGAGGCAGCCTACGCATGGCGGTGCATTTCCGAGCGGGACCGAGCATGCATTGCATCGAGCTCTCCTCCCGAGGCGGTTTACTGCTTTTCCTAGATTAGTTAATTTGCTTCGCTGATTAGGAAATTTGTAATATTTAATTAGCTTGCGTAGTTAATTAATTTGTATTATTTATTTGGTCCCTCCGAGCGAGGGCAAATCTGTAATAAGTGTGTGTGAGTGGTGTGTATGTCTTCCAATCCCCACTTCTTTTTTCCCTTTTACTTACCTGCTTTGATGGTTAGTATTAAGGCATGTTTGATTTAGCATACCTTATGCTATGCATGCGTGCATTCATGCATTTGTACTGCGTGCATTAGGCTCGGTACATCACGCTAACTGCATTTGTACTTCAATTCGAAATTGAACATGTGATAGTTGATCGCATTTCGCATGCCATGCTTAGGATTAGCCGAGCCTATCTAATTGCATCCTGTATGTGTTGCATTAGCCATTCTTAACATGAACTAGGACATGCATGTTTGCTAACTAGTTTAGTGTTTTGGCACGGAGTACGATGTAAGTATTTACGCTTTAGCATCCCGCATGCGTGTGAGTGTTGCCATGACAGTATGCTTGCCATGCGGCTAAATGCTTATGTGGTTAAACTGTTTGAATGCCTGTGGGTGAAGGTTGGATTGTTTGAGTTGGAAAAACTCATTGAAATCTGTATTTTAGCCTACTTGCGAGTAACAAATTCCAAAGCGTTTTTCAAAACAAACGGATATGCAATGCTTATTTCCAAATTAGGCAATCTAGTCTATACTTGTTTGCTGCGCGCATAACATAGTAATTCTAGGCTAATAACTGGAATAAGAACACATAACGTTTTCAAAATCAGATATTATGGTTAGTAGAGGCCGGTCTTCGGACCGGGCGAAATGGGGTGCTCATAGCTGACCTTCCCCGATCGTACCCGAGGTCCCGAGCCGAGACAACTTCGGTGATGACGGACATGTGGCCTTCGGCACCGAGTCAGGGTTTCCTAAATTTTCCCATTAAAAAATATTTAGGTGGCGACTCTGTATCTGGCAAAGCAGTCCATGTTTGGCACTACTTTTCAAAAAATCTGTTTCTCAAAACGATTTTCCGGATTTGGACTCTTTGGTTCAAGATTAAGAACCGTGACACAAATCGAGACCGAACTGTAGCGGGGTCCCCCGCGGACGTGCTACGCTTAGACTTTTGACGTAATTGCACTAGCACTTTTTCTAATATGATTAAAACAACCAAAACTAACATAAATGATGAATAAATACTAAAATAAATAAATATAAGTATTCATTTTAGTAGGAAAAAAAATTATAATATAATTTTTTATTTATATGATTAACGAATTACTTATAAAAAAGTGCCTATATTGTGAATTAAAAACTCGGAAAAAATTAGTGTAATCATATTAAAAATGTGGAACTAATTGTATTTTTTTCAAATCTTAGGAAAGTAAGTGTATTTTATTCTATAAATTATATGTGGCTTTTAAGATAAATTATACTGGCATCTCTAAGATTTAGAGAATATAGTTGGTCTTATAATTAAATTATGATTAATTCTGTGTATAATTTTGTGAATTAACATTAATTCTGGTCAGATTGGGATGGGATAGGCCCATTCCATTTATCCGTGTCAAGAATTGAGGCCCATATAGGGCCCATAAGAAGTCTCCCTTTCCTTGTTCAATATATTTGGACCTCAACCTTATTATTATGTGGGCTTTACATGCAAGCCCAATTTGCCAAAACCCAATACTTATTTAGGGTTGGTTTTGAAATTACTTTTATTTATTTATATATAGATAAAATTCTTGTTAAAAAAATGCTAAAATATAGTTTTTATTATTAGGAAAATTTTAGGTAGATTGATTTTTTTTCACTTTAGCAATTTTTTTTTTTCACAAAATATTTTACTTTTTAAATCCTTCTAAATAGAAAGGTTTGAAAAATTTAAAAATATATATATAATGCAAGTTTTAAATTTTTTAAAAAAACGTGAATGTTTATTATTTATCAAACAGGTGAATTTTTTACCAAATTTTTATTTATTTATTAAGTTTTAGCTAAATGAAATGTAACCAAATAACTAAACTATTTTTGACTTAAATAATAAAAAATAGATTTTTTTAATGTTTCCAAAACAAATTCTTATATCAATATGTGTGTCATCATATGTTCTTAATGGTACAATAGCTACACATAATAATAAATGTTTTATAATACATAAATTTAGTTCTACCGTTATGATTATGCTTAAACTCTAGACAATGTAACTATGGCCAATAATGAGAAAAGTTGTTTAGTGTTCTTGTAGTAAATTTGTGTGGTATTATCAGTTGTTTTTCTTTGATTTAAAAGTGTACCACCTTTTATATTATTTGTTAGAAGCTAGCACAAAAGTATTACAAATTGAATGGTCTAGAGCATTGTTGAAAGATTGCTCCAAACCAAATCAAGCCATAAGTCCCATCAAATGGGATCAGTTACATAAATCATTCTTTTTCACGAGACCCTATCAAAGGCAATTTCGTTAGTCAAATTAAGTAGATCCATATCTCTATTTACAACACTAACCAACGTTAATCTAGGCTTATCCCGTTTCCTAACACTTCCATCTACCGTTACAATATCGCATCTCTTCACTATAGCCTCTGTTGGTCTCCGTTGAATATGACTAAACCATCTCAATCGATTCTCTCTCAACTTATCTTCTATCGGTACTACTTCTACCCATTCCCGAATACACTCATTCCTAATTCTGTCTTGTCTAGTTTTGCCAAACATTCACCTTAGCATTCTCATCTTAGCCACACTCATCTTATCTATATGTTGTTTCTTGGTTGCCCAACACTCCGTCTTATACAACATCACTGGTCTAATAGCTGTTATAGAAGTTATCTTTAAGTCTAGTGGGTATTCGTTTATCGCACAGTACCCCAGACGCACTTCTCCACTTACACTATCCCGCCTTGATCCTATGGGCCACATTTGCATCAATTTCCCCTACTATTGTGATAATTGATCCTAAATAATGAAAATATTCACTCTTAGGTAGTTCTTGATTTTCAATCTTTACTTCTCCTCTGCTTTCATTGTTACTGTTTCCAAATTTACACTCTATGTACTATGTCTTAGTTCTGCTTATCCGAAATCATTTAGATTCAAGAGCTTTTCTCCAAATCTCCAACCTTGTATTAACTCCTTCTCGAGTCTCATCCACTAACATTATATTGTTGCAAAAAACCTACACTATAGCACGTCACCTTGGATATTTCTCGTCAACTCGTCCATAACTAAAGTAAAAAGATAAGGATTTAAGGTAGATCCTTGGTGTAACTCTACAGTGATAGAAAATTCATTTGTCTCTCCAGCAGGCGATCTAATAGTGGTCACCACCTCTTTATACATGTCTCTAATCATATCAATGTAACCTTTTGTCACCCTTTTCTCTGCTAACACCCACCATATTATCTCTCAGGGCATTCTATCATATGTTTTCTCAAGGTTGATAAACACCATATGAATGTCTCTTTTCTTTTCTCTATCCTTTTCTATTACTCTCCTCAAAAGATAGATCGCTTCCATTGTTGACCTGCTTGGCATAAACCCAAATTGATTCCCTGACATCTCTGTTACATCTCGCAATCGGCGTTCTATCACCTTATTTTCACACTTTCATTATATGACACATTAGCTTGATTCCTGTATAGTTGTTGTAATTATAGACATCCCCTTTATTCTTATAGATTGGTACTAAAATACTCTTCCTCTACTCATCTGGCATGTTCCTAGTCAACAAAGTTTTGCTAAACAACCTAATCAACCAAGCAACCCCTTTTTTACCCAAACACTTTCAAGCTTCAATAGGGATATCATCTGATCCTTAAGCCTTATTTGATTTCATCATCTTAATTGCAAACTCCACTTCAAAGTTCCTAATCCTAAGATAGAACCTATAATCTTGGTTTATCGTATTACTGGCTATTTTTTCCCCTATTGCCGTACTTCTATCTTCCTCATTTAATAGTTTCTCAAAATAGTTCTTCCATCTTTCCTTAATCTCTTCAGCTCTCACCAATACCTTAAAATCCTCACTCTTGATGCACTTAACTTGATTAAAATCTATTGTTTTCCTCTCTCATATGTTAGCAAGTTTGTATACCATCTTCTCTCCCTCCTTACTATTTAATCTAGTGTATAGGTCATCATAAGCTTTCAGCTTAGCTTCTCTCACTACTTTCTTGACCTCCTTATTAGCCTATCTATAGCTCTTAAGATTTTCCTCAGTTCTATCATTTTGCCACTTTTTAAAGCACTCTTTTTTTTTGCCTTAACTACTACTTGAACCTTTTCCCTCCACCACCAAGTTTCCTTAGAGCTGGGTCCCGTTCCTTTCGATTCTCCAAGAATTTCCCTTGAGATTCTTCTCATACAATTGGCCATCGAGTTCCATATAGTGTTAGCATCATCTTTCAAGTCCCAAGTACCTTTCTTATCTATTCTATTCTTAAATATTTCTAATTTATCCCCTTTTAGGTCCCACCATCTCGTCCTATGACGCCAACTATCCTTCCTAGCTTGGTATTGCCCTCTAAAACATAAATATAGTACCAAAATCTTATGTTGAGAGGTCAGGCTCTCTCTAGGAATCACCTTACAATCATTGCATTTTAGGCAGTCCACTTTTCTCACTAAGAAGTAATCTATTTGACTCTTAACTGACCCACTCTTAAAGGTTATCAAATGCTCCTCCCTCTTCTTATATATAGTATTGGCCACCACCAGGTCAGAAGCCAACACAAAATCTAAAATATTATCTCCAGCCTCATTTTTGTCACCAAAACCGTATTCACCATGCAACCTTTCATAGCCTAGTTTATCTATACCTACATGGCCATTAAAATCTCTACCTATAACCAGATTCTCTCCTACAAGTATCACTTGTAAGATCTCATCCATTTGCTCCCAAAATCTCTCTTAGTCTGATCATCTAATCCTACTTGAAGGGCGTATGCACTAATAACGTTCACTATATTCCCTCTAATAACTAATTTAACTAACATAATCCTATTACCTTTTCTAATGACCGTTACTACATTCTCCACAAGACCCTTGGCAATTAAGACTCATACCTCATTCTTGCGTCTATCCTTATCACTATAATACAATTTAAAACCAGTATTCTCAATTTCCCTGGCTTTCTCACTCGTCCACTTAGTTTCTTGTACGCAAACTATATTAACTCTCCTCCTAATCATAACATCTGCCAACTCCATCGTCTTACCAGTTAAGGTTCCTATATTCCAAGTGACTACCTTAAACCTATAGTCTTGGACTAGTTTTTTTACCCACGCTAATCTAGAAAAACACGAGAACCTTTGCCCATTTTTCACCGCACCTAGGCGTCGATGCGATGCCCCTTGCTCACTTTTCAAAACACTCGGAGGCAAGCGCAACGTGTCACTTGAGGAGAACGACCTAACATTTAAACAATTCAAAGTAGTATTCATTGTCATAAGGGATCCGAGCAGCTTTTTACGTGTTGCCTGTCGACTACCTAACACACAATCCTCCTCCTTAACCCGGGCTTGGGAAATAATAAGACAAATTATATATGTAATTCCTATATTTTAATTATTGTGCCATTTTAATTTGTGTAATTTTTATTGGTTCAATTTTGACGTTTAATTTATGATTTTATGTCAAATTGATTATGCTCAATAGCATATTTGATCGAAAATACGCACATAAGCAACACGTGTTATACTTTTAGAAATAAAATTATAAACATGCTAAATTCAATGAGTTAATTTCAACCAATTTAGCAATCATTTTTCATATAAAATCTTTCTTACACATTATCAATTAGACTAAATTAACATAAAATTCAAAATTAAAGATTAAAATCGAACCAATTAAAAAATGAAAGAACTAAACTGACAATATATATATATATATATATATATATATATATATATATATATATATATATATATATATATATATAAGAGTATTTCCATTCAAACTTTCAAAATTTGGTATGCCAAATTTTATTGAAGGCTTAGGTGGCAAATTGACATATGCTAATTTGACATAGAAACTTTCCATCTGATATGTGAAATATTATTGTATTATTTTTAAAATTTAAGCCATTTTATTTTACTAATTGTAAAGAAAAAAGAAAAAAAGAAAAAAAAAAGGTATCAAGTGGTCTTCATGTCAAAATTGATATAAAAAGTTGATACTAAAAATCATATTAACTTTTAGCACATCGGATAGAGTTGATATTTAGGCATCGTTTGGGAAGTAATCAGTGTGTTTGATTTGAGCATTTTGAGTTAAATTTTTTGAAAATTGAGTTTTTTATTTTTCATATTTTTTTTTTTGTTTTTAGTGAATATTTTTAAAATTTTAAGCCTTTTTTTTAACTTTTTTAGATGCATCTTACTTAGATGTGTCTAAAAAGTAAAATATTTGTGAAAAAATATTTTAAAAAATTAACAAATACACAAAAATATGAAAAATATACTAAATTTTTGTATTTTTTTGGTATTTTTAAAAAATTCACAAAAATTATACTATTTAAGTGTATTTATATTAAGTGTGTTTAAAAATTACAAAAATTACTTAAAATATTAAAAAAATTCAGTAAAAACAAAAAATACGAAAAATAAGAAAGTAAAATTTTCTTTCAAATCAAGAAAAAGTTTTAGTCTAAAGCCAAAAAGTTATTAAAAAATCAAAAAGCTTATAATCTATTCTAAAAAAATCAAAGATTTTATTTTCTCTCTATTTTTTGTACATCTTTTGTAAAAAATTAAAAAGTCATTCCAAATGTACAACTTTTTTTACCTCATATTTTAGCAAAAAAATAAAATAAAATTACTAAAATAACCTAATTCTAAACAATCAAATATAACTGTTAAAATATCATATCAAATTTGAAATATGAGATAGAGATACTCTAATCCTTGCATGTATTTACTCCAATAACAATAAATAATTTCCTCACCCAATAACCTCCTCAATGATGGAGTTGCATTGCTTTAGAAAGAATCTGTCAAAGTACCTTATGAGAAGCTTTCCCAAAAAAAAAAAAAAAAACAAAAAAAACAAAAAAATAAGGTACCTAGGGGTCATGTTTGATGGGGGGTTTGGGAGGAAAGATTACATTATTGGGACTCACTAAACTCATATTTGTGTACAATAAAATACAGTGGGATTACCAATCTCATAGAAGTATAAATCTCCTTTTATGGTGGGATTAGCATTTCCATGGGAGGGTTGGGCCCCTCATACAAATTGATGGCTAAATTATCATTTTGCCCTCCACTTTATAAAACTAACAAAATTATATTATTTATGAGGAGGGTTTTTAGGTAATTTTATAAATTTAGTCATAGCTAACTAATATTATCATGCTAGTATACAAACAAACACACTTTATCTTAAATCTCTAATTTAATATCATCACATTAATAATTTTTTTATTCAATTTCTCTGTACTCATAATCTCATCTAATTTAATCTTTCAAACAAACCAGGTCAATAGGAAGACAAATGTGAGATGATGACAAACTATGGACAAGGGATTGTACAAGAAATGATTTC
Source organism: Camellia sinensis (assembly GCF_055761805.1). Lineage (NCBI taxonomy): Eukaryota > Viridiplantae > Streptophyta > Magnoliopsida > Ericales > Theaceae > Camellia > Camellia sinensis. Next base: position 106,621,832 of record NC_138972.1, read on the forward strand.
TTCGTATGTGTAGATTGGGGTTACAATGTGAGATGATGACTGTACAAGAAATGATTTCTTCATATGTGTAGATTGGGTCATCCTATTGGAAATAAAATGTACTTGGCTACTCAAAGAAAGGAGAGTACATATTGTCAAAAATTCATAATTTAAATTTATAAATTTATTTATAATAATGTAATAAAGTAATTGAGCCATATATATAATATGAAATATATGATAAATTAAAAATTAATACTTATCATATCATTGTAAAACCAATTAGAATTTTAAAAGTATAATTAGGAGAGATATTTTAAAAGTATTCTCAAATGTTTTCTATGTAGGCCAGTCCAACTCTCATTGAGACCTAAAGCAAAATTTAAAATGGGATTTTTTTTTGATATTTAAATATAAGTCAAATAATAGTATTAGTATTAAGGTTTATCTAAAGCATTTACGAGGATTATTATCAAATTAAAAGAAATAAATTGTCATAAACTATCTAATAAATAAAAATACTATTTTAGAAAATAAAAATTAAATTTGTAGAACCTATTCTAAATTGGTAATTTATTTATTTTTCAAAATGGGTTTTCTTATGATAACAAACTTGATACTTTATAAAATACATGGAGCTCTTTTCTAATGTAAACCTTGTAAAATATAATAGAATAATGAGTTGTTTGAGATTATCTAAATAAGTGTAATTTTTAATTTTATAAAAAAAATATACAAAAAATAAAGAGGTGATGTGATTCAAATAAATGCACTTATTTAGGGGATGCCAAATTTCATCTAAGTCATTTTGATTAGCATAAAACACATTGGTGGAAGTCTTTTTAAAATCTATAAAACTTGTATTATGTTTATAGATAAGAATTTTTGTTTTCCCCTTAGTTGTGTGAAGGCCTTTTTTAAAGAGGGCGTTTAAAAAAATATATAGAATTATTTAACAACTATGTTTCAAGAGTTTAGAAAATGGGACTTTTTGCAAAATGATTCTAAAGTGAGGCCTAAAACTTATGCTTTGTGCCTTTTTATTACAATTTACATCTAAGCACCTATGAGGTGTGAAAATCGAATTGATCCTCTCTCCAATCCTTATATTATAGATAAACCTTGACAATTGGACTCGGGAATGAAGTTTCTTACACAAATTAATTAAATATTAGCACTTGAAATAATAACTACATTTGTTGAAAAATCGTTCAGTAATTCTAAAATAACACCACAATATTTATGCATATGATGCTCTCGAGTGCCGACCAATAAAGTTGCACAAAATTATTTTACATCGAAGCTGATGTTGTCTCTACTTACTTTAATTAAAGTGAATCAAATGAGTTTCAATCACGTAATTAATGTTTTTATTTGTTCAAAAACAACATGTCAACATATTGATTTGGTGATTAAGTCATCCTATCCAAAACATATTTTAATTGGAGGAAGGATTGAGACCTTCACCCCTATAAGACCCTTACAAGACTTTCACAAATCTGAACAACTCATAGTGTGGGTCTCACACATACTTACATAGAGGGTCAAGATCGCTTTGGAGGTGTGGAAATCATCCCCAAAGGGGATCCCAAACATTTTCCTTTTAATTAAGTAAGTTATAATTAGCATCTCTAATGTTTGGATAGGTAAAGTGCTAGTTATTGTTATAATTTAATAATGAATAGTGTTAAAATATTTATTTTAGCAATTTCGCTGCAATGATACAATGTAAAAAAATTTAACTTTTCACATATATAAAATGTCAAATCAAAATGTTATATGTGGATCACTAGAAGACAGAGAGACACACAATGATTTTAGTTATAGGTAAAATTTATGCTATATTTGACGCAATATTTACATATAAGTAATATATATAGTAAGTCATATGCCTTATTATTAGCGTGAAAATTTAAAAATTTCATGATAAATTATAGCAATAATAAGCCATAAAACACACCATTGGAGATGCTCAGTGTGAGAAGCATTTTGATTGAGCCCATTGGCATTGCCTTTGCGAATGATGCACTTGAGGAGTAATTAGGGATGGTTGAGTTCAAAGTTTACCCCTTTTCTTAATGAATAATACTAGTAGGATTGAAAAATAGAAGAAAAAAATTACGACACGCAACCATGAAGTGTTTTAACCCTTTTTAGTAAAACTCATTATCTCACCAATTAACAATGTATTATTATTTTGTTTATATATGCTTTCTTTTTTCTCATTAACAATTTTTAGCAAAAGTAAAGTAACTTACTGACTCCAGAAAAGTCAAAAAAAAATGTTAATTCTTTCCTACATTAATGCTAAACGTATCGTTTTCGATGGTATGGTATGAATTCAAAGGATTGAGTTTCTCTATTGGGTTATTATATAATACATAGCCTCAAATAAATGTATACCATATATATAAGGCATGACATTTATATATATATATATATATATATATATTAATAATAAATCATAAACACATCTTTTGAGATTTATTTAAAGATTTATTTAAAATACTAGTTGTTCCCTGTAATTTTTTAGTTTTATCCTGCTCCTTACAATTTCTAATCTTATAAGTTATAACAAATAGCCTCTTTTATTAATCAACCATTAAGTTAATTAATAATTTTTAATTAAGTAATTAGCAATATATTTCAATTAATAGTTCTAGTAATTTTATTATTGTATAGAAAGATAGTTAATTTTTTTTTAATTTTTTGTGAACTCTGTTGAATGACAAATTTTGACAAAAAAAATAGTAATTTTCAATATTTTAGAGAGTAAGGCCAAGTTTGGCATGAGACAAAAAAGACAAAAAGTTAAAAAGTCACTATCCTATTTAAGTCACATCATCTTATTTAAGTCACATCATCTCTCTAACACATCACTTCAAACCCAACCCAAACCCAACCCATATTTCATAAAAAGTCAAAAAGTACACTTATTTAGTCTTCCCAAACTAAGCCTAATTTATATTTTAGATAAATCTCCAAAAAATTATTTATAATTTACCTATACGTTAATAAGGGATTGGGGCCACAAATTTTTCCGTTTGTATTGTTGTTGAAGTCATCATGGCTCTATAGCCTGGATTTTCTCCACATGTCAGCCCTCTTCTTGCTAGAAGTTGACAAGGGTGTGTCCTACAAAAATATGTTACAAAATAGTACTACTGTCTATGCTAATTTGGAAACAATTATTACCACCCAAAAAAATTACATTGAATTAGGTCAAGTTTGGCAAGTTGTTAAAAAGTTAAAACGTTATTTAAAAAGTTAAAAAGTTATCACTATTCACCAAAAGTCAAAAATTACGGCCGCACAACTCCCAATCCTAATTTTTCCCTACACACTAATTTATATAATTTTTAATACATATTTTTTTTATAAAAAGTCAAAAAGTTAACTTAAGCATGCATATTTTTTTTTTCAATTTTTTAGTCTAAAAAAATAAAAAATACACTTATCTAAGACACTCCAAACAACTCTTTAGTCAGAGTTAAGATCCAAATGACTCACAATATTATCATGCAAGTGAAATTTTAGTTGTTTTGTTGGGAGTGAGTGGCCAAATACTAGATAGAAGGCCGCGTAATGGACAAGCTTTTGGAAGTAATGAATAGAAGAATAGGCATAGAGAGGAGACTTTTTCAAAGGCTCACAATAATGAACAAGATTCAAAATAAAGCTATTAAGATTATGTTTGGCATCCTTATTTGGACTAAAATAGCTATATAAATAAAATTGGCTATTTTAATTAAATAGGATAAAATTTTACACCTAAATTATAATCATTTCATTTTTTCTCTCATAAAAGTCAAAAAAACTAAAAAACCTATTCCAAACAACATTTTTTAGCTTTAGGCTAAAATAGTCAAAAAGTCAACTCACATCCCAAATAAAGGCTATTTTTGTCTACTTATTACAAACTCTTTTTTTGACATAAATTTGTAAGTGTAGTCATTTTTAGAGTTATAAAATTAATCATTCCCAACCTTAGTTTTCAGGCTTTTTTGGCTATTTTAGCCACAAAAAACAAAATAGGCTATTTTAGCCATAACAAACAAAACATCACATCCAACCTATAATCTTTACATTCTTCTCTCACAAAAAAAGCCAAAAAAGCCAAAAAGCCAAAAAGCTCTTCCCAAACCAAGCTTTTTAGCCCAGGCTAAAATAGCCAAAAAAGCCAAAAAGCCAAAAAGCCAACCTACTTCCCAAACCAAGACTTAACATAATTCCAAATAGAAAAAGTTCAATCATTTTGATTTGTTTCGGAGGAGGAAAAAGCTAGGGTCCCCTAAAAATCCAAATTGTTCATGAATCTCAATGATTAGGAATTAACAATAAACAAAAGAAGGATGTTCCCGCTTTGATATGGTAAGGGTTGAGAATGGAATATTACAAACCCAACTCAACCCACCATGTCTTGTTGCCTTTCTTAATTGTGATAATTAATGAGTAGTCTTAAAATATCTTGTAGCATACATTGATAAAATAGTACTTTTAAATAATGATGTATCAAAAATCTTTATAAGTAAAACCACGTTAGTATACTTTATTAGCTAGTTAGAATATAAACTGATTTGCTTAACATGTATTATAATTTTTCATTATTAAAAAACACAACATAAATGATGTCATATATTTTATGTAACCGGCATACAAGAGACTAGAGTGACTCACCCTTTACACCCGAAAGTCTCTCCTAAGGCCAAGACTTTCAGAGCAAGAAGCACTAATGTGTCTCTTATTTTTCTCATGCTTTACCTTGTTTGAATTGTCACAACAAAAATTTTAAGACAATTTCAATTTCAACTCACTTCTTTTTCCTCTTGAACTTTCACTATGGTTTCATTTGGCCTCCAATTAAAATAGTCAATTTTTTTTTTAATTTTTTTGTTTTAATAATCTTTTTTTAATTTATGTCAATTTTTTCCCAATTAGTGTAGTATAAAGGAATTAAAAAAAAAAATCATTAAAAATAAGAAAAGTAAAAAAAAAAAAAAAAATCATCTGTTTCTTCCTTCCTTTGTTAATAGTGAAAGTATTTTAAATTTTTTTAAAACAAATTGGTTCATCTAGTGGAGTAAATTTTAAAAAAGTAAATTAATTTTATTGAAAACAAGTAAATAAAATACTTAAAGAAAAATCCCAAAATGACCTCTAAATTTGCAAATGAAAAGGACCGCTACTACGCCCCTGTAGATTAAATTTGGGGACTCCCACAATAGGCCCCTCTCCGAAATCATTTCACATCATTTTTTTAGAAATAACCCACACGAATTAAACTTGCTCTTAAAGTCTCTCCTTAAAAAACATTGTAATCATATATGTCCCTCATTTTGAAATAACACGTCGCATTTTTTTTTTATAAAATTAAATTTGTAATGATAATATTGAAAAATTTAACTGATAGATCAGACTTACCACGTGGTGGTTTGTACATTTTTTAGTTATGGAAATACATAATTATTATATTTAAAACATAAAAAATAAAAAATAATTTTTAGATGATCCTATACAATTAAAAACAGATCTCACTCAATTTTTCCATAAACATACTATTGTAAAAACAAAATATCCCGAACTTACCAAACATGCCCTATTTTCCAAACAAATTTTTTTTTCCATGCAAAATAGTTCAATTAGAGAAAGCTGTAATGTCATATTTATGAGCACAATATTGATATAATAAATTTCACCATAATTAGATTGATACATTAAGTGGTGTTTTGCGAAATTGGTAAAAAACTAATTTTTTGATTTTTTTGGTTTTTTGGTAACTTTTTTGTGTTAAAAAACTAAAAAGTCAAAAAATTACTTTTTTTAACAAGCTCCCAAATTGCCTCTAAATGCTAAGATAAACAATGAAACATTATGCTATATTGAGAAAGAGAGATTTAAGCTTGAAAGCTCACACATGCACTTTTCTGATATTTTCAATCCCACTTTTTACAGGTTTTGCAAAAGCTACCAGTTAGATTTGCCTGGTTTCCAGGGTACAAAACCCCAACGAAATACTAGATTTCCAAATTTAAAAAAAAAAAACTAACATAAAGAAAATGGCAAAAACAAAAATAAAACTTAAAACACAAGTGTAACTGAGACACACAGAAAACATTAAAAACAAAAACTAAAAAGGCTTCCCTATGCCCTTCGCATCAGAAAACAAATTCCTGCGCACCGAGGATTTTCTATTCCCGGCAAATGCCACCAGATCTCCAATTGTTTCGCTGACCAGATCTTTGAATATCATCCGTTCAATGTCCAACGTCGCCTCTGCCATTTCCACCGGACAATCTCCCCGCCCGGTGATTGCATTTCGTGGCACACTGCAAACAATATCAAACAAGTCCTCTGTAGTGTCACGCTCTCTAATTCTCTGAAATTCTGACCAAACTTGATGCAATGAAGGCTTTTCGATACTGGAATTTGACCGTGATAAGACCTTCCACGAAGGCATTTCTCTATCCCTGTCGAGAATTTCAGAGACAGTGTCGAAGATTAGCTTTCTTTTGAGGCTGGACACTTCAGAGGTATCGTTCCCTTTGAGATATTGTTGCTTCTCTAACAATTGAAATATATCATAGTCTTTAGGGAGGTAATTGGAAGCTCGAAGGATCTCTGAAATATAGACGAAATCACAGTCGTCTGATTTGTCTTCGCATTTTGATTGAATGGGCGAGATGGCAGGACTCCAGATATCTTCGTCAAATTCTCCTAGTTCATCTGATTACATAGGAACAGATATCACTATTTGTACTCGATCAAAACATTTCATTCTCCTAGTAATTAAGGCTAAAATTGACAAATTCTTACCAAGTCCATAATTTTGCCTTCATAAATAAATTCTTATGCATAGACTTTACAAGATTTTTATTTTATTATTATTTTATTTAATGAACTAGCTGGTAAATAATATATATATATATATATATTTACCTTAATTGTAATAATCCCATTAAAAAACCATGCTATAGTTCATATTGTGACCCTTTATTTTAGTTAGTAGCAATTTACAACATTCACAACAAGAGAACATATAGCCAATCCATTGGCTATATAATTTTTCTTTTCAAGACAAATTATTATTTTTTTTTTTTTAAGAAATTGTTTGATAAGTTCTAAGTAAATATACATACTAGTTGATGATGGGATGGGAACATGGCTTGCATGTGCCTGATAATTATTGTTGTTATTAACAACACCAAATAAACTATAATAATGCTTTTTGTTTTATGTCATGAAGCAGTAGTATTCACTGTTCAAAAAAAAAAAAAAAGTAGTAGTATTCAACTCAAGGCTGGCCAGTGGTCACTATTAGATAGAGAAAAAAACCAACATTTATAATTTAAATTTAGTAGTAATATTTCAGAATAAATTTATTTCATTTAAATGAACATATAGCCAATCCATTAACAGAGTCTGAATTAATATAATTAACTATATCTTTGATAATCTTTTATAGTTATATTTTGAGTCTCTTTCTTTTTTCTTTTTTCAAAGTACATTTGTTAATAAAAAAAAGATTAATACTTGGAAACATTAAAAAGAGACCATTAAGGGGAGCACTAATGAGTTGGATCCTCCCTTAATGTGATGGTTGTCTATATTGTTATTTATTTATTTATTTTACATTTTTCAACTCATTAGAGCTATTAGTAATTGATTTTTTAGTGATCTCAATTATAACTGCAAAAAAAAAAAAAAAAAAAAAAAATGCATTACGTTTGCATAGAAGTTGAGTGTTCAAATTTTTCATTGGCAAGACTATCCTCTCCACGTCATAGTCTATAAAGTACCCCCCAAAAAAAATTGTCTAAACCATGTAAAGGGCAAAAACAAAGATAATAAAAGTTCATAAATTTCTTCAACCACGATGTTAAAGAGTTATGAGAATCGATCCGTCCCATGCATCAAAATGGCTTAGCTTTTATGATTTAAAATTTGTTTCTTTTCTTTTTTTATTTTTATTTATACATTAAAAAACATGTGTAAACAAAAAGAAAAAATAACACCCTTCTATTACACAAAAGCAACCCCAAATACGTTTAGAAAAATTGCCACCCCACCTACCGAAGGATGGCACTTTTTTTTAGAGTCGAACAAAGAGTCACTCTTAATATTTTTTCTTTTTCTTTTTAACATAGCCCTTTCTATTTTTCAATCATTAATGGTAGATACCCTAAAATCTTTCTTAAATTTTAAAAAAAAACTTTCCTGTAAATATTCTCATTGAAATAAATTTAAGAGGAATGTCTTGAAAGTTTTAACTATTTTCCTTTTTCAACTAGAGCTAGCTATCATACGGGTAGGGTTGTAAATGAACCAAATTGTTTGCGAACTGGCTCAGTTTGGCTCGTTTACTAAACGAACTCGTTTTTTTATTTAAATTGCATAATAAATATATTTTTTATATATCAAATAATATAAGTATAAATATATTATTTATATATTAAATAATAATAAAAAAATTCTTATCGAGTCAAGCTGAACCGAATTCAAGTTTTATTAATATTAACGAATCGAGCTAAGCTCTAACCCAATTAGTTATCGAGCTGAGCTTGAACTCAATAAACGAGTTCGATAAATAAATAAACCGAGTTCGTATTCAATAAAACTTGACTCAACTCGATTCGTTTGCAATCCTATAACCAGGTTATCATTTTGACTATGAGTAAAATTTTCAGAAATCAGGTTATCATTTTGACTATGGATAAAATTTTCAGAAGAGGAGGTTGCAGCTCAGTTACAGTTAAACCTCAGTTAATGAGTACCATGTATAAAATTTAAAAAAATAAAAATAAAAAACAAAATAAATAAACAAACAAGCAAAGGTTGACTAAAGCATAACCAAACGAACAACCGACGGCTAGGCTCGGCCCTCCGAGTCAAACCATGACATAGCAGTGAAGACGTCATCTGACTACAGTATTTAACAAAATCATTGGATAATTAATTACTAGCAAATTTGTGAGAGACTTACGTACCTTTGAACTCAATGCTGCGGTTCATGACAGGCGATGGAGAGGACGACTCGTCCTTGTAGAACGACGAGTCGAGTACCGACACTGTACTCGGTTGCAACTTAGTCCCACTCGTCATCTCCGCTATGCTGTGTAACAGCTTATCGCACCTCTCCAACAGGCTCCTCCCTCCTTCCGTGTTCGATCTCTTCAACCCCCACAAAATTATTAATCAAACTAATTAGAAACAATTAATCAAAATTAAGTGACAATTGAAGTTAATAAATTAAAATTAAACCCAGTTTAATGCATGTACCTCTGCCGGAAATGACGGTAGCAGCTTCTGCATCCTTCTCTTGCGATTTAGTGAAAGTGTCACCATCTCTTCTTCTTCATCGTCACCCTCGTAACCACACAAACCACTGTCGGCCAAGGAAGTGGTGATAGACTGTTGTGTCGGCGTCGGAGGAGGAGGAGGAGGAGGAGGAGGAGAGAAGAACTCGTCGTCGGAATCGCCGGAGATGGAGGTGGTGATAGGGTGTGGTGTCGGCGGAGGAGGAGGTGGGAAGAGTTCGTCGTCCGTATCGCTGGAGATGGAGGAGTTGTAGTCGCGACGTGGCGTCTCGTCCCACTTGCATGGCGGTGATTCGGGGAGGTCGTCTTCGTGTGTTCGGAACCCACAGACTAAGAAGGAGGAGAGGTGGTGCTTGAAGGAGCGGTGGGGTTTTTTGAAAGGGAGCGGGGTGGCCTGCTGGCAGTCAACGAAGAGAGGGGTTGGGGAGAGTTGGATTGGATTATCTGGGATTTTGGACGGATTTTTGGGGCGGCGGAATTTGAAGGTTGATGTCACACGGGAGATGAAAGCCTTGAATGCCATTGAATTGTTTTGTCTCTCTTCCTCTTTCTCTCTCTTTTTCTTTCTCTTTGTTTGTTGTATCTGTAAGCTATGCAATACAATACGTATATATAGATAATTTTAAGAAATGCTATGCCATTGTTTCTTTTTTAATTTTTATTATTACCATTTTATATCACTTTTTTAAAAAGAAATATATAAATACCACAGTTAATTTTCTTGTTTGAAGATAAATTTTAAGGAATTAATGAAAATAATGGAAAAAAGCTGTCAAAACAGAATACGTTTATAACTTTCTTATTAGTGGTGTGTCATGTAATTAAAATAATTTAAAAATTAAAACATGACCTACTTCAATACGATAAGTGTTATTTCAATAAGTAGGAAAATTTATTAAAAAATTTGGTTTGTATAGCGTTACTTAAAATAATAAAGAGGGTCTATTTTTTGTTGAAAATAATTTAAAAAAATGTTATCTAAACAAAATTTTATAAATTATCCTTACTATTAAAACACGACACATTTTAGTGATATGATAAATGACACATCAGTTAGTATTTTTTTAAATTAAATTTGTTAATTTCTATAGTTTTACTTGAAATAATAAATTTTCAGAATAAAATTGGTCAGTGAACGAAGGTGAATCAGTGAATATGAAAGAAAATTTTATTATTAAAGGAAAATAATTTTATAAGGCAATGAAGATCAATCAATAAAAGAAAAATATTATTATTAAAAGCAAATAATATTATAAGGAATATTAATATTATTATGTATTTTTATTTTGAAAAAAAAAAAAAGTTTGAATCGTGATCAATCGTGCATTCTGGAATAGTGGAATATAATTTGTAAAATAAATTGAAGATTTTTAATATTTTACCAATATATATTCTTTAAAAAAAATTTAAAGTTGAGCCCCATTTCTGAGTTAGTTCTGGGTCTCAAAAAATTTAGGCCGACCCTACCATATGGGCCTGGATCATTCTGACCCATGAGGCTGTGAATATAAACAGAAGAAGTCAAACCACATTTGGTTGTTTAGTAGAGAGAGTGAGGACCTAAACAAGACAACCAACGGATGCTTAAAATATTAACCAACAATTAAATATCCTATTGAGACACATTTAAGAGAATGTTATGAAATTCCTTAGAAAATTAACACAACACAACAATCATTCAATGGAAATGAGGTAATGGACTCAACCAAAACACCATATGGAAAACATTGCAAGAAGTTTCTAGATACAAATCCACTTTAACAAAGAACCAGAAGAATAGATTGAATTGCACAACTCAAGAATTTAATCATTAGGGTTTTGAATCATTTGCATCAAATAAATTCTTAAAAAAAAATAATTGAAAAAGCTAATTAAAAAAAAAAAAACTCCTTGAAAATTCATTGGAATAGTGTCTGTTCTAATCAAAAGCAAAAGCAAATGCTCTGATAAATCAGTTTGTAAACCCTTCAATATGCCTTCAGACAAACAGTTGGAATCGAATTCTATTTGAATCACAATTTCAACTTCTTTTTAGGCCGTTTCACTACAGCGTCTGCAGTGTCCTTTGATGACTGCAACAAAAAAACATTAAAGACTAAGCAAAGGTTACAATTTTGATTTGACTAGGATGAAATGGTCAATGGCAACAAACCTTTTGTTTTTTTGTCCCTTATCCTTCTTTTTCTTCTTCTTCTTCTTCTTCTTCTTGTGTTTCTTTGACTCAATTTTTTCACCTCCATCTTCCAAAGAATCCTGTCATATTTGCAACCAATTAGGAAGAAAAATAGGTCATAGAAACACATCGGTGTATTGAAACTTTTCCAAAAATAATTACAGGAACACAAAAATAAACCATTTCACATCATTTTTTTAGACATAACCCACACGAATTAAACTTGCTCTTAAAGTCTCTCCTTAAAAAACATTGTAATCATATATGTCCCTCATTTTGAAATAACACGTTCGCATTTTTTTTTTATAAAATTAAATTTGTAATGATAATATTGAAAAATTTAACTGATAGATCAGACTTACCACGTGGTGGTTTGTACATTTTTTAGTTATGGAAATACATAATTATTATATTTAAAACATAAAAAATAAAAAATAATTTTTAGATGATCCTATACAATTAAAAACAGATCTCACTCAATTTTTCCATAAAAATACTATTGTAAAAACAAAAAATCCCGAACTTACCAAACATGCCCTACTTTCCAAACAATTTTTTTTTTTTTTTCCATGCAAAATAGTTCAATTAGAGAAAGCTGTAATGTCATATTTATGAGCACAATATTGATATAATAAATTTCACCATAATTAGATTGATACATTATTTTTTATCTTTAAAAGGCTGATTTGGTAACACAAATGTGAAGTAAAAGATGGATTCTACCTCTATGTACAAGATCCACCCTACGTGCCACTCATTTTTTGTCTCACCTGTGTCTCATTCAATGAAATTTCTTCATGTATTTTGATTTATTTTTTATATACAAGTTGAATCTAAGACACACCATTTTTTGTGAGTACATTTGAGTGCAAAAATAAATTTATTCACACATTTTTTAAGTGTACAAACAATACACATGATATGATTGACTCAAATATATAGATCTTATATAAAAAAAAAAAAATGTAATAACTCCGTCTAGAATGGTAGACTTATTATTTTACACCAATCAAAATATTTATATTGTGAACACAATCTTTAGCCCTCCCTATCAATTATAAAATAATTTTTGTAATTATAAAATTGTAAATTATTAACTTAAAAGAATTAAAAAGTTGTTACATTACTTTTTTGTTGTAAAAATATTCAGAATATAATTAAAATTTATAATTATAAACAAAAAAAATATATAAGATTTTTGTACAAACACATTGAAAGCTTTCAAATAAATTAAAAAACCTATGAATTAAAGAAAATCTTAATTAGTTTGGCCAAATAAGTTTTTAAAAAAAACCCAAATAAGTTATGATTTAAATTACAATAAAATACTATTAATTAACTTTTTTTTTAAGTAAATAGAATAAATAAATTGACTTATAAGATCATCTCCAACCATGTATCAAATTTATCATCAAATTTAAATTTATGAAAAATGATTCATTTTTCAACTCCAACGGTTTCATCAAATCGGTATCAAATATAAGATTTCACTTTTCTTTCATTAAACTGAAGACCAATATACCTTTCATCAAATTACTGTTTATTGACGTTGAATATTTACCACTGAATGTCTCCCCAATGTCCTTCCGGATGATCACCTCAAGATAAAAATTTTTGAAAAAATTACACTGGTCGATCGACTCCTTGGATGACCAACTCAAGAAGAAAAATTGTAAAAATTTTGCATGGGCCAGTTGACTGGCCGGACATCTGTTGGTCGTTCGTCCAATCGACCAGTGGTTTGACGAAATTACAAAATCTTCCGTTGAAACACTTGATATCAAAGAATATTTTTTCTCAAATTATTACTCAAATTTAATAAAAAATTAATACACCATTGGAGATACCTACGTAGTACCAAATCAGGCGTATACATTGTATACACACTATTTGAGGGTGTGAACAAAACAAATTTATACTATCTCTCTATATATGTCCATATATATATAGATATAGGCTGGCCTTCAAAACTTTAAAACATACTTGAATTTAGACCATAGACCCATCCAAACACACACACACACACACACACTCTCTCTCTCTCTCTCTCTCTCTCTCTCTCTCTACATATGGAAGCAACGCTAGTTTTGCAAAACAGTGGGCCTTTCGCAAGTCGGGGTCGCCGGAAACAACACATTCACGGCCGCCTGGCGAAACACAGCCGCCCTTGTTCTATTCTTTCCGTCCTCACAAAACCGACTATTACGACTACACCGCAATCAGATGATCTAAATCAAGTTTCAAGCTCCAATTCTACTGCTGCTGCTACTACTACTACTGTTTATAGGGATTCTTGGTTCGATCGTATCGCCATTAACCATCTCTCCCGGAGCGTTCAATCCACTACAGGTTCTCTCTCTCTCTCTCTCTCTCCCCCCCTTCATTTCCATTCCTCCATCTCAAACAGTACATACATATACCTATCATACACATATATATGTATATCGTTTGTTATCGTGATGCTTGAATTTAAATCTTATTGTTGTGATTTTGTGAAAACGAAAAGATAATAAATAAATATATGCATACACAAACAAACGAGGTGGTCTTCTCTCGACTACACGATCGTCCAGTGGATGATGAATTTTGTATCTATTATAAAAAAATAAAAAATAAATAAAAGGAGGACCTCCCGTCCAAAATTTAGACTGAAAGGGGCTGTTTGAGTCAGTGAAATCTTTAATAATCTCAACGATTCATTTTGTTAAGTATTTCGTGTATTTTATTTATAAAAAAAAATAAAAATAAAATTGATCCAATAACTACAACTCGTTCAATTTATTTTTTTATCATAAAAAAATATTATCTTTATTATCTTTCATTTATTTAGTAAAAAAACACGATAAATTGGACAAGTTACAATTGTCTGATCAATCTAATTTTTTTATGAATAAAATATATAAATTGTCTAACAAAATAAACGATTCAAATTATCAAAACAAAACCTGATGGATTTCAAGACCTAAACAGCCCCCGCCGAAATAAAAATACAAAATTTGGAAGTTTTATCGCATTTATTTTTATACCCAAAATACCTCTAAAATTGTTAAGTGTTAAAAACTTCACATCTAATAATTGCTAAACATATTTTTAATTCAATCTGCATTTGTTAAATCGCCCAAAAGTTCATATGTACAATTACAAATGCTTCACGTTTGCATCCACCGCGAGTATATTTGCTCTGAACTTTGTCATTTGTTTGTATATGTATAGATATGCATGGGTGTGTTTGTCGGTATATACAACAACATTGATTGATATTTGCAGGGATAAGAAATGATAAGAGTGGATATGAGAGTTTGGTGGAGGCAGCAACGATGGCGTCGAGTAAATTCAATCTCATACGACAACGTGAGTTAGTCATTAAAGCACTCGACAAGGCCTTCTCTAGTCCCATCCTTTCCATGGCAAGTCATTCTTTTCCAAGATAAAAAAAAAAATCTTTTAAAATTCTCTTTTTTTTTTTTTTTTTCTTCTTGCATCACAAGTGTGTCTTACTCATTATTATTTATTGTAGTTAATTTCTTTTAATAATAAGTGGGATCCAAACATTAATGTGATTTTTTTGGGGTAAAGAGTAAAGCTCCAGTGATTATCAATTTTTATCATTTCATCTCATCATTTGTAGTTGCAATCAATATTACATTAAAATGTTCATAAATGGTAAAACCATTACACCCAATGTTAAAATGAATCTTTTTCATTATTATAAGTATAATTATAATTATAATTATAATTATATATTATATTCATATTTTTTTATTTATTATTAATGTATGGTATTATTACATTGAAATCAATAAATTTATAATGAAAATCAAATACAATTAATAATTAATAAAAAAAATTAAGTGAAAGAGAAAAATTCTAAATAAATACACAGACAATAAGATTCACATACATGTGAAAAAAATAAAATGTATAAATTTTGTAATCCCATTCTTTGTATACCTAGTTGAATTCAAAGAATGAATTACTTGCTATGATGATATTTTAATCATAAGTATATGGAGAAAGAAACAACAATTTTGTATAGAATGACATGGTCAAAAATTGGTTTTAAATTTTGTTTTAACTACAAAATTCATGGTTCACAAACTGGATTGTTGTCTTTCCTTACTCGTGTTGTAAAATAAATGTCATACAACTTTTTTTTTTTTTAAAAGAAAAAGAACGAAAAGAAGGTATCTACGAAATTTTGTACGGGAAAAATTAAACTATATCCCTTTTTTTAAAAAAAATGAAAAAGCAAAAGAATCATGCCAAAGAGATCTCACATCAAATTCACAAAACCAAAGAACTCTTTTATTTGTTCTCTCAGCCAAACAAAAAGACATTGAAGAAGATTATTCAGAATCAAACAAGAAAAAAATGCAAGAATAAAAACAAAAGTTGTTATTACTACGTCATCTTGACGGAAAATTTTGTTTTTATTTCTAGTTTAAAAAGAGTGAGACCCACAACTCCTCTCACAACTGAATGTCAAAAAACGGAGTGAACTTATTTATTTATTTAATTTTTTTTTTAAAACTAATAATCTCCCTATTACTTATATACTATACATATATGTATATATGTGCATGTAATGCAATTTGTTTTCGACGACTCAAATATTACTTGTAATTATAATGAGAAAAAAAGCAATTAAATGGGAGAAACTTAATGAATAAATGCATAAAGTGCCTATGCCAATCTCTCTCTCTCTCTCCCTCTAGATTCTTAAATTGTATATGCATTTGTGCATGTGTATGCGTGTGTAACAGAATTAATTTGTACAACTAATGATGGGGGAGACCATGGCAGATCAGGACATTGCTACCAAATTCTAAATTTGCAAGGGAATATTTCGCAGTTTTCACAACTGTGTTTTTCACTTGGTTAGTTGGAGCCAACGAGGTAAGCCTAACAACATATTTACTCAGTTTTGTAGATTTTATTTTTATTTTTTAATTGAAACCAGTCTTATGCATCATAGACTTTATCAATTCCATTTTTTAGAAGAATTTTTAGCATAAAACTACCATAGCTTCGCATGATACCCGTCATAAATTGAACATATATAATGCAAGAAGAAATTTTAATATAGATGCATGAGGACTGATTATTTTAAAACATTAAAGTGACATTTAATTACATAAATGTCCTTGCTATATCATTCTAGTGACAAATCTTATATTGGGTTTATAGTAGCTCTGTAATACTAATCAAGAAATTATCATCATCACACACACACCATTTTCACCCAAATGCTCAACAAGATATTTCAATGAAGTCAACCATCAAAATCTAGTGGGTGTGATTTATTTATTTATAGAATTTTTTATTTTTTTGGGGCCTAGGTGAGAGTGTCGGAGCTCAACGGTCGAAGAGAAAGGAATGTAGTCCACATCAAAAAGTGCAGGTACCTTTTTCATTCCCTTCCAAATTTAATGAGACATAATATATACTGCTCAATGGGAACCTACCAGCCTAACCTAACTCCAAGCTAAATTAAAATAAAAAAATACAAGTGAACAAGTTGCAAGAACAAAATGCTCCAATGATTGTGCTTGTCCGGGACTCTTATTTCCCGGCAGCATCATCACGGTCATTTTGTCGTCACCCTTTTATATTGTTCCCGCAAATTTTGTAGGTTTCTAGAGGAGACCAATTGTGTTGGAATGTGCATCAACCTATGCAAGATGCCCTCTCAAACGTTCATCAAGGACTCCTTGGGTATGCCGGTCAACATGGTCCCTAGTAAGTATTTCATGATCACTAACAGCGGCTGGGGGCATAGATATCAGGAAAGTGCACAGTAATGTACCATGTTGAATGCAAACATTATGCCCACTTTTGTGTTAAAAATTAATGCGTTTGTAGTGTTACTTTTCCACAATAGGAACAAAACAAAATCATGCAACCTATCCATATTCTCATTCACCGAATCATGTACAACTAATTCATCCATTTCATGGCCTAAAGTTCTAAAACAAAAACAGAACAACATGACATTGCTCAGATGTTCTTAATAGATTGCATTTCAATTCAACAAAATGAACATAATACTTTGATTGTGGAAATCAAGACAAATATTTTAAAAGTTGCATGTTTTGTAATTCTGAAAAAGGTCCACAATGTACAATTCTTCATACTTTTCCTCTCAAAGTAATTATACTGTGTCCAAATGTAATAAAGAAAAGTAAGGAAAAAGAATCATACTGGTAAGAATAACAGTACCTGCACTAAAGATTGGAGGCCTAGCTTGCCCATCATCTTAATTAGTGGAGGGTCCCAGGCATAAACCACTAAGGGTGTGAAGCACTGCAAATAGATCCATTAAAACTCAAGTGAGAATTCTAACAAATGCAGTAAAATCTCGTAAGTGTGGTGTATTCCACCATGCCGGTAAATGAGAGGCATCAACTTCCTTTGTTTCCCATGAACCCTATCATCTTCCCAATGCCCTCTTCATGTTTATATAATGTTGAGTGTATGAAAACAAACTTTTTTAATAAGAGAAAAGAATATTCGTATTCACATAACGAAGATTAGCCAATAGGGGTTTAGTAATTTTTAGGGAGGCAGAGACCTTGTGTACTCCTAGCCTAAAAAGTCACCTACACACCACGTTCCCATGTCACAATCAGCTGTTACACTGCAAATAGCACTTAAATTACATTCTACAATCTGTAATATAGCTTAAATAAATTGAATCTTATAGTTCATATGACTTTAATGCAATTTTTGGTTTGTAGATTTTGATGATATGAGTTGTGAGATGATATTTGGTCAGGATCCACCTGCAACAACTGAAGATCCAGCATTTAAGCAACCATGCTACAAACTATGTGAAGATCTTGAATACCCCTTCACTTGCTTATTTAAATAGTTGATGCTCTAATACCAAACATATAATGATACCAAATGTTCTCACATTTCTTTATGTAAATCATGCAGGCAAAACAACCCAAAAGCACAGTACAAGTTGTTCCAGCTAACATCCAAGGAACTTGTCCAAAAAAATTAATAAAATTCAGTAGAATATGGAAGGAGGTATATACTTTCAAGCAAATCTTTAGTTCTATTGATAATTTGACGGATATAGCCTTCTCATTTGTTTATAAACAAATTTGTTGATTACTACACCGCAAAATCTTAGGCTTCAGCGTGCAGCTTAGAAATTTCTGTATAATTTGTACAGGAATTCTCAATCGAGATTAATAATCCAGCAGTCCTGGAGCACAAACTCAACCACACTGACATCAAGATGGTGTGGTCCTGGAGCAATAAGAGTAGTAATCACAGGATGACAATAACTGCCTAAACAACATAATTGATTTTGTAAATGCGAATAGGCCTTAAAAATAAACAAAACAGATTCAATCTGAATGGTAATGACTGCCTAAAAAATGTTTTCTTTTCTAATAAAATTTAGCATTTTTTCCATGTAGTAATATTGTTGCAAAAGCCAATTTCAAAACTGCGGACAGAATGTAATGGCTGATGTTTGATAGATTAGTCATTAATTTTGTTAGCTAGCTTGTTGGGGAACTTCAAATATGGCTGTGTGACGAATGAACATAGATTATGTGTGGAATTTATAGTTCAAATAGGAATCTTTGAAATGGTGGTGTCAAATCAAAGGCATTTAAATCACATATTAAGACTGATTGATCATGGTGCCAAAGAAAACTTTTTTGGACAAGTACAGAGAAAACTTCAGTATGCTTGATTTGGACAAGCTAGAACTACAAAAATTATGAGAATTGATCTATATTATAGAAATGACAAGTGATTATTGTTAGGAATGGCAACTGGGCGGGGCGGGGCGGGGCCGGGGATCACCCTCCCCGTCCCCGATCCCCGACGGAGGAGCTATCACCACCCCCGCCCCCGTCCCCTAACGGGGATTGGATTCCCCGACCCTAAAAACTCCCCGGTCCAAAAAAAAAAAAAAAAAAAAAATGGCGGATGATCAACAACAACAACATCATGCATCAACAACAGTGTATACTTACACAACAAACAGATCAACAAAATCATTATACATAATAGATAAAAAAAGGAAAATCAGAGAGATGGGAAAGGCGGTGAGATCGCTGTGATGTTCTTGAGCAGGGAGATCGGCGACGCAATAGTCGGTGAGATCGGAGATCGCCGTGATGGGAGGAGGGAGAAGACGTCGGAGACGTCGGAGAAGCCCCTGCCACCACCATCGGTGAGATCGGCGAGATGGGAGGAGGAAGAAGACGTAGGAGACGTCAGAGAAGCCGTTGCCACCACTATCGGTGAGATCGGAGATCGGCGAGTGGGAGGAGGAAGAGGACAGCGGAGGAGCTGCTGCCGCCACTGCCGACGCCGTGACCGTGAGGAGCACCTGCAGAGAGAGAGAGAGAGATAGAGAGGCGAAACAGTTTGTAATGTGTGTGAATGAGTGTCTTCAGTTTAGACAAATCCTAACAGATACACATATATTATATATATATACAGGGGCAAATTACTAATTTCATGTCGGGGGCAACCGGGGCGGGGTACGGGGACGGGGACGGGCCGGGTCTGGGGCAGTAAATGTTATTTCTGTCCCCGGCCTGAAATGCTTCGGGAATTTAATTTCCAATACCAT
The DNA here is from genome assembly GCF_055761805.1 of Camellia sinensis. Lineage (NCBI taxonomy): Eukaryota > Viridiplantae > Streptophyta > Magnoliopsida > Ericales > Theaceae > Camellia > Camellia sinensis. Next base: position 106,641,903 of record NC_138972.1, read on the forward strand.
TCCCGTTCCCACGGGGGTATTTTTTGGAGAAAAACCATTCTGATCGGGGTCGGGGGGTCGGGTCCCCGTCGAGACGGGTTCAAATTGTCATCCCTAATTATTGTTTCAACTAATTGAGGTTCAATCAGACTGATTGACCATAGTGGCAGCAGCCAAACTTCAGTGTGCTGGAAAAGATTCAAAAGAATCATAAAAATTGAGGTTCATCATCTGGGCATGGCTAGGCTATGATCGATTCTGAAAGCAAAAAGTCAAGTTCCGGTAGTCCACAAGTATGAATTAGAGTGGGCCAAGGATCTTCCATCCCAAAATTCATAATTCTTGTCCCTATTGTATTCCCAACTACATAAATGTGACAAAGTATCACAAAATGTGTCTGGTAGTATATTACAGACAGAAAAATAGAACTTTTGGAGTCAGAAAATTCCGTGTCATTAGAATTAGGGTAAATAAAACTGACTATACTGCAGCATTAAAAAATTACAATAAGCTCCTCAACTTTGGCATAATTACACCGACTCCCATCTAATAAGCCTAAAGGGATCAGAACTAATGTAGATGGTGTAAAATAAAAATTTCAGTTTCAAAAAGATGATAGCATCATTTTCTCATCTATAAAACTAATGAATTACTAAGGAAATGGAGCTGTGTTGTGTGAATTCAACCATTAAAGGAGGCCAATGTAATTATGTCAAACTTGTAAGGCTCAATATTTTTTCTCCAAATCTCAAGAGAAGTTACTCTATGTAATTTACTTTGGAATAAATACTAGGAAAGTTTCTTAGCTATCTTTATTGAAACTTGGACTGGGTTGACACCTACTCTCCAAGTTTACCTGAATTGCAAATCCAATTAGCTCATATTTGGAAAAGTGCTTTGACTGAAGATTCAATGTAGGGCTCTAGGGTGGGCAATGGTGGACCTAGAGTGCCTCCCACTTCTCTCATTGCTACAAGTGACCAAGTTCAGGTTCTTGTGCTGTCTTTTCTGTCACATTGAGAGAGTGATACACTAATTCACCCACTTTGACCCATTGAGATATTTGTCGCATGTGCACACCTGTCTTCATGTCTAGAAATCCTCTTTTTTCCTTCTGTTCCAATTTTATTCACAGACATCATATTTTAAAATTTTCATATTTTGAGATTCTTATATGATTCAACGAGTGTGGCTGAATTAGAACAAATAAATAAATAATTTTTAGAATAGAGAGTACTGATCATGTCATAATATATAAATATGTTAGGGGTTTAAATTAAATATGAGACAGTAGGGTCAGTGGAGGGACAAGGTGTATTGGTGGAAGAAAGAAACTATGATTTTCCAAGAAGACCGGGTTTGGATCTTAATAACACATAACAAGAACTGGAGATTGTGAGGTCAGCAAGCACAACAAGAATGTCAAGAAAAGTCATAAGCATTTCATACATATCTGTCTATGTACCAATATCTAAAACTAGATGAATGAGAGGCAGATGCCAGCAAATTTCACTCTGAACCACAAAAGCATAATATGTGACATGAAATTTGTGATACCATGTCCACTACAGAACCATAACCCACTTGTTTTCATTCATTTAGCAAATGAACCAAGCTCTAACGAGTTTTACATGAGTCGAGCTCGGGCAATTCATGAACAACTTAGTTTCGTTTGCAATCTTAATGTAAAATAAAGAATCCTTGCAACCGCAGAAGAACCACCAAGAATACCTTAATTTGTAAATGCAAACACATGCTTCACTTTTTCAGGGCTCGTTTGGAGCCAACTTTTTACTAGCTTTATTAATCCTTTCTTTTATTTATTTTATTTATTATTTTTTTTTGCAACTTTAAAAGTGCTATGAAAGAGTTCAAAAAAATGTTAATTGAAAAAGCTCATTAAAAAGTCTATTTTTAAACTGACCCAAATGAGCCCTTAGATATTACCCTTGTCCTGTCACAAGGGTTGAGAACAATTTTTTAGGATAAATTACACTGATCTCCCTTGAAGTTTGGAGAAAATACAACAAACCCCAGTTTTGACATAATTACATTAACTTCTCTTTTCATTAAGATTAAAGGGACCGAAACTAATACAAACAATATGAAAACACAAAAATATACAACGTAAAACATATATTTCAATGTAAAAGAAATGGCAAGTCATTTTTTTATTCATACAACTAACAAATTTATGATAAAAGGCAGCCAAGAACTATATGAATTAAAATTTTAACTAAACATAGTGTAATTAATTATACCAAATTTGTGAAATTTACTGTATTTTTTCCAAACCTCATGGAGATCTTTAAAATTTATCCATTTTTAATTTGGTACCAAATCTCTGCTTCCCCCTCCCTTCCCTCTTTTTCTATGTTTTTTTGGCAGTTACAAGCGGAAAGTAAACGACAAGGGCTGAAGAGACATACTGAGAATTAGGGTTTCTAAGGGAATTTTGCTAAATACGATGACAAGATTATAATCAATCAAATATAATAATTTCTAATAAAAAAATATTGCTAAACGAATCAATATATATATATTTTTACAGGTGAGAAAATTGCAAAATGTTTATTGGTCTCTACCTGAAACTCATTACAGAGTTCTTGCTTCCCTACACCGAGAGATAACCTGGGACATAGAAGGAACCAGCGCATCCACCAAAATTTGGGACAACAGAGCGTGTTCGACTTTTACTCTTTCTTTTTATCAAATTTAAATTTGATAAAAAAAAAAAAAAAGGTTTAGACAAGTGCTCGTTTGGTTTTCTCCCTTGGTTAAAAAATTACAAAAGAACAAAAAAAAAATCACAAAAAGACAAAAATCACAAAATAATAAAAAAAATTTGTCATTCCAGAGTCAAAGAGTTAAAAATCCAAACAAAAAAAATCAAATAAACAAAAAAGTCCTAAGTTAAAAGAGTAAAAAAAAAACTTAAAAAATCAACTAAAAAAATTATTGCCAAATGATCTCTTATTACTTCTGTTAGAATAGTTGAGAGAGAGAAAATAATACATATTACATTTAATGAATTATATTGAATGTATTTTATACAATAAAAGGCCTGTATATATAGGCTAAGAAAGAGTATCATATTAGGAACCTAACTATGAGAAAGAATATCCTACTAGGAACCTAACTATAGTCATTCCTAAATATATCTAGGAAATCAATACCTAATATATTTAGGAATACCACATATACATTAACAACTTCAACGTCAACCTCAAACTAATATTAAATTCACGATTTCTTATACTTTCATTAAATTAAAGATGTTGGGAGTATTTTATCAAATTATTATAGATAGTCATAGGGACAGTACACTAGACAACTGATCGGTTCCTTACTTCATACTTCTAGTAAATTTATACTAATCAGTTGATCGGTTGGATATCCTTTCAGTTGACCGGTGATTTGATGAAAAATAAAGATTCTCATTTAAAACGCTTGACATTAGATGAATTTTTTATTCAAATTTGATGAAAAAAAATTTAAATATTGGAGACGCTCTTAGTGGGGGTGTTTGGTGTAGCTTTTTTAGCCAAAAATTATTTTGGATTGTTAGGTTAAATTTATTTCAAATATCTTTTGATTCTAATAATTTATTTTAATTCAAAAAAACTAATTCTGATAACACGTTCATCCATTATTAACTTCTAATTAAAGCAACTTATTTATGATTATGCTTTTAGATTTTTTTTTAATAGAAAAAGACCTAAATAGACTTTGGATTAGTTTTTTTTTATTTAATTTTTTTTATAGGAAATGTAGACTATTAGTTAATAACAAAAAATAAAAATTAATTTAATTTACAATTAAGAAAAGTTAATTTAATTTATAAATAACGGGGGTAAAAAGGACATTTACACATCAAAAAGTTATTTCACAACTTATTTATCAAACACTACTTAGCAACTTAAATCTACAATCTAACAATTCCGCCAAATAAATTAACAACTTCTAATTAAAATTATAATCTTTAATCAATTAAATTATAATTTATAATCGATTTTAATAGGTATACCAAAAGTCCCAATGAAGGGTCCGTGATAGGGGTGCAACTTGGTTGGGTTCGGAGATTGTCCAAGCCTAATCCAAGTTGTGCTGAGACCTACCCAGGCCCGAATTATAACTTGAGATTGCCTGCCAAAGCTCGACCTAAGTTAAACCCGAATTGCAAATGAATTTTAATTTTTTTACTTTAATTATCAATTATTTATTTATTTTTTTCAGTTACATTATTAAATTATTAAAATTTGACTCTATTTACAATTTTTTTTATAAAGAAAATCATTAATAACATCCAAACAAATAATTTATATAATGTAAGAGAGATGCTGCTATCCTAGTCTTTACAATTTATAAGTGAAAATTAAAAAAAAAAGGTAAAATTTTATGTTATTTGTATATATAATATATATTCAATATAATTTAATAACCTAAATTACTTTAATATCATGTAATGGTTAATAATTTATTTGTATATTGGATATTTTTATATATCTATATATGTATAATTCGGGATTCGAGTTGCTCGGGTTATTTGACATCTTTGCCCAAACCCATCCAAATTTAATTCGGGTTTCTGAATTTTTGTCTAAGTCTTAAAAAAATTCGAACTAGGTTCGGATTGCTTGGGTTAAGCCGTCTAAGTTACACCCCTAGTCCGTGATTGTTATTAATTGTAGGGTTGTAAAAAAAACTAAATTCTAACTTGTAATTTGAATTGTTAAAAATTGTTTGATATCCTCGAAATAAATTAAATTTGAATAAATATATTTTTTAAAATTATAAGAAAGTTGTTTTAAATTAGTAAAAAATGAATATGTTTAGTTAAATTTTAATTTGTCTTTGGAAATTAATTTTAAAATTTTACAAATTATTTCTATTCAAAAAAAAAAAAATCATAAAAAGAAAGGAAAATTACAATCACTTTCCTTGAGGTCTGGAGAAACTATAATTAACCTTACACTTTTGACGTAATTGCACTAGCACTTTTTCTAATATGATTAAAACAACCAAAATTAACATAAATGATGAATAAATACTAAAATAAATAAATATAAGTATTCATTTTAGTAGGAAAAAAAATTATAATATAATTTTTTATTTATATGATTAACGAATTACTTATAAAAAAGTGCCAAAGTGTATTGTGAATTAAAAACTCGGAAAAAATTAGTGTAATCATATTAAAAATGTGGAACTAATTGTATTTTTCTCAAATCTTAGGAAAGTAAGTGTATTTTATTCTATAAATTATGTGGTTTTTAAGATAAATTATACTGGCATCTCTAATATTTAGAGAATATAGTTGGTCTCATAATTAAATTATGATTAATTCTGTATGTATAATTTTGTGAATTAACATTTATTTTGGTCAGATTGGGATGGGATAGGCCCATTCCATTTATCCGTGTCAAGAATTGAGGCCCATATAGGGCCCATAAGAAGTCTCCCTATCCTTGTTTCATATATTTGGACCTCAACCTTATTATTATGTGGGCTTTACATGCAAGCCCAATTTGTCAAAACCCAACACTTATTTAGGGCTGGTTTTGAAATTATTTTTATTTATTTATTTATTTATTTATATATAGATAAAATTCTTGTTAAAAAAATGCTAAAAAGTAGTTTTTATTATTAGGAAAATTTTAGGTAGATTGATTTTTTTTCACTTTAGCAATTTTTTTTTCACAAAATATTTTACTTTTTAAATCCTTCTAAATAGAAAGGTTTGAAAAATTAAAATATATATATATAATGCAAGTTTTAAATTTTTTAAAAGAATGTGAATGTTTAATATTTATCAAACAGGTGAATTTTTTACCAAATTTTATTTATTTATTTATTAAGTTTTAGCTAATGAAATGTAACCAAATAACTAAACTATTTTTGACTTAAATAATAAAAAATAGATTTTTTTAATGTTTCCAAAACAAATTCTTATATCAATATGTGTGTCAACGTATGTTCTCAATGGTACAATAGCTACACATAATAATAAACGTTTTATAATACATAAATTTAGTTCTACCGTTATGATTATGCTTAAACTCTAGACAACGTAACTATGGCCAATAATGAGAAAAGTTGTTTAGTGTTCTTGTAGTAAATTTGTTTGGTATTATCAGTTGTTTTTCTTTGATTTAAAAGTGTACCACCTTTTATATTATTTGTTAGAAGATAGCACAAAAGTATTACAAATTGAATGGTCTAGAGCATTGTTGAAAGATTGCTCCAAACCAAACCAAGCCTTAAATCCTATCAAATGGGATCAGTTACATGAATCATTCTTTTTCACGCGGCCCTATCAACGCTATTTCGTTAGTCAAATTAAGTAGATCCATATCTCTATTTACAACACTAACCAACGTTAATCTAGGCTTACCCCGTCTCCTAACACTTCCATCTACCATTACAGTATCGCATCTCTTCACTGTTGCCTCTGTTGGTCTCCGTTGAATATGACTAAACCATCTCAATCGATTCTCTCTCAACTTATCTTCTATCGATGCTACTCCTACCCATTTCCGAATACACTCATTCCTAATTCTGTCTTGTCTAGTCTTGCCAAACATTCACCTTAGCATTCTCATCTCAGTCACACTCATCTTATCTATATATTGTTTCTTGGTTGCCCAACACTCCGTCTTATACAACATTACTGGTCTAATAGCTGTTCTATAGAACTTATCTTTAAGAGTAGTGGGTATTCGTTTATCGCATAGTACCCCAGACGCACTTCTCCACTTACACCATCCCGCCTTGATCCTATGGGCCACATTTGTATCAATCTCTCCTACTATTGTGATAATTGATCCTAAATAACGAAAATGTTCACTCTTAGGCAGTTCTTGATTTTCAATCTTCACTTCTCCTCTGCTTTCATGGTTACTGTTACCAAATTTACACTCTATGTACTATGTCTTAGTTCTGCTTATCTGAAATCATTTAGATTCAAGAGCTTTTCTCCAAATCTCCAACCTTGTATTAACTCCTTCTCTAGTCTCATCCACTAGCATTATATTGTTTGCAAAAAGCCTACACTATAGCACGTCATCCTGGATATTTCTCGTCAACTCATCCATAACTAAAGTAAAAAGATAAGGATTTAAGGTATATCCTTGGTGTAACCCTACAATGATAAAAAATTCATTTGTCTCTCCAGCAGGCGATCTAATAGTGTCACCACCTCTTTATAAATGTCCCTAATCACATTAATGTAACCTTTTGTCACCATTTTCTTCGCTAACACCCACCATATTATCTCCCGGGGCACTCTATCATATGTTTTCTTAAGGTCGATAAACACCATATGAATGTCTCTTTTCTTTTCTCTATACTTTTCTATTATTCTCCTCAAAAAATAGATCGCTTCCATTGTTGACCTGCTTGGTATAAACCCAAATTGATTCCCTGACATTTCTGCTACATCTCGCAATCGGCTTTCTATCACCTTATTTCACACTTTCATTATATGACACATTAGCTTGATTCTTGTATAGTTGTTGCAATTCTAGACATCCCCTTTATTCTTATAGATTGGTACTAAAATACTTTTCCTCCACTCATCTGGCATGTTCCTAGTTAACAAAATTTTGCTAAACAACCTAGTCAACCAAGTAACCCCTTTTTTACCCAAACACTTTCAAGCTTTAATAGGGATATCATCTGGTCCTTAAGCCTTATTTGATTTTATCTTCTTAAGTGCAAACTCCACTTCAAAGTTCCTAATCCTAAGATAGAACCTATAATCTTGGTTTATCGTATTACTGGCTCTTTTTTCCCTTATTGTTGTACTTCTATGTTCCTCATTTAGTAGTTTCTTAAAATAGTTCTTTAATCTTTCCTTAATCTCTTCATCTCTCACCAATACCTTAGAATCCTCACTCTTGATGCACTTAACTTGATTAAAATATATTGTTTTTATCTCTCATATGTTAGCAAGTTTGTATACCATCTTTTCTCCCTCCTTACTATCTAATCTAGTGTATAGGTCATCATAAACTTTCAGCTTAGCCTCTCTCACTACTTTCTTGACCTCCTTATTAGCCTATTTATAGCTCTTAAGGTTTTCCTTAGTTCTATCATTTTGCCACTTTTTAAAGCACTCTTTTTTTGCCTTAACTACCGCTTGAACCTTTTTCCTCCACCACCAAGTTTCCTTAGAGCTGGGTCTCGTTCCTTTCGATTCTCCAAGAATTTCCCTTGAGATTCTCCTCATACAATTGGCCATCGAGTTTCACATAGTGTTAACATCATTTTTCAAGTCCCAAGTACTTTCCTTATCCATTCTATTCTTAAATATTTCTAATTTATTCCCTTTTAGGTCCCACCATCTCGTCCTATGACGCCAACTATCCTTCCTAGCTTGGTATTGCCCTCTAAAACATAAATATAGTACCAAAATCCTATGTTGAGAGGTCAGGCTCTCTCTAGGAATCACCTTACAATCATTGCATTTTAGGCAGTCCACTTTTCTCATTAAGAAGTAATCTATTTGACTCTTAACTGACCCACTCTTAAAGGTTATCAAATACTTCTCCCTCTTCTTATACATAGTATTGGCCACCACCAGGTCAGAAGCCAATGCAAAATCTAAAATACTCTCTCCAGTCTCATTTTTGTCACCAAAACCATATCCACCATGCACCCTTTCATAGCCTAGTTTATCCATACCTACATGGCCATTAAAATCTCTACCTATAACCAGATTCTCTCCTACAAGTATCTCTTGTAAGATCTCATCCATTTGCTCCCAAAATCCCTTTTAGTCTGATCATCTAATCTTACTTGAGGGGCGTATGCACTAATAATGTTCACTATATTCCCTTCAATAACTAGTTTAACTAACATAATCTTATCATCTTTTCTAATGACCGTTACTATATTCTCCACAAGACCCTTGGCAATTAAGACTCATACTCCATTCCTGTGTCTATTCTTACCACTATAATACAATTTAAAACCAGTATCCTCAATTTCCCTAACTTTCTCACCCGTCCACTTAGTTTCTTGTACGCAAACTAAATTAAACTCTCATCCTAATCATAACATCTGCCAACTTCATCGTCTTACAAGTTAAGGTTTCTATATTCCAAGTGGCTACCTTAAACCTATAGTCTTGGACTAGTTTCTTTACCCGCGCTAATCTAGAAAAACACGAGAACCTTCGCCCATTTTTCACCGCACCTAGGCGTCGATACGGTGCCCCTTGCTCACTTTTCGAAACACTCGGAGGCAAGCGCAACGCGTCACTTGAGGAGAGTGACCTAACATTTAAACAATTCAAAGTAGTATTCATTGTCATAAGGGATTTGAGCAGCTTTTTATGTGTTGCCTGTTGACTACCTAACACACAATCCTCCTCCTTAACTCGGGCTTAGGACCGGCGGAGTTGTTAACAACTCCGACGGAGTTGGAAAGATTGCTTAACACTATTTATATTAGAACTCTTGTCCTATTTTCTTAAAAAAGAGACATAAAAATAATAAGACAAATTATATATGTAATTCCTATATTTTAATTATTGTGCCATTTTAATTTGTGTAATTTTAATTGGTTCAATTTTGACGTTTAATTTATGATTTTATGTCAATTTAGTCTAATTGATTATGCTCAATAGCATATTTGATCGAAAATACACACATAAGCAACACGTGTCATACTTTTAGAAATAAAATTATAAACATGCTAAATTCAATGAGTTAATTTCAACCAATTTAGCAATCATTTTTCATATAAAATCTTTCTCAACGTTATCAATTAGACTAAATTAACATAAAATTCAAAATTAAAGATTAAAATCGAACCAATTAAAAAATGAAAGAACTAAACTGACAATATATATATATATATATATATATAAGAGTATTTCCATTCAAACTTTCAAAATTTGGTATGCCAAATTTTATTGAAGGCTTAGGTGGCAAATTGACATATGCTAATTTGACATAGAAACTTTCCATCTGATATGTGAAATATTATTGTATTATTTTTAAAATTTAAGCCATTTTATTTTACTAATTGTAAAGAAAAAAGAAAAAAAGAAAAAAAAAGGTATCAAGTGGTCTTCATGTCAAAATTGATATAAAAAGTTGATACTAAAAATCATATTAACTTTTAGCACATCGGATAGAGTTGATATTTAGGCATCGTTTGGGAAGTAATCAGTGTGTTTGATTTGAGCATTTTGAGTTAAATTTTTTGAAAATTGAGTTTTTTATTTTTCATATTTTTTTTTTGTTTTTAGTGAATATTTTTAAAATTTTAAGCCTTTTTTTTAACTTTTTTAGATGCATCTTACTTAGATGTGTCTAAAAAGTAAAATATTTGTGAAAAAATATTTTAAAAAATTAATAAATACACAAAAATATGAAAAATGTACTAAATTTTTGTATTTTTTTGGTATTTTTGGTATTTTTAAAAAATTCACAAAAACTATACTTTTTAAGTGTATTTATATTAAGTGTGTCTAAAAATTAAAAAAATTACTTAAAATATTAAAAAAATTCAGTAAAAACAAAAAATACGAAAAATAAGAAAGTAGAATTTTCTTTCAAATCAAGAAAAAGTTTTAGTCTAAAGCCAAAAAGTTATTAAAAAATCAAAAAGCTTATAATCTATACCAAAAAAATCAAAGATTCTATTTTCTCTTTATTTTTTGTACATCTTTTTATAAAAATTAAAAAGTCATTTCAAATATATAACTTTTTTTTACCTCATATTTTAGCTAAAAAATAAAATAAAATAACTAAAATAACCTAATTCTAAACAATCAAATGTAACGGTTAAAATATCATATCAAATTTGAAATATGAGATAGAGATACTCTAATCCTCGCATGTATTTACTCCAATAACAATAAATAATTTCCTCGCCCAATAACCTCCTCAATGATCACCCAATAACCTCCTCAATGATGGAGTTGCATTGCTGTAGAAAGAATCTGTCAAAGTATCTTATAAGAAGCTTTCCAAAAAAAAAAAACCAAAAAAAAAGGGTAACTAGGGGTCATGTTTGATGGGGGGTTTGGGAGGAAAGATTAGATTATTGAGACTCACTAAACTCATATTTGCGTGCAATAAAATACGATGGGATTAACAATCTCATAGAAGTATAAATCCCCTTTTATGGTGGGATTAGCATTTCCATGGGAGGGTTGGGGCCCTCATACAAATTGATGGCTAAATTATCATTTTGCCCTCCACTTTATAAAACTAACAAAATTATATTATATATGAGGAAGGTTTTTAGGTAATTTTATAAATTTAGTCATAGCTAACTAATATCACCATACTAGTACACAAACAAACACACTTCATCTTAAATCTCTAATTTAATATCATCACACTAATAATTTTCTTATTCAATTTCTCTATACTCATAATCTCATCTAATTTAATCTTTCAAACAAACCAGGTCAATAGGAAGACAAATGTGAGATGATGACAAACTATGGACAAAGGATTGTACAAGAAATGATTTCTTCGTATGTGTAGATTGGGGTCACAATGTGAGATGATGACTGTACAAGAAATGATTTCTTCATGTGTAGATTGGGTCGCTCCTATTGAGAATAAAATGTACTTGGCTACTCAAAGAAAGGAGAGTACATATTGTAAAAAATTCATAATTTAAATTTATAAATTCATTTATAATAATGTAATAAAGTAATTGAGCCATATATATAATATGAAATATATGATAAATTAAAAATTAATAATTATCATATCATCGTAAAACCAATTAGAATTTTAAAAGTATAATTAGGAGAGATATTTTAAAAGTATTCTCAAATGTTTTCTATGTAGGCTAGTCCAACTCTCATTGAGACCTAAAGCAAAATTTAAAATGGGATTGTTTTTTTGATATTTAAATATAAGTCAAATAATACTATTAGTATTAAGGTTTATCTAAAGCATTTACAAGGATTATTATCAAATTAAAAGAAATAAAATTGTCATAAACTATCTAATAAATAAAAATACTATTTTAGAAAATAAAAATTAAATTTGTAGAACCTATTCTAAATTGGTAATTTATTTATTTTTCAAAATGAGTTTTCTTATGATGACAAACTTGATACTTGATAAAATACACGGAGCTCTTTTCTAATGTAAACCTTGTAAAATATAATAGAATAATGAGTTGTTTGATATTATCTAAATAAGTATAATTTTTAATTTTATAAAAAAAATATACAAAAAATAAAGAGGTGATGTGATTCAAATAAATGCACTTATTTAGGGGATGCCAAATTTCATCTAAGTCATTTTGATTAGCATAAAACACATTGGTGGAAGTCTTTTTAAAATCTATAAAACTTGTATTATGCTTATAGATAAGGATTTTTGTTTTCTCCTTAGTTGTGTGAAGGCCTTTTTTAAAGGGGGCGTTTAAAAAAATATATAGAATTATTTGTTTGGGTACCCGGGTTTCCTCAGATTTTACTCACAACGGAAAAAAATTCAAAAAACAAGCAGGGTAGCTGAGTCAATCAGGTAAGTCCAGCTGTATGGCACTTTGTGGGCAAAATGACGAAATCACCCTCCGTTGCTCAACCTATTTCGCAGCATGACATTCATGAGTTCGGATCCTCTCCTTGAGAACCCTCCTCCGCATCCTACTTGCAACGGCTCAGATGAGCCGTTGCACATCCAACGGCTGAGATTACAAAAAAAAAAAAAAAATGAATTGCATCTGGAAGTTAAAAAACTGATTTCCATGCTAACAACTACAATGTTAAAAAATGAATTTGGCACAGATTTCAGTTTGGAAGATGTCTGCGTCAGGGCCGGCCCTGCCCTAAGGCAGGTAAGGCTTGTGCCTTAGGCCCCATATTTTGGCCCAAAAATAGGGCCCCCAAATTTAAAAAATTGTTATAAGTTCAACTTCTTTTTTTTTTTTTGGTTTTAAGATCAATTTAAAGGGCCCCAAATGTTTTATTGGGCCCATGTATAATTTAGTCCATATTTATTTATAAATGTGTTTGGCCCATATGTATTAAAATGAAAATATATAAATAAATAAATAAAAAACAATAGGGTCCCTAAATTTGGTAAAACATATAAACATATATAACATAGGGCTCCTAAATTTGGCCCAAAAATAGGACCCCTAAATTTGGTAAAATATTATAGGCTCAATGTTTTTTTTTTTTTGGTTTTAGGATCAATTTAAAGGGCCCCAAAATATTTTTTTGGGTCCATGTATGATTTACTCCATATTTATTTATAAGTGTAGTTTGGTCCATATTTATTAAAATGAAAATATATATTAAAAAAAAAGTGTTTGGGCTCAAGAAAAATAATACATACAATATATGGGCTCTATTTTTTTATTTTTTATTTTTACCTTCTTTATCTATTAGATTTTAGTGGAATAAATAATTTTGCTCCAATTTTTTTACCTAGGTCTTTATCAATTTTAATTGAATAATTTTTTTCTTAATTTTTTTGTTCTAATTTTGTTTTATTAAATTGTTTTATTTATAATTTTAATGATTTTATGTGTAAGTAAATTTTTTTATGGTTACAAACAAATAAAAAAATTGTAACTTATCGTTTTATTCATGAATTTTTTTTCAATATAAAAGGGCCCTATTTCTGAAATTCGCCTTAGGCCCCGACGAACTCAGGGCCGGCCCTGGTCTGCGTCGAATTTTTTTTTTTTTTTTTTTCAATGAATTCCATTTCCTGTGTAGAGTACAAAACATGGCCAACATTTCTCAAAGGTAATTGTTTTTTTTTTTTTCTGTAGCAAAATTATTCCCATATATGAAATTTTGCTTTCATCAAAAAATTAATAAAATTTCTAATTTACATATTTTCTATTTCATTGAACCTGTTCTTTGCAGGCCCTAATTTATGAATTTTTTTTAAATTATTCCCATTTGATGAAATTTAAATTATTGAACCTGTTCTTTGTAGGCCCTATATGAAATTTGCATATGCCGATATATGAAATTATTCCCATATATGAAAATTTTCCCATAATTTAATTTAACCTGTTCTAATTTTCAATGAAAAATACAATTTTTATTTTTAATATGAAAAATACAATTTTCAATTGTTTGCACCATGTGATAATTGCTTCGTAAATGTGGCCACGTGTCAACGCAGATTTCCGTTTCTAATGTGGGAGGAATGGTGGCCACGTGGCCATTACCAAGTATGTGCAATTAAATATTCAATAGGGGCAATTTGATAACTTTACATTCTACTATCATTTCAAACACATTTTTCAATACAATAATCCTAAAAAAATCCTTCTCATCTTCCCAATCACACAAATAAACTACCCTACTAAAATACTCAAACCACATAAAAACTTCAAAAAAACCCACTTCCCAAACACCCACTATCTTTCAAGAGTTTAGAAAATGGGATTTTTTGCAAAATGATTCTAAAGTGAGGCCTAAAACTTATGCTTTGTGCCTTTTTATTACAATTTACATCTAAGCACCTATGAGGTGTGAAAATCGAATTGATCCTCTCTCCAATCCTTATATTATAGATAAACCTTGACAATTGGACTCGGGAATGAAGTTTCTTACACAAATTAATTAAATATTAGCACTTGAAATAATAACTACATTTGTTGAAAAATCGTTCAGTAATTCTAAAATAACACCACAATATTTATGCATATGATGCTCTCGAGTGCCGACCAATAAAGTTGCACAAAATTATTTTACACCGAAGCTGATGTTGTCTCTACTTACTTTAATTAAAGTGAATCAAATGAGTTTCAATCACGTAATTAATGTTTTTATTTGTTCAAAAACAACATGTCAACATATTGATTTGGTGGTTAAGTCATCCTATCCAAAACATATTTTAATTGGAGGAAGGATTGAGACCTTCACCCCTTTAAGACCCTTACAAGACTTTCACAAATCTGAACAACTCATAGTGTGGGTCTCAAACATACTTACATAGAGGGTCAAGATCGCTTTGGAGGTGTGGAAATCATCTCTAAAGGGGATCCCAAACATTTTCCTTTTAATTAAGCAAGTTATAATTAGCATCTCTAATGTTTGGATAGGTAAAGTGCTAGTTATTGTTATAATTTAATAATGAATAGTGTTAAAATATTTATTTTAGCAATTTCGCTGCAATGATACAATGTAAAAAAATTTAACTTCTCACATATATAAAATGTCAAATCAAAATGTTATATGTTGATTACTAGAAGAAAGAGAGAGACACAAAGATTTTAGCTATAGGTAAAATTTATGCTATATTTGACGCAATATTTACATATAAGTAATATATATAGTAAGTCATATGCCTTATTATTAGAGTGAAAATTTAAAAATTTCATGATAAATTATAGCAATAATAAGCCATAAAACTCACCATTGGAGATGCTCAGTGTGAGAAGCATTTTGATTGAGCCCATTGGCATTGCCTTTGTGAATGATGCACTTGAGGAGTAATTAGGGATGGTTGAGTTCAAAGTTTACCCCTTTTCTTAATGAATAATACTAGTAGGATTGAAAAATAGAAGAAAAAAATTACGACACGCAACCATGAAGTGTTTTAACTCTTTTTAGTAAAACTCATTATCTCACCAATTAACAATGTATTTTTTTTTTTTTGTATATGCTTTCTTTTTTCTCATTAACAATTTTTAGCAAAAGTAAAGTAACTTACTGACTCCAGAAAAGTCAAAAAAAAAAGTTAATTCTTTCCTACATTAATGCTAAACGTATCGTTTTGGATGGTATGGTATGAATTCAAAGGATTGAGTTTCTCTATTGGGTTATTATATAATACATAGCCTCAAATAAATGTATACTATATATACAAGGCAAGACATTTATATATATATATATATATATATATATAAGAATAAATCATAAACACATCTTTTGAGATTTATTTAAAGATTTATTTAAAATACTAGTTGTTCCCTGTAATTTTTTAGTTTTATCCCGCTCCTTACAATTTTGAATCTCATAAGTTATAACAAATAGCCTCTTTTATTAATCAACCATTCAGTTAATTAATAATTTTTAATTAAGTAATTAGCAATATATTTCAATTAATAGTTCTAGTAATTTCATTATTGTATAGAAAGATAGTTAATTTTTTTTTTGTTTTTTGTGAACTCTGTTGAATGACAAATTTTGACAAAAAAAATAGATAAATCTCCAAAAAATTATTTATAATTTACCTATACGTTAATAAAGGATGGGGCCACAAATTTTTCCGTTTGTATTGTTTTTGAAGTCATCATGGCTCTATAGCCTGGATTTTCTCCACATGTCAGCCCTCTTCTTGCTAGAAGTTTACAAGGGTGTGTCCTACAAAAATATGTTACGAAATAGTACTACTGTCTATCCTAATTTGGAAACAATTATTACCACCCAAAAAAATTGCATTGAATTAGGTCAAGTTTGGCAAGTTGTTAAAAAGTTAAAAAGTTAAAACGTTACTCAAAAAGTTAAAAAGTTATCACTATTCACTAAAAGTCAAAAATTACGACTGCACAACTCTCAATCTTAATTTTTCCCTACACACTAATTTATATAATTTTTAATATATATTTTTTCATAAAAAGTCAAAAAGTTAACTTAAGCATGCATATTTTTTTTTTCAATTTTTTAGTCTAAAAAAATAAAAAATACACTTATCTAAGACACTCCAAACAACTCTTTAGTCAGAGTTAAGATCCAAATCACTCACAATATTATCATGCAAGTGAAATTTTAGTTGTTTTGTTGGGAGTGAGTGGCCAAATACTAGATAGAAGGCCACGTAATGGACAAGTTTTTGGAAGTAATGAATAGAAGAATAGGCATAGAGAGGAGACTTTTTCAAAGGCTCACAATAATGAACAAGATTCAAAATAAAGCTATTAAGATTATGTTTGTCATCCTTATTTGGACTAAAATAGCTATATAAAATAAAATTGGCTATTTTAATTAAATAGGATAAAATTTTACACTTAAATTATAATCATTTCATTTTTTCTCTCATAAAAGTCAAAAAAACTAAAAAACCTATTCCAAACAACATTTTTTAGCTTTAGGCTAAAATAGTCAAAAAGTCAACCCACATCTCAAATAAAGGCTAAGTATTCATTTTTGTCTACTTATTACAAACTCTTTTTTTGACATAAATTTGTAAGTGTAGTCATTTTTAGAGTTATAAAATTAATCATTCCCAACCTTATTCCGCTCTCCATGATTTGGATTTAAAAAAGAAAAAAGTAAAAAGAAAATTGTTGATTAACTAAGGGTTCAATTGATTATTGCGCTTATATTGTAAATACGCAAAAATAATAGAAATTAGACTTAACATAATTCCAAATAGAAAAAGCTCAATCATTTTGATTTGTTTCGGAGGAGGAAAAAGCTAGGGTCCCCTAAAAATCCAAATTGTTCATGAATCTCAATGATTAGGAATTAACAATAGACAAAAGAAGGATGTTCCCGCTTTGATATGGTAAGGGTTGAGAATGGAATATTACAAACCCAACTCAACCCACCATGTCTTGTTGCCTTTCTTAGTTGTGATAATTAATGAGTAGTCTTAAAATATCTTGTAGCATACATTGATAAAATAGTACTTTTAAATAATGATGTATCAAAAATCTTTATAAGTAAAACCACGTTAGTATACTTTATTAGCTAGTTAGAATATAAACTGATTTGCTTAACATGTATTATAATTTTTCATTATTAAAAAACACAACATAAATGATATCATATATTTTATGTAACCGGCATACAAGAGACTAGAGTGACTCACCCTTTACATCCGAAAGTCTCTCCTAAGGCCAAGACTTTCAGAGCAAGAAGCACTAATGTGTCTCTTATTTTTCTCATGCTTTACCTTGTTTGAATTGTCACAACAAAAATTTTAAGACAATTTCAATTTCAACTCGCTTCTTTTCCTCTTGAACTTTCACTATGGTTTCATTTGGCCTCCAATTAAAATAGTCAATTTTTTTTTTTAATTTTTTTGTTTTAATAATCTTTTTTTAATTTATGTCAATTTTTTCCCAATTAGTGTAGTATAAAGGAATTAAAAAAAATCATTAAAAATAAGAAAAGTAAAAAAAAAAAAAATCATCTGTTTCTTCCTTCCTTTGTTAATAGTGAAAGTTTTTTAAATTTTTTTAAAACAAATTGGTTCATCTAGTGGAGTAAATTTTAAAAAACTAAATTAATTTTATTGAAAACAAGTAAATAAAATACTTAAAGAAAAATCCCAAATGACCTCTAAATTTGCAAATGAAATGGACCGCTACTACGCCCCTTAAGATTAAATTTGGGGACTCCCACAATAGGCCCCTCTCCGAAATCATTTCACATCATTTTTTTAGAAATAACCCACACGAATTAAACTTGCTCTTAAAGTCTCTCCTTAAAAAACATTGTAATCATATATGTCCCTCATTTTGAAATAACACGTCGCATTTTTTTTTTATAAAATTAAATTTGTAATGATAATATTGAAAAATTTAACTGATAGATTAGACTTACCACGTGGTGGTTTGTACATTTTTTAGTTATGGAAATACATAATTATTATATTTAAAACATTAAAAATAAAAAATAATTTTTAGATGATCCTATACAATTAAAAACAGATCTCACTCAATTTTTCCATAAACATACTATTGTAAAAACAAAATATCCCGAACTTACCAAACATGCCCTATTTTCCAAACAAATTTTTTTTTTCCATGCAAAATAGTTCAATTAGAGAAAGTTGTAATGTCATATTTATGAGCACAATATTGATATAATAAATTTCACCATAATTAGATTGATACATTAAGTGGTGTTTTGCGAAATTGGTAAAAAACTAATTTTTTGATTTTTTTGGTTTTTTGGTAACTTTTTTGTGTTAAAAAACTAAAAAGTCAAAAAATTACTTTTTTTAACAAGCTCCCAAATTGCCTCTAAATGCTAAGATAAACAATGAAACATTATGCTATATTGAGAAAGAGAGATTTAAGCTTGAAAGCTCACACATGCACTTTTTTGATATTTTCAATCCCACTTTTTACAGGTTTTGCAAAAGCTACCAGTTAGATTTGCCTGGTTTCCAGGGTACAAAACCCCAACGAAATACTAGATTTCCAAATTAAAAAAAAAATAAACTAACATAAAGAAAATGGCAAAAACAAAAATAAAACTTAAAACACAAGTGTAACTGAGACACACAGAAAACATTAAAAACAAAAACTAAAAAGGCTTCCCTATGCCCTTCGCATCAGAAAACAAATTCCTACGCACCGAGGATTTTCTATTCCCGGCAAATGCCACCAGATCTCCAATTGTTTCGCTGACCAAATCTTTGAATATCATCCGTTCAATGTCCAACGTCACCTCTGCCATTTCCACCGGACAATCTCCCCGCCCGGTGATTGCATTTCGTGGCACACTGCAAACAATATCAAACAAGTCCTCTGTAGTGTCACGCTCTCTAATTCTCTGAAATTCTGACCAAACTTGATGCAATGAAGGCTTTTCGATACTGGAATTTGACCGTGATAAGACCTTCCACGGAGGCATTTCTCTATCCCTGTCGAGAATTTCAGAGACAGTGTCGAAGATTAGCTTTCTTTCGAGGCTGGAGACTCCAGAGGTATCGTTCCCTTTGAGATACTGTTGCTTCTCTAACAATTGAAATATATCATAGTCTTCAGGGAGGTGATTGGAAGCTCGAAGGATCTCTGAAATGTAGACGAAATCACAGTCGTCTGATTTGTCTTCGCATTTTGATTGAATGGGCGAGATGGCAGGACTCCAGATATCTTCGTCAAATTCTCTTAGTTCATCTGATTACATAGGAACAGATATCACTATTTGTACTCGATCAAAACATTTCATTCTCCTAGTAATTAAGGCTAAAATTGACAAATTCTTACCAAGTCCATAATTTTGCCTTCATAAATAAATTCTTATGCATAGACTTTACAAGATTTTTATTTTATTATTTTTTTATTTAATGAACTAGCTGGTAAATAATATATATATATATATATATATATATATATATATATATATATTTACCTTAATTGTAATAATCCCATTAAAAAACCATGCTATAGTTCATATTGTGACCCTTTATTTTAGTTAGTAGCAATTTACAACATTCACAACAAGAGAACATATAGCCAATCCATTGGCTATATAATTTTTCTTTTCAAGACAAGCTATTTTTTTTTTTTTTTTAAGAAATTGTTTGATAAGTTCTAAGTAAATATACATACTAGTTGATGATGGGATGGGAACATGGCTTGCATGTGCCCTGATAATTATTGTTGTTATTAACAACACCAAATAAACTATAACAATGCTTTTTGTTTCATGTCATGAAGCAGTAGTATTCACTGTTCAAAAAAAAAAAAAAAAAAGTAGTAGTATTCAACTCAAGGCTGGCCAGTGGTCACTATTAGATAGAGAAAAAAACAACATTTATAATTTAAGTTTAGTAGTAATATTTCAGAATAAATTTATTTCATTTAAATGAACATATAGCCAATCCATTAACAGAGTCTGAATTAATATAATTAACTATATCTTTGATAATCTTTTGTAGTTATATTTTGAGTCTCTTTCTTTTTTCTTTTTTCAAAGTACATTTGTTAATAAAAAAAAGATTAATGCTTGGAAACACTAAAAAGAAACCATTAAGGGGAGCACTTATGAGTTGGATCTCCCTTGATGTGATGGTTGTCTATATTGTTATTTATTTATTTATTTTACATTTTTCAGCTCATTAGAGCTGTTAGTGATTGGTTTTTTAGTGATCTCAATCATAACTGCAAAAAAAAAAAAAAAAAAAAAAAAAAAAAAAATGCATTACGTTTGCATAGAAGTTGAGTGTTCAAATTTTTTCATTGGCAAGACTATCCTCTCCACGTCATGGTCTATAAAGTACCCCAAAAAAAAATTGTCTAAACAATGTAAAGGGCAAAAACAAAGATAGTAAAAGTTCATAAATTTCTTCAAACACGATGTTAAAGAGTTATGAGAATCCATCCGTCCCATGCATCAAAATGGCTTAGCTTTTATGATTTAAAATTTGTTTCTTTTCTTTTCTTTTTCTTTTTTTATTTTTATTTATACATTAAAAAACATGTGTAAACAAAAAGAAAAAATAACACCCTTCTATTACACAAAAGCAACCCCAAATACGTCTAGAAAAATTGCCACCCCGCCTACCGAAGGATGACACTTTTTTTTAGAGTCGAACAAAGAGTCACTCTTAATATTTTTTCTTTTTCTTTTTAACATAGCCCTTTCTATTTTTCAATCATTAATGGTAGATACCCTAAAATCTTTCTTAAATTTAAAAAAAAAAACTTTCCTGTAAATATCCTCATTGAAATAAATTTAAGAGGAATGTCTTGAAAGTTTTAACTATTTTCCTTTTTCAACTAGAGCTAGCTATCATACGGGTAGGGTTGTAAACGAACCAAATTGTTTGCGAACTGGCTCGGTTTGGCTCGTTTACTAAACGAACTCGTATTTTTATTTAAATTGCATAATAAATATATTTTTTATATATCAAATAATATAAGTATAAATATATTATTTATATATTAAATAATAATAATAAAATTCTTATCGAGTCAAGCTGAACCGAATTCAAGTTTTATTAATATTAACGAATCGAGCTAAGCTCTAACCCAATTAGTTATCGAGCTGAGCTTGAACTCAATAAACGAGTTCGATAAATAAATAAACCGAGTTCGTATTCAATAAAACTTGATTCAACTCGATTCGTTTGCAATCTTATAGTCAGGTTATCATTTTGACTATGAGAAAAATTTTCAGAAATCAGGTTATCATTTTGACTATGGATAAAATTTTCAGAAGATGAGGTTGCAGCTCAGTTACAGTTAAACCTCAGTTAATGAGTACCATGTATAAAATTTTAAAAAATAAAAATAAAAAACAAAATAAATAAACAAACAAACAAACTTCAGTTAATGAGTAGGTTGACTAAAGCATAACCAAACGAACAATCGAGGGCTAGGCTCGGCCCTCCGAGTCAAACCATGACATAGCAGTGAAGACGTCATCTGACTACAGTATTTAATAAAATCATTGGATAATTAATTACTAGCAAATTTGTGAGAGACTTATGTACCTTTGAACTCAATGCTGCGGTTCATGACAGGCGATGGAGAGGACAACTCGTCCTTGTAGAACGACGAGTCGAGTACCGACACTGTACTCGGTTGCAACTCAGTCCCACTCGTCATCTCCGCTATGCTGTGTAGCAGCTTATCGCACCTCTCCAATAGACTCCTCCCTCCTTCCATCTTCGATCTCTTCAACCCCCACAAAATTATTAATCAAACTAATTAGAAACAATTAATCAAAATTAAGTGATAATTGAAGTTAATTAATTAAAATTAAACCCAGTTTAATGCATGTACCTCTGCCGGAAATGACGGTAGCAGCTTCTGCATCCTTTTCTTGCGATTTAGTGAAAGTGTCACGATCTCTTCTTTTTCATCGTCACCCTCGTAATCACACAAACCACTGTCGGCCAAGGAAGTGGTGATAGACTGTTGTGTCGGCGTTGGAGGAGGAGGAGGAGGAGGAGAGAAGAACTCGTCGTCGGAATCGCCGGAGATGGAGGTGGTGATAGGGTGTGGTGTCGGCGGAGGAGGAGGAGGGAAGAGTTCGTCGTCCGTATCGCTGGAGATGGAGGAGTTGTAGTCGCGACGTGGCGTCTCGTCCCACTTGCATGGCGGTGATTCGGGGAGGTCCTCTTCGTGTGTTCGGAACCCACAGACTAAGAAGGAGGAGAGGTGGTGCTTGAAGGAGCGGTGGGGTTTTTTGAAAGGGAACGGGGTGGCTGGCTGGCAGTCAACGAAGAGAGGGGTTGGGGAGAGTTGGATTGGATTATCTGGGATTTTGGACGGATTTTTGGAACGGCGGAATTTGAAGGTTGATGTCACACGGGAGATGAAAGCCTTGAATGCCATTGAATTGTTTTGTCTCTCTTCCTCTTTCTCTTTCTCTTTTCTTTCTCTTTGTTTGTTGTATCTGTAAGCTATGCAATACAATACGTATATATAGATAATTTTAAGAAATGCTATGCCATTGTTTCTTTTTTAATTTTTATTATTACCATTTTATATCACTTTTTAAAAAGAAATATATAAATACCACAGTTAATTTTCTTGTTTGAAGATAAATTTTAAGGAATTAATGAAAATAATGGAAAAAGGCTGTCAAAACAGAATAAGTTTATAACTTTCTTATTAGTGGTGTGTCATGTAATTAAAATAATTTAAAAATTAAAACATGACCTACTTTAATACGATTTTATAACTTTCTTATTAGTGATGTGTCATGTAATTAAAATAATTTAAAAATTAAAACATGACCTACTTCAATACGATAAGTGTTATTTCAATAAGTAGGAAAATTTATTAAAAAATTTGGTTTGTATAGCGTTACTTAAAATAAAAAAGAGGGTCTATTTTTTGTTGAAAATAATTTAAAAAAATGTTATCTAAACAAAATCTTATAAATTGTCCTTACTATTAAAACACGACACATTTTAGTGATATGATAAATGACACATCAGTTAGTATTTTTTTAAATTAAATTTGTTAATTTCTATAGTTTTACTTGAAATAATAAATTTTCAGAATAAAATTGGTCAGTGAACGAAGGTGAATCAGTGAATATGAAAGAAAATTTTATTATTAAAGGAAAATAATTTTATAAGGTAACGAAGATCATCAATAAAAGAAAAATATTATTATTAAAAGCAAATAATATTATAAGGAATATTAATATTATTATGTATTTTTATTTTGAAAAAAAAAAACGTTTGAATCGTGATCAATCGTGCATTCTGGAATAGTGGAATGTAATTTGTAAAATAAATTGAAGATTTTTAATATTTTACCAATATATATTCTTTAAAAAAATTTTAAAGTTGAGCCCCATTTCTGAGTTAGTTTTGGGTCTCAAAAAATTTAGGCCGACCCTACCATATGGGCCTGGATCATTCTGACCCATGAGGCTGTGAGTATAAACACAAGAAGTCAAATCACATTTGGTTGTTTAGTAGAGAGAGTGAGGACCTAAACAAGACAACCAACGGATGCTTGAAATATTAACCAACAATTAAATATCCTATTGAGACACATTTAAGAGAATGTTATGAAATTCCTTAGAAAATTAACACAACACAACAATCATTCAATGGAAATGAGGTAATGGACTCAACCAAAACACCATATGGAAAACATTGCAAGAAGTTTCTAGGTACAAATCCACTTTAACAAAGAACCAGAAGAATAGATTGAATTGCACAATTCAAGAATTTAATCATTAGGGTTTTGAATCATTTGCATCAAATAAATTCTAAAAAAAAAAAAAAAATTGAAAAAGCTAATTAAAAAAAAAAAAAAACTCCTTGAAAATTCATTGGAATAGTGTCTGTTCTAATCAAAAGCAAAAGCAGATGCTCTGATAAATCAGTTTGTAAACCCTTCAATATGCCTTCAGACAAACAGTTGGAATCGAATTCTATTTGAATCACAATTTCAACTTCTTTTTAGGCCGTTTCACTACAGCGTCTGCAGTGTCCTTTGATGACTGCAACAGAAAAACATTAAAGACTAAGCAAATGTTACAATTTTGATTTGACTAGGATGAAATGGTCAATGGCAACAAACCTTTTGTTTTTTTGTCCCTTATCCTTCTTTTTCTTCTTCTTCTTCTTCTTCTTCTTGTGTTTCTTTGACTCAATTTTTTCACTTCCATCTTCCAAAGAATCCTCTCATATTTGCAACCAATTAGGAAGAAAAATAGGTCATAGAAACACATCGGTGTATTGAAACTTTTCCAAAAATGATTACAGGAACACAAAAATAAACCATTTCACATCATTTTTTTAGACATAACCCACAGGAATTAAACTTGCTCTTAAAGTCTCTCCTTAAAAAACATTGTAATCATATATGTCCCTCATTTTGAAATAACACGTTCGTATTTTTTTTTTATAAAATTAAATTTGTAATGATAATATTGAAAAATTTAACTGATAGATCATACTTACCACGTGGGGGTTTGTACATTTTTTAGTTATGGAAATACATAATTATTATATTTAAAACATAAAAAATAAAAAATAATTTTTAGATGATCCTATACAATTAAAAAAAGATCTCACTCAATTTTTCCATAAACATACTATTGTAAAAACAAAATATCCCGAACTTACCAAACATGCCCTATTTTCCAAACAAATTTTTTTTTTTTCCATGCAAAATAGTTCAATTAGAGAAAGCTGTAATGTCATATTTATGAGCACAATATTGATATAATAAATTTCACCATAATTAGATTGATACATTTAGTGGTGTTTTGAGAAATTGGTAAAAAACTAATTTTTTGATTTTTTTGGTTTTTTGGTAACTTTTTTGTGTTAAAAAACTAAAAAGTCAAAAAACTGCTTTTTTTAACATGCTCCCAAATTGCCTCTAAATACTAAGATAAACAATGAAACATTATGCTATATAGAGAAAGAATGATTTAAGCTTGAAAGCTCACACATGCACTTTTCTGATATTTTCAATCCCACTTTTTACAGGCTTTGCAAAAGCAA